>NC_035438.2:72868596-74332529 GCF_002127325.2 Helianthus annuus | reverse complement strand
AAGGAATGGTTTTGATTTATTTTTATATATATTAAAACAAAACTCATAACATACATTCCGAAATTTCAAATACAATTACATATTGCCCTAAACGGGTCTTTCAAATAGTACATACCTCCATAGAGGTTTTAAAATAAGTGACAAGTCCACGCAGGGACTAGTACAAGATAGGTGTCCATGCAAGGACTAAAGATAAGTCCACGTAGGGACTGAAATACGATAAGTTGTCCACGCAGGGACTTAATTCAAAATAGAAATTACATTCGTACTACTATTAAGGGCTAGTGGTCACGTTTCTTCTTTTTGCCCTTTAGTAGGTTCGCCAAGCCCTTGAGAAATCCTCGGTGGCTTTTCTTTTCTTCCTCGAACTCTCTCTCCACACGATCTAGTCGATGGAGTATTTCTTCCTGTTCAGGAGGAGAAAATCGTGGTTGTGGCGCTTGATGCGGAACTGGAGGTCTGGGAGGTATTGGATACCCATGAGCTGAGTAGTCCGGTGGTCCCATGTTTCCATGTGCTCCGTCAGGGTAGCGCGCATTATATCTAGCCGACACCACATATGGGTCGCGCTCATAGCCGTAGTTGTATTGTGCTTGTGACGGTTCAAACGGGTTGTAAGCCGTTGGACCTGTGTAAGCTGGTATGGGTTGGTCATACCCAAATGGTGGCGAATTTCGTGCAGTAGGTGCGGAGTTCGCCTCCTGTATAGGACTTGAAGGTCCTTCTTCACGTAGTGGCGGATAGTGGCTACTACTAGAATGTCGAGGAGTGCTGAAGTGGTTACCCCCTCCTCCTCGTGTAGACATACGAGCATTGGTCCTCCTACGCCTCGGCGGATCAGGTATAACTGGTTGTGCCGGTGGCGGAGGTGGTGGCGTAACTGCCTCAAAGCGTGAATCCTCAGAGAGATCCTGTGGATGTCTCGGTTGCGATGTCTGATGAGATGGTGTGTTGTACCACTCATGTCGGTCAAACAAGGCCATAAAGCTGTCTGGGCCTTGATACTGCGGACCATGATATGAAGATCCATCAGATACTTCTATCGGATGCGTGGGCGTACCACGAGCTGGTTCAGTTGGATCCTCATCTTCCTCCATGGGATCTTCAGAAAAGTGGTCTTGTTGCCCTAGTGGAACAAAACCTGAAGGTTCCTGTATGTAGTCAGCCGGATTAAACTGAGCTACGTAGTATGGACTAGGGTCGTCGTAGTTTCGGTGCGATACCGAACGTTGTAGAGGTATGAAGGAAGGTTGTGGGTTGTTGGGATTATTTTCTGAATCTGGCCCAAAGGAGTGCCGGTAGGATGGCGTCGAGCTGTGCGAAGTGGAATGCCTCGCTGGTTCGTAAAGATCTCTTCGTCGTTGTGGCTCTTCGCTTCGTGTCATCGAAGGATGTCTTGTACCAGATGGTCCAGCTTCTTGATCGTGATGTGTCACGATTTCTCCTCGGCCTCTTCTTCCCCTTCCTCTTCCTCGGAATATAACAGGTGGCATTTTCCTGCTCCAAAACTTATTAAAAATCAAATCGAAAAATAAAGACAAAAAGGAGTATTAATCCGAATTTGTCCTAAGTTCTTGTCTAGACTCAAGTATGTGCAATTGTGTCACTGAGATTAAACATAATGCCTATTGTGTTTAATTCACTCAATGTTGGCTCTGATACCAACCTGTCACACCCCGATTTCCACGTGTCTCACCGGTGGGCCCGGTGGGGGATTACCGTGACGATGTTGGCAACAATATAGTCAAACCACACAATTATATAATGCACAGCGGAAGCATAAGATAAATATATATATTTCAACCTCTGGTGGTAATATCAAAATGTATTACAGAAGTTGAATATCCACAGTGGATCGTAAATACAGATAAAGTATTGTTCCATTAGATACTGCAATCAAGCTTGCGAGGCTTATCCCGACGCTAGGGAGCTAATACCAGCCAATTACGTTTAGGTACCTGCACTTAATCTTTTTGGGGAAAATACGTCAGTTTACACTGGTAAATACATTCAACTGACACATTTGAAAATGTTTAATAAAATTGATTTGAATGCACGAGGCACAAACTCTTTTATAACTTGGGAAAATTCATAATGATCTTGTGAACGTTTTACATGTTCTTTTATGCGTTCAGTAGCCCGGGTCGTGCCGGGTTAAAGATTTATAGACACACCACGTTTGCGTAAAACCGTAGTACAGAAACCAACGGCTACGTCTTTTAGTTTTAATGTCGACACTTTATACCGGGTGTACGCCTACACCGGGATGTCGATGGTCGTGGCCATTTCGTAAAATGATGCCAGGGATATCCGGGACAACGGTCATTAAACCCCCCAAAGGCTTTTAAGCAACAAAACTGTTTAAATGAGCCAATCATATTATTTAGTTATCCACCTAAGCGATGGATGAATATAATGCTCAATCAAGCGGTATTAATATACCGTAACCCAAGCCCATATAGGGGAAATAAGTCAAAAGTATTTACCTTTGCAAGTATTAATCCTTAATTTAGATCAAGTCACCGATAGCTTTTACTGGGGCTCCTAATCTGGAACGAAGGTTTTAATTAACCTCTTAGAATCCTAACGGTCCTTGTATTAGCCGTAGCTTAAACCGGTTGATTCCGATATATAGATATGGTTAATTCGCACGAAAAGGCGAAAACCGAGAATGGAGTATGATTTGGACCCAACAAGTTCAGAGACTTGTTTTATATGGGTTTATAGTTCATACTCTGGATTTTGGGGTTCAAATAGTATACTTTGACCCATATCGGCTATTGCACGAAAACTAGTTCCGTGGGCCGTACCGTGTGCGCAAATAGGCGAAACGGTTAACCATAAGAGTCGTACGCTTATTTCCTAAGTCAATATGCCTTAAAAGTATTTTTTGGTATCAGTAGGATACCTTCCGTAATGCCCGTAACGAGTTTAAGTTATTATTATGCCCCGTAGGGGCTTTTCGGTCATTTTAAAGACTTAAAAAGGGATTTTCGAGTTCTACAGGAAATCTGAGTTTCCCGAACAGCTTATAAAGCTTAAAATACTTTATTTATTATTTAAAACCAGTGGCAATTGGAATCGGGTCAAAAGACCTTGTAGAACTCCCGTTTTGGCCAAAAAGGGCATATTCGGTATTTACCGAACCGTAGCCATAACCGCAGGTTATGAGCAAGGTAAAAATTATTAAAAATCTTTAAAATTCCCAAAATATTATTTTACCACAGTGGGTAAAAGTTTTGGTGACGAAAACTTGGGTTAGATGGGCGTTATGCTAATTGCGCCGTTAATTACAAAACTTTCTTAAAAGTGCGCCTTTTAGCATAACTCTCATTCTAGACCTCAGATTAACGTGAAACTTTAAGGACATGCTTATAATTTAACAAGCAAGGTTTTGGTCCGTTCACGTGTCCGAAATACTCGTTTAAATTTTAAAAGGTCGTTACGGTCAACTTTTAGGCGAATGACGGAAATACGTAAAAGACTCGGATAACTCATGAACCGACCACAGAGGCGTATACCAACATGTGACCTGGTCCTAAGAGAGTCCTAAGGTACATTTATACCTCACTAAAACGGGTCAGAACTGAAGTCAAAGCAAAAGTCAAACTTTTGCGACTTTCGGCTCCGAACCGGTTCTATATAGTAAATGATCGATTCAAATGAGCGCAAACATGTTTATATACTTATTATCATGTTTTATGATTGTCAAAACAGGTTCCATAACATATATATCACAGATTATGCTTAAATTGCTAAAATAGCTTTCTGTTGACTTTTTAACCGCACGTTTGACTCGATATTTGACATAGTTAGAGTGGTGATCAGGGGGAACCTTTCTAGAGGTTTAATACCCACATAAATACCAACTCATAACCATTTTTGATTCGTCATAAGACTGAATCATTTGCAAGATATTGCAATGACAACCGTTAGTTACGACGGTTGCGTTTATAGGCTATAACTATGGAAATGTGACACCACAAAGGGTGAGATTACTTACAGAGGTTGTGTTCTTGACTATAGAGCAGAAGAAAAGCTAGAGAGCTCCTTAGAATGATCAGATAGTGTGTTTTGAGTGTGATGAAGGTTATGAGCACAATGGTGCTATTTATAGTGCAACCATGCCCTCTAGTTCACTACACAACAATCTATACTGACCATGATGATGGGTAGATGTCCCCTGAGGTGTATGGGTCGTGTAGGGGTCACCCATGCTGCCATAATTGATCAAATGATCGTTCAAGAGCTCAAAAGTCAAGAAACCACAACTATTCTGCATCTGGGCGTCGTACGCGACCCGCATGGACATTCCATGCAACCTTTACGCGGGTCGCCTGGGATCAGAAGATCAGACGCGTAATAGAGGGAGCTCGCGGCCCGCCTCAACTTAGGTTTAAACCTTACGCGGGTCGCGTGAGGTTATATTTTCAGAATTTTTCATATCTTTTATAATCATTACAGAATCGGGCCATTAATAACGAAATCTTTCGTAATGATTCACCTGGCCTTTCGGTTCTGAAGGGGTAACTTTGCGGTTTGGCCCTCGGTTATTTACCGATAGGGGCCTCGTGTTAATTACCCGCATTATTAAGTCCCCGGTTTATTTATTAATTATATTGGAAAGCCTTAACTTTCACTGTTGACGCTTTTAACCCTTCTTCTACGAATTCGATCGTAACTTTCTCGTTTCATATCGAAACTTCGCGAAATTCATATATATTATTTTAGTGAGGGTATAACACCGTTACAAAGTCTTGGGAACGTTAAAGGGTCACTCAGAGGTATTATTAAACATGTTGACACAGTTAACCCCTGTAGTTTGTAATCTCTCACTTTCTTTCGCGTTTTGTTTTTGTACGATCTATAATTTATTCGTTTGAAGGTTTAAGCATTATTTTAGGGATACTATACAGTATATTTACCCTTGTTGACATTTATAACCCTCGAATTTTACATACTTTCAAGGTTTGTCAAAATTAGTCCTTTATTTATTATAGATGCCACGTGTAAACAAATGACACGTGTTAACACATCATTGGACACAAAATTTCGAGGTGTTACACTGTGCGATCTTGGAGAAGTCTTTTATGAATCGTCTGTAGCACCCCGCCAAACCCAAGAACTGGCGTATTTCCGTTGGTGTATGCGGTGCAGGCCAGTTCCTGATCGAATCTACCTTGGATGGATCGACATGAATCCCATCCCTGTTCACCACATGGCCTAAGAAGTGGACTTCACGAAGCCAGAAGTCGCATTTTGAAAACTTTGCGTACAGTTGCTCCTTTCGAAGAAGTTCCAAGATAAGACGTAAGTGCTGCTCGTGCTCCTCCTGACTCTTGGAGTAGATCGGAATGTCGCCGATAAAGACAATGACGAACTTGTCAAGATAAGGTTTGCACACCCTGTTCATAAGGTCCATAAATACGGCAGGTGCGCTCAATAATATCAAACCATCCATCATATCAAACATAAAGTATAGTAGTTAAAATAATTCATAAAACCCAATACGATTAATGTTCGAGCCAAACTTTGTTTGAGTAGCGTAAACATAATAATGAAAACCCAAGATAAGTTATAAATTCAAATATCGTTCATTGCGTCTCCTCGTCCTAACACGAAAACTCGACCTCTTGCCTCGTTGCCATTGTTGTTGTTGTTTCCCCCGTTGTTGTTGTTCCCGTTGCCCTGGTTATTGTTGTGGTTCTGATTCTGGTTCAACTGAGGGCAATCGCGTTTGTAATGGCCTTCTGCCCCACACTGGAAACATCCCCGGTTTCCACGCTGTGGTTGCTGCTGCTGGTTCTGTGGAGCTGGCGGTGGGAGTTGCTGGTTCTGATTTGCTGGCCGTGAGCTTCTACAATCCTTAGCCTCATGACCCATCTTGAGGCATCTTTGACAACGTTCCCTGCGACATCTTCCGCTGTGGTGTCTGTTGCACTTATTACACAGTGGGTGAATTCCCCGATATCCACCCTGCCCCTGACTGCCAGATGATTGCTGACTCGAATTCTGGTAGTCATTTGTCTTGCGCTGCTGAGACTGAACAGAAACTGATCCCTTGCTGGAATCCCCCTCCCATTTTCTCTTGTTGTCACTGGGAGTAGCAGGAGTAGTGACAGCAGTAGTGGTAGCCTTGATACGTTTTGGCAGCCTGTTCTGGTCCACTGCCTGATCTGTAATACGATGAGCAAGGCGCTGAATAGCCTGGATATTATCAAGATTAGCCGATGTCACATGGCTCTGGATCTCTGGCGCCAAACCCTTGAGATACAACTCAATACGTTTCACTGGAGGGTCCACCATAGTTGGGCACAGCACGGCCAGTTCATTCGACCGTTTGGTATAGGCTTCTATCTCTGACCCAACCATTTTCAAGTGATACAGTTCATCTTCCAACTTGTGAATGTCTTCACGAGTGCAGTACTCCCTTTTGATCAATTCTTTGAAGTCATTCCAAGGGGTGGCGTTAGCAGCTGCCAACCCTAGGATCTGTACTTGCGCGTTCCACCAAGTCAATGCGATTCCTTCCAAAGTGCCAGTGGCGTACTTAACCCTGCGAGCCTCAGGGCATTCACACATTTCGAACACGGATTCTAGCTTCTCAAACCAATGGAGGAGTCCCACTGCCCCCTCGGTGCCACTGAATGAGCTTGGACGACAGTCCATGAAGTTCTTGAAAGTGCAGACAGGCTGCTGCGCGTGATGACCTGCTTGAGCAGCTGCAAGTGCCGCAGCAACTTGAGCTTGAACGAGAGCCTCTAGCTGGGCTTGAGTTATGTTAATTCGTCCGGCCATTGATCTTCACATCAAAGGCAACATAAGTGAGAAAGGTTCGCGAATAGTGCGATGACAGAAGAGTGTAAGCACGTAAGTGTTCTCAAGCAATAACAAGTAGTGAGCAAAGTAATGTAAGCATACTACGAGCAAAGTTCTATGCATTTCTAGCATGTAGGAAATAAACATAAACCTTATTACCTAGGATGTCGAGTCTTGCACGTGGAGCGAAGCGTCGTTGTGGATCGTTGAGAGCACTGTTCTGGTTATAGTCTGGTTTTAATAAAAACGTTTTCCCATATTAAAACCAAGTTCTCTATAACCAATGGCTCTGATACCAATCTGTCACACCCCCAAAATCCACCTGCGGAGTATCACCGCTTGGGGACGTGACTGACCAGGATCAAGCCACCAATCATATCGAACATGGAATTAATATCAAATGTAATAAATGTAAACCAATCATAGTTTCAGAGTATAGCGGAAGCATAAGTACGAAAGCCCAAATGTGTAACATAAGTTCAACAAGTTTTAAAACATAATCCATGTTCCACAACGACCTGCTCCTCCCTGTGCAAGCTCCATGTATCTAATGACCTGCAAGGCATGTAACAGAGGATCAACAAACTAGTTGAGCGAGTTCACAGTTTACAGTTCAGTAATAGTATAGTGTGCGTAGTAGTATGTTCGTTCGTTATGTCATGTATCGTATTAGTTTCCATCGCGGCCTCCCAGGCAGGTATGCGAAGATATTAGGGGGATGTTCATCCCGAGTATTCTAGACTAGGTTTACCTGTATCGCGGCCTACCAGGCAGGTGTGCGAAGATTAGTAAATTACAGTTCGCGGCCTTCCAAAGGCAGGTATGCGAAGTCAGTCATAATATCGCGGCCAACCCTTGGCAGGTGTGCGAAGTTTAGTTCAATAAGTGTTACTAGTCTAGTCGTATTCTTATCGTTAGGTTCTATCAACTGAGTATGCGTAATAAAGTAATCCAATCCCATTCCCACCCTGGGAACCCCATGCCTTGGCTGTGTGAACTCACCTTGGTTTGCTCGGTATGCTATGTTATGCACTCACAAGTAATCAGTCAAGTCCTATTGTGTGCACGTGTAATAAATCAGTTCATGTTCATATTAATACGCAGGTAATTTATATCACAAAGCGTTTGGCAATTAACATCATGTATCACATACGATAGTGTTCTTGGTTAATACGTACAAGGTTATTCAGTAACACAATTAACAGGTTCGTCGTGTTTAACAAGATCATCATGCTTAACTAGATAACATGTTTTCGCAGAACTATTACACTTATCGTGGTTAACACTTAACACCGTTAACACATGTAACAGGAATATCAACTTAACTGCACTAGTTAACTTAAAAGGGTTAACAAGTAATTAGAGTTCACAACTTAGCAAAGATAATGTTTACATGATTAACCGGTTACATAATAAACGGGATTACACGAGCAAATAACACATAGACCAACAATTTTTCCTCCCAAAACTCGGACAGTGCCACACCCTCCCTTAAGAACTCGGACCAATGTGTGTGTGGGGGGGGGGTTAAAATTCGGACCTGATTAAACATATATGAAACTCGGACTAGTGGGGGGGGGGGTTTCCCTCTATAAAAGTCGGACCAAAGGTACAAACATGAAGCTCGGACCCTTGTCCCTGATTTAAAACTCGGACAAGCATCTTATATATAAAAGTCGGACTTATAATTTGCATACAATTCGGACTACACACAATCCAAAAGGTCGGACATTGTTCATCTCTTAAAACTCAGATTATTTCTTTAAGCAAACAAGGTCGGCTATATCATCAAGTTTCTTATTATCTTTACTCTAATTATACTCATACAAGACATCACATGCTACTACTGACAACCCACATACACAAATGAACCTAGCCTATGATTTTTACTTATTTGGCTGCACATGCATCACATCACAAAATGGTCAAATAGGGTTTAAATAGGATGGCCGACATGTGCAGATCCTTTTCATATTTCTATTTGACCAATTTACATAGTGGTTGCAAGCTTCACTACCATTGGACCAAATAATGCACCACCTAAGCTTCTCATAGGACCAAACAATGCACATCCTAAACTTCTCATTGGACCAAACTATGTAGTCATATGAATCATCAAATCACTAACCAACATCATCATTTGAAATAATCAACAATGGCTGACATGTGTAAATCATCTCAAGAGGAGGTTATTGGACCATTTAGTTTGAGTGGGTTTGACTAAGGTTATGTTGTATAATGTGTCACTATGCAAACAGAATCATCAATATCAGGCACACATGAACGATCACATTATCCCATATACATGACAGTTTCCAAAGCAACACATCATATCCCCTCTTATTGCACATGATATGCTACTGACATTAATCGGTTCCCTAGTTCTCATATGATTAGCCTTTTATTCATTAATAAAATCATCAAACCATCCAAGTCACAATAATTATGACTATATAATAACATGTATCGATCACACATTCACAAATCTAGCATAAATAGCATCACTACGTCTAACATGGTACCATGCGGAAACATACCGATCGAGAGTTATTGATGGAGAACAGATTGCGAGTGAATGGGGGGGGGGTATAGACCTGCTGCCGTCGTACCACAAGTGAGGAGAAAATAGGGTTTGTTTTTGGTTTGCCTTGTTGATCATATACGTACATGTAATTGTATAGTTAAAAGACTTGGGCCGGTTACAAGTTTTAATCCTAATAACAGGTTATTTGGGCCGGCTACTCATAGTAATCAACACAATGATCTGAGCCAAAGCCCATTTGGTTTTTCGTTGACTATTTAGTGGACGAAAACACATGAAGTGTTTTCGGCCATAGGGTGTTTTCGATGGGGTGTTTTCATGAGGGATGTTTAGCAAGTGTTCCATTTTATTACTCATACAACACATATATTAACCAACGTACAAGCATATATCAACAAATACACTTATGCTGCACATCAACTATAACATATCAATCACAACACGATATGACGTATTACAAACGTGCACAGTTGCGAAACAAATAGGTCGTGTAACAGACAATTTAAACAATTAACGTGCACTAAATGGGAATTAGGAATCTTGGAAATTCGAGTTGTCACATTATCCCCAACTTGAAAGAAATTTCGTCCCGAAATTTAGCATGCGGTTACTGAGGAAGCTAGGTGAGTTGTATCGTTTACTGGTTTTCCTGGGGTGTCACATCATCCCCCCGTTGATTTGGAATTTCGTCCCGAAATTCTGTAGTAGTAGCTTCAGCCTCAGTAGTGGTTGCACAGTTTTCGAATAACTGGGGATACTTTTCTGTCATCTGGTCTTCGCGTTCCCAGGTGTACTCTGGGCCATGACGGGAGTTCCAACGAACTCGAACAAGAGGGATTCTCTTGCTTTTGAGGACCTTAACATACCGGTCCGTGATTTCAACTGATTCCTTGACGAACTGCAACCGCTCATCGATAGTGAGTTCCTTAAAAGGAACTATGAGGGTCTCATCTGACAGGCACTTCTTCAGATTCGACACGTGAAATACATTGTGAACTACACCGAGTTCAGCTGGTAGGTTTAGCTTGTAGGCCACTTTGCCTATTTTCTCAACGATTTCGAACGGTCCGACATACCACGGATTTAGTTTGCCCCGTTTGCCAAAGCGAACCACACCCTTCCAGGGTGAGACTTTAAGTAAAACCCGGTCCCCGACCTGAAATTCCAACGGTTTCCTACGCTTATCCGCGTATGCTTTCTGACGGTCGCGTGCTGCCGCCATGCGTTGTCGTATTTGCGCAATCTTTTCTGTGGCGTCCACTACAATCTCTGGACCCGTAATCTGACTATCCCCCACCTCTGCCCAACAGAGAGGTGACCGGCATTTACATCCGCACAATGCCTCGAATGGAGCGGCTTGTATGCTGGTGTGATAACTATTATTGTAAGAAAACTCCACCAAAGGGAGGTGCTTTTCCAGCCATTGCCGAAATCGATAACACATGCTCGAAGCATGTCTTCAAGAGTCTGGATCGTTCGCTCAGACTGCCCATCCGTCTGAGGATGATAAGCTGTGCTCATGTCTAATCGTGAGCCGAAAGATTTGTGCATCGCTTGCCATAGCTCTGACGTGAATCGTGCATCCCGATCCGAAATAATGGAGGTGGGCACTCCGTGCCTCAAAACAACTTCTTTAAGATAGATGTCTGCGAGAGTGGAGAACTTATCCGTTTCCTTTATAGCTAGGAAGTGTGCAGACTTGGTGAGTCGATCCACGATCACCAATATGGTATCATTCCCCCGCTGGGATTTAGGTAGGCCTGTAACGAAATCCATGGAAATTTCTTCCCATTTCCATTGTGGTATCTTGGGTTGTTGAAATAGACCTGCCGGTTTCTGGTATTCGACCTTGACTCTCGCACAGGTCAAGCACTTGCTGACATAGGTAGCGATGTGGGCCTTCATGCTAGGCCACCAATAGGTAGTTCTAATGTCGTGGTACATGTTATCCGACCCTGGATGTACCGAGTAGCGAGACTTGTGCGCTTCGTCCATCACAAGTTCTCGTAAACCGCCATACAATGGGACCCAAATACGCCCCGTTACATAGTAAGCGCCGTCTTCCTTTTGTTCCATTCGTTGCCTTGAGCCACGTAAGGCTTCGGGTTTGACGTTTTCAGGATTTAATGCTTCCATCTGAGCAGTTCGTTTCTGTGCAGGAAGACTAGACTGAATAGTGAGCTGCATGGCTCGTACGCGTCTAGGTAGAGTGTCCTTTCGACTGAGAGCGTCAGCCACAACATTGACTTTGCCTGGATGATACTTAATAGCGCATTCGTAGTCGTTCAGTAGTTCAACCCATCTCCGTTGACGCATGATCAAATCCTTTTGCTTAAGAATATGCTCGAGACTCCTGTGATCGGTGTAAATCGTGCACTTGGTACCGTACAGGTAGTGTCGCCATATCTTAAGCGTGAAAACAACAGCTCCCAGCTCTAAATCGTGTGTCGTGTAGTTCCGTTCATGAATCTTGAGTTGCCGCGAAGCGTAAGCAATAACCTTATCCCATTGCATCAATACGCAACCAAGACCCTGTATCGATGCGTCGCAATAAACCACGAAGTCATCTGTGCCCTCTGGCAATGAGAGAATAGGCGCGCTGCAAAGCCTATCCTTTAAGTACTGAAAAGCCGTTTTCTGGGAATCTCCCCAACGGTAGGTAACTCCCTTCTGTGTCAGCAGCGTAAGAGGCTGTGCGATCTTGGAGAAGTCTTTTATGAATCGTCTGTAGCACCCCGCCAAACCCAAGAACTGGCGTATTTCCGTTGGTGTATGCGGTGCAGGCCAGTTCCTGATCGAATCTACCTTGGATGGATCGACATGAATCCCATCCCTGTTCACCACATGGCCTAAGAAGTGGACTTCACGAAGCAAGAAGTCGCATTTTGAAAACTTTGCGTACAGTTGCTCCTTTCGAAGAAGTTCCAAGATAAGACGTAAGTGCTGCTCGTGCTCCTCCTGACTCTTGGAGTAGATCGGAATGTCGCCGATAAAGACAATGACGAACTTGTCAAGATAAGGTTTGCACACCCTGTTCATAAGGTCCATAAATACGGCAGGTGCGCTCAATAATATCAAACCATCCATCATATCAAACATAAAGTATAGTAGTTAAAATAATTCATAAAACCCAATACGATTAATGTTCGAGCCAAACTTTGTTTGAGTAGCGTAAACATAATAATGAAAACCCAAGATAAGTTATAAATTCAAATATCGTTCATTGCGTCTCCTCGTCCTAACACGAAAACTCGACCTCTTGCCTCGTTGCCATTGTTGTTGTTGTTTCCCCCGTTGTTGTTGTTCCCGTTGCCCTGGTTATTGTTGTGGTTCTGATTCTGGTTCAACTGAGGGCAATCGCGTTTGTAATGGCCTTCTGCCCCACACTGGAAACATCCCCGGTTTCCACGCTGTGGTTGCTGCTGCTGGTTCTGTGGAGCTGGCGGTGGGAGTTGCTGGTTCTGATTTGCTGGCCGTGAGCTTCTACAATCCTTAGCCTCATGACCCATCTTGAGGCATCTTTGACAACGTTCCCTGCGACATCTTCCACTGTGGTGTCTGTTGCACTTATTACACAGTGGGTGAATTCCCCGATATCCACCCTGCCCCTGACTGCCAGATGATTGCTGACTCGAATTCTGGTTGTCATTTGTCTTGCGCTGCTGAGACTGAACAGAAACTGATCCCTTGCTGGAATCCCCCTCCCATTTTCTCTTGTTGTCACTGGGAGTAGCAGGAGTAGTGACAGCAGTAGTGGTAGCCTTGATACGTTTTGGCAGCCTGTTCTGGTCCACTGCCTGATCTGTAATACGATGAGCAAGGCGCTGAATAGCCTGGATATTATCAAGATTAGCCGATGTCACATGGCTCTGGATCTCTGGCGCCAAACCCTTGAGATACAACTCAATACGTTTCACTGGAGGGTCCACCATAGTTGGGCACAGCACGGCCAGTTCATTCGACCGTTTGGTATAGGCTTCTATCTCTGACCCAACCATTTTCAAGTGATACAGTTCATCTTCCAACTTGTGAATGTCTTCACGAGTGCAGTACTCCCTTTTGATCAATTCTTTGAAGTCATTCCAAGGGGTGGCGTTAGCAGCTGCCAACCCTAGGATCTGTACTTGCGCGTTCCACCAAGTCAACGCGATTCCTTCCAAAGTGCCAGTGGCGTACTTAACCCTGCGAGCCTCAGGGCATTCACACATTTCGAACACGGATTCTAGCTTCTCAAACCAATGGAGGAGTCCCACTGCCCCCTCGGTGCCACTGAATGAGCTTGGACGACAGTCCATGAAGTTCTTGAAAGTGCAGACAGGCTGCTGCGCGTGATGACCTGCTTGAGCAGCTGCAAGTGCCGCAGCAACTTGAGCTTGAACGAGAGCCTCTAGCTGGGCTTGAGTTATGTTAATTCGTCCGGCCATTGATCTTCACATCAAAGGCAACATAAGTGAGAAAGGTTCGCGAATAGTGCGATGACAGAAGAGTGTAAGCACGTAAGTGTTCTCAAGCAATAACAAGTAGTGAGCAAAGTAATGTAAGCATACTACGAGCAAAGTTCTATGCATTTCTAGCATGTAGGCAATAAACATAAACCTTATTACCTAGGATGTCGAGTCTTGCACGTGGAGCGAAGCGTCGTTGTGGATCGTTGAGAGCACTGTTCTGGTTATAGTCTGGTTTTAATAAAAACGTTTTCCCATATTAAAACCAAGTTCTCTATAACCAATGGCTCTGATACCAATCTGTCACACCCCCAAAATCCACCTGCGGAGTATCACCGCTTGGGGACGTGACTGACCAGGATCAAGCCACCAATCATATCGAACATGTAATTAATATCAAATGTAATAAATGTAAACCAATCATAGTTTCAGAGTATAGCGGAAGCATAAGTACGAAAGCCCAAATGTGTAACATAAGTTCAACAAGTTTTAAAACATAATCCATGTTCCACAACGACCTGCTCCTCCCTGTGCAAGCTCCATGTATCTAATGACCTGCAAGGCATGTAACAGAGGATCAACAAACTAGTTGAGCGAGTTCACAGTTTACAGTTCAGTAATAGTATAGTGTGCGTAGTAGTATGTTCGTTCGTTATGTCATGTATCGTATTAGTTTCCATCGCGGCCTCCCAGGCAGGTATGCGAAGATATTAGGGGGATGTTCATCCCGAGTATTCTAGACTAGGTTTACCTGTATCGCGGCCTACCAGGCAGGTGTGCGAAGATTAGTAAATTACAGTTCGCGGCCTTCCAAAGGCAGGTATGCGAAGTCAGTCATAATATCGCGGCCAACCCTTGGCAGGTGTGCGAAGATTAGTTCAATAAGTGTTACTAGTCTAGTCGTATTCTTATCGTTAGGTTCTATCAACTGAGTATGCGTAATAAAGTAATCCAATCCCATTCCCACCCTGGGAACCCCATGCCTTGGCTGTGTGAACTCACCTTGGTTTGCTCGGTATGCTATGTTATGCACTCACAAGTAATCAGTCAAGTCCTATTGTGTGCACGTGTAATAAATCAGTTCATGTTCATATTAATACGCAGGTAATTTATATCACAAAGCGTTTGGCAATTAACATCATGTATCACATACGATAGTGTTCTTGGTTAATACGTACAAGGTTATTCAGTAACACAATTAACAGGTTCGTCGTGTTTAACAAGATCATCATGCTTAACTAGATAACATGTTTTCGCAGAACTATTACACTTATCGTGGTTAACACTTAACACCGTTAACACATGTAACAGGAATATCAACTTAACTGCACTAGTTAACTTAAAAGGGTTAACAAGTAATTAGAGTTCACAACTTAGCAAAGATAATGTTTACATGATTAACCGGTTATAATAAACGGGATTACACGAGCAAATAACACATAGACCAACAATTTTTCCTCCCAAAACTCGGACAGTGCCACACCCTCCCTTAAGAACTCGGACCAATGTGTGTGTGGGGGGGTTAAAATTCGGACCTGATTAAACATATATGAAACTCGGACTAGTGGGGGGGGGGGGGTTTCCCTCTATAAAAGTCGGACCAAAGGTACAAACATGAAGCTCGGACCCTTGTCCCTGATTTAAAACTCGGACAAGCATCTTATATATAAAAGTCGGACTTATAATTTGCATACAATTCGGACTACACACAATCCAAAAGGTCGGACATTGTTCATCTCTTAAAACTCAGATTATTTCTTTAAGCAAACAAGGTCGGCTATATCATCAAGTTTCTTATTATCTTTACTCTAATTATACTCATACAAGACATCACATGCTACTACTGACAACCCACATACACAAATGAACCTAGCCTATGATTTTTACTTATTTGGCTGCACATGCATCACATCACAAAATGGTCAAATAGGGTTTAAATAGGATGGCCGACATGTGCAGATCCTTTTCATATTTCTATTTGACCAATTTACATAGTGGTTGCAAGCTTCACTACCATTGGACCAAATAATGCACCACCTAAGCTTCTCATAGGACCAAACAATGCACATCCTAAACTTCTCATTGGACCAAACTATGTAGTCATATGAATCATCAAATCACTAACCAACATCATCATTTGAAATAATAAACAATGGCTGACATGTGTAAATCATCTCAAGAGGAGGTTATTGGACCATTTAGTTTGAGTGGGTTTGACTAAGGTTATGTTGTATAATGTGTCACTATGCAAACAGAATCATCAATATCAGGCACACATGAACGATCACATTATCCCATATACATGACAGTTTCCAAAGCAACACATCATATCCCCTCTTATTGCACATGATATGCTACTGACATTAATCGGTTCCCTAGTTCTCATATGATTGGCCTTTTATTCATTAATAAAATCATCAAACCATCCAAGTCACAATAATTATGACTATATAATAACATGTATCGATCACACATTCACAAATCTAGCATAAATAGCATCACTACGTCTAACATGGTACCATGCGGAAACATACCGATCGAGACTTATTGATGGAGAACAGATTGCGAGTGAATGGGGGGGGGGGTATAGACCTGCTGCCGTCGTACCACAAGTGAGGAGAAAATAGGGTTTGTTTTTGGTTTGCCTTGTTGATCATATACGTACATGTAATTGTATAGTTAAAAGACTTGGGCCGGTTACAAGTTTTAATCCTAATAACAGGTTGTTTGGGCCGGCTACTCATAGTAATCAACACAATGATCTGAGCCAAAGCCCATTTGGTTTTTCGTTGACTATTTAGTGGACGAAACCACATGAAGTGTTTTCGGCCATAGGGTGTTTTCGATGGGGTGTTTTCATGAGGGATGTTTAGCAAGTGTTCCATTTTATTACTCATACATCACATATATTAACCAACGTACAAGCATATATCAACAAATACACTTATGCTGCACATCAACTATAACATATCAATCACAACACGATATGACGTATTACAAACGTGCACAGTTGCGAAACAAACAAGTCGTGTAACAGACAATTTAAACAATTAACGTGCACTAAATGGGAATTAGGAATCTTGGAAATTCGAGTTGTCACATTAGGTGGCATAGTGAATCTTAAAAACTATCCTTGATAACTAATCAGATTCATTAATTCTGAGGCCATGTCTATGTGGTGTTTTGAATCGGTAAACCGGTTTTGATGTTAAACGAGTAATTGGGATTCCGGGTAGAGGTTATTCTTTCTCGTATTGATTACAACTTTATTAATTAGCTTTCTAGTTTTTATAATCAAATTCACAAAAACCCCAATTTAGATAGTTTAGTTTTACTTAATTTCTTTAACACTGACCACAAATTCCTCGTGGATACGGTACCCTACTTACACTATCTACGTAGCATATTTAGGTTTTTGATTGACCCTAACGACAGTCATCAAATATGTTGTTGTTTGAAGAAGAAGCCATATGTGATTTTGATTTTTATTGATTGAATATTTTTTTCAAAATTTGTGTTCAGATTTGTAGATCTAGATGGGTATTTATACTGATGACGTAAGGAATGATATAACCGCCTTACCAAAAGGCACAACGCTAATGAAATAAAAGGGTTACAAAATATTAGATCTTACAAAACCGAAATACGGTTTATATATGTATCGCCGGAATTACAAAACAGAAGCAGTGATTGGTTATGCAATAATAGGCTATAAGGTATGGTCATGACCCTAATGACCACCATGAGCCTCCACATACGCGTCATGTCATCCACCTTTAATTCATCATCGACAACCACCACCCTGGGTGTGGTTATTACCCAAACCACTATCCCCTTTATTTTTGTAATTTATTTTTTTCTTAAAATTATCAAAGTGGTTGTTGTGGTTTAATCCATGCAAACCACCATGATTTAAATGAGGGGGTGGTGTAGCGCATGAACAATGTTCCTATGTGGCAAATCATGATCCAACCATGGTCCCCATACCCCTTAAATGGGGTGTTTGTGAGGACACGATGGTTACATAAGTTAGTGGTGCCCCAAGTTACTTTTGCTAGGGTTATATAATTTCTAATAATTTTTAGAGTAAATTATATTTTTCGTTCTTTACGTTTACACCAACTTTTTGTGGTTATCCTTTACCATTTAATACGTTAGAAAACATCTTTTTGTTTAAAAAGCTTGCATGTTAGATTCTCTGCCCTCAACGAATGTTAAAATCGTTCAAAAAAATTATATGCAATTATCAAAATACGCTTATCTACTACATAGAAATTAAATAATTAAATTATTTTACCCATTTATTTTTATGTACTCTCATTCTATCTCTATATGGTAGAGGGGGAGTAGAGAGAGGAAGGAACATAAAGAGATAAAATAGAGATGGTGGCAGTGGTACTAGGTCAATAGTGAATGCTGTCAATGGTGGTGGTAAGAGTATGGGGAAAGAGCAGGGAGTTCTTAAGATGCTTTTGAATTATAAATGTTTTTTTGGTACTTTTTTTAATTCTTTTGCTTAAACTATTTTTTAAGTAAATGGGTAGAATATCCAGATTTCCTTCATGTGAGTGCATATGACTAGATATAACCCTAATTTTTGTCTGCAGAGAGCCTTACGGACGGTAAGACTATAGGCAATACGGCCCGTAAGCTAAGAGCTGGCAGTCAACAACTACCTGGCAGCAGCCTGCTCATTCCTTGGCCTCCAAGCTCGCGAATTTGCCACCATTCACCTCCTTTGGACATGTGTAATGACACTCATCAGTCCATAACACCTAATGGGACATTTGGCTTGATTTGGTCATCCTTTGATCACTCTAAATAGCCATGATCTTGCCCATTCCAACTTGCTCATTTCAATTTCTTTCTCTCTTCTCTTTGGAGCTTCTTTCCTGCAATTGGAAGCCTCCTACTGAGTTCTGAAAGTGTTCTTCAGCACAGGTAAGCGCTCTCTCTATTTCTTTTCATTATTTTGGCTACATATGAGCCAAAAAGTCAAACAAATTGACTTATTGTTTGACTTTCGGTTCTGACCATTTTGGTCAAGTCAAAGTTCAAATTGAATTTTGCAACATGATCATAATCACAAAGGTATTAATCCCTTGCGATTGCACCTTCTGATTACCACGTTTAGTAGGCTAAATGACGAGTAAAACTTTTACGAAATAAAAGTCAAAAGTGCATAAAAGTGCATATTACGAAGAAAGTGTTTTGGGGTATTAAAACTTAGAGGTTTAACACTAAATCAGTTTTATAAAATTCGTTTACATGTTTTAACATGTCTAACTCGTCATTTCTAGTTTAGTGATTTTTCCTTAGTCGAAAGTCGAGCGGTTTGACTACCACTTTGACTTTTGAATCTGACCCGTTTGGTCAACTATAGGATCCGACCAAGCCCATTTATATGACCATAGTAATATAGGGAATAACCCTCTGAGGTTATACCTTATGGTCATATGTTTTGGTTAGTCATATGACGAGTCAATTATTTATCCTTTTAAAATGCCGAAATGCCCTTTTGGCGCATAGAATAGCTTTTAAACATATAAGATCATTGTTTTGACATCTAAACTGATTAACAACATATGTAAACTTGTTTTGATATATTAGACTCGTCATAGGACTTATAAAACCATCTGAACCCGTAGTTACGCTTACTACCCGTTAAAGTAGCGTAAACCACTTTAACAAGTCGTAACAGGTCAAAACACTTCTAGTTGCTTCCAAATCAGAATGTAAGGCTTATTAAACCATATCATACGAGACCCATCACTCGTTTGGTTTATAAACCTCATTCTATCCGATTCTTCCGCTTAAAGTCTCATTATACACTAACCTTAGTTATCCGACATATTAGGAAACAATTGAACTATTGAGCTTTGCTTGATCATTAAACAAGACATATATGCAATCCAAGGGAGTACATAGTCCCCTCTTTTACGTTTTCTAAATGTTTTGGGGTGATTCTTATGTGCCTGTTACTATTTTCATGGTTTCAAAACACTGTACATGGTTTAAATACCTAGTATGCATATTACATGGTTTCAAAACACTATACATGGTTTAAATACCTAGTATACATGGTTTCAAAACATTACACAACATGCTTACATTGTACTAAACTTGATGGTGCGTTGAATATAAAATGATACATTCATTAACATTGATCACGCTGACCGGTATTATGTTATGGTACCATAGGATTGGCAACCCCATTCCCACTTCCTCGGTTTGTTTGGAAGTTACTTCTGGGAATGACAGAAAATTGGGGTATGCAATTTTAACAAATTCTGATTATAACTACTCCCAAGCACTGTTTCAAGATTTGGATTCAAATGTGAAAAACATTGAAAAAGGAAAAAAAATGCTGCTTTTCTAATGTAGCCAAGACTATTAAGCTATTACCCCCAAAAACATGTTTCTCAAAAGGCTTTTGAGCAAGGTGCAACTTTTAAAATCAATAGTCTAACTTCTGAAACTTTTACTTGCCTTATGGCCAAAGAGTCAAATGTTTTCAAAACACAAGCAAAGGGGAATGAGAAAATTTTAGATGAGTCCACATCTGTTTTTCAAACCTCTGTTATTGAGCCCACTACTCCTGGTGATCATAGCACCAAAACCACTGTTGTGAAACCCACACCAGCAAAACTCAAAAAGACAAAGACAAAAACAAAATCCACAAAGCCTACCAAACCCAATAAAAAGGGTCCTCTAGAAGATGAGATCCTAGAGGTTAACCCAGTGATAACACCAATGTCACTTGAAACCACTGCTGCTACTTCCTCACAGCATGTGGAAAGATCTCAACCCATAGACCTAACTCCTCATGTTTCCTCACAAAAGGAACATGTTGTAAACACAGGGAGACCACAATATGAAGCAATACTTTCATTTGAAAGTATGCTTAGAAGCCCTTCTCCTAGGGCAATGTCCCTTTCCACACCACTCCCTTCATCACCTATTCCACCAACCCTTGTACCACTGTTTGAAGCAATTGACATTCAGACCCAAAGCAGTCCCTCTCACCAACACATTACTGAGAGTATAACACCAGAAATAACTGTGTCTGAACCTGTTCAATCTCCTATCCCACAAACAGTTGAGGAGGCTACCCCTTTAGTTTTACGAAACTCTTGGTGGTATTTCAAGAGGGGTAGCTAATACAAATGTTAAATCCACTGATTTTTACATTTGGACAGTAGTTTCATCTCTAAGAGTCCCTTGAAGGCAACCACTGTTGAGGTTACAAGAGTAACCTCTGCTCTAGTGTGAAGTCCCCAGAACCAACACAAAGGGGCATTTGTTTTCGATGATTTGGTGTCTACCCCTATCACCAAAAAAAATGCAAACACCTTTTGTGAGAATTCAGATGATCCTATTAAATTAGGTGATGAATTAAGATACAAGGATTTGACGACTAGAATGTCTTCAATTGAAAACACTATTGGAGAAATGAAAGATCTTATAAAGCAAGTGTTGGAGCATTCTAAATGTCAGCCTAGTACTCAGCAAATTTCCCAAGAAATCTGGAATTCAGTGCAACCAATATTTGCTGCTCAAAGGGAATTAGCTGAACTCAACCACAACAAGCATATGGAGTTGATAAGAGTCATGGTTGAGGCTAGGTACAAAGGTACTCAAGCAGACATTAGGGGATCCATGCAAAAGCTTACTGGCTCCTCCCCTGCACCTGTATTTGAAAAGGATGATGATGATGAGGATGCCAAAAAAGGGGAGAAAGATTCTATGAGAAAGTTGGAGCCTGATCCTAAAGTAAAACCAAAGGGCCAACAAAGAAAAAGCCAGAGTCTGCCTAAGAAACTACTGCTAAAACTTCAGAAAAAGCAGATGTTTGAAAGAAAAAAAAGGGAGTTGATGAAACCCTAAACGTCCAAACTGATGAGAAGATTTCAGCAAAGAAGAAGAAGCAAGATACAGAAGAGAGCAAAGCATACAACTGAAAGAAAGAACAAGAAGAGAAGATGAAAAGGGAAAACATTGGCACTTCTCAAAGAAGGAAGTCTTTTAGAAATAACAGACCACCAATAGCCACATTTCACAAAACATTTGTTGCTCCTACAAGGCCTATATCCCCTGCTTCACCAAAAACTAAACCTTCACCCTAAAAACTACCACAAAAGAAGAAAGTAGCATCAAAACCACCATCCTCACCCACTAAACCAACAAAAGCATCAACAGATGTTAAGGCAACAATTGTTGAGACACTAGTTGTCTTAGCTGAGGTTAGCCAAACCACTGCTACCATTCATTTCAACACACCACCATCAACACAACCACCTCCAACACCCCAAAGTTTCCCTTCACAACCACCTTCTTCACCTAAACCACCTTCTCCATCAAAAACTTCTCCACCACCCAAATTTGTTTATGCACGCAAAAGAAAATTTGTTGTGCATGATGATGATAAGGAGATTCCATCACCAATCCCTTTATCATTTTTTCCAATTTAAACCACTCCACCCTCATCATCTCAACTTACAAATCCACTTAACAATCCACCCACCGGTTACATGCCATCTGTCATCCCATTAGCTGCTCAATATCATCTAGAACTGCTTGTAGTTCAAAGTGAAATGGAATCTTTTTACAAGATAGAGGATCCATCCAAAAGAACCTTCCCATCTTTCTATGGCTTCAGAAAACCTCAAAACTTAGATGAGTACTTGAAATTAAAAGCAAAACAAGCAGAAGTTACAGCCAGAGAAGAAAGCAAAGGGTTAGGTGACAGGAGATACCATGGTTTGTTATCACATGGGCTTAACAAAGTCAGAAAGCTTGAAGACTTTGCTAAAGACCTTAGTAAATCCATGTCTGAGCGGCCATTGGATACTGAGCTAGAAAAGGAACTAAGGGTTTACTACTTAGACCACGTAATGAAGTACAAGCCCTACAAAGCAACCAAAGCCCAATTCAAGGACTGGTCAACAGATACTCTCAGGGAAGAAATTGACAGAATTACAAATATGAACAACGATCCTTTGGTCAAGAAAATTCCACCAAATTGGAAGAAATCCAGAACAGTGGATCGAGATGATGCATTAAGGTTTAAGAGAATGAGAGCAGAACTTGTTGCCGTTGAATATGGGTCTGCAAGATCAATAGCTAGATGGCCAAAACTGAATGTTGAAGAGAGCTACAAAAAGCAAGAGGCACTGAGAGCCAAAGACCCAAAAGTTTTTCAAAAGCCAGTTTATCCTTCAATCACTGCTAGCAGACCCCAACAGACCCAAACCACCAAAAATGTAACACCCCAAAACTTATAAGTATGCATATTATATATATTTTGTAACCATTTCGTTAGCTATCATGATGTAAATATGGATGTTTTACTCTTGAAATATTCGACCCGTTTAATATCTTGTCAAACGAAGCCTATTACTCTCTTTCAAAAGTTTGGACCTTACAAAAAAGCTTCTCTTATCATCTGCCTTATCCACAACTGCCTTGAATCAATTAAAAAGGCAAAGGCAGACTGATGAGGAAGATGAGAAGAAGTTTGAAGAAATTAGAAAAAAAGGGGATTAGATGCCAAATTGTATTTCAAATGGATGATGCTGCTGACCAACTCACTGCTCAACTAACTAGCTGAAACAATTAAACAGATGGCAAGCAGACCTCATTCACCAAACTCATCACAAATAACTCTTATCCCTAGAAAACCATCTGATCCAAAAATACTAAAGTGGAAGTCATCCTAAGACACCCACATATTAACTTTGCTCATATTAGATGGAAATGTTGAAAATATAAATAGGAAGGATGCATATGGTCTGAGTGCAGATGACCTTCAAGATCTTTTGAACCTTCAACTGGAAAGGAATGAAGAAGATATAGATTCCTTGGACTTTGAACTACAGTTCAAAGGGCAAATTAGGGAAATGTTGATGAGGAAATAAAGATCAGAAATAAATGAAGGGTTTTGGCATCATCTGTTCTAGGGGGAGATTGTTGGCTCATGTGAAACTCTCCTTGAGAACAGATGATACAAAGCCAAAATAGTTCTGCAACAACTGATGCATAATAACAGTGCTTTGAATTACTACTTCCTTCAACGGCAAGATATCTAACAAGTGCTGCTTCAAAGGATTGCTCAATACTAAGCACTGCTGAATTATAAAGACTGTTGAAGACTAAACCACTGAAGAAGTAAAAAATCTGCTGGAAGTCGAAAGTCTGATCACCCTTTGTAGAAAGCACTGCTAAAGCTTCATCAGAGGTTGAGCTCATCAGAGAATAGCATCAGTAGAGTCTAGTAGTCAATGTTTTATTATTGTAATAATTTTTAGCATTAGGAGTGTTTAGAGTCAGTTAATATTATTAGATCTCACTGTCTAGGTGATGTCAACAAAGATGCCACAGTGGTTAGGTTTGTACTATAAATAGACAGCGCCGGTACTGTTCTATTAGATCACTTCACACACACTTGCATTTTGTACGAACAATCACTTGTGATCTCAGGCTGAGGGGGAGATAGCAATTTATGCATACGTGTGTGTAATTCAATCATTCAACTTGAAGTATTTGTGATGAAAGATGTTCTACCATTGTTTGTGTTATAAAGTTTTCTTCATTTCCGCTGCAATTATTTCATCATATTATCTTCTGTCATTAATCATCTTATAAAACAAACACAAATAATTAAACTCAGATCCTAACATATTGCCATATACAAAACTCTTTTGTCACAAGTTTTATAATCAAGATAATGTATTACAATGCTAAACCATTTTGCCATTTATTGGTTTCAAAGTGTCCATTTTCAATTGACAACTCTCGTAGTTGTCAAAGCATTGCAATACCAAACTTTTTGCCATTTATTTGGCTAACAAAACCTATGTATTCACCAGCATTCTTTGTTGACATCCATTTTATTTTCACATATGTTTCAAGTTTTGATTATTCAAGCATGCTAGACATAGGAATGCCTCCGGGCCTTACACTTCTTTAAACAAAAGATAATTTCATGTATTACTCTGGGCCTTAGACTTCTTTGAACAAAATGCAATTTCATGTATTCTTTGTATTGTAAAACAATGTTATCATAATGAAACTATTTAGTACTAGTTGTTGTGAGCAATTTGTAACGTGACTCCCCGATGTTTACGCCACGTGTTTTTGTATCACGCGATTGGGGTGTTACAAGACCCATGCACATTATATGGGTTTGAGGATGGAAAATAAAAGACCTTTAATTAATCATGGAGTTGATCGGGTTCTTTGGAAAAAAAAGTGCTTTCTATTTATCTAAACTAGAATGATTTTTTTTTAAAACAAATATGTTATTGTTAAGGTTGGTTGCGTTTGAAGGACCAATGATTATAAATATTGAATTATTTTTTATATTACTTATTATTTCTTGTATTACACATAATAAATAAAAATTTTGATATGAATACATATAACCCTAATATGCTATACATACAAAATTAAAGAAAATATAACATTACTCAGTTTAAATAATGTGTTTACGAACAAAGAAATTTGTTTTTGAATACAAAAGAATTATTATATTTTATTTCAAATTAATATTTTCTTATTTTAAAAAGTGTTAAATATAAAAGCCTAGATTGAATAATAATTTAATTTATAAGTGTTATAATCTCTTGTCTTACAAACGTAAAATATCAAAAAAAAAAAAAATGTAAATCATAGTTCTATATAATCCTGATCACTTAGTTAAAAAATGTAATAATAATATAATCTAATTATTGCGTTATTTCGATTAGTACTAAAATAAGGATGGTTTAGTAAAAGGATCTAATTATTTTATTTTTTATTTTTTTATAATATTTAATATAACACATTGTATTTATCTAATAATATTAATAAATAGTGCATCCTAATCTGGTTAATAACATAGTTACATTAAATTATTATATTAGTAAGGATAAGGATTAAACAAATATTTTAAAATAAAATGTAAGTATAAATTGTAAGGTTGAAGGAGAGAATCACACGGGACAATAATCCTATATTAAAAGTTAAATTAGATTTGATCTTTTGTTTGGAACATTACCTTTTTTATCAACAATTAATACTTTAAATTATTTGGTTGTAGAAATATATGTGGCTAGTAGTAGTAGTGGTAGTAGTAGTGGTGGTAGTAGTAGTAGTAGTAGTAGTAGTAGTAGTTTTGTTGTAGATAAAATTAAACTAACGATTAAAATGCTTTTGATTTTTAAAGGATATTCATATTAAACACAAATATATTAAAAAAATAGAGTAAAATGCCATTTTAATCCCTGTGGTTTGGGTAGATTTGCTAATTTAGTCCAAAAGCTTGATTAATCGCATGTGGTCCAAAAAGTTTGTAACATTACCATTTTATTACAACTGACTTAACCCCATCCATTATCCTCTATTATCCTCATTTACTTAGTCAAAGACATTTTCGTCATTTCCCATATTATTTTAGTTAAAGCTTTATTTTTCCATCCATCTTTATTCCCCTTCTGCCCTGTATAAAAAACCAACAAGTAAAACCCTAATTTGGCAATCCCCTAATTCGACATCGTCATTTACCCATCCTTCTTCACATATTGCCAAATTGCTCTTAGATTTTGAGATTGATTGTCAAAACCTTCTTGGCTGATGTTACTGTTTATTATTGTTAAAATCTGAATCTTGGGGTTTGATAGCTCAGCTTTCTTTGTTGTTTGATGCAATTACATATGGGTAGGGTCAAGCAAAGTTTCAAAATCAACCAACATATTTGAGGAGGTTTTGTATAAAGAATTATGTGTTTTGTTGCTTCCGATTATGTTTTGGTAACAAATATCGGAGCAAAGTTCTAGGAGTTTGGTGAAATAGTCTTTGTTAGTGCTTTGATTTTGTACAAGTTGATAGAAATTGTTCCAGGTGCGCTCTAATATAACAAGAGCTGAATAGAAAACCTCATTTGGAACAATAGTTAGATACTTACGGTGTAGGAGTGGTTAGACACTTAAAGTGGTAAACTTTAAAATCAACCAATGAGAGTGTGTCATGCCATTCAACCTTAATTGTTTAGACACTTCATTAATTGGTAAACTATTTAAAAAAAATGTGTGATTGGTTGAGAAGAATTGGACCCCACCACACACCCTCTCTCTCTCCCCCTTTCCTTCACCTTCACCGAATCGGTGAAGGTTCACCGATTTCACCCCCAAATTCGGTAAACATTGTCCTTGGCATTGGGTCACCGATCGATAAACGGCGGTAAACAAGAAGTTTACCGCTCCACTCCGTATTCCCTTAGAGCCATGCATTCTTAATTGCTTGACATGGGAAAAAGTTAAATATATGTATTTACATACACAATTCTGAATTGAAATTCACTAGAGGAATTGAACTCAATAAGTAAAAGTTAGTTTATTGTCCAAATGCAGACATTTGCAAGCATGAGGATAATGTAAAATATGTAATTTTTATATGAGGAATTGAACTCGGTACTAATTTATGTAGCTTTAAAAAAACTTTGTTAGGTGCGATCTACTTTAATCTTAGAAAATACTCTTTATGCCACGTTTTGTCACCTTAATTTATATATTTTCAACAATTTATAATGTAATTTAAAATGGAGTGAAATATTATATTTTTAAAGTTGCATGTGACAACAAAAGCTTGGATGTTGAAACGAATAACTTCTATTAGAAAAATAAGTTGTGACAAAGGGGCATTTTGGCAATTAAAATCAACATGAAGGTCACTAGTTTATTCAACTATCTATAAATAACAACGTTTTAGCAAAGTGCAAAAGCATTCAATCAACTCTTTACATCACATACAAACTACCTTCACAAACTAACCAGAAAGATGTCTCCAATCACCCCTGAGATAAGAGCGTGTGCAGAAATTCTCACCGGCAACGATGTTTGCATAGAAAAAGCCAAGTCTCTTCTAAGAGAATATCATCTTCCTGACGGTCTATTGCCAGTAAAGGATGTTGAGGAACTTGGTTTCGTAAAAGAAACTGGATTTTTTTTGGATCAAACAAAAGAATGATATCACACACGAGTTCGAGAAGGCTGGAAGACACATCTCATACGCTACTGAGATCAGTTCGTACTTTGAGAATTGTAAGATCAAAAAGTTATCAGGAGTGAAGTCTAAAGAGTTGATGATATGGATTTCACTCACTGAGATCTAAGCTGAAAGCCCAACGAGCGACGAGATAACTGTAAACACACCCACAGGAATCTCCAAGACCTTCCCGAAGGACGCTTTTATGGCATAAGAGGCACATTAAGAGAATAAAATATGGTGGTTTCATCTTTCATGAATAATGGTTTTAATATTAATGTCACTCGTATGCGTAATGAATAATTTCCTTTTTATCATGTATTGATCCTTTCTTTGAAATGAAATGATATGATTTTCATCAATATATTATCTTCATGAGTCTCTTTGAACTTGGTTTCGTAAAAGAAACTGGATTTTTTTGGCACTCAATGAGACTATCCCTTCCTTTCTTTTCCCGCTCTAATTGTATCTGCTGAACTTTTTTTTTTACCCGATCTACTCATCAAAGATCCAACCCCAAACTACAAAAGCCCTTTCTAATCCTCGCTTCACATAATCCCTAAACCTTATATCTACTAATCAGCGGCTTCTTTGTTAAACATTTAAATGCACTTCAGGATGATAAATGCGGGAAACGGCTTCTCGAAGACTCGTTGAAGATTTGCAGATCCCGCATATATCAAGGGGGAGTCTGTAAGTGCACCAAAGTTTGATAAATGCTGGATACTGCTGAAGTTTCAACATTGAAGGACTAATCTTGCAATTATGTGAAAGTGTCTAATGAGAAATTGTGCATTTATCTCTCATCAGAACTTGTGTTTTTGATCAGTACTTGTGATATTTGTTAAAGTTTCATCACTAAGTGTTCACAGTCTTTGAAACAAAGTCACAGTAAAGATGGCAAACAATTTGAACACCGTTGTTCAAAGTGAAGTCGGAAGCAGTGATAAACCTCCCGTATTGTTGAACGAGTTAGATTATCCAGAATGGAAGAACCGATTTGAACGATACATCAAAGCGAAAGATTTAAAACTATGGTTATGTATGACGTCAGGAATTGGAGGACAACCTGCTCGAACTTTGACAATTACAGGTTATCTTGCTTTAACCGATGACGAAAGAAAGTATTACAAAGGCGAAGAAAAGGCAATGTCCTTGATTACGATGTCATTACCACAATCGATCTTACATACTTTCAGTAACAAAAACTCATCAAAGGAATTGTGGGACAGTTTGAGCGACAGATACAAAGGAAATGAGTTATTCAAGAAAGGAGACTTCAACGACTGAAAACTCAATTTGTAGTCTTTAAAGCTATGAAAGGTGAATCGTTAGATGATCTTGTAAACAGATTTTACCATTTGCTAAGTGAATTAGATCGGAGTCAACCGGGATTGTATACGGAGTTCGAAAAGGTGGAAAAATTTCTGATAGAGAATATTTAGTTGTTTTTAGTGTAATTACATGATAGAATTTGATGAAAAACATGTGAATGCTCAGACAGTTTAAGTCTTTTACTAACCAAAGTTAGATATTAGGGTGAAGTGAGTGATTACCTATTTGGAATAGGTAAACTTCCCATTCACCCAATCAGACAGTGTCACGTCAATTCACTCTTAGGGTTAAATCTAGTCATATGCACTCACATGAAGGAAATCTGGATATTCTACCAATTTACTTAAAAAGTATTTTAATCTAAAGAATTAAAAAAAGTAACAAAAAAAAACATTTATAAATCAAAAGCATCTCAATCTCTGCTCTCTCCCTCATGCTCTTACCATCACCATTGGCAGCATCCATTAGTGACCTAGTACCACCGCCACCATCTCTACTTCATCTCTTTATGTTCCTTCCTTTCTCTACTCCCACTCTACCCTATAGAGAGAGAATGAGAGTACAAAGTGATAGATGGGTAATATAATTTAATTATTTAATTTCTATGTAATACATAAGGGTATTTTGATAATTGCATATAATTTTTTTGAATGATTTTAACACTCGTTGGGGGCAGAGGATGTAACACGCAAGCCTTTTAAACAAAAAGGATGTTTTCTTACGTTTTAAATGGTAAAGGACAACCACTAAAAATTGGTGTTAACGTAAAGAACGAAAAATATAATTTACTCTAAAAACTATTAGAAATCATATAACCCTATCGAAAGTAACTTGGGGCACCATCGAAAGTAACTTGGGGCACCACTAACTTATGTAACCATTGTGTTCTCACTAACACCCCGTTTAAGGGGTATGGGGGCCATGGTTGGGTCATGATTTGCTACATAGGACCATTGTTCATGCGCTACACCACCCCTTCACTTAAATCATGATGGTTTGCGTGGATTAAACCACAGCAACCACGACTTTTCCATTTGATAATTTTAAGACAAAAATAAATTACAAAAATAAAAGGGGATAGTGGTTTGGGCAATGACCACACCCTTAGGGTGGTGGTTTTGGATGATGAATTAGAGGTGGATGGCATGGCGCGTATGTGGAGGGTCATGGTGGTCATGAAGGTCATGACTACACCCTATAGCCTAATATTACATAATCAATCGCTGCTTCTGTTTTGTAATTCCGGCGATACATAACCAAACGGTGTTTCGGTATTGTAAAATCTAATATTTTGTAACTGTTTTATTTGATTAGCGTTATGCTTTTGGTAAGGCGGTTATATCATTCCTTACATCATTAGTATAAATACCCATCTAGATCTATAAACATGAACAACAAATTTTGGCAAAATATTCAATTATCACATGTGGCTTCTTCTTCAAACAACAATATATTCTATCCCTAACTTCCGCAATTAAATGGCCATAATTGTTGGAAATTTGATGAATGGATATTAAATATATTTATAATTTAATGAAATTATAAATATTAATTAGAATATTCACGTGGTAAATAAAAGAGTAACTCTTGAGTATTTAATTAGTTTTATTAGAGTTTTTAAGTCTCTAATTAAGTGACTAATTAAGTGAATAATTAAGTGAATCCTTTCACTAGTCTTGTTCAAATAGTAGGCTATTTGCCTTTCTTTTTGTTACAACAAGAATACGGTATTGCTTGATACATGAAGAATACTAGAAGTAGTATGAACACTTGAACACCAACTAGAGAGATGAGTACTCTCTACTTGTTTCCACCACATGAGTTCAAACACTACAATTACCGGATGTAACCTTGGGCCGGTGAGCCATCTCCGGCAGTACAGACTGCTTCGGTTGTTGTACCCTGGGAGACAGACGCGTCATCTTTAGTAGAGGCGCGAAATCTGTATTAAGGGAAGCGTGTTGAACACGTGCCTCAACCAAAATCGTCAACGTTTTAGTGTGCTCTTTGTTGCAGTCAAGGAGTATTTTTCAAGACTCAAGATGATGAATACTCGAGTCTAGGACGCTATCAAGTGCGCGTGAAGGACCCACCAGAGATGAAGCTTGAATCAAGATTGGTATATATAATTACATTTATATTCTTTTATTTAGTTATTGCAACCGGTATTATACAATGATATTTCCTACGAATAACGAGAGTCTCGTTATGATATATTTTGTAATTATATTTTACAAAAGGTGAACCTATTTCCTACAAACTTAAAACATATTTCGTGAGATTGTTGCTACAATCTTAAAACCTTATTTATAAGGATTTTGGGTTCACAAAAGGATTTATAATAAAAAAATATATATTTTAAAGATTATGATCTTGTAAATATTTTCTTTTGGGAAATATGTATGTGGTACAACTTGTTGTGTTTGGATTTCTTGAGATTGAGATACAATCTTAAATCCTATACCGTGGTACAAAACGAATGATTTTGGTTCAACCGTTTGGTTTTTAAACGATTTTGGGAATCGTTAATTTTTCTAACTTTTGTGTTAGATCGGGTTTATTAGTGTAAACCATACGTTTTTTTGTAAACGTTAAATTCTCTAACATGTGTGTTAGACCGGAATTATTGGTGTCAACCATACGTTTTTTGTAAACGTTAAATTCTCTAACATGTGTGTTAGACCGGAATTATTGGTGTAAACCATATGTTTTTTGTAAACGTTAAACTCTCCTAAGTAGAGTTTTTTTTTATTACTTTAAATAAGAGTTTTATGTTACTTGATTAGAGTTTTATGTCTCTAATTAAGTCTCTATTTAAAGTAGACTATTCATCCACCCATGGATTGATATGAACAAATAAGTCTTATAATGATTTTTGTAATCATTTGTCTTCTAACATGTGTGTTAGAAACGTTCATGAAACGCGTTAGTTTGAAGCAATTTTTTAATTGTTTAGTTTCTAATGGTGTATTAGAAATGACTTATTTATTTGAACCATATATGTGTTTTTAGCAAGTCGAATTAACATTTTGTGGAAATGTTAATATTTCTAACGTGCGCGTAAGAATTTCTTTCATTTTAACATGATTGTTAAAAATGGTTAAAATACAAATGCTTTAAAATGTTTTATGTTGACATTTTATATAAGCAATTTGTTATAGCATTGTTTTAATGCTTTGTATGATTTAGAAATAAAATGTCATACATTGAAGTTAATGGTTGATTGGCTTCAAGGAATTAAATCACCATAAAGTGATGGTGTGGTAGTTATATGAATTTAATGAAATTAAAATCATTTACTAGACTCTTCATATGGAAGATAAACTCTTTAGGAGAGTTTCAAGTCAATTTATTAGTTTTTATTAGAGTTTATTTCTCTAATAAAATCTCTAATAAAGTGAGACATTTACTAGAGTTTTAATGATAACATTTGATGAGTTTTATTAGAGTTTAAATTTATAATTATTGAGACTCTTAACTCTTCATATGGTGAAACTCTTGAGTAGAGTTTTAGTGATGATATTTGATGAGTTTTATTAGAGTTTAAGTCAATAATTATTGAAACTCTTAACTCTTCATATGGTGAAACTCTTTACTAGAGTTTTAATGATGACATTTGATGAGTTTTATTAGAGTTTAAGTATATAATTATTGAGACTCTTAACTCTTCATTTGGTGAAGCTCTTGAGTAGAGTTTTAATGATGACATTTGATGAGTTTTAATGATGAGATTTAATGCTCTAACTTGGTCATGTTTGGTATATATAAAATGACTTAAATTTTCTAACATGTGTGTTAGAAAATGTGTATCACGAATACGAGGTTATAGATTGTTCATAAGGAACATAAATGTTTTATGTAAACATTTAATTGCCTATGTGAGCATTAAAGATGATGAGAAATGGTTTATTTTATAAACTATATCTTTCGAAAACGTTTTATGTAAACGTTCGATTCTATAATGTGCTTGTTATAACGTTTTTTTAGCATGCGTGTTAGAAAATGTTATTTGGTGAAAAACAACTTGGTGTTGTTGTGAACAAATTTAATTGTTCAAGTTTACTACTTAAATGTAGTATTTGTAACAACTTGGTGTTGTTTTGAGCATAATTGTCCAAGTTTAAAGTTTAAACACGAAATGGGGAACTTGTACTTACAAGTGCATGGAGTCTTATTGAGGGAGTACCTCAAGACATGCCATGGGATGATATTGTTGAGAAGATTTCGGTCAGATTATAAAGTGTTGAAGATAAAAGCACTTTGCTATTTGATGTCTACATATTGTCTATGCTTCCGTTTAAATTTCAAAAGTGATTGTCACTTATGATTTAGTTTCCAATGTATTTTATTGTTTTGTGTTCAATATCTTCGGATAACACATGCAATTTTTTACAAAGAAATAAATCATTAATAGTTGTGACGTATAAATTATTTTTGTGGAAAATAATTATAACGTCGGTTAAACATTGTTTAAAAGAATATGATTTTAAACGGATAGCACATGAAAATACTTGGACATAAACAACTTGAGAGTTGTTACATTGACTAAAAGTCAAAGACGAAACATCAAATGTATAACCACATCATGAATGAGGAATGAAAGAACGTAGTGAGTGTATTGAGATGAAATACACTAACGACATTCATGTCGCATACTTCATTAGAAGTCATTGAAAAATTCACAAGTGTGAATTCTAACATATGAAAGTAAAAGTACTATATGTTATTGTATACCTTTAATAAATCTTGCGAGATTTATAAGTAGATGCGTCTACCACTTGATTATTGTTAGATCTATATGGAGATTTTACCTTCATTTGGGAGAGCATCCTAAATATACATATCTCCTAATGAATAACAATAGATGTGTGCAAATCACTTATGGCAAAATTATGAATGCCATGTTGTTGAGTGTCGATCTAGTTGATTCTATCTCACACATAATAGTGAGTGTAGACAAGGAACATTCATCTTGTTGGTGATGAATGTGTTCACCAAGTGACTTGGATTAAGACTTATGTTTAAGTACTTATGAGTCAATGGTAGATTGTTGGAGATCAAAGGTAATCAAGTTATGTTCCTTAAATGAATGATGAAATTTAGCTATGTGCTATATATAATAATTTGTGAGACCTTCCTAAATATTGATGTTTTAGGATTATGAATAAGTCTCATTATTTTGTCTTAACAAGGGATGAATGTTGCAAAGTGATATTATGATATCCTTAGGGCTGTGAAGAATCAGAATGATGCATCTTCTGTTCACATGCTAAAGTATTGTAGTCTAAAGCATGCTAGACTAGTACTTGGTTAATTATGGGTCTTGACGGAGACTAATTAACTCTAAACATTCAAATGTGTATGAACACAAAAAGAATTTGTGTATGGACAAAGTTGAGAGAGAATTTTCATTCATTATAAGGAAATGACATGTAACTTTTAAGAGTTTATTCGAAAAGCTAATGAAGAGAACTCATTGTCTAAGCTTATTCTAGATGCTAAATTAGAATTATTCTAAGTTGGTGACAAACTTATGACAATGGCATGTGTTGCTTTGGTCAGCTCGGAAGCTTGTGTAAGCTAATGCAATATGAGTTGAATTCACTGATGCAATAAGGTTGGTCTTGTTCAATCATATGTGTATAAATGTCGCCATAAGTGGTGTTACGGAAATGTTGATCAAATGGCAAGAAATGTGGGGGAGGAACCATTTAAGAAACAACCCTATAAGGGTATGTAGAAATGGTTCTCATTAACACATCTAAATGTTATCCAATAACACTTAAATGCGGGGGGTGTCTTGCATTTGTTTTTAGCAATAAGGATTTTGTAATCCAATCTAACATTGCAAATACACGACTAAGTGGAGGACACAAAGGTCGTAGTGTATAATGGAGATGTGTTTGCCTTAAATGATACACGTATCTTACGAAGACATATGTTATAACCAGATTCAGATGGCCACTGAGGTTATAGTCTTAGAAGTTGACAATAGGCAAAATAAACTTACGAGTTAAGAACACATCATGACAACTGATCTCAAATACGCAAAGTTATTTGCTAATGTTATGGATCCAACAACCTGAGGGTTTATTAGAGATCAAGTTGTGGAATGGGACTGAAGCCCTTGAAAAATGAAGTTCATATGATGGAAACCTAACTCAGTAGACTGGAGATCCCAATAATTGAGTTCAATAGGAAAACCTAATTGTATGAATAAGCGAGGTCACTGTGGGGGAATAACCCTACGCATTTAATAAGGTAGTTTATTTTAAAGATTAATAAACTTCCTAGTCCATTCCTAAAAGTGACAAGTGTGAGGCTAAGCATAATATGTGGTAAATGATTTGGATAGATCATGATAACCACAATGCTTTTAATGATCTAAGGAGAATCACCTATGTTAGAGAGAAGTGGGGTCACTTCAAATGGAATTGAGGGCACAATTCCTAGAGCTCTCGCAGAACCAGGAAAGTGTTCCACGACCATTATTGGACACGACTATGAGGAGATGACCCGGCTAGGGAGAGTCTTATGTGAAGTGTATTGTCGTCTACACATATGGCAGACGAGTTCAAAGACATCAAGATCTACTCAGAGCTAGTGGGCTAAGTGCATTTCATGAGCGAAGGTTCAAAGGGTAACACCTACCTATCGTATGCAAAACTCATCTGTCGAGGTTACATTGGAAATTTTAAGTGTTTTGAATGATCTCCATTCATGTGGGGGATTGTTGGAAATTTGGTGAATGGATATTAAATATATTTATAATTTAATGAAATTATAAATATTAATTAGAATATTCATGTGGTAAATAAAAGAGTAACTCTTGAGTATTTAATTAGTTTTATTAGAGTTTTTAAGTCTCTAATTAAGTGACTAATTAAGTGAATAATTAAGTGAATCCTTTCACTAGTCTTGTTTAAATAGTAGGCTATTTGCCTTTCTTTTTGTTACAACAAGAATAGGGTATTACTTGATACATGAAGAATACTAGAAGTAGTATGAACACTTGAACACCAACTAGAGAGATGAGTACTCTCTACTTGTTTCCGCCACATGAGTTCAAACACTACAATTACTGGATGTAACCTTGGGCCGGTGAGCCATCTCCGGCAGTACAGACTGCTTCGGTTGTTGTACCCTGGGAGACAGACGCGTCATCTTTAGTAGAGGCATGAAATCTGTTTTAAGGGAAGCGTGCTGAACACGTGCCTCAACCAAAATCGTCAACGTTTTAGTGTGCTCTTTGTTGCAGTCAAGGAGTATTTTTCAAGACTCAAGATGATGAATACTCGAGTCTAGGACGCTATCAAGTGCGCGTGAAGGACCCACCAGAGATGAGGCTTGAATCAAGATTGGTATATATAATTACATTTATATTCTTTTATTTAGTTATTGCAACCGGTATTGTACAATGATATTTCCTACGAATAACGAGAGTCTCGTTATGATATATTTTGTAATTATATTTTACAAAAGGTGAACCTATTTCCTACAATAATTACATCACTGGAGTATACATATGAAGGTTTTGGAACATTATAGAAGATAGCCTACCAGAACCCTCAAAAGTGATCCAACGCTGGCCAGGAATTTGCTTGGTGAGGGAGAGAGGCGTCTATCGCCGGCCAAATATGGTTATAAACACGATCGCTTCAAGCGTTATGCGCCAGTGAGGGAGAGAGGCGTCTATAATCGGCGAACTGTTGTCGGAAAGCGCCACAGGCTGATGTGGCCGGAAAGCGCTAAGATCGGTCCATCTCCCTTGATCCGCTTAATTCTTTAGTGTTTTTGCCTAATCGCAACACCGGCCACAGCCGACCACCCTTTTTCCTCAACATGCAATTGTCGTTTCAACTTAGGCACCGATGATGTATACTCAAATCAGAAGTGGTGGTCTAAATCAAACATATATTGTTTCACATAAGTAAAATTCGTTGAGCGAAGAAACAGAGAGAGTGTTATGGGAGTGTTTGGGATTCCTTTTCAACTTCTCCTTCTCAAAAAGTCCTTCTCAAATCCATAAGTGAGAAATCCTTACTTCTCAAAAACTCCTTTTTGAAGACATAATTAGTACTGAAAGTCCTTTTTTTCATGGTGTTTGGAATTCCTTATGCTTCAAAAGTTCTTCTCAGATGATGTTTGGGTTTCCTTTTCCTTCTCAAAAGTCCTTATGAGCTCCAAAAGTCACTTTTAAAAGGAATCCCAAACACCCACTATGTAATAACACACAAAGAAACAAACCGAGAAGATCAAACGAGCGAGAGAGAAGGGGGAAAGCAAATTGTGTGAGAGTGTTATGTGATAACACAAAGGATAAAAATAAGAGGTGAGATGCTATAGATAAAACATTTCTTTAAAAATATTTTCTTTTTAAAGAAAAGACACAATTGATTGCCTAAGATGACACAATATAAAGCAAGATATAACACCTAAAACCTAAAATCTCACATCGTATAGTTCGATGAAACGCTTGCAATGCTACTTAAACGAGGTCAATTAGAGTTCGTTTGATACCCTTTGTACGACTTCTTATTTTTAAGAGACTTTCTATATGATCCTAAACCTTCTTTAAAAATATTTTAGTTTCAAAATATACTTCATATTAATAAAAAAAAAAAAACCTTATTTCCCTTTCACCATAATTTATTGTAATACATCTCCTTTCTCTCTATATTAAACTTATCTTAATAACCTATTAAAGTAATTTATTGATTGTTACTGTAATAATGCTCAATCCCTTGTATCTAATACTAATAAACAAGTCTCCTTAATGCTACATGGCATTTTCTTATAATAAAACATTTTATCAAAATGCCATGTGTCAATTTATTATACTACATCAACCATAATAAATAATAACAATAATTAAATATCAACCATAATAAATAATAATAATAATAATAATCATAATAATAATAATAATAATAATAATAATAATAATAATAATAATAACTAAATTAATATAAAGACCATTCTCCACCTTAATAAATATTTTTTTATGCTTCATCTCACTAAAAATAAAATTGATATACCATGATGCTTAAGTTACTAAATTATACTATATGATATATAGATAATAAAAATATAAGAATTACTTTATCTCTTGAGTATACTGATCTTACATATTAAAGATCAAGATTATCATCACCTCTATGACATACGATAAAAGGTCATTATATTTTTTTTAATATGTCTGTATTTAAGATGAATATCCTTTAAAATCAAAAGCCTTTTAATCATAGGTTTATTATCTATAACAAAACTATAATTATTTTTTTATTATTATTAATATCCCCGATTTAATTATTTATGCATTATTATATTTACTTTATTTGATAATATAACACCTCATTAAGATTAACCACGTATATTTTTAAAACTAATGATTTAAAATATTAATTATTAATAAAGATGATAAAGTAACAAATCTACTAATAAAAAAGTCTCCTTAATGTCACATGTCACTCTAATTTAAATTTTAATAAAATCAAATCTTATTTAACTTTAATATAAGATTCCAATTATTTTCACGGGTTACTCTCTCCTTCAACTTTACAATTTAGACTTACATTTTATTTAAAAATATTTCTTTAATCCTTATCCTTACTAATATAATAAATTTAATTTAAAGATGTTAATAACCATATTAGGATGCACTATTTAATTAATTTTATAGATAAATACAATGTATTTTATTAAATGTTATCCTAAAATAAAAAAGGACAATAATTAGATCTTAATACTAATCAGAAACACGCAATAATTAGATTATACTTTTATTACATTTTTTTAACTATGTAATCAGGATTATATAGAAGTATGATTTACAAAAGAATTTTTATTTTACGTGTGTAATACACGGGTTTGTAACACTTATAAATTAAAATATTATTCAATCTAATTTTTTTTTATATTTAATTCGTGTAATACACGGGTTTATAAACTAGTTTTTAATATATAGGTGAATTTAGATTAAAAATACTATATAATAAAACAAAATAGTGTAAACTACTTCAAAAATAGTCTCTTGAATAAGTTTCACAATAAGACATTAATCTAGGAAATATTACTATACATATATGATATACCATGAGGATAAGTCACGATTAGGTGCTCTTTTTATATATTGAAGCGGTATACCTATTGCGGTATACCGTTTTATATATGTAAAGCTTTTATAAAATTCTGAATATATCTTTGCTCTATGTATAAATTTTGTTAGAATACAATTTTATTCACAATACAATATCTTTTTTTGCATTGTAAGGAATAGTAAAGTGTCGCTACAATACCGATATAATATTGAACCTAAAAACAATAATATGTATAAACTTTTATATTAATAGTTAGTTATTAAATTATATATTACGCAAAAACAAAAAAAAATGAATGCCTATTTTACCTTATATTTTTTGCATACTATAATTTGCTTTTAAACAGACTTACTTCTAGAACTTCATATAGTGCTACTAAAGACTATCAACATCCCATCGCAATGTATGGGTTCGCATTAACTCGTTATAAATTATAAACTAACTAGGTTAGACCCTGCATATACACGCAGTTCAAGTAATGAAAATATGAACTTAAATAACTGGAAAATTAAACTTACATATGATTGTTAAACAAAATATATATAAATTGTTCATATATCTCTAAATAAGTCCTAAGAACTTTATTAATTTATAAATTAATGGTAACAATTTAATTAATTTAACCATTAATTTATAAATTAATGGTATAAAAACTACATATGCATAGTAAAAACCCAACCCTTTTGAAATGAAGATTAACAGGTAATGTCATCAAAATAAAAAAAAATACAGTAAGATTCATAATAGAGCATAATTAGAATCGGAGAAAGACATACATACACTAAAAGTATCACGTACAAAATAATATGCATACCATATAAGGATGTGACGACATAAGCATGATTTTTAAGGAAAGATTCAACACAAATTTCATTTTAATCAATCAAGAACTTTAAACACCGTGATTTCAAACCATGCCATTCACAACTTTTTTCCTCCATCTGTTATGACAATTTCACCATCTACAGGTCTTATTCTTACATTCCAATATAATTTACCAGCCAAGGTGGAATGAAGCCATGAACTACAAGGAGAGGTGACAAAAAAAATGCAACACTGCCACATATGTAAAAGAAATTAGGATTATATTGGTCAACAAATAAGTATTATTAAAATACCAATAGTACATATCTTTAGTTAAAATTACATATGCAAGAAAAGAAATTAGGATTATATTGGTCAACAAATAAGTAATATTAAAATACCAATAGTATATATCTTTAGTTAAAATTACATACGTAAGAATTAAGAGATTAAAGGTATTCGTTTGTTAATTACAAAACTTACCCATGGCTAAATAAGCAATAAGTCATAATCAAGCCTGCAATGGAAAAAAGACACCACAAGCTTTAAAATGAGATTTTTTAGCATGGCGCGTAGTTTACGAAGAACCAAGTGCCAATGAGATTCACAAACAAATTTGTACTGTATAAACAATCAAGTAATGCCTGCAATGAACAATATAAACAACAATGTGATTTTGTAAGAACAACCTTAGTTAAATCATTAATTAGTCAACAGAACATGCTAGATAACACTTAGCTAAAGTGAAAAATAACAACTTACTTGTGCTTAGAATACTCAAATACCGAACAACTAAAACAAATCTATAAATGAAACCATTCAAATATGTAGAATACCTAAAGATGTTACTCAAAAACAATTAGGCCTCTTCATGTATAAAGCAAAGAAGTACGTTTACAGAGCAAAATAAAATAAGTGAGCCTGAATGCATGCTTGAGGCAACAAGGTTCCCAACAGGCGGCGTTTCTGACCTGAATACAATCAAATTATGTGTAAAAACTAAATTAAAATATCCAATCTTGGAATCAACTTTAGGATTTAATTCGGTAGTCAATTCCATCTTCATATTGAATAGAAAAAGAGTGATTAAATACCTAAACGATGGTTAGGGAACAGATTTAGGGATATACCTAGTTAAATAGAACAAACTTATCATTATTAGGGTTTTTGTAATGGGTTGAAAAATTGGATTGAACTACAAGGATTTGATCAAATCAGTGGAGAATTGCCATACACAGGAGTGCTCCACAGAGATTTTGTTGCATAAACTATTTACAACAATGATTTTGTGATTTGATGAAGATGAAGCAGAGGCTTAGATTGAATTAAACAGAACAAAATTTTAACAAAAAAATAACAAAAGTTTAACCCTAATCAACCAAATCAAATGAAAGGATGATTCAAAATCAAAAGAACTAAAGCAAAATCAAAGGATTACAGGAGGGATATTATCTTATTACCTTGTAGCAACAATGATTGAACATGTTTTGCAAGGTCGTCTTCCTTCAACGAAGACACGAAGCGGACCGATCGAACACACACGCGATGTGCGGAAACCACCACGTGCCTCGTACTACAACGTAGAGCTCGTATAGAAGGTGTAGAAGATGAGAACCATGAATACACAAAGTATGCACAATCAAAAATCACACAGATTGAATAATGACCACAAAGCTGGGATTTGTTTGCACAAGAAGTTTTCTCCAAAAATATCACTGTTTCATTGAATGTTTTTTTTTTGATGCGTACAAGACACTAAGAATAAATACACATCTAAGTTCGCAACATTACAATGAAACTCTCAGCACACTAAGTTCTCACCATATAAAACCACAAGTTCTCACCATGTAAACCACAAGTTCTCACCACAAGTTCTCACCATAACCACAAGTTCTCACCACAAGTTCTCACCATGTAAACCACAAGTTCTCACCATGTAAACCACAAGTTCAGATGAGAGATAAATGCACAATTTCTCATTAGACACTTTCACATAATTGCAAGATTAGTCCTTCAAAGTTGAAACTTCAGCAGTATCCAGCATTTATCAAACTTTGGTGCACTTACAGACTCCCCCTTGATATATGCGGGATCTGCAAATCTTCAACGAGTCTTCGAGAAGCCGTTTCCCGCATTTATCATCCTAAAGTGCATTTACAGACTCCCCCTTGATATATGCGGGTTCTGCAGATCTTCATCAAATCTTCGAGAAACCGCTTCCTGCTCCAGTCTTGTTCTTCACACAGCATCGAACAGCTCGAGCACACCGAAAAGCAAGTTTCCTATCTTCTTTCAGATAATCTAAAATAGCTTGCCAAACTCAAAACTTCATTAGAAACAGATTAATTTCAAAACCAATAATGTTAACATATTTAAGCTCAAAAAAATTTAAATAACGCATACTTAAAAATATTTCTACCAACTTGGAACATGGTTTCCCACATAGACAACACACACTTAGACCAACTTAGCAAGACCAAATATTTTTATTAAAAGACTTATTTTAAATTACCTCACCGGATTGATTTTAATCCATTTTCAAAATTGTAAAACCCCTTTTGAGCATCCTTAAAAATATAAAGTCCACTCGTGGAAACGAGAAACAAAATCTGTTTGTATTTTTTTGAACTTTATATCAAAACACACCGAAAATCTTTTTTGTATTTTTTTTTTTGAAATTGAAATGAAACATAGATATTTACAAACTTTATCTTTTTGTGAAAACGCGGACAAGAAGATCATATCGGCTTATCTGTCAAAACCAACCACAGTTAGTATCCATTTAGCGATTTTAAGCACACAGAATGATAATGACAGTTCAAGATGTTTAATGATATATTTGTCCACTTAAGCTTTAGCACGTGTTCGAACACTATTTTTGACATGTGCAATTAAGTGTCTTGTTAACTGATATAACTGTGTTCCCCACCTCAGAATATACTTCCATATCAAGACTGCCAAAAATTACATCTTACAGGTGAATATATCCAACTATTATCTGTATCCGGCTAAAATTGTGAAACCTTGAGAGCTCAGGTTAGTGCCACCGCACCGACAGAGAGATGAAGGCCCGACTTTAGGTGGTGTACCAACGTTTTGGTATCTTTTGCTACACTTTGGCATTTTTTTATGTACCCGGTGGTAACATATATTTTCTGTTGTTCACCCGGTTGTGACAAGCTTTGAACAGATCATCCGGTGATGATTGTTAGGCAGAAAAGAAATCCACCTGGAGGGTTTGCACATAAACGAAGCGCTTAGCAAAGCATTATACGAGGTCTAGGCCATTTCTCACGCAATATCAGAAGACCAAGTATAATACCCCAGATAATAATCAGATATAAAGACCTAGTATCTCAGAATTTTGGTAATCTCTCAAACGAAATTACGGTACCAAGACCATATATCCGAGAGATGTTACACACAAGTTACGCAGTTCGTTATCTTTATATACCAAAAACAGGTTCTTATTAATGCGTAAAACCTATCGTTACAACATATAATGAAGTTGTCAACAGTTTAGGTTTAATTTTATAAGATACCCCGTAAAAGATATGACTGCCGATGTACTATCATTTCTTCTCACAATCAACGCGTCTTCAAATTTTTCATTTTCTAATGTTTTTGGATTTTTATAAAAATAATCTACAACTAAGTAAAATCTTTTTGGATTTTTGTGTTTTACGAAAAGCAGTAACCTGTACAAAGGAACGGAAAAACAAAGTTTCTATGAGGGCTTATGCAACCATTCTACTCAGGGTTTATCATCCCGATCATTCGGACTAAGTTCTCGAAACTTGTCCGATCGAATGTCTTTGTAAACAGTTCTGCATAGTTGTCTAAGGTGTCAACTCTAACTACATCAATTAATCCTTTTTCATCACAATCACGTATAAAATGATGCCTAACATCTATATGTTTAGTTCGTGAATGGTGTACTGGGTTATTTATTATTGAAATAGCTGAGTTATTATCTACCATGATAGGAGTTTCTGTATAATTCTAACCGTAATCCCGCAATTGCTGTTGGATCCACAAGACTTGAGCACAGCAGCTCGAAGCGGAGATGTATTCTGCTTCACATGTGGACAGCGACACTGATTGTTGCTTTTTGCATTGCCAGGATATCAGACGGCTTCTAAGCAGATGAGCACCACCAGAGGTTGACTTCCTGTTGATCGGGCACCCGCCAAAATCCGCATCCGCATATGCTAACAAGTCCAAGCCTCCCTCGACTGGATACCACAATCCAAGTCTTGGTTTGCCTTTAAGATAGGGAAAAATTCGTTTGACGGCTTTCAAATGCGATTCTCTTGGATTTGCTTGGTACGTAGCACATAAGCACACCGAAAACATTATGTCGGGTCGAGATGCAGTAAGATACATTAAAGAACCAATCATTGCATGATGAACCGAAGGATCCACTTCAGGATCTTTGTCCTTTTCATCTGACAGCTTATGATTGGTAGGCAACGGAGTTTCGTAAGGCAGTCTGTCTTCCATGTTGAATCGCTTGAGGTTCTCGTGGACGTACTTCGTCTGATGAATATACGTGCCATTCACTTCTTAATCCACTTGCAATCCGAGGAAAAACTTCAGCTCACCCATTGCACTCATCTCAAACTTCGATTTCATCACTTGTTCGAATTCCCGACAAAGCTCTTCATTTGAAGAACCAAAAATAATGTCATCGACATATATTGTACAATCAGCAAATCTCCCCCTTTCTTTGAGATGAAGAGAGTGGAATCTATTACACCACGAATGAATCTGTTTGCCAACAAATGCGTTGACAACGTCTCGTATCAAGCACGTGGAGCCTGATGAAGACCGTATAAATCTTTGTCCAGCAAGTACACTTTGTTCGAAGACTCAGGAGCTTCAAAACCTGGCGGATGGGAAACATACACAGTTTCTTGCAACTTCCCATAAAGAAATGCACTTTTGACGTCCAACTGATAGACTTTAATACGCATATGAGCAGCAAAGGCTAGGAACAAACGAATTGCTTCAAGTCGTGCCACTGGAGCATAAACTTCTGTGTAATCGATCCCTACTTCTTGATTGAACCCTTGCACCACCAAACGAGCTTTATTCCTGACGACGACACCTTTATCGTCCTTTTTACATTTAAAAACCCATTTCGTGTTGATCGCGTGCTGGCCCTTCGGAAGATCTACCAAGTTCCAAACCTTCAGCTTGTCAAACTGAGCCAACTCCTCCTGCATCGCTTCACACCACGAGCTGTCTTTCAGTGCCATGTGGTTGTTTTTCGGCTCTATCTGCGAAATAAAGCACTCGTGCAGGCTTAAGCTATAGATCTCTTTCTCTTTGATCTGTGTGAATAAACACTGCATATCATTAAGACTTCTTCTTCGAGTCATTTTCACGCGGATCTCCGATTACATTATCAATATGATGTTTCCTATTTGTCCGAGTAACAGGAACAACTGGGACTTGCAGGTTTGTTCCCAAATTTGACTGGATCTCCCCATCAGTAGTTGCATTACCAGATGCTTGAACATTTCCCATAGACGTGCCAACACTTGGATAAGTTGAAAAATCAACAAAAAGGTCACCAATTATATTTTGAGCAGCTTCAGCTCAGCTTCAGAAGTAGCTACAACGTCATCATCGGAATCGCTTGAATCTGCATCATTGGAGGGTTGAGTAGCTCCGGCATCATTAACATTTGATGTGCTGGCAACGTTTACTCCTGAATCACTATTTGAAGAGACATTTGTTGGAATGCTGGTACGCCAACTTGCATCCACTTCAACTTTGTTGATCAAGTGTGAGTACACTAGTTCAGTCTTATCATCTGTTAGATCAGGTAAAGCAAAAGAGTCAAACAATTTGTCATAATCGTAGCCAGTTTTGGGACCGAACTCAGATGGTGGAGGATTGTAACTCAAAGGAGTTATATCAAAGACTACTTCCACCATCCGTTTCTTGACATTGTATACTCGTTTGTTCGAAGAGCCTAGTTCGTAACCTAGGAAGAAACCAATTTCTCCAATCTCCCCAAACTTTGGAGTATCCGATGTCCGTCGAATCATACACTTAATCCCAAAAGGCTGGAAACCTTTCAACTTTGGTTTCTTTTTCTCAAGAAGTTCATAACAAGTTTTATCTTCACGTTTCACTGTAAGCACACGATTATGAGAATATGGGTTCTTGCGCCCTCGATAAGGGTTCTATTATTCCTTTCAGCGACCCCATTCTGTTGAGGAACATAAGGAGCGCTAAACTGATGAACAATTACCCATATCACGACATAACTCATCCATATTTTGATTTTTAAATTCAGTTCCGTTATCACTTCTAATTCTTTTGATGGGTAAAGCGTAATTTTTCTCTAATTGTTTAAACAAATCTTTCAAAGTGCCGAAAGTTTGATCTTTCGATTTTAAGAAAAATACCCACGAATACCTTGAAAAATCATCTGTGACAACCAAACAATAAGACATACCACCAATGCTATTTACATGGATCGGACCAAACAAATCCATGTGAAGCAGCTCTAGTGGTTGTTGGATAGAGTTTATGTGTTTTGGCTTATGAGGTTTATGTTTGATTTTCCCTTTCTCACAGAATTCACATTTACTATGCATATTGAAACTACGTAAAGGAACACTCAACACCAAGCTGTTCTTTATCAAGTGATTCATTTTGTGTAGATGCACATGTCCCATCCTTCGATGCCATAGGAAAGATTGATCTTCTATTGCCTTTGATAACAAACACGTTGCCGGACCAGAGGAGTTCACAACCGGACGCATGTCCATCACATAGGTGTTGTTCACTATTGGAGCTCTCTGTCACACCCCGATATTTCCATGTATTACCGGTGGGCCCGGTGGGGAGTATCGTGCCGTAGTTGATATCATCATAGTCAAACAACACAATTTAAATGCACAGCGGAAGCAAAAGATAAATATATTACAATCTGATTTAAAAGTAATATCAATTATTACAACAGAATGTAAGATGGATCCACAGGCGGATCTTAAAACAGAAAGATAACATTGTTCAATAGACTTTAAAGGAATCTAAGCTTGCGAGACTTTTATTTGATGCTAGGAGAGGCCAGCCTATTCCGATTAGTACCTGCACTTAGCCTTTTTGGAAAAATACGTCAGTTTACACTGGTAAATACAATTTAACTGACTCATTTTGAAAACGTTTAAGAAAACTGATTTGGATACACATGGCACAAAAGATTTTATAACTTGGGATAATTATTTGTATATAAACTTGTAAAAGAATTGCATGTTTCTTATACGTTCAGTAGCCCGGGCTGAACACCGGGTTAAAGTTTAATTAACACACCACATGATATAGTCCCACCACGAGCTATTCTCGAAACCGGCGGTTATACCTTATTATTTATAAATGCACTGGCGGGTGTACGCATACACCCGTGTGTGCTAAGGTTGTGGCTATTTCTGTGAATGATGCCAAGGATATCTGGGACATGGTCATTAACCCCCCAAAGGCTTTAAGCAAACAAAACAATTTAAACGGGTCATTTCAATGAATTAACCATCATACAATTAAAGATTCAATGCCCGACCAAGCGGTATTTTATATACCGTACCCAAGCCCGTATAGGGAAAATAAGTTAAAAGTATTTACCTGGGCTAAATATAAATTCAATCCCAGCCGTATATCATATCAGCAAGTACAGATAGCTTTTACTGGGCTCCTAAATCTGGAACGAAGGTTTTTAATAACCTATTAGATTCCTAACGGGTCTTTAATTAAGCCTGAACTTAGACCGGTTAGTTTAAAAAGAAGATACGGTTCAAAACGCATGATTATGCGAAGACCGGATTAGAATGTGGTTTAGACCCGACAAGCTTGTATACTTGTGTAATAAGGGTAAACTAAACACATTCTGGATTTTGAGATAAAAATGATAAGGTTTGACCCGTTTCGGCTAATTTATGCAAACTAGTTACATAAGCCGATCCGAACGCGAAAAGTGCTTAACGGGTAACCAAAAGAGTCATGAATATGTTTCCTAAGTTAATATGCCTTAAATATGTTGTGATATAATAGGATACCTTCCATTATGCCCAAAACGAATTTAAAACAAATTTATGCCCCGTAGGGGTATTTTGGTGATTTTAAAGGTTATAAGAGACGTTAAATAATAATCTGAGTTTCAGGTCTGATATAATCAGTAAAAATACTTAATTTAATAAGTTATAACAGTAAGATATTACCTATATGTGAATTTTATTATTTATAACCAAACTATGCACCGCATGGGCATTTTGGTAATTTCACATAGGGCTTATAGGTCAAAACTGGAAATCTGATTTTAAAACATTTGCTTACTGTTAAAGTATATAAATTTACTAAAAATACCAGTAGGTATCAAGTCTTATATATTTAAAATAGTTTTTATACATACTATGCGCTTAAAACGCGTAAAAAGGCGGTTTTAAGCGATTTCCGGGTTTTTAAAGAAAATCTGATATTTTTATCATTCCAGAAAGCTTAAAATATTTTATTTATCATATAAAATCAGTAGCAAAAGGTTTGGGGTCAAAATGTTTTGTAAAACTCAATTTATAAGCCAAAAGGGCAAAACCGGCAAATACCGAATGAAGCCTAGAACCCTATGTTATGCTCAGCCTAAAAATAAATAAAAATCTTCAAAAATCACAAAATATTATTTTATATCAGTAGATAAAAAGTTTGGTATCAAAAATTGGGTTTAGATAGGATATACGCTAATTACGCCGTTTAATTAATAAAAGCTTTCTAATTACGCTATTGAGCATAACTCCGACCTCCAACTGATGTCAAATTTTAAGGACAAGTTTATAAATCAGTAATAAAGATTTTATGGTTTCTTATACTAATAGTTATGAATTTATTTAAAACTAACCCGTTTGACTTTCATTTGACCCGGCAATTTAACTAAGTAAACGTGGTAATTAGGAGGTGCCCCTTTGAGGGTTTAATACCTACCTAATTACGATCACGTAGCCATGTTCGCTGCGAACAATGGCTCAACCGTTCGAAAGTCAAAGCGTTTATCAAAAACGCTTGACTTTTCGGTTTAAAACGCTAAATAATTAAACTAAGCATGAAAGGATGCTTACAAGAGTCCAAAGGACTGAGGGAGGTTCTCAAAAGAGTTTAAGATCCTCTACAAATTCAGAGAATAAGCAGGTTTGAAGGAAATGGTGTGAAGACAAAGGAAACCCATCTCCTATTTATACTTTTCGGGACCTCGTAGGATTACGACAAGTGTCGGGGAGCTATAACAAGATCACAACAAGTGTTAGGTGGTTTTATAATTCAATGGGCAGCCCCTAGAATTGAATTTGTGAGTGTAGAACCTAGTTTCAATCAAAACCAGCAGCAAAACAAAGTTTCTGCAGCTGTTCAGGCCTCGCGGCCCGCGTAGGAAGCCCAAGAAGGCTTCGCGGCCCGCCTAGCAGTCCAGTTCAGCAAATAAGACTTTCAGATTTTACAGAATTGGTCCCTGAGAGCATAAAAGGTCATTTTATGCACATTCAAGGCCCATTAACCTCATTAAAAGGCTCTACAATGAATCCTGATCATAGGGAACATGAAACATGCTTGAAAACATGTCGGATGTCGGTTCGTTTGGCCGTACGGTCACGTTGTTCGTCTAATTACGACGAAACACGAACGGACGCGAAAAACGATCCAAATTACGCGACGAATGAAATTTTATCAAGCCAAACACTAAAATAAAATATTTTAGTGCTTATATAAATTTTTGGGTGTCCGGATATATTCAGAATGCAAGATATGCGCGAAAATGCAAACTTGTGCACTTTTTGACACTTTTAGTCCTTGCATGACGTAAAAGTTTATTTTTGCGCACAAAACACCTCTAAGCCTATATCTAAGCTATACAAAGGATAAATAGGGTATGTTTAACTCATGGACATATACCGGAAGGTCCGTTACCATACGAATCGACATACTTTTGCAGTTTGACGCAATTAGTCCTTTAATTGCGCAAAGTAGCGTGAAACATCGTTTAATGATATCCAAGCCTTCCATGGCCCATATTGATCATTCCCAAGCATATACTTAAATATTACTACGCTCCTGTTCGCTTAAATGGTCACCGAAAGGCGTAGATTCAAAAATTGACGCTTTAAGTCCATCATTTAATAGCATTGAAGCCTCATCTAATCCATATTAGGCATTCTTGAAAGTATTATTAAACATCACGATGCTTTGGGTTCGCTAAAAGGTCATTCAAAGGTATATTAAACATATTGACACTTTTAGTCCCTCTAACTTGCAAAGTTGCACGTAACTTTACTTTTAGGCATAAAAACCTTAGTCGGCCATTAATTGGCATTCCCGAGAGTATAATCGAATATCATGAAGCTCCTCGTTTGTCAAAAGGTCACTCAGAGGTAAGAATTAACATGTTGACACTTTTAACCCTTCATAGCGCAAACTTTCAATTAATTCCGCAAACGGCTACACTCGATCGACAAGTGGCTCATTTGCGAGTATAAATATCGTGAGAGGTTATTTAGAAACTTATTTTAGGTATGCTAACACTTCCAGTCCTTTCATAATCAATGTTTTCGATTTTTCAAAAAATTAGTCCCTTAAATTCAGTGTTTGACTTCATTAGGGCTTATTACACGTGTCAATACATCATTGGACGTGATTTTACGAGGTGTTACATCCTCACCCCCTTAAAAGAAATCTCGACCTCGAGATTTGCTAAAACGCTGGGAGTACCTTTTGTCGCATAATGGACTTAACTTCTATAGCATATCTAGAGCCTCTCCAAGCTCCCAAGTTGACCTCTATAATGGGCACATGTATCCTTTTTGGAGCTTCTTAACCTGTCGATCCTCAATCGATAAATCTGCATATCATTATGTGATAATGCCTTTCGACTTATTGGTGGAACATGTCCTTAAGTCATTAATGTGTAATGCATTGCGAGCTCCGCCAAGCTCCTTAAATAGGTTTATAGGCTATTTGATCTTGATACATTTAATTCCTTCAAATAATTCTATATATTCAGAGCTTAACTAGCCTGATAATTAGCAAATTGACACACCCTTCCAGGGTGATATCTTTTGTTGAACCTTATTCCTTAATAAGAACTTAGGAGGGTTGTTACTTTCATAAATCTTTGATTTCCTGCCGAATACTGGCAACTTACAGATGATTATGGATTTGTTTGATCTTATTTGTTGTTTCCAAGGCAACTTTCTGATCCTGACAATTGGACTTACCAATCTTCTGTCTAATAATAGATGTTTAACATTCCATCTATACAAGGTCCCCCAAGGAGCAGCCTTAATATTTATATATCAACTATTATAGAAAAGCTTATCTTAAGGTGAGATGGTTATTCCAACCACTGCTTAAACTAATTTTAAGGAATAGCTAATCCTTGCCGTAGTCGAACAAATCGATGATCCTGGGCAGCTGATGGTAATTCTTAATTGTTGCCTAATTAGAGTTGCGGTAATCAAATTCATAAGCAAAATGAACCGTCTTTCTTAATTAACTATACCAAATTCTCAGAATATTGAGTTAGGCTATATGAATCCTCTATTTTTAAAACTTACTTGATCGGGGTTTCGATTCTTCCAATGATGGTACTAGCCGTCTTGGAGATTTCATAATAATACAGCCCTAAATGGGATATAAGTCTTAACTCTACTTGCCTCACAGGAGGTAAACAGGGTAATCTTAGGAGAAGATAATCAAGATACAAGGAGGTTATAGAGATTTTCCAAATCTCAGGCTCCAGTTCATTCATCATATTCTGTGTCAGATAAGTGACACATTTATGTTACAAGTCCATGAATTCCTTAATTGGGAACATTTACTTGGGAACTTTCATTCTGGATATCTTCTTTGAATACCTTTAGCTGATTTTAGTACCATATGACCATCGGGATATCTTTGTGGTTCCATGCATTAAACCTCCATACTGATCAGGCATGGAAGCAATATATGGAACTTATTAAGATACATCAATCCTCATGTGGCGCTTTTATCATACCGTCTGGTATTCGCAATCGATAGAGATTAGAGAGATATCAACTATATATGCTGACGCACTTCCTCTTGAGAGAGGATACTTCTAGGATTCTACGACTGAAGGTTCCTGACAGGAACAAAAGAAATGGTTCTTATGATTTCGCCTGTAAGTTTTACCTTACACTTAATATCTGGGGTTCTTACGGGAGAATTTCTAAAAGTTTCCTAAGCTTACGTTCTTATGAGAGGCTCAGCAGCACCTGAAATCAAACGTAACTCCTAGCAGTAAAATCACAATAAGTGATTTTTCTGGTGTCATTATTAATGTGAACAACCTCTAATCATACATCAGGAGGGTAAAACGCCTCCATTCTTAATCCTTTTAAACTTAGCTGCAAAATCTTTGACAAATTTTAGGGCAGTCTCAGCTTTGACTGGTTATTTCTTAATCTGTATAACGGGAGTAGCTGAGGTAGATCCATAATGGATTTATAATAAGCAGGCGTTGAAACCTTAATGTGCCCTCTGATTGCCGACGCTAACCACCAATAATTATTTGCATTAAGCTTAGATTTTGGGTAAATGGAATAGGGTACTATCTCAGCCAATTAATTAAAATTTTAACATACTGTCGACAGCCTAGAACTTTTTATGGCGAGAGTCAGAAAATTCTTATTCCATCTTTTTCCATTTCGTGATGTGAATAATAGGTTTTTCTAATAAGGTCCTTAAAACTGGGACCATCCTATAATGTATAAGAGGACCTTTCTTGTGGACTTCATTTATGTCCTCCCTAATTAAGGGTATTGCCAGAGAATGACTATGATGCATACCTCACCATGTCCTTTCAGTTTAACCGCTGATACACCTAATGGTTTCTACGTCATCCAAAAATTTCTTGCAATCGATGGCCCCTTTTTATTATTGAAGTCTCTCGACTTCCAAAAGACGAAGTACTTTTAAGTACATCCTAAAAAGAATGGGTTCCTTGTCATATATGCTTTTGCTGGGTTTATTCTTCGCATTTGAAGTATGAATAAAGATCTTCTTATGAGCAGCGGCATGTGTTTTAGAGCAAACAGCATTCAGCTTCTTGAACCTTTTTATGACTTTTCTCATAGCCTTTCTGACAGGTGCATTAATTACCGTTTTGGAGATTAACTCCATTAACATTGAGGTTCACATTTGATGCACCATTAACATTTGTCGCCTTTCTAGCATCGCGACTGTTGTCTGTCTTTTCTGAGTTTTTCATACTCGAAGCTTTGGTGTTAAATACTAAATTAGCAGGTACATAGGCAATCCATACCATATATCTCCTTGAATTGTCAAAGGCTTACCATAAGGAGTCTTGATAACTACTTGCTTCTTATTACCCACAATATGGGCTTGGTTACAAGATGACCAATCCATTCCTATTACTATATCGAGTCCCTCTATTTTAACAGAATCAAGGACAGCGGAAAAGAATGATTCCTAATGGATATAAAACATCCATCTAATATTGTTGAAGCAGTCTCTGAGGTACTATCGACCAATTCTACTTTATACTTAACGCTTAGAGTTTTAACAGGCAGATTTTATAATTTACAAAATCCATTGTCTACGAAAGACTTATCTGAAACTGAATTAAATAATACTCTAGCATGAGCATTATTGATAAAGAAAGTACATGTTGTGAAATTGTCATCCTGAATAGCCTCTTAAGCATCCATTTGAGAGCTTCCAGCTTTGGTCTTCTTATCCTCTCCAGGCTTCTTGGTTTTATTTGGGCAATTTGTTTTGACGTGCCCTATTTCATTGCAACCATAGCAGGTTGCGTCCTTTATGTCTTGGCACTCCAAAGTCTTGTACCCTTTCTTATTACAAGTTCCACAAGGCCTAGCTTGTGACTCTAAAGTGCATTTCCCTTTGGTCGCCTTCTTTGGGCAGCGGGTCTTTATGTGCCCCTTCTCGCCACAACCATAGCATGTGGCGTCCTTCAAGTCCTTGCATTCATGGGTCTGATCCATCTCCTTACAGATGACACATCCCCTGGTTTGTTCATAGAAACATTTTCCGAAGTGCTTCTTCCTGCAGGTTTTACATTTGGGTTTTGCCTCCTTTGGCTTGGACTGGTTTGAACCGGCCTTACCCTTTTTGTAACCCTTATTTGGGGTATTATCGCACTTTCGCTTATGATCCTTTAATACACGGTCCACAGCGTTGTTCATGGCTGTATCTATCATAGCCTGTAACTCGGTGCCTGTTAAGTTCAGTCTTGCATCATCATTCTGATCAACTGGATGATTGTGAGCTTCAGAGGAGTCAGCCATGGTGAAGCTTTGAAGACTACAAACCAAGTAGTAATAATTTAATTATACAGTGAATTGTCGAACTTGATAATTAAATAGCCATGGTGCGAATAAACCATATAGGCCAATAGATAGTATTTAGTTTATTTGATTATGTTTTGCCTAGGTTTTTAAATAAACCATCTTTGGCGTTTAAACGGAATATAACCCCTTATGTTTATTAGACAGGGGGCATAAGTCACGACTGTCAATGTCGTACTGACATTTCATATAGCACAAGGGCTTGTTCCAAAGGACTTTTTGATGGCACATAGGCCTTGTCACAAGGGAAATTTTAAAACATAATCAATGATTCCTTTGGATCGGAAAATTTCATATTTCATTGTCTTGACAAGAAGTTATGAAATAATACTATCTTTTCTATGTACATATCTTTGCCCGTAGGCATACATTTCATGTTCGACGATTATTAGCCATGATTCCTATTGATCATTTATGCTAATTAAGGGGTTTGGAAGTTCCTAATATAAAGATGACAAGTGTGATTTTATCGCATCACCTTTGTCAGGAGTGTTAACATGTTTTCAGATGTTAACAAGGATCTGAATCTTTTTTAAATAGGTTTTACCATCGTAGCCAGGTCTTTAATGACATTCAAGCTAGGTTATACCCTTTAAGATTCTTTTTAATATGAATACTGGCAGGAAAGGAATGATATTTATTTTATTCAGGATTTTCATTATAATTATCCTAGATTTAATTAAAATATAACTATGGCACAAAAGGCCAAGTCACTAGGGCAACTTTAAATTATAAACCATGATTTTGTAGAATCAAGGTATTTAGGCTTTGAACGTTGTTCATTGCCTTTTCTTGACAGCGGGTTGTAGGCTACGACTGTCTTTTGTCTTATATGACAATGGATATGGCCCTTAAGCCTTATATCCCTAATGGATGCTTAAATCACAAAATAAGAAAGGATTTCGGGAGAATCCAGTATAAGGATGATTTATGCGATTTTATCAAACCACGTATGCCAGGAATGTTAACATGTTATAGATGTTAACATGGATTTGAATCTTTTGAATAGGTTCTACCATCTTGGCCTTGTCATATAGACTAGGTTTACCTTTAAGATTCTTTTTAATATCTAACGCAGAACAATCCTAAATTGAGATGTTAATAGGGATCTGAATCTAATTGAGGAACTGCCATCTTGGCCCTGTTCTTAAAATGACACATGGCCTAGGTCTTGTTCTTTTTAGATTTTGCCATTTTATTATAATGGTAGATCTTATAAAAGGAATGTTGTTTTAATTTATTTCATATATTATATTCATATATAATGATATAAATGAAATTTAGAGAAAACATCCCAATGATTTTTAAAAGAGGTACAGAATTGCCCTGAACGGGACTTGAAAGGAATAATGTTGTCCTCGAAGGGACTGAAAGATAAAAATGCCCTTATAAGGACTTACTGAGGAAACGAATTTCAGCAAAAGGAGTTTCTTCTTCATTTTATTTCTGAATGTTTTCTCCTTGGTTGCATGTTAATCCTAGTCGCAGCACGAAGCTCGGCCTTTCCTAGGCTTCAATTGGGGAGAATTTCCATTATGGCTTCTTTGCTTGGCGACATATTAAAAATATATAGGATTTAAAAGCAATAATTCTCTGAATAGAGATGAGAGTATTCCTATGTTAAGTTGATGTGTGTAAAATGCAACATATAAATTACATCAAATGAGGCATAAAACTAACCCTTTTTAAGTACTAATGTTGGAAAAAGAGTGTTTTTGTCTTCCTTTTGTATTTTCAGGATTAAATGAGCTCAAATTAACAAAAGAAGCAAAAAGACAGCTAAATCTAACATAAATACAAGAAAAGGAACATAAGTGGATTTCCCGACCCCTCGACAGCATCCTCCCAAGCAAAATAGAGAAGGCAGAAGACTAAACACGCCCCGTGCTCAGCCAGCACGGGGCCGTGCCCAAGAAGCAGTAGAAAAGACAAACCAGTAGAAGCTTCTATTTCCCACCACGGGGCCGTGCCCAGTGAACACGGGGGCATGGCGAAAGTACTGCAGGCGCATTAATTGTAATTGCGAATTACAGTTAATTAAGAGAGAGAATGTCAGACAGGCACGGGGCCGTGCCCAGCGGACACGGGGCCGTGCCCAGGCTTCTGTTCAGCCTATAAATAGGAGTGCTTGGTTTCATTGCAACTCATCCCTTGGCACACCACCTCTCTCACACTTCATCCACTACCCACCACCACCATAACACCATCATCCACCACCATCATCCATTGTCCATCATAGAGTGTGTGAGTCGTCTCGGGATCCAAGATTGATCGTAAGAGTTCTTGACAATCAAGGCCATGTTTGCCTAAGTCTCTTACATCACTTGGTGAAGACAAGTGTTTAGTATAATACTTTTTATTTTTAATCTTTTGCACTTTTTATTTGGTTTTGTATTAATGACTTTAATAACTAGTTGCTTATGTTGAAGGTGACTTTTCCTTATCGTTTGTCCGTGGTGTCTTGGCATTATTTTACTGTCTATATAAAATAAAAGATTTTCACCATTGATATCTCCACGGTCTATATGGAGGTATGTTGGCTCCCTGGTCGGGGGTTAAGGGAACGGTTTGGTAAGGGTCTTGCTCTTGTTCAGCGTTTAGAGGTCCGGCAAGGGACCTGGGTCAAATTTAGTAGGATCTCCTTCAATACCCATAGGTATTGGATGGCGGGGATCCAAACTCTTTGACTCCCTCATAAGTTAACTACTATTAATGCTATAACCCGGCTATTTAGGACTTTATCCCTGCTGACTCAGACTACTTAGTCGAGGGTAACGTCACCTCCAAAAGAGGGCCTACCATAATTTGCATTAATAACTTAATTCATTATCTTTCAATAATCCGACCCTTTAGGATTGTATCCTTGCTGACTCAAACTACTGGGTTGAGGGTAACGTCGCCTTCAAAAGAGGGGCCTACTACAATAACTAAGATAATCTCTTAAACAAGTGCAAAAGTGCGAAAATAATCAAAGGTTATACTAATACACGAGTCGGATCCAAGTGATTCATCTTGTCTATCTGTTTTTAATTTTTATTTTATTTTTCAGCATTTAGTTAGGTTTTATTTTCTTAGTTTAAAAATCTTTTCTAACATTTTGATTTGGTTAGATGTTGAGGATAATCTGGTACTAAAAGCTCTTGTGTCCTTGGACGACCTCGGTATCTTACCAACACTATACTATGTCCAAGATCGGTGCACTTGCCCATTTGTGTGTTTAGTGTTAGTGAATATCGTGTTTTATAAATTTAAAACTTGGCTAAAAGTGTAAAAAGGGCTTAAAATATACATCTAAAATATATTACACCTAACGCACATCAAGTTTTTGGCACCGTTGCCGGGGACACAAGGATTTTTAGAAAGCTTAAAATCGACGGCCTAATCAGTTTTTCAAAACCTTTTTAAAACGCGCGCACATTTTTCTGCATTTTAGTTTAGTTTGCATTTACAGTAGCCTGAACACGGGGCCGTGCTCACTGAACACGCCCCCGTGCTGCATATTTTTAGATTAGATACCCAGATACAGAGTCTGAACACGGGGCCGTGTTCACTGAACACGCCCCCGTGCTCAACGAGACCAGTAACTTTCATTAAAACGCCCAGATACAGACCCTTAACACGGGGCCGTGTTCACCCAACACGGGGCCGTGTCCAGCCTTCTGTTTCCACCTTTATTTTTGTTTTCTGGTCCCGAGACTCAGTTGTGGTCTGTTGAGTGATCCCTATGGATCAATACTCAGGAGGTTACAACTACACCTATGAGGAGGATGATTATATGAGAGACTATTGCACTAATTGTGGTAACCCGCACCCGGTACAATATTGTAACTTGTTTCAACCATCCACTTCATACAACCATTATGAGGAGCCCAGGTACGAGCCATCAACCTTCTCCCTCATACTCGTATTTTGATGAACCAAGATATGAGCCTTCGTACTCATACTTTGAAGATTCAAGATATGAGCCACCACCTTCATACACTTATTATGAGGAACCATGGCGTGAACAAACCACATCATATGAGTACTATGAAGAACAAAGTTTCGACCCTTATCCATCATATGCTTACAATGAAGAACAATGGTGTGAACCATCGACTTCATATGGGTACTATGAGGAGCCAAGGATCGAACAACCGGATTCAAGCTTTGAGGATCCCAATCCTTTCTCTATCACCGAAGTAACCAATAGGATATTAGAACACATTAAAACTATCGAACGTTGCATAAAAGAATCTCGCGCAAGGGAAGAGGAGTCCCGCGCAAGAGAAGAATTAAATTGTAATAATAACGTAGAGATAGTTGAAAATGTAAAAATGGAAGAACAAATAAGTGAAAACCCGACACATGAGTTAAACAACGAAAGGGGTGAGGTCGATAACGTTAAATTACAAGAAGAGTCTAATTTTGAAGAAATTAATCTCTTGTCACCTTCTTTTGAAAATCATTGTTTAGTTACCCATCATGCTAAGTTTTTAAAAGAGCTATACACTAATACTAAAATGGAAGAAATGGTAAGTGTTAAGTTAACTAATGATTAAACCTCGCTAATAAAAGAAGATCCTTTTGAAATTAACATTACACCGGTTCCATGTTTCTTTCAAAATTCATTTATTAGTAATATCACCATTGATAAAGATCTTTGTGTTAACATAATGCCTAACTACATTTTTGAAAAGTTAAGTATTAGTGATTTTGCTCCACTTCAAATACCCATTTTTCTATCCGATCGGAAAGTAATAAAATCAATCGGTGTATTTGAGGATGTCTTGGTTCAAGCAAATCAAATGGTTATTCCAACTGACTTTGTCATCCTCGATGACGCTCCTCTAGTCTTGGGAAAACCTTTTGTGAAAACTCATGAAGCTTTGAAAAACCGGAAATTCAACAATCTACATCTTCAACTAGGGGCATTCAAAAGGAGCATAGATCTTGAGCGTTCAATGAAATATCCTTTTGGCAATAATGACTGTAACAACTCTCACTAAAATTAATATTTAGTATAATAATTATCCAATAAGGAAACCCTAATTAAGACACCCAAGTGAGTCAAGCAGGTAGGTAGGCATGTCAAGCAAGTAGGTAAGCATGTCAAGCAGGTAGGTAGGCATGTCAAGCAGGTAGGTAGGCATGTCAAGCAGGTAGGTAGGCATGTCAAGCAGGTAGGTAGGCATGTCAAGCAAGTAGGTAAGCATGTCAAGCAGGTAGGTAGGCATGTCAAGCAGGTAGGTAGGCATGTCAAGCAAGTAGGTAAGCATGTCAAGCAGGTAGGTAGGCATGTCAAGCAAGTAGGTAGGCATGTCAAGCAAGTAGGTAGGCATGTCAATTGAAATCCCACATCGATCAGAAGAAATTGTTGAGGTGCTTGCTTGCTATAAATAGGAACTTAGGATTTCATTCTTCGTTGCTCATTTCTTTCTTCTTTTCTCTATACGTTGGTGTTCTAACCAATAATCACCAAAGCGATGTTCTGTCCGATCGATTCAGGAACCATCTAACGAATGCCGAAGTGCTGTGCTTTGTGAGTTTCGTTAAACGGAATCCAAAGTACTATACTTTGTGAGTTCATTAAATGGATACCAAAGTACTGTCTGAATAAGACTATACTTTGTGAAATTCGTTAAGGTTCGAATCTCGTGACTACCGTTAAGGTTTGATTTGGGTTTTACACAAATACGTATTCCATTCTGTTAAACTATATGTTTAACTACCGAAAATACTCCCCACTACACACACGCGAATCACTACTTAGTATAGCAGGGTGCTGCTACGATACGGGGTATTAACTCGATCGCTATTACGATTCATTTTCCGACCGATCAATATATCCAATGGATGTTTAAGTGCCACCCACATTAGGGTTATACTTTGTCGTTCGTCGTTAAATCGATGTGTGACACCCCAGAAAATCAGGAAACCACACAACCTAACTAGCTTCCTCAGTAATCGCGTACTAAATTTCGGGACGAAATTTCTTTCAACTTGGGGATGATGTGACAACCCGTATTTTCGAGGTACAAGTCGTTCGTTTTGCTCTTACGAATAAACGGATATACTTATCTATTTTCGACAAATTAAATTTATACTCGTTTAGTTATTGTATACAAACGTTTAGTCGAAACCAAGTCCGTTTGGTGATGAACCTACCCGAACCGCTTGAACCATGACATAAACCGCATAGCATCAAGTTTTGAGGCCCGAACCCTTAGCGTGAATATTTTACATTATATAAATGTTTATTAGTTGATCTTTGGTTAATAATAATAATAATAATGATAGTAATAGAAAATAAATAAATAAATAAATAAATACATCAAACAAATATACTAATATATGACACTTCCCTTATTCTGCTTTCTTGCTTTTGACCGACCCCAGCCCAGCGATCATATAACCCTAACCCCCAGCCCACCTTAACACCGGCCCACACAAGCATTCCACCGCCAATATTCAGCCAAAAGTATATATACATATACATGTACGTACGCCCTCACGCATGTCACCGAACCCTACGGCAATAGACGGTAGCTTTCTTCACCTTCACGAACATCACCTCTCGTCTCTCTATCCCCCTCGGCAACCAGAAAACTTCACCACTCCTCCGTCACTGATCGCCGGTAAGCCCCGCGTATTCCGTTACTTCGTTTTTTTGAACGCGTCGTCTCGGTTTCAGTCCGACGTTATCTTCGTTTTAAGCCTATGTTTTGGTGTATACTTGAAACAATATGCAACTGTTGAATTTGTTTGTGCGATGACATATATATATATATAATATGCAACTAGATAATGAATGATGATCATGTATGAAGGTTCACTGTTCGATTGGGTATATCAGTTGTGGCACTAGTGATGTATATGCTTGATATTTGCTAGATGATTTTGTTTGTTATTAACCCAGTGGTTGAGCGATTTCATGATCTTAGTTGGATGATAAAGCAGAGTGTCGAACGATGAACTTCGTGATTTTTTTTATGACTTAGATGATGTGAAAATAAGTGATGATACTAATAATGCTTCATGTGGATTGTTTTGCTTAGAAATTTAATGTGAGAATCTGTGAAGTGTTAGGAGTAGAGGTGTTATATCGAAGATCATGATTTCCGTAAACGTGTTCTTGATGTTTGAGTAGTGATGAAGATGATATGGATTCTTAATACAAAGGAAATAGGTCTAATAAGAAAATATGTTGAGTATAGTTGTCTGCCACTAAATTATTTGTGCATGTGATAGTTTACATGCTTGTCGGCTAGTGATTTATTTTGCATGTGGTTGTGAAGTTCTATGTTGTCAACTTACCTTTTATATTTGCAGGCCATAAACCCCATAGGTTGCATATGCATATTATAAATTGTTTAATTGAGGGATGATATAATTAAATGGAAACAGTTGGACCGATTGGGTTGGGGAAAGTAGTATTGGGCTGTAACACAAAAGAAAAATTGTTTGGGGCTTCACAATTTGGGCCGAGTGCTATGACAGACTATACATATATGTTGTTTGGGTCAGTCGCACATGGGGGGTGGGCTGGACTCCGAGAACAGATACTGCTGATACTCAAAGAGGTAGACAAATTGTGTTTTTATTACACTATCAATATTAAAAGTTGCACAAATAGTTGGGCTGGTTGATATTGGGCTGGGTATAGTTGCGGGCTAAATGTTTTGGCTGGATTTTTATGCGTGGGATTAAACATGGGTCACCGGGTCATGTCGGGTCTTATATGGTTTCGGTACAAGACCCTGTTGTAAATAGAAAGTTTAGGGAATGTTGTGAATTACTATGAGATATTAATATTAATGATGTGTGTATGATTTTTTTGAGTTAAGAATGAACTGTTAATGTGTGGTGTTATGATGGATGAACTAGTAATGTGGAAAAATACATGTGAACCGAAATTTGCATCTTAGCTTGTGTGATGATATGTGTCGTGCTTGTTCATACCTACGTAATAAGAATATGCAAATTAAGGGTGTAAGTAACTGACTGGCATTGAAATTTATACTAGGATTGGATTGATTAAACTGTGAACACATACTTTAATCTTGCCGAGCAAATCAAAGGTGAGTTCATTGCTCTTTTCTCAAGCATGGATCCCAAGGAAGGGATAACGGGTAACGTTCCGATGAGGAATGCATGGGTAACGGGATGTTGGTTATTGTACTCAGTTTTTCTATCATCGTAAGACCACTACATCTACCGGCACGTTGCTTGTAGGGCAACGGGGGTTATTAGTTGATAACGCTATTAGGTTTGGCACCCTCACGACGTTCGAGGAGAACGGGCGTGAACTAATTACCTTAAAACATGACCAATGCTTTGATAGAGGCATTGGGGTTGGCAATCACATATCATCTGGCCATTCGGTACTCGAGTAATAACAACATCAAAACGTTAAACATCATAACAACAAACAACACATCATTTTGCAAACTGTTTTACTCACTTGATCGGTAACACAACTTGGTAAACAAACACAAACCTTGAACTCACCAGCGTAGTCTGACACACTTGTTTACATGCTTGTAGGTAATTATTGAAGGAACGTGGGAGCTTGCTGTCTGATGCTGCTGGGGTGGTTGTGGTCATAATAAACAGTTATTTTAATTTGGTTTTGATACATTTACATACTATTACATTTATGCTTCCGCTCAGTACTTTGGTTTCGGTTTAACTTTCAAACGATACATTTCTTTCAATTGGGTATTTTATTACATTATAACTTGTGTTTGATATGATTGGTGGCTCTTTGTTGAATCGTTACACCTCCATTAGGGACACGCCCTAGGTGGTAATTTGGGGGTGTGACAGTTTGGTATCAGAGCCACTGGTTATAGAGAACTCGGTTTTAAAAACGTTTTCATAAAACCAGACTATAACCGAATTGATCCAAACGATGACCATGACACTCAGCTTCAGACTGCAAGGTTCGTTCCTCCCTAGCTTATGCTTTATATGCCTAGTAAACGTAACTATATGTATAGCATGCATGATACGACATGGTAGGCATCATGACACATTGATAGTGTCACATAACACTTGCATCTAGTAAATTTTAATCTTGTTAGTAGTGCTTATTTTGTGTTGATTGGGGTGGGAGAAACTTCAAACATAAGTTAAGAAGCATCGAGAGGAGCATGCAAACCGCCTTATTATCATGGGTGCACACATAATAATAACGCGTGGTGCATGCAAATCCCAATGAGGCTTAACGAATGTAAGAGGGGTTCTTCCCTGTTTGTGCATGAATATGGTAGTTAATCGTTCTTAACGTGATAAACCTGAATACTTTCCTCGTTCTCGACTCCTAAATTCGTTTCCTTCCCCTAATATAGAACCATGAGTGGACGAGGACACGGACGTGGTAGCATCAACATGACTCAGGCTGAGTTAACAAATCTGATAAACACACGTGTGGCTGAGGCTCTGGCAGCCTACCAAGCTGGTATGAACTGTACCAAATACTTTTTATCCTATATCGTGAACCCAACTCTTACTCTTGCGTCGTATCTTCTTTCACTCAGCACACCCAAACAACCAGCCTGCCTGTACGTTCAAGATGTTTATGGACTGTAAGCCACATACCTTCAGCGGAACGGAAGGGGCTGTGGGACTATTGAGGTGGTTCGAGAAAGCTGAGTCAGTGTTCGCTATGTGCAACTGTCCCGTGGGGGACCGCGTGAAGTATGCGACAGGCACGCTTGAGGATGGTGCCTTAACCTGGTGGAATGCCCAGGTTCAGCTGCTGGGTATTGATGCAGCAAACGCTACTACTTGGGACGACTTCAAGGAATTAATGAGGGAGGAATACTGTCCTCGGGATGAGATACAGAAGCTAGAGAACGAGTATTACGATCTGAAATTGGTAGGGTCGGAGGTTGAAGCGTATGTGAAGCGATCGTATGAGCTGGCTGACTTGTGCCCGAATTTGTCTCGACCTATGTCACGAAGGATCGAGCTATTCATCAAGGGGTTACCTCCACGAGTGAAAGGTCTGGTTACTGCTGCGAACCTCAACAACTTGACCCAGATTGTCCGGTTGACTCACAAGATTATTGATCAGGAGGTGGAAAGCGACTCACTGCCACCGCATGTTTCTAAAGCTACTACTGCCGCCACTACTCCTGTCACTGATGGCAAACGCAAGTGGGGTGATATGGACAAAGCGTCCAACTCGATTCAGCCCCAAAAGAAGACAGATACTGGCAGTACTCGCAGCTTTGGCCAATCATCCTCAGTGAATCAAAATCAGAGACCTTATGTGGGAAAGAAGCCTCAGTGTAGCAAATGTGGGTTTCACCATTATGGGCAGTGTGATCGAGTCTGTCGCAGGTGTGACAAGGTACGCCATGAGGCCAAGGATTGTAGGGCTCCTCAGCCAAAGCAGCAGCAGCAGACTCAGTCGAATCAGAGACAGCAAGGGCAACAGAACCAGGGAAATCAAAATGGGTTCTTTCAGTGTGGTGATGAGGGTCATTTTAAGAGGGATTGCCCTCAGCTTAATCAGAATCAGAACAACAACAACCAAGGAAATGGGAACAACAATGGGGGTAACAACGACGGCAATGGTGCTAGGGGACGTGCCTTCGTGATCGGTCAAGGTGAGTTTCTACTTGATGACTTTTATGTTGCTGTTTTATTTGATTCGGGCGCCGATACTTGTTTCGTGTCTTTAAAAGTTAGTCAAATGCTTAATCCTACCCCAATACTTTTGAACACCAAGCACATAGTAGAACTAGCAAACGGTAAACGTCTAGAGACCACACACATAGTTTAGGGTTGCAATCTTGTTTTGTTGATAAGACCTTTTCTATCGACCTCATTTCTATCGTTCTGCGGAATTTCGGGACGAAATTCCAAACCAACGGGGGAATGATGTGACACCCCAGAAAATCAGGAAACCACACAACCTAACTAGCTTCCTCAGTAATCGCGTACTAAATTTCGGGACGAAATTTCTTTCAACTTGGGGATGATGTGACAACCCGTATTTTCGAGGTACAAGTCGTTCGTTTCGCTCTTACGAATAAACGGATATACTTATCTATTTTCGACAAATTAAATTTATACTCGTTTAGTTATTGTACACAAACGTTTAGTCGAAACCAAGTCCGTTTGGTGATGAACCTACCCGAACCGCTTGAACCATGACATAAACCGCATAGCATCAAGTTTTGAGGCCCGAACCCTTAGCGTGAATATTTTACATTATATAAATGTTTATTAGTTGATCTTTGGTTTATAATAATAATAATAATAATGATAGTAATAGAAAATAAATAAATAAATAAATACATCAAACAAATATACTAATATATGACACTTCCCTTATTCTGCTTTCTTGCTTTTGACCGACCCCAGCCCAGCGATCATATAACCCTAACCCCCAGCCCACCTTAACACCGGCCCACACAAGCATTCCACCGCCAATATTCAGCCAAAAGTATATATACATATACATGTACGTACGCCCTCATGCATGTCACCGAACCCTACGGCGATAGACGGTAGCTTTCTTCACCTTCACGAACATCACCTCTCGTCTCTCTATCCCCCTCGGCAACCAGAAAACTTCACCACTCCTCCGTCACTGATCGCCGGTAAGCCCCGCGTATTCCGTTACTTCGTTTTTTTGAACGCGTCGTCTCGGTTTCAGTCCGACGTTATCTTCGTTTTAAGCCTATGTTTTGGTGTATACTTGAAACAATATGCAACTGTTGAATTTGTTTGTGCGATGACATATATATATATATAATATGCAACTAGATAATGAATGATGATCATGTATGAAGGTTCACTGTTCGATTGGGTATATCAGTTGTGGCACTAGTGATGTATATGCTTGATATTTGCTAGATGATTTTGTTTGTTATTAACCCAGTGGTTGAGCGATTTCATGATCTTAGTTGGATGATAAAGCAGAGTGTTGAACGATGAACTTCGTGATTTTTTTTATGACTTAGATGATGTGAAAATAAGTGATGATACTAATAATGCTTCATGTGGATTGTTTTGCTTAGAAATTTAATGTGAGAATCTGTGAAGTGTTAGGAGTAGAGGTGTTATATCGAAGATCATGATTTCCGTAAACGTGTTCTTGATGTTTGAGTAGTGATGAAGATGATATGGATTCTTAATACAAAGGAAATAGGTCTAATAAGAAAATATGTTGAGTATAGTTGTCTGCCACTAAATTATTTGTGCATGTGATAGTTTACATGCTTGTCGGCTAGTGATTTATTTTGCATGTGGTTGTGAAGTTCTATGTTGTCAACTTACCTTTTATATTTGCAGGCCATAAACCCCATAGGTTGCATATGCATATTATAAATTGTTTAATTGAGGGATGATATAATTAAATGGAAACAGTTGGACCGATTGGGTTGGGGAAAGTAGTATTGGGCTGTAACACAAAAGAAAAATTGTTTGGGGCTTCACAATTTGGGCCGAGTGCTATGACAGACTATACATATATGTTGTTTGGGTCAGTCGCACATGGGGGGTGGGCTGGACTCCGAGAACAGATACTGCTGATACTCAAAGAGGTAGACAAATTGTGTTTTTATTACACTATCAATATTAAAAGTTGCACAAATAGTTGGGCTGGTTGATATTGGGCTGGGTATAGTTGCGGGCTAAATGTTTTGGCTGGATTTTTATGCGTGGGATTAAACATGGGTCACCGGGTCATGTCGGGTCTTATATGGTTTCGGTACAAGACCCTGTTGTAAATAGAAAGTTTAGGGAATGTTGTGAATTACTATGAGATATTAATATTAATGATGTGTGTATGATTTTTTTGAGTTAAGAATGAACTGTTAATGTGTGGTGTTATGATGGATGAACTAGTAATGTGGAAAAATACATGTGAACCGAAATTTGCATCTTAGCTTGTGTGATGATATGTGTCGTGCTTGTTCATACCTACGTAATAAGAATATGCGAATTAAGGGTGTAAGTAACTGACTGGCATTGAAATTTATACTAGGATTGGATTGATTAAACTGTGAACACATACTTTAATCTTGCCGAGCAAATCAAAGGTGAGTTCATTGCTCTTTTCTCAAGCATGGATCCCAAGGAAGGGATAACGGGTAACGTTCCGATGAGGAATGCATGGGTAACGGGATGTTGGTTATTGTACTCAGTTTTTCTATCATCGTAAGACCACTACATCTACCGGCACGTTGCTTGTAGGGCAACGGGGGTTATTAGTTGATAGCGCTATTAGGTTTGGCACCCTCACGACGTTCGAGGAGAACGGGCGTGAACTAATTACCTTAAAACATGACCAATGCTTTGATAGAGGCATTGGGGTTGGCAATCACATATCATCTGGCCATTCGGTACTCGAGTAATAACAACATCAAAACGTTAAACATCATAACAACAAACAACACATCATTTTGCAAACTGTTTTACTCACTTGATCGGTAACACAACTTGGTAAACAAACACAAACCTTGAACTCACCAGCGTAGTCTGACACACTTGTTTACATGCTTGTAGGTAATTATTGAAGGAACGTGGGAGCTTGCTGTCTGATGCTGCTGGGGTGGTTGTGGTCATAATAAACAGTTATTTTAATTTGGTTTTGATACATTTACATACTATTACATTTATGCTTCCGCTCAGTACTTTGGTTTCGGTTTAACTTTCAAACGATACATTTCTTTCAATTGGGTATTTTATTACATTATAACTTGTGTTTGATATGATTGGTGGCTCTTTGTTGAATCGTTACACCTCCATTAGGGACACGCCCTAGGTGGTAATTTGGGGGTGTGACACGATGGATGTTTAAGTATCGCACTTTGTCGTTCATTGTGAGAATTTGATCTCGTGAGTTATCGTAATTGTTGTATTAAGTTACCTACCTAGTTCGTGTGCACTAGGTTACAAGGCTAAATCAATAGGCTAAGCTCTGCCTGTATAAATCTGCAATATATCAAGGCTTATCTGTAAACTAAACTTTGGCCGTATGAATCTGCATGTTTATAATGTGAGTCATTCTCTTTTTATCAACTGTTTTACAATACTCCAAATTATTTTCAGAATTATAATTACAGTGATTAAGTTTATGTAATCACCAAATTACAGCCAGTATGTGGGGTATTGTGCACATTACTACTGTTTTAATCACTTTAGGTGGGCGAACCTAAAATTAAGTGATATACGTCATTCATTGGGGCAACCAATGGTGATATGACCACAGTCACAGATCCGGTCGAGTGACAAATACTGTGGGTAGTTGGTAGATATCAGAAACATATGTAAAAACTCTTAATACTGTAAATTATAACAAACGAGTCGTTTTAGTAAACTGAATGATTCACTCAGTATTTCCCGCTGACAAAACCTTTTTAAAACGCGTTTCAGGTAATTACAGTAGATTGGAGTAAGGATTGGATCCCACACTAAAAGACTTCAAGAAGTGGCTTATTTTATTAATTAAATCAAATTAAGAAATATTGTTTTTATTAAAAGCTACCTTTGTAACAATGGAATTTATTCCATCTATTTAAATAAAATCCGGTGTTTCTAAACTCTGATATTTTTCCTAACTCACGGTCCTGATAAAATTTCCGCTGCAATATTTTTCAAAATAACTCACCGGTACCACTGGACTGCTCGCGGCTCCCAATTCCGTCCAGGATGGGGTCGGGGGACGTGACAGAAGGTGGTATCAGAGCCACTGCTTTAAGCCTATAAGTGTTGTGATAATAATACTTAAGCTTAAATAAAAAGAGTTAGGAGATTACTGTTAAATGGTAGCACAACCGATAGCAGTTAGACTTGAACATAAGAAAAGATGCCTTAGTATAAGGTAAGCTACTTGTTTACACAATTAGGTGTTATAATAATACCTAAGTTTAAACGGAAAATTAGAAGCTTAATATTATCTGATAGCACTCCGGATGATATTTAGACTTGAACTTAAGAATTTTGCCTTAAATAAACTTTAAGGTAAATTACTTATATAAGTACAATGTAATGGATATTGGTATTCCATAAAAATGACGATTAGCAGGCAATAGCACGTAATTGCTTCTTGCTTATTGATATTATTTGGTCGAGAATAAGATATGCTAGGGAAATACAAATTTCCTTGATTCTGGATAAAAGTCCTAATAAAAGACGCACTTTTAAAAATCTTGAAAAGATACTATTTATGGGAAATAGAAAATTTTCTCCGGCAAAACTGGGTATAGAGTAGCAGACTCTCTAGCTTGTCTGGATATACTGAAGTTACCTCTCCGGCGCGAACCGGATAAGACGGGGTAAATAATATGTCAAATCAGTGACAAGATTTCCCTAAATAAAATCATGACCAGATATTTGACTTATTTTTGGAAATATGAATCTGCTAAATATATTGATCTTATAGAAGGTATGTATATTACAGCATGTGAAATATATAATTATATAGATATGTATATCTATAAGGAATTCCAAAAGTCGATTAGGAATAAAACACAAGCATATGTGTCTAGATTTCTTTATTAGGAATCTCTTTTCCGATATCAAACATTATTTTGTTTGATCATTTGTCTCGTAGTTCGTGTGACAAAATAAACAATGGAAACTCTATAAATTGGAACACCATCAAAAATATAAGAATTACCAATGCGTTATCAAAAACTATTAACGCAAGTAAGAAACATCTAAAGTTGTGCTAATGCACAAGAAAACACATAAAACTTAAATTATATATATCCACGGACGTCGAAGTTTATCACACATGACTTCCAAGGCAAGACCTTTGGAAAATATAAATTAGGCACGATGACACCAATACTAATTCCGTCAGTAAAAGAACTCCTAATAAAAAAAAAGCGGCACGTTGCCACATGATCTTACAAACGATCACAATATCGCTAAGGTACGTTGGAACAATATTTCACAACCATCGGTGCACAGTCTAATTATAGTCATAATTATTGGTACTACAAAAGAAGTCATCTACCTTTGCAAATCCCCTATTTCATTTCATTTCATTCGACATTCCTTGGTAATATCACTTAACAAAGGTTATCACACGAGATTTCAGATAAAGTTCTTATATTTCTTTCGTTGCAATTCTGACTTCTGCCTATAAATAAGTTGACTTTCGTGTTTCTACTTCTTTTAATGATCATCATACCATAAAGATTTCTTTCATAGTAGCAAATATTGATTCATTTCATTTCTTGATAAATCCACACGCTACACATGCACTGTTTGTTACGCATGTGGTTCATTTGAATTATGAAGACCATAAGAGGGCATCATTCCAATTTGTTGTTTTATCAAAAGCTCAAATATCATTTCGCTATACTTGATCTTTTCATTATAAACCGCGTTTTTACAAAGCGATGACTCTTTAATATCGAATCAATGAATTTCTTGAAAAACTCGATTTTCTTTTGAAAAGTATATATGATTTCTGTTGTGATCATGTCCGAACTTCCTTATTAAAACTCGTTTTTATCCAAACCCAGTTAACTTGCTCGCAATCCGTATTCAATTCAAAGTCACATATGATATTTTAAGCCATCATATTCGAATTCGGAATAATCCCAACAAGCATTTCGATTCTCTTGAACTATAACATGCTTTCTTGGCCTTCGACTTCACTGAATTATTTCTTTAATCACGATCACCTTGTAATGACATTTTCACAAAAATTTGAAGATTGTGCTAATCTAGGATTTAATTATTTATTTATCTATATTGAATCTTCTTTGTTAATTTATTTTATAAAAGCAATCTTAACACAATTATGTGCTAAGATAATGATCCACCATTTCATGTCCTAATTCCTTAGTCCTTACAACCTAAATCGAGCCTTTCGTGATATTTCTTACCTTATCATCATTGATCGAAAAACATAATATAAATTTAATTGATTATATATAGAAACTTCCAATATAGTATTCCTGTATTTAAAATTTTTGTTAAAACCATTAAGGTAAAGAATTTATATTTTTACGTATAAAATTTTGTTTGAAGTATACTCTCATTTAAGTTTATGCATTTATTATTGGCAATTAATATTAGTTTTATTATTAGTAATATTATTAGTATTATTATTTTTAGATACTAGAGTTATTATCAAGGGCATGTATTGAATAGCCTAGCCTTAGTTAGGCATGGACTGGCCACCTATGCTTAAACAAGGCAGCACTAACCAATATCCAACCATGATAATAACTATTTAATATATATATATATATAAATTAAGTCATCATACTTATTTAGTAAATTTCAATTATATATATATAAAAATATTTTATATTATATATAGAAATATGTATACTTTGTATTGTAAAGAGAAGACATATTTTCATAAAACAATCAAAGGGACGAATAAAATTATCTAAATAATTGTCTAAGTATTCATGAACAAGACATATTATAAATAAATGTTCACCTTGATTAATATTTCACAACTATTAATAGAAATATTCTTTTATAAATATATATATTTATCAAATGTTATTTACGCAAGCCAATATTTAAGTATGTTGGATATTAAAATAAACATTTATTATTTTACTTTTATAATTTAAAATACCCTATTATAAAATCTTATAATTAAACACACTTGATTTTAAAAATGATCATCATGAGTTCTACGATATTGGGTAAACCTATTTATAAAAAAATATATCATTATTTTGTCAAACTTTACCCCGGGTTTGATATTTTAAACCTATCTATATTTATTTATTATTCTACTTTATGATAACATAAAAGGAAAAGGTATTTAGTAAATCAAAATATCACCTATCTTTAATCAAACATTTTGATTAAAATCATCTGAATACAATTATGTATTAAGACAAAAATATACTAACTTTATTGTCTTTTCATATATTCTTACAAATCACCCATCTCAGCACATTGATTTTCTCATATCATAATTCAATATTAGACAAAAAATTTTCATGATTTCATTTTGAACCGATCAATCTTAAGTCTTCCTTAGGTACCAATCAAGGTAAGTTTTCTTCTGACAAAGAATTTTACTAATTCCAAAAAGTTCTTCACATTCATTCTAAAAATCTATAGATCATATATCTTTTGGCTTAAACATAATCACCTTGGAAACTATATCATTTCATCGGAATGTCTCATCTTTTGAAATATCTAGATTCGCTTCCTTGAAACTCTCAGTTAATTTCGAAAACGGTAAATTTATCATAACAATACCTTGCAGTATCCATATACATTTGTAGCCTGTGCTAATAATAAACCCTATTCATACGCCATTCGTTTGATTTGTCATATTCTTGGTACAATTATGTACTCAGATTACGATACACTAAATTCTATTGTCTGGTACCATTTAAGTAAACGATGTTGATTTTCGGATAATCATTAACAAATCATTTTCCATACTCCTATTCACAAATAGATATTTATCAATTCGGAATCTCCCTCAATTGATCAAAGTAAGTTCATTTCGAATATTGAATCCAATTGTTTCTATAAATCATTTTTATTTTTAAATTTTCATACCCCTCAAAATATCTTTTGATTCCATTCCATGATACATTATTTTTCTTAATTAAAAGAAGAAACCTAAAGAAAATATCATAGTCCAAATCTCGAGGACGAGATTTTTTATTAAGGTGTGGAGGATGTAACAACTCTCACTAAAATTAATATTTAGTATAATAATTATCCAATAAGGAAACCCTAATTAAGACACCCAAGTGAGTCAAGCAGGTAGGTAGGCATGTCAAGCAAGTAGGTAAGCATGTCAAGCAGGTAGGTAGGCATGTCAAGCAGGTAGGTAGGCATGTCAAGCAGATAGGTAGGCATGTCAAGCAAGTAGGTAAGCATGTCAAGCAGGTAGGTAGGCATGTCAAGCAGGTAGGTAGGCATGTCAAGCAAGTAGGTAAGCATGTCAAGCAGGTAGGTAGGCATGTCAAGCAAGTAGGTAGGCATGTCAATTGAAATCCCACATCGATCAGAAGAAATTGTTGAGGTGCTTGCTTGCTTGCTATAAATAGGAACTTAGGATTTCATTCTTCGTTGCTCATTTCTTTCTTCTTTTCTCTATACGTTGGTGCTCTAACCAATAATCACCAAAGCAATGTTCTGTACGATCGATTCAGGAACCATCTAACGAATGCCGAAGTGCTGTGCTTTGTGAATTTCGTTAAACGGAATCCAAAGTACTATACTTTGTGAGTTCATTAAATGGATACCAAAGTACTGTCTGAATAAGACTATACTTTGTGAAATTCGTTAAGGTTCGAATCTCGTGACTACCGTTAAGGTTTGATTTGGGTTTTACACAAATACGTATTCCATTCTGTTAAACTATATGTTTAACTACCGAAAATACTCCCCACTACACACACGCGAATCACTAATTAGTATAGCAGGGTGCTGCTACGATACAGGGTATTAACTCGATCGCTATTACGATTCATTTTCCGACCGATCAATATATCCAATGGATGTTTAAGTGCCACCCACATTAGGGTTATACTTTGTCGTTCGTCGTTAAATCGATGGATGTTTAAGTATCGCACTTTGTCGTTCGTTGTGAGAATTTGATCTCGTGAGTTATCGTAATTGTTGTATTAAGTTACCTACCTAGTTCGTGTGCACTAGGTTACAAGGCTAAATCAATAGGCTAAGCTCTGCCTGTATAAATCTGCAATATATCAAGGCTTATCTGTAAACTAAACTTTGGCAGTATGAATTTGCATGTTTATAATGTGAGTCATTCTCTTTTTATCAACTGTTTTACAATACTCCAAATTATTTTCAGAATTATAATTACAGTGATTAAGTTTATGTAATCACCAAATTACAGCCAGTATGTGGGGTATTGTGCACATTACTACTGTTTTAAACACTTTAGGTGGGCGAACCTAAAATTAAGTGATATACGTCATTCATTGGGGTAGCTGATGTGTGTAAAATGCAACATATAAATCACATCAATTAAGGCATAAAACTAACCCTTTTTAAGTACTAATGTTGGAAAAAGAGTGTTTTTGTCTTCCTTTTGTATTTTTAGGATGAAATGAGCTCAAATTCACAAAAGAAGCAAAAAGACAACTAATTCTAGCATAAATACAAGGAAAGGAATAAAAGAAGACTGCCCGGACCCTCAACGGCATCCTCCAAAGCAAAGAAGAGAAAACAGAAGCCTGAACACGCCCCGTGCTCAGCCAGCACGGGGCCGTGCCCAAGAAGCAGCATAAAAGACAAACTGGTAGAAGCTTCCATTGCCCACCACGGGGCCGTGTCCAGCGAGCACGGGGGCGTGGTGAAAGTACAGCAGGCGCATTAATTGTAATTGCGAATTACAATTAATGAGGTGAGAGAGTGTCAGACGGGCACGGGGGCGTGTCCAGCGGACACGGGGCCGTGCCCAGCCTTCTGTTAAGCCTATAAATAGGGGTGCTTGGTTTCATTCCATCTCATCCCTTGGCACACCACCTCTCTCACACTTCATCCACCACCCACCACCACCATAACACCATCATCCACCACCATCATCCATTGTCCATCGTAGAGTGTGTGAGTCGTCTCGGGATCCAAGATTTATCGTAAGAGTTCTTGACAATCAAGGCCATGTTTGCCAAAGTCTCTTACATCACTTGGTGAAGACAAGTGTTTAGTATAATACTTTTTATTTTTAATCTTTTGCACTTTTTATTTGGTTTTGTATTAATGACTTTAATAACTAGTTGCTTATGTTGAAGGTGATCTTTCCTTATCGTTTGTCCGTGGTGTCTTGGCATTATTTTACTGTCTATATAAAATAAAAGATTTTCACCATTCATATCTCCACGGTCTATATGGAGGTATGTTGGCTACCTGGTCGGGGGTTAAGGGAACGGTTTGGTAAGGGTCTTGCCCTTGTTCAGCGTTTAGAGGTCCTTCAAGGGACCTGGGTCAAATTTAGTAGGATCTCCTTCAATGCCCATAGGTATTGGATGGCGGGGATCCAAACTCTTTAACCCCCTCATAAGTTAACTACTATTAATACTATAACCCGGCTATTTAGGACTGTATCCCTGCTGACTCAGACTACTTAGCCGAGGGTAACGTCACCGCCAAAAGCGGGGCCTACCATAATTTGCATTAATAACTTAATTCATTATCTTCCAATAATCCGACCCTTTAGGATTGTATCTTTGCTGACTCAAACTACTGGGTTGAGGGTAACGTCGCCTTCAAAAGAGGGGCCTACTACAATAACTAAGATAATCTCTTAAACAAGTGCAAAAGTGCGAAAATAATCAAAGGTTATACTAATACACGAGTCGGATCCAAGTGATTCATCTTGTCTATCTGTTTTTATTTTTATTTTATTTTTCAGCATTTAGTTAGTTTTTATTTTCTTAGTTTAAAAACATTTTTCTCACTTTTTGATTTGATTAGACGTTGAGGATAAACCGGTATTAAAAGCTCTTGTGTCCTTGGACGACCTCGGTATCTTACCAACACTATACTACGTCCACGATGGGTGCACTTGCCCATATGTGTGTTTAGTGTTAGTGAATATCGTGTTTTTATAAATTTAAAACTTGGCTAAAGGTGTAAAAATGGCTTAATTATACATCTAAATTATATATACACCAACACACATCAAGTTTTTGGCGCCGTTGCCGGGGACACAAGGATTTTAAGAAAGTTAGGAATCAACGGCCTAATCATATTTTTATTTTTCTTTTTAATTTTTAGGATTTTTCTTAGTTTTTCAGCTTCTGCAGAGCTCAGCACGGGCCGTGCCCGCTGAACACGCCCCCGTGCTCAATCATTGGAACTGGCAATCCTGTTTTAAGTCAGACAGTAAGCTGAACACGGGGCCGTGTCCACTCAACACGCCCTCGTGCCCAAGATTCTCTTACTGAAAACAGAACCGTTAGATCCCGGCGGTTGGTAATTTCTGACACAAACATGAGTGATAGTAATTCTTTTTACTTTCGGAACTCTTATGGTACGTGGTGTCGATTATGTGGAGGCGAACATGAAGAACTAAAATGTTATTTTCTAAATTATAGGCCCCACTATATAGACCCACCGATTCCTTATAACCTTAAGAGGGGCGAAATTAAAAATAAGCACTATCTCTCCCTCGAATGCGCCCAACCAGATATTCTAGGGGAAATGCTCCTTGACGAGTTATTTCAGCTAGAAGAACTAATTCTAAATTGGTCAAAGGAACTTAGGAAGGATTTTATTGATCCACCCCAAGACGATGACCATGAGGAAATGTTGGAACCGCATTCCGACAACCTCGTTGCTCCCGAAAATAGCTTCATACCTAGAAAAGACTTGGACGGTAGTCGTCCCTATGTCGATTGTGCCGTGAAGGACTCTCCATCGACTTCGTTCGGTGCATACATAGACCTGAGCGATTCGGCATACACCTTCTTTAACGAGAGCCCGCGAAAGGGTTGGACTTGTCCACCTAGAATGAAAATAGGAATTACCCTCACCGATAACCTCTTGCGTTCTCGCCTTAGTATAGGACAATTAAGGTATCTTAGGCACTTTAGGGTTGTCCCAACCAATCAAGAGCCACCCGATAATAGATAAGTTCCATAAAAAAAACTAGACAACTTCATAAAAATATAGAGACCACTCGACACGGGGCCGTGTCCAGCCAACACGCCCCCGTGTTCACCAAAAGATTCCCTTCTGATCAGAACGTCAGAATACGGACAAACTGTGTCAGAATTCCATCTGCACACGGGCCGTGTCCAGCGAACACGAGGCCGTGTCCAGAAGGCTGTCGTTTTCTATAAATGCAGCCAAGAATTCTGCACATTTGGACCAACTTGGGACAGAGATTTGAAGGAATCTTCTCTCAAACAATCCTAGGTAAGTCTAAAAGAAGGTTCCAACAACCCATCTTGTCCTTTCCTCTTCTAGCCATTTCCTTCTTTTTCATCTTTCTCCAAGAACTACCATCTAAAGTTTAAATTCTTCAACCTTTGTGGTAGGAAACAATGAGTTTTGTTCATGGAATCTTGGTAAAAACATGTTGTGTAACATTGTTTAAAGTTATCAATGTCCAAAAAGCCTACATAAATTCAGAAAATAACTTAAAAGCCCAAGATTCCTTGCTTCAAAACTCTGCAGAAAGATGAACACGGGGCCGTGCTCAATGAGCACGGGGCCGTGTCCAGATACTGTTTCATCACATAAACTGTTTTTCGGTTTATTTTTCGTAGAATGGCGAGTGAAAACAGCGAAACATCATCCGTTCATTCATCAAACAGTCGAAGGGGAAGAAGGCCCTCTGTTGAAGCTACGCTTGTGCACTATGTGATAGCATTGAGGGAAGCTCTCGACGAAATGACGTCAGTAGAGGAGGTCCTGATTGACCGTATTAACGATCTTACGGTGGGACTCGAAAGTAGCTTCCAAGAAATTAACATCTTGCACCAGAGGTTAAATATTCTTGTAGCACCCCCGATGGAACCAATCCTTCCACAACAGGACTGGAACTTGGCCCTCGGGGTTAACAACCCTACCGGGTGGGAAGACTTTCCCGCGGAACCTCCCATGGAACACCCACACGAAATTCCAGCGGAAATCGAAACTCCTCAAACTAATGCAAATGAGCCCTCTTTTCTCCTTCCAAGGGAGGTGGAGGAGTGGCTCGCCGACATGTGAGGAGGACCACGCCCGGAAGAAGGAGTTTCTAAAAGCCTTATCTAACCAAGATTAGTAGCTTCTTGGAAATTTTGCTAATTAAAATAAAACATAGGGCTAGAACTCCATGGTTTAATATTTATGTATTTTCATCTTTAGATTTATGTTATGTCTCTCTATGTTTGCAATGATATGATGGTTTCTAAGATTGATGGTTATTGATGAATAAAACACACTCATGGTGGTAATGGATGAAAACGGGAACGAGAAAAATGGCCCATGTGTAGGTCCCTCGGAGGTTGAGGATAAACCTATTCCTTGTTATGTTTAACACTCTAGCAAGTGCGGAATCCAAGCTAGAGTGCAAACCGAAGTTTAGATGAAAGCAAAGTAACAAGAGAAAGAGTAGACATGCAATATATCAAAGTTTTCTCTTGTATTTCAGTGGACACGGTTACAGCCCTTGACCAAACTGAAATGCTCTCTTACAAGACCTTTGGTTCACTCACAAATGCTCTCACAATGAACTTGAACAACTTCCAAAAAACTAACTGTGAAGTGAAACCTACATGGGATATATATACCCACATCAGTTAACATGCACGAAGGATAAGGATTTCTGGTCGAAGGATCATCTATCGACCAGAATGTCCATCGAAAGATATCGAAGGATCCATATGTACCTCGAAGGATGATATATCCTTCGAGGTCCATAAGTATCCAACGAAAGATGTCTTTCGAGGTCATCGAAGGATACATAACATCCTTCGATGACATCCTTCGAACCATATTATCTTTCAAACATAATGTTGACTGTTTGGCCAAATCAAACCAGGAGGATGGTTGACTTGGTCAAACATTTAGTCAAACACTTAAACAAATACAACAAAAGACGTAAACACAACAGACAAAAGACATCGTTTTATACATTACAAAATACAGACAAAGTACAGACACAAGTGCACCAACAAACTCCCCCTTGGCTGTAGCTTTGTCTCGGTCTTCGTGTCTCTAAGTCTCTAACGTCCTTTCCACTGTCAAATGATGTGATGACCATGCACTTCCTGCGTTGACCAGCAGATTGAAGCAGTATCGGGCCATCCTTTGAAACTTCATAGCTTGATCTCGATCCTGAACTAAGTAGTTTATCTCATGATCCTTCAGAACAATAATATCCGATCTGGACATGTTAGTAATCCACATCGGATCTATTATCCTGAAGTTCTCCTGACTATCTCTGAAGAGGATCACCGCTTCTCCAGTATCAGCATCGTAAACCCAGCAACGGAAGTTTCCAAGAAAATCGGTCTTCATCTTTAGCAATGGTATCTTCTTCATCACTTTGGCAGGATGATATACCAGACGATAACGAGCTGTGTTAGTCTCTGGATCAAGTGTAAACCTGATCTGCTCGTATCTCGGAAACTGTGGCTTGTACAGAGGATCCTTCCAACCCAATCTCCTTTCCAGCCTGATTTTCTTAGCAAACAGATCCACCATCTTTTCTTCATCTCGATTGATTACATCTAGTTGGGCTAACACTGCAACATCATAATATGGAAGTGTGAGAATACTGAGGAGAGTTCTGAAATACTGAAGACCCGTTTCTCTTTTCACGACCATGCAGTGAAGATCTTTGACAAACATCCAACTAATAATGCGACCCCGGGCACGATTCTTCTCCAGCCTCATATAGTTAACCTGTTCCAATGGAGCGAGTGGAGGAGGATTCCTAGCAAGGAAATCCGCTCGCCATTCATTCACTGTTTTCTCACGGTTTTCTTGAGCTGATGGCGAATCAGAAGAAAGATTGGCAAACTCTGCAGTCTTTTCAGCCACAAAATCATCATCAAGGGCATTCACCTCCGCATTCTCCTTTCCAACATATACAGGACGATCAGGATCAGAACTGATGAAGATTTCTTCAATTGTAGAGAAATCAGTTTGATCCTGTACCAGCGGAGTAGCATCAATCATACACACAGCAACTTCATCCAAATCAGTCAAGATCAGAATTTGTTCATCAGACATTTCAGAAATAAACTCTCCCTCTTCCAGCAGTTCACCCGTCACAGGATGATACTTCGGAGCACTTGAGGATTCAGGTTGATCAGTGAACATTTCTGGTTCCAGACTAATCTGTTCAGGCCCTGTAGTTGTTTCCAGTGTTTCTGTCTGCTCAGTTGGGCCGGTAGTAGCTGTAGGAGGAGCAGAAGGAGTGTCTTGAGGTGTACCAGATCCACCTGCAGCACCGGATGCAGTTGCACCGGAACCTGAGGCAGTTGTTTGATCTGGATTAGCAGCATCATCATCTTGATCATCCTCACGCCTTGGGGGAACTATCCCTAAGGTTTTGCACCTTTCATTCCACAATGTACCAACCTTGGAATGAATCTTGTTGAAGTTTGCATACATGGGTTTGAAGGCTTCCATCAGTCTATCATCACGACTACTTACCTTCTCCCTCAACGCTTTCGCCTGAGTCTCCAAGTTAGTACTATGCCTTTTCATAATTTCGACATCCCTATCTCTTTCCTTGTTTGCCTGTTTTAACCTTTCAATTTCCTCGGCCTGTTCCTTGATCTTGATATTCTGAGCTTCAACAATTGAACACAGCTGGTTGTGTGCCATTACATCTTGTTTTCGCTGGACACGATATTCTTCAATTGTTCTTGTGTGTCGACCAACTATAGAACCCAATTCACTGACTTGTTCAATCAGGAATTGTATCTTGTCAGCTTCAGAAAATCCAGATAAGGTTTCTGCCAGAGTTGGCCGCGAAGGCTCAGGTCTTGAAGAACCAGACTGACCAGCCTGACCCGAAGCACCTGTAGGACCAGTAATAGTGAGAGGGGGTCGGGTATGTGTACCTGAGGTGGGAGTTGCAGGCGGCTGTTGATCAACAGTCGCCGTGCGTGTCCCAGAAGACCTCTGAGGAGAAGACATTAGCTCCAGTGTCTCTTTTTCAGTCAATTGATCACCAGAGGGAGGAAACTGCTGCTCAGGAGCAGATGAAGGCTGGACAGAGACAGGAACAGAGGTGACATCAGCAGTTTTCTTCGATGAACGAACACCCTGTCGTTTTGCCTTCCTCTTCTTAAGAAAACCCGGAGAAGTAAGCGTATAATCTTCATCCTTGTCAGAGTCTCCAGTATCACCCGTCTTCTTGATACGCACAAATCGGGGGTTCCCGCGTTTATCAAAGACTTTCATCATCCCTGGAGGAGGAGGATTATCATCCTCAGATGAAGAACCACCATCATCAGAACCTCCTTCCTCTTCAGAAGATGAACTGCTTTCATCAACTAGCTTCCTCGCCTCATCTATCTTGCCTTTACCCTTGTCAGTCGCAACAGTACCAGACTGACCAGCAACACCACCAGCACCACCAGCACTACCACCTGTTTCAACAACCACAGCACCACCAACACCACCAGTACCAGTACGAACATCAGGATCCACAGACATTTCCTGAACCTCTTCAGCAGCAAAATTGACATCAACCTCAACACGTGCTGCAGCACTAGAACTGCCAGCAGACCTTCTTGTTGCTTTGATTCCATGTTTAGCTCCAAGCTGCGTATCAGCCATAGCGATTAACTTTGGCTCTTCATTATCAGAATCGCTCGCGTCTCGACGCCATCTGTGGTTCTGCGGTGCCTCGTAGTTAGGAATATCAAGATGACCAATAAGTTTCCTAATTGGGTCCGATTCCTTATAGGCGGCCATAGATTTGAAGATCAGCAGAGTGCGTTCGTTCATCGGATTCACAGGAAGAACATCTGCCTCGGCTTTAGCAAGATCAGGAATCTGATCATCTATCATCATCTGCAGAAACCTGGGATATAACCAGAACTTGGTGGATGTTCGCTGTGTTGCAGACGGAAGTGGCCTTCGAGCGTTTTCCTTCAGATTGTCGAAGATATACCGAGATATGTTGAACGGCTTGTTCAGAATCAGCGCCGTAAACAATCCAGTCAAATCGATCGGTGACAGATCATACCCAGAACGCTTGTTGCTTAGGCAATGAATAAGAATATGCAGCAGGAACTTGTATCGAAGCGGCATATACTTCTTGTTGATCTGATTGGCAAGAACGTCGTCGCTGTACCGCAGCCTCATCAGTAACCCCCACTGACATTGTAGATCTATAGAAGTAGGATCTTCTGGTTGATCTCCAAGCCGTAGACGTTCTCTGATAGTGTTTTCTGTTATAACCACGGGCTTTTCAGCAACTGTTGCCCTGATCACTTCCTTATTCTCCACCGTTTCAATCAAAGCTGAACTCCAAAATGCCTTGATGTGCGACTGATAGGCAATGTATTGCGTTGTGATAGCATAATTGATGCGCGAGCGGTGAAGGTACTCCATGATGCCAGTAAACTCCGAACTGATACTGCCTACCGGTTGTAAATATGCAGCCATGTTATGTCTAGATTCAGACATAGCTTCAAGCTCCGATTTCACCTTCTTTGTTGGCTTTGCCCGTTCCTTTTTCGCTGCCTTTGGTGCCATTTCTGCACATCACATTGACACGTAATAAGAAAAGGTCAAATAGTCAACAATGGAATTCCACACTTAGAAAATTTTTCAATTTCTTGAAAAATTCTAAGTGTTGAACTCTTCGAAGGATCCAATTATCCATCGAAGGATTGAATCATGGCACGAAAGATGGCAATCTGTTTGAAGGATGTTAGTCAAGCTCGAAAGATGTCACTTATCTTGAAGGATGTCAACTTTATCGAAGGATCATCTTTCGAACAATCAAGAATTTTGAAAGATGTCTTGATCAATCGAAGGATTGATCAATCGAAGGATGATCCTTTGAAATATCTAACATCTTTCGTGATTCACCTCGAAGGATGTTGTTCAGCACATCTATCGAGGTGATGCGTCATCATCCTTCGTTTTGATTACCGGAGGCACTGTTCATCGGCAAGTTTTCCGGTGGGAATTTAAGTGTTTTTCCGGTGATGTTTTAAATTTTGTTCAAGTGTGTTTTATGCCAAAACAAGAACAACACTACGAACCATTTCAAACCATCAACAGTTTGACCCAACCCGGACATGAACACCCACACATGCTATTGATCCAAACCATGAACCCTAACCATTTCCTCTGTTTTACCCAACCCAAACACCTCTGTTATCAAGATTCAATCCAACAATTTGAACATACACAAACAGATATAAGATTATCACATGATCATCAAGAACTATCACTGATTCATAAACAATACATTCAGATTTCACAAACCTAAAATAAGAACACTAAAGTATAAAGAACATGATCAATGAAATGTTCATGATGTTTTTGTTTTAATGTTTGTTAAAGGATTAAAATATAATCATCCTACCAAATGTTGTTTAAGAAATCCTGATATCTCAACAGATTTTGAAAATTTTGGCAGGGGTTCGAGAGGATGAGAGGGTTTGTGATGAAATTTTTGAAACAGATAAGTGACAAATGAAGAAGATGATGCTTTATATACCCTGACCTCGAAAGTCCAACCGCCTCGAAGGACTCAAAACCATTCGAAAGATGTAAAGTTGTCTCGAAGGATGACCTTTGGCTCGAAGGATCCCTATTTGGCTCGAAGGATCCAGATATTTGAAAGATCTGGATCGAAAGATACCAGATATTTTGGAATCCTTCGAAAGGTATCTTTCGACCTAAACAATCTTTCAAAGAATCTGGTCAACTCGAAAGATCAATTGGTCAAAACTTTTGTTGACCAGAACATCTTTCGACTGAGACAGTTGACTTTCATTGACTTTCTTGACCATCTGAGCTTTCGAGGGCCATTGCTTCCTCGAAGGATCAGATTTCCCACCAACACTTTGGATTTTTGGGAATTTCAATTTAAACCCTTCAAATTTTGGAGGTTTTCAGAAATGACCATTTTGAAAAGTTGTCCGTTATGAAGTTCTGCAAAGGTTAGTTTTATGAAGTATCTCGGCTTGTCAGGTATCGGATCGAGCACCAACATCAGTTAATCAAAAATAATATTAAATGGAAAATCTTTTTGGATTTTGAAGTTTTATAAAATAAAAGGCAACAATTTTAATATCCTTTGAATGTTATCAAACGACATCACCGCTAATGTCGTGCTGATATGCACCAAACGACAAAACTGTTTGAAAATAAAGCAGTAAGGAAATATGTACAAACACAACAATATTTTTGCGAGTTTCTGGTGAAGAGAATCATATCAGCTAGCGGTCTTCTGTCAAAACACATTTCCTTTAATTCTTTTACAGAAGTGGATAAGTATTCTACCACAATTACCGATATTGTTATCCACTTAAACTCAACAATCAAGTGTAATCATAATACAATGAGATACGTTTAAGGTATGATTTATACTTACCGACCGGTGTTCAACCACTCACGACACATTCCCGTATCAAGGTATGCACGAGAGTTCATCTTACTGGGGAGTATACCATTTATCATCCGTTTTTAACGTATAAATATATACAATGTGAACAAGTCCTTATTTGAGTTTGAAAACAAGCCCTATGTGATAGAATCACTTATTGATGAGGAACTTGATTTTCGATGCATGAGGGCACAGGAGCAAGTCCGTGAACAGGTCAGTACATCCGTACAGCAGAGAGACGAACTTGACTCCCGGATAAATGTGATATTTTATCACTTATTTTGATGGACATGTGATTGTTTATCACTTATTGAGGTCGAATGCAGTATGAGATATGTACACGTATGTATGGTATCATGGAAGAACTTAGACTTTGTCTTTTATAGAAACAACCATGATACCCAGATGATAAAAAGCATAAACCCCGAATATCTCAGAACTTCGGCAATCTATCAAACGAAATTTCAGTATCAAGACCATATGCCAATGAATGGTTCCCACGCGGTTTTCAGTCTGTTATGTTTATATCTCCTGCATATTTTAAAATGATCGTGAGTCTACCGGTACATCATTAGTAGAGCTACTTATCATTTTCTTTTCTTTTGATTTCTAGAAACATGTTTCAACCGACCTGTGATGTAATATCACTTTCTCTTATATTATCAAGAAACTCATTTTTGTTTTTCTATTGTTTTTGTGTTTTTCTGAATTTTCTCCCCCTTAAATGCAGAAAGTAAATAAATTAAAGACATATTTTTGTGTTTTTGTGGTTTTTCAATGTTTTTGTATTTTTCTTGAAACTTTCTCCCCCTAAAATTCAAAAATAAAGAAAATGAAAAATATTTTTGGATTTTTGGTTTTTAGAAAAATATTTACAAAAACGATTTCCTGATGTCGGTTACTCTTGCTTCACCTTAATGCCGTTTACCAAAAGTAAATAATCAAATCTTGATTTATCAAATGCTTTGTAAAAAGGTCGGCACGTTGGTGGTCGGTATGAATATGAACCACATCGATAAGTCTCTTTTCAAAGCAATCACGTATGAAGTGATACTTAATATCGATGTGCTTCGTTTTCGAGTGCTGTACAGGATTTCTAGTGATCTGTAAGGCAGCCTCATTATCAACATAAATAGGAGTAGTTAGGAATTCAAAACCGTAGTCCCGCATCTGTTGTTGGATCCATAGAACCTGGGAGCAGCAACTAGACGCAGCAATGTATTCTGCTTCACATGTAGACGTAGCCACACATGTCTGCTTCTTGCATTGCCAAGTGACTAGGCGATTGCCTAAGAACTGACATCCTGCTATAGTTGATTTTCCATCTTTCTTGCAGCCGCCGAAATCAGAATCACTGAAAGCTTTGAGATCGAAGTTATCATCCTTAGGGTACCATAACCCGGTGTCAGGGTAACTCTTCAGATAACGAAAGATCCTTTTGACAGAAGCATAGTGAGAGACCTTCGGATTCGCTTGGTACCTAGCGAGAAGACAAGTTGGATACATAATGTCAGGTCTTGATGCGGTGAGATACATTAAGGATCCAATCATAGCACGATAAAGTGAAGAATCCACAGCATCCCCTTCTTCATCCGGAGTAATCCCGTGATTCTGCGGAAGAGGAGTAGAAATTGGCTTCGTATCGGACATCTGGAACCGGCTCAAGATGTCTCCGACGTACTTGGTTTGATGGATAAAAATTCCAGATTCGGACTGATTAACTTGCAAACCCAAGAAGAACGTCATTTCACCCATCGCACTCATCTCGAATCGATCTTGCATCACCTTTTCAAATTCCTTGCATAACTTATCATTGGTAGAACCAAAGATAATGTCATCGACATACACTTGTACCAACAGAAGATCTTCACCTTTTTCTTTGATGAAAAGGGTACAGTCGATCAAACCCCGTCTAAAACCATTGCTCAGCAGGTAGGTAGACAACGTTTCATACCAAGCCCGAGGTGCTTGATGAAGACCATATAACGCCTTGTTAAGAAGTAAAACCCTGTCAGGATGTAATGGATCTTCAAACCCCTGTGGTTGCTCGACATATACTTCCTCTTCGACTACTCCGTGTAGAAAAGCACTTTTAACATCCATCTGGTACAACTTGAATTTCTTAAAGGATGCGTAGGCTAGAAAGATTCTAATAGCCTCCAGACGAGCAACAGGTGCATACACTCCATTGTAGTCAATACCTTTAATCTGACTGAAGCCTTGTACCACTAACCTTGCTTTGTTTCGGACAACAATCCCACGGTCGTCCTTTTTGCACTTAAACACCCAGCGAGTTCCGATCTTCTTGTAGTTGTCGGGCCTATCAACCAATTTCCATACACCCAACTTCTCAAACTGCTGAAGTTCTTCTTGCATGGCTTCCACCCAGGAATCATCTTTCAATGCCTCCTTCCAAGATTTAGGCTCTTCTTGGCTAACATAGCAGGCGAAAGACCAATCATTTTGTTGTCCCGATTCTCGTATCTCAGCATACAAGCCAGCATTTTCGTTATTTCTGATTTGATTCCTTGTCCTTACACCACTGAGAACATCACCTATAATATTCTGCTGAGGATGAATGTTATGAATTCGGGTTTCAGAAACTGGAGGAACTTCAACATTTGACCTCAAGTTATTGATATTTAAATTCCCGATATCATTCTGAAGCTGGTGAGTTGTAGAAGATGATGCATTTTCTTCTTGGATAATTGGCGCAGACACTGGATCCGTTGCTTCTGAAGTACCTTGAACCGGACGCAGTGCTTCACCATCATTTGCATCAACATACTCCTCATCTTCCGATGACAAATTGTAATCGACAGCATCATTAAACACCTCATTTGAAACGAGATTGTTGACAGAAGAAGATGCTTGAGAGTCAACAATGATTGGACGAGCTAGCTGAGAGCCAGTCGCATTCTCGCTTTCAGACAACATTTGAGCAATTGCATTGTCATCATCAAATGTCGGCAGATTAAATGAGTCGAAAAGACCATCATAATCGAACATCCATGGATCTCCAGAAGGCTTCGGAGGATTAGAATATCTTTGAACTCTTACTTCACCCCATTCTTCAATCCTTTTGGTAGTCAGGTTCCATACTCGCAGATTAGGAGTAGCATACCCAAGGAAGTAACCTTCGATAGCTTTGGCACCAAACTTCCCGTCAGGCTCAATCATGGTACATGGTGCACCAAAAGGTTCTAGATATTCCAAGTCAGGAGTCTTCTTGTGTAGGAGTTCGAAGCACGTTTTTCCATGTCTTTTCACTGTGAGAACCCTGTTTAACGTGTAGCAAGCCGAGGCAACAGCTTCAGTCCAGAATCGAACTGGAAGCTGAGACTCAACCAACATGGTTCTTGTAGTCTCAATTAAGGTTCTGTTCTTTCTTTCAGCGACTCCGTTTTGTTGTGGCGTGTACCGAGAGCTGTATTCATGAAGGATTCCTTTTGTAGTGCAAAATTCATCCATAACCCTGTTTTTGAACTCGGTACCGTTGTCGCTTCGAATTCGCCTCACCTTTAGATTATACAGATTTTCCAACAGGGTGATCAAATTCTTCAGAATTTCTGGAGTCTCACTCTTGTGGACCATGAAGTCAACCCATGAAAATCTTGAGTAGTCATCAGTAACTACCAAGAAGAAAACTTCTCCGTGCACACTCTTGTGTTTGACTGGGCCGAAAAGATCCATATGCAAACGCTCGAGTGGCATGTTGACAGTGTTAACCTTCTTCAATGGATGAGATTTCTTGGTCTGCTTTCCCTTTTGACATGGCACACAGACATCTTGAAGTTGAAAATTTTTCACATTAACACCTCTCACCAGATTGTTTTTGACTAGGTGATTCATTTTTCTGAGGTGAATATGACCCATTCGTCTGTGCCAAGAGATCGTCTCCTTTTCAGTGGCTTTTGAAACAAAGCAAGTAACTTGTTTTGACTGAGTTATTGCTTGGCTCATATCAAGGACATACAAATCATTAACTCTTGGTGCTGATAAGAGAATCCATTCAGCGGGAATCTTGAATCCTGGCTTCAGCACATAACAACCGGCATCATCAAAATGCACGGTGAACTTCTTGTCGCAGATTTGAGAAACACTCAGGAGATTGTGATCCAACTGTTGCACATAATTGATTTTGTCGAAACTCACAATTCCATTTGAGATCATTCCCTCGCCGGTGATATACCCTCCTTTGTCTCCAGCAAACGCAACATATCCTCCTCTTATACTTCGCACATCGAAAAGAAGACGATAGTCGCCCGTCATGTGCCTGGAAGCCCCACTATCAACAATCCAAAGACTATTAATAGTTCCTCCTGGAGCCGCCTGCACATGCAATTAACACATCAGTTTGAGAGGGGGACCCAAGCCTTTGTTGACTTGGGTCGTCCTTGATCATCAAGGAAAGTGATCTCAATCACTTGATGATTAGGAAATAAAACCTCAGGTGCTCCCCCTGACTTAATTACCTGTTTTTGTTTCCAAGCTTGTTGTCCTGTACCAGTATTTGTTTTAATTGTTTTTGCATTTACTGGTTTTACACTTGTAGGTTTAGCTTGTACAGGTTTTTCATCCTTGACCTCTGATTTTAAGGCCTTCTCAATTACCTTTTTGTTCTTTTGTTTTACCTTCTTTTCCCTTTCTTTCAAGACACGTGGGTCTTGTTTCGGGGAAACCGGTTGTTTTTGGTAGTTGGTTTCTTGGGGAGCACTTGTTTTTCCCTTCAATTTTTGCAAGTATGGGCAATATCTTACGATGTGCCCAACTGTTCCACATTCAAAACACATTCTCCGCTCTACAAACCTCGGAGAAACGTGTTGATGACCAGACTGAGAACCAGACACTGAACTTTGTGATCTAGATGTGCTTGGACCTAAGTCACATCCATTGGTGTGTTGGGTATAATTGTTCTCATCATTTCTCTTTAAAATTCTAACTTGTTTTACAAAATCAATGTTAGATTTATTTTGAAATGTTTCAAGTTTGTCCGTACCCTTTGATCCAACAAAGTTCAATTTCTGTTCTCTTTTCTTGACAGGAGCTCTTTTGTTTTGCACCCTTTGAACCTTAGGTTGCTCAACCTTAGATTGTTGAATTTTAGGTTGTGCAGCCTTAGGTTGATGAGCCTTAGACTGCTCAACTTTGGGTTGTTGAACCTTTGGTTGTTCAGTCTTAGGCTGCTGAATTTTTGGTGCTTGAGCATTCTTGTTTTGAGCCCTCTTTTCCTGTACCTGGCCCTTACCCTTTCCTGAATTGACTTGTTGTTTTCGCTCAACTGGTAGTTTTTGGTTTCCGTATTGTTTTCTAATTAGCTCACACGGAATTGGTTCACATTGAGTGACCGTCACTTTGTTACCTTTGTTTCCCAAAAACTTATCAGTTCGTCCTTCAAAAATTTTCTGAATTAAATCTTGATTTACATTTTTGATTGGAAAATCTCTGTCAGAATAGATTTTGCTGTCTCCCTTGAGCGTATACAACAAGTTATTCTTTTCAATGCTCGGTACACTGGGCTTCATTGCCTTTGGTGTTTCAGCCTTACTCGGTTTCACTGGTGGATCACACAAGATGTGATTCTCAATTGGAATGTCTGGTGTAACCGAGTTAGGCTGTGGTTTCTCATTTTCTTCAGATTCATCGTCCGAAGAATCAGCATCCTCAATAATCGGAGGACTCTGTTCCTTAACAGACGATGAATTTTTCACATTCTCAGATTCAGATTGCCCCGAGGATGATGTACCTGTTGTGAACCCGAGGCCTACTGCAAAGTCATCGAGACTGAGTGGCACATTAGGTTCAAAACGGGGCATATCCTCGTCATTAGGCAACTTGGAATAATTGTGATTCATCGGGGGAGGGCATGATTTGTAACCAATACATTTTGCATCCCCCTTTTTCCTTTGAACATCAATAATGTGATCCAAAACATAGCGGGAATTGGAATAGCTTTCCAATTTCTGCTTGATTGTTTCACATTCGCATCGAGCTGTAGCTAACTCTACCATTTGCTTTTCAATTGTGTCAATCAAGTTATTATTAGCATGTTGTTTTCTCAAAACAGCCTTTTGAAGTTCAGAAACATCATGTTTTAATGACGCAATTGTTGCTTTAAACTCTTTTTCATTTCTTGTTAAAAACAAGTTAGCCTTAGTTGCTTTAGACAGATCAACAATCAATTCTTGATTGTGTTTGTGTGTGATTTCAAACAGACTTTCCTTTTCTGCATATTCTAGACATTTAGCACATTCAACAACAGCAGAAATAGAGTCAGGTTTAGAATCACATACCTGAGAGGTTTGTCCTTCAACATGAGCCATAAAGGCTGTATGAAAAGAAAAAGATCCATCTTCAGAGAAAAATTGAGAAAGCTTCTCGGAAGTTCCAGCAGCTTTCTGGCAAAGAATAGATCTTCTCTTGCATAATGCTTCAGCATCAGCCAATAACTCATCAACCTCCAAGTCTAAAGCCTCACTTGATAAATCACCAGCATCAAGTGATTCCCCATCCATACTTCCACTATAACCCGAGCTATCTTCATCTTCTGAAGATTCACCAGCAGACACGGGTTCTACAACCTTTTCAACATTCTCAACCACCTTAGCATAACATGCTGTTCCACCATTTCCTCCTTCACCAAGCTGAAGATTCCAGTTGCAAATCTCATCAGCTTGAACAACTAATCCTCTGTGGGGATTAGAGTTTGTGGTTCCAGATGTATTTCCTCCCACGGGAACTATTTGTCTGTCAGAATTGTTCTGTTGTTGCTGAGGCTGTCTTTGATTCCTGAAAGGATTCTGATTGCCTTGCTTGGGTGGCTTCTGACATTCTCGCTTGAAATGACCCTTTTCACCACAGTTAAAGCAGGTGACAGCATTCTTATCAAAACCATACTTGGTGTTGTTGTTGCTTTCCAAGTTGGTTCTACCCGTTCTCTCCATAAACTCTTAAGCTCTACGGATAGCACCAGCAAGAGCCCACTTTATATCCATCATCTCAAACTCTTCTTTATCAACCTGTTGATAATCTTCATTGGTTAGGTTGATGTTTCCAATCTGACCTGCAACCAAACCACAATATGCGCTAACCAAGGTGTTCAACATCTCCATATGCTCCTTGGATATCTCAACACTGACTTTTGAGAAGTTGGAAGTGTCCAATCTGACAGTGTTCGGATTGGAAGTAGCTTAAAAGCTTGAAGAACTTCCATAAAATCCTTGCTGTTGTGGTTGTTGCTGTTGAGCTCTGTTTGGATCCAAGAAAGGCGGTGGTGTGAATTGTTGAGCTGTCGGCTGTTGTTGTTGTTGAGAAGAAGAATCTGGTCTTGAATACATCATCGTGTATGCTGAAGGATCAAATTGATTTGCTGTTGAAGGTCCTGTGTTGGAGATGAACGCTGTTTGAAGCTTAGCATGCTGAGAAGCTGGCTTTTCTCCAGTAATACCACCTGCAATCCCAAAATACATCTCTGGATTCTGAGGAGTGATTGTTCTTTTCGCCTTGAGCTTTTCTTCCACATCTTTGTTTTCCAATTTCTGAATTAGCTCATAAACGATGATTGTGTCCAGAACACCGTTTTCTTTGAGAATCTCAAGATAACCGCTCCATTTTGCTGGTAAGCCATCAGCAAATCTCTTCACCATTTCTTGTGGAGTGGCAGTAACTCTGAAGGCAAACATTTCACTCAACAGATGATGGAATCTTGTAGATAATTCTGCCAAACCCTCGTTCTCCATACACGTGAAACCTTCAAATTCTTTCTTTAGCAGCTCTTGCTTTATCTTCCTCGATTGAGCATTTCCTTCACACCGTAACGTGAGCATATCCCACAAGCTTTTAGTAGTTGTACAGTAAACGAACTGGTGGTATATGTCTCTGTGAAGAGCTTGCGTGAGAATCATGAATGCTTTCTTTTCCAACTCAAATTTCTTCTTATCATCATCAGACATTGTGCTGTAAGTTTCTGGATTCGATCCTGCAACTTCCAACTCGTTTTCAAATCTAGTAAAGAAACACATCCATAGATCTTGACCTTGCCCCTGAACATAAGTTCTCAACCTTTCTTTCCACCATCCCCAATCATTGATGTGATTAAGCTTTGGCGGTTTTGTGCTTGTACCAGTTTCACTGTCGTTCTGCATCATTGCTTGAATGCTGCTGCTTTGATTTGTGACCAATGCCCATTGATTTGCAGTTATCATTGCAGCTTGAGGTGGGGCAATAGCCTGCATCCATGCAGTTTTGTTGAACTCTGGCGCAGATTGCGTGGTTGATGATTGCGTAGATGATGACTGTGGAGTCAAAGTTGTTGTAGTCCACGCAGATGGATCCCATTGACCGTTTGTTCCCATTTTATATTTAATATATTAGGTGAAAATTGATTTAGAAAAATTGATTTTCACAAACTATGTTAAAAATTGAAGGATAACAAACAGCCGAAGGATCAAGGATCGAAGGACCTGAAAATCACAAACTGTTAAGTCTAAACAGATAAGACTCGAAAGATGCTCGAAAGATGACACTTGTTCGAAGGATCAACAGTGTTCGAAGGATCACTGTTGAGTTTCGAACAATAGCTTCGAAAGATTCTCCTACACGAAGGATCCTTATATTTCGAAGGAAAACAGTAACTCGAAGGATGTATCTTTCGAAAAGATTCCTTGACTCGAAAGACAACACACTGACTTCGAAGGATGTTCGAAGGATGGTTATCTGTCGAATCTCCTTGATCGAAGGATGATCTTTCGAGTTCGAAAGATATCTTTCGAACACGTCTGACACACTGACAGAAAGGACGACTGGTTGGTGAAAAGGTGATGTGGTTGGTGAACCAACTTTCGGCAGAAGGGATGTTTCTGCACCAACTTTTCACCAGGTCAGATTTGACTTTGAAAATAATGCCCAAAAAGGAGGTTTCTTATCCACAACCAAGCAACCGGAGTTTAGCCGGAAATTTGGCCGGAAAATAGCAAACCTTTTCAAACAAGATTTTAAGTTACCCAAACCTTCCCGTAACACACCCGGTTAGTTTAGAACACGTTTTTATGGTTAAAAATGCAAGAAACACACTAAAAACGGGTGCTAAACCAAGAAAGTTTTTGTCCAAACACAACCAAAGTCTTGCACAAACCCAGTTTTAACAAGGAAAAGAGCCACGGCTCTGATACCACTTGTAGGTCCCTCGGAGGTTGAGGATAAACCTATTCCTTGTTATGTTTAACACTCTAGCAAGTGCGGAATCCAAGCTAGAGTGCAAACTGAAGTTTAGATGAAAGCAAAGTAACAAGAGAAAGAGTAGACAAGCAATATATCAAAGTTTTCTCTTGTATTTCAGTGGACACGGTTACAGCCCTTGACCAAACTGAAATGCTCTCTTACAAGACCTTGGGTTCACTCACAAATGCTCTCACAATGAACTTGAACAACTTCCAAAAAACTAACTGTGAAGTGAAACCTACATGGGATATATATACCCACATCAGTTAACATGCACGAAGGATAAGGATTTCTGGTCGAAGGATCATCTACCGACCAGAATGTCCATCGAAAGATATCGAAGGATCCATATGTACCTCGAAGGATGATATATCCTTCGAGGTCCATAAGTATCCAACGAAAGATGTCTTTCGAGGTCATCGAAGGATACATAACATCCTTCGATGACATCCTTCGAACCATATTATCTTTCAAACATAATGTTGACTGTTTGGCCAAATCAAACCAGGAGGATGGTTGACTTGGTCAAACATTTAGTCAAACACTTAAACAAATACAACAAAAGACGTAAACACAACAGACAAAAGACATCGTTTTATACATTACAAAATACAGACAAAGTACAGACACAAGTGCACCAACACCATGCACAAAGAACAGAGCAACCCGACACAAATCTCCATCACAGAAGGCTCAACACGGGCCGTGCCCAACCAACACGGCCCCGTGCTGAACCACCTGCAGAAAAACGCCCAGTTTAGGTAACTGGACACGGGCCGTGTTCAACGGACACGCCCCCGTGTCCAGGCTTCTGTCTCATTTCTTTAATTTCTGTTACTGGCACCTGACCACGGGGCCGTGTCCGGTCACCACGGGGCCGTGTCTAGGCTGCCAGTAACATAAATCTTTGCTTTTTAACACCACACCACACATCCAATCAACCTAAAAATTTATTTTTGGGACACATTGAGGACAATGTGTAATTTAAGTGTGGGGAGGAAGCTAACACTTTGAAATTTCGCAAGTCCTAACAACAAGCCTTACACAAACTCTATTGGAACCGCTAAACACCCCAAATTTTTTGCAAAAATCCTTTCATTTTTAATTGTCCAAAGTTTAAGTTAGGAATCACAAGATCAATAAGGTTATATTTTTATAAAATTTACAACCGAAAGCGTCGTGATACAAGAACCAACATAAGAAAATTACGAAACGGCATAACAAGTCTAGTTAAAATTTGATTATATATACTTGATCACATTAAAAACCCAGTCCCACAAAAGTGAGTTTTGAGCCTTTATTGAGCATACAAATTTACATCTTTAGACTAAATGCTCATTTTTCATTTCTTGTGTGAATAGCCGCTTGGTTCTTACAACTCTAGAACTTGCCACGACGATTCATTCCCGGTCCTTACCAACTTAAACCCAAGTAAGTAAATGATGGAGGCATTAGGACTAACCATTTTTCTTTCTACACCATTATTTTTCATTTTTTTTACCACCTACCCAAAATCCCCTAGTTAACCCCTTTGAGCCTAAACCTTTCATTTCATTACCCTAAATCCCTTTTTACCCACCAAAAACCTTTTTATTTTTCACCCCTTATTTTAGTAACAAAGCTCGGTTTTTCGCAAGCTCGTTCTTTTATGTGACTAAATATATATATATATATATATATATATATATATATATATATATATATATATATATATATATATATATATATATATATATATATATATATATATATATACATAGATATGATGATGAAGTCAAAAACAAACAAAGCTATACAAACAAAAGCTTATTTGGAGGAATACTTCAAAATAAAAAGTCACTAAAAAAATAATAATAATAATAATATTTTTGAAAACCGACGCTTTTTACGCTTTTCGCCCTTTTACTAACCACTAACTCAACCACCCACCTTTAGCCCAAGCCTAACCCTTCACCCAAAAAGTCCTCTTGATATTTACAAAAGTTAAAAAGCAGGAGGATTGATTGCTTGGCAAGCCTATGGAAGGTGTGAGTTCCATGCCGCTCTCAAGTGATTCACTAAAAATACACCTACGGCCGAGTGTTGAGTGATTTATCCCGTGAGGTATGTGAACTTGTATATAAATAGAATTTTAAAAAAGGCATGTTATGCCCAAATAAGTAATTTATCCTATGAGACGTTCTCAATAAATCATAACGAATAAAATTGTGAATAAATAAAAATAAAACCTAAAAAGATCTTGGATTCCCGACACTCTATGACAAGCCAAAAACTTTCTCTTCTACCTATTCCATTTGGGAGTGTAAGCCACATTTTAAAGAGTTTTGCTTGAGGACAAGCAAAAATTCAAGTGTGGGGGTATTTGATGTGTGTAAAATGCAACATATAAATCACATCAATTAAGGCATAAAACTAACCCTTTTTAAGTACTAATGTTGGAAAAAGAGTGTTTTTGTCTTCCTTTTGTATTTTCAGGATGAAATGAGCTCAAATTCACAAAAGAAGCAAAAAGACAACAAATTCTAGCATAAATACAAGGAAAGGAATAAAAGAAGACTGCCCGGACCCTCAACGGCATCCTCCAAAGCAAAGAAGAGAAAACAGAAGCCTGAACACGCCCCGTGCTCAGCCAGCACGAGGCCGTGCCCAAGAAGCAGCATAAAAGACAAACTGGTAGAAGCTTCCATTGCCCACCACGGGGCCGTGTCCAGCGAGCACGGGGGCGTGGTGAAAGTACAGCAGGCGCATTAATTGTAATTGCGAATTACAATTAATGAGGTGAGAGAGTGTCAGACGGGCACGGGGGCGTGTCCAGCGGACACGGGGCCGTGCCCAGCCTTCTGTTAAGCCTATAAATAGGGGTGCTTGGTTTCATTCCATCTCATCCCTTGGCACACCACCTCTCTCACACTTCATCCACCACCCACCACCACCATAACACCATCATCCACCACCATCATCCATTGTCCATCGTAGAGTGTGTGAGTCGTCTCGGGATCCAAGATTTATCGTAAGAGTTCCTGACAATCAAGGCCATGTTTGCCTAAGTCTCTTACATCACTTGGTGAAGACAAGTGTTTAGTATAATACTTTTTATTTTTAATCTTTTGCACTTTTTATTTGGTTTTGTATTAATGACTTTAATAACTAGTTGCTTATGTTGAAGGTGATCTTTCCTTATCGTTTGTCCGTGGTGTCTTGGCATTATTTTACTGTCTATATAAAATAAAAGATTTTCACCATTCATATCTCCACGGTCTATATGGAGGTATGTTGGCTACCTGGTCGGGGGTTAAGGGAACGGTTTGGTAAGGGTCTTGCCCTTGTTCAGCGTTTAGAGGTCCTGCAAGGGACCTGGGTCAAATTTAGTAGGATCTCCTTCAATGCCCATAGGTATTGGATGGCGGGGATCCAAACTCTTTGACCCCCTCATAAGTTAACTACTATTAATACTATAACCCGGCTATTTAGGACTATATCCCTGCTGACTCAGACTACTTAGCCGAGGGTAACGTCACCGCCAAAAGCGGGGCCTACCATAATTTGCATTAATAACTTAATTCATTATCTTCCAATAATCCGACCCTTTAGGATTGTATCCTTGCTGACTCAAACTACTGGGTTGAGGGTAACGTCGCCTTCAAAAGAGGGGCCTACTACAATAACTAAGATAATCTCTTAAACAAGTGCAAAAGTGCGAAAATAATCAAAGGTTATACTAATACACGAGTCGGATCCAAGTGATTCATCTTGTCTATCTGTTTTAATTTTTATTTTATTTTTCAGCATTTAGTTTGTTTTTATTTTCTTAGTTTAAAAACATTTTTCTCACTTTTTTATTTGATTAGACGTTGAGGATAAACCGGTATTAAAAGCTCTTGTGTCCTTGGACGACCTCGGTATCTTACCAACACTATACTACGTCCACGATGGGTGCACTTGCCCATATGTGTGTTTAGTGTTAGTGAATATCGTGTTTTTATAAATTTAAACTTGGCTAAAGGTGTAAAAAGGGCTTAATTATACATCTAAATTATATATACACCAACACACATCAGCAGCCAATGGTGATATGACCACAGTCACAGATCCGGTCGAGTGACAAATACTGTGGGTAGTTGGTAGATATCAGAAACATATGTAAAAAATCTTAATACTGTAAATTATAACAAACGAGTCGTTTAGTAAACTGAATGATTCACTCAGTATTTCCCGCTGACAAAACCTTTTTAAAACGCGTTTCAGGTAATTACAGTAGATTGGAGTAAGGATTGGATCCCGCACTAAAAGACTTCAAGAAGTGACTTATTTTATTAATTAAATCAAATTAAGAAATATTGTTTTTATTAAAAGCTACCTTTGTAACAATGGAATTTATTCCATCTATTTAAATAAAATCCGGTGTTTCTAAACTCTGATATTTTTCCTAACTCACGGTCCTGATAAAATTTCCGCTGCAATATTTTTCAAAATAACTCACCGGTACCACTAGACTGCTCGCGGCTCCCGATTCCGTCCAGGATGGGGTCGGGGAACGTGACAATGACCCCTTAATTGAAGATGAAGATGAGCCATCCGATACAACTGAAGAAGATGACCACTTTGTTGAAGAAGAGATCGCCATAGAACAAACCTTTAAGGTTCTTGACGTAGATGAGCCACAAAATAAGGTGTCTCCTAAAGACCCACCCATTGAGCTCAAAGAACTCCCTAAAGGTTTGGAATATGCTTTTCTAGACAAAGATGGTAATTTACCTGTAATTATTTCATCTAAATTAAGTAACATAGAAAAAGAAAAATTAGTTAATCTTCTTAAAAAACACAAAAATGCGATCGCTTGGAAGCTTGTAGATATTAAGAGAATAAATCCTTCCATGTGCACGCACAAAATTTTAATGAATGATGACTACAAAACAGTAATACAACCACAACGAAGGGTAAATCCCAATGTGCAAGAAGTGGTTAAAAATGAGGTCATCAAGCTACTTGACGCCGGACTAATCTATCCTATCTCCGATAGTCCATGGGTAAGTCCCGTCCAAGTAGTCCCAAAGAAAGGAGGCATGACGGTAATAACTAATGAACAAAAATGAATTAATACCGACAAGAACCATCACAGGATGGAGAGTTTGTATAGACTATAGACGATTAAATGAAGCAACAAGGAAAGACCACATTCCTTTGCCCTTCATTGATCAAATGTTAGAACGACTATCCGTCATAAATTTTACTGTTTCTTGGATGGTTTTTCAGGTTACTTTCAAATCCCGATAGCACCTGAAGACCAAGAAAAGACGACTTTCACATGCCCCTACGGAACTTTCGCCTATCGACGCATGCCATTCGGTCTATGTAATGCACCTACAACATTCCAACGTTGTATGGTGGCCATTTTCCATGACATGATAGAAAAGACAATGGAAGTCTTCATGGACGGCTTTTCTATCTTTGGAGACTCATATGACCAATGCCTCGATAACCTTGAACGAATGCTATCCCGATGTGAGGAAACTAACCTCGCCCTTAACTGGGAAAAATGCCATTTCATGGTAACAGAGGGAATAGTACTCGGTCACAAAATCTCGAGCGAAGGAATGGAAGTTGATCGAGCAAAAATAGAAACTATTTCTCGATTACCTCCACCATCCTCCGTTAGAGCAATCAGAAGTTTCCTAGGGCATGCCGGATTTTATAGAAGGTTTATCAAGGACTTTTCAAAAATTTCAAGACCTCTAACAAAATTACTTGAAAAAGATGCACCTTTCATCTTTGACAAGGAATGCAATCAAGCATTTCTAACCCTCAAGGAAATGCTAGTCAATGCACCTATCATGATAGCCCCTGATTGGAAACTTCCTTTCGAAATCATGTGTGATGCAAGTGACTTTGCTGTTGGAGCTGTCTTGGGACAAAGAAAAGAAAATCATTTCCACCGAATTTATTATGCTAGTAAAACACTTAACGATGCACAAGAAAATTACACAACTACTGAAAAAGAGTTACTAGCTGTGGTATTTGCTTTTGATAAATTCCGTTCTTACCTTGTTCTTTCTAAAACTGTAGTCTATACAGATCATGCAGCTATCCGATACCTCTTCAAGAAACAAGACGCAAAACCCCGTTTGATCAGATGGATTCTACTCCTCCAAGAATTCGACATTGAAATTAAAGACAAAAGAGGAGCAGAAAACACTGCTGTAGATCATCTTTCATGCCTAGAAGACCCAGCTTTGGAGGCAACCAGGGACGAACAGATCAACGAAAAATTTCCCACAGAGTCCTTGGAAATGGTGGAGAGCAGACAAGAACCATGGTATGCCGACTATGCTAATTACTTAGCTAGCGGTATAGTCACCAAAGGATGGCCGCATCATCAAAGAAAGAAATTCTTTGCTGATGTAAAGCATTACTTTTGGGAAGACCCTTATCTTTTCAAAATGTGTGCCGACCAACTCATCCGAAGGTGTGTCCATGGTAGTGAAGCACGAAGAATTCTCCGTCATTGTCATGAAGGTCCATACGGAGGACATCATGGTGCCGCTAGTACCGCACGAAAGGTATTTGATTCAGGATTTTATTGGCCAACCATTTACAAAGATGCCCAAGATCTTGTAAAGACATGTGATGCCTGCCAAAGATCAGGTAATATTTCTTCCAAAGACGAAATGCCTCAGAATGGCGTTCTCGTTTGTGAAATTTTTGATGTGTGGGGGCTCGATTTCATGGGACCCTTCCCACCGTCAAAAGGAAACAAATATATACTTGTGGCGGTTGATTACTTGTCTAAATGGGCAGAGGCCGAAGCTCTTCCAACAAACGATGGAAGAGTAGTGGTAAAATTTCTGAAAAAATTATTCTCTCATTTTGGAACACCAAAAGCTTTGATAAGTGATAGAGGTACCCATTTTTGCAACCATCAACTTGAAAAAATCTTAACAAAGTATGGGGTCTACCACCGGGTCTCAACAGCGTATCACCCTCAAACAAATAGACAAGCCGAAGTGACTAACCGAGGTTTAAAACGAATACTTGAAAAAACCGTAGGTTTAAATAAAAAGGAATGGGCTGACAAATTAGATGATGCTTTATGGGCTTTTCGAACTGACCACTATAGGCACAACCCCATATAAGCTCGTCTATGGAAAAAGTTGTCACTTGCCAGTAGAAATAACTCACAGGGCCTACTGGGCAATAAAAAGCGTAAACTTAGACTTAGAAACTGCAGGTAAAAATCGATTCTGTCAAATGAATGAATTAGACGAATTAAGGAATTATGCATACTCTAACTGGGAAATTTATAAGGAAAGAATGAAAAATTTACACGACAAATATATTAAGCCTAATGAATTTCGAGTAGGAGACCAAGTTCTGTTGTTTAATTCACGACTTCGATTATTTCCTGGTAAACTAAAATCTAGGTGGTCAGGACCTTTTTCCATCACCCATGTTTTTCCTCACGGTGCAGTAGAAATTAAAGCTCGAAATGGTATTCCATTTAAAGTCAATGGCCAATGGCTGAAACTATACCAAGGATCCATTGAGGATGAAGAGGAAGAGATCTCACTTCAAACGGTTAACGAATGAAAAGCACCCACATCATACCCGGTATGTTATAAACAAGTGAGTATATATCGAAACCGGTAAGTCTTCTAACCATGTTTTCGGAAAAATGGGCACTCACACGAGCACAAAAAAAAATTAAACTTTGCTCGGCACGGGGCCGTGTCCGCTGGACACGGGGCCGTGTCGACGCAACTGTCGAGGATAAAACCCTCATTTCATAACAAGTTACCTCATTCCACACGTCACGTTTTGCCGAAAACGCTCTGGTTCAAGGAGATTTTCCGCGGATTTCCGACGTTACCTCCACGTTTAACAACATCAAGGTATGATTCTATCATCATTAGTAGTTAGATTAGTTACTTGCATGTAGTTAAACATCAAAAATTTGGGGAAAAATCTAGGGTTCTTCAAGTTCATCCGGATCGAACTTCAAATTTTTGATATAATCTGTTAGTATTAGTTTAGATTAGTGTAATGGGAAGTAAATACACTTGTATTGTTGATAGATTTGCCCGATTTCTAACTAAAACCTCAAACCCTTGTTTTTCAACCGAAAAAGATAAAATTGAAAGGGTAAACGGGTTGTTTTGGGAAAAACGGCACTTGGGGTTTCATTTTCGGGGGAAACCGCACCTACTTGGCTAAAAATTTTCAGATTTTCGGGACCGGGACGAAAAATTAAGATTTTGAGTAACAGACGCCTGGACATGGGGTCGTGCCCGCTGAACACGGGGCCGTGTCCAGCCCACTGTCTGCAGTTTCTTTCGAAAATCTCACTGTTTCGTGCTGACTTTTGGTGTATTCTTTCAGATGGCAAAGTTTGCAAGGTTCAATGCGAGTGAGCTCGATGCTAGGGCAAGATACGAGCTACTTCAAACAAGGCCCGAGGAGTACCCCAAACGAGCATGCACGGACCTGTTAACCTTGGTAAACCAGCTGGACCGATTCAACAACATCGTTACGGGACCACTAAGGGTTGCATTGACCACTCGGCTTCGGTCGGTGCATCAATACACCATGGAGTTCTATAGTACTTTTACCTTCACTTCAAGGTGTGACCCGTTCGACAATGAAGGGGTAGCATTTCGATGTGGTGGGACGAGGTACTCGATATCTATGGCACAGTTCGGAGCAATAGTGGGATTGTACGCTGAAGAAGAATCGGGGAATGAGGAAAATACCGGGGGATTACGAGATTTGGACGAAAATGAATGTCAAGCTGCATGGGCCCAAATCGGTGAAGGAATCTACAACCCTAGCAGCACCAAGAGTACTAAGCTGAGGGATCCACTCTATCGCTACATTCATAGGCTCCTCACCTACTCTCTTAGCCAACGTCACGACAGTAGTGGCGTTGTGGGGTTGAAAGATTTGGTAGTCCTTCACTGCATCCACAACCAAAGGCCCCTTGATGTTCCCTATCTCCTGCTGCGAAACATGCATCTGAACCGCCTTGCTCGTGCTCCAACACCTATCTTCTTTGGAGGGTGGGTGTACCGCATCTTCAAGCACTTCACGCGCATCCCTAGGTCCTTTGAAAGAAGCCCATGGTCGGGACGAGTTGACTATCACATTTGCTGAGCCATGAACTTGCTATATGAGGCGGAAGACGGGTCAGTGAGCTTTCAGAGGATGCAAGGCCATGCATGGAACCCACAGGAGGCCCTAGTTCTTCATGCACCACCTCCTCACTACCAGTATCAACCCCATGGTGATCCGGGTCAATCCTCCTCACAAGGAGGCGGTTTTCCTAACTTTCAAAGTTTACATGATCTTTTGCAGGAAAACCTCATGTGCACCAGGAACGCCTACAACCTTGCCAACAATACATACCACCAGGTCGGAGCTATCGAACGAAACATCAACGATATACAAGACGACATCGGCAGCATCCGGGAGTATATGGCAGGTCATGGGGATGGAGGTGATGACAGCGATGAGGACATGGACTAGGGGGTTGAAGGAGCAGGAGCGGGTTGATGTTGAGCCCACAGGTTAAAGTCCCTTTATCTATCAAAACAGTTTGTGGCCTGCGTGCCAAGTGTTGAACAATTTACTTTCCTTAACTACTTTTATTTTCTGCTTTTATTTTCTTTTACTTTATGCTTTGAACAATTAATGATGGTAATGTAGGATGTTGGTATTACTTGGTGTGGTATGTAGTGATGAAACAGGTACAAACCAAGGCTTAGAGTGCTAAGCATTAGCACTCATAAAGCCAAGATGGAAAAACCGGAGGAAGGAACCTATTTTTCAGGCTTACAGACTGTCCACACGGGGACGTGTCCAGCTGACACGCCCCCGTGCTCACCTCCCAGACCTGCTGTTTGGTTACTTTTCTGCAGATTTTTGCCAGACACGGGGTCGTGCCTAGCCAACACACCCCCGTGTCCATCTTCTGTAAGTTTTCGTTACTGGCAGTTCACCAAGGGGTCATGTCCAATGGACACGGGGCCGTGTCCAGACTGCCAGTAACATAAATTTTTGATTTTAACACCATGTTACACATTCAATCAACCTAAAAAATTATTTTTGGGACACATTGAGGACAATGTGTAATTTAAGTGTGGGGGGATGCTAAAACCTTGAATTTTGCAAGTCCTAATAACAAGCCTTACACAAAACTCTATTGGAACCGCTAATCACCCCAAATTTTTTCAAAATTTTTTTTTTATTTTTATTTTTTTTGTCTAAAGTTTAAGTTGGGAATTCTAAGACTAACAAGGTTATATTTTTACAAATTTACAACCGATAGCGTCATGATAAAAAGAAACAACATAAGAAAATTATGAAATGGCATGACAAGCTTAGTTAAAATTCGATTATATATACTTGATCACACAAAAAACCCATTCCCACAAAAAGTGAGTTTTGAGCCTTTATTGAGCATATAAATATACATCTTTAAGCTAAATGCTCATTTTTCGTTTCTTGTGTGAATAGCCGCTTGGTTCTTACGACTCTAGAACTTGCCACGACAATTCACTCCCGGTCCTTACCAACTTAAACCCAAGTAAGTAAATGATGGAGGCATTAGGACTAACCCTTTTTCTTTCAAAACCATTATTTTTATTTTTCTTTTCACCTACCCAAAAACTCCCCCTAGTTAACCCCTTTGAGCCTAAACATTTTCATTTCTTTACCCTAAAACCTTTTTACCCACCAAAAACCCTTTTTATTTTTACCCTTTATTTTAGTAACAAGCTCGGTTTTCGTGTAACTAAAAAAAAAACAAAAACAAAACAAACAATGAAGTTAGAAATAAACAAACAAAGCTTTTAAAACAAAAGCTTGTTTGAAGAAATACTTCATGTTTTACGAAAACCGACGCTTTTTACGATTTTCGCCCTTTTCTACTAATCACTAACCCAACTACTCACATTTAGCCCAAGCCTTTACCCAAAAAGTCCTCTTGATATTTACAAAGGTAAAACCTTAAAAAGGAGGAGGATTGATTGCTTGGCAAGTCTATGGTAGGAATAAGTTCCATGCAGCTCTCGAGTGATTCACTAAAAAAATACACCTTCGGCCGAGTGTGAGTGATTTCCCCCGTGAGGTATGTGAACTTGTATATAAATGGAATTTTAAAAAGGCATGCTATGCCCAAATAACTAATTTCTCTTATGAAACGTTCTAAATAAATCATAACGAATAGGATTGTAAACAAATAAAAATAAAACCCAATAAAGATCTTGGATTCCCGACACTCTATGACAAGCCAAAACCTTCTCTTCTACCCATTCCATTTGGGAGTGTAAGCCACATATAAAAAAGTTTTGCTTGAGGACAAGCAAAAATTCAAGTGTGGAGATATTTGATGTGTGTAAAATGCAACATATAAATTACATCAAATGAGGCATAAAAATAACCCTTTTTAAGTACTAATGTTGGAAAAAGAGTGTTTTTGTCTTCCTTTTGTATTTTCAGGATTAAATGAGCTCAAATTAATAAAAGAAGCAAAAAGACAGCTAAATCTAACATAAATACAAGAAAAGGAACATAAGTGGATTGCCCGACCCCTCGACAGCATCCTCCCAAGCAAAATAGAGAAGGCAGAAGACTGAACACGCCCCGTGCTCAGCCAGCACGTGGCCGTGCCCAAGAAGCAGCAGAAAAGACAAACCAATAGAAGCTTCTATTGCCCACCACGGGGCCGTGCCCAGTGAACACGGGGGAGTGGCGAAAGTACTGCAGTCGCATTAATTGTAATTGCGAATTACAATTAATGAAGAGAGAGAATGTCAGACAGGCACGGGGCCGGGCCCGGCGGACACGGGGCCGTGCCCAGGCTTCTGTTCAGACTATAAATAGGAGTGCTTGGTTTCATTGCAACTCATCCCTTGGCACAACACCTCTCTTACACTTCATCCACCACCCACCACCACCATAACACCATCATCCACCACCATCATCTATTGTCCATCATAGAGTGTGTGAGTCGTCTCGGGATCCAAGATTGATCGTAAGACTTCTTGACAATCAAGGCCATGTTTGCCTAAGTCTCTTACATCACTTGGTGAAGACAAGTGTTTAGTATAATACTTTTTATTTTTAATCTTTTCCACTTTTTATTTGGTTTTGTATTAATGACTTTAATAACTAGTTGCTTATGTTGAAGGTGACTTTTCCTTATCGTTTGTCCGTGGTGTCTTGGCATTATTTTACTGTCTATATAAAATAAAAGATTTTCACCATTCATATCTCCACGGTCTATATGGGGGTATGTTGGCCACCTGGTCGGGGGTTAAGGGAACGGTTTGGTAAGGGTCTTGCCCTTGTTCAGCGTTTAAAGGTCCTGCAAGGGACCTGGGTCAAATTTAGTAGGATCTCCTTCAATACCCATAGGTATTGGATGGCGGGGATCCAAACTCTTTGACCCCCTCATAAGTTAACTACTATTAATACTATAAACCGGCTATTTAGGATTGTATCCCTGCTGACTCAGACTACTTAGTCGAGGGTAACGTCACCTCCAAAAGAGGGGCCTACCATAATTTGCATTAATAACTTAATTCATTATCTTTCAACAATCCAACCCTTTAGGATTGTATCCTTGCTGACTCAAACTACTGGGTTGAGGGTAACGTCGCCTTCAAAAGAGGGGCCTACTACAATAACTAAGATAATCTCTTAAACAAGTGCAAAAGTGCGAAAATAATCAAAGGTTATACTAATACACGAGTCGGATCCAAGTGATTCATCTTGTCTATCTATTTTTATTTTTATTTTATTTTTCAGCATTTAGTTAGTTTTTATTTTCTTTGTTTAAAAATCTTTTCTAACATTTTGATTTGGTTAGACGTTGAGGATAAAACGGTACTAAAAGCTCTTGTGTCCTTGGACGACCTCGGTATCTTACCAACACTATGCTACGTCCACGATGGGTGCACTTGCCCATATGTGTGTTTAGTGTTAGTGAATATCGTGTTTTATAAATTTAAAACTTGGCTAAAAGTGTAAAAAGGGCTTAAAATATACATCTAAAATATATTACACCTAACGCACATCATAAGTCTAGACTCAGAAGGTCAAGGAATGTGCTACTGTGTCATTAAGATTAAACACTAGAGGCTAGTGTTTAATTCACTCAATGTTGGCTCTGATACAAACCTGTCACACCCCGATATTTCCACGTATTACCGGTGGGCCCGGTGGGGAGTATCGTGACGTAGTTGATAGCATCATAGTCAAACAACACAATTTAAATGGACAGCGGAAGCAAAAGATAAATATATTACAATCCGATTCAAAAGTATTATCAAATATTACAACGGAATGTAAGATGGATCCACAGGCGGATCTTAAAACAGAAAGATAACATTGTTCAACAGACTTTAAAGGCATCTAAGCTTGCGAGACTTTTATTTGATGCTAGGAGAGGCCAGCCTATTCCGATTAGTACCTGCACTTAGCCTTTTTGGGAAAATACGTTAGTTTACACTGGTAAATACAATTTAACTGACTCATTTTGAAAACGTTTAAGAAAATTGATTTGGATGCACATGGCACAAAAGATTTTATAACTTGGGATAATTATTCGTATATAAACTTGTAAAAGAATTACATGTTTCTTATACGTTCAGTAGCCCGGGCTGAACACCGGGTTAAAGGTTAATTGACACACCACATGATATAGTCCCGCGGCAAGCTATTCTCGAAACTGGCAGTTATACCTTATTATTTATAAATGCACTGGCGAGTGTACCCCTACACCCGCGTTTGCTAAGGTCGTGGCCATTTCTGTGAATGATGCCAAGGATATCCGGGATATGGTCATTAACCCCCCAAAGGCTTTAAGCAAACAAAACAATTTAAAAGGGTCATTTCAATGAATTAACCATCATACAATTAAAGATTCAATGCCCGACCAAGCGGTCTTTTATATACCGTACCCCAAGCCCGTATAGGGAAAATAAGTTAAAAGTATTTACCTGGGCTAAATATAAATTCAATCACAGCCGTATATCAAATCAACAAGTATAGATAGCTTTTACTGGGCTCCTAAATCTGGAACGAAGGTTTTTAATAACCTATTAGATTCCTAACGGGTCTTTAATTAAGCCTAAACTTAGACCGGTTAGTTTAAAAAGAAGATAAGGTTCAAAACGCATGATTATGCGAAGACCGGATTAGAATGTGGTTTAGACCCGACAAGCTTGTATACTTGTGTAATAAGGGGAAACTAAACACATTCTGGATTTTGAGATAAAAATGATAAGGTTTGACACGTTTCGGCTAATTTATGCAAAATAGTTACAAAAGCCGATCCGAACACGAAAGTGCGTAACGGGTAACCAAAAGAGTCATGAACAGGTTTCCTAAGTTAATATGCCTTAAATATATTGTGATATCAGTAGGATACCTTCCATTATGCCCAAAACGAATTTAAAACCAATTTATGCCCCGTAGGGGTATTTTGGTCATTTTAAAGGTTATAAGAGAGGTTAAATAATAATCTGAGTTTCAGGTCTGATATAATTAGTAAAAATACTTAATTTAATAAGTTATAACAGTAGGATATTACCTATATGTGAATTTTATTATTTATAACCAAACTATGCACCGCAAGGGCATTTTTGTAATTTCACATAGGGCTTAATGGTCAAAACTGGAAATCTGAGTTTAAAACGTTTGCTTACTCTTAAAGTATACAAATTTACTAAAAATATCAGTAGGTATCAAGTCTTATATATTTAAAATAGTTTTTATACATACTATGCGCTTAAAACGCGTAAAAATGCGGTTTTAAGCGATTTCCGGGTTTTTAAAGAAAATCTGATATTTTTATCATTCCAGAAAGCTTAAAATATTTTATTTATCATATAAAATCAGTAGCAAAAGGTTTGGGGTCAAAATGTTTTGTAAAACTCAATTTATAAGCCAAAAGGGCAAAACCGACAATTACCGAATCAAGCCTAGAACCCTATGTTATGCTCAGCCTAAAAATAAATAAAAATCTTCAAATATCCCAAAATATTATTTTATATCAGTAGGTAAAAATTTTGGTATCAAAAATTGGGTTTAGATAGGATATACGCTAATTACGCCGCTTAATTAATAAATTTTTTTTTGACGTACTAATAAATTATTTTCATTATTTATATATAAAATACTGGCCGAGTTACATCAATATCGCAGGTAAGCGAGCAACAAGCTGCACCGCTACCCCTTTCTGAATAGCAAACCCTAGCCTATTAAAGACAAACCCCTGCCCCCTGTTGATGAGCAACTACTGTGGACAACCTTTTGGACCCTAGTCAACAAACGGATAGCTTCTGGAGCTAGGGAGCCAAAGGTGTCGAAGGCGAAGGGGACAAATGCATGTTGGTTATCAGCACATGCTTTAGCGTGTTTATCCACCTTTTTAGATTCCACTTTCCTTATAGCCTGTCCTGCTACAAACCCGCTTTCCCTTAAACTAGCAAAGGGGGAGACTCCTGTGAGATCCACACAAGCATGTTTCCCTACCGCCCAGCCAAAGACGAGCAGATCGGCTGGTCTCAATGTAAATCTCCCTTCCATCGGATCTGTAAGGAAATTCACCGGGGCCTCCTTCTTGGCAGAAATCCCCGCTCTCCTCAAGATGTCCCCCAAAACATCTCTCACCCAGTCGTGCCGATATTTGAAACCAGGGAGTTCCTTACAATGAATAGCATGCTCCCCATATTTATCCATGCAGGCTTTACGGCAAATTGGGCAGGTTTCGTCTTCTGAATACATAGGGATCATCAGCCGGTATTTGAGGATAGCCCTATACTCAACAGCCGACATGCATTGCCCCAGCCCTCGATCGGGATAACAGTCAAAAAATCTTGCACATGGGGGCCTTTCAAGCACTCAATCACCGCCTTTTGGCGGGGAGACAAATCGAATGTTTCTCCCAGACTCCGAGCGATTTTTTCAAACAGGGCATTCGCCAAAGTTTTTTGTGGCTTTGGGGGGGGGGGGGCGGTGTCCATATTAGAGAAACCGCCAATATCAAAGTCTGGAAGAGAGATACTTAAGTACTCAAGGGCCTGTTGGTAGTCTACGTCAAGCTTGACAACCCCACTGTTCCGAAGGATATGGTCTTGCAATACACACGACTGAGCTCTAGACGCCACAAAAGCATAAACTCCAACATCCCGAGCTGAAAGGAGGCCCAAACCACCCAGACGCATCGGCAAAGATGCCAAACGCCACTGAAGGTCACCGAAGTAGGACCCCCCCCCCCCCCCCCCCCCCCCCCCGCGCAAACAACAATGTCTTCGATAGCCTCTCGAAGACCATCATCAAAACAGGATACCGCATTGGCCGTCAAGTGGGGTTGGCAGGAATGCAACCCAAACAGTAACTTAGCTACCCTCATGCATAACTCCTAAGCTAAACAGTAACTTAATAAAAGCTTTCTAATTACGCTATTGAGCATAACTCCTAATCTAGACCTCCAACTGATGTCAAATTTTAAGGACAAGTTTATAAATCAGTAATAAAGATAATTGTCCTCTCACATTTTCAAAATTCTCGTTTTAGGGTCAAAAGGGCATAATGGTCAACATTTAAGCGTGATATAACGGAAACATGCAATGAATAGGATAACTAAGGATCCAAGTTGTATAACCTCAGAGGGTTATACTAACCTATAACCTGGTCCTAGTATAATCCTAAGGCATATCTAAACTAAGCTAAATCGGGTCAGAACTGAAAGTCAAAGCAAAAGTCAACTTCTGCGACTTTCGGTTCTGAACCGAGCCTATACTTAGAATTCTCGGGTTAAATCATGCTTAGGCATGTTCAACTAATATTTACCAAGTTATTAAAGTGAGGAAACTGATTTTATGGTTTCTTATATTAATAGTTATGAATTTATTTAAAACTAACCCGTTTGACTTTCATTTGACCTGACAATTTAACTAAGTAAACGTGGTAATTAGGAGGTGCCCTTTTGAGGGTTTAATACCTACCTAATTACGATCACGTAGCCATGTTCGTTGCGAACAATGGCTCAACCGTTCAAAAGTCAAAGCGTTTATCGAAAACGCTTTACTTTTCGGTTTAAAACGCTAAATAATTAAACTAAGCATGAAAGGATGCTTACAAGAGTCCAAAGGACTGAGGGAGGTTCTCAAAAGAGTTCAAGATCCTCTCCAAATTCAGAGAATAAGCAGATTTGAAGGAAATGGTGTGAAAACAAAGGAAACCCATCTCCTATTTATACTTTTCGGGACCTCGTAGGATTGCGACAAGTGTCGGGGAGCTATAACCAGATCACAACAAGTGTTAGGTGGTTTTATGATTCAATGGGCAGCCCCAAGAATTGAATTTGTGAGTGTATAACCTAGTTTCAATAAAAACCAGCAGCAAAACAAAGTTTCTGCAGCTGTTCAAGCCTCGCGGCCCATGTAGGAAGCCCAAGAAGGCTTCGCGGCCCGCCTAGCAGTCCAGTTCAGCAAATAAGACTTTCCGATTTTACAGAATTGGTCCCTGAGAGCATAAAAGGTCATTTTAGGAACGTTTAAGGCCCATTAACCTCATTACAAGGCTCTACAATGAAGCCTAATCATAGGGAACATGAAACATGCTTGAAAACATGTCGGATGTCGGTTCGTTTGGTCGTACGGTCACGTTGTTCGTCTAATTACGACGAAACACGAACGGACGCGAAAAACGATCCAAATTACGCGACAAATAAAATTTTATCAAGCCAAACACTAAAATAAAATATTTTAGTGCTTACATAAATTTTTGGGTGTCCGGATATATTCAGAATGCAAGATATGCGCGAAAATGTAAACTTGTGCACTTTTTGACACTTTTAGTCCATGCATGACGTAAAAGTTTATTTTTGCGCACAAAACACCTCTAAGCCTTATCTAAGCTATACAAAGGATAAATAGGGTATGTTTAACTCATGGACATATACCGGAAGGTCCGTTACCATACGAATCGACATACTTTTGCAGTTTGACGCAATTAGTCCTTTAATTGCGCAAAGTAGCGTGAAACGTTGTTTAATGATATCCAAGCCTTCCATGGCCCATATTGATCATTCCCAAGCATATACTTAAATATTACTACGCTCCCATTCACTTAAATGGTCACCGAAATGCGTAGATTCAAAAGTTGACGCTTTAGGTCCCTCTATTGCGCAAACTTGCGCATTTCATCATTTAATAGCATTGAAGCCTCATCTAATCCATATTAGGCATTCTTGAAAGTATTATTAAACATCACGATGCTTCGGGTTTGCTAAAAGGTCATTCAGAGGTATAATTAAACATATTGACACTTTTAGTCCCTCTAACTTGCAAAGTTGCGCGTAACTTTACTTTTAGGCATAAAAACCTTAGTCGGCCATTAATTGGCATTCCCGAGAGTATAATCGAATATCATGAAGCTCCCAGTTTGTCAAAAGGTCACTCAGAGGTAAGAATTAACATGTTGACACTTTTAACCCTTCATAGCGCAAACTTTCAATTAATTCCGCAAACGGCTACACTCGATCGACAAGTGGCTCATTTGCGAGTATAAATATCGTGAGAGGTTATTTAGAAACTTATTTTAGGTATGCTAACACTTCCAGTCCTTTCATAATCAAAGTTTTCGATTTTTCGAAAAATTAGTCCCTTAAATTCAATGTTTGACTTCATTAGGGTTTATTAGACGTGTCAATACATCATTGGACGTGATTTTACGAGGTGTTACACTCTCATCACAACCCAATCTTCAGGAACTTGTGCAAGGTGATCTTGCCGTTTGACACAGAACCTTCACCCAAGATATATCCACCTTTTTCACCCGCAAAGTTAACATAACCGACACGAATACGTTTCGAATTTGACAACAATTCTTTGTTCCCCGTCATACGCCTGGAACAGCTACTATCAATATACCAAATATAAGATAGCTCTCTTCAGTTGTTCCTGCATTCACAAATAGGAAATTAGTTAGAGTGGGGGACCTAAGCCGTGATGGTCTTGGGTCGTCCAAATTCATCAACAAAAGAAAAATTCCTTGAAATAACCATCTTCATTGTTGTTTCTAACATTTCCACCTAGGTAATTGTTAGAATGTCCACCCGCAAATCGAGGATTGTGCGATGTTTTAGAATGGTTATTGTACCTAGAATTTCCACCAAAACGATTACCAGAGTTTTGATATCCGAAGTTTTGACTATGCTGAGGTCTAAAATTTCTATCAAACCGTGGTTGCTCGTTATCATGAAACACATGTCGTTATTATTATCCTAAATGTTGTCTTTGATCATGAAATCTGGCTGGTGACACATTTCGGTTATCAATGTAACGATTTTGCGCATGAGGTTGTCACACCCCTAATTTCCACGTGTCACCGGTGGGCCCGGTGGGGGATTAACGTGACGCAGTTGATATCATCATAGTCAAACAACACAAATTATAATGCACAGCGGAAGCAAAGATAGATTTATTTCAACTTAAATTATTGTAATATTCGAGTATCACAAAGTGTCGAAATAGAATCCACAGGCAGAATCAAATAAAAGGAAACTTCATTTCAACAGACTTCATGCATCCTAAGCTTGCGAGACTTCTATGGATGCTTAAGGAGTGACCAGCCTATTACGCGTAGTACCTGCACTTAGTCTTTTGGAAAATACGTCAGTTTACACTGGTAAATACAATTCAACTGACTCATTTTGAAAATGTTTAAAATTGATTTAAATGCTCGTGGCATAAAACTTTTTATAACTTGGGATAATTATTTGCTTGATAATCTTGTAAAAGAATTACATGTTCGTTCTGCGTTCTGTAGCCCGGGTCATGCCGGGTTAAAGATTAATAGACACACCACTTAATATAATTCCACCGCGAGACTTCTCTCGTACCGACGATTATACATGTTGTACAACACTACGGGTGTACGCCTACACCCGAGTGCTAAGGTCGTGGCCATTCTTTGAATGATGCCAAGGATATCCGGGACATGGTCATTAAGCCCCCAAAGGCGTTAAACAAACAAAACAGCATTTTCAAACAGGTTAATTTGACTGCACATAACCAAGACCGGCTAAGGTCAATTCCCCGACCAAGCGGTATTTTATATACCGTACCCCAAGCCCGTATAGGGAAAATAAGTTAAACGTATTTACCTGAGCAAAGTATAAACCAGATATAACGAGTGCACGTAGCTTTTACTGGGATCCTAGATCTGGAAATTAAGGTTTTAATAACCTATTAGAATCCTAACGGGTCTGTAGGTCCCCTTGATGTGTATGGATCGTCACATAATCGTCTATCTAACCTAGAGTGCGGAATCCTCTAGATCAGATTGTAGCAGAAAACGTGTAAAAACAGAAACAGCAATTCACTTTCAAACTGGGTTTCTATTGATTATCAATCTCACAAGAATTACAATCAATCAAACCCTAACCACAAACCCTAATTTCGTCCAAGCAAGCACTCTCACGAAATTATGTCTCTCAAACTCTGTTTTGGCTGATTAACTGATTAACTGATCAACCTAAACCCTAAAGCCTAACCTTGTTTATATAACACAAGGTTTACTATTTGGACTAGGGTTTCCTACATGGGCAAGGCCCAATTCGTTCCCCCTTGACCCAAATGGGTTTAGTTTAGCCCAAACTCTATAATCTCACTATTACAAAACTAAACCCGCTAACTGTTTATCGTTAAACTAATTACAAGATATCCAAAGACCAAATCTAAGCTGTTGTCACAAACATGCACCAACAAACTCCCCCTTGACAATAGCTTCATAAAAACTTTGTCTTGAGTCAAAACTTTGTCTTCGGTCTTCTTGCAATCTTCAAGTAATCTTGCACTGTCTTTGGTCTTTGGATAGCTTCAGCTTCAATAGCTTCTGTCAGCAACAGACTCCCCCTAAGCTGATGCATCCAATCACCAAATCTTCAACACGTTAGCACTTGAATAAACTCCAGTTTAGCATTTGCACAGCAATCTTCAACTCTTCAATCTTGTCTGCAATTTAGAAAGGAGGTTCTACCATGCAGCCAATCATAACTCTCATCTTCACACGTCACAGCAACTTCTCAGCAACAAACCGCTTCAATCTGAACACTATGAAACCAACATCTCGAGAAACCATAAGAATTTTTCAACATAAGTTAAATAAATTATTATTTTTCAAGAGATTAGTTAAACTGTGTAACAGATTAAGCTTTTTCAAAAGCATCAACACGCAAAACATTTTGCTCAACACACAAGAACCTGCCTGATTGAAAATTTTGAGCTCACTTACTAACACCGTCTCCCCCTATCAGTAACAATTCCTCCAAGAATAACAGTTTTCCGTACGTTAAGAATTTTAAACAGAAAATGACACTATTTTTGGATTTTTATATTTTCTGAAAGCAAGTAAATAACAAAAACAATAAACACTCTATTTTTGTGAGAATCACTGGTAAGAAGATCATATCAGCACAATCAAACTGTTTCACACAATTATATTATTCTTTATTTAATGTTTTAGTGAAAAGCAGTTCAAGACGATTACCAGTATGTTTGTCCACTTAAACAAAATGCATGAACATTTCAAGTACCATTACCATATGATACGTTAAAGTAATTTTATTTTCTGAATGACAAGCGTGTCCCACTTCAGGATATACCCCCACGATCAAGGTATGCACAAAGATTCATCGTAGTAGGTGAGTATACTGATGGCATCCTCTAAGATATCCTTACTGTGTCTAGGTCTGCATTTAAACTGTTTTATCATGTTTTGATTGCTTAACAATGAACACCCAAATAAATACCAATCAAATCCTGGAAATATAAACAGCACACTCTATCATGCAAGTATCTTCCCTACCACATATTTCACAAGTCCAATCCAGATTTCTGAAATCTTAACTGGGAATAGGTTGAGAAGAGAACAGAATAGATCTTTAGTAGAGATGGTATAATATACAGATCAAATGAGATTTTCTCAGTTTGATATAGGTTTGTTGGGTTTCTCTTGGGCACTTGAGGGCCTCTTTCGGGTGTATTAGATCTATAGCGCGACAACGTACAGCTAGGTCAGCATGTATCTGGATGCAGCAGAAGCTGTCGTTGCCTAGCACCTCCAGGTCAGCATATATCTGGATGCAGCAGAGGAGGTACACGACTTTTTTCAGAGAAGATTTCAGAATCAGATCAAAATTGTGTGTATCGGGAAATATACAGACATTCAAATAGAAATGAGCTAATTCCAAGTGACTATTTTTTCTGGGGTCATGTACAATTTTAGTTCTAACAGACAGACAGCCAAGATATCCCTAGTTGAAATAACAGTATAAAGACCCAAAACTTCAGATTTTGGCAATCTATCAACGCAAGAATTAAGGTCATTAAACCATACACCACTAATGTGTTCCCCACTCAAATTCAGTTCATTTAAGTTTATATCACATTGGTAAGTTGATTATTTCATGCTTTTGCCTACTGGTACATCATATAATGAAGCTGCTATCACACTTAAGCAATTTTGGTTCAATTTCAGTGTGACAGTCTAACTTGCTGATGTGCTATCATTTCTTCTTTTTCACACAGTGAAATCTCATTTTTGATTTTCTATTTTTTTTATGTTTTTGATTTTTCAATTTTTTTTTTATTTTTGATTTTTAAGAAAAACAGTAAACTATTTACAAAAATTCTTATGAAAAACCAGTTATTCAGGATTCCTCATCCCGTTGAGTTCGACTAAATGTTCAAAGCGAGCCCTGTCAAATGCTTTAGTATAAAGATCTGCCAGGTTATCTTCTGTGTCGACTCAACACTTTGAACTTCAATCTAAATCAAATAATATATATACATATCAACAATCTCACACCCCCCGTCCTGTGCCTGAAGCAGCCACTATCAACATAAGTTGATAATCCTCCTTAGCAGCTCCTGCACACATTAACTTAAAAATTAGTTAGATTGGGGGACCCAAGCCTTAATGGTCTTGGGTCGTCCAAATTCACCAACCACCGGAACATCCATCCAATATCCATTACTCCTAACTGGAGTCTTGGATCGTAGACCTGTTGGAAATTGATTTTGACTTCCACTAGGTCTTTGGTCCTGAGGGTTCCTATGTGTGTTTGGACTATTTGACCTTTGAAAATTTTGATTTTGATTCCAAGAAGCATTATAGTTATAATTTCTAAAGCCATTGTTATAAAAATTTCGACCACCATTATTTTGGTATCGTTTTTGATATTGACTTTGACCTCTGAAATTATTTGAATTAAACTTGTTCATTTTAGGTGAACTGCTTCTAGGTCTCTGATATCTGCTTGATGGAGATCTAGGCTGAAATCTTTGTTGATTTCTTTGAAAACGAGGAACTTGAGGAGTTCCTTTTTCAGCCTTATCTACACCAACAGCAACATTCTGTGGTTGCTTGGGAGCAGATTTCTTTGGAGAATTTGAACCTTTCTCCTCACTCACCTGTGCTTCATTCTTTTTGTTAGGACAGCAGCTAGCTACATGTCCCTTGGTGTGACATTTGAAGCACGATTTCTTTTTCGAAAACTTCTTATTGGAAGTTTTTGAACTAGATTCAGATTTCACATTATTGCTTGACCCAACCTGGTTCCCGTCCATAACTTCGTCAACTTTTTGCTTACCTTTCTTTAAAGGACAACAACTCGCCACGTGCCCTTTGTTGTGACATTTAAAACAGGATATTTTCTCTTTGTTTGATCCCTTTTTAAATGTGTTGGTCTTGTTGTCTTCAGTATCCTCATCCAATTTATGAGGTGTATTGTTAGACCCAACAGATTCTTTCAAAGAAACTGGACTACTTGGCAAGTCCACAGCTATCGGATCCACTACATGTGCAGTGGTTACAAAATCAGTTAGCTCATCTTCAGTTGGTAAAAATGAGTAGTCAGAAGATGAAGCTTTAGTAAACCCCACCCCTGTTTTATCATTACTCCTTTTTAAACCTTTTTGAATTTGAGTTCTGACTAACGAAGAATTCCCAAAATTATGTAACTTCCCCTGAAGTTCTACAATTTTGGCTTGTGCATCAGCCAATTCTGTGCACTTTTCTGAAAGCTCGTTATTCGTTTCTTTCACAGTTTCACGAGCCAAATCAATGATCTGTAACAGTTCATTGACTTTGCTTGTTAAACTGCTAATTTCCTGTTCATTTGATTTGAGTTTTTCCAAACAGTTTGACTCTCGTTTAATCAAAAGAACATTTAACTCTTTTCGGTTTTCCAAATCCGCCAACAAAATTTTGTTTTGTTCCGATAGTCTGTCAACTTCACCCTGTAGTTCAGTGCAATTATGACACGTATGACTTACAGGTTCTGGTGTTACCTTCACCTCTGTTGTAAGTTCATTCACACCATCCATGCACTTTGAAACTTCTGCAGCCTTCTTCTCAACCTTCTGCTCAAGAGCTTTCTTCTTCTCTTCTTTCACAACAACTGCTTCTTCATCTAACGCACGATCTCCTACACTCTGTCTTGATGAATTCTGATAACGTTTTCGTAAAGCTTCCCACAGATCATAAGAAGTCCCATAGTGCTTGATGGTATGTTTAATTCCCTCAGGCAGGGACATCTTTATCACTGCTAAAGCTTTCTTCTCAGCATCAACCATCAGTTTCTCAGATTCATCCATCTTGTCATAAGAAATCACTTTTGTCCTTCCTTCAACACGACGTGTAGGAGCCATGTATCCATCTATAATACAATACCACATTCTGGTATCTTCGCTCTTCACAACCAATTCAAACTCCTCCTTCCAGACAGCATATTCGTTAACATTTGTAAGCTTTGGCCACTTCTCGACATTGTCCACTTTAATCATCTTTAAACACGTTTTACCGTAACCGTACTGATAAAACCGTACAAAAGTTGTCCGAAAACAGTGGTTACCAAATTATACCGTTAGAATCGTCTCGAAAAGACGAATCCAATGATATATAATGTCAAAAACTGAATTCGGAATTTTCCAGAGTTTTTTTTTTTTTTTTTTTTTTTTTCCTAAAAATCCAAGGAATCTAACAGCGCAAACGGTTCTGTCAAACGAGTTACGGATCAATTTCTATTTGCAAAACACCGAAAAATTTTCGACGCTTGCCAACTGAAATTCCACCACTTAAATTCTCTCCTAAATTCGCTGGTTTTAGCTTAATTTCGCTAGGTGATCAGTTAATTTCGCTGGTCTAATGTACGCTTAATTTCGCAGACTTAGTTCACTATCCAATTTCGCAGACTTATTTTCGCTGGTTAACTTCACAGATTAAATTCGCTGGTAATTTCGCGAATACGACAACTGGTAGAGTCACCGAAACCGTGTTAATTTCGCTGAGGAAAATTCACACGATTACCAAAGTCGCCTTTGGATTTTAAATTCGCCGATCACCGAGAAATTACGTCCCAAATTCGCTGGTTATTAATTTCGCTGGTCAGTCAGCAAAATTAATCAATTTCGTTGGTTATCTTTGGAAACCTAATCTGTTCGAAAATCTGAAGATTCTCCAACACAACCTGCAAAATCAAACAAGCAAATCAGCAAAGTTTTTACTAAAAATCTTGATGAACTTGATGAAGAACACGAAGAACAGTCTTCGAATCTTCAAGAAATTCAGCCAAAATTCTTCAAAACTATCAACCACAAACAGTCCTGCAAACCCTAAAACCTGCAAAACAGCAATCAAACAAACCAGAATATCAAAACAACTAACAGATTTCGAAAATCAGAATCAACCACCAAAAAATTTTCGAAAATTATAAAACCCTAATTTTCAGGTTTCACCAAATTCGAAAATCCTTCTTTTTCTGCAGCAAACAATTCTGAACCGAGCAATCAAGAGCCTAATGCTCTGATACCAATTGTAGGTCCCCTTGATGTGTATGGATCGTCACAGAATCGTCTATCTAACCTAGAGTGCGGAATCCTCTAGATCAGATTGTAGCAGAAAACGTGTAAAAACAGAAACAGCAATTCACTTTCAAACTGGGTTTCTATTGATTATCAATCTCACAAGAATTACAATCAATCAAACCCTAACCACAAACCCTAATTTCGTCCAAGCAAGCACTCTCACGAAATTATGTCTCTCAAACTCTGTTTTGGCTGATTAACTGATTAACTGATCAACCTAAACCCTAAAGCCTAACCTTGTTTATATAACACAAGGTTTACTATTTGGACTAGGGTTTCCTACATGGGCAAGGCCCAATTCGTTCCCCCTTGACCCAAATGGGTTTAGTTTAGCCCAAACTCTATAATCTCACTATTACAAAACTAAACCCGCTAACTGTTTATCGTTAAACTAATTACAAGATATCCAAAGACCAAATCTAAGCTGTTGTCACAAACATGCACCAACAGGGTCTTAAGCTTAGACCGGTTAGTTTTATATAAAGATTACGGTTTTAAACGCACAATAAGGCGAAGACCGTTTTAGAATGTGGTTTTGTCCCAACAAGCTTGCACACTTGTTTTATATGGGTAACATAATCACATTCTGGATTTTGAGACCAAAAAGATATGGTTTAACCCGTTTCGGCTAAAATGGCCCAACTAGTCACACAAGCCGATCCGAACGCGTATAATGCGTAACGAGTAACCATAAGAGTCAAATACAAGTTTCTGAAGTCAATATGCTTAAAATATGTTGTGATATCAGAATGATACCTTCCATTATGCCCCAAATGATTTTAAACCAAAACTATGCCTCATAAGGGCGTTTTGGTCATTTTATAAGGTGTAAAAGGGTTAAAATGATAACCTGAGTTACAGGTCTGATTAAATTAGTAAATATATTTAATTTACTAAGTTATAACAGTAGGGTATCAAATTTATGTGAAATTAATTATCTTTAACCTTACTATGCACCGTAGGTTTTTTTGGTAATTTCACATGTGCCTGAAAGGTCAATTCTGGAATTCTGAGTTCAGAATATTTGCCTACTGTTTAAAATATAAAAATTCACTAATTACATCAGTAGGTTCAATCCTTTAAGCTTAAAAAGGTTCTAGAGACACTTATGTGTTAAAAATGCCTAAAAAGGTGATTTGGAACCATTTCCGGGTTTTCTGTAAAAAGCTGATATTTTTAATATTCCAGAAGGCTCAAAATAATTTATTTATCATAACAAATCAGTAGAAATTGGTTTGAGGTCAAAAGGTTTTGTAAAACTCATTTTATGGCTAAAAAGGGCAAAATCGGCATAAACCGAATTAATCTTAGAACACTAAGTTATGCTCAGCCTAAAAATAAATAAAAATCTCCAAAAATCCCAAAATATTATTTTATAACAGTGGGTAAAAAGTTTTGTATAAAAATTTGGGTTTTGATAGGTTATACGTAATTTACGCCATTTAATTAGTAAAGTAGCTCTTAATTACGCTATTGAGCATAACTCTTAATCTAGACCTCAAACTAACTTCAAATTTTGGGTGCAAGTTTATAAATCAGTAGCTAAGGTGCCTACCCTTTTACATTCTCAAAAATCACGTTTTAAGGTCAAATGGGCATAATGGTCAACATATAAGCGATTAACGGAAACATTCATGTGAATGGGATATCTAATGAATCAAGTTGTATAACCTCAGAGAGTTATACTAACATGCAAATAGGTTCAAAAGAAGCTCTAAGGCAATCCTAATCTTGGCTTAAACGGGTCAGAACTGAAAGTCAAAGCAGAAGTCAAACTTTGCGACTTTTGGTTCCAAACCGAGCCTAAACTGAAAATTGTCGAGTTGAACATGTTGGAACATGTTCTTACATTAATTACCAAGTTATTTTAATGATCAAACAGGTTGCATGTAACCTACATTGCTAATTATGTATTAATTTGCAAATAACCTTTCTGTTGACTTTTTATAATAGGCTTTGACTCGACAATTAGCATAGTTAGAATGGGAACCTGGAAATACCCTTTTAGGGGTTTGTTACCCACATAATTACCTACTTATAGGTATTTTTAATTCGGGATATTAGTGAGTAATTATTGACTAATCCCGAAGTCAACCCTTAATTACGATGGTTTGACTTTTAGCTAATTAATTAAGCTAAAATGGACTAAGGATGATTAGGAACACTTACAAAGATCCTTAATAGGATTATGGACTTAATGAGAACTTGTTGCTGTCCAAGGAAGCTCCAGAGAATGCTCCAAGTGAGTGACACAATGAATGATCAAAGTTCACCACACTTCACTCCCTTGTATAGTGACCAAAAAGTTCTAGGATTAAGACATGGAAGTCTATGATAGTTACAAGATCACCCTAGGTGTCCCTAACAAGCTAAATACTGCCTAGCAAGCCCCTTGTTTCGAAAACCATCCTTGTAAGTCGGTGTAACAGGCTGAACAGGCAGCTGTCCATTTTCTGCTGCCAGCGACGGTCTTACGGACCGTAAGCCTAAGCTCTTGCGGTCCGTATGCAGCCCTTGCGAACCGTATGCTCAGATGGTTGCGGTCCGTAACCGACCTTTGCTGAAAACGCCCAGATATGCATCTTACAGACCGTAAGCCATGACCCTTACGGTCCGTAACCGTTGGTAAGAGGACAAAAGTTTGAAAACTTTCAAGCTTTGACCATGCAACCATACAAATCCGAATTCATGCCATCTTTCTCAGTTGTGGGGCCTCCTTACACAGCCATTGCATGCTTGTGAATGCCTTACATGTTTCCTACTTTAATTTGGAATCTTGAGGGTTTTAAAGTGACGAAATTCACAAGAACAAGTCTTGGATTTACTAGTTGAACAAATTTTAATTCCTTATTCAATTTTCCATTAGGATAACTAGAATTCCCTTGTAGTAACATTATTAATAATCCAATCTCCGTATAAAAGATGGAATTTTTATTTATTTAGAATCGACCGGTAAAATATATAAGATATTTATCAAATAATTTATGGATCTTGGGATTTATAAATTCGGGTCGCTCAGAGGTGTTTTAATAACATGTCGCCCTTGGGTCGTTCAGAGGTGTTTTAATAACATGACGCCCTCTTAAAATCCTACCACGCATCATTGTATTTGACCCGGTTTCTGACACATTTGTCCCACATGACACGTGTCTTTAATTCGTTGGACAGGAATTTTCAAGGTGTTACATCGTCACCCCCTTAAAAGAAATCTCGTCCTCGACATTTAGGGAAACAGATGAGGGTATTTCTCTTTCATTGAGGATTCTAGTTCCCACGTGTATTCAGGACCTCTGCAGGCGTCCCACTTCACCTTGACAATAGGCACAAGCTTTCTCCGAAGCTTCTTTACTTGTCGATCCTCAATCGACACAAGTTTTTCCACAAATTTTAAGCTCTCGTCTATATGCACATCTGTGTGTGGTATGACTAGCGACTCATCGGCCAGACATTTCTTCAGATTGCAGACGTGAAATACATTATGAATACCATCGAGCTCCTCAGGTAAGTTTAACTTGTAAGCCACTGATCCTACACATTAGATGATTTCGAATGGTCCTATATACCTTGGGCTTAACTTACCTTTCTTACCAAATCGCATCACCCCTTTCCAAGGTGACACCTTGAGTAAAACTTTATCGCCCACCTCAAACTTAAGAGGTTTTCGCCTTTCATCCGCATAGCTCTTCTGCCTGTCTCGAGCAGCCTTCAGGCGGTCACGAATTTGGACAATCTTGTCCGTTGTCTCGAAGACTAAGTCAGGACCCGATAATTGCGTATCTCCCACTTCTGCCCAGCAAATGGGCGTTCTGCACTTTCTACCATATAGTGCCTCAAAAGGTGCAGCCTTAATACTAGTATGGTAGCTATTATTGTAGGAGAACTCGACCAACGGTAAATGCCTGTCCCAACTTCCTCCTAGATCAATTACACATGCACGCAGCATGTCTTCCAATGTTTGAATGGTACGCTCACTCTGCCCATCCGTCTGAGGATGGTAAGCCGTACTGAAATTCAATTGAGTGCCCAGAGACTGTTGGAAACTCTTCCAGAAATGAGATGTGTATCTAGTATCCCGATCTGAGATAATAGATACTGGTACGCCATGCAAAGCCACAATCTTATCCACGTACAGTTGGGCTAGCATGTCAGAGCTGAAGGTTTCTTTAATGGGCAGGAAGTGTGCTGACTTAGTCAGTCTATCAACTATGACCCATATAGTATCATTTCCCTTCGGCGTCTTAGGAAATTTGGTGATAAAGTCCATCGTTACCATTTCCCATTTCCAAGTGGGAATTTCAGGCTGTTGCAGCAAACCTGACGGCTTCTAATGTTCAGCTTTGACTTTAGCACACGTCAAGCATTTAGCTACATAAGCAACTATAGACTTTTTCAAGCCTATCCAATAATTCGCCTTTAAATCCTGGTACATCTTATCAGCTCCAGGATGGACGGAATACTTGGAACTGTGGGCTTCCTTGAGGATAACATCCCGAAGTCCTCCATATACAGGAACCCATATTCGTCCATTTCATCTCAACATTCCGTCTTTATCGTAGGACAACTGTTCTTCAGTTACTCATAATTTCTCCTCAGGATAGTTAGCTTCCGACACAGCTTCCTTTTGTGCAGCTAACAACCTTTCATTCAAACTACTCTTAATTTCAATGCTCTTGGCATTGATCCTTATCGGCTTCACTCTTTCCTTCCTGCTCAAAGCATCTGCGACTACATTGGCCTTGCCTGGATGGTATCTTATTTCACAATCATAATCGTTCAAGGTTTCCATCCATCGTCGCTGCCTCATGTTCAAATCCTTCTGATTGAACAGGTGTTGAAGGCTCTTGTGGTCGGAATAGATCACACACTTCGTCCCATATAGATAATGCCTCCAAACCTTAAGTGCAAATACAACGGCACCCAATTCCAAGTCATGGGTGGTGTAATTCTTCTCGTGTGCCTTTAGTTGACGTGAAGCGTAGGCTATGACCTTGCCCTTTTGCATTAACACACAACCCATTCCGGTGTGTGATGCATCACAGTACACCACAAATTCTTCAATGCCTTCAGGTAGGGTCAGTACTGGTGCGTTACTTAACTTCTGCTTCAAGATATCAAAAGATTCTTGCTGCTTAGGCCCCCAATTAAACTTAATGTTCTTACGTGTTAACGACGTTAAGGGTGCAGCAATCCTTGAGAAGTTTTCAATAAAACGCCTATAGTATCCAGCCAAACCTAGGAAGCTACGAATCTCTGAAGGTGTCTTTGGCTCTTGCCAGTTCATAATAGCTTCTATCTTTGCGGGATCCACTTGAATTCCACGTTTGCTCACAACATGTCCAAGGAACTGGACTTCGCGAAGCCAAAATTCACACTTTGAAAACTTGGCATAGAGCTTCTCTTGATGGAGCAACTTAAGAATGCACCGAAGATGCCTCTCATGGTCAGCTTGGTTCTTTGAGTAGATGAGGATGTCATGGATGAAGACGATGACAAATTTATCCAGATAAGGCTTGCATACGCGATTCATGAGATCCATGAATGCGGCAGGTGCGTTAGTGAGCCCAAAATGCATCACTAGGAACTCGTAATGACCATAACGAGTCCTAAACGCGGTCTTATGTACATCCTCCTCCTTGACCTTCAGTTGGTGATAGCCTGACCTGAGATCTATCTTAGAAAAGTAACTCGCTCCCTGCAGCTGGTCGAATAGATCATCGATTCTAGGCAAAGGATATCTGTTCTTGATAGTAACCTTGTTTAGCTCACGGTAATCAATGCATAGACGCATTGATCCATCCTTCTTTTTGACGAACAGAATTGGTGCTCCCCATGGAGATGAACTAGGTCTAATGAAACCTTTAGCTAGTAAATCATCTAGCTGTGTCCTTAATTCCTTCATCTCCGTTGGTGCCAATCTATAAGGTGCTCTGGCTACTGGTGCAGCTCCGGGGATGATGTCAATCTTGAATTCCACCTGCCTATCTGGTGGCAAACCAGGTAGTTCTTCCGGAAAAACCTCGGGATATTCAGAAATGACTGGTATGTCTTCGATCCTGGGCTTCTTCTCGTCAATGGTTACTTGTGCCATATAAATGACACAACCCTTACTCATGCATCCGGATGCCTTAAGCATAGCCACTTGCTCAGGCAATCCATGTTGAGTATCTCCCTGAATAGTGAGTGGCTCACCAGATGGGGTCTTGATCACTACCTGCTTCTTATTGCACACTATCTGAGCTTGGTTACGCGATAACCAATCCATTCCTATTACTACATCAAAGCCTGCTAGCTTAAAGGGTAACAAGGACAAAGGAAAAGAGTGGTTCCTAATGGATAGGACACATCCATCTAATGCAGTCGAAACTGTTTCTATTGATCCATCAGCTAATTCCACTTCATATTTCATACTTAAAACTTTAACAGGTAATTTCAACAGTTCACAGAACTTATTATCTACAAAGGACCTATCCGCCCCAGAGTCAAACAATACCCTTGCGTAGACATCATTAATGAGAAAAGTACCTGTTATGACATTATCATCCTGAATAGCTTCCTTCGCATCCATGCGGAAGACCCTTGCATTAGTTTTCTTTCCCTCTTCTGTTTTCTTGGCAAGCTTCGGGCAGTTGGGTCTAATATGTCCCTTCTCATTACAATTGTAGCAGGTGGCATCCTTAAGTTTCTTGCAATCTAATGCCTTATGATCCAGGGACTTGCAAATCCCACATAGTTTCTGCTGAGATTGGGATCTAGACTCCTGCCTGCATTTCCCGAAATGGTGCTTCTTACAAACTTTGCACCTGGGCTTTTCACCCGACTGTTGATCTCCCTTCTTGGATCCCGACCCTTTCTTGTGGTCGCCATTGCCCTTGCGCTTCTTGTCTGAGCGCCGCGAAACGTCATCTTCACGTTTTCGTTTCTCGGCATCAGCAGCTCTCAGGGATCTCTGTCTAACTGCGTCTAGTGTAAAGGACAGAGATATGTCAGCTACTGATCGAAACGTAATGGGCCGAGAGGCCTTGACGCTTGCTTTAATTTCTGGGGCCAGACCCCCAATGAAACGGGCTATTCTCTTCGGTTCAGGTGTTACAAGATAGGGAACTAGCCTTGACAAGGTATTGAAGGTTGTGAGGTAAGCCTGGCAATCCAGGTTCTTCATCACTAGAGACAGGAAATCAGATTCTATCCTTTCAACCTCGTGTTGGGGACAGTAATTCTCCTTGATCAGGGCAACAAATTGTTCCCAAGACATGTTGTATAGAGGTATCTTCCCGGTGGCTTGAATCAGCGACTTCCACCATGATAGGGCATCACCCTTGAAAGATTGTGACACAAACTTCACAATATCTCTTTCAGCACAGCCACTTATATCCACTACTGTCTCCATCTCATCAAGCCAAGTCATACAGTCCACTGCCCCCTTCTCCCCAGTAAAATCCCGGGGTTTACAAGACACAAAGTATTTATACGTGCAACCCTTGGCACGTGGGGCATCATAAAGCACGATCTTCTTGGAATGAGCACCATTTTCCTTCGAAGAATGTCTATCATCATCCTTCTTAGATTCTTCCTTTTTAGACTTGGGTTGGACAGATGGTGGCTTGCTGTGAGACTCCGAATGAGTCTTAGACCTATTATGTGGTGTAGACAAGGTCCTACTATGGGTCCCACTGTACTCACTGTACTGTCTTTCTAATGCCTTTGTAACCGCATCATCTACCAGCGCTTTCAACTCCACACCAGTTAACTGTATCTTTGCGTTATCGTGGTTTTCCACCGGACGACTATTCACTTCATCCGACCCCGCCATGTAGCTTCGATTGCTACATATAAACAATAATGGGCAAGGTTTTATTTAACAGCTAATACAGTATTTTATGTATTTTATTAACCATGGTTTTAAATAGCCATTGCGGGTTAATTTATTAATCAAATATTAATTCAGGATCTGTATTATAATCCTATATTATAGTTAAGAATTAACATATAACTTAGTCACAAGGACAGTGTTAGTTTATAACCCGGATTTTACAGAATCAAGGTATTAGGGTTGAATCACAGTTCATTACCCTATTCTAGACAGTGAGTTGCAGACTCAAACTGTCTCTTAGTCCCTAGGACACTAATTATTACCCGTAGGCACTTCATTCTAAAGGAATGGACATTTACTTACAGGGAAATTTAAATTAACCCAATTTTCAATGATGGCCTATGTGACTTTTACTGTGTCACAATTTGCCCAGAATGTTAACATACTTACAGATGTTAACAGAATTTAGAATCTTTTAGACAGGTTCTACCATTTTGGCCATGTTTGCGACGACACGTGGCTAGGTTTTACCCCTTAGATCCTCTTTATAACGCAGATCAATCCTAAGTTGAGACGTTAATTATGGACCTGAATCTAATTATGGAGATACCATCTTGGCCTTGTCTTAAAATGACATGTGGCTAGGTCTTGTCCCTTTTTAGATTTTGCCATTTTATATTAATGGTAGGTCTTCTTTAATTTAGGAAATGTTATTCTCATTTTACCTTTTTATTTTAAGTTTATTCATATACGTATTTATAACAACGATCATGCAACATTTCACTAAATAAAGATTCAACAGTACAATACTTGCCCTAAACGGGACTTCTATAAACAACATGCCCACGCAGGGGCAAAATACAACAAACAAATAAACACACAACAAACAACAAACCCACGTAGGGGTCAACTGAAAGACATACCCACGCAGGGGCAGAATACAAAAAGACAAGATCTCTTGCAGGAGTTGAATACAGAAACAACAAGTCTACGCAGGGACTGATTACAACTAAAATACTAAGATCTTCAATGGTCCCTCCTTTTGGACTTTCCTTTGATCAAATCTGATAGTCCTTTGAAGAAACCTCTGTTTTGTCTGCGCTCAGTTTGGATTTCCCGTTCACAACGGTCCAGTCTCTCAAGGACCTCCTGCTGGCGCTCTGGTGGGATAAGCTGCTGCTGCGATGGTTGGTACAATGGTTGAGGAGGTGGTGGCTGCTGGTACACATATGGAGGGTACCCGGTAGTCCAAGGACCACCATAGGGCCCCTCAGGGTGTCGAGCGTTGTAATCCCACGCCTCCAGATATGGGTCCACGTTAGCATAGTTAAAGCTGTTGTGGCCCAGCATTTTAAACGGGTTGTATGCCGCGAAACCGGCATAAGCAGGGATTGGGTTGTCAAAACCCGGCGGAGGTGCCATAGGTAATGAGTTGACCTCTGGAATGGGGTTTGATGGACCCCCCATTTGTGGTTCTTCCTCTTCCTCCTGAAGTGGCGGATAATGGCTGCCACTTGATAGTTGGGGTGTGCTGATGCGGACACCCCCTCGCACGGACATCCGTGCGTTTGACCTCCTCCGCCTCGGTGGCTCCGGAGGCGGCTGCTGTTCCACTGGTGGTGGTGGTGGCGGAGTGACTGCCACAAATCGTTGATCCTCAGAAGGATCTTGCTGCTGCTACTATCAATATACCAAATATAAGATAGCTCTCTTCAGTTGTTCCTGCATTCACAAATAGGAAATTAGTTAGAGTGGGGGACCTAAGCCGTGATGGTCTTGGGTCGTCCAAATTCATCAACAAAAGAAAAATTCCTTGAAATAACCATCTTCATTGTTGTTTCTAACATTTCCACCTAGGTAATTGTTAGAATGTCCACCCGCAAATCGAGGATTGTGCGATGTTTTAGAATGGTTATTGTACCTAGAATCTCCACCAAAACGATTACCAGAGTTTTGATATCCGAAGTTTTGACTATGCTGAGGTCTAAAATTTCTATCAAACCGTGGTTGCTCGTTATCATGAAACACATGTCGTTATTATTATCCTAAATGTTGTCTTTGACCATGAAATCTGGCTGGTGACACATTTCGGTTATCAACGTAACGATTTTGCGCATGAGGTTGTCACACCCCTAATTTCCACGTGTCACCAGTGGGCCCGGTGGGGGATTAACGTGACGTAGTTGATATCATCATAGTCAAACAACACAAATTATAATGCACAGCGGAAGCAAAGATAGATTTATTTCAACTTAAATTATTGTAATATTCGAGTATCACAAAGTGTCGAAATAGAATCCACAGGCAGAATCAAATAAAAGGAAACTTCATTTCAACAGACTTCATGCATCCTAAGCTTGCGAGACTTCTATGGATGCTTAAGGAGTGACCAGCCTATTACGCGTAGTACCTGCACTTAGTCTTTTGGAAAATACGTCAGTTTACACTGGTAAATACAATTCAACTGACTCATTTTGAAAATGTTTAAAATTGATTTAAATGCTCGTGGCATAAAACTTTTTATAACTTGGGATAATTATTTGCTTGATAATCTTGTAAAAGAATTACATGTTCGTTCTGCATTCAGTAGCCCGGGTCATGCCGGGTTAAAGATTAATAGACACACCACTTAATATAATTCCGCCGCGAGACTTCTCTCGTACCGACGATTATACATGTTGTACAACACTACGGGTGTACGCCTACACCCGAGTGCTAAGGTCGTGGCCATTCTTTGAATGATGCCAAGGATATCCGGGACATGGTCATTAAGCCCCCAAAGGCGTTAAACAAACAAAACAGCATTTTCAAACGGGTTAATTTGACTGTACATAACCAAGACCGGTTAAGGTCAATTCCCCGACCAAGCGGTATTTTATATACCGTACCCCAAGCCCGTATAGGGAAAATAAGTTAAACGTATTTACCTGAGCAAAGTATAAACCAGATATAACTAGTGCACGTAGCTTTTACTGGGCTCCTAGATCTGGAAATTAAGGTTTTAATAACCTATTAGAATCCTAACGGGTCTTAAGCTTAGACCGGTTAGTTTTATATAAAGATTACGGTTTTAAACGCACAATAAGGCGAAGACCGTTTTAGAATGTGGTTTTGTCCCAACAAGCTTGCACACTTGTTTTATATGGGTAACATAATCACATTCTGGATTTTGAGACCAAAAAGATACGGTTTGACCCGTTTCGGCTAAAATGGCCCAACTAGTCACATAAGCCGATCCGAACGCGTATAATGCGTAACGAGTAACCATAAGAGTCAAATACAAGTTTCTGAAGTCAATATGCTTAAAATATGTTGTGATATCAGAATGATACCTTCCATTATGCCCCAAATGATTTTAAACCAAAACTATGCCTCATAAGGGCGTTTTGGTCATTTTATAAGGTGTAAAAGGGTTAAAATGATAACCTGAGTTACAGGTCTGATTAAATTAGTAAATATATTTAATTTACTAAGTTATAACAGTAGGGTATCAAATTTATGTGAAATTTATTATCTTTAACCTTACTATGCACCGTAGGGGCATTTTGGTAATTTCACATGTGCCTAAAAGGTCAATTCTGGAATTCTGAGTTCAGAGTATTTGCCTACTATTTAAAATATAAAAATTCACTAATTACATCAGTAGGTTCAATCCTTTAAGCTTAATAAGGTTCTAGAGCACATTTATGTGTTAAAAATGCCTAAAAAGGTGATTTGGAGCCATTTCCGGGTTTTCTGTAAAAAGCTGATATTTTTAATATTCCAGAAGGCTCAAAATAATTTATTTATCATAACAAATCAGTAGAAATTGGTTTGAGGCCAAAAGGTTTTGTAAAACTCATTTTATGGCTAAAAAGGGCAAAATCGGCATAAACCGAATTAATCTTAGAACACTAAGTTATGCTCAGCCTAAAAATAAATAAAAATCTCCAAAAATCCCAAAATATTATTTTATAACAGTGGGTAAAAAGTTTTGTATAAAAATTTGGGTTTTGATAGGTTATACGTAATTTACGCCATTTAATTAGTAAAGAAGCTCTTAATTACGCTATTGAGCATAACTCTTAATCTAGACCTCAAACTTAACTTCAAATTTTGGGTGCAAGTTTATAAATCAGTAGCTAAGGTGCCTACCCTTTTATATTCTCAAAAATCACGTTTTAAGGTCAAATGGGCATAATGGTCAACATATAAGCGATTAACGGAAACATTCATGTGAATGGGATATCTAATGAATCAAGTTGTATAACCTCAGAGAGTTATACTAACATGCAAATGGGTTCAAAAGAAGCTATAAGGCAATCCTAATCGTGGCTTAAACGGGTCAGAACTGAAAGTCAAAGCAGAAGTCAAACTTTGCGACTTTTGGTTCCAAACCGAGCCTAAACTGAAAATTGTCGAGTTGAACATGTTGGAACATGTTCTTACATTAATTACCAAGTTATTTTAATGATCAAACAGGTTGCATGTAACCTACATTGCTAATTATGTATTAATTTGCAAATAACCTTTCTGTTGACTTTTTATAATAAGTTTTGACTCGACAATTAGCATAGTTAGAGTGGGAACCTGGAAATACCCTTTTAGGGGTTTGTTACCCACATAATTACCTACTTATAGGTATTTTTAATTCAGGATATTAGTGAGTAATTATTGACTAATCCCGAAGTCAACCCTTAATTACGATGGTTTGACTTTTAGCTAATTAATTAAGCTAAAATGGACTAAGGATGATTAGGAACACTTACAAAGATCCTTAATAGGATTATGGACTTAATGAGAACTTGTTGCTGTCCAAGGAAGCTCCAGAGAATGCTCCAAGTGAGTGACACAATGAATGATCAAAGTTCACCACACTTCACTCCCTTATATAGTGACCAAAAAGTTCTAGGATTAAGACATGGAAGTCTATGATAGTTACAAGATCACCCCAGGTGTCCCTAACAAGCTAAATACTGCCTAGCAAGCCCCTTGTTTCGAAAACCATCCTTGTAAGTCGGTGTAACAGGCTGAACAGGCAGCTGTCCATTTTCTGCTGCCAGCGACGGTCTTACGGACCGTAAGCCTAAGCTCTTGCGGTCCGTATGCAGCCCTTGCGGACCGTATGCTCAGATGGTTGCGGTCCGTAACCGACCTTTGCTGAAAACGCCCAGATATGCATCTTACGGACCGTAAGCCATGACCCTTACGGTCCGTAACCGTTGGTCAGAGGACAAAAGTTTGAAAACTTTCAAGCTTTGACCATGCAACCATACAAATCCGAATTCCTGCCATCTTTCTCAGTTGTGGGGCCTCCTTACACAGCCATTGCATGCTTGTGAATGCCTTACATGTTTCCTACTTTAATTTGGAATCTTGAGGGTTTTAAAGTGACGGAATTCACAAGAACAAGTCTTGGATTTACTAGTTGAACAAATTTTAATTCCTTATTCAATTTTCCATTAGGATAGCTAGCATTCCCTTGTAGTAACATTATTAATAATCCAATCTCCATATAAAAGATGGAATTTTTATTTATTTAGAATCGACCGGTAAAATATATAAGATATTTATCAAATAATTTATGGATCTTGGGATTTATAAATTCGGGTCGCTTAGAGGTGTTTTAATAACATGTCGCCCTTGGGTCGTTCAGAGGTGTTTTAATAACATGACGCCCTCTTAAAATCCTACCACGCATCTTTGTATTTGACCCGGTTTCTGACACATTTGTCCCACATGACACGTGTCTTTAATTCGTTGGACAGGAATTTTCAAGGTGTTACAGAGGTCTAACATTGTGGTTGTAAGAACCTCCAGGATGTTAAGACACCAGATTGATGACGAACATCAAACATTGCACTTGATACAAGACATGAAGAACAATCATAAACCTGAAAGATAGAAAGATGTAGAAGATGAAACACTTTATTATTGAATCAGTCATCACAGATTACAAACCAAAAGAGTATACATCATCTACAAGCTGGTTTAGATCACAAAGATCTAAACCGAGCTTTCTCTCACTAACACGTAGTCACTCTCTCTCTCTCTCTAGAAATGTGCACACACTATTGAGGAATAGCTAGGGTTTGTGAGAGGTTGCACAAAGCTGATCACCCCGACCCATTCTCACTGAGATGAATGAATGTGATGGATAATCCCCAATTCTATCCTATACCCCATATATATAGGCTAGGGCAAAACCCTTAGTCGTGACAATCCATGACCACAGATTTGGACAACATAACACATAATCCAGTCCGAATCTGTTAGGCTTTTAACATATATATCCGAATACATTGTATCTTGACTTCGGACTTGACTATAACTGATAAAGCACAGTTACCCGACGAAAGCTACACTTACAGACTCCCCCTTAACTGTTGCTATCAGTTCTGTGTTGGCATCGAAAATCTTCAGTCACCGGATACTGCGCTTACAAACTCCCCCTTGACTGATGATATTATGCATGCTTTCTATTTTGGCTGAGACTTGATCTTTCCAGCAGAGCACAACGATCTTCAACCCTTCTAACTAAAGACTTGCTGATGATCACTTAAATGGCCGCTTTGTGAAACCTGAAGCATCCAACATCAAACACTATAGATCCTCCCCCTCAAATTACTCCCGAATCAAGTTAACGCGAACCAGCCTACCACCAAATGTAAGAATATCGCTCGAAACCATCATCTTCAAACCTAATCGGCAGCAGAAAGAGACATTGGATTTCCAATCCCCAACCTTGAACACCTCAAACTTTACAAAGACAAGAAGTTCAATTCGATAAGTTAATAACAAACTGAACTTTGTAAAAGTACGTCCACCATCTTTATCAAAATCTGCAACCCTTCATGTATGATCTCATCTCGTCACGAATCTTCATGAATCAATCTCCTATTTTCACGATTCCACTGAAACCCCCAGTGGCTTTCATCTCTGATCTTCCCCTTATCAAGAAGCAGTACATTATTTCGAGAACCGACTAGCAATCATCTTGGAAGAGAGAACAAGAAACCAATTATCTCTACTCTAAACAACAACTAATAAGGTTGAATCTTTAACTAGTCGTCAACCGAGAATCCAACTTCATCACGTCCATACTTGATTGAAAACACGAACATACTTCACAAAACTCCATCACACATGAGTCTTTTCACGCACAAGTTGTCAAAATCCAACCAAGTCACGATAATAGTATAAGATTGTCCCAAAACTCGAGTAAGGACCAAATCCGGACTCCAAGAATCTTGAATAGAACACCGTGGACCACCCTTTCTGCTTCTCATCCTCTCACTTGATCCGGAAAACGTAAGTACACTTTAACTTTCCAGTAATCCCAAACTGACTTCAAATTTCAAATTACACAACATTCTGACTTTTGCTAATCATCCGGTACACCCAGTAACCTGGCATAGCTAGAAAAACTCGGAATATGCACAAATCGAAACCTTCGAACTACACAAACTTTGAAACTTAACTAAAAATCCGGTACCCCTGGTAACCTGGAATTCTAGAAAGTTTGGAACTTGTAAAACCCGGAAGCTTTTGAAATCGCGGATCAGATAAACCAAAACCGAACAGTACTTCAGAATACAAAGACATTCAGATCAAGCAAGGAAATTCCGAATATAACTCATAAATTCGGATTTCAAAGGAGTGAAGAAATTTGGACAACAGAAAGAGAATGAAGAAATCATGAAAAACGCTTAAACTCGCACTAAGAGAGAATAAGTACCGTCAAACACTAAGTTCTGATACTATTAGAGACCTTAAGTGATAAGTACTGATGAATGATAATGAAACAAGTGCTGAGACCAAAAACAAGTACTCATGAATAAGTTCTCATGAACAAAAACAAGGTCTCATGAATAAGTTCTCATGAACAAAAACAAGATCTCATGAATAAGTTCTCATGAACAAAAACAAGATCTCATGAATAATGAACAAAAACAAGGTCTCATGAATAAGTTGTCATGAATAAGTTCTCATGAATAAAAACAAGGTCTCATGAATAAAAACAAGGTCTCATGAAAACAAGGTCTCATGAATAAGTTCTCATAAATAAAAACAAGGTCTCATGAAAACAAGGTCTCATGAATAAGTATAAAGTCGAACAAAAACATGGTCTCATGAATAAAAACAAGGTCTCATGAATTAAAAAATCACAAGTAACCAGGATCAATAAGTTCTCACAAGTGTGACTTCACACTAGTCATCAGAATAAAAAAAATACGCACAGCCCAACTTCTAACACAAAAATAAGTACGCACAATACCTTTTTCAGATCAAAACATTGATCTGAAACAATCTTGGACAAGAAGAAAAACATCTCAGTCACAAACAAATTCAAAACCTTTTTTTCTATTTTTTTCTTCAAAATCTTCACGTCCCCATGATGTTTGGCGGAAACAAACATCAAATCAAAAGCAATGATGATTCGGAAGGCGGTTAGACCGTTCCGAATCGGTTACCATGCTCTGATACCACTGTTAAGACACCAGATCGATGACAAACATCAAACATTGCACTTGATACAAGACATGAAGAACAATCATAAACATGAAAGATAGAAAGATGTAGAAGATGAAACACTTTATTAGTGAATCAGTCATCACAGATTACAAACCAAAAGAGTATACATCATCTACAAGCTGGTTTAGATCACAAAGATCTAAACCGAGCTTTCTCTCACTAACACATAGTCACTCTCTCTCTCTAGAAATGTGCACACACTATTGAGGAATAGCTAGGGTTTGTGAGAGGTTGCACAAAGCTGATCACCCTGACCCATTCTCATTGAGATGAATGAATGTGATGGATTATCCCCAATTCTAACCTCTACCCCATATATATAGGCTAGGGCAAAACCCTTAGTTGTGACAATCCATGACCACAAATTCGGACATCATAACACATAATCCAGTCCGAATCTGTTAGGCTTTTAACATATATGTCCGAATACACTGTATCTTGACTTTTCTTGACTAGAACTGATAAAGCACAGTTACCCGACGAAAGCTGCACTTACATCTTCTTTCAATTATAATATTTTTTATATCTTTATCATTACAGTTTTTATTTTCTCTACTCACAACCACTTTTAAAATATATTAAAAAAATATAGTTGGGAATAGTATCTTTCAAATATATAAATAAACAATAAGATTTTCTTTCTCCTGCACTTAGAACCACTTTTATAATATAAATACCACTCTTACGTATTTTAGCATAAGGGATATTAATGCTCTTACAAACTTTGATTATAAAGGATGTTTCCTGGCATTTTTGAAGGTTAAAGATAACCACTAAAAATTGTTATAAACATGAAGATAAAAAAAATGTAATTTTAAGATGTGGCACGCAAGCATAATTAGTGCGGTGATTCATGAATATTTGCGTTTTAAGTTCAACAAGTTTAGATCTTCTTATATTTTACTAATTAGAGGCTACAACTATATATAAAAAAAAAATTATTCCTTATTTTAAACTCTTTTGATAGAGATACTATATATAAACAAAAGATGATAACTATTTGAGAATTTAAGAATCTATATGTGGTTGGACTAATTAAATGGGGTTTTACCAAATTTGTTATTGTTATCACGTTGTTGTTGAGATTTCGATAACTAAAGCTTGCTCAACTTAGTACATTCTAAAGCACTCACGTTCCATTTGATAAAATTCTCTATATCTTTATATTTTATGGAAATTAAAAAAATGAATTCCAAATCACTCCATGACAGAGCGGTAAATGAACTAAACGAATACGAATAAGACATTGTTCGTGTTTGTTCGTTATGGAATCAACATGTTCATGAACTATTCACCAACACTTACCGAACGAGATTTCTTGTTCGTTTTTATTCAGTGGCGGATCCAGGATTTTTTTCTAGTGGGTTCACTTTTTTATCCAATTTCATTGGAACGGATATTAAAAAAATCCGGGTCGGTTTAACAATTCGGGTCGGGTAGGTTTATCATACAATATAAAATACTATACAACTTTAAAAAAACTACCGACTAATGCTTAGATTTACAAGAAAGAACTATCGCCTCCTCTTAACCAATATCGCTTTACATGTCACAATCCATGTATAAATATTATTTCTTATTGATGCTTACATTTCATTGTTTTTATATGTATTGATTGTAACTAAAAGCTATACTAAGTTATGGAATCTTTCAAGATAGCTTACATTTTCTTCAAAGAGTACTTTGGCTAACATATACAGACCAGAAGGAGTAACAATGTAAACAAAAAGATTTGCCAAACAAAAAGATTTGTAATTGGAGTCATGAATAAATTGAATGATTACTGGAATATCATCCTGCATAAAACATAAATATAAGAATTCAAACTATGAACTATTCAGGTTCTTTACCCAAAAAAACTATTAAGTATCAATAAATCATTCACTTTTACATTTTCACGTCTAATTCAGTTTTACATCTAATCAATTACACATTTTTTACATAATACATAATAACGATTCAAGTTTCAACAAATTAAAAATATGTTCATCATATAAAAGAATCAAAGCACAAAGATAAATAAAGAATTTGGAAGTTTACCTCAAAAAATAGAAATCGGAGCAATTTGGGAGTGAATTGTGAAATGGAACAAATTAGTCGGTGGCATATAAAACCCTAATTTGGGTTTTAGCAAACAAAAAAAGAAAGAAGGAAACTTAAAAAACATAATTAGAAAAATCAAGTTACAAGGATCGAACTCGGTACCCATTGTTTAGTAGAGCGAAACTTAACCATGGAGCCATTTTCAGTTTTGTGTATGGGTTCATACCACCTTTTATTTATGGGTTCAACACATATTTTTATATACATATCTACTAAAAATTCGAAACCGAGTGGGTTCGTGTGAACCCGCACTTCATTAACTAGATCCGCCCCTGTTTTTATTCATCAAGAAAATAAACGTGTTCATGAACTCTTCACGAACACTTACCGTACACAAATGAACAAAAGAACACCAAAAAAGTGTTCATGAACACAAACGAACGTTCATTTTAGAATTAAAAAATATGCATTTCTTATTATAAAGATTGAAAAATTCACAAAGAAAAATAAATACTTAACATAATTATCCGAACATAGTTAACATAATTGTAACAAACATAACAAACACAAAAATTAAGAAGTTTCTCAAGCTTTAACACAAACTAAAATTGAAATGGTCAAATAAGGAATGTTTATTATCCATTCTTAGTAGTGTTCTATCCACGGGTGGGCCGGGTGAGAATTAAAATTGAAATGGTCAAATAAGGAATGTTTATTATCCTCCTGGAGCGGGCCGGGTGAGAATTAAATGCCTATAATATCCATTCTTAGTAGTGTTCTATCCACGGGTAGATTGAGGGCCAGGATGTACCTAGCCCAAAATGGAGGGTCTCCTGGTTTCGAACCCGGGACTCTCGTGTACCACTAAAAGTTGGTGCGAAAGCCCATCCAGTTGGTCAGCTAGCCGTTAAAAAAATATAATATAACTAGGCTTTCAAATATTTTTAAAGTAAAGCAAATAAAATAAAGATATAACACATAAAAACCTTTAAGTGAACAAACACAAATGAACATAAATGAGCAAACATAAATGAACACATTATCGAACGTTCACCAACATAAACGAACGAACGCAACCTTTGTTCATGTTCATTCCTTTAGCTTAACGAACGGGATTTCTTGTTCGTGTTCGTTTATTTAATAAACGTACGAACATTAATGAACTTCTCACCGAATGATTCACAAACTGTTTGCTGAACGTTTGATTCGTTTACAACCCTACTCCATGATCCCATTTTTAAGGTAATCTTTTATCTTAGTACTTGAGTAAACTACTATTTATGTCTTTATGGTTTTCTTCATTTTAACTAATTGAATCTAATCTCCAAATTTTTAACCCATAGAGCTCCTGTGATATTCAATTTTAACAATTTAAACCCAATTGACGTTAAAATTTCTCTATTAATTATTATGAATTGAGTAAAATGCCATTTTTATATATTCCTTTTATACTGAACGTTTCTTAGGTGGTGGGGTTTGGGAGCAGGGAGGAGTGTAGGGTGCAGAGGTGGCCCTCATTCCCGACGAGGAACACCCCCCCCCCCCCCAATTCTTCAATGCCCATGAAAGTTGACCCTTTCTTACCGACACAAGTTTTCAAACAATTTAAAAATATATCCGTTAATGGCTACTTCGTTAAAAAATCATTTTTTTTATTTTAGGGTGTACATATTCAGACACCTTATTCCCTAAATTCACACCCTCCTATACGCTTCGTATAGCCCTATACGAAGCGTATAGGGTTGCTTTTCCCGACCAACTTCTGCACCTCGTACAACGTCACATCAGTCAACTTATACGGGGAGTCTAGGCCTGTACGAGGGGCCAATACGAAGGCCCTTAGACGCCTCGTATAGACCTATACGAGGCGTCTTGGACTGACCGATTTGACTATGAAGAGACTATGTCTGACATGACTTAAAGGCATACGGGGAGTAAAGACCTATACGAGGCGTCTTTAGCTCCCATAAAATGCAACCTACAGTGCGTTCTTGGTCCACATCCGAGGTTTCAACAAACAAACACTCACATTCTGTTTGTTCTTTTATTTGTGTTTGCGTTATTATCATCCCGGAGTGTTGAAATGTCATCATATTGGGACGGCAACTATATCTTCGGGCAATATTCTAGCGAAAATTGGGGGCACGAAAGCGTTCCGGTAACAGTTATTAGCGTAAATGTTTTAATTACTTGTTGTTTTCGTTTATTATTTACTAATGATGATACGGTTGTCTATTTTGGAGGAGTCTGGCGTTCCCGATTCTAATGAGCAAGAGGAGGTTGTGTCTAGTATACAAGGAAAACAAAACAGCCCGTTTCTAGATTTGAACAAGCATCCTCCTGTTGATGAAACAGCCCGTGTAGATGACTCATACCATGCTAGTGGATACGGAGGAGACGGTGGATACGGAGGAGACGGTGGATACGGAGGAGACGGTGGATACGGAGGACACGGTGGATACGGAGGAGACGGTGGATACGGAGGAGACGGTGGATACGGAGGAGACCGTGGATACGGAGGAGACCGTGGATACGGAGGAGACGGTGGATACGGAGGAGACCGTGGATACGGAGGAGACGGTGGATACGGAGGAGACGGTGGATACGGAGGAGACGGTGGATACGGGGGATACGGTGGATACGGAGGAGACGGTGATCATCAGCAATTCATTTCCCCGGGCACTCCTTATGTTCATCAAAACAATTCGGACGTTGGAGGATATGGTGGTTATGGTGGATATGGTAGATATGGTGGTGAAGCACCTCCCATTCTGGACAGTCTGTACTTAAAAAAGACGGTATAAATTACTATTTTATTATTAATATTTTATTATTATTATTTTTATTATTATTATTATTATATTATTATTATTATATTATTATTATTATTATTATTATTATTATTATTATTATTATTATTATTAATATTGTCGATGTTACAGGTTTTCAACTCCTTAGATGAACTAAAGAAACGGATACAAGAAATAGCAAATGCGGATGGTTTCGTTATTGTCACCCGTCGATCAAAGAAAATCGGGGGAAGAACCGGGAGGGTATGGCTTGAATGTGATCGTGGTGGTGAGCACCAGAGTACAGCAACACTTAGAAAAGCTGGAAGCAAAAAAACCGGTTGCCCGTTTTACCTGCTGGCTGTCCGAAACCACCCGTATGAAACCTGGGAGATAAAAGACGGAACAATTGAACATAACCACGAACTTTGTGAGGACCTGTCGGCCCACGCGTTTGTGCGAAGGTTTACTCCAAGCGAAATGAAACTGATCGAGCAGCTGACAGCTCAAAACATGGAGCCGCGCAAAATATTTCAAACGATAAGGAAGCAGGACCCCGACAGGTTTCATGTTCAGAAAGACGTTCAAAACGTTGTAGCGAAGATTAGAGCCGAACAAAGACAAGGATTGACTCCCATGCAGTCACTAGAAAATGTGCTGATGAAGAACGACTTTATTTACGAGATCCGGGAAGAACCCGGAACAGAGATCGTAACAGAGATCTTCTTTCTTCATCGGGACTCGAGAGTCTTGTGGCGTGCATTCCCCCACGTCATGATGATCGATGCAACGTACAAGACAAACATATACAATATGCCCTTTATCCAGATTGTTGGTATGACGCCTACCAACAAATCGTTTATTATCGCGCATGCCGTTGTTAGTAAAGAACGGGGTGATAACTTTGTGTGGGTGCTTGAGAGGGTTAAGGCAATGTTGGATGAATGTATGGAGCCACGTGTGATTTTAACGGATAGAGACCTAGCCCTTATGGGCGCGTGTGCTAAAGTATTTCCAGACGCCTCCAGGCTTCTTTGCAGGTGGCACATACAACAGAATGTTATGAAGCACTGCAAGGGTGCCTTCACAGACGACGACTGGAAGAAATTTATGTCATTCTGGGGTTCATTGATTGAGTCTCCATCCATACCCATCTACGACTACCACTTGCGCAACATGCGAAAGCGACTTGTGGAGTGCAAACGTTCTAGTAAGTTTTTCTAATAACATACGACTCACCTATGCAAATTTTATTAAATTATTTTTACTTTTTAGGAGTCTTCAAATACGTGTACGATAACTGGCTAAAAGACTATAAGGAGATGTTTGTCTTTGCGTGGACTGATAAGAGGCGCAACTTTGGTAATCGTACTACAAACAGAGTTGAGAGCCAACATGCCAACTTAAAGAGATACGTCGAAGATAGGAGCTCGCTGGACCGTATAGTTGGTTGTGTCCGGGATATAGTTGAGACACAGTTCGGTGAAATAAGGAAGACTTTTCGAGAAAGCATCGAAAAAACAATGAAACACCACAAACACCCGATGTTTCAACACCTACTTGGAAAAGTATCCCACAAAGCCCTTGACTTGTTGCATGGAGAGGCAATTAGGAGGCTAGATGTCTTGGAGCGCTTTAATTCATCATGTGGTTGCCAAATGTGGCACAGCTGTGGGTTGCCCTGTGCTTGTAGGATAGAAAAGTACATGCGTGAAGGTAATAATTGTTGAACGTACAACACTTGTGTGATATATTTCCTTTTTTCATTTTACTTAAACAATATTGTTTTTAACCGTGCAGAGCGTCCGATTCAACTCGAAGACATAGACGTCTTCTGGCGGAAACTTAACTTCCAAAGTTGTAAATTGATAGACGACTCACTTGACGTGGTCGAAGAGCTAGATGTTGTTAGACAACAATTACAGTCGCACCCCCCAGCTCAGCAAAAAAGCCTGCTTTCAAAGATTAAAGCGGTGTTGACTCCAACGAAATCTACCAAGAAACCACCGGTTGTCCAACAAAATACTCGTGGCCGACCAACAACAAAGCAGGTACAAGAAAGGTTGGACGAGGCCTCTCGTATAGATGAAGAATTGAGGAGAAGCTCCTTCGGTGATGCAAACACGTGCTTTGAAGGTTCACGACAAAGTAAGTACGATAAACCTCGCCACAGCTCGTACGTTCCGTCTCAGGCCTCACAACAGTCGGTTATAAGGTCCCAAAAACCCAAAGCGACCCTAAGCCGTTCAAAGAGTTCTAAGAAGAAAGAGACATGAGATGATCACGGTTTTCCTTTAATCATTGGGGACGAGTACGTGGGAATCATCGAACGGTTTAAGTCTGACATTCCGCCAGTGTTCCATCCGTACGTCTCGTGCATACGAGATGTGATGCCGGACGGTCATTGTGGGTTTCGGTCTGTGGCTGTGGGCTTAGGGATGGATCAGAGTTCATGGGGGCTTATTAGGAGGGACCTTGTCCAAGAAATGGATCAGAACGAATCGATCTGGTTCCCAATATTTGAAGCATGGGCTGATGGTTATTTTCACACGCATCGTCAGGGCCTAATTTGGGATTCAGTGGCCGGTTGTGGGGAGAATCACTGGATGGACTTCCCCTTTGCAGGACTTCTTATTGCACAAACGTACGGTATCGGGGTGCACCTGTTAACGACAACCATGGGTGCGAGTTCCACTTACTTCCCAATACTAAGTCCTCCGGCTAATCAACAACCATTATTCATAACGCTTACACATGTTAACGAGAACCACTTCATACATGTTAAGCTGGAAGGGGATTATCCTATGCCACCAGCACATGGGCTATGGTTGACCCACCGAAGACCCCATACAGAACAATGGGAAGATATGTACTTGCCACGTCTAGAATGGTATACATCGATAATGAATCCTCGGCCAAGATCAAACCCCAGTCTTAATTACATAGATAGTTACACGGAAGAATGATTTTTGTAATTAATAGTATTTTATTGTAATTAATAGAATTTTTTTGTAATTATTAGTATTTTATTGTAATGAATAGAATTTTTTTTAATTATTAGTATTTTATTGTAATTAATAGTATTTTTTTTGTAATTAATACTATTTTTTTGTAATTAATAGTATTTTTTTGTAATTAATAGTATTTTTTTTTTGTAATTAATAGTATTTTTTTGGAATTAATAGTATTTTTTTGGAATTAATAGTATTTTTTTAAATTTTTCTACAAAAAAATACAACTATACGCTTCGTATAGGACTAGACGCCTCGTATAATATTGCACAAAAGACCATTTAGCCCCTGATATGCCCCCAATCTAGGCTTATTCCAGGGGCTCAAAGGTAATTTTACTCCAACCAGACGCCTCGTACAGACCTGTACGGGGCGTCTGTTTGAGCGGGATTTTGAAAATTCAATTTTTGAATATCTGAAATTCAAAATTTGAATTTTTTGAAAGTGGACGCTTCGTACAGACCTGTACGAGCCGTCTGTTTGAGCGGTTTAAATTTGAATTTTGAATTTGAATTTTGAAAAGCTTTTTGGTTAATTACTATTTTACCCCTGATATGCCCCCAATATAGCCACTAAGCAGGGGCTCAAAGGTAATTTCAAAGATGGACGACTCGTACAGGTCTGTACGAGGAGTACAGTTGAGGCGGTTACTTTTTCCCCATTTCTTTTTTTAATTAATAAAATGTATTATTAAATTACCATTTTGCCCCTGTTTACCCCTTAGTATAGCCTTTTATCAGGGGCGAAATGGTAATTAACCATTTCAGAAATATCTATTTGGAATGGTTAATTACCATTTTGCCCCTGATAAAAGGCTATACTGAGGGTTAAACAGGGGCAAAATGGTCATTTACCAAAAAGCATAGACGCCTCGTATAGATCTATACGAGGCGTCTAGGCTTCGTATAACACAGGGGGGGGCCTAGACGACACAGATCACACACACAAACAAAAACACACATATATACGCTGCATTCTGATCTATACGCCTCGTACGTATTTCAACCGTATTTTTGAAGAATCGAAGCATCACCGGTACGTATTTCATCCCGTAGTTAAGTATTTTTGTCTCGTTTATGCCTTTAGACCGTAGGTTTGCCCTAAAAGTTGAATTTTGTTGGGTTTTGGGGGTTTGAGGTTGATGATGATGAACTTGTAGAACAGGACGCCGAGTATAGCCCTATACGAGGGCTATACGAGGGTCTGTTTTTTTTTATTGTTATTATTGATTATTGCTATTATTATTGATTATTGTTATTGTTATTAATATTATTATTGTTATTAATTATTAATATATTATTATTATTATTATTATTATTATTAAATATTATTATTATTCTTAATTATTGTTATTGTTATTAATATTATTATTGTTATTAAATATTATTATTATTATTATATTATTATTAGTATTATTATTATTATTATTATTATTATTATTATTATTATATTATTATTATTATTATTATTATTATTATTATATTATTATTATTATTATTAATTATTATTATATTATTATTATTATTATATTATTATTATATCATTATTATTATTATTAAATATTATTATTATTATTAATTATTGTTATTGTTATTAATATTATTATTGTTATTAAATATTATTATTATTATTATTATATTATTATTATTATTATATTATTATTATTATTATTATTATTATATTATTATTATTAATTATTATTATATTATTATTATTATTAGGTAGAGGATCCTGTAAAAAGTGCTCAAAGTGTAAGAAGTGTGAGAAGTGTATTATAACACTATATATAATACTATATAACACCATATAAACACCGTATAACAATATGTAACACCATATAATACCATATAACACTATATATCATTATATAACAAATATAACACTATACATCTACCATACACATGCTATCAGACAACCTATAGTGTTATATTTGTTATATAATGATATATAATGTTACATAGTGTTATATGGTATTATATGGTGTTACATATTGTTATACGGTGTTTATATGGTGTTATATAGTATTATATATAGTGTTATAATACACTTCTCACACTTTAGGCCCTTTTTACACTATCCTTACCCATTATTATTATATTATTATTATTATTATTATTATTATTATTATTATTATATTATTATTATTATTATTATTAATTATTATTATATTATTATTATTATTATTATATTATTATTATTATTATTATTATTATTATTATTAATTATTTATTTATTTATTATTGTTTTATTTATTATTGTTTGTATACGTATACAGTATTTATTATGGAGGACGATCTGATGCCGGGCGGTGACATTCAGATAGAGCCGGTTCAGCAGGGTCCACGACGTAGACAGCGGCCGCCTGTGGATACGCTCCAGGGGCATCCGTATCTAGAGTTTCCCGACGGCACTGACGCCGCCCGTCATTGCCAGAAGCTTAGGAGGATGCACGTTGGATCGCATGCATCGATCGATTGGGATGCGATGGAGGAGATTGCTGAGACGCCGAGAGTGCGTCGGTTTATACCTATCGATTCGCCGTGGCATCGTCTTTTTGACTTGGCGCACACGCCGACCTACAGGGAGCTGCTGGTCGAGTTCCTTTCGTCATTCACATTTCACCCTCCTGGGGAGCCAGTGCAGCTTCCGTACCCAGGTGCTCCCCATCCGCCTGAGATTTCTTTCAGGCTTGCTGGCGTTATGCGTTCGATGACGCTAGCAGAGTTTACGGTGCGTTGTGGTTTATACATGCAGGAGGAGATCGAGACTGAGATTTACACAGCGGGGCTAGTGGTGGTTGAAAAACCCACTCTTGTAGGGTTTTGGCAGGTGATTGCGGGGGCGGATCATTGGGAGCATGAAAAGTCGAAGGGGAGGGTGTCGTTTGTTAGGGACCCACTATACAGGTATGTACGTTTATTATTGCAATTATTGTGATTATATGCACTGTTTATTAATCTCTGTTTTTGTATTTCGCTAACACTATCTGCAGGTATCTGCACCATTTGCTCGCCACTTCTATATCAGCGCGCGGCTACAGCCGTGAGTGGTGTACGACCACAGATCTTTTTTTCCTATATTGTTTGTTGTATAGGAGGCCGTGCGCGCTAGCACACGGTCTAGCCCAGTACTTCGCCTCCGGCCATCACCGGCAGGAGCGCGGATTTTTGTATGGCGGGGCATACGTGACCGTCATTGCCCGTTCATTGGGCCTCGTACCACAGCAGGACCCACATCTACGGACGCCGGCCATCATGCCGACGCGGATGGGTATGCAGTCGCTATGGGGGATGAGGGTTATCAGGAGGTTCCCCGTTGGCCCGCGGTTTAAAAACCGCGACGGGGGCGTATGGGGAGAGGAGGCCCTACCAGAGCATTTCGAGCCCGTTCATCCTCCTGCAGATCCTGCTGATGTAGTGCCCGTGGAGGACCCTCCGGAGGATCTAGACGGTGCAGCGGTGCCACAGCCACCGCCACCTGCCGGGGCACCTCAGTTTCCACGTCACGTTATTCGAGGTGGTGCCCCAGGAGCTGCGCTACATCCGGATGTACGAGCCAGGCTTGACAGGCTCGACGATTTGGTAGGTTGGCTGGTACGGGCGGAGCAGGATAGACGAGAGAGAGAGGGATTACCCCCGATACCGCTTCCACCGGTTCGAGCACCACATCAGCAGCACCAGCCGCAGCAGCAGCATCAGGATTCAGATTCGGATTTGGATGCATAGACCTGTTGTTGTTTTTATTGTTATTATGGATGTACAAACTTATCTTATATATTTTTGTTATGGATGTAAACAGTTATCTTATATATGTCATATTTATGTTTGTTTTCAGTTATTCGGTTACTCAATGATTGTTCTCTTAAATTTAGATAATACGGAAACAATATAACCCCCTGAATATAATACGGAAACAATATTTGAAAGAAATAAAATTTTAATCGAAAGAATAATATTTAAAAAGTAAAATGTTAAAAACAATATAATATATTTAAATAGCCGATTTTTAAAAAACAAAAAAAAAACAACACTTTTTTAAAAATAAAAAAAGAACGATTTTTAAAGGCAAATAGTTAATTTTTAAAAAACAACAACTTTTTATAGTGTAAAAAAGAAAAAAAAAACTTTTTTAAAACCAAAAAAAATTTCATCAAAAAAACACATCTTCAAAAACTATCCAAAAAACCATACCAAAACCCACCAAAACACCCCTCATTTCAGCCAAAAAAAAACACCAAACATAGACGCCTCGTATAGCCCCATACCCTGCGTATAGGGTTCCTTAAACAACGTGCCTGACACCCTCTGTACACCCATCGAATTCAGTGCATGGACGCCTCGTATAGACCTATACGAGGCGTCTAGGTTTCAAAAAGTGTGGAATTAGGCGCAGGAGGTGTCCGGATAGTTTCCCCCTTATTTTACAGCCTATTTAAACCCACATTTTTTACCAAAATACTTCACTATCTCACTCCATCGCAAACAATTCCTACTTCTTAAAAAATATTTGTTCTTTCTCAAATGGCAAGAGGGGTATGGACCATCGAGGAGGCACTCGCTTTGGTCACGACTTGGGTGAATAGATCCACGTCTTGTGTTGGCACGAATCAGTCATGGCGACTGATTTCTTTAACGAATTTCGTCAAGAACTGGGAGAAGGATCGGCGCATACACTCAGTTATTTTGAAATAGAAGCTATTGAATCGACGTACTATAGTATTTGAGCAACTCTACATACATGCGGGGGAGGTTATGGACGGGGCCATTCACGTGTACCAAAGGACACAAGGTCATGACTTTAACCACATTGTGTCGTGGCAAACACTACAAGTTAATCCACGTTGGCAAAAGCTACGAGTTACCCTACGTCGTTGAGGATTTAAGTTTTTTTTATGTAGTTTAATGATGTCGTATTTTTAATTTTTATGCATTCGTGTGTTTTTTATTATGTATTGTTTTATTTAATGAATGAATTAATATTTTAATTTTATAGTTTTAATATAATCAATGTAATAAAAAAAATAGAAAGGAGAACCACACCCCATGTTTGGGGGAGGATGGTGTGGTGGAAGGGGAGATTGATGTGGTGTTGAGGTGGACTTGAGGAAATGGAAAATCACACCCCATAGCCTCATCCACTCTATACGGTTATTATTATAAATATTGAATATGGTATATGTGTAGGTGCATTGACGGGCGATGGTACAAGTACAACAATATCCGATGATAATGAAAAACAAGCAGACGGTATGTTTAATTGAGGTTTAGATGTCAGAATGGGATCTAGCCTTCGCTCTTTACTAAAACGTGTTTTGATTTGGAACAGTAGTTAGATACTTAGAGCCATGCATTCTTAATTGCTTGACATGGGTTAAAATTAAGTATGTATTTACATACCCAATTCTGAATTGAAATTCACTAGAGGAGTTGAACTCAATAAGTAAAAGTTAGTTTATTGTCCTAATGCAGACATTTGCAAGCATGAGGATAATGTAAAATATGTAATTTTGGGACCTAAAACGATAGTTTCTTTCTTGTTTACTGGACCGGCTCGGATGTTATTCATTTATTGCAATACTCCTTCTTTTAATGTTATACTTTTGAATATTTCACAAAAGCTAGTTGAAAGATAATTACACGTTATATATTTTCAATACTAATTTATATAGCTTTAAAAAATTATGTTAGGTGAGATCTATTTTAATTTAATTAGAAAATATTCTTTAAGCCACGTTTTCTCACCTTTTGTCACCTTTATATATGTTTAACAATATCAGAACACGGTATTAGTAATTTAAGATAGAGTGAAATATTATATATTTAAATTTGCATGTAACAACAAAAGCTTGGATGTTGAAAGGAATAACTTCTATTAGAAAAATTTGTGACAAAGGGGCATTTTGGCAATTAAAATCAACATGAGGGTCACTAATTTATTCAACTATCTATAAATAACAACGTTTTAGCAAACTGCAAAAGCATTCCATCAACTCTTTACATCACATACAAACTACCTTCAGAAACTAACCAGAAAGATGTCTCCAATCACCCCTGAGATAAGAGCTTGTGCAGAAATTCTCACCGGCGACGATGTTTGCGTAGAAAAAGCCAAGTCTCTTCTAAGAGAATATCATCTTCCTGACGGTCTATTGCCCGTAAAGGATGTCGAGGAACTTGGTTTCGTAAAAGAAACTGGATTTTTTTGGATCAAACAAAAGAATGATACCACACACAAGTTCGAGAAGGCTGGAAGACACATCTCATACGCTACTGAGATCAGCTCTTATTTTGAGAACTGTAAGATAAAAAAGTTATCAGGAGTCAAGTCTAAAGAGTTGTTGATATGGATTTCACTCACTGAGATCTACGCTGAAAGCCCAACCAGCGAAAAAATAACCGTAAAGACACCCACAGGAATCTCCAAGACCTTCCCGAAGGATGCTTTTATGGCATAAGAGGCGTATTAAGAGAATAATATGGTGGTTTCATGAATCATGGTTTTATATATTAATGTAACTCGTATGAGTAATGAATAATTTCCTTTTATCAAGTGAAGTGATATGATTTTCATCAATATATTATCTTGAGCTTTGTTGATTACTTATTTTATAATAAGTTTATAATTTATAATTTCTAATAGTTGTTAGAGTAAATTATATTTTTCGTTCTTTACGTTTATACCAATTTTCAGTGGTTGTCCTTTATCATTTAATACGTCAGAAAACATCCTTTTTGTTAAAAAAGCTTACGTGTTACATCCTTTGCCCTAACGAATGTTAAAATTTTTCTGTTAAATTATGTGTAATTACCAAAATACCCCTATCTACTACATAGAAATTAAATAATTAAATTATTTTACCCATTTATTTCTTTGTACTCTCATTCTCTCTGTATATGGTTGAGGGGGAGTAGAGAGAGGACGGAACATAAAGAGATGAATAAAGAGATGAAGTGGAGATGGTGACGGTGGTGCTAGGCCACTGATGGATGCTGCCAATGGTGGTGGCAAGAGTAAGAGTATGAGGGAGAGAGAGGGAGTTCTTGAGATGATTTTGAATTATAGTTTTTTTTTTTTTTTTACTTTTTTTAAATTCTTTTAGATTAACATATTTTTCAAATAAATGGGTAAAATGTCCGGATTGTCTTCATGTACAGTCGTATGACTAGATTTAATCCTAAATTGTTAGTAGAAAACACTTAAATTGTTAGAGCATTCACATGCTTTTCATCAAATTCTATCATGTAATTACACTAAAAACAATCACTTTCAATTAAATAATATTTTTATATCTTTATCATTACTTTTTCTCTTTCCTCCACTCACAACCACTTTCGCAATATATCAAAAAAATCATAGATGATGAACAGGGTCGTTCAAATATACAGATAAACAATAACATTTTCTTTATCCTCCACTCAGAACCACTTACAACCACTTTTATACTAAAAATATCACTCTTACATATTTTAGTGTAAGTGATGTGAACGTTGTTACAATCTTTGATTATAAAGGATGTTTCCTGACATTTTTGAAGATTAATTACAACCACTAAAAATTGTTATAAACATAAAGAAAAAAAATGTAACTTTAAGTTGTGGCACGCTACCATAATTAGTGCGGTGATCCATGAGTATTAGCGTTTTAAGTTCAAGAATTGTAGATCTTTTTATATTTTACTATTTAGAGGCTACAACTATATATAAACAAAAAAATATCCCTTATTTTAAACCCTTTTGATAGAGATACTATATATAAACAAAAGATGATAACTATTTGAGAATTCAAGAATCTATTTGTGGTTGGACTAATTAAATGGGGTTTTATCAAATTTGTTATTGTAATCATGTTGTTGTTGAGATTTGGATAACTAAAGCTTGCTCAACTTAGTTCATTCTGAAGCACTCAGTTCTATTTGATATAATTCTCTATATCTTTATATTTTATGGAAATTAACAAATAAATTCCAAATCACTCCATAATAGAGCTGTAAACGAACCAAACGAATACGAACAAAGCCTTGTTAGTGTTTGTTCGTTAAGGAATCAATATGTTCATGAACTGTTCACAAACGCTTACCGAACGAGATTTTTTGTTCATGTTTGTTTATTAAGGAAATAAATGTGTTCATGAATTGTTCACGAATACTTACCGTACGTAAATGAAAAAATAGCACAAAAAAAAAGTGTTCATGAACATACATCAACACAAATGAACGTTCATTTTAGAATAAAAAATGCATTTCTTATTAAAAAGGTTACGAAAAATCCACAAAAAAATAAATAAATACTTAACATAATTATCCGAACATACTTGACACAATTGTAACAAACATAACAAACACAAAAATTAAGAAGTTTCTCAAGCGTTAGAACAATTGAAATTGAAATGGTTAAATAAGGAATGTTGGAAGAGGCATATAGTATAACTAGGCTGTCAAATATTTTTAAAATAAAGCCAATAAAAATAAAAATATAACACATAAAAACCTTTAAGTGAACAAACACAAATGAACATAAATGAGCAAACATAAATGAAAACATTATCGAACGTTCACGAACATAAACGAACGAACGCATCCTTTGTTCATGTTCGTTCATTTAATAAACGCACGCACATAAATGAACTTCCCACTGGACGCTTCACAAACTCTTCGCTAAACGTTTGATTCGTTTACAACTATACTCCTTGATCCCATTCTTTAAGGTATCTTTATCTTATTACTTGAGTAAACTACTATTTAAGTCTTTATGGTTTTCTTCATTTTAACTAACTAATTGAATCTAGTCTCCGAATTTTTAACTCACCAGTTCCTGTGATTTTCAATATTAACAATTTAAATCCAATTGATGTTGAAATTTCTCTATTAATTATTATCAATCCAGTAAAATGCCCTTGTTATATATTCCTTTTTATATTGAATGTCTCTCAGGCGGTGGGGTGTGGGAGCGGGGAGGGATGCAGGGTGCTGAGGTGGCCCTCATCCCCGACGAGAAACACCCCCCCCCCACACACACACACATTCTTCAATGCCCACGTAAGTTGCCCCTTTCTCCCCGACGCAAGTTTCCTAACAATTTAAAAATATATCCATTGTTTTCAACGGTTAATTCATTAAAAAAAGGCAAATTGGAAAATAATAATCCCACCTATTTGAATTTGGCCAATAATAATCCAAAGTCACGAATTAGCCGCTAATAATCCGACCTCGTCTAATTTTTTTGTAAAATACTCCACAGTTAAATCTAGCTAACGGCGTTATTAAAAATGGTGACGTGGCTGCCACATCTTAACATGACTCAAATGACAAGGAATTTTTTAACTGACATGGATTATTTTAAATCTTTTATTGGCACATGGCTGCCACATTTAGGCATTGGATTCTGCTTATCTTTCCACCCATTCAAAGCAGATTTAGTAGCAACATAACCAATACACAAATACAATCCAAACAACACAAGCCTAACCAAAGCTAAAGGCACACAAACCAACACCTTAATCCACTCATAAACCCCTTCAATTCTGGGTGTATGGTTCCTAAACGGATCCACTGTACTTGACCCGAGAACTTCAAACCCATTTGACCCAATAAACCCATAAAGGTTCTGATCAAAACCCACTTGGGAATTGTTCAGATTCCAACACTCCTCATTTGTATACGTTTCTTGATTATTATTTGAAGATTCTTGAACACCCAGATGATCATCAGCGGTTATAACAAGTTGGGGATTGGAATTTTAAGATGAAATAAAAGGGGTTTTGAGATCTTTAGGTTCTTCTGCCATTTTTTAGTGAAAATTGGGGGTTTTGCAGTCAAAGGTTGAGACTTTATTGGGGAATTTAAAGATTGGTGGCCCTAAATTGTGGATTTTGACATTAGAGATTATGGGTTGTGTTGTAATTGAATTGAGGGTTGAGTAATCTGGACCATGAAATAAGGGGATTGTGTGGCTAGTATTATGATGTTAGCATACCTGATCGTTTGCAACTTTCTTCTTAACATGAATTTTAGGGTTTTCAAGAGATGATGTTTTGATCTGGACCATGAAATCAGGGGTTTTCAACAGTAAAGGATTAAAATAATCCATGTCATTGTTAATAAATAATCTCATTTGAGTCATGTTAAGATGTTGCAGCCACGTCACCATTTTTAATAACGCCGTTAGCTAGATTTAACTGTGGAGTATTTTACAAAAAAATTGGACGAGGTCGGATTATTAGCAGCTAATTCGTGACTTGGGATTATTGTTGGCCAAATTCAAATAGGTAGGATTATTATTTTCCAATTTGCCTTAAAAAATCATTTTTTTTGCAACCTATTTAAACCCATACTTTTTACCAAAACACTTCACTATCTCACACCATCACAACAATTCCTACTTCTTATAAAATATTTATTTTTTCTCAAATGACAAGACGGGTATGGACCATCGAGGAGGAACTCGCTTTGGTCACAACTTGGGTGAATAAATCCACGTCTTGTGTTGGCACGAATCAGTCATGGTCAATTGATTTCTTTAACGAATGCCGTCAAGAAATGGGAAATGGATCGGAACGTACACTCAGTTATTTCGAAATGGAAGCTATTGAATCGACGTAGTATAGTATTTGAGCAAATCTATATACATACGGGGGAGGTTATGGACGAGGCCATTCGCGTGTACCAAAGGAAACAAGGTCATGACTTTAACCACATTGGGTCGTGGCAAACGCTACAAGCTAATCCACGTTGGAAAATGCTACGAGTTACCCCACGTCGTTGATGATTTAAGTTTTTTTTATGTCGTTTAATGATGTCGTATTTTTAATTTTTATGCATTCGTGTGTTTTTTATTATGTACTTTTTTATTTAATTAATGAATTAATATTTTAATTTTATAGTTTTAAAATAAGGGTGTAGTGTGTAGATAGTTTGGGCCGTTAAGAATCATTTAGAATGATATACTAAACAACAAATCAAATGGCAAACTTCATATGTCTATCTGTTTAATCTCATGTTTGAGCTCTTGCCTAACACATTTCACTAAAGAGCGAAGTCCAGATCCTATTCTGACATCTATGTAACAACTGTCACTAAAATCCATAATTAGGATAGTAATTAGGTAATAAGGAAACCCTAATTGAGAAACCCAAGTGATTCCGCATAAACCCTAAAATTTTCGTAACAATCGGAATCAGGATCAGGGCCCCTAAAACTCAGGGGGGATAAACCCTAGTTGGTAAAATCCTCACAATTTTACGTGAGAAGTAAGTTTCAGTCGAAATTGACTCATCAAGGCTAGTTTGGACACGAAACAACCTAGGCTAAGAAATAGACCCGTCGCGCCACGTGACGGGTACAACCGTCTCTCTCGCGTGGCGCGAGGGAGTGCGTTTTTCAGATATAAATAGATGGGATTGGCACTCGAAGTTCGGTGTTCATTCGACGTCCCAACTCTTAATACTCTCTGAGTTATAGACGAAATAGTTCACCAACACACACGATTATCGAAACGCTGCCGCAATTAGGGTAATAACTCGATCGCTATTACGATTCAACGTCCGATCGATTATAACTATCCAACGATAGTCCAGGTGCTGCTCAATTGAGCTTGTACTTTGATTATTCGTCGTGATTTCGACTTGAATATTAGAGTGCTGTTCGAATTCGGACTATGCTCTGTTATTCGTTGTGAATCCGATTGAATTATCGAGTATCGCACTGATTAATCGTTGTGAAGGTTTAATCTCGTGAATTGTCGTAACTGCTGTATTAGTTACTAACCTGCCTGTGTGTGCATTGTGTTAAACTAGGTGAAATCAAGGCTAATCAGTAGGCTTATATCTATTGCTCGTTAATCTGCAAAGTGAGTCATTCTTCTTTTTACATTGTTTTCTCACAGTTTGTGAGTAAGTATTACAATACCTCAAATTATTTTCAAGGTTATAATTACAGGGATTAAGTCTTTGTAATCACCAAATTACAGCTGGTATGTGGGGTATTGTGCACATTACTATTTCTATCACTCTATGTGAGTGAGTATCACTCTATGTGAGTGATTATTACTCTATGTGAGTAAACCGTCACTATTAGGGCAACGGGACCAATAGTGGTATGACCACAGTCACAGATCCGGTCGAGTGACAAATACCCATTCTTGATAATTGGTTGATAGAAACATTGTAATCGCTCTTAATACTGTAAATTTATAACTAACGGGTCGTTTTAGAAAAATGGAATGATTCACTCAGTATTTCCCCGCTGACAAAACCTTTTTCAAACATGTTTCAGGTGATCTGTGTGATCCAGGAAAAGTGCAGTAAAGCACTATCAAGCTCAGAGAAGTGGCTCAGTGTAAATAAATGAATAAAACATGTTTTGGGAAAATAAAGATTTCTGTGTGAAATCAACTTATTGTAAATTATGGGATTTATCCCTTAAACTTTGTGTAAAATATATTAAACGAGCATTTTCCGGTGAAAAGATCCTGTTGTAAAAAGACTTCCGCTGTCGCATAAATTAAATACCACGGGTACCACTGGAATCTGCATCGCGGGCCCCGACTCCGTCCAGGGTGGGTCGGGGGCCGCGACAGAAAGGTGGTATCAGAGCTAATAATTAAATTGAGCCACTGATCGAGCCACTGATTAAGCCTAAATTAAGTATTTTGTCCAAATGCTTAATTTTACTAATTGTTATTCGGTGATTATATGTTTTATTAACTGGTTATTTTTAGTTACAGTATGGGTAAGCAAAAGCTGTCTGCTATCTACCACAAACTAGATGTGGCATCCTCTTCTAGAAACCCAGTAAACCTAGAAGAAGGAATCTTTGTCCGCAAGGCAAACTATGAGAATCCTCTTTCCCCAGAGAAAAGGGATTCGATACTTAAAAAGAGTCAGGAGAAAAAGAAACCCCGAACCAAGAGAGTTAGGTTTAACCCAGAAGTCCAAGAGTTGGGTAATAATACACCTTGGGAAGATAAAATAGACGAGAAATGGGCAAATCTTTATATGCTAGCCACTGTAGCAGAAAATGCTAATCTCTAAATATCCGATAAGTTGGGTCTAGTAAGAGAAATCACAATTCCGTAAATAAATAAAATCCCAGTGTGTTTATTTCCGTTATTTCTGTACAAAAAGTAATATGCAATAAAACTTCAGTGTTTGTTTGTTAAACTTTGTTCCAAAGTTTTAACATTGCATTTTGCATATATGCTATGCAGCATGAATGAGATGTCGGAAGCTTTCCAGAATCTCAACTTATATCCAGTGCCTATCGAAGTCTCTCACGACTTTACTGGTTACATTGCTGACATAGAAGAACCTGTGGAATTCAAAGCTCCACCGCTGGAAAAAGCCAAACCTAAAAAGAAAAGAAGATACGTAGGATGGAGGAAAGTACGCCGTAGGAAACCTGCCACTAGGAGACTCCCTAAAATAGAAAATCCTGTGATCATGAGCAAGGGAAAGGAAATAGAAACTGGGGAAAGTCCAAAACCACCCGAAAAGGAAATAGGAATAGATCTGAAACAAAAGGGAATAGAGATTGGCGAAAGCTCTAAACAATCTGAGGAAATCACGTTCCAGGACGAGATAGATCGCCTACTGGAAAATTGTGATGTTTTAGAGCCTATCAACGATAATCTCTTCTCTTACCCGGCTACAGTTCAATTCCCACTAAACTTAGGACCAGCTATTCCAGACCCACTAGTTCATACCAGACCATTAGGCCAAATGGAGGAATGGTGGACCAACGATTGGCAATTCCAAAACATAGTCAACAGTCCTTATAGCTTCCTTCCACAATTTGACCCAGAACCACTCCCAAATCCTCCCATGAGTAACGAAAACCTAGCTGAACTCCGTCAGTTCGGTGAAGAACTGATAGGTACACGTAATAGGATCAGGGAAATGGGGGAGCATCTAACTTGGAAGTACGATGAGAGGGAGCATCGTTACTAGAACAGTCAATTAACCCACAGAAAGCCGTATTGTATGATAGTAACTTAAAATTCTGTAAAATGGGCAATAAAACTCTGTAAAATACGGTGTGTATGGATGCATATACAATATACCATAGCAAAGTAAAAGTCGAGAAATCGACAAATTTGGTTATGCTTGTGTGTTGTGATAATCTATGTGTTTATCTATGTGAATTTTGTCATTGATAAATTAGACACTAATAATTTTACCAATTAGCAGATGGAAAACGCTAATAATGAACCAATTAATGAAGTAAATCAATCTGAGCAAGAACAGGAAGATCAATATATAACTCGACAAGATATCGAGCACTTTATCGCCCAAGGGATAGCTCATGCTATTCCAGAAATTGTAGCTGCTGTTCAGAAACCTGCCGAACCACAATTAATTCCTAGTAAACGTATTCCAGAAGATAACGGCAGTAACAGCATAAATGGAGGCGGCAATCATGACGATCATGATCCGCAGCAGGCCCCACTCCCTAAAAGAATGAAAGCTGCAACGTCTGGTTGCACTTACAAAGAATTTCTTGCTTGCAAACCCGCTGAATTTGCAGGTAACGAAGGGGCAACTGCAACACTGCGTTGGTTAGAGAAAACCGAAGCAGTAATTGCAATAAGCAAATGTGCCGAAGAGGATCAAGTGATGTATGCATCAAATCTGTTCAAAGAAGGAGCACTCGAATGGTGGAACACGGTTCTCCAGGCAAAAGGAAGAAGGATAGCCTACGCCATAGGTTGGGAAGAATTTAAGAGTTTGGTAGAAAGAAAATTCTGTCCCGAATACGAGAAGGAACAGATGGCAAACAAATTCCTTAGTCACCGCATGACAGGAGTAGATTGTCGAGGCTATACTTCGACATTCTTTGAATACGCGAGAGTAGTGCCAACACTGGCTTCGCCAGAACCGGTACTTATCTCTCGTTACATCTGGGGATTAATTAGTGAAATCCGAAACATCGTTAAAGCTGCGAGACCTCGTACTATTGACGATGCGGTAGAATTAGCTAATACCTTGACGGATGAGTTGGTACGCACAAGAGAGGAAGATCACAAGAAGGAATTAGCTCAAAAGATTACCCAAGGATTTCGTGCGGGTAATACTAAGAAAAGAGGAACAGGGCAATCCTCATCATCTCCTTTCTGCAAAATTTGCAAAAAGAAGCATTATGGACAATGCAACATGGTTTGTAATTTTTGCAAAATGAAAGGACATCGGGAAGAAGACTGCAGGAAGAAAACAAGAGTTTGTTATAATTGCAGAGAAAGGGGACATTTTCAATTTGAATGTCCTAAGTTAGCTAAACCTGTAGTTAACCAAGCCAAACCAGCTGAAGGAGCAACCAAGAGAAATGCGCGAGCATTCCAGCTAACCACTCAAGAGGCCGAACTCATTCCAGATGTGATAGCCGGTACGTTCCTAGTACATAACGTATTTGCAAAAGTATTATTTGACTCTGGTGCGAACCAAAGTTTTATAAATACTTTATTTTTCCAAGATCTTAATTTACCTTTAACCCCTCTTAGGCAAACCTTTACAGTAGAAACCGCAGAAGGAAATTCTGTAAACATAGATAAAATCTGGCAAGAAGGAAAAATAGAACTATTAGGCCATAAGTTTTCTGCAAATTTGTTACCAATGAATTTAGCCGGATTCGATGTAGTATTAGGAATGGATTGGTTAGTAGCCAACCATGCACGAATCCTATGTGATAAAAATGCAGTAGAAATTCAAACCCCTACAGGAGAAGTACTTTTGATTACTGGAGATAAACCTCGAAAGCCATTGAAATTTATCTCAGTAATGAAATTGGCTAGTTATTCGAGGAAACAGGAAATGGTGTATATGATTTCAGTAATCATTAACACTAAAGATAAGGAACTTCAGGATATCCCAGTAGTGTCAGAATACCCAGACGTTTTTCCAGAAGAATTACCTGGATTACCCCCTGATAGAGAAGTAGAGTTTAGAATTCATTTAATTCCAGGTACTGCACCAATAGCCAAAGCACCATATAGATTAGCACCTACCGAAATGCTAGAATTGAAAAAGCAATTAGATGAATTATTAAGCAAAGGATTCATACAACGGAGTTCATCCACTTGGGGTGCGCCGGTACTGTTTGTGAAGAAAAAAGATGGATCGATGAGAATGTGTATCGATTATAGAGAATTGAATAAGGTTACGATTAAGAATCGATACCCACTACCTAGGATTGATGATCTTTTTGATCAATTACAAGGAGCTAGGTATTTCTCAAAGATAGATTTAAGATCTGGATACCATCAGTTGAAAGTACAAGAAGAGGACATACCTAAAACTGCTTTCAGAACTAGGTATGGTCATTATGAGTTTACAGTCATGCCCTTTGGATTAACAAATGCCCCAGCAGCATTCATGGATATGATGAATCGCATATGTAAACCATATCTGGATAAATTTGTAATCGTTTTCATCGACGATATACTTATTTACTCCAAAAGCCAAAAAGAACATTGTGAGCATTTACACGTTCTCTTAACTTTGTTAAGAAAAGAAAGGCTTTATGCCAAATTCTCGAAATGTGAATTTTGGCTACAAGAAGTGCAATTCTTAGGTCATGTGGTAAATCATGAAGGTATCCATGTAGATCCTGCTAAGATAGAAGCCATTACGAAATGGAAAATTCCACAAACAGCTATGGAGATAAGAAGTTTTCTAGGCTTAGCCGGATACTATAGACGATTTATCAAAGATTTTTCTAAGATAGCCGTACCTTTAACTAAGTTAACCTGTAAAGCCGCTAAATTTGAATGGGGACCTAGACAAGAAGAAGCTTTTAAGATTTTAAAGCATAGGTTGACAAATGCACCAATCTTAGCTTTACCCGAAGGAACAGAAGACTTTGAAGTATATTGTGATGCTTCAAAATTAGGCTATGGATGTGTGTTAATGCAACGCAAGAAGGTAATTGCGTATGCTTCGAGACAATTGAAAAAGCACGAAGAAAATTATACGAATCATGATTTAGAATTAGGAGCCATAATCTTTGCCCTTAAAATCTGGAGACATTATCTGTATGGAAGTAAGTTTACTGTCTATACAGATCATAAGAGTTTAAGATATATATTTGGGCAAAAAGAGTTAAACATGAGACAAAGAAGATGGATGGAGATGTTAAGTGATTACGACTGTGATATCCAATATCACGAAGGAAAGGCAAATGTAGTTGCAGATGCCTTAAGTCGTAAGTACCATGAGAAACAGAAACGAGTCCGTGCTCTGAGGTTAAATCTACAAGTAGATTTAATAGCACAAATTAAAGAAGTTCAGAAAACAGCAATCCAAGACGATGCTGAAGGAATGAAAGGTTACCTAAAAGAATTAGAACAAGGAAATGATGGAATTTGGAAATTCCATAAGAAACGAATTTGGGTACCTAGGCAAGGAGAATTAAGAAATAAGATTTTAGAAGAAGCTCATAAATCTAGGTATACCATGCACCCAGGAAATAATAAGATGTACCAAGATTTAAGAAATAATTTCTGGTGGATAGGAATGAAAAAGGATATAGCTGAATACGTATCCAAATGCTTAACTTGTTCACAAGTTAAAGCTGAACACCAGAAACCTTCAGGACTACTTCAACAATTAGAAATACCTATATGGAAATGGGAACTCATAACAATGGATTTTGTTACAAAGTTACCCAAAACCAAAAGAGGTAACGATGCGATTTGGGTAATCGTAGACCGATTAACCAAGTCAGCTCATTTCTTACCAATGAAAGAAACCTTTAGCATGGAAAGGTTAGCACAACTGTACGTGGACGAGGTAGTATCCCTACATGGAGTCCCGCTCTCCATTGTATCGGATAGAGATAGTCGTTTTACATCTCATTTCTGGACAAGTTTTCAGAAAGCAATGGGAACTCGACTAAATCTAAGTACTGCTTATCATCCACAAACAGACGGACAGAATGAAAGGACAATCCAAACGTTAGAAGACATGCTCCGAGCATGTGTAATTGACTTTGGTGGTAATTGGGATAGCCATTTGCCATTAATTGAATTCTCCTATAACAATAGTTATCATTCAAGTATCGAAGCTGCACCATTCGAAGCATTGTACGGACGTAAGTGCAGAACTCCAGTATGTTGGGCAGAAATCGGAGAAAGTCAATTATCAGGACCTGAAATTGTACAAGAAACTACTGACAAGATAACTCAGATTAAGGAAAAACTGAAAACGGCTCGAGATCGCCAGAAGAGCTATGCAGACAATCGTCGTAAGCCTTTAGAATTTCAAGTAGGAGATAAGGTACTTTTAAAAGTTTCTCCTTGGAAAGGAGTAGTACGATTCGGTAAGAAAGGAAAGTTGAGTCCCAGATACGTAGGACCATTTCCAATAAGCCAACGAATAGGACCAGTTGCTTATCGTTTACAACTACCAGAAGAATTATCTGGAGTACATGATGTATTTCATGTATCCAATCTAAAGAAATGTTTATCAGACGAATCCCTAGTAGTACCTCTTCAAGATGTAGAGGTAAACGACAAATTAAAGTTTATAGAGAAACCACTACAGATCGAAGATAGAAAAGTCAAATTTCTCAAACACAAACGACTGGTGTTGGTCAAAGTCAAATGGAATTCCAGGAGAGGACCAGAATACACTTGGGAGCTAGAATCAGAAATGAAGCGCAAATATCCTCATTTATTCCAATAAATCTCGAGGACGAGATTTTTCTCAAGGTGGGGAGGATGTAACAACTGTCACTAAAATCCATAATTAGGATAGTAATTAGGTAATAAGGAAACCCTAATTGAGAAACCCAAGTGATTCCGCATAAACCCTAAAATTTTCGTAACAATCGGAATCAGGATCAGGGCCCCTAAAACTCAGGGGGGGATAAACCCTAGTTGGTAAAATCCTCACAATTTTACGTGAGAAGTAAGTTTCAGTCGAAATTGACTCATCAAGGCTAGTTTGGACACGAAACAACCTAGGCTAAGAAATAGACCCGTCGCGCCACGCGACGGGTACAACCGTCTCTCTCGCGTGGCGCGAGGGAGTGCGTTTTTCAGATATAAATAGATGGGATTGGCACTCGAAGTTCGGTGTTCATTCGACGTCCCAACTCTTAATACTCTCTGAGTTATAGACGAAATAGTTCACAAACACACACGATTATCGAAACGCTGCCGCAATCAGGGTAATAACTCGATCGCTATTACGATTCAACGTCCGGTCGATTATAACTATCCAACGATAGTCCAGGTGCTGCTCAATTGAGCTTGTAATTTGATTATTCGTCGTGATTTCGACTTGAATATTAGAGTGTTGTTCGAATTCGGACTATGCTCTGTTATTCGTTGTGAATCCGATTGAATTATCGAGTATCGCACTGATTAATCGTTGTGAAGGTTTAATCTCGTGAATTGTCGTAACTGCTGTATTAGTTACTAACCTGCCTGTGTGTGCATTGTGTTAAACTAGGTGAAATCAAGGCTAATCAGTAGGCTTATATCTATTGCTCGTTAATCTGCAAAGTGAGTCATTCTTCTTTTTACATTGTTTTCTCACAGTTTATGAGTAAGTATTACAATATCTCAAATTATTTTCAAGGTTATAATTACAGGGATTAAGTCTTTGTAATCACCAAATTACAGCTGGTATGTGGGGTATTGTGCACATTACTATTTCTATCACTCTATGTGAGTGAGTATCACTCTATGTGAGTGATTATTACTCTATGTGAGTAAACCGTCACTATTAGGGCAACGGGACCAATAGTGGTATGACCACAGTCACAGATCCGGTCGAGTGACAAATACCCATTCTTGATAATTGCTTGATAGAAACATTGTAATCGCTCTTAATACTGTAAATTTATAACTAACGGGTCGTTTTAGAAAAATGGAATGATTCACTCCGTATTTCCCCGCTGACAAAACCTTTTTCAAACATGTTTCAGGTGATCTGTGTGATCCAGGAAAAGTGCAGTAAAGCACTATCAAGCTCAGAGAAGTGGCTCAGTGTAAATAAATAAATAAAACATGTTTTGGGAAAATAAAGATTTCTGTGTGAAATCAACTTATTGTAAATTATGGGATTTATCCCTTAAACTTTGTGTAAAATATATTAAACGAGCATTTTCCGGTGAAAAGATCCTGTTGTAAAAAGACTTCCGCTGTCGCATAAATTAAATACCACGGGTACCACTGGAATCTGCATCGCGGGCCCCGACTCCGTCCAGGGTGGGTCGGGGGCCGCGACAATCTAGACCTCCATTAAACATGGTAGTGTCACTGGCTTCTTGTTCTTCATCATGATCGGATATTGTTGTACTGTACCATCGCCCGTTAATGCACCTACACATATACCATATTCAATAATAAATAACAATAACCGTATAGAGTGGATGAGGCTACGGGGTGTGATTCCTCATTCCCCCAAATCTACCTCAGCGCCACATCACTCTCCCCTTCCACCACACTATCCTCCCCCAAAACATGGGGTGTGGTTCCCCCTTCCATTTTTTTTTTCATTTTTTTTATTACACTGATTCTTTTAGGCCCAAACTATCTACACACTTGGTGTGTAGATAGTTACCCCCAAAAGGTGTTTTTTGTCCTTATGTGCACACCCTGCAGTGTCGAATTGTGGCCAAAACCCGACGTTTTGGTCCGGTTAACCAGGCAAAGACTGACGGGTGTCTGACGGGTCTGTTGACCGGACCAAAACGCCGAGCTTTGTCCGCGTTTTGGTCCTGTCAACCAGATCGGGTGTCAGTCATTTGTCTGGTTGACAGGACCAAAACGCGGCCAAAGCTCGGCGTTTTGGTCCGGTCAACAGACCCGTCAGAAACCCGTCAGTCTTTGTTAGATTAACCGGACCAAAACTCACGTTTTGGCCACAGTTCGACACTGCATTGTGTGCATATAAGGACAAAAACATATTTTAAGGTGTGTAGATAGGCAAATGAGTGTGCCAATAGGTACACCCTTATTTTAGGCCAATAGGTACACCCTTTATGTGCACACCCTGCAGTGTCGAATTGTGGCCAAAACCCGACGTTTTGGTCCGGTTAACCAGACAAAGACTGACGGGTGTCTGACGGGTCTGTTGACCGGACCAAAACGCCGAGCTTTGTCCGCGTTTTGGTCCTGTCAACCAGATCGGGTGTCAGTCATTTGTCTGGTTGACAGGACCAAAACGCGGCCAAAGCTCGACGTTTTGATCCGGTCAACAGACCCGTCAGAAACCCGTCAGTCTTTGTTAGATTAACCGGACAAAAACCCGCGTTTTGGCCACAGTTCGACACTGCATTGTGTGCATATAAGGACAAAAACATATTTTAAGGTGTGTAGATAGGCAAATGAGTGTGCCAATAGGTACACCCTTCTTAACCTAATGGAGAAAAATATGGACATCAAAGATCAAATTCTACGCAAAAAATGAGCTGGGTAACTGACTAAAGAGACCACCTCCTCCCTCTTGAAAGCCTAGTAAAACTTGTATGTTAAATTTTTCAAGAACCCTATAAAATAAATTAATTGGACCCTATATTATCAACAGCAAAGATGGTTTAGTGGTAAATCCCCCTGTGTTCTATCAAATAGATCCCAAGTTCAAGTTTCACATATCTTTTTTTTTAGTTTTTTTTCCCATCAAAACTAAACTAGTGTTTTAAAACAACACAACCACCCATTGACCCTCTAATTTGCTTCTTTAAAATGATAATGTTGATTTTATTAACACTTGATTACCAAATAAAACTTCCAACATATAATGTAGTGGTTTCATGTTCACTAAATGCTAGTTTATTTTTTCCCATCAAAATTAAACTAGTGTTTTAAAATAGCACAACCATCCATTGACCTTCTAATTTGCTTCTTTAAAATGATAAATGGAATTTTGATTTTATTTAACACTTGATTACCAAATAAGACTTTCAACATATAATGTAGTGGTTTCATGTCCACTAAATGCTTCTACATTATTTCCTAGCCTGACCCGACTACGATGACCGACCCGAAAATTTTAATGTTTGGTTGTGAAATCCTAGCCCCAACCCGTCTACGATGAAAATTTTATTGTTTGGTTGTGAAAAATCTTTACACAAAAAAATGGACCCCAATGAAAAAAATCTTGGGTCCGTCACTGTCTGAGGTGACATGGGGCGCCACTCCACACCATCCAGCCTTATAGTTGTATAGCCATATGATCATAGAATTAAGTTAGTTGATCATGTAACTAGCTAGTTACATAAACTAACTCATTCGTAAGCATAGTGTTAGATACTGACCAAATTGACTAAGAAATACATATATACTTAGAAAGGGGCTCAGTACAAAAGATGATAAACAATTGTTGGGATAATTCTCTTTTCTAGTCGAAGGTGTAAAGGATAGGAGAGAGATGGCCTTCGCCATATTTTTATTGATGCCCTTGTACTCATACGGCGAAAAGTTATGAGTAAGAAAACACTCTCAAATACACACAATAGAGCTAAGAACAACTGGTAACTTGCTACATATCTTGGTAACTTATTCTTTGTTCTTGAAGGACATTTGAGTGTGATATAAGCTTACAAACATACATCATAAGTCATTACCGTCATCATCATCACATTAATAACAAAGCAAAGTCAGGGTCTGAGGAGGGTAAGATGTAGACAACCTTATCTCTACCCCGTAGGAATAGAGAGGCTGCTTCCAGTGAGACCCCCGGCTCGATAGTAGTTTTGCATTAAGCCTTAGACATAAGACACATAAAACTCAGTAATCGGGACAAAGGCCGAGTAGTGCATGTATCATCCCCTTGTCTTTCGGCTATCAACGCCATCACATGATGCATGATTAACCGTCTGCTTCTTTTAACGTTATTTTCACGAAATTAGTAAAATAACGTTAAAGTTAGTGCAAGTTGACTTTTACCCCGAGAGCCCACACATATATACATTATATGCGCATACCGCAAGTGGGGCGACTTCAATGATAATCCTTGTTTATCATTATAAGTAAAAAGTTTAAAGAATGTGATATCTTGGCTTTTACTCTTATTTATCTTAAGAAATCCTTGTTTATCATTATAACTAAAAAGTGTAAAGAAGGTGATATCTTTGTTTTTACTCCAAGGCCTGCCCGTTAATGTAATTGGGTCAGGCGACTGCTTAGGGCCTCCAAATTTAAAAAAGTGTGTGTATATATATATAGGGCAGGATCATTTCAGAATCATAAATATTTATGGAACTCGCAGAACTCCTAATAAACAATCTTTTTATTTATATATTTTTATGTTTAGGATAATTTTATCATTTATTATGTGTATTTTTACGATTACATACATGTTAAGAGTAATTTTATCATTTTTTATATGTAATTTTATAATTACACATATGTAAACTAGTTTTTTTACATATATGTAATTAGTTATGACATATATATCTAATTTTGACAATTAAACATATGTAAACTACTTTTAACATGTATGTAATCAAAGAAATACATATAATAGATGATAAAAAGATCCTAAATACAAAAACTTATATATAAAATGATTGTTTATTAGGAGTTCTGAAAGTTCTGTATTTATTTAGAGTTCTGAAATGAACTCAACCCTATATATATATATATATATATATATATATATATATATATATATATATATATATATATATGATAAGAAACTAATGTGACTAATGTGGAAATTGTATTGAATCTTGAATATTTGTTCCCATACTAAATTATAGATCTCTACATACATCTCTATAACAATTGGTGAAACCGACATATAGATTGTAACCGTCAAATAGTTATTAGGGAATGTTAATGGCCAAACAGTTATTATATAACTGCCAAAAGAGTTATTAGGGGATGTATATCTGGTTTTCTAACACTCCCCCTCAGATATACATACGGTTCATTATACATTATTAACAACATTCTTCAGGATGATGTTAAATTGATACTTCAGGACCTATATAATAAACTGATACTACAGGACCAGTTATGCTGCCTCGTTAAAAACCTTGCTAAGAAAACCCAATGGGACAAAACTTAGTCAAGGAAAAGAGTACAGCGTGTATAATGCTCCCCCTCAATTTAACTAACGTCTTTTAATCTACGAAGCCCGATCTCATGTGATAAGTGCTCGAAACTGCTTCTAGGTAACGACTTTGTGAACAGGTCTGCTAGATTTTCACTTGACTTGATCTGACGAACATCGACTTCCCCTTCCTTTTGTAAGTCATATGTTGAGAAGAACTTTGGTGAGATGTGCTTTGTTCTATCGCCTTTAATGTAGCCTTCTCTTATTTGAGCTATGCAAGCAGCGTTGTCTTCATAAATAATCCTCGGGTCTTTCTTGATTTATTCTAGTCCGCATGCTTCTTGTATATGATTGATCATTGATCTCAACCACACGCATTCTCGACCAGCATCATACAATGCTATCAATTCGGCATGATTTGATGATGTTGTTGTAAGTGTTTGCTTAGTCGACTTCCAAGAAATTGCTTTGCCACCGTATGTGAATACATAACCTGTCTGAGATTTTGCTTTGTGAGGATCTAATAGGTATCCGGCATCAGCATACCCCACAAGCTGGGACTTTTGATCTTTCTGATAGAAAAGACCTAAGTCTTGTGTCCCGCAAATATATCGGAATATATGTTTTACACCATTCCAGTGTCTACGTGTTGGATTCGAACTGTATCTCGCTAGTACATGAACCACAAATGCAATGTCAGGTCTTGTGTTATTTGCGAGATACATAAGGGCACCGATCGCGCTTAAGTACGGTACTTCTGGACCAAGTACTTCTTCGCCTTCTTGTTGAGGGCGGTAAGGATCCTTGTGTGGATCTCGCGATCAGACAACCATAGGTACACTAAACGTATGTGCTTTATCCATATTGAAACGTACTAACATCTTCTGGATGTAGTTTGACTGATGGACAAAGGTGCCATTGCACAGATACTCAAATTGTAGTCCAATGCATAACTTTGTCATACCAAGATCTTTCATCTCAAATTCCTTCTTTAACAATTGAGCAGCTTTCTCTATATCTTCAGGAGATCCGATGATGTTGATATCATCAACATAGACTGTTATTATAGTGAAATTTGAGAGTGATCTTTTAATAAAAACACATAGACTGATTACATTAGACTTGTATCCTTCTTTTTCGAGATATTCACCAAGTCGATTGTACCACATACGACCAGATTGTTTGAGACCATATAACGATCTATGGAGTTTTATAGAACACATATCTCGAGGTGTTGGTTTTAATGCTTCAGGCAATTTTAATCCCTTAGGGATTTTCATGTAGATGTCATTTTCTAGTGTCCCGTATAAGTATGCGGTGACGACATCCATTAGTCTCATATGAAGTCCTTCAGAAATTGTGAGGCCGATTAGGAACCTAAGGGTTATCGCATCCACTACAGGGGAATACGTTTCCTCATAATCAACTCCTGGGATTTGGGAAAACCCTTGCGCTACAAGTCGAGCCTTATATCTCACAATCTCATTCTTTTCATTTCTCTTTATTGCAAACACCCATTTATAACCTACTGGTTTGACGTCTATGGGTGTTCGGACTATAGGTCCGAAAACATGTCGCTTTTCGAGCGAATTCAATTCAGCATTTATGGCTTCTTGCCATCTTGTCCAATCATTTCTGTGTATGCACTCTTCTAAAGTTTTAGGTACGTAATCATTTTCATTGATTACATCCGTTGCTATAGCATATGCGAATATATCATCAACACGTGTTTTATTCCGGTTCCACATTGTACTATCTTGTACATAATTAATAGAGATCTCATTTTCGTTCGGTACCGGTGTTTCTTCTGAAACTTCATTTTCCTCTGGAATTATAGTTATCTCTTCCGGGACATTTACCTCTACCGGGGTTTCATTTATAACCTTTTGTGAGTTTTCACCAACTGTGTTACTTTGCTCTTTTCTCTTTCGTGGGTTTTTGTCTTTGGAACCGATTGGTCTCCCACGCTTTCGTTGTATAGTAATCGCTTCTGGGATTACTTCAATTTGAGCAGGTGCATTTGATGCTGGTACATGTGACTTTGTCACTCTATTCGTGTCTGTGAATGCATCTGGTAGTTCATTCGCTATTCTTTGCAAATGTATAATCTTTTGGACTTCAGATTCACATTGACCACTTCGGGGGTCGAGATTTGATAGCGATGATGCATTCCACGTTATTTCTTGTGTTACCAGTCTTTCTTTGTCCTTATCTCCCCCTAAGACTGGGAACATCATTTCATCAAAATGACAGTTAGCATACCCTGATGTAAACATGTCTCTCGTCATTGGTTCTAAATATTTAATTATGGACGGGGAGTTAAAATCAATATAGATACCCAGTCTTCTTTGGGGTCCCATTGTAGTACGTTGTGGTGGCGGTATTGGTACATATACCGCACAACCAAAAATTCTAAGGTGGGACAAACTTGGTTCTCGTCCGGAGACCAGTTGCAATGGGGAGTATTCGTGATCAGCAGTTGGTCTCAATCTAATCAGTGCAGCAGCATGCAAAATAGCATGTCCCCATGCAGAAGTTGGTAGTTTACATCTCATTAAAAGTGGTCTAGCGATTAGTTGTAATCTTTTAATCAAAGATTCAGCTAAACCGTTTTGTGTGTGAATATGAGGTACTGAATGTTCAACATTGATCCCGATTGACATACAATAGTCATTAAACGCTTGAGATGTGAACTCTCCTGCATTATCCATCCGGATGTTTTTAATTTGATTGTCGGGGAAATTGGCTCTCAATTGTATGATTTGAGCTAAAAGTCGGGAAAATGCTACATTTCGAGTAGCTAAAAGGCTCACATGTGACCACCTTGAGGATGCGTCAATTAAGACCAAGAAATAGCGGAATGGTCCACACGGAGGATGAATAGGCCCACAAATATCCCCTTGGATTCTTTCCAAAAATAAGGGGGTTTCATGTATTAGCTTAGTTTGTGTGGGGCGAGTTATAAGTCTGCCTAGAGAGCATGCTGCACATGATAAATCTTGTGGTAGCAAAACTTTTAAGTTTTTAAGAGGGTGCCCGGTTGCACTTTTGATTATTCGTCTCATCATTATGCTACCAGGGTGACCTAGACGGTCATGCCATAGGTTGAATGTGTCTTTATCTAACAACTTTTGGTTACTCACCATGTATGATTCGATAGGATTGATATTAGTACAATATAATCCAGAGGATAAGGCTTCTAATTGTTCAACAATGGTTTCTTGGCCATTTTTGTTTGAAGTAATTTGAAGATATTCAATATTATTTTCAGATATTGTTTTTAGGTGGTAACCGTTTTTTCGAATATCTTTAAAGCTAAGTAAATTTCTTCTGGATTTACTAGAAAATAATGCATTTTCAATAGTTAATTGGGTACCCGAAGATAATATTATGAGTGCTCTGCCGGAGCCTTCGATAAGGTTACTGACACCAGATATAGTACTAATCGGTGTCTCTCCCGGAGACAACTCAAAGAAAAATTTCATGTCTTTGAGAATAGTGTTAGTACTACCGCTGTCTACCAGACATTCATCACCAATAATAGCTCTGCTGGAGCTTATATACATATTTCTTCTGGAAATAATAAAACATGTTGAATATAAGAAATTGCATGTTTGAGTATGATATAAAAACATCATACAACTATGAATCGAACATCACTAGTTTTTAAATGAAACATAATATTAGTTTCAACGTTAAATAACGGGTCGCATTTACTGATTTTGTAGATGGAGCTTGTTATTTTTACTCCGCGACTAACAAACATGGTATTAGATCATTATATTTGGTAAATTTATGTTCTCTGTAATACTACGTCAGGAGCATGTTGGATGAATGAAACGTTGAGAAAATTTTTCTCTAACATGTCTTTGCTTCTAGATGAGTTTTAGTATCAAGAGTTCACGATGGGTAGTTGATGCCCGAGATTTCAAGTACAGTGAATTCAAGATTTGATAAGTTCGACATATTTTCTACAAAGGAAAGAATAAATCATTTTAAAAAACAAGTCTTCAAATGAAATGTATATTGTATGAGAACTTCGGGTTCTCTTTTGCTAGAACTGCAGGTTCTAGACTTTAAGTATGTTTATAAAATAGAGAAGGAAAAACAAACTCATTTATTAATTATGTATCTTGTAAAAAAATGTTTGGAGGATTCAAAGAAGCGGGTCCTTTTAAGCATATTGCTTAGTATCAGGCTCCACACGCATTAAGTTTTGTTATAAAATATTTGGCCAAATTGGTACTCACTTGAGTGGAATCATTCTTCAAATACATTGTATATACCAATAACTGTTTTAATACCAACGTAATCAACATCACTTGAAAAAAAAATGGTGTTTGATAATCATGACTTCATGAGCTTTTCTATGTATAAATGTATTTTTTTTTTTTGATAAATTCAATATTAATAATAATAATAATATATTAATGGTTGTAATCCATGTTCCCTAGAAAACTCTAGAAATATCTATATTAATAATAAATATACTTTTTTGTTATAAACAAAAGAAAAGGGCTAGTCATGCCGATACACAGATACCAAAGAAATCTCTAGAGATAAACACCATTGTTCAAATTCAAAAACCAGATTTTCGGTAATTTCTTTTATTAGATATCGAAAAAGAGGATGTACGGTTTGGTTACCGATTCATTCATTCTTATTCATTTTCAATCAATTCTTTTATTTTCAAGAATCAAAATTTCCTTTTCTCCTTCTTATCTCAAAATCTTTCGTTTGCAAATTTAACATAAAAGTAAATATATTTAATTATTTTTTTAACACTTATTATTTAATTTTTTTTATAGATCATATTTGTCGATGCCCTTCTGTTGCGTTGACTGTGCCGAGACGAGCATTCAGGTCAGTTTTTTTTTTCGTCCTTGATTTTACTTTATTTTTCAAGCGATGGCTAAAAAATGTTGCTGTGAGTACAAAGAAAAGAAAAGTCCTAGTTTTGTCTAAGATCCGCATAAAAAAAACCTTTGGGCATCCTAAAAACTAGATCCAAAACAGGTTCTTTTATCCCAAAATAATAGATCTAAAAACCAACTTGAAAATCGTTCTAAAAATGTGTGTATTTTTTTTTGTTAATGAAAAGAATACCATATTTGAAGCGAAAAAAAAAACCTTTTCTAGTTACCACTTGGAAAATTTGGAAATTTTGTACATCCTTTTTTTTTAATTATATATGCAGATGTTTCAAAAATTGAAAGTTATGTATCTTCCTTTTGATATGCAGATATATACACACACTATGTGAACGATGATAACACATACAGATGCAGCAAATATGAGAGATTGTAATGATGTGTACCTGGTGTGATGAACAGAAAATGTTGTGAATATCAAAGCAACGAATCGGTAATGTTGTCAGGGATATGAAACACCGATTCCTTGTGGTTGATTGCAGATTATCGGCCAAATCCCAGTGAAGAGTCTAGTCGTGCTGATAACGTGATAAGAAACTAATGTGACTAATGTGGAAATTGTATTGAATCTTGAATATTTGTTCCCATACTAAATTATAGATCTCTACATACATCTCTATAACAATTGGTGAAACCGACATATAGATTGTAACCGTCAAATAGTTATTAGGGAATGTTAATGGCCAAACAGTTATTATATAACTGCCAAAAGAGTTAATAGGGGATGTATATCTGGTTTTCTAACTATATATATATATATATATATATATATATATATATATATATATATATATATATATATATATATATATATATATATATATATATATATATATTGGAGGGTTCAAATGAGAAGAAATTTTTTGTAAGAATAAAAAAGAAGTTTTAACCAATAAGAATGCTTCATTTTACTTCATTTAATTTTTGTATTTAATATTAGTGTAAGGGCATATTGGTAAACTTAGATAGATCATTAATTGGTAGTCTTCCTCATAAATAACTAACTACATTAAATTTGTAACTTATTTTCAAAAAAGTATATTTTTTCAAAGAAGAAAAAAATTAAATTATAGTGTAGGATAAATTACGAGGTGTGTAGGATGGTTTACGAGCTATGTAGGATAAATTTCAATATTTGTAGGATAAATTTCAAAACGTGTAGGGTGAATTTTGATGTGTGTATGCAAAATTTTTAGTGTGGAGGATGATAGTCTTTATGACTAATTAATTAATCAAAGATAATAATAAATGAGATGAGAGAAAAACTATCTAACGTTTTACAATTATACCCTTTGTTCTTTTTCTTCTCAATTTAATTTTCTTCTCAAATGAACCTCCCCCTATATATATATAGGGGATGGATCATGAGAAAACTAGTTTAAATGAGAAAACCAAAAAACTAACTAAAAAAACCTAAAAAAATACCAATTTTTTTTTTTACAATTTTTTAAAGAAAAATCGCTACTTTTTATGTATGGAAAAAAATTTTCAAAAAAATAAAAAAAAAATTTTGTTGTACTGCACATGTGCACTAATACGGAAAGCCTAAACCACTTAACCCACCCCCCACCGACACCCCCCAAAAACCTAAAACCCCCCCCCCCACCCCCACCCCCCAAAAACCTAAATTCACCCTCCCACCGGTCACACCCCGATTTCCACGTGTCTCACCGGTGGGCCCGGTGGGGGATTACCGTGACGTAGTTGGCAACAATATAGTCAAACCACACAATATATGAATGCACAGCGGAAGCATAAAGATAATTATATTTCAACCATTGTTTGTAATATCCAATGTATTACTCATAGTCGAAAAGTATCCACAGGGGATCAAATAAAAATATAACTTTTGTTCAACAGACGAAGGCATCTTCAACTTGCGAGACTCTTTATGGTGCTAAGGAGAATATCCAGCCAATTACGCATAGTACCTGCATTTAGTCTTTTTGGGAAAATACGTCAGTTTACACTGGTAAATACATTCAACCGACACTTTTGAAAAATGTTTATTAAAATTGATTTGAATGCACACGGCACAAACTCTTTTATAACTTGGGAGAATTATTTAAATATATAATTTTGTGAACGAATTACATGTTCCTTATGCGTTCAGTAGCCCGGATCAAGTCCGGGTTAAAGATCAATAGACACACCACAGCGATCTATTTATGCACTGACGAGTGTACGCCTACACTCCGCGCTTAGGTCGTGGCCATTTCGTAAAATGATGCCAGGGATATCCGGGACATGGTCATTAACCCCCCAAAGGATTTTAAGTAACAAGACTGTTTAAACGAGCCGATCAAATTTATTCAATTACCCACTCAACGGTGGAGAATTTGATGCCCGATCAAGCGGTATACTATATACCGTAACCCAAGCCCGTATAATGGAAAATAAGTTAAGAGTATTTACCTTTGCAAGTATTAATCCTTAATCAAAATAAATTTGCAGATAGCTTTTACTGGTCTCCTAATCTGGAACGAAGGTTTAAATTAACCTATTAGAATCCTAACGGGTCTTTAATTTAGCCGTAGCTTAGACCGGTCAGTTTCAACGGATAGTTACGGTTTAATCGCGTGAAAGGAGAAACCCGGGAATGGAATGTGATTTTGACCCAACAAGTTTGAAGACTTGTTTTATATGGGTATAATAATCATATTCTGGATTTTGGGGTCAAAACAACATGGTTTTACCCGTTTCGGCTTGTTTATGTAAACTAGTTACATAAGCCGAACCGTGCGCGCAAAAGGCGTAACGGGTAACCGTAAGAGTCCTACACTGTTTTCCTAAGTCAATATGCTTTAAAGAGGTCATGGTATCAGTAGGATACCTTCCATAATGCCCGTAACGAGTTTAAGTTCATATTATGCCCCGTAGGGGTATTTCGGTCTTTTTAAAGATTATAAAAGAGGTTTCTGAGTTCTACAGGAAATCTGAGTTTCCCGAACAGTTTATAAAGTCTAAAATACTTTATTTAATATTTAAAATCAGTAGCAACTGGAATCGGGTCAAAAGACCTTGTAGAACTCAAGTTATGGCCGAAAAGGGTATATTCGGTATTTACCGAACCGATGCCATAACCGCAGGTTATGAGCAGGTTAAAAATAATTAAAAATCTTTAAAAATCCCAAAATATTATTCTACATCAGTGTGTAAAAGGTTTGGTGTCGAAATCTGGGTTGAGATAGGCGTTATGCTAATCGCGCTATTAAATTACTAAAGTTTCCGTAATTTGCGCTATTTAGCATAACTCCTATTCTGGACCTCGGATTGACGTGAAATTTTAGGGACATGCTTAGAAATCAGTAACCAAGGTTATGGTTCTTTCACATGTCCGAAATTCTCGTTTTAAATTAAAAAGGGCGTTACGGTCAACTTTTTAAGCATTTAACGGAAATGTGTAAAAGACTCGGACAAACAATGAACCGGTCACAGAGGGTTATACCATCATGTAACCTGGTCCTAAAAGAGTCCTAAGGCATATCTAAATCATACTTTAACGGGTCAGAATTGAAGTCAATGCAAAAGTCAAAGCTTTGCGACTTTCGGCTCCGAACCGGGTCAAAACAGTAAATGGTCGGATCAAACAAGCTTAGACTAGTTAATATACTTATCATCATGTTTTATGAGTGTTTAAACAGGTTACATATCATCTACATTACCGATTATGCAAGAAATCGCAAAATAGCATTTTTGTTGACTTTTTCTAAGCACGTTTGACTCGACATATGGACTAGTTAGAGTGGGAATCAGAGGGTGCCCTTTTAGGGGTTTAAAGCCCACATGATTACCAACATATAACTATCTTCGATTCGACAAACCACTGGACCATTTGTGATTTATCGCAAAGTCAATCGTTAATTACGACAGATTGACTTTTAAGCTAAACTATGCATAAACTAAGCCACAAAAGGGTAGACACACTTACAGAAGCTTGGTGCACGATTAGGGATGATAGAAGAATGGTTTAGAGCTCCAGAGATGGAGTAGAATGCAGATTTGAGGTGTGTTTCATTTGTGCACAATGCATTGGCTTTTATAGTGAAAAACTTAGCTCAAGATCATTACAACTCAACCTACAAGGGTTCATGGATGATCAGCAGGTGTCCTAAGGTGCTAGGGGACATGTAGAGGGCGTCCGTACTTCAATTAATGCTCAAATGATCGTTCACAAGCTCAAACATTGAATCTGTCCAAAGTTTCCGCATCTGGGACTCGTACGCGGCCCGTATTAGGATTCACGCAACTCACACGCGGGCCGCCTGGATCCTAATGTCAGAAAACGAATCAGCAGTTGGCTCGCGGCCCGCATTAAATCACCCATAACCTTAACGCGGCCCGCATTAGACCTGATTTCCAAGATTTTCAAATCTTTTGTAATGATTAACCTGACCTTTCGGTTTCGAAGGGGTAACTTTGCGATTTGGCCCTCGATTATTTACCATTAAGGGCCTCGTGACCTTTACTCGCATTGTTAAGTCCCTGGTTAGTTTAATTACTATCCGAAAAGCCTTAACTTTTATTGTTGACGCTTTTGACCCCTCTCATACGAATTTGATCATAACTTTCTCGTTTTAAAACGGAACTTCGCGAAATTTATATCGTATATTCTACTGAGCGTATTTTACTGTTACAAAGCCTCGAGTTCGTCAAAGGGTTACTCAGAGGTATAAATTAAACATGTTGACACAATTAACCCTGTAGCTTGTAATCTCTCACTTTCTCCCGCGTTTCGCTCCGTACGATCCATGATTTATTCGTTTGAAGGTACGAGCATCATTTAGGGTTACTATACAGTATATTTACCCTTCGTTGACATTTATAACCCTCGAATTTACATACTTTCAAGGTTTGTCAACTTTAGTCCTTTATTTAATAGTTAATGCCACGTGTAAACTCATGACACGTGTCAACACATTATTGGACACAAAATTTCGAGGTGTTACATCCTCACCCCCTTAAAATAAATCTCGACCCAAGATTTACTGAAATAAATAAGGGTATTTCTCTTTCATCGTGGATTCAACCTCACATGTGAATTCGGGACCTCTACGGGCATCCCATTTGACCTTAACAATAGGTACATGCTTCCTTCGAAGCTTCTTTACTTGTCGATCTTCAATCGACAAAGGTTTTTCCACAATTTTAAGCTCTCATCTATATGCACATCTGTATGGGGTATTACCAGTGATTCGTCAGCAAAGCACTTTTTCAGATTGCAGATGTGGAACACATTGTGAATTCCATTGAGCTCCTCTGGCAAGTTTAACTTGTAGGCAACTGTCACGACACGTTCGATAACCTCGAAAGGTCCTATGTATCTCGGGCTTAGTTTGCCTTTCTTACCGAAACGCATCACCCCCTTCCAGTGTGATACCTTTAGCAACACTTTTTCACCTACTTCGAAGTGAAAATCTTTACGCTTTGGATCTGCGTAACTTTTCTGCCTATGTCGGGCAGCTTTGAGACGGTCTCGAATCTGGACAATCTTGTCCGTCGTTTCGAAGACTATCTCTGGTCCTGATAATTGGACATCTCCAACTTCCGCCCAACAAACAGGCGATCTACACTTTCTACCGTATAATGCCTCAAAGGGCGCATCCTTAATGCTGGTATTGTAGCTATTGTTGTAGGAGAATTCGATTAGTGGTAGGTTCTTATCCCAACTACCACCCAAATCGATAGCACATGCACGTAGCATGTCTTCCAACATTTGAATAGTACGCTCACTCTGACCGTCTATCTGAGGATGGTAAGCCGTACTAAAATTCAAACGTGTGCCCAAAGATTGCTAGAAGCTTTTCCAGAAATGAGACGTGTATCTAGTATCTCTGTCGGAGATAATAGACACAGGTATGCCATGTAAGGCTACAATCTTATCAACGTATAACTGGGCTAACATGTCGGAGCTATAAGTCTCCTTGATGGGTAAGAAATGAGCTGACTTGGTCAGTCTATCAACTATAACCCATATTGTGTCATTTCCTTTCCTCGTCTTGGGTAACTTGGTAATAAAATCCATAGTTACACATTCCCACTTCCATTCGGGAAGTTCAGGCTGTTGTAGCAAGCCTGATGGCTTTTGATGCTCAGCTTTGACTTGCGCACAAGTCAAGCATTTGGCTACATAAGCGGCTACAGACTTTTTCAAGCCTATCCACCAATAATTTGCCTTTAGATCCTGATACATCTTATCAGCTCCCGGGTGAACAGAATATTTGGAACTATGGGCTTCCTGGAGGATAACATCTCGTAGTCCTCCATAAATCGGAACCCATATTCGTCCATTTAATCGTAAAATTCCGTCCTTGCTAAGAGTTAACTACTCCTCGGTTACTCCTAAATTTTCTTTAGGATAGTTAGCTTCCAACACAGCTTCTCGCTGTGCAGCTAACAACCTTTTAATCAAATTATTCTTCACTTCAATGCTTTTGGCATTGATTCGGATGGGTTTCACCCTTTCCTTTCTACTCAGGGCATCAGCGACTACATTCGCCTTGCCGGGATGATATCTGATTTCACAATCATAATCATTTAAAGTCTCCATCCAACAGCGTTGCCTCATGTTTAATTCCTTCTGATTAAACAGATGTTGAAAGCTCTTATGACCCGAGTAGATTACAAACTTGGTACCATACAGATAATGCCTCCACAGTTTTAGTGCGAACACAACGGCACCCAGCTCCAGGTCATGGGTGGTGTAATTCTTCTCGTGCACCTTTAACTGTCTCGAAGCATAGGCAATAACCTTGCCTTTCTGCATGAGCACACATCCCATGCCAGTGTGTGATGTGTCGCAGTAAACTACGAACTCTTCGGTACCTTCAGGTAATGTCAGCACAGGAGCGTTGCTCAACTTTTGCTTCAGAATATCAAAGGACTCTTGCTGCTTAGGGCCCCAAACGAACTTCACTTTCTTCTTGGTCAAGGAAGTTAAGGGCGCAGCAATCCTTGAAAAATTTTCAATGAATCGCCTGTAATATCCTGCTAACCCCAGGAACTACGAATCTCTGTAGGCGTCTTTGGCTCTTGCCAATTCATGACAGCTTCAACTTTAGCAGGATCCACTTGGATACCACGCTCGCTGACAACATGTCCTAAGAATTGGACTTCTCGAAGCCAGAATTCGCACTTAGAGAATTTGGCATAGAGTTTCTCGTGATGTAGGAGTTTGAGAATACAACGAAGGTGTTTCTCATGGTCAGCTCGGTTCTTAGAGTAGATAAGAATGTCGTCGATGAAAACGATGACGAATTTGTCTAAGTACGGCTTGCAGACGCGATTCATGAGATCCATGAACACCGCCGGTGCATTAGTGAGCCCAAAAGGCATCACTAGGAACTCGTAGTGACCGTAACGAGTCCTAAATTCGGTTTTATGTACGTCCTCATCTCTGACTTTCAGTTGATGGTAGCCTGACCTCAAATCAATCTTCGAGAAATAACTTGCCCCTTGTAACTGATCGAACAAATCGTCGATCCTCGGCAAGGGATATCTATTCTTTACCGTGACTTTATTAAGCTCGCGATAATCGATGCACAGACGCATCGATCCATCCTTCTTCTTGACAAACAGAACTGGCGCTCCCCAAGGAGACGAACTAGGTTTGATGAAACCTTTAGCTAGCAGTTCATCCAGTTGGGTCCTTAGTTCCTTCATTTCGGTTGGTGCTAACCTGTAAGGTGCTCTAGCAATAGGTGCTGCTCTAGGGATGATATCGATCCTGAATTCCACTTGCCTACTTGGTGGTAAACCAGGTAGATCTTCAAGGAAAACTTTTGGATATTCCGAAATGACGGGAATGTCTTCTATCTTCGGTTTTGGCTCTTCAATAATCACCTGTGCCATGTAGATGACATAACCCTTCTTTAGACATTTTGAAGCCTTGAGCATAGTCACTTGCTCAGGAAATCCGTACTGGGTATCTCCCCGAATGGTAAGCGATTCACCAGACGGAGTCTTTATCACCACTTGCTTTCTGTTGCAGACGATTTGGGCCTGGTTGTGAGATAACCAGTCCATACCCAATACTAGGTCAAAACCGGCCAATTTAAAGGGAAGTAGAGATAGAGGAAAAGAGTGGTTCTGAATGGATATCACACATCCATCTAACACAGTGGAGACGGTTTCTATGGTGCCATCTGCTAGCTCTACCTCGTAATTTACATTTAAGGTTTTGACAGGCATATTCAGCAATTTGCAAAATTTATGATCTACGAAAGACTTATCAGCGCCCGAATCAAAAAGTACTCTTGCAAAGATATCATTTACGAGGAAAGTACCTGTGATCACGTTATAGTCTAGCACTGCTTCTTTCGCCTCCATCCTGAAGACTCTTGCATTGGTCTTCTTGGCCTCTTCAGGCTTCTTGGCATTATTAGGGCAGTTGGTTCGAATGTGCCCCTTCTCGTTGCAACTGTAGCAAGTTGCATCCTTTATCTTTTTGCAATCCACGGTCTTGTGGTCCTTGGATTTGCATAACCCGCAAGCATACGACTTCGACTGAGTCTGCGAGTTTGATTCGAGTCTACACTTTCCAAAGTGATGTCTCTTGCAATTCTTGCACTTGGGCTTCTCACCAGACTGTTGCCCATCCTTCCTTGACTCCGACCCTCTCTTGTTATCACCGTTTCCACGGTGCTTCTTGCCCGACCTCCGTGAAGTATCATCTTCACGCTTTCTCTTCTCAGCTTCTTTGTTCCTCAGCGATCTTTGTCGGACCGCATCCAGAGTGAGGGACAAAGAAATGTCAGCTACAGATCTAAAGGTCGCTGGCCGAGAGGCCTTTACGCTTGCCTTTATTTCGGGGGCTAAACCACCGATAAAACGAGCGATTCTCTTTGGCTCCGGGGTTACCAGATACGGAACCAATCGGGACATCGTGTTGAAGCTCGTGAGGTAAGCTTGACAGTCAAGGTTCGTCATAACCAACGATAGAAAGTCGGTCTCGATCTTTACATAAGCCGAACCGTGCGCGCAAAAGGCGTAACGGGTAACCGTAAGAGTCTTACACTGTTTTCCTAAGTCAATATGCTTTAAAGAGGTCGTGGTATCAGTAGGATACCTTCCATAATGCCCGTAATGAGTTTAAGTTCATATTATGCCCCGTAGGGGTATTTCGGTATTTTTAAAGATTATAAAAGAGGTTTCTGAGTTCTACAGGAAATCTGAGTTTCTCGAACAGTTTATAAAGTCTAAAATACTTTATTTAATATTTAAAATCAGTAGCAACTGGAATCGGGTCAAAAGACCTTGTAGAACTCAAGTTATGGCCGAAAAGGGTATATTCGGTATTTACCGAACCGATGCCATAACCGCAGGTTATGAGCAGGTTAAAAATAATTAAAAATCTTAAAAAATCCCAAAATATTATTCTACCTCAGTGTGTAAAATGTTTGGTGTCGAAATCTGGGTTGAGATAGGCGTTATGCTAATCGCGCTATTAAATTACTAAAGTTTCCGTAATTTGCGCTATTTAGCATAACTCCTATTTTGGACCTCGGATTGACGTGAAATTTTAGGGATATGCTTAGAAATCAGTAACCAAGGTTATGGTTCTTTCACATGTCCGAAATTCTCGTTTTAAATTAAAAAGGGCGTTACGGTCAACTTTTTAAGCATTTAACGGAAATGTGTAAAAGACTCGGACAAACAATGAACCGGTCACAGAGGGTTATACCATCATGTAACCTGGTCCTAAAAGAGTCCTAAGGCATATCTAAATCATACTTTAACGGGTCAGAATTGAAGTCAATGCAAAAGTCAAAGCTTTGCGACTTTCGGCTCCGAACCGGGTCAAAACAGTAAATGGTCGGATCAAACAAGCTTAGATTAGTTAATATACTTATCATCATGTTTTATGAGTGTTTAAACAGGTTACATATCATCGACATTACCGATTATGCAAGAAATCGCAAAATAGCATTTCTGTTGACTTTTTCTAAGCACGTTTGACTCGACATATGGACTAGTTAGAGTGGGAATCAGAGGGTGCCCTTTTAGGGGTTTAAAGCCCACATGATTACCAACATATAACTATCTTCGATTCGACAAACCACTGGACCATTTGTGATTTATCGCAAAGTCAATCGTTAATTACGACGGATTGACTTTTAAGCTAAACTATGCATAAACTAAGCCACAAAAGGGTAGACACACTTACAGAAGCTTGGTGCACGATTAGGGATGATAGAAGAATGGTTTAGAGCTCCAGAGATGGACTAGAATGCAGATTTGAGGTGTGTTTCATTTGTGCACAATGCATTAGCTTTTATAGTGAAAAACATAGCTCAAGATCATTACAACTCAACCTACAAGGGTTCATGGATGATCAGCAGGTGTCCTAAGGTGCTAGGGGACATGTAGAGGGCGTCCGCACTTCAATTAATGCTCAGATGATCGTTCACAAGCTCAAACATTGAATCTGTCCAAAGTTTCCGCATCTGGGACTCGTACGCGGCCCGCATTAGGATTCACGCAACTCACACGCGGGCCGCCTGGATCCTAATGTCAGAAAACGAATCAGCAGTTGGCTTGCGGCCCGCATTAAATCACCCATAACCTTAACGCGGCCCGCATTAGACCTGATTTCCAAGATTTTCAAATCTTTTGTAATGATTAACCTGACCTTTCGGTTTCGAAGGGGTAACTTTGCGATTTGGCCCTCGATTATTTACCGTTAAGAGCCTCGTGACCTTTACTCGCATTGTTAAGTCCCTGGTTAGTTTAATTACTATCCGAAAAGCCTTAACTTTTATTGTTGACGCTTTTGACCCCTCTCATACGAATTTGATCATAACTTTCTCGTTTTAAAACGGAACTTCGCGAAATTTATATCGTATATTCTAGTGAGCGTATTTTACTGTTACAAAGCCTCGGGTTCGTCAAAGGGTCACTCAGAGGTATAAATTAAACATGTTGACACAATTAACCCCTGTAGCTTGTAATCTCTCACTTTCTCCCGCGTTTCGCTCCGTACGATCCATGATTTATTCGTTTGAAGGTACGAACATCATTTAGGGTTACTATACAGTATATTTACCCTTCGTTGACATTTATAACCCTCGAATTTACATACTTTCAAGGTTTGTCAACTTTAGTCCTTTATTTAATAGTTAATGCCACGTGTCAACACATTATTGGATACAAAATTTCGAGGTGTTACACCACCAAAGCCTAACACCCCCACCCCCCAAAAACCTAAAACTAAACCCTAAACATAAACCCGAAAAAAACCTAAACCCCCCCCCCAAAACCTAAACCCCCACCCCACCCCCCCCCCAAAAAAAACCTAACCCCCCCCCCCCACACACACCCAAAAACCTAATCCTAATCCTAAACCTCCAAAAAAACTAACTCTAAAAGCTAAACTAGACTCAAAAAGCTAATTTTAAGCATGTAATGGAATTGTAGTACATGTTATATTGCACATGTGCACTACTATAATAATAGTGTTGAAAACAAGACGACACCATAAATCTTTTTTTATGTCATAAAAAATATGCTCGAATATACTTGAATAAAAGATAAGAAAATTTGTGATCTTATGGTGCCATTTTTGTTTTAAAATGATAACGTATGGAGAAATGAGAAATGTTTGAAAAGTTATATATTTTTTTTTCCAATTTTACTCCTCCTTCATTAAAAGTCCCCCCTCCTTCATTAAAAGTCTCCCTCTCCCTCCTTTTTAGTGGATTTTAGTTAGTTTTCTAGTTTTCTCATTTATATCTAGTTTTCTCATGATCCTCTCCCTATATATATATATATATATAATTATAAAACAGTGATAGTTATTAATAGTAATGGTAGTGTGGTTTCTTGGTAAGAACACAATTTGTTTATTGTGGAAGGTTGGGATCGAATCCCACTAGTAACCATTTTTTAATCACCTCTTACATTTTTTTTTGGCAAGCTGCTAAGGAGTACAGAACAAGTGAACTACCAACAGAAAGCCTAAAGAAATAAACAAGGACCACAAACAAAAGGAATAAAACAAATTAGCCAAATCCAACCTTGTAAAATTACTCCAGTTATCCTTATCCTGATTCTAACAATAATAAACTAAAAGATTATGTCCACATTTACAAAAGTATTATTTAAGTCGAAGTGTTAAAAAAGGGCCTCGGATTATCGATTCGCTTCGAGCCTCCAAAATTCTTGGACCGGCCCTGTTTTACTCTTATTTATCTTAAGAGGTGGTTGAAGAGTAGCATCTTCAATGTTAATCCTTGTTACCCGGTCTGAATAGATCCAGGGAGGAAGAATACGGTTCCTTATCCATCTACATCAAATAGATAAATACCATTTCACTTCAAATGTTGTAATTCTATACAACCTATGAATGCTTTTTTCAAGTAATGTTTGTTTCATATGGTTGGTTTAAACAAAGCCATCAATAGTAGACTAATGTTGTAGGGAATTCGTGGTGTGGTGTGAATACTTTGTCTTAAAGCCCAAACATTATGGAGTAAATTTTTGGGCCCCAATTCATTAATTGACATTTTTTGCAACTTGGAATGCCATTTTGCAACATGTTTGATTTATAGCTGTTCATATTCTATCCCATTTGTTGAAATGGGAGTGCCGATAATGAAGATTTGTCGACTAAGAGTGTCATCGATGGTTACAACAGCAACGGCAACAATCATAGAATTTAGGTTGTATAATTATAGTTTTTTTAACTGTAAGTGTTGCATAACTATAGTTAACACATCAATTTTACACCCCGTAGGTTTAAAATATTTAAAAATAAGGAAAATTCTTTTATCTTCTAATAGATTATTAACTAACTAGTGGTTTACCATGCGCGCGCGTTGCGGCGCGCTAAACCAAATCGTTCTATAAGAATGACAAAACATGTCAAATAACAAAAAGTAACTCAAACTAAAACGTCAAGTATTTTCGGTACCGGTTCGGCACCGGTATTCACCGATTTTTACCCTCAAATACAACCCCCGCCCAAGGGGCCACGCCGAAACCCAAGCCCACCTGGGGTGGTGACTTGGGCGTTTGTACCCAACCCACGACACAACCCCCTGCCCCATACCCCATATTCTAATATTTCCTAGATCTTTTTTTTAAACACATAGCTGTTGGCCAACAGCTAGCCTAAACGGCTACTTGTCTTGGCCAATGAGATCCCGCAATGTCATCTTGATAGCCCCGCTCAACGCCCGGGCTGAAACCCCTGCCCAAGGGGCCACGCCGAAACCCAACCCACCCGGGGTGGTGAATTGGGCATTTGTACCCAACCCACGCCCCAACCCCTGCCCCATACCCCATACCCCATATTCTAATATTTCCTAAATCTTTTTTTAAACACATAGCTGTTGGCAAACGGCTAGCCCACTTGTCTTGGCCAATGAGATCCAACCATGTCATTTTGATAGCCCCGCCCAACGCCCGGGCTGAAACCCCCGCCCAAGGGGCCACGCCGAAACCCAAGCTCACCCAGGGTGGTGACTTGGGCGTTTGTACCCAACCCACGACACAACCCCCGCCCCATACCAGATATTCTAATATTTCATAGATTTTTTTAAACACATAGTCGTTGGCAAACGGCTAGCTCAAACGGCTACTTGTCTTGGCCAATGAGATCACGCCATGTCATCTTGATAGCCCCGCCCAACGCCCGGGCTGAAACCCCCGCCTAAGGGGCCATGCCGAAACCCAAGCCCACCCGAGGTGGTGACTTGGGCGTTTATACCCAACCCACGTCACAACCCCGCCCCATACCCCATATTATGATCACTGTTCATTCTGAATGAGATCACGCCATGTCATCTTGATAGCCCCGCCCAACGCCCGGGCTGAAACCCCCGCCTAAGGGGCCATGCCGAAACCCAAGCCCACCCGAGGTGGTGACTTGGGCGTTTATACCCAACCCACGTCACAACCCCGCCCCATACCCCATATTATGATCACTGTTCATTCTGTTTGAATTTTATTAGTATATAATATAATTATATATACCTCAAGCACGTTTGGTATAATTTACTCCTTTTCAAAATAGTTAGAAAGCTAACCTGTTCTTTTCCAAGTATTTTTATGGCAAATTGAAAAATAATAATTTCATCTTTCTGAAATTGGACGATAATAATCCCAAGTCAATTATTAGCCAATAATAATCCGACCTCGTCCAATTTTTTTATAAAATAGTCTGCCGTTAAAATAAGATTAACGAAGTTAAGTGTTTTTCCAAATTACAAATCGATGTTTTAGGGCTTTTGATCAGAACGAGGATACGAGTCGATTGATGTAAAACTTACCTCGAAATACTGCCCCCAACCCACGAAAACGGTGCTTCAATTCGGGTGTTTAACTTCCAATTAACAAAATTCAAGCAATTTCGAACACAATTTCGAGGTAAGTTTTACATCAATCGACTCATATGCTCGTTCTGATCAAAAGCCCTAAAACATCGGTTTGTAATTGGGAAAAACATTTAACTCCGTTAAGTTATTTTAACGGCAGACTATTTTACAAAAAAAATTGGACGAGTTCGGATTATTATTGACTAATAACTGACTTGAGATTATTATTGGCCAATTTTAGAAAAATGAGATTATTATTTTCCAATTTACCTATTTTTATTCACCTTAAGTAGTATTTTCGAAATTACAAGAAAATTTTGAGTTACACTGATTATTGATATATATTTATTGTATTTTGCTTTCACACACAAAAGAAGATGCATTTTTTCAAAAACGTGTGTAAAAGATAGTTTAACATAACTACGTTATCTTTTACTTGATATTTCTGATATATATATACTAGGTTAGAATCCCGTGTAATACACGGGTTTAATAAATGTAATCTTATATATTAAATAATAAAAAATATATCTTTAAAAATCTCGTTTATTTTACGGGTTAAATAAATGTAATTTTATATACCAAATAATAAAACAATATATCTTTAAAAATCAAGTTTATTATATAGTTGAATAAATGTAGTTTTATATATTAAATAATAAAAAAATTATATCTTTTAGAACCTCGTGTATTGTATGAGTTAAGTAAATTTAATTTTATATATTAAATAAGGGATTTTTACATATTTCCCCCTCCTAATCCTCCTTATTACGTATTTCCCCAACCTATAAAATCAATTACATATTTCCCAATTTTTTTTGAGAAATTACCCAATTACCCTCAAATAACTCCTGCCTGTATATCCTATTCGGATCATCAACTCATCCAAGCCCTAGACGACGTTCATCTTCTTCATCAAGTATGTTCAAAACATCTTCTTCATCTATTTTTTTCCGAAACATCTTCTTCATCGATTGTCCCTGTTTACAACACTGGTTCATCAGACTGGTTCGATCCTGTTTACAACACTGGAATATATTTGAGGATGCTGTTAGAATCGTTCAGTTAGAATCGTGTGTGGACTATTAGAATCGTTCAGTTTTGAGGATGCTGTTAGAATCGTTCGTAAGTACAGATTAAAAACAGGCCTAAATTTCAATTTTTTTCCGAAATCATTCAATTAGAATCGTGTGTGGACTGTTAATGATGGTGTTATTTGCGTAGTGGACTGTTAATGGTGGTGTTTAATTATACAACTCAATTGGTGGTATTCAATCATCTTCGTAATGCTTCGATTTATGTCTGATATTACTCAACTAGGTGTTCAATCGTTCTTAATGCTTGAGCTGGAGAAAGATCGTAACATGCAAGAGCGTTGTCGTTACAGAAGTCACTCGAGCGGGTTTCGTCTGAACGACAATGGTTGATCCAGGAAGGCTTCGAGTACGTGGTAAATAGACTGCACCGAAGTCAGGAATATCTTGGACCGTGGGGGTTGTGCAATCAAACTTTTGGAACTCTGGGGCTCACTACGGGCTTGAACAATGTTATGAAAGTTGCAAAGATGGTGTGGCTTTGAAGGATGCCTCCCTATACAACTCGGGGGCCCATGAGAGGTTTCTTAAGGCGGTGCATGAGCTGGAACACACACGATTCCCATACGTTGTAACCCTGTCACAGTGTGCTGAGCGTTCGCTCAATGAATTAAGAGCACAAGAGCCATAGGGTTGGAAAAAGATGTAGATGAAGCTGCAGTTGGTGGTGGTAGTAGTGGTGGTGATCAGTAGTTTGCATAGGGTATTGTTTATGGTCCAAGTGACAATATCATCATGGGCCAGCTTTTGTTATGCTACTTTTGACCTTTCAGGTCAAACATGAACTACAAATATTAATATAAGCATGAACTACAATACTAATCTGCTATGCACAAATGAATTTGATGAATTGTTATTTACAAATGCTTATCCCTTTTTGTTCAAAAGATTAAGTAAGATATGCACACTCACTGACTCACAGACTAATATAAACATATTATAACCACAATCTCAAGCTATTTGCCTATTGTGATTCATACTGCGCGTCAACAAGTAAAAGGGGACGAGGAAAGAGTACAAAAAATACGTAAAAGTAGAAGAATTGGGGTTTCAACGGAATTTATGTTTTTATTAAGAACGGAATTTATGTTTTTTGAACGGAATCTATTATGAACGGCATTTATGTTTTTATTATGAGTATTATGGTTTTGTGTGTGTTGTTTGACAAGAGTAACAAGTAGAAAAATTAGGGTGATACTACATAATCTGGGTAAATATGTAATTGATTTTATATATTATAATGGGGAAATATGTAAATATTCAATAAATAGTTCATTAAGGGTAAAATAGTCATAAATAAGAGTCATTTAAATGAAAATGGGAAATATGTAATATATATATGAGTTAGGGAGGGGAAATATGTAATTGATTTTATGGTTTGGGGAAATATGTAATACGGAGGCTTAAGAATGGGAAATATGTAAAAATCCCATTAAATAATGAAAGAGGTTACATTTTTAAGAACCTCATGTATTGTATATTTTTGTTTTATGTTTCGTACTAAATTTTGCAAATTACCACGAAGCAACGTACATGTGTGATTCAACGTTTTTACGTTTTGTTCATAATTTTGCGAGTTAATACGGCGCAACGTCTATGTGTTGTTCAGTGTTTTTACGTCTATTTTTCTCATTTGACAGGTTTGTCGTAACGCATGAGTCCTAGATCGATTTAGTTATTTTTTAAATGTTCTAAATTTTGGTTATTTCATCGCTTTAACACACCACAACTTCAGCGTTGATAATCGCTGACAGTTGTGTCGAATTGGTGCTATTTGACATGCTTTTACGTCTGCGTCACAACGTGGGATGCTTAATTGTAGTTATTAAAAAGCAAACACTATTTGTATTATTAATTGCTTGGTGAAACATTAAGACGTTATTAATTTATGTTGCATGAACCAAATGGGCTGACATGGGCCGATTACATGTAAGATATGCAATAAGCCACAATAAAATACGAAAATCTTTTTAAATAATCGAAACTTGTTAAATTTTATTTTATAATTATCTTTTAATTAATATTGATTATCTATACTATATTATAATGCATGAGGCAAGGGCATTTTAAGATACCCAAAAAATAAGAACTCCCCCCCCCCTCTTTATTTATAGAAAGACCTCTAAAATAAGGGTAGTTTGGTCTTTTAAACACTAGTTAATTTTTAGCCCCTAAACTTATTACACTTAAATCCCTAAGGTTTTAACAAAATTATAGATAATTAGTTAGAATTCACCCCTCCATAACAAACTTATAATTTTTTTACGTATTCTTGACATATCTTATAAACTATAATGTTTAAAAAAATCCAAAGATAGCATGACGACCTACACATTTTTATCGACGTTTCGATAGTTGTATTGTTCAATTTCAACGCACGGATTAAAAGGTATAAGTTGATGATGCTTTCTGTACAAGTAATTAAAGAAGAATACTAATACTATTGTTGAATAACTAATTGAACAACTTTTTAATACTTTAGACAAATATCAACAATAATTCCTAATTTAAAAGGTGAGAAAATTTCATCTATACCTATAGTATGCATATTCGAAACATTAAAGCTAAATCCTTTACAAGTATGTACCTGGTCAATTGGCTCCTTGTTTTTAATTTTAAAATTTGAAATTTACAAGTGATTTAAGAAAATAACAACAAATAATCTTTTTCGTACATCTATCTATACTATATTATAATGCATGAGGAAGGGGCAATTTAAGATACCTAGAAAAAATAACAATTTTTTTTAATTTCAATGGATAATGTACAACTTAAAATAACGGTAAATTAGACTTTTAAAAATTAATTACATTTTAACTCCTTATCTTAATTACGTTTTTAACTCCCCCAACTCTAACAACCAACGCACTTAAGCTGGTTACATGAGCGGGACTTCTCAAATTTTAAATTTCATCTTCAGTCGTTCTCTCTCTATATTCATATCTAGGGGATTACATAAAATAGAAGAAAGGATCTAGATGAAACCCTAAAGTCTTCTGCTCGTTCTCTCTCTAAGTTCACTAGCTACAACAAATCGATAGGTGATTTGTAAATCGATAACTTGTTTTGATTTGTGTTGCCGCAGATTAAAATGGTTAAAGTGGCAGTCTTCTTGTTTGCTGTCAGCGTTGGTTGTTTACGGTGGTTTTGGCAAAGCTCCGGCGGTGGTTTATATACATGGTGGTCACCGGAATTTAACCTTCCTTCTGTTTAAAGATTTTGAAGATTACAGAGGTATGTCTTGCTTTTGTAAGAACCCTAATGACAGAATACATTTAATTTATTTGATGAATCTGTTATCGATCTTCAAATCCTGAATTTTTTGTTACCAGATTTTGTTTGCCTGTAGTTCTAGGGCTTGGAAGGGCGTTTATTGTTCCTCTTAAAAGCTATACTTATGTGGTTATGTTAGTTTTGTTGTTGTTGTTGTTATTATTATTATTATTATTATTATTATTGTTATTATTATTATTCAGTGATGATAATTAAAAAATAAAATTTGATCAATGATATGATATGTTATGAATTGCAGATTTTTACGTTTTGGTTCAGAGCTCTGTAGGTTCTGTTGGGATCCACTCCACTGGAGTTGATATGTGGTTTGTATTTCGAAATCTACCTCTCTTAGCTTTTGTTATTGTTTATAATTTGTGTGTTAATGTATATAATCTATATGGAGTTTTTATTGTTTCGCCTAAAGTGTGTGAATCATTTCAATATTTAATATGTTTGACATTTAAAGATTAGGATGTTCATATTTGTTTTTTGTTTTCTTTCTAAAATGAAGCCAAAATATGACAAAGATGATCACAAATAGTTGATCTATAACACAATGACTAGAGCTGACATATTTAAAGGGGAATTGCACTCTAGGCCATCTCCAACTCCAATGGTTCCAAGTCTCAACCATCTCCAACTCGAATAGAGAAGAGGAAAGGCAAATTTTGACTTTTGGAAGTCAAATGAGTGGGTCTCTTTAATGAGAAAACTCATGGAACTTGCTTGATTTTAACAAAAAGAAATGACTTTTGCAGTTTAATTATTTATGCATGTGCAATTTAACTATATTAGAGCTACATGAGTCAAGATTTTTGGGTCAATTTTGAATTTGGAAAGCAACAAGGTTGAGTTCCAAATAACTGAATTTATTGAAATTGTCAAATTTGTGATGATTTATGGAGAGGGTTCCCAGTTTGCTTGAAGTATGTCTTGGCATTAGTTTCACAACTGATAATGAGCCATTTAAGGTCAAATATCCCGCCTTTTTTGTTTTTTGTTTTTTTTTATCTTTTATATGAACACAAAGTTTACTATTAAGAAGCTATACACAAAATACAGAGGGGAATGGGAATGGTCACTGAGAAAATTGTCAACTTATTGAAGAATGAAAATATGTTTGAATCACAAGGAGGCTTGCTTTTTCTTTCTTAGGTATAAACATTTTATTTATACAATAATACAATTTTTAACCTTATTGTTATATTTAATTACTGATTTGGTGATCATTGGATTTGGATTATGACATTTTTGATAAAGTTGATGAATTTAATGGGTTTTAAAGTTGATTACAGATTGTTTGAGTGATGGTTGGTGCAAGTTGAGAATGAGTACGGATCTATAGGAAAGGCGTATGGAGGTGCGGCTACAACTACATGACTTAGGCTGCAAACATGGCGGTTAAATTGGACACCCCATTCGTAATGTGCAAGCAAGATAGTACTCACAACCAAATGTTCCATTTTTTGCTCTACACATTTGCAGAGAATTTGAAATCATCCACGGGATGAGACGAGACGAGAAAACAGTGGGTTAGCATACCTTCTTTTCTTGGCGAATAGAGAGTTTTCGATTATCTGTTGAAAAGGTATATCTTCTTTCTAATTTTGATTCTGAGACTAAAAGTGGGTCTAAAATCTGAATTTTGATCTTTTTTAGCCAAATACTTTGAGCTTGACATGTGGCATTATATTGATTAGAGCTTGATGAAATGCGAAGCGAAGAAGGATACTTAAGTTATATCCACTATTGCATATAGCACTATAGATGCAAAGAGAAACATGATTGGGGGATTTGAGAATCTATCAACTTTCCTGTTGTCTGTTTGTTAGGATTTTTAGATTTTAAGTTAGTTTACTTTAATATGGTGCTAAAATAAGGTATTGTGTTTTAGGTAAAAGCTGGCGTGGAAACTCAAGTTGATTTCGTTAAGTCACTTGCTTTTGAAGCCTGTGTTGCTTTCTTTACAGACATACAAGATTGCGGCCTTTGTGAACTGGCTACACGGAGAACTCTCCTTCTTGGTATGCCTTACATAGTTATTATATATAAAATGTTTTATGTTACAATTTAGTAAATAAAATAAAATAAAATTGAGCTATCTTGTGATGTTTGGAAAGGTTGATGAGAGGGCAGTATTGAAGCACTTTGAAGCACTTTGACTTGCCAGAAGGGAAAGCAGGTGCACTAAGAAAAGCAAGCTTTGAATATCAAGACCTGAACTATGTATCCAAACACGTAACTTTGTTGATGATTCAAATCACTCCTATGAATATGCTTTAAAGAATGTACAAGTTGCTGTATGTATCCAAACACTTGATATTTAGTTTTAAATATCTTTTTTATGATCGTTATAATCATTAACATGAATTATAAAAACAATTAACAATTAATGGCACTTTGGGTGATTCTCAACTTGATTAACCCGTTCAACATGTTTGACCCGTCTCATTTAGTTATGATATAAATTTGGCTATTTTGCTTATTATTTAGTCTCTTAACATATTGTTAACATATTAACAAATAATCTCTTTAATATCGCTTAATACAAGGAGAGAGTGGTATGCAATGCTGGTTAACATGTCATGTCTTCGTTAACGCACCATATGTTAAGGTACACCCAAGGCCTAAGTAATCCATATAGAGTTGCTTATTTTTCCTTATTTTTGTGTTACTTTATTGCATCCGTGTTTTCTTGAGTAACTTGATAATTTAAATGTTAAATATGTTACATACGAGAAATGTGTAACAGTAATAACATATATATCCACCACAATGATGCTATTAACCTAAGACCTTTAAAAAAACATAATAAACTTTTGTGAAAATATTATACGAAAACTACTAGAAATAAGTAGAGCAATGCAAAGTGTCGCTCCTGCTGCATCGCGCGGGCACCCCACTAGTAACTAAAAAATAGATGGCTCCAATGAATGACATGTGTCCCTTTATTGTTTTCTTTTAAGATTAGATTGTTAATAATTAAAAGCCTCGTTTATAGTAATTTAAGATTAGATGAAGTAAGTACTATATTTTTAAAGTTGCATGTAACATCAAAACCTTGACCGCTGAAAACGAATAACTTCGTTAAGAAAACTAGTTATAAAAACCGTCGTTGCGTTGCGGCGAACTTGTTTGTTATTTAGTCTGTGTTTGAAATCACTACGAGCGCGTTGCACACGGAATCGCTGAGAAAAATAACAAGAAAATATAGAAAAAAACACTAAATAATAACTGAAAGAAAATCAACTAAAAAAGTTGTATGGTAATGATGTTGTTCGGTAGAAACCCGTAGTCAGAGATGAGCAAATAGTAGTGGATACGGGTACCGAATTTTCTGAACCGAAAGATCCTAAGTACCAGTTCGGTACTGACGTTTGGCATTCCTGGTACCGGTTCGCTACCGTGGTTTTTACCTTCATATACCGATACTGTAACCGGTATTTTCGGTACCAATACCGATTCGGTATCAGTTGGCACCGAGCTCATCCCTACCCCTGAAACTAAAAAAAAAGTTGTATGATATCATTGTTGTTCGTACGGTATACGTGATCAGGGATGACCAAATGGTACTGGGTAGTAGTACCAAATTTCTTGAACTAAAAGATTATCGAACTCAATCCGGTACCGACTTTTGGCGTTTTATGTACTAGGTTGGCGCTGTTTTTTACGTTCATGTACCGATAACGAACCGGTTTTTCCGATATAAGTACTGGTTAACACAAAGCATATCAAAATAAAAAAGTAAAGAAGATAACAATTGTTATAATGTTAAAATAATAAAACTATAAAGAATTTACTATTCATTGCCTTCATTTATTAATATATAGGAGAATGTTAAAATAATAAAACTATAAAAAACTGTATATAATATTTTATTACATTATAATTTACTGTTCATTGCCTTCATTTATTATTAATATATTAACTAGATGGAACCCTTGCCGCGATGCGGCCGGGGCACTTACAAATTACGAACGTATAAAATGCTAGATGGAAGCCTCCGCGTTGCGGTGGAGAATGTTAAATAACATTAAACATTAACCATGTAAAACCTATGACATTGCAAAACTTCAAAAACATCAATCAAGTTGAATTACACAAACAAATAGACACGTTTCATAAGGAAAGCAACATTACATCATACAATGTTGATTTATGGTGATAATCTATATTCTTCGCTCCATGCCGATTCAAACACGATCCACTGAAAATCCTATCACCTGTGAGCACCTTTGTTAGTGCATTTATGTCTATCGCCTCTGTGAATACGTCGTAGCTGAAATGAGAAGAAATTATAGTGTTATAGTGTTATATTTAGTAAAAAGGCAAGGTGGCAATATTGTAATTAATGAGAAGTCTCATTAAACCCCTTGGTCTATAAATAGGAGAGTAGTGTCTTAATTTAAGAACTTTTGCCATTTGGAGATTTGAAGAGTTTATGAGCTAGAGAGAGAAAGTAGAGAGAGAAAGGCAAAAGGTGATTCGAGGTAGGGTTGTAAACGAACCGAACGTTCATCGAACAGTTCATGAACCATTTGGCGGGAAGTTCGTTTATGTCCGTTCGATTAGCTTAACGAACGAACACGAACAAAAAGTTTTATTAGGTTAGCTAAGCGAACGAACACGAACACGGGTCTCGTTCGTTCGACTACGTTCATGAACATTCGGTAATATGTTCATTTACGTTCATTCGTGTCCAGTTGATTATATCAAAGAAATAATAAATAATAAACCTTTTATCTAAACATATTGAAAACTTGAAGCCCTATTTTTTTCAAAGTTAACTAAAATTTGGACATTCTAAGACATTTTTGGGGATAATCATGTCTAAATTAGTTAAACTTGATTCATCGTTTGGTGGTCTAGTAGACTTCTTGTGTTTTGATTTATCATTTGATTGTTGTATTTAACTACTTATATCCAATGTTTAAGGATAACAATGCTTTTATTTTCAAGTTAAATGTTTGTTTGCGTTCGTTTGTGTTCGAGACCAGTGTTCACGAACTGTTCGTGAACAACTGAATTTCCTTAACGAACGAACACGAACATAAACTTATGTTCGGTATGCGTTCGTGAACAGTTCACGAACATGTTAATTTTCTTAACGAACGAACACGAACATGGCCTTGTTCGTGTTCGTTCGGTTCGTTTACAGCCCTAATTCGAGGTGCTTGTATCTTTCCTACGTTTTATTGAATAACAGATTATAGTACGGTTCTCGTGTTCGGTCCACACACGTGTACGGATTCCGCACATCACACGTGTCATACGCAATCGTTCGGGAGTCCAAAACCGATCCTACAACCTTCATTACTTGTGAGCACCTTGAAGTAGGTAAACAGAGTATCAGTTTGGGAAGATTTGTAAAATGATTCATGATTCATGATAAAGAAGGATTTGCACATTCCAAAAAGCAACATGGGTTAATAATAAGATAAGCTCAAACATTACACATTAAAAAATATATGAAACTAATAATCATTCACATAATTCATAGGACATAGCAGATTATATCTAAAAATAATTCTGAAAAACTTTGCTCTTGTTTACTACTCTACATGACAAATTAAAGAAAAGGAAAAGGAAGTTGAATAAGAAGAAAGACGGTGTGTGTGCATAAACTCACCCACCTATGTATACCTGTTAACAGAATTTGAAGCAAATTACCTCATTCACAACTAAATAGGAAGCATTTCAGATAGCAAATTACACCTAATTAAATCAACAACAGATAATATTATTATTCACGAAAGTGCATTTACATAACATAAGTAAACTAACCATCCTTCTTTTCAATCACCTCAAATGGCTCCTAAGGGGCATCATGGTGCATCCGGCGCCGAAGAATGGAGAAATAAAATATATCACACGACTTCTTTGGGAAAAAACACTCGCCCTAAGACTTAACGCAAAGAATGAGAACATGAGGGGTTGCGACAACACAACTAATGTTGCAGCCAAAAGGCTTGGTTCTACACCAAGAGGGCCTTGTCAGAGACCAAACCAACTCGAATGCCAAGCCAAGGTACCGGGATATGAGAACATACCTGCCATGGCTGCATACCAAGCTGTTGCTGCCAGGTGATAGCAAGCTCAGTTAAGAAGATATATCGAAGCTTAATAATAATAAGTACATGCCATTATAACACGCAACATAATTAATGACATATGAATCATTTTACCTGGACAGGATCTCTGACAGGAATCCTTTGCTTCTTGCTTTTATTGGTGCCGGTTACCTGGAAGAAAACATATATAAGATCTCTTAAAAAAACTTCAACACTAATAAAAACATTGAAATTTTATTTTTCTACTGATCTAAAACAACAATCTTTTGAATAAAACTTATATTAAATGTACCTTTGGCTCATATAGAAGTTATGCTCTTGATTAAGTTGTATACACTTGATTAATATCAAATGAATAGTGCATTTTTTTCTCAAGTTATCCAGACTATTAACTTCAATAAGCCTCCAATTCACGTCAACCCAAACCCTTAATTGAAATACAAACTAACAAATTAAATAATGACTCAAAACAGTTTAACCTATTCGAACCTTTCTGCTTGCACGCCAAGTCTTTTTGTAAACCAAACAAAAATAAAATAAGAAGTGAGAAGCTGTGAATCGGTTGTGAGAGAATCCTTATCAACTGAAATAATCTGAGAAACCAATTTCAACTTCCATTGTGATTTGTGAGAAAATGACCGATTTAGCAAATCCAAGGGTAAGCGATTTGCGAATCCAACCGTACAAGATCTAGAAGCAATAAATTACATATGCATATTAAGTGTTTGTGTTTGTGTTTGTATCTTTAAATACATCCTCTTCATACTAACAACACACTTCACGCATCACGCATCATAATCAATACCACTACCTATAATTAGAATAATGCTTAACTGTATCCAGAATTAGCGATTAAACAGCAAAGTAACACACCAAGAATGACTTCAACAGTAATTATTATCAAGTATCAAGTAAACAATAAACAAACAAACCTGCTTGAAAATAGCATCAGAGCTAAGAGGAGACTCCTTAATCCTCCGATGTATCGCCACCATCCATCATCGTCTGAACCAGAGACCTTCATCACTGACCGGCGGCCGGAACGTCAGGACAAAGGCGGCGGCGGGCAGCGGATCTGTGTGCATCGGCATTCCATCATCCTCTTGTCACACCCCAATATTTCCACGTATTACCGGTGGGCTCGGTGGGGAGTATCGTGACGTAGTTGATATCATCATAGTCAAACAACACAATATTTAAATGCACAGCGGAAGCAAAAGATAGATTTATTCCAACCGAATAAATTGTAATATTAAGTATCACAAACAGTTGAAACAGATCCACAGACGGATCAAAATAAAGAGGAAACTTGTTCAAAAGATTTTAATATGTCCAAGCTTGCGAGACTCTTATTGATGCTAAGGAGAGGCCAGCCTATTACGATAGTACCTGCACTTAACCTTTGTGGGAAAATACATTAGTTTACACTGGTAAATACAATTTAACTGACTCATTTTGAAAAGGTTTAAAATTGATTTGAATGCACATGGCACAAAAAGATTTTTATAACTTGGGATAGTTATTTGAATATAAACTTGTAAAAGATTTAAATGTTTCTTATGCGTTCAGTAGCCCGGGTTGACACCGGGTTGAAGATCAATAGACACACCACATGGTATAGTCCCGCAGCGGGTAAACCAAAAACCAGCGGTTATACCTTAATATTTATTTATGCACTAACGGGTGTACGCCTACACCCGCATGCTTAGGTCGTGGCCATTTCGTAAAATGATGCCAAGGATATCCGGGACATGGTCATTAACCCCCCAAAGGCTTTAAGCAAACAAAACAATTTTAATGGGTCATTTCAATGATTTAACCTTCATTTAATTAAAGATTCAATGCCCGACCAAGCGGTATTTTATACATCGTACCCCAAGCCCGTATAGGGAAAAATAAGTTAAAAGTATTTACCTTTGCAAGTATAATTCACAATAAGCAAGTGCACGTAGCTTTTATCGGATCTCCTATTCTGGAACAAAGGTTTATAATAACCTATTAGATTTCTAACGGGTCTTTAATTAAGCCTAAGCTTAGACCGGTTAGTTTTAAAGAAGATACGGTTCAAGCGCATGAAAGGCGAAGACCGGTTTAGAATGTGGTTTTGACCCGACAAGCTTGCATGCTTGTTTAATGTGGGTAACTTAATCACATTCTGGATTTTGAGACAAAAATGATATGGTTTGACCCGTTTCGACTAATATATGCAAACTAGTTACATAAGCCGATCTGAACGCGGAAAGTGCGTAACGAGTAACCATATGAATCATGTACAAGTTTCCTGAGTTAACATGCACTAAATATGTTGTGACGTCAGTAGGATATCTTCTATTATGCCCAGTAAGGGCATTTTGGTCATTTAAAAGGTTATAAAAGGGTTCAAATAGTAATCTGAGTTACAGGTCTGATTTATTTAGTAAATATACTTAATTTAATAAGTTATAATAGTAGGGTATCATATGTATGTGAAATTTATTAATTATGACCATACTATGCACCATAGGGGCATTTTGGTAATTTCACATAAGCCTAAAAGGCCCAAACTGGAAATATGAGTTTAAGACTTTTGCTTACTGTTAAAATATAAAAATTTACTGAATATACCAGTAGGCATTAACCCTTATATGTTTAAAATAGTTTTAATACATACTATGCGTTAAAAACACTTAAAAGGTGATTTGGAGCCATTTCCGGGTTTTGAAAGAAAAGCTGATATCTTTATAATTCCAGAAGGCTCAAAATAATTTACTTATCATATTAGATTAGTAGAAAAAGGTTTGATATCAAAAAGATTTGTAAAACTCATTTTATAGCCCGAAAGGGCAAAACCGGCAATAACCGAAATAAGCTTAGAACTCTAAGTTATGCTCAGCCTAAAAATAAATAAAAATCTCCAAAAATCCCAAAATATTATTTTATATCAGTAGGTAAAAAGTTTGATATCAAAAATTGGGTTTAGATAGGCTATACGCTAATTATGTCATTTAATTACTAAAAAGCTTTTTAATTACGCTAATGAGCATAACTCTTAATCTAGACCTCAAACAGATGTCAAATTTTAGGTACAAGTTTATAACTTAGTAACTAAGGTGTCCACTCTTTTACATTTTCAAAAATCACATTTTAAGGTGAAAAGGGCATAATAGTCGATATTTAGGCAATTAACGGAAACCTGCATAATAATTGGACAACTAATGAACCAAGCCGTATAATCATAGAGAGTTATACTAACATGTAACTAGGTCCAAAAGAAGCTCTAAGGCAATCCTAAACTAGGCTTAAACGGGTCAGAACTAAAAGTCAAAGTATAAGCCAAACTATGCGACTTTCGGTTCCGAACCGGACCTAAACTGAAAATTGTCAGGGTGAACATGTTTAGACATGTTCTTACATTAATTACCAAGTTATATTAATGATAAAACAGGTTGCATGGATCCTACATTGCTAATTATGCATTAATTTGAAATAAAGCTTTCTGTTGACTTTTTAAGATCAAGTTTGACCCGGCAATTGACCTAGTTAGAGTGGGAATCAGAGGGTACCCTTTTAAGGGTTTGTTACCCACATAATTACCTACTCATAGGTATTTTTAATTCGAGATTTGACTGGATAATTATTGATTAATCTCGAAGTCAAACCTTAATTACGAAGGTTTGACTTTTAGCTATTTAACTAAGCTAAACTGAATTAAGAAGGGTTATGGACACTTACAAAGGTCCTAAGTGGGATTAGGGATCTTAAGGAAGCTTGTTGAAGTCCAGAGAAGGTCCAGAAATCTGCCTTGGATGGAAATGAAGTGAGCAAGGAAAATGTTGCAACTTGTTCTTCTTATATAGTGAACCCAATTGAGTTGGATGATGCCATGTAACTCTACTGAGGTTATGGGATGCTCCCAGGTGTCCCTATGTTGCCCAATACCAGTTGCAAAGTCCCTGTTTTCGAAAACCATCTTCTTATGGCGGTGCAACCTGCTGAACAGGCACCTGTCCAATTCTGCTACCAACGACAGCCTTACGGACTGTAAGCCAAAGCTCTTGCGGTCCGTATGCTCCTCTTGCGTTCCGTATGCTTAAACGGATGCGATCCGTAACCGTCCCTGGCTTATATCGCCCAGTTCCATCTTTACGGACCGTAAGCCCTTGACTTTGTGGTCCGTATCTGATGACCAGAATCCAAAAATTTGTAAACTTCCAAGCTTTAACCATGCATTCCTTACAAGTCCGAATCTTGTGCTTTCCTTTTCAGTAGAGGGACCAAGTGCTCAGACCTTGCATGCTTTGCATGCTCTTACACATTTTGGTTCTTTGTGTTGAATGCCTCAAGTGCCAACATTTTTGAGAACTCACATTGGATCCAAGTCTTTAGTTATAATCAATTTGTTATTTAGGATAACCAGATTTAATTGCATAATTTAGATGTTGATTAAATATATCATGGTTAGGGATTTATTAATAGGTCGCTCAGAGGTATAAATTAACATGTCGACGCTTTTATATCCTACCATACATCTTTATCTGGATCCGGGTTTATAACACGCTTATCTTACATGACACGTGTCTTTATTTTATTGGGTATGATTTTATGAGGTGTTACGTCCTCACCCCCTTAAAAGAAATCTCGACCACGAGATTTACTGAAACAATTGAGGGTATTTTTCTTTCATTGTGGACTCTAACTCCCACGTGTATTCGGGACCTCTACGGGCATCCCCTTTGACCTTTACAATAGGTACATGCTTCCTTCGAAGCTTCTTTACCTGCCGATCCTCAATCGACAAAGGTTTTTCCACAAATTTCAAGCTCTCATCAATGTGCACATCCGTATGTGGTATGACTAGTGATTCATCAGCTAGACATTTTTTCAGATTGCAGATGTGGAATACATTGTGAATACCACTGAGCTCTTCAGGCAACTTCAACTTGTAAGCCACTGATCCGACACATTCGATGACCTCGAATGGTCCTATGTACCTCGGGCTTAGCTTACCTTTCTTACCAAATCGCATCACTCCCTTCCAGGGTGATACTTTTAGCAAAACTTTATCACCAACCTCAAACTTTAGAGGTTTTCGCCTTTCATCAGCATAACTTTTCTGCCTATCCCTGACAGCTTTCAGGCAGTCACGAATCTGGACAATCTTGTCCGTTGTTTCCAGGACTGTATTAGGTCCTGACAATTGAGCTTCCCCTACTTCTGCCCAACAAACAGGCGTTCTACACTTTCTACCATATAATGCCTCAAAAGGCGCAACCTTAATGCTTGTATGGTAGCTATTGTTATAGGAGAACTCGGTCAATGGCAGGTGCTTATCCCAACTACCACCTCGATCAATTACACATGCATGTAGCATGTCTTCCAAAGTTTGGATGGTACGTTCACTGTGCCCGTCCGTCTGAGGATGGTAAGCCGTACTGAAATTTAAGTGTGTGCCCAAAGACTGTTGGAAACTTTTCCAAAAATGTGACGTGTATCTGGTATCTCTGTCAGAGATAATAGCCACTGGTACGCCATGCAAAGATACAATCTTGTGTACATATAATTGGGCTAACATGTCGGAGCTGTACGTCTCCTTAATGGGTAGGAAATGTGCTGACTTAGTCAGTCTATCTACTATCACCCATATAGTATCATTCCTTTTCTTTGTCTTTGGCAACTTGGTGATGAAATCCATTGTCACCATTTCCCATTTCCAAGTGGGAATTTCAGGCTGTTGTAGCAAACCTGACGGCTTCTGATGTTCAGCTTTGACTTGAGCACACATCAAGCATTTAGCTACATAAGCAGCTATAGACTTTTTCAAGCCTATCCACCAATAATTTGCCTTTAAGTCCTGGTACATCTTATCAGCTCCAGGATGAACGGAATATTTGGAACTGTGGGCTTCCTGAAGGATGACATCCCGAAGTCCTCCATAAATAGGAACCCACATTCTTCCATTAATCTCAGGATTCCGTCCTTGCCATAGGATAACTGTTCTTCAGTTACTCCTAACTTTTCATCGGGATAGTTAGCTTCTAATACAGCCACCTTTTGCGCAGCTAACAACCTTTCATTCAAGCTATTCTTGATCTCAATGCTCTTGGCATTGATTCTTATCGGCTTCACTCTTTCCTTTCTACTTAAGGCATCAGCGACTACATTTGCCTTGCCTGGATGGTATCTTATTTCACAGTCATAATCATTCAAAGTTTCCATCCAACGTCGCTGCCTCATGTTTAAATCTTTCTGATTGAACAGATGCTGAAGGCTTTTGTGATCAGAATAGATCACACACTTAGCTCCATACAGGTAATGCCTCCAAAGCTTTAGTGCAAATACAACGGCACCCAGCTCCAAGTCATGGGTGGTGTAATTCTTCTCATGCACCTTTAACTGGCGTGAAGCATAGGCAATGACCTTGCCTTTTTGCATAAGCACACACCCCATCCCGGTGTGTGATGCATCATAATACACTACAAACTCTTCAATTCCTTCAGGCAAAGTCAGTACTGGAGCGTTGCTCAACTTCCGCTTCAAAATATCAAAGGATTCTTGCTGCTTAGGCCCCCAGTCAAACTTGCTATTCTTGCGAGTGAGTAATGTCAGGGGTGCTGCAATTCTTGAGAAGTTTTCGATGAATCGCCTGTAATATCCTGCCAATCCTAGGAAGCTGCGAATCTCCGTAGGCGTCTTAGGCTCTTGCCAGTTCATAATAGCTTCAATCTTCGCGGGATCCACTTGGATACCACACTCACTAACAACATGTCCAAGGAATTGGACTTCTCAAAGCCATAATTCACACTTAGAAAATTTGGCATAGAGCTTTTCTTGATGAAGCAGTTCCAGAATGCAACGGAGATGTTTCTCGTGGTCAGCTTGGCTCTTCGAGTAGATGAGGATGTCATCGATGAAGACGATGACAAATTTATCCAGATAAGGCTTGCAGACGCGATTCATGAGATCCATGAATGCGGCAGGTGCATTAGTGAGCCCAAAAGGCATCACTAGGAACTCGTAATGACCATAACGAGTCCTAAATGCAGTCTTTGTACATCTTCATCTTTAACCTTCAATTGATGATAGCCTGACCTCAAATCGATCTTAGAGAAGTAGCTTGCCCCTTGTAACTGATCAAACAGATCGTCGATCCTGGGCAAAGGATACCTATTCTTGATAGTGACCTTATTAAGCTCACGGTAATCAATGCATAGACGCATCGACCCATCTTTCTTCTTGACAAACAAGATTGGCGCTCCCCATAGAGACGAGCTTGGTCAAATGAAACCTTTAGCTAGCAAATCATCTAGCTGTGACCTCAATTCTTTCATCTCTGTTGGTGCCAACCTATAAGGCGCTCTTGCAACAACTGCTGCTCCTGGAATGATGTCAATCCTGAATTCTACTTGCCTATCTGGTGGCAAACCAGGTAGTTCTTCCGGGAAAACTTCGGGATATTCAGAAATGACTGGGATATCTTCAATCTTGGGCTTCTGCTCATCAATGGTCACTTGTGCCATGTAAATGACACAACCCTTCTTCAAGCATCTAGATGCCTTGAGCATAGACACTTGCTCAGGCAGTCCATACTGGGTATCTCCCTGAATGGTAAGTAGCTCACCAGACGGGGTCTTGACTACTACTTGCTTCTTGTTGCACACAATCTAGGCTTGGTTATGCGATAACCAATCCATGCCTATCACTATATCAAAACCGGCTAGCTTAAAGGGAAGTAGGGACAAAGGAAAAGAGTGGTTCCTAATGGATAGGAAACATCCATCTAGCACGGTTGAGGCTGTCTCTATAGTGCCATCGGCTAGTTCAATCTCATATTTCACACTTAAGGCTTTAACAGGTAATTTCAACAACTCACAAAACTTTTTATCTACAAAGGATTTATCTGCTCCAGAATCAAATAATACTCTTGCGTAGACATCATTAATAAGAAAGGTACCTGTTATGACATTGTCATTTTGGATCACCTCATGTGCGTTCATCTGAAAGACCCTGGCATTGGTCTTCTTCCCTTCCTCAGCTTTCTTTGCAGCTTTTGGGCAATTTGTCTTAATGTGCCCTTTTTCGTTGCAACTGTAGCACGTTGCGTCCTTCAGCTTCTTACACTCTAGAGTCTTATGTTCAGAAGATTTGCAAATCCCACATGGCCTTGGCTGAGACTGGGATTTTGAGTTATATCTGCACTTCCCAAAATGGTGCTTCTTACAGACCTTACACTTGGGCTTATCTCCAGATTGGTGCCCATCCTTCTTAGATCCAGACCCCTTCTTGTGGTCACAGTTTCCCCTGTGCTTCTTGTCTGAGCGTCGTGAGTTGTCGTCCTCACGTTTCCTCTTTTCAGCATCTGTGTTTCTCAGCGATCTCTGCCTGACCGCGTCCAGAGTGAGAGACGGTGCTATATCAGATGCAGACCGAAAAGTAGCTGGTCGAGAGGCCTTCACACTCGACTTGATCTCTGGGGCTAAACCCCCAATGAAACGAGCTATTCTCTTAGGTTCCGGTGTTACCAGATAAGGAACCAATCTTGACATAGTATTGAAGCTTGTGAGGTAGGCTTGACAATCCAGATTCTTCATAACTAGAGATAAGAAATCAGCTTCAATCTTTTCAACCTCATGCTGAGGGCAGTAGTTCTCCTTGATCAATGTCAAAAACTATTCCCAAGACATGTTGTACAATGGGATTTTCCCTGTAGCTTGGATCAAAGACCTCCACCAAGCTAATGCCTCACCCTTAAAAGACTGAGATACAAACTTCACAATGTCTCTTTCAGCACATCCGCTAATATCTACCACAGTGTCCATTTCATCCAACCAGGTCATGCAATCCACTGCCCCTTTCTCCCCAGTGAAATCCCGGCGTTTGCAAGAAACAAAGTATTTATATGTACAGGACTTGGCACGTGGTGCATTATCAAACACTATCCTCTTGGAGGGAACACTGTTTTGGTTTGAGGAATGTCGATTATCATCTTTCTTTGACTCATTCTTCTTAGATGGTGGCTTACTGTGAGCCTCTGAATGAGTCTTAGGCTTCGAATGCGGTGTAGATATGGTCCTACTTTGAGTCCCGCTAGACTCATTATACTGCCGCTCTAAAGCCTTTGTAATAGCATTATCAACTAGTGCTTGCAGCTCTGCACCGGTCATCTGTATCTTAGTATTCTCGTGGTTTTCCACCGGATGAGTATTTACCTCATCCGACCCAACCATGTAGCTTCAATTGCTACATATAGAAAATAATGGGCAAGGTTTATTTAGAAGTTTTTACAGTATTTTATGATTTATTAACCATGGTTTTAATAACCATTTTGGTTAATTTGCTAATTATTTAAATATTCTCAAGACCTTTGTTAATTTAATAATAGCACAAAAGGGAATAGTCATAGAGACAAATTTAATTTATAAACCAAGACTTTTACGGAGTCAAGGTATTAAGGCTTGAATCAAAGTTCATTGCCTTTTTCTAGACAGGGAGTTATAGGCTACTACTGTCTTTAGTCCCAAGGACATTAGTTATAGCCCGTAGGCACTTCACCCTCAAGGGATGGTTATATAATTAAGGGAATTTAAAATAACCCAATTAAAAGATGACCTATGTGATTTTATCGCATCACAGTTTGTCATGAATGTTAACATTCTTTCAGATGTTAACAAGAATTGGAATCTTTAGTGTAGGTTCTACCATCTTGGCCATGTCTGCAACGACATATAGACTAGGTTTTTACCTTTAATATTCTTTTAATAATTAATGCAGAATAGTTCTAAATTGAGATGTTAATGTGGATCTGAATCTAATTATGGAACTACCATCTTGGCCATGTCTTATGATGACACATGGCTAGGTCTTGTCCTTTTTAGATTTTGCCATTTTAGTATAATGGTAGATCTTTTAAATAGGAATGTTATTTTCATTTATTTTATGTTTCACGTTCATGCACATAATTAATAACAAACAAAATGAAAATTGAAATTTAAACCATCTCATTAATAATTTAAAGAAGTACATTTTTGCCCTAAATGGGACTTCTTAAAAATAACATGCCCACGCAGGGGCGAAACAAACAACAACAAACCCACGCAGGGGTCAACAGAAAGGCATACCCACGCAGGGGCAGAATACAAAAAGACAAGCCCACACAGGGCTGAGTACAGAAATAAAAGTCCATGCAGGGACTTGATTACAACTAAATAAAATAAATAAACAAGGTCTTTAATGACCCCTTCTCTTGGACTTCCCCTTGATCAGGTCTGATAACCCCTTGAAGAAGCCTCGAGTGTTACTGCGCTCCATTTGAATATCCCGCTCACATCGGTCCAATCTATCCAGAACCTCTTGTTGGCATTCTGACGGGATTAGTTGCGGCTGCGGCGGCTAATGATGCAGTGGTTAAGGTGGTGGCGGGTGCTGGTACACATAAGGTGGGTACCCAGTGGTCCAAGGACCACCATAGGGCCCTTCAGGGTGACGAGCATTGTAGTCCCACGCCTCCTAGTACGGGTCCACATTGGCATAGTTGTAGCTGTTGTGGCCCGGTAGCTCGAACGGGTTATATGCCGCTGAACCGATATATGCAGGGATTGGGTTATCAAAACCCAATGGTGGTGCCACAGGCGCAGAGTTTGCCTCTAAGACGGGGTTTGATGGTCCCCCCATCTGCGGGTCTTCTTCTTGGAGTGGCGGATAGTGGCTGCCACTCGAGGGCTGAGGAGTGCTGATGCGGACTCCTCCTCGCACGGACATCTGCGCATTTGATCTTCTCCGCCTCGGTGGTTCCGGAGGCGGCTGCTCCACTGGTGGTGGTGGTGGCGGAGTGACCGCCACAAATCGGGAATCCACAGAAGGATCCTACTGCTGTTGTTGTTGCTGCTGCTGGTGGTACCGAGACGAGTGCTCTGAGGGTGTAAAATACCACTCAAACTGGTTGAACCTCGCCTGGTAGCTATCCGGACCGCGGTAAGGCGATCCATGAAACGAGGACCCATCAGAGATCTCGATGGGATGGTTCGGGGTCCCGGTTGCTGGTTCGACGGGATCCGTGTCCTCGTCCATGTCGTTGTCACCCGAAAAGTGATCTTCGGGTCCTAGTGGGTTAAAACCCACGGGTTCTTGAATGTAATTAGTCGGGTTGAACCGGCTCTGAAAGGGGGGAGTGGGGTCGCCGAAAGAGTGGTGCGAATTCGATCGTTGTAGAGGTATGAAGGAAGGTTGGGGGTTGTTGGGCTCATTTTCAGACTGTGGCCCAAAGGAATGAAAGTAGGATGGCAAGGAGCTTAGGGAGACAGATCGCCTCCCGGGTTCAATAAATGTCCTCCAAGGTTCTTGGGGACTGGTGCTCATAGTGATTGAGGGTGTACGCCGGTGGGAAGGCCCGGCTTCGTGGTCATGGCCCGTCACTGGGGCCTTGCCTCTTCCTCCTCTGTGTCATGGCAGCATCTTTAAACCTGTTTACATAAATAAAGATAACAAACAAGAATATAAAACCAAAGACAAAAATAAAACAAAAACAGAATTTGTCCTATTTTCTTTGTCTAGACTTGGAACTCGAGGAATGTGCAATTTGTGTAACTGAGATTAAACACAAAAGGCTAGTGTCTAATTCACTCAGTGTTGGCTCTGATACCAACCTGTCACACCCTGATATTTCCACGTATTACCGGTGGGCCCGGTGGGGAGTATGGTGACGTAGTTGATATCGTCTTAGTCAAACAACACAATATTTAAATGCACAGCGGAAGCAAAAGATAGATTTATTCCAACTGACTAAATTGTAATATTAAGTATCACAAAAAGTTGAAACAGATCCACAGGCGGATCAAAATAAAGTGGAAACTTGTTCAACAGATTTTAATACATCCAAGCTTGCGAGACTCTTATTGATGCTAAGGAGAGGCCAGCCTATTACGAGTAGTATCTGCACTTAACCTTTGTGGGAAAATACGTCAGTTTACACTGGTGAATACAATTTAACTGACTCATTTTGAAAAGGATTAAAATTGATTTGAATGCACATGGCACAAAAAGATTTTTATAACTTGGGATAATTATTTGAATATAAACTTGTAAAAGATTTACATGTTTCTTAGGCGTTCAGTAGCCTGGGTTGACACCGGGTTGAAGATCAATAGACACACCACATGGTATAGTCTCGCAGCGGTTAAACCCAAAACCGGCGGTTATACCTTAATATTTATTTATGCACTAACGGGTGTACGCCTACATCCGCATGCTTAGGTCGTGGCCATTTCGTAAAATGATGCCAAGGATATCCAGGACATGGTCATTAACCCCCCAAAGGCTTTAAGCAAACAAAACAATTTTAATGGGTCATTTCAATGATTTAACCTTCATTTGATTAAAGATTCAATGCCCGACCAAGCGGTATTTTATACATCATACCCCAAGCCTATATAGGGAAAAATAAGTTACAAGTATTTACCTTTGCAAGTATAATTCACAATAAGCAAGTGCACGTAGCTTTTACCAGATCTCCTATTCTGGAACGAAGGTTTATAATAATCTATTAGATTTCTAACGGGTCTTTTATTAAGCCTAAGCTTAGACCGGTTAGTTTTAAAGAAGATACAGTTCAAACGCATGAAAGGCGAAGACTGGTTTAGAATTTGGTTTTGACCCGACAAGCTTGCATGCTTGTTTAATGTGGGTAACTTAATCACATTCTGGATTTTGAGACAAAAATGATATGGTTTGACCCGTTTCGACTAATATATGCAAACTAGTTACAAAAGCCGATCCGAACGCGGAAAGTGCGTAACGAGTAACCATATGAATCATGTACAAGTTTCCTGAGTTAACATGCACTAAATATGGTGTGACATCAGTAGGATATCTTCTATTATGCCCAAAACGATTTTAAACCCAAACTATGCCCAGTAAGGGTATTTTGGTCATTTAAAAGGTTATAAAAGGGTTCAAATAGTAATCTGAGTTACAGGTCTGATTTATTTAGTAAACATACTTAATTTAATAAGTTATAACAGTAGAGTATCATATATATGTGAAATTTATTAGTTATAACCATACTATGCACCGTAGGGGCATTTTGGTAATTTCACGTAAGCCTAAAAGGCCAAAACTGGAAATCTGAGTTTAAGACTTTTGCTTACTGTTAAAATATAAAAATTTACTGAATATACCAGTAGGCATTAACCCTTATACGTTTAAAATAGTTTTGATACATACTATGCGTTAAAAACGCTTAAAAGGTGATTTGGAGCCATTTCCGGGTTTTGAAAGAAAAGCTGATATCTTTATAATTCCAGAAGGATCAAAATAATTTACTTATCATATTAGATTAGTAGAAAAAGGTTTGGTATCAAAAGGATTTGTAAAACTCATTTTATAGCCCGAAAGGGCAAAACCGGCAATAACCGAAATAAGCTTAGAACTCTAAGTTATGCTCAGCCTAAAAATAAGTAAAAATCTCCAAAAATCCAAAAATATTATTTTATATCAGTAGGTAAAAATTTTGATATCAAAAATTGGGTTTAGATAGGCTATACGCTAATTATGTCATTTAATTACTAAAAAGGTTTTTAATTACGCTAATGAGCATAACTCTTAATCTAGACCTCAAACTGATGTCAAATTTTAGGTACAAGTTTATAACTCAGTAACTAAGGTGTCTACTCTTTTACATTTTCAAAAATCACATTTTAAGGTGAAAAGGGCATAATAGTCGATATTTAGGCAATTAACGGAAACTTGCATAATGATTGGACAACTAATGAACCAAGCCGTATAATCACAGAGAGTTATACTAACATGTAACTAGGTCCAAAAGAAGCTCTAAGGCAATCCTAAACTAGGCTTAAACGGGTCAGAACTGAAAGTCAAAGTATAAGCCAAACTATGCAACTTTCGGTTCCGAACCCGACCTAAACTGAAAATTGTCGGGGTGAACATGTTCAGACATGTTCTTACATTAATTACCAAGTTATAGTAATGATAAAACAGGTTGCATGGATCCTACATTGCTAATTATGCATTAGTTTGAAATAAAGCTTTCTATTGACTTTTTAAGATCAAGTTTGACCCGACAATTGACCTAGTTAGAGTGGGAATCAGAGGGTACCCTTTTAAGGGTTTGTTAACCACATAATTACCTACTCATAGGTATTTTTAATTCGAGATTTGACTGGATAATTATTGATTAATCTCGAAGTCAAACCTTAATTACGACGGTTTGACTTTTAGCTATTTAACTAAGCTAAACTAAATTAAGAAGGGTTATGGACACTTACAAAGGTCCTAAGTGGGATTAGGGATCTTAAGGAAGCTTGTTGAAGTCCAGAGAAGGTCCAGAAATCTGCCTTGGAAGGAAAACTTGTTCTTCTTATATAGTGAACCCAATTGAGTTGGATGATGCCATGTAACTCTACTGAGGTTATGGGATGCTCCCAGGTGTCCCTATGTTGCCCAATAGCAGTTGCAAAGTCCCTGTTTTCGAAAACCATCTTCTTATGGCGGTGCAACCTGCTGAACAGGCACCTGTCCAATTCTGCTGCCAGCGACAGCCTTACGGACCGTAAGCCAAAGCTCTTGCGGTCCGTATGCTCCTCTTGCGGACCGTATGCTCAAACGGATGCGATCTGTAACCGTCCCTAGCTTATATCGCCCAGTTCCATCTTTACGGACCGTAAGCCCTTGGCTTTGCGGTCCGTATCCGATGACCAGAATCCAAAAGTTTGTAAACTTCCAAGCTTTGACCATGCATTCCTTACATGTCCGAATCTTGTTGATGCGTGCTAGTGTGCATATGTTTTAGGTATATATTTTAAGCCCTTTTTACACTTTTTAGCCAAGTTTTAAATTTATAAAACACGATATTTACTAACACTACACACACATATGGGCAAGTGCACCCATCGTGGACGTAGTATAGTGTTGGTAAGATACCGAGGTCGTCCAAGGACACAAGAGCTTTTAGTACCAGTTTATCCTCAACGTCTAATCGAATAAAAATGTTAGAAAAGATTTTAAAACTAAGAAAATAAAACTAACTAAATGCTGAAAAATAAAAAATAAAAATAAAAACAGATAGACAAGATGAATCACTTGGATCCGACTCGTGTATAGTATAACCTTTGATTATTTTCGCACTTTTGCACTTGTTTAAGAGATTATCTTAGTTATTGTAGTAGGCCCCTCTTTTGAAGGCGACGTTACCCTCAACCCAGTAGTTTGAGTCAGCAAGGATACAATCCTAAAGGGTCGGATTATTGAAAGATAATTAATTAAGTTATTAATGCAAATTATGGTAGGCCCCTCTTTTGAAGGTGACGTTACCCTCCACTAAGTAGTCTGAGTCAGCATGGATACAGTCCTAAATAGCTGGGTTATAGTATTAATAGTAGTTTAACTTATGAGGGGGCCAAAGAGTTTGGGTATTGAAGGAGATCCTACTGACCCAGGTCCCTTGCAGGACCTCTAAACGCGGAACAAGGGCAAGACTCTTACCAAACCGTTCCCTTAACCCCCGACCAGGTAGCCAACATACCTCCATATAGACCGTGGAGATATGAATGGTGAAAATCTTTTATTTTATATAGACAGTAAAATAATGCCAAGACACCACGGATAAACGATAAGGAAGAATCACCTTCAACATAAGAAACTAGTTATTAAAGTCATTAATACAAAACCAATTAAGAAGTGCAAAAGATTAAAAATAAAAAGTATTATACTAAACACTTGTCTTCACCAAGTGATGTAAGAGACTTAGGCAAACATGGCCTTGATTGTCAAGAACTCTTACGATCAATCTTGGATCCCGAGACGACTCACACACTCTATGATGGACAATGGATGATGGTGGTGGATGATGGTGTTGTGATGGTGGTGGGTGGTGGATGAAGTGTGAGAGAGGTGGTGTGCCAAGGGATGAGTTGAAATGGCTCCAAGCACTCCTATTTATAGGCTGAACAGAAGCATGGGCACGGCCCCGTGTTCGTCTGACACTCACTCTCTTCATTAATTGTAATTCGTAATTACAATAAATGCGCCTGCAGTACTCTGACCACGCCCCCGTGTTCGCTGGGCACGGCCCCGTGGTGGGCAATAGAAGCTTCTATTAGTTTGTCTTTTCTGCTGCTTCTTGGGCATGGCCCCGTGCTCGCTGAGCACGGGGCGTGTTCAGTCTTCTGCCTTCTTTGTTTTGCTTGGGAGGATGCTGTCGAGGGGTCGGGCAATCCACTTTTGTCCCTTTTCTTGTATTTATGTTAGATTTTGCTGTCTTTTTGCTCCTTTTGTTAATTTGAGCTCATTTAATCCTGAAAATACAAAAGGAAGACAAAAGCATACTTTTTCCAACATTTGTACTAAAAAAGGGTTAGTTTTATGCCACAATTGATATAATTTATATGTTGCATTTTGCGCGTATCACTTGTGCTTTCCTTTTCAGTAGAGGGACCAAGTGCTCAGACCTTGCATGCTTTGCATGCTCTTACACATTTTGGTTCTTTGTGTTGAATGCCTCAAGTGCCAACATTTTCGAGAACTCACATTGGATCCAAATGTTGAGTTATAATCAGTTTGTTATTTAGGATAACCAGATTTATTTGCATAATTTAAATGTTGATTAAATATATCATGGTTAGGGATTTATTAATAGGTCGCTCAGAGGTATAAATTAACATGTCGACGCTTTTATATCCTACCGTACATCTTTATCTGGATCCGGTTTTATAATACGTTTATCTTACATGACACGTGTCTTTATTTTATTGGGTATGATTTTACGAGGTGTTACACCTCTGAAACCAGAGACCATCACCACTGGCCGACGTCCGTAACAACAGGACACAGACGACGGCGGGGCGGTGGATTTCATCGGCGTTCCTGACTTTCTGTCTTGCCAAATGAAGAAGATAAAGAGGAGTGTACTGGTAGAGACCCTTTTATTTCCCTCCTTCACTATTCATCACTGTTCATTGCGTTTCATTTTTGTACCATTAGTTGGGGTCGGTGACGCGCCTGAATCGGGTGGTGCCACCAAAGGTGGCGGTGGTCAGCCACCACTCCATCACGATTCTGCTCCACACTCCCTTTCTATCTATAGACATCTGCATATCTCTCTCACCCCTCTCTCTAGGGTTTGTATTATGTGTAAAAATGAAGGGTAGATGGTGGTTTGGGATTTTAAGCCGGGATGTGCAATGGTTTTGAAAACCACCTGCCACCAAGCTTGACAGGTGTTTATAACCCAAAAAGATGAAGCAGGTTGCTATGTAGGTGACTAACCTTCCAACTACTATTCATTTCATAGTGTTATTAATATATGTATAATATATGAGATGTGTGAAAGAGGCAATTTGGTAATTGTAACTCAACCTGGAGGCCACTTACGTATTCAACTACATATAAATAACCACGTAGTAGCAAAATAATTGCATCACATAAGTACCTTCAGAAGCCCCCTCACAAGCCCAAATCAGTTTTATTCAACTCTGGTCACCAAAACCCATCGGGAAAAACAAAGCTGGAGAAGATGTTTATTATGATGGAACCGGGCTGGGTTTTCATAGAGTTCCACCGCCGATTTTGGATAACTACACGAAAAAGCAATCAGGGTTGGTTGAAATTGAAGAAGAAAGTGAAATGAATCTTCCGGATTCAATTGATGTCACGTTCACATCTTCTAATGACGATAGTGTCCAAAATGATACTGTAAAAGGTGTTGTTGAAAATGTGCTAAAAACGGATAGTGACACTACTGAGGAAGATGGGTGTTTCTTGGACAAATACATTCCGAAACAAAAGTCCAAGAACAACTTAAATGAAGAATCAAATCTTGTCATGTACAAGATGTTGGGTTCAGATAAGTTGTTTTCGGATTCTGAGTTTCCGATTGAGAATGTTAATGTGAACAAATTGACAAATGTTTTCAAGTTGGTCGAAGTTGAGTTTTCAGAAGTGAACAATCTGAGTCAAACAAAGAGAAAAATGAGTTTTGAAAAAGATAAATCTTACTACAAGAAACCTGTAGTTCCACCGCGTTTTTACAGTAACAACAGAAACAATTGGTCGGGTGGTTATCAGGGGGGTAAGCTTTATCAGAAAAAGAATGTTCCAAACAAGAGGTTTGTTGAGAAGAAAAAGTTTGTGAACAGTTCGAGTTCACTTGCTGATGAAGAGAAACAATTTTTTTCAAAATTGAATGAAGAGTTCTTCGAGAAAAGAGCCTCGCAGTCTCAGTCTGAAGGCACTAGTCGAGTTGTTGATACTCGAACATGCTTCAGATGTAATCAAGTTGGTCACATTGCTCGAAAGTGTACCAACGTGAAGTCTAAGATTGAAACTGTGAAGACTCAACAGAAGAAAGTTGATGTGAAGGGTAAAGCACCAATGATTGTTGAGAAAAAGAGTTTGAAAAATGACAAAATCAAAGTGAAAAATGAACTCGTAAAGAAAGTGGTAACTAAAAACGACAAGTTTTATAAACGGGTTGCATTATCTCAATAAGTGTGGAAACCTAAAACTGAGAAAAAGATTTCACCTTCTGAGGATTTAATTCCAATTGATTATGATGCAAATTTTCCACCTCTTAAGGCTGAAAATTTCAAAATTCAAATTGCGAGAGTCAAGGTTACACCCAAGGCTGATGAAGCCTGGGTGGACACCATGTTTGACTAAACAGTTTGAATTGCCTGAGCTTCCTGGATCGCGAAACATGAATCGGCATCTTTATTGAAGTTGGTTAAGTCATAATTTGTTATGTGCAGGATCTTCCAAAACTTGTATCCAGATGGATCATGGATAGTGGAGCTTCAAGACATATGACAGGGAAGACAGTGTTGCTGTATGGTGTGAGAAATATCAATGGTGGTTACGTAGGATTTGCGGGTAATCAAGGAGGAAGGATTATTGGTGAAGGAACGTTATCCGACGGGATTGTGACGTTTGAAAGAGTTAACTACATTGCTGAGCTAGAGAATAATCTGCTGAGTATCTCCCAGATCTGTGACAGGATGTATACTACTCATTTCACTGATAAAGAATGTTTGATCTTGAAACCGGGATTTGTAATACCTGAGGAATGGATTATCATGAGGGCACCGAGAGTTAATGATCTGTACGTGTTGGATATGAGCGTAGATACTACAACCACGGGTCAGGCTCATTGTTTTGTGTCAAGAGCAACTGAGAAAGAATCGAGATTGTGGCACCGAAAGATGGGGCATATTCACCTAAGGAAGATGAATCACTTGGTGCATAACGATTTGGTTACAGGAGTTCATGTCAAAGGTTTTCATCTGGAAGGGGAGTGTATTAGCTGTGTTAAAGGCAAGCAGAAGAAAAAGTCACACTCTACAAAACAAGTCAATTCAGTTTCGAGACCTCTGGAAAGACTTCACACGGATTTATTTGGTCCTGTGAATGTCAAAAGTATTACAGGTGATTACTACTGTTTGGTCGTTACTGATGATTATTCCAGATTTTCGTGGGTTTCTTTCTTGAAGACGAAAGACGAAACATTTAACAGTTTGATGGCGTTGTTCAAGAGAATTGAGAATCTGTACCAAAGGCGTATCAAAAGAATTCGAAGTGATAATGGTACTGAATTCAAGAACAGCAAGATGGAAGAATTTTGTGATGAAAGAGGTATATTGCATGAGTTTAGTGCTCTGTACACTCCGCAGCAGAATGGAGTCGCAGAACGCAAAAACCAGACACTAATCGAGACGGCTAGAACTATGCTCGCAGATTCAAAGTTACCGATTAATTTTTGGGCTGAAGCTGTTTCCACCGCATGCTATACACTAAACAGGGTTCTTACTGTCAAGAAGTTCAACAAAACATGCTTTGAGCTAATCAATAACCGCAAACCGAATTTGAAATATCTAGAACCGTTCGGTTATAGAGCCTCATGGAAAGTTTGGTCCGAAGTGCATTGAGGGAATATTTGTTGGTTATGCAAATCCGATGCGACGTGTCTTCGTTCCAAGTGAGAAGCGGATTATTGAAGCTGGAAATGTTGAATGTCAAGGTTATTCTATGCCGCCGCAGAATCCTGGAGATTCATGGCGTTATCATTATGACAAACTATGGGATTCGTTTGACATGAGAGAAGAATCAAAGGAAGATGAAGATTTCTTTGATGAGTTGGATATTTTGCATGAATATGATCGCAGTAAAGGTTCCCAGCTGAGTATTCTAGAAGACCTCGGGAAACTTCAAATGATAATGAAGCAGGTCCTAGCAATGCTGGTGAACATGATGATGATGTTGCTCCTGGTAATTAGTCGGCAGAGAATGATAATCAAGAAGATGATAATATGCCAGTATTTGATCATGGTGATTCAGATTCTGAGGGGGAGCAGATCCAGATTTCAAGTCAAACAAACCAAGTTGGAGAACAAGATGCAGATCAGAATGTTACTAATCTGGAGGGCAATGTAGATGTTCCAAGCGAAGTGATGCCGCGAACTCTTTCATATCATCCAGAGGAGTTGATCATAGGAGAATTGCAAGCAGGCGTTCGCACGAGACGTCAAATTGACCAGGGCCTTACATGTTTTTATTCTACAGTAGCACCCTTACAAACTGAATTTTCATTAAGTTGTTTCATTTCGCAGATCGAACCACGTACTTATAAAGAGGCGCTTACTGAAGACTCTTGGGTCATTGCAATGCAAGAAGAGTTAATTCAGTTTGAAAAGTTGGGAGTGTGGAAGCTAGTGGATTTACCAGAAGGTCATAGAAAAATCAATACGAAATGGGTATTTAAGTGTAAGAGAGACGACAGAGGAGTTGTTGTACGAAACAAAGCTCGACTCGTTGTTCAAGGCTTTAGTCAACAGGAGGGGATTGATTTTACAGAAGTGTATGCTCCTGTGGCACGACTAGAAGCTATCAGAATTTTCCTTGCATTTGCGTCTTGGAAGAACTTCAAAGTATATCAGTTGGATGTAAAATCGGCGTTTCTTTATGGGAAGGTCAAAGAGGAGGTTTATGTCAGACAGCCGCCGGGCTTCACCGATCCGATCCACAAAAACAAGGTCTACTTATTGGACAAAGCGCTGTATGGTTTACACTAGGCCCCGAGAGCTTGGTACGAGACTTTGTCTCAACACCTACTAGCCAACAAGTTCATTCGTGGAAAAGTGGATGCCACTCTCTTCACTAAAGAGGTCGACGGTCATCTTCTGATAGTACAGATTTATGTAGACGATATAATTTTTGGGTCGACAAATGAGAGTCTGTGCAAAGACTTTGAATCAGTGATGAAGCAAAAGTTCGAAATGTCATCAATGGGGGAGATGAAATTCTTTTTGGGACTACAAGTTGAACAACTACCTGAGGGAATTTTCATTCACCAGACGAAGTACGTTGGTGATATTCTAGAGAAATTTGGGATGTCAAGTTCTACTCCAGCTGCTACCCCACTTGCAACGAATCATGGGATTCACCCAGATCTCACCGGAGACAGGGCTGATGAAACGTTCTACCGATCCATGATAGGTTCATTGATGTACTTAACTGCTTCACGTCCTGATATCATGTACCCAACGTGCCTCGCAGCAAGATATCAATCTAACCCGAGAGCTTCGCACATGATTATTGTGAAGAGGATATTGCGCTACCTGAAAGGAACTCCGTCATTGGGGTTGTGGTATCCTAGGAAAGGCGACTTTACGCTCGAAGGGTATTCCGATTCAGATTTCGGATGCTGCAAAGTCAATTCTAAATCAACAACTGCAGGATGCCAATTCTTTGGACCTAGATTGGTTACCTGGCAGTGTAAGAAACAAACGTCTGTGGCGTTATCTACATGTGAATCGGAGTACGTGTCTGCTAGCAGTTGCTGCTCTCAGATCATGTGGATACAGCAACAGATGCGCGACTACGGTTTGCAGTTTCTTAACACACCTCTTTTTGTTGATAATAAGGCCGCTATTAACATAACAAAGAATCCAGTACATCACGCTAAAACTAAACACAAAGAAATTCGTCATCACTTTAGTCGCGATTGTTTCGAGAAAAAGTTGATAAGAATTGAGAAAATCCACACTGACGAACAGAAAGCTGATTTACATACCAAAGCTTTTGATAAAAATCGGTTTAAATATTTATTAAAACTGAATGGTATGAAGCTTCTTTCGGTGTCGGATGGAATTGTGGGCGTTGATGAGAATACTGTTGCGGATGAAGATGAGAAACAATCTGCAATGGTTTGTCGATTTTTTACTTGTTTTGGTATTTAGGGGGAGTAGATAGATGTAAATAGATATATTTTCAGAAAATACAAAAACAGTAAAAAATGCAAAAAATACAAAAACATGATAAAATTTCAAAATCCAAAAACAATATAAAATCTGAAAAAGAGCTTGTGTATATAGGGAAAATGATAGTACATCGGCTAGACAATTACAGTATGCTAAAGATTTGTAGAGTCTAAATGAGTTAAACAGTCTCACTAATGATGTGTCGATAGGTTTTCACACATTTAGTAGATTTATTCGGGATATAAACCTAAAATTTTAAACTTGTGAAATTTGTGGGGAACACTACTTGGATATATAGGTAACCCCTGAAATCTCGTTTGAAAGGTCTCGTATTCTGATATACTAGGTTTTTATACTCAATGATGTCTGGGGTATTATTCCGGGACTTCTGCTGAATGGAAGTTCTGACCTAGTCCTTGGATAATACTTTCCGCAAATGCTTGAAACATAGCATAAACCCTCAGCATGCTGATGAAACAATAAAATTGATAGTCGCTGCTGTTGTAACTAAAAGATCCTCTAAAGGGGACATACTGAAAAGTCGAAGCTGATATCTCTCTGCGCATACGGAAGTATCGACCTGAGATCCCTCGGCCCTCGCATTACCTAATTTATGTACAGATATCATTGTAGTATACTCACCTGTAAGACTGAATATTGGGATTCTGGATACGGGAGTATATTCAAGAGGTGGGACACATAAATGAGCTAAGTTCATAAGACATCTAAATCGTATCCTGAATAGATTAAACTTTGTGTGAGAATTTAAGATGGATCAGTATATCGACAATCGAGGTGAATTGTTTAAGTCTGAGCATGAAATGAAGCTTAACGGTACTTGTAATTTGTCTGAAATGCTGATATGATTCCCTGACACGCTCGCCAAAAATAAGTTTGTAAATAGTTTACTTTGTTTACTTTCTGCAATTTAAGTTTTCTGCATTTCATTTCTTAGTTTAGAACACTTTGATAAAAATCCAAAAAGATTTTATTTCTGCTTTATTTTAGACAAACCAAAGTGGAGAGTTAATCGTTGGATTCTCGAAGATTGAAGCAGATGCTGGAAAGTCTGGACTGAAGAATGAGGAGAGCTTATCTTGTTGAAGTTTGAATTATAGAAAAGTCAAAAACAAGTTCATTAATTTGATACTTGTTATTTTCAGAAAATGTTTGAAAATGTTTTCAAAATCAGTTTGATTCGTCAATAGATCAACCAAGGTCATTAAGTTGAACTTGGTAGATTAATTGAGTAATCAGGGTCATTAACTTGGATCTGAATACTTGAGTGGATTTCTAAAGCTGATTGAGTTAATGGTTTATTGTTGAATAGATAGAATTGTAATGTTTGATGTTTGAGACACAGGTTTTGGACTTCATTATTCCCACGGAAGCTAATTGTCAAAGCTTGAACCAGATTAAGACCTCAGATTCTAGCATATTGAGAGGGGGAGTCTGTGAAAAGCGGAGTCTGGATCAACAGTCAAAGGGAAGTCTGAAAATGGAGCCAGGACAAGATTGTGAACCTGTGAAGATAGAATGCTTATGATGTGAAGACAGAGAGTTGGAGACAAGACCAAGACTGAAGACTCGGAGCTGAAAACTTCGTCAACATCCAAGGGGGAGTCTTTTGGTGCAAGAAATGTCTGTTGACTACGTTTACATTGAGTCTTAGGTCAAGTTAGGTCAAAATAGGAGCTTGGAAATCAAGATTAGGGTTTATTATAGAGGTTTCTCTCTTATGAACATAGTTTAGGGGGATTTCGCTTATTAGGTTTTTAGGGTTTCGCTCATGTGGTTAATAGGTGGTTTTGCTTATGCTTACACATGGGGTTTCGCTCATTATGACATGTCATAAGAGCGAAACTAGACAACCTATATATAGTCTCATGTGTGAATTTAGTCTGTACGTTGGAGCAAAACCTGGTCATGCTTGTGGTAACGAAACTCTGTCAAATTGTAATCAGAAAGCATCAATAGAAAAGGAATTAAAGAGGAAAAGCTGTGTAACTTCATTTGCATTGATTCCGCCTTTGTATTTGAAGATGAACTGCCTTACACTAACTGTTTAGGGTCGGAAACCGGTCCAAAGTTCAGATCTGGAGTTGAAGGATGAAAAGAAGTAGCTTGTGTTGTATCTTGTGAATCTTCGAAGTTTTCAGATCTGGTATCGTGTGAAATCTGCATTGTAGTTGTAGGTTTTTTCAATTTAAAAAGAAAAAAACAAAGATAGAACAAGGAATTGAATTTGAGTTGTTTTGAGATTAGGAGGAAAGGGTTGGAAGAGGTTGGAAGAGGTGGGAAGACATTGGACCATGTCTGCGTGGGGAAGAGGACGCGCAGAGGTTTGAAGACATTTTTTAATGAAATGTCTTCTAAAAAACAAACGGTTTGCAGAGCTAAATGTCTGCGCGTGGTCTGCGCGGCGCAGACATAAGAGGCCAGAAGAGGTTTTTCTGAAAAAACAAATACCCTCTTAATCATTTATAGTATGTTATGTAATTGTACATGGTCATTAATAAACCCGTCATTATTATAGGCGTTTACATAATACTTATGAGCGATAGACCTTTAGTTATTGGATCCATTAGCATATCATGAATGTTTTCGATACAAATATTGAGTTTCCTCAATTCGTTCATAAATAAATAACAATTTTGCATGGAACTTTTATGCAACACCTCTCGAATTGTTACTGTTCAAGGAAACATGGTAGTTGGTTTTATCACAGTAAGTCCTCAATATATTATTTATATGGAGTTAATAAACTTATGAGTCCACTAATAAGTTTTCAACTACAATTAGTGACCATTGCTTTGTGATTAGCAACATATTATGTCATTATAACTTAGGTTGTTATTATCAATTCATTATGACTCCTCCATGAGATAGAATTTGTCTGCTAACATAAGGATATACCCCGAAATTACATTTATCATCTTTGAATATTACAAAGTTAAAGTAATCAACTGGTTTGAATTTTTACTTCTTCTTTAAATTATAGTCTTGTATTTCTTTTATAAATATTTTAATACTCCATAAGATTCTTCACATTAATCTTGACATATCTAGTATGTTACAATGTGAATAATATCTAAACGAGTATAGATTTGAACCTACATAAGACTTCTAATTAATGAAGCACAAGGATATAATCTTTTTGATCCTATTATCCTCTAAAGGAAATCAATATTGTTTGTTACATGTGTAAGGACCCATTTTAAAGTAAAATTAATGGAACGAAACTAATGTCCCATTGGGCCAATCTAAGTATGTTATGATATCTATTATATAACAGATATCTCTGAGATCTGTTATATTCCAGTATGTGTTAACAATGCTTTGACTTATGTAACATATTATCAAAATTAAGGACAAGTTTGTTATACTTACTCCCACTCGTCTTCTTAAGGTAGGTACATTAATCCACTTGATTCTTGCTGAAAATAATTGCATTAAATTTAATCACATTTTGTTGTTTGCAGTAACTCATACATAGATGTTATTGGGTTACAGATAAAGTGTTCTTTGACCTTCAGTTTAGAAATTTCAGGTTGTTTTATGAACATGTAAATATGTAAGTCCGTTATTAAGTAAAGTTGTTTTAATGTCCATTTAATGTGGCTTTATAATCTATTAGAACAATCACTACAAGAAAATGAAGCTAGGATAACCCCTAAAAAATGTTGCATTAAGTCTTGAAAAAGTTGCATTAGGCCTAATGCAACTTTTTATTGGGGGCTACATTAGAAGCAGTTGCATTAGATCTAATGCAACTTTTTAGGGCCTAATGCAACTTTTTTCTTAAGTGTTGCTTTTAGTATACAAATGCAACTTTTTTCTATGCAACTTTTATAACACTCAAATGCAACTTTTTTTTATATTTTAGTTACAAAAATTTAACCTTTTTTTCACTCAAATGCAACTTTTTATACATGTAAATGCAACCCTCAATGTGGTTTAGTTACAAAAATGTAACCCTTTTTAGAGTTAATGCAACTATTATTTTCTTTTTAATATGAAAAATGCAACCTTTTTTTTACACTAAATGCAACATTTTTTTAAGAATTTTAGTTACAACAAATGCAACTTTTTATACCTAAATGCAACTTTGTACTATAAATTTTATTGCTATTATTCGATGTAGAAGGTCTACAGTTCAACACCCACCGGCTTCCTTTTTTAAAATTTTTACCTAGGATGTTATAAATATGGTACCCTTTCATTTAATTAAAATTAAATTAAAGCATGGCATTTTTTTAAAGCAATCACTTTTCTCTTTCATTTAATACTAAAAAATAAAATTTATATTATTAGAGAGTTAATTACACCGTTAGTCCCTGTGGTTTATGGAAAATAACAAGATCAGGTACTAATAGTTTAAAACCACATTCTGAGGTTCTAACTTTTCATTTTATAACAACCTGGGATATTAACACTAACTTTTGTTAACTTTTCTGTCAAATTTGATTGAAATTACTTAAATACCCCTTTATAACTAAAAGGGCCATTTATGTAATTAAGTGTATTTAGACTCAAGGGACCCTTTATGTAAATTTAAAAAGTTATGTTTTCCAAAGGTCAATTCCAGTGGACCAAATTTGGGTAATCTGTCTTAAAAACATTCTGAGCTAAGTTGACTCCGGTGAAGAATCCGGTTACCAATATGATTCTATTGTCACGTAAGGAACTTTGGTCAACAGTGGCTGCCGGCTTAGATGAGGGTGTTGATTAACCGTTCAGGTGAAGTATGATATACTTGCCAATTGAATATATTGATATTAACTAATTGATACTCATTGTGAATCTGTTTATGGATGAGGAACCTTTAATGATGATAAAAAATGTAATTTTGCCACATCACACATAATTTTCTGTACATACAAAGGTAGCCAAAAGCAAGGAAAGTTGAACATTGTTCAACTTCAACAACAATCTACCACCGTAATAAGTGATAAACAAACGGAGATTTCCAGCTTATTAAGATCTTTTAAACATCATGATGATCAAGTGGAATGATTTTGGCCAAAAAAGGAGAGTGGCCACTAAAATCACCATCATATCTGCTGCTTAATCACCAAATGTAAACAATCGGGTCTCACCTTTATTGTCGGAACACCATCGCAGCGGCCGATTACCATCACCACAACATCACCGTCACCGTCGTAACCCTTTTCAGAAATCTAGTTGCTTCCCCGGCACCTGTTCATAACTCCCACCGTCGACGTTAACGCCACCACTGTCATCATTATCGGACCACCGCTGACGTCATCACCGAAACCCACCTCTGTTTCCATGTCTTCGAACCCAAACCACCGCCTCATCACCGTCTTCCCCTTCAACACCATCGATCATCGAAAACACTAACGCCATCGTCCGTTGCCGTTGACTAAAGCCATATCGCCGTCGTTATCGTCGGAATCCTATCTAGCATCACTACCATCTCCTGAGCAGCTCGACCGGCCAGTCGGAGGCCGACCTTTCATCTTCGTCGATCTACTTTCTCCCTATCAATTTATGTACATCTCTCTCTCTGTCGCTTCTCTCTCTTATGTGGGTGTTTGGGATTCCTTCTCAAAATGACTTATTAACTTATGTAAGTCATAAGTGAGAAGTTAGAAATTTTGACTTCTCAAAAATGACTTCTCAAACACACAAAACCCTTTAAAATAAGCAAACCCAAACACTTAAAAAACAACTTATTAACTTTTATAAGTCAATAAGTCATAAGTTGCTCCAAAATAAGCTAACCCAAACACCCCCTATCTCTAATTATGTCGTAAAACAGAAAGTCAATTTTTACAATATACATAGCTAAAAGGATTGAGGTAACGTGGCAGGCTAAAGCTTCACAAAGTGGGAAAACATTGTAGAGTAATTACATAAAGGGTCCCTTGAGTTTAAATACAGTTAATTACATAAATGGTCCTTGTAGTTGTCAAAGGGTATTTAAGTAATTTCAATCAAATTTGACAGAAAAGTTAACAAAAGTTAGTGTTAATACCTCAGGTTGTTACAAAATGAAAAGTTAGAACCTCAGAATATGATTTTAAACGATTAGTACCTGACCTTGTTACTTTCCATAAACCACAGGGACTAACGGTGTAATTAACTCTATTATTAGAAGTTCAAACAAAATTACCTTTGTAGTATACATTCTACAAGAACACTTTACCAAATATTTTTCTATAATTGTATTATAGAAAGAGATATGATATGTTAATTAAAATAATAATAAATAACAAAAAGTATGACTGAACCGAACCGCAACTAAAATACTAACAATGATTTTCGGTTCAATCACGCCAATAGTTCTAAAACTTGATTTACAATTAAATGAGCTTCCGAGTCGGTGTTTATGATGTAGATTTCTGTTTCTTCATAACGCGACAGGCTCTAACCGCACAAGCATGGTCTCGTTCAAAGGGTTAGTTGCTCCAATGGTTAAAAGCGCTTTTTTCACAAGTTTGTATTATGCTAATTATCTAGTATTGAATTAATTAACTTATATAATTGTTTATTTTTGTCACATATATTAATACACTAATAATAAAAAGTTAACATTTTTTCTCAAAGTTCGTATCTCCCAAATACGATTTCCCTCCTACCCCAAATTTCACCCACTTCCCACCAAAAATTATAATTTCACCATCATCATAAATTTTGGTATGTATTATTTACAAGGAATATGTTTTTAAGGAAAATAGTTTTAGTAAAAATAGAATATTACTTAAACATATCAATATATTATTTACAAACTATACTATTTACAACCAAAAGTTTTCATACTTTTTTATCGTTTTTATTGAATTTCTCAATCTAAAAGTTTTTGTCATAAAACTTTTGATCTAATAGGTAATTACGTTATGACACGACATCATGTACATTTGGATTCAATCTTTTTTAAAATAATAGTTGCTTTTAACCTTTAAAAATGTAACTTTTTTAAAATAAGAGTTACATTTAACTATTAACAATGCAACCTTTATAAAAAAAGTTGCAAATTTTTCATAAAATTTGTAACCTTTTAAGAAAAAGGTTGCAATTTTTAGTAACTTTGCAACTTTTTATTATAAAGGTTACAAATTTAATATGCTATTGTAACTTTATAATATAAAGGTTGCATTAGATCTTCTAATGCAACCTTTATATTCAACGTAGTTACATCAGAGGCAAATGCAACTCATTTGAAAAAGGTTACTTCTAAAAAGTTACAATAGGCCTATTTTCTAGTAGTGAGTGAAACCAACCCATCATATCCATCTCCACTAGGCAATAATGACTATACACCAATTTAGGAAAAAACCCAATAAATTTAGGGAAAACCCCCTTTATGAGAATCGAACCCAGAACTTAATGGTCGCTAAGCCTTATCTTACCTCTAAAATGTCACTAGGGTAGGCTGAATTTATTCAACCCATGAAGTATATGGGTTTCTAACTACCATTAAAAAAAGATAAAAATGTCCGAATAGTCCATGTGGTTTATTCATTTTTCACCTTTAATCCCTAACTTTCTAAAAGTACAGCTATAGTCTCAAACTTTTGTAATTTCGTTCCCGGATAGTTCCTGAAACGGATGGAGGTTAGTTTTGGTGTTAAGTAGGTGTGAGATGACAAGATTACCCTTACTAATAAAATATTAATAAAAATAATATTAATTATCCAATAATAATAGCACCCGGTTTTACCCACCCCACTCCACCTCTTTTCTTTCTTTCTTGTTTGTTTCCATAGTCGATTATTATCTACAGTTTCACACAAATTATAATTGCTTACTCCAGTACCTTCCCATAAAGCTCTAACCACCGTTTGTTATATATGTTGTCCCTAACTAGATCATACACACACACTGTGTCTGAATGAAAGAAGTTCATTTCACAATCTTTTCATGCAGACCCACAAAAGAAACACACTTTCCTACAATACCCATAAATTATATTTCATTTTCTTGAAAAAAAGTTCAAATTTTTATTTACAAAATGGTGGTCAAGAAGCCAAGAATAGTGATCATTGGAGCAAGAATAGCAGGGTTAACAGCTGCAAACAGGCTTCATAAATCTATGCGATCAAAAGGTGGAATTGATCTTTGTGTTGTTGAAGGTGGGAATAGAATTGGAGGGAGGATTAAGACTTCATAGTTTGGTGGTGATTGAGTCGAAATGGAAGCTACTTGGATCCATGGAATTGGCGGTAGCCCAGTATGCAATTCACCCCCTAAGATAATGGGTGCAGGCACAAACAAGAAAGAGAGAAAACGGGTGGAGTGGGGTGGGTAAAAGTATTAGTAAGGATAATTCTGTTATTTCACATCCATTTAACACAAAAAACTAACACCTATCCATTTCAGGGACTATCTGGGATCGAAATTGCAAAAATTAGGGACTATAGTTGTAATTTTAGAAAGTTAAGGACTAAATGTGAAAAATGAATAAACCACATGAACTATCCGGTATTTTTCTCTTAGAAAAATAAAGATTATTTTCTCTTTAACGGTACAAAAAATAAAGATAATTTTCTTGTATTATTTGTTTGTCTTCGTCAAAAGTATGGAAATTTATATATGAGAAAATTACCAGCATAGCCGTTTGACCAAGCCAATTTCGAAAATGGCCATTTGACTGGGCATAATGCACCCTCCCATGAAAGTGAACTCCCATAATTATGCACCTTCAATCCAACCATCAGCTAGCCGACACGTGTCCATGCTGCCTGAAACGGCTTTATGCCGCCACGCCTGGCAGCCGAGCCGCTTCCCCCCCAAGCCAAGCCGCTTCGCCGAATGCCTGATTTATGCCGCTTTGAGGACTGCCAAGCCGAGCCGCTTCATGATAAAGCCGAGCCGCTTTACCCCATTCCAAGCCGCTATAGTCTGAATTTAAGCCGCTTTACCCCCCAAGCCGCTATAACCTGTGCTCAAGCCGTTTCATCCAACATCCAAGCCGCTACACCCCGGATACGAGCCGCTTCAGCTTCCCGCCAAGCCGTCTAAACCTATGGCCAAGCCGTTTCAACCTGGTCATGCCGTTTCAACCACATCCAAGCCGCTACACAAGTTTTTTTATTTATAATTTCGTATGTATATATATATACATCTGTTTTTTGTCTTTTACACACATCTGTGTTTTGTCTTCTCGTTATCTTTGTAGTAATACATTGTTTGGTCACGTTTAGTATAACTCATGGGTGTTAAGTGTGTGATATACATCGGGGGTAAGTGGGAGGTTGTTAACGGGAACATCGAGTATGTTGCCGGTCACGATTGTATTATTAGGCGTGGTTTAGAAGTTGAAACTACTTTTTCCTACATCACTTTTTTAAGTTATATTCGAAAGATGTGTGATATTCAAAATATTACTCGGATATCCTACCGGATGTCTTCGTTTACAGATCCGATAGATATAATGAATGATAATGATGTTGTTTTTTTCTTTAATTTGGCTAATAGTAAACCATTTGAATTATTTCAGTTATATGTCATTCAAGAACCCGGTGTTGAGTCTTCTGATTGCGCATTTTTAAACAATTTCAAAGTTCCTGATTTGAATTTATCTTTTGATGATAGTGATAAAAAAATTAATGAAAACTGTACCCAATTATATTTACCGAGTAATACCCAAGGCATATCTTCTATTGTGTTTGAGCCAGGCCACATTTTTAATAGCAAAGAGGAAATGAAACTTGAATTGGGTAAAAAATGTTTGATAGAACGATTTGAGTTTAAAGTTGATAGATCGTCTAAATCACGGTACGAAGTGTCATGTTTTGTTGATGGTTGTGAGTGGCGTTTTAGGGCATACAGCTTTGCTGGTGATAGCGCATTTTACGTTAAATATTTTAACGATAAACACACTTGTTCAAAGACGCTCACACACCCACATTTTCGTCAGGCAAACCCCCAAGTTGTGGGTCATTATTTAGTGCCTCAATTAAAAGACGGTGGTCGAATTTATCGCGGAACCGAGATAAAGTCCGATTTTAAACAAAATTTAGGAATTGATATTAGTTACATGCAAGCATGGCGTGGAAAATGTCATGCTTTAGAACTCTTGCAAGGTACAAGCAGAGATTCTTTTGCCGAACTCCCAATCTATTGTTACAATTTGGAGCGGGCGAATCCGGGAACCGTGACTCACATTTGGGTTGACGACGAGAGTCGATTTGAAATGGTATTTGTGGCTATTGGTGCAGCGGTAAGTCGGCATGGACCTTAATAATATTTTTTTTATCTTAAAATATGATGGTCATTCACTGATTTTTTTTTTCAGGTTCGTAGTTTTATGCGTAATTTAAGACCTGTTATTATTATAGACGCTGCCCATTTGAAGGGTGAATTTAAAGGAACATTGTTTTTAGCAGTTGGCATGGACGGAAATAACCAGATTTTACCAATTGCCTATGGAATAGGCAAATCAGAGGATGGTGCTTCTTGGACATGGTTCCTCTCAAAGCTTAAAGGTTGTGTTGGTGAAATTCCAGATATGGCGATCATATCGGATAGGGCCAATTCAATACATTTAGCTGTAAGCAACGTGTTTCCACACGCTTATCATGGTCTCTGCTGTCGACATTTAATGGTGAACTTAAGTTTACCGTCGAATAAAAAAAAGGAATACCAGAGCCTCTGGTGGAAGACCTGTAAATCTTACCGGTTGTCTGATTTTAATGAGGCTTTCCACACTCTATGTCTTGCAGTTCCTAGAATACGGAACACTTTAATAAGTATCGGGTTTGGACGGTGGGCAAGAGCGCATTGTCCCGGCAATCGATATCATTATATGACATCTAACAGTGCAGAGTCAATTAACGCTTTGTCTAAAGACTATCGTAAATTGCCAGTAACCCAACTTATTGAATTTTTCCGTCAATCTGTTCAAAAATGGTTCTATGATCGTCGGCTGGAGGGAATTAAGGAAAGACATGAGCTTACCCAGTGGGCTCAAAAAAAATTGCAAAGAAAATTGATGGGTCTAGAACTTGGACTGCCGCTGGTGTAGGGTTGAACACCTTTGATGTTGACGACAGGAAAAAACGTGGTTTTGTAAATTTTTACGATCGAACATGTAGTTGCCGTGTTTGGCAAGTTTCTGGACTACCCTGTGGGCACGTGATTGCTGTATCCAAATTCTTAGGTGAAACTGACTGCAGTCATTATGCTTTCCGATGTTATTCCAATGAAGTGTATAAAAAAACATACGAGGAAGCGATTAATCCTCTTCCTCATAAATCTGAATGGGAGATACCAGAAGATCTTATAAATGTTCGCCCCCCGCATATGACAAAACGTCAGTCGGGCCGTCCGCGAGCAAACAACAGAATCTTGTCTCGAGGGGAAGAACCCACGCCTCTATATTGTGGTAGGTGTAAGACACATGGACACCATCGTGACGTTTGTTCAGCCCCAATCCCATCGCAACAACGTTCGCGTAAAGGCAAGGAAACCGTTGCTCACGAAGACCCAGGAAATAATCCGTCTGATAATTATTTTCCGTCTTATAATTTGGGAGATTTTTAGTTTTAGTGTAGTATTTTGGAAATTTTTTTTATGCACAACATTCTGTTGAAATCCTTGTACTTGAAAAATATATTTATATTTTAACTTGAATTATTTTAACATGCATAGATACAAACATCAGTTTTTTTTTGGTGTGAATCGGCCAGCGTAGAGTTCATCCGCCATGTACCGTCTGTATCTGACACAAGCATCCTGTAGATTTTCCTCTTCCCATGTCAATGCAAAGTTTTGAACAAGTTTTTCCATTAACATACAAATAATTACACCTGAATTTCGACCTGTATGATCCCCGTTATCTGGCCACACATCATCCCCCGCACACTCCAAGGTATCTGTCTCGTTTATTCCAGAAAGTTGCCAGTACGATATGCGACCCAAAAACCATAAGAATGGAGACTCAAATTCAAGTAGAATTTGATGTATTTTTTTATGTATGCAAAACGACTCTCCACAATGCATTACATTACAATTATTTGGGAAATAAACTTTAACTTTTAGTGACAACATGTTTATCTGTAAGATTAACCAGTGTTGATCCTTGTGTGAAACTGGCATGTAGACCTACAAAATGTCGATATTTAAATGGCCGGATCAAATTATTTTTGGATGAAATTAATAAAATAATAAACAACTTTTACCGTATCCACATTCCAAAATGCAGGAAATTTTTGTCTAGACCCATCTGCATAGCTGTAAGCATCATGCTTCTGTTCAACTACCATGTTGAAAAAATGAGGGGGCATAATTGTCCAACGATAATCATTAGACTGGCATGGCCGTGTCTCGCTTTGAGTTTCCCGTAAATACATTAGCTTGTTACACCATGCATTTATGTGCTGGAAATTAAAGGGCAAAACTAATTTTAAAATATTAAAAAAAAACATATATAGTTCGTATGTTTAGATTTTTAAATACCGTTTCTTGTATAAAACCATTGCCACAAAACCCAAGAAGTCCGCCCCACCAGTCTTTTCCTAACGGTGTAACGCCCATGTATGTCGAATAGCAAGTTGGTGTATCACCATCGTAGTAAAACTCAAGAACATTTGGAGACCAATTGTCATATCGATCATCTTCAATGATCCAACGCGTGTTCTGTACTGGATGAGGAATGGTTGAGCAAGACCTCCTTTTGGACATTATTAGTTCCTCAGTATGTTGGAAAGAGGAAGCATAAAGATGTGTATATATAGCCACCTCCATCCAAATATGTATGTTTTTTTAATTTAATTTTTTTCTAATAATTACTTAAAAAAATGCACAAGACTTTATTTATTAAGATAGAATAGGAAACAAACGGACAATCATTTATATAAACGTACGATTAAACTATAAATCTAAGAAATAAAAAATAGATTATTTCTAAGGCCAATCACCCAAGAAGAATGGGGGCGGCGAGACCGAACGATCACTGTCTCGACCGTCAGATCTTGGGGAGTACCAACATGTACGACGTGGGCTCTCCGGTGTTGGGCATCGAGTGTCCTCCTCCCCCCACCATTCTACATACTCCTCTCCCGGGTCCGTTTCATAGCCTTCCGGTCTTCCATGCTCAAGCATCTGGTTAGGTTGATTAGTGTTTGGCGATGCAATTTGAAGTGTGCTCATTGCTAAATCGTATGCCAAGTTCAACTCTTGATCTGTTAAATCGTCAGGATGTTCTTGCTGGTAATATTCATAAACAATGTTTTCGTTTTCTAGTGGTGGGTTTGTAGTTTCTTGGTTTTCTGAGTTAATTGAAGGTGGTGGGTTTGTAGTTTCTTGGTTCAGACGACGTCGTGTTAATCTCCCAGGTGCGGGAAGTAGTTGGTTCGAAGGAGGAGGGTTCGGTCGACGTCGAGTGGATCGCCGACGTGTTGCGGAAACCACTGGTTCGATAGGATCTTGGTTACCTACACCCATGTTTGTGTTCATAGTGAGTTCTGTTTATTTTGAAGGTGTAATGGTGTGTGTGGATGTTGGGGGGTTTATATAATAGAACGAAGTCATCATAATTCTATATAAATAATTAAACATTTAAAATAATAAAATAAATATCATTAAACAAGATTTGGGCGCGGTAAACATCGCCAAAAATACAGTTTATTTGCCATGAAACGTCTGTATTCTAAAAAATTTTGAATTGTTTGTCCGGATCGAATAATTGGTTTGTCTGCTACTAAATGCTCCATGAGCATACATAGATAGACTCCCTCATTTCCTGAGAGTGACCTGTTAGACACCATGTATTCTTCATTAACCTCGAAAATCATGCGTCTTTCCGGTTTGCCCGTCTTTTTCCAATATTGCAAATGCACCAACAAAGCTCCGAAATAAACTGCGAACTTAGTCAACCGTGGGTGAATAACATTTCTGTACTTTTCACCAACACTTATGTTTTCACATGCGTATATAACTAATTCCTGAGTTACCAACTCAAGTCGAAGCAGCACCCATTCTCTATTTTCCAGCGGCAGTGGGAAAAAAACGTAATCAACGTCGATGAAAGAAGGAAATGGGTTTAATTTACCATTACCATACTTAGCCACGTTTTTAGTAACAGAGTCTAATAAATTCTCATAGAATTGTGGTGGTAGAATAGTCCAACGCAAGTTTAGCATTTTCTCCGTTTGAAGTTTTCTACTCCTCCAAGCCATCAGTCTTCCAACCCAACCTTCAATATGCTGTAGAAGCATCATTTATTAATTTTTAGATATGTTAACATAAAAAAAACAACATATTGTACAAAGATTAAAACGAAATTTACTAAAGCCGTTAGGTAGCCGTTACTACGATATCCCAACAGAGTGCCCCAAAAATTTTGGTCTAACTCAATTGATCTTGAGAAAACAGCCGAGTAGCAGAATGGAGCGTCTCCATTATTGTAAAATGTGACAACATCTTTCGACCAATTCTCCGTTTCGTCGTCTAGAATTGCCCATCTACCTGTTCTATGGAGGTGTAAGCTTTCAAGGTTCTGTACAAACTGGTTGTCTTCAGCATTTTGTGCATTTGAAGGTTCAGAGGACGAACTTTCACTATTGTTTTTTGGCTTCCTCAATTTGCGAAGAATCCAACTTGATGATTTGTTAACGGGTTGAGTGTTTTTATTAGACATTTTTTCCAACTATATGAGAGAAAGTGGTTTTTTTGTGTGTTGTATTTATACTCCAAGTCTTACAATTAATTACTTATAAGTATAAATATAAATTATTTTGTTTATTAACTTACCATGTTAGTAAAATAAAAAAAAATTAAAAAATATAAATTACGGTAGGTATGCCGCTATAGCTGTCGGATATGCCGCTATAGCTGACGGATATGCCGCTATACCTGACGGTTATGCCGCTACACCTATGTCTTTCCCTTTCCAAGATGATGTGACATGACCGCTGCCCATTATGCCGCTACACCTGCCCAAGCCGGTACACCTGCCAATATGCCGCTACCGCTATGCCCATTATGCCGCTACCGCTATCCCAAGCCGGTACACCTGCCAATATGCCGGTTCACCTAGAAATATGCCGGCACACCGCTAACCCAAGCCGCTTCGCTGTATTTATGCCGCGTAACCTGTCGCCATGCCGCTACCGCTGTATTTATGCCGGTACACCGCTACCCCCAAGCCGCTTCGCCATTAAAAATGCCGCTTCACCTCTACAAATATGCCGTTTCACTTACTCGGTTCACCCAGTGTTGACACGTGTTCGAACAATCTTCTTAATACGAAAAAAAACAAAGACTTCTCACTTTCCAAGTGCACCAAAGATTTACGAGGGGACCACAGTCCAAGAGCAGTTGGGACCACCATTCTACAGTAGGGGACCATGGACCAGTTTTACCAGGGCCCGACCCGACCAGGTAACATGCAACAAGATCAGATGATGCAAGATCTAGTATACCAATCGCCTCCACCTGTAAAGGTAAGTATATATGTTTTCCCTTTTATGACATTTTTAGTTTATTTTATAATATTATGACATTTTTTTTTTATGTAAAATTACTAGAAAGTCCAAATCAAAGTTAGACAAAAATGGTCGGTTATAGAGCGATTGAAGGATGCCATGTCCGAACAAACCGAATCATATATCAGAGAAACTTGTTTTGGTAATTATTTAGATATAAAAAGTAGAGTATGTGATAGCAAGCTTTTAGTCGGAGTTGCAAGTCTTCAAGAAGATACACCTACACCGCATCTTGGTATTCCTTATAAGCTTGCCGGAAGAACCCTAATGTTTACCCCTAAAAATTTCTGTCTAATTACCGGGTTAGAGTTTGGGCCCACAGAGTGGACACCAAAGGATCACGAAGATTCCTTCAAACGGAGAGTGTTCAATGTGAAAAAGCGTGTTAACATGGGAATGGTTGAAGAAAAATTCGCTGTTCTAGGGATATTAGATCCAGATGATCAAACGAGGATTTGTCTTTTGATGTTGTTAGGGTTAGGTTTTTTGGGACTTCAACGAACTAATGTTTTTGATGATAGATTGATACACCTTGTAGACGATCTGGTGGTATTTAGACAGTATCCATGGGGGAACTATTTTTGGGAAAACACGGTTACGAATGTTTATAATATGTACATTCGACAAAAAAAAGATACAACTGGTTTTTCTTTAACAGGCTTCGTCTGGCCCTTCAAGGTAGCACTTTCATCTTATTAATTATTACAGTTATATGTTGATTAATTAATTATTACAGATTATACCCATTTATGTGCAGATGTGGATCATGGAGATTTTTCCAGAATTTCGAGCAGAACCCGAATTATTTCAAGTACAGACGATTCCAAGATTTTTAGGTTGGGGAGCCGGAACTAAGTACCAGAAGCAAGGTGTGGAGAAATATCTCCGTAATGCTATTAAGGTATTTTCACTAAATTTACAATTATAAAACATATTTATTTACTTTAGGTACCTGTTCTTATAATTTTTTGTATCGCAAAATATAGAAACCTGAATGCCAACCTCTTATGTGCATACTACCCACCGATGCTGAGATGCGAACTGAGTGGTTTGTTGCCAGTTCAGATTATTTGGATACCCAACGTCAACTGTATGGTATTGACACGTCGTCTGATGTACGGTCACATATGACAGCTCAAGTACGGCCTCAAGATTTAAATGAGGTGTATAATAATATTTTCGGTTTAAATGAGCCGAAACAACCGTTTTCCCCGGCACCAGACCGAACAGAAATTCCACAACAAAATTTTGGTCCCGGTCAATTTTCTTATGGGGTTGGTTCTAATGACGAACTTATTGAAAAATTTAAGTTGTTGATGGATGAAAACAATCACAAGATAAGTTTGATCATGGATGAAAACAACCACAAGTTAACTGCCATGTTAACTTCTGCGGGTTTACATGGTGTTCGGCCAGTTCCTGGTAGTACTCCATTTTCCATGCCAGAAGTTAACTTTAGTGATAAGGTAATACTTGAATTTTTTTAATTTATTATTTTTATAAATTTTTCATAATAATAAATTATTTATAAACTGATGACATTTTTTAAAATTTATAATTTCAGGGTGTAGCCGACCAGTTTGAAGTGTACGATAATAGTTATCGTGTGCCGAGCTTCAACAGAATGCAAGAAGATATTGTATGTTATAAACTAATGAAATTTTTTAAAATATAATTTTTCAACTGTATAGTCTTATATATTTTTTTTCTCGTAGAATGCTGATCCGGAGTTGGTCAATTTGAGGCGATCTGAACGGCTTGTCAAGCCCTCATCCTGTGTGCTATCACCATTTGTTGTTTTTAAACATTTGAAAAAAGGGCCAACAAGGAAGCGAAAAACAGATGATCAAAAGATCGCTGAAATTAGGAGTTGGTATCCTAGTAGTGGCGATGTCCAGCTCCGATTAACGACGGGTGGATTCGTAGGTCCGTCATTCTGGTCAGCACTGCTAGGTGACGATAACGAGGGGTGGTTGAGCGATGATGTAAGGAATTTTAGATATATTATCTGTTTACTAACAAAAGTAAAATATTATTTGATTTTTTGCTAAACAACATATCTTTGGTTGGATGATCCACTTGTATGAATCGAGAGATCGTAATGCCCGTTGGAGTATTTTACCACCATATTTCCAAATGTATTTTTATGGAACGACTCTCCCTGAACAAACATACAAGGGTTATTACACCGGGGTCGTGGAACCTTTTCCAGCAATTACTACAGTTGATGAGGTTCTTTCTAATTTAATTTTAATTTTATTTACATAGTTCCGTAAAAGTTTATTAATTTTAAAAAATAAAATATAGGTGTATGTACCTTTGCTTATACCGCAAACACACTGGTTTCTGGGGGTTTTCAACCTGGTTAACCGTACTCTGACTGTTTACGACAGGTACTATTCTTTTTCGTTTGTGTTTTTAGTTAAAAATTTATTAATTGTAACATTTCTTTTTTACTTTGTCATTATCTAATATGTTTTATGTTTATATTTTGTAGCCTTGCAGAAGCGCCATTTCTGGACCGGGGAAGAGACCAAGTGCTCACTCATATTAATTTTGTCTTTGACAATTGGCTACGTAGGCACGGTTACTACACCACAATGCCCATACCGCTGACTTACCCCTTTCATGTTACTTTTGCACACAACGTGCCTCAACAAACAGGGCCTTTAGGAGATTGTGGGGTATGGGTTTGCATTTTCCTGGAAAAGCTAATTAACGGGAAGCAGATTAATGACGGTGAAGACCCCAACGTAACGGCTAGCAATATGAGGCGGCACCTTGCTATGCTTTTCTATGATTCAAAATTAGAAGGAGAGTCGAGTGTTGAAAAAATAATTCAGAGTGTTGAACGTAATAGTGATGTAACGACACCGTTTTATTAGATTTGTTATGTATTTGAATATAATATAATATGTTACCAAAAAAAAAATTAATAATAGTCCCTTATTACACCTACCACCACCTATATATACCCCCCCCCAAAAAAAATCAACTACACTTAGCAAAATGGTGCTATGCAGGAATTGTGGATCGCAAACAATTATAAAAACTTCCTGGACCGCTACAAACCCGGGAAGAAAATTCTATTGCTGCATCAGTCGACGAGGAGGCTGTGGGTTTGTGGATTGGGCAGAGGGGCCCTCGTGCCAAAGAGCTATTGATGTATTTCGACATTTCATGCATGAACAACAACATGTGACCGTTGCAAATCAAGCAAGTGAAATTAGGCATCTTCAAGACGAAGCGTTAACAATGGCGGTGAAGTATACACGCGTGAAGATGTTGTTACTATTTAGCTGGGTTTTTTTCGTCTTGTATTATGTTGTTCATTAGAGTTAAATATTCTAATTAAAATTAAATAAATAGTTGAATTTCGAGTTTGCACCGAGTTTTTCGTCACTCGTAGTTTCTATTTTACTTTATTTATTAACTATCAATACCCCTTTAATTTAACTAACCTATTAAGTTTTAATATTTAAAAACATAAAAAAACCTTAAATAGCCACAATTCTTTGTTGGGGGATAGCTATTACCGAGGTGGGGGGGAGGTGGGGTGGGGGTGGGTGTGGGGTAGCGGTGTGGGGTAGCTGTGTTGGGGGGTAGCGGTGTGTGGGGGGGGGGGGGTGTGGGGTAGCGGTGTGGGGTGGCCAATGTTGGCTATAAATAGCCACAATTGATTAGTCTCCCAAACCATTCACAACTTTGTTACTTAAAAAAAACACAAGATGGTTAATTGGACAGAAGAAGAAGAACTAGCATTAGTAACAGCTATCGTTGACGCTAAACGAAATTTACAACGCGGACAAACCGCGTACTGGGGGCAAGCGTTTCAACACTATCAACAGCACGTCGGCAACGCGCGACACAACTTAAACGCGTGTCAACACAAATGGCGTGATCTTAAACCGAAGTTGGATCGGTTTAAACGTTACTACAACCGTGTCCCGGCGGCTGGGTTGAGCCACGATGATCGGGTGTATATCGCGAGGGTCGAGTTTAGGCACGAAGAGAATACGGATTTTAAGTTGGTTGACCACTTTAATATTTATCTTACTTCGTAGTTTTTTTTTTTAATGCTATGTAGTTTTATATTTTTAGGATTTAATAAGTAGATTGTGTAATATTTTTAGGATTTAATAAGTAGATTGTGTAATATTGTTAGGATTTAATAAGTAGGTTGTGTAATATTGTAATATTTTTAGAATTTATAAGCCCGTTTTGTATAATATTGATTTAAGTATAATGTTTATTATTTCTAATTCAACTCTTATCGATAAAAATATATACAAATTTCCGATATAAATCATGATTAGTTATTTAAAAAAATTATATAAACGATATTTCTTAGTTTTTTCCATGAATGACTTGAAAATATAATTTTCTTTTTTAAATTAAACATACACAACATTTTGTCCCTTATTTTAATATAAATTTTAAAGGAAACATAGAATGCAAACCTTGAAATAGAATCAGTAACCGTATTTCAAAGGATGTAACATAGCGGCGGAAAAAGCTGGCTATTCTAAAACTTTCAATTAACATATAAAAGGAATTAACTTGGGTATCCTATCAGCTCCTGCCTGGAGGAAAAACTGGCTAAGACACTTTGATTGTAACATAGCGGCGCGGGTACGAGTCACGCAGAGGGCCGGTCCGAACAGAAGGACCCCCTTTTTGTTTCTTTTTTTTGACTCTTAACTGAAGTAACTGAGTTTTCTAACTCAGTTAGTGGTTTCTTTTATAAAAACTAACCTATTTGGACTAACTAGGTTATTTTGAATGTATTAAAGGATCTACTAACTAGATTAGTTTTCTACTAACCTTGTTAACCAAAAACTAATTTATTAAAATATTAGTTTATTTAAGTTAATAAAATATTAATTTATTAAATTAATAATTAATAAAAAACAAAGATAAAAGAGATAAAAATGAATTCTATTCTTCACAATATTCAACCGAGTTATTAAATATATGGAGAGAAAGAGTATTTTGATATTTTTGGATTTTTTTTGATATTTTTTGAAGTTTTTTGATATTTTTTTAATGTTTTTTTATATATTTTGATATTTTTTAAAAACTGATACTGTAGCGGCTCGGCTTATACTTAACGCGGCTTGGCTTCTAAATTAGGCGGCATGGCTTGTACTTGTGGGCAGGCGGTGAAGCGGCTTGGCTTGGGGGGGAAGCGGCTCGGCTGCCAGGCGTGGCGGCATAAAGCCGTTTCAGGCAGCATGGACACGTGTCGGCTAGCTGATGGTTGGATTGAAGGTGCATAATTATGGGAGTTCACTTTCATGGGAGGGTGCATTATGCCCGGTCAAATGGCCATTTTCGAAATTGGCTTGGTCAAACGGCTATGCTGGTAATTTTCTCTTTATATATTTGAAGCCAATAATGCATCCGATCTGATCACAATAATGTGCAAATGATGTACTTCGATCTCGTCAGTATTATTTAACTTAAAAATAAATAAAAAGATTCCAAAAAAGATAATGCCACTTGTCTTTTACTTAAAGCCAATTGTCGGTCCACTTAACGCCTGCCAAACTTGAAAACAGGTAGCGCCGTAGCGGTATATGTGCATGTGGAGGTTCGAATATGAAGCATATTAGGCCATGGGGTATGGGGCTTGGGTTGGGGCGTGGGTTGGCTGAAAACGCCCAAGCCACTACCCCGGGGGCTTGGATTGGGGCGTGGGTTTGGAGCGTGGCCTCATTGGCGTGGGTTTGAAGCCGGACGTGGGGCGGGGTAGTAAATGATATGGCGTGCTCTCAATGGCCAAACCAAAATCATGCCCCTAAACCCAAGCCCCCAACCCAAGCCCCACCATACCCCATGGGCGTGGGTTTGAGTGGTGAGGGGCTCTCATTCCACGTGTCAACAAATGCCCCAACCCAAGCCCCACCATACCCCATGGTCTATAACGGAACACTAAATTTATTTATTTTATATTATTTAAAAACAAAATATCTAAAATATATTAATAACGGAACACTAAATTTACTTATTTTATATTATTTAAAAACAAAATATCTAAAATATATTAATATAATTACTTTTATATAAAAATTCACAATAACCAATTTTTTTAATGACATATTAACACACTCATAAATACTTATATAATTACACATTACACAATTTAAATATTCACCTTTTAAATAGAGAGAAAACACATTTAACGTTACCACTAGACCACACTCCTTGAAAACAACAACCGCTCTCTCGGTTAGTCTTTTAAATCTTTGAATTCATTGAGAATGTTCATTGTTCAAGATTACAATTGTGGTGTGTTGTTTCATTGATCCGTTTTTTTTTTTCTTCTTTTGTGTCATTAAATACACGCATGTATATTAGATGTGTTCTTTTCTCCTTGACAACTTTTCATGCTTAAATACGGGGTTACATGTCGTGAACTTTGATTCCAGAGTTACGCATCGCACCTTGCTTTACTTTTTAACTGACATGTGTCTAATTGATAACGGATGTTGAATCTGTTTTTAAGACATGGGTTTACGGGTTCAATGTGTATTGAATTCGAGTTTAGTGACAAAAGGTATAATAGATTAAAAAAATTAGAAACAAAATAGTTTTTATTATTACCATTACTATATATTATTATTATTACTATATATTACTAAACGAATTTAAATGAATAGTGATTTTAATATTATAATAATATATAGTTTTTATAATACTTTTATTATTTAATATTATAATAATAGTTATTTTCTTTATTTTTTTAACTTTAATCCTTTTTTAATATCAGGGGTTGACATAAGTTTGGTGTCAACCGGTATCGAACCAGTACTGGTATCGAAAATACCGGCACGGTCCTATTCGGTATCAGTACATGAAGGTAAAAACCGGCACTAATACAGATAATGCCAAAAGTTGGTGCCGAATTGATATTGGAAATCTTTTGGTTCGGGAAATTCAGTGCTGCTACCCGGTACCATTTGCTCATCCTTGATCACGGTTACCGTACGAACAACGGTATCGTACAACTTTTTTTTGTTGATTTTCTTCAACTTTTAAATTTTTCTTTTTTAGTTTCAGGGGTAGGGATGAGCTCAGTGTCAACCGATACAGAATCGGTACTGATACCGAAAATACCGGTTACGGTACCGGTATATGAAGGTAAAAAATGGTAGTGAACCGATACCAGGAACGCCAAAAGTTGGTACCAAGTTGGTACTTAAGATCTTTCGGTTCAGCAAATTTGGTACCGGTACCCAGAACAATTTGCTCATCTCTGACCACGGGTTTCATACGAACAACATCGTTACCATACAAATTTTTTTGTTGATTTACTTTCGGTTATCTTTTAGTGTTTTTTTTCTAAATTTTCTTTTTATTCTTGTCAGCAATTCCGTTCGCAACACGCTCGTAGTAATTTCAAAACACATGTAAACACAGACTAAATAACAAAAGAAATTCGCCGCAACGCGGCGAACTTTTTTAAACCTAGGTGAAGGGGTATGGTCCCAGATCTCGCGTCAGCATCGACCGCGAGTGACCATTACCCTTATCAAAACCCCCACCAGCCAACAACCTACTTGTGCCCATGCGAGAACGCGTCGACATAAGGGTTGAATCCAATCTATCTAGTAACGAAGGAGGACTTACATGGAACATGAGAACGGTAGAGTGATGCGACATAGCATCACATCTGGTGTATGAAAACGGAAGTATTCACAGCAATGCGGCCTCGCACCGCGTCCAGTGAACACTTCTATCAATACAAGGAAGCCTTACCTTAGGCGTAGAAGAAGATGAACGTAACGATGCGGCTGGCACCGCATCGTATGGGCATTTTCGTCACGATAAGGGATGCAGGCAAACAGTCTCCGCGGACGACGATGCGGCTAGCACCGCATCTCGCGTATTTCTTGATCACAAGCAGGAGACACGGTAACCTCAGACGTTACCGCATGCAGCGATGCGGCTTGCACCGCATCCTATGCACTCAACAAGTGGGACTGGCACCACAGTGCAAGTGGCACCAATGGCAGTTACCTGTCAGAGCTACGTAAGCAATGGACTGACGTAGCGTAACCTCCACAACCGACAAGCCTGACACACCTGCAAAGGTGCAGCACGTCGTCAGTCCATCCATCATCCTCCTCCTTCACTCCTCGACTATAAATACCAACCCCAAACCAGGTTTGAGGTATCTCTTCACAACTCTCTCACTACTACAACTATCTTACTTTGCTTCCCAAGCAAACTACTGATTCTCACGCCGGAGAGTGGTAACAAGGAGCACCCCCCACCCCATCCTCCTTGTTACGAGTCACGGCTTGTTTCCTTGTGCAGGATATCAACCACCGGTGATCCAGCCAGCGATCCTCGAGAGGAAGGGATTAACCCTTCTTGACGAGACCAGTGTGTTAACCTTGCCCGGTTAACCATTGTTTCATCATTGGCGCCCACCGCTACTCTTAGCATTTTTTCATCTATCCTTTTCCCTCTCTCAAGATCATGACTGATCACCAAAACAACACTGCGGATAACCAAAATCCCCCAATCCCACCTCCGGTAGGGGTCAATCCCTCGACCTCCCACCCCGGACACATTGGCACGTCCACACAAAGGGGTCCCTCCTTTACGTTTGGACATGACTTATCACAGTTCACGTCTGTGATCCCACCAGGCATGGACGTTCATACCTGGTATGAACAGCAGGCCACCTTGCTGGCCGCAACATACAACCGCGCTTGTGCGGAAGCGCAAATACAAGCTGGGCCTACCCCAGCACCGCACACCCCTGCTGAACGTATTCTACAATACGAAGGCAGGGGACATTCACGTCCAGCTTCAAGAAGCAAACGTGAAGACCGCGGATCATCTTACTGTTCGATCCACACAATCAACGAGGATGATTCCGCGTACGGGTCCGACACCAGGGGATCAGTGCATACCCGCCTTGGTCCTTATGGCGAGGACAGCGGCGGTCTACCTCCCGACACAGCCCAGGTATTCAGAGCCGGTTGGGCCCACTACCATACACCGAAGGGTACGGTCATACCGACCCTGACGACTATACCTACCGCGGGGATTCGCACGACACCAGCAGCAGACCGGGAGGGCGCAACTATGTTCCTCCCAGTCACCCCCGCAACACATACCTCAGGGCGGCCAAGCGCCCTGCTAATGAACCATACAAGCCAAAGGCAGCGGTCGAAAATTCCAAGTTCGCCCCATGGATTGCCCACGCCCGGGTCACAACTACAAAATTCCCATTCGCCATCGGGAAATACAGTGGTTCGACCGACCCCGACGACCACATGAACGTCTTCATGGGCGCAGGGTGCAACGGCCAGTGGGATGAACCCACGTGGTGTAATTTTTTCCCCCAGACCCTCACGGGCCTGGCCAGGGCATGGTTCGATTCTTTGCCAGTGGGATCACTGGAATCATTCGAGGACTTGCGTACCAAGTTCCTCGCCCATTTCAGCCAAAAACGACGCCACGAACGTGATTCGATGGACGTCATGAATATCTGGCGAAGGGACGACGAATCTATCGAAGCATTCGTTGTCCGTTACAACAAAGAGTGCCTGGAGATAGGTGACGTGGCAGACCAAATGGCACGGAACCACTTCATCAAGGCCGTTAGGGACAAGCAGATGGTCATCACCATCTCAGGCAAGGAAGGCTTGACTAAAAAATGGGAAGATGTCATGACCGCGGTCAAGACATACGCCCAGACGCAGCGGTCTCTTGAACCGCATCTGGCGAAGGCACAGCCCCAAGCCGAAACCTCCCACCAAGGGTCCAAGCGTAATAATAAACGCAACAGGGACGCGGGAAATCGTGACAACATTTCCAAACCATATTTCCCGCGAACCAACACGTTCGACCCAAGGAACCACAACCCCGCCCGAGACAATCGGGCGTCAAAAAAAGATTCTCGGGATCGTAACTGAACCGAGATCACCATGTCGCCAAGTGAGGTCCTTCTTGCGGACCCACAGTTCTTGCGACCGGCCCAACCAATGAAGTCCAAGAAAAATCAGGACCTCACACTCTACTGTGAGTACCACAAGGACTCGGGCCACACCACCAACAACTGCATCAGTCTCTGGCTGGAGATTGAGCGGGCCTTAAAGGAGGGGAAACTGCAACACCTTTTGCCAGGTGGGCAAAAACCCACCAAGCGCATTACCCCTCATGGCGAAGGTACCTCCTCCGGTAAGAGGACCATGTACGTGGCTTCCACCCACATGATCCACAGAGGCAAAGGTAGGCCGCGCAAAGCGGCGAGAAGGCCGGACAATGACTGGAAAGACGAGCAAGTCGTCTTTCCAAAAGTCCGAGGCAGACCGCGCGATAGGCGCGCCATCGTTATTTCAGGCCAACTGGCACACTACTGCACCGAGCGTCTATTCATCGAACCGGGCAGTACTTCTGATATAATCTACGAACAATGCTTCAACCAGTTCGACCAGCAGGACAAAGATCGGTTGCAAGCAGTAGATTACCCGTTGGCTGGGTTCGCAGGGGAAACTGTCTTTCCCCTGGGCCAGATTACTTTTCCTGTGCGTCTTTCCAACGGAAGACACACAAGGACAGAAGAGGTAAACTTCATGGTTTTACCTCACACCTCCAGATATGACGTACTCCTCGGGAGAGAATCCCAAGGAGATTTCAATATGATTACATCCGTCCCCCACTCTGCGGTCGGTTTCCCAACCGAATCGGGGGTCGCGATAATCTATGCCCGCAGGGACGTCATGATGTCGGACGAAGTACGTCCGACCAAGGTCGCAAGGCCCACTTCCAACGACCAACCAGAAAAATGGGTTCTCAACGCGAGATACCCAGAACAAAAGGTCACATTGGGTCACGCCTTGTCCCCGACCACCAAAGCGCACCTGAAGCAGCTTCTCTTCAGGAACCAAGACATCTTCGCATGGACACCCGCGGACATGACCGGGGTCCCACGTGATATCGCGCAACATCACTTGAATACCTTGACAGGTATTAAGCCAGTGATCCAAGGCCAACGCCACCTTAGGTCCGCTAAAAATCAGGCGATGCAAGAGCAGATCGAAGAACTGCTCTCCGCAGGCATCCTGCGGGAAGTTAAATACCAGACTTGGTTATCCAACCCAGTCATGGTAGAAAAACCGTCCGGGGGCTGGCGCATGTGCGTCGATTACAAAGACCTTAACAAAGCATGCCCCAAGGATTGTTACACGCTTCCAGAAATCGACGAAAAGGTCGATAATCTCGCACCATTCAGGTGGAAGTGTTTCCTCGATTGCTACAAAGGGTACCATCAAGTACAAATGGCAATCGAGGATGAAGACAAAACGGCATTCCGGACTCCCACCGGAAATTACTGTTATACAAAGATGCCGTTTGGGTTGCGCAACGCGGGCTCAACCTATCAAAAGTTGATGAACGACACTTTCCGCGGGGAAATAAACAAAAGTGTCGAAATCTACATGGACGACCTGGTCGTCATGAGCATGGAAGAGGACACCATGCTCACAGATATTGAAAGAACATTCCAAACTCTGCGAAGCGTTAACATAAAGCTCAATCCAGGGAAATGCTCATTTGGAATGGAAGAAGGCAAATTCCTTGGGTTCATCGTGACTAAAGATGGATTCAAGGTAAACCCGGAGAAAGTCCAGGCGATCGAGCGCATGCCATCGCCTTCATCGATGAAAGATATGCAACGGGTAGCCGGCAGGCTAGCGGCACTCAACAGATTCTTAGCCAACCATGCAGCTAAGTCTTATCCTTTCATCAAGACCCTGCGGAGCTGTTCAAAGAAAGAACAATTCCAGTGGACCGCAGAGGCTGAACAGGCCTTCCGGGAAATGAAGGAGTGTTTGATACAACTCCCAACTCTAACCGCACCACACAAGGATGAGCCACTCATATTATACCTATCCGCCGCGGACAACGCGGTGGGTGCGGTATTGATAGTGGAATGAGAGGGGGTTCAAACACCCATCTATTACATCAGCAAGATGCTCAACGACCCAGAGACGAGATACTCAATAATGGAGAAGTTGGTGCTAGCATTAGTGCACGCTTCAAGACGGTTGCGACGCTACTTCGTAAACCACGTCATCACAGTGCTAACCAATTACAGGATCGGCCCGATCCTATCCAAACCTGACATCTCTGGGAGATTAGCAAAATGGGCAATCGAGCTGGGCGCGCACACGATACACTACAAACCGCGCCCCGCGATTAAAGGCCAGATCTTAGCTGATTTCGCCGCCGAAGTACCAGTTAATCGCATCCAAGAAAGCGAAGAAGCACAAACTCCTGCACCAACGCCATCCTCCTCAGAAACATGGGCACTATTTACCGATGGTGCCTCCAACGAGGAAGGTGCGGGCGCAGGTCTGCGACTCGTCAGCCCTGACGGCCAAGAGCTTACATATGCAATCCGCCTCGATTTCAAAAGCACAAACAACGAGGCAGAATATGAGGCCCTGTTAGCGGGACTACGTTTAGCAGTCAAACTCGGCGTGCAACACCTGGAAGCGCACGTCGATTCTTTGTTGGTTGCGGGACAAATACGCGGTGACTATGCCGCAAAAGGGGACATCATGATCCTCTATCTTGAACAAACCCTGCAACTAACATCCAAATTCGCTTCGTTTAATATCCGACATATTAATCGAAGTGAAAACAAGTCCGCAGATGCACTCTCAAAACTTGCATCTACCAGCTTCCAACACTTGGCAAAGGAGATACGCATCGAAGTTCTGCAAAATCCTTCGGTACCCCTGCGCCAAGTAAACGTCATTCAATACGGTACAACATCATGGATGACACCTATTATCGCATATCTGCAATCAGGTGTGACTCCCGAAAGCAAGTCCGAGGCACGCAAGTTACAACATAAAGCGTGCCACTATCAAATGGGAGACGGTATCTTATACCGAAAATCATACCTGGGACCACTCCTGCGATGCGTCAACCCCCACGATGCCAAATACCTCATCCGAGAGATACACGAGGGCATATGTGGCATACATGCCGGACCGCGCATGGTAGTGGCCAAAATCATGAATGCTGGGTACTACTGGCCCGGCATGCACCTGGACGCCGTCAAAGAGTTACGCAAATGCATTGACTGTCAACGTCATGCTCCAAAAACTTTGCGGCTAAAGAACAACTTAGTCCCCGTCACAACCGCATGGCCCTTTCAGAAATGGGCAATTGACGTTGTGGGACCTTTCCCTGACGCTCTGGGTGCAGTCAAATTCATCATAGTAGCGGTTGATTACTTCACAAAATGGGTAGAAGCAAAACCGCTCGCCTCAACCACTGCTATGATAACAAGAAAGTTCATTTGGGAGCACATCATCTGCCGTTTCGGTTTACCAATGTGCATTGTCACCGATAACGGCACCAACTTCGCGGCCGACGAATTCCAAAAATGGCTAGAAGAACTACATATTGAGCACATATTCTCATCAGTCGCACACCCGCAAGGCAACGGCCAAGTTGAGAGTATCAATAAAAGTCTAGTCGAAGGGATCAAGGCACGGTTGGGAACGGCCAGGCGTGGCTGGGTCGATGAACTCCCAAGTATCTTATGGGCTCACCGTACAAGCCCAAAAACAAGCAATGGGGAAACACCCTTCAGCCTAGTCTACGGTTCAGAAGCGGTGATCCCCGCAGAAGTAGGTCTCCCCTCTCCTAGAATGTTGGCTATTGAAAAACTAGACAACAGCATGGAACGCAGGATCGATTTGAACCTCTTGGAAGAAAGGCGCGAAAACGCTGCCATCAACGAGGCCAAATATAAATCCAAACTTGAAAAGTACTACAACACGCGTGTCCGCGTTTGTACTTTCAATCCAGGAGACTACGTCCTACGCGACAATGAGGCATCTAATGCCGAGCGCCCAGGCAAACTTGCCCCCAAGTGGGAAGGACCCTACCTCATCAAAGAGGTCTTAGGGAAAGGCGCATACAAATTACAAACGCTAGAAGGCGAACCTATCGCATGAACATGGAATGCACAACAGCTTCGACGCTGTTATATGTAAGCCATGTTCTTACATTTTCTATGTAACCAATCGGGCCGCAGGCCATTTGCAAATAAATAAATAAGCAATTTTATACATTATTGTTTGTTACTACTATTACAAATGCGCGTTCCACTTTGCGGTATCCCAAAAACAGATTGGCAAAATCTTCATTCGCGATACCCATACAAAGTGGTAACCACACACAAATATTGTAATAGGCCAGCAAAAGGCAAAAATACTTGCATATTTATCCGGCCGGATAAATAAGTTTTGTTAACACTTAACACAACTCCTAAACCCTAACGGGGTAAACAATGGAATTGACGCGTACTCATACGACAAAGGTATGGAGTATACTTGACCCCATTCACAAATGGGTAGAGGTCTGAATATATAAGTTTTTACAAAGCTTCCACAATTCTAAAACCCCAACGGGGTAAATAACAGAATTGACGCGTAATCATACGACAAAGGTATGGAATATACTTGACCCCATTCACAAATGGGTAAAGTTCCACATACATACGTTCAAACATGCAAGAATTAAAAACACTTGTACAAATTGAACAAAGAACTTTATATTCAAAAAATTCAAGCACCCACGCGGTGCTTAATGGATTTACATGAAGTTCCTAATATATACAAAAGGAAAAACAAAAAGGGGGCACACTTGCCAACCTAAACCCTATTTCGTACCGCTGGTACCCGCGTCATCTCCAGCACCACCAGCGGGATCCTCCTCTTCTGCATCAGCATACAGCCTCCGCAGCCGGTCAACGTAATCAGCAGCCTCTAGACAGTCGTCCAACTCCTCCACACAAGCGAGGGACGTATCATAAAAAGCGGCTACAGTTGCGTTCAGACGACCTTCGGTGTCCACGTCACGGAACCCAGATCGCTCTGCAGTAAAACCGCCTTGAGACATGACGTTCATATGACTGACACAGCGGCTGTAACCAGCTTTAAAACCGGCATCGCGGGCACGTTCCTTGACCAAGTCTAAACCAACTGCGGTCTCAGGTGCATCCATGATAGCCTGAACAATCTGCAGTAAAAGGATGATAAGTCTCGGATACTAATCCAAGCAAATATAAAGGCAAGGGCTACTTACACGCGCGATACCGTGACTCCGCATCCACTCGCGGTCAGCCTCAAGCTGTTTAAACGAAGAGGTCAGAGCATCTCTGGCCTCAACAGCAGTGTTAGCTCGTTCTTCCACTACAGTCACGCGCGCGGTGAGGTCTGTAACCACGACCTCCTGGGTCTGAACCTCAGCCTGCCAAAGAGCAGAAAACAGTTTACTCAGTAAACATTCTCAAAAAGCAGGGAAATATAAAACAAAAGTAACAAGTCATACCTGAAGGCTGGCAACAACTTTATCCAAACGAATGCGCTCAGCATTCGCCTCTTCAAGAGCCTTGGAAGAACGGCTCTCCCTCTCTTCGGCCTCCTCCAAGGCCTTCGCAGCACGCGCTCCGGCTTCCTTGGCCTCTTCAAAAGCCTTTATGGCCCCGGCCTCTGCCTGCTGCACCTTAACCGCAATTGCCTTAGCTGCAGCTTTCTCTTTGCCTAAGGCAACGTTCGCTGCCTTGGCATTCGTCAACTCCTGCCGAGCACGGAACAAATTGTCATTCTGCTTAGCCCAAGATTCATTCCACTTCTTGCGCTCGTTGGACAACTTTTCGTTCCAACTCTTGCGTTCATCAGAAAGGAGTTTAGCAAGAGTACGAACCTGTTTCAGCTGAGCAGTGGCAGCCCACTCCGAGGTCTGCTTCTGCTTCTCAAACGCAGCTCTATCCTTCTCAAGCTGCTCCGCACCCGCACGAGCAGCCTTGATCAACTCTTCCGCTTCGGCCCGCATGCGAGCAGCTTCATCCTCTCTGCGGCCTAACACCTTGTAGTCTTCCAAAATGGCGTTAGCCACTATGGAACTTCCTACTAGCAAGGTGGAGAGTTGATTGATGCGCAATTCACGGGGGGCGGCACGGGCACGTTCCACTTCAAAGGGGGTGCCCAAACCACCCAGAATCTCCTTACACGCAGAAGGGTCATTGGAAATATCATCCCCTGCATAACAGTCCAGGGGGGCCGGTGATAAACAGTACTTCGACCCTGGGTATAGGTGCGGTAGTAATACTCCAATTCAGACTCCCCAGGCTGAATTGGAGGCCCATCATAACCCGCACCACCGGCAGACGAACCGGTACCCTTCTCACCAGCAGGAGACTTCTGCGGCACCCGCATCATGCGGGGGTGATTCCGGAGCATCAAAGATAGAAAAATCTTTATCTTGAAGCTCTGCAAAACAAAGTCAAATAGCTATCAAAACACAGGTCGTACATAACACTTGAGACAAGCTAAACAACACTTACCAACAATAACCGCAGGTTTCTTTAATGTCGGACCAGTCCTCTTAGACTGCAACCTCCGACGTTTCGGTCCACCGACACCAGCGGCCGTCTCTTCTACCTGCCTCTTCCCAGCAACAGACTGCGAGCCCGCAGCTGTACCCAAACCCTCAAGGGTATCAGATACTATCACATAATCCAAGTATCTACGGAAAGAAGAGTGAGAGATACCTGCCACCCGCGGTACCAGATGAGGCACAACAGTGACCTCCAGTATTTTCTTTTGGCGAAAGCGCACGCCTTTCACCGTTTGCCTCTTAGGCACACCCTTCGCATCAGGGTCCCCTAAGGCCCCAAGATCACCTGCATGGAAACCATCCAAGAGGTGAGTCAGTGCAACCATTATTGTTATCACAAGTAAAAAGAATTCCTGGATATACCTTTGCCCCGCGGCAACTCAACTTCCAATGCGGCCTCAGTAGGCACCCGGAAGTTATCTCGAATGAGGACATTAAACTCCTCCTCGCCATCCGCGCAAACAACTGTTTCAACCTTACCCAAGAAATCCGGGGCAAACATCCTCCACAAGTGAGCGTCCTCTGATAACAAACGCAAAAGTCAGTAACGCATACAAGGATAAGAAAGTTAAACAAATGAAAAGTACGTACCACCACTTTTCTCCCGCACCACGGGCTTCGACTTCTTGTTCCTCCTTGTCAACATCATGCGCAACACCCACAACTGTGTGTTGGTCAACTTCACAGACTCAATGGTCTGCAACTGCGGAAACCACTCCACCGTCTTCAAACTTGGGACCGCAATGGTCTCTGCTATGATCGTCTCGGTCACATTCCGAAACGTCATCTTTGCAACAATGGCAGCAGCCTTGATGTAAGAGAACTTCATCTTCCACTTCGTCATCCCCTTGGGAGGAGTCATCAGTTTGGGGCTACCATCTCGTTGACGGAAAGAAAAGAACCCCAAAGACACCGTCATTTGATAAAACCGCCGGAAATCTCCAACGGTAGGCTCGATGTCAAGAGCACGAAAGGTTGATTCAAAATTTCGAATCCGGATCATACCAAACGGACTCAGTTGAGAAATGTGGATCTTGTACCACTCCAAAATCTCAACAACAAAAACAGTCAAAGGTAATCGGAGATTACAGTCACCAAAAAAGTCGGCCCACATGGTCACATAACCGGCCGGAGCATCAGCACCGGTGTCACCTTCCGATGGGTAAAATGCCCCATATTCAGGGGGCATTTGAACATCAAGCATTAGACGATCAAAGGTCTTCTTGGTCCACTTTAACTCCGGTAAACCACCACCGACGACTCCCCCCTCTTCCTCCTCTGAAGGCTCTGGGTTTTCACCCTCCACATTATGTGGACTTGATGGTTCAGCCATCAGATATATCAAAGAAACGAAAGAAAATGAGTGGAAAAAGTTAAACCCAACCTCACCGGAACTTCAACAAATATAGTCGGAGAAGACAAAGAAAAGCTTTCTCTCACCGGCAAATTTTTGAAATTTCGAACAAGTGAGGGGAAACCACGAACGGTTTCCCCTTATATACCCATCGCAATTAATGCGGAGGGAGAAAACGAATCATCATGTTCAAAAAGAACGAATTGCGCGACGCCACGTGTCAAGCGCCGTTTTCGCTAACGGTTATCACGCGCGCGTGTCCGCCCACGCGCCTGACATAGGAGACGTTTACACTCCTTGCTACAGTGCATTTAATGCCTCGGGCAGTGCAAATGTCCTTTCATTTCAGCACATGCCAGAAAGATCTCACCAACTTCCACCAACTCACACGTGAGATCAGCCACGTATGCAACAAAAAGCGACTACATTATCCAATTATAAGCGGCATGCGGTTTCTCTGGTATACCGCACCATAACCCATACCGCATGTCGTTTTTTTACATACCCCTAAAAATAGGTAAAAATATATATCTCTATACTATAAGGGGGTATAATACCTATCCGCACTATCCACGAGCACACGTGGGACATGCGGACATGACACACACGAGCCCGTTCAGGTGTGTCAAATGCTCAGAACCAGTGTTGTTCTGTGGACTGAACCGCATCTCAGGAACAGGTAAACCGCATTACCTTCATTCTCTTCAAGCTTCAAATCCCTCCTGTCCGGCTCACAACCACAGAGGGTGCATAAACAACTTCTTCAGCACGAAGAAGGAAGGGAATATACGCGACCACACATCAGCAACCCTGACTCCTGAACCTTCAAGAGCTACATCCGAGCAACACACCCGCTTCGAGCGAATATGGGAATGCAAAACCGCAGACACTCATGAGCAGCTGCGGACATAACCATAGCTTCCGCAGACTGGTTGCTACGGAAGAGCCAAGCTAACTCCACATCACCGAGCGAAGCTACTTCAAGACAAACTCGGTATTGGAGCGTGAAGGTAAGTGGCTCCAGAAAGAACGCAGATAAGCGCTCTAAACAAGCCCTTGTCGAACAGCAAGCGTCCGAACAGCGGTAACAAGTCTGCTTATGACTTTGTTTGCCCGCCTATGGGCCGCATAGAATAAACAATGGTGGGCATACCCTTGCCTATGACCATGTTTATTTACCCATAGTACAAATCTACATTGTTCGACCAAACATGGCCAACAATGACGCAACGAGGTAACCGCAAAGGACGCGCGGTTACTAGAGAGCTATGACGATGAACACGAAAACCCAACAAAAAAAGGATCGTCATCTCATGACTAGATGCTGAACATAGAGCTTGAGCAAAGCACTTACAAGCATCAACTACTTTTGATCCCGATCTCAGAGATTGATCCAAAGTTTCTTTTCTTCTTCATGTACCACTTCAACAATTGGTTTGAAGACAGGACCACCTCTCAGAGGTTGAAAGTTTGTGCATACCTTCAAACCACCATCTCAGAGGTTGGTTCGAAGTTTGTGCAGCATTACTAACAAGGTCTCCAAGAGACCTTCGACACAACAACAGGTGGCAACCCACCTGGTGACATAAAACGGCTGAGAATTTCGCATCAGACGAAACTCCTTCACCGGTACGGAAGAGGCGTCAGATGACCCTTCCAGACCTCCAGCTTGATTTACATACAGAAAAGACCATCCACATGGTCTAGGATCTTCTCCAGACTCCAAACTACCTTCTAAACACCATAGTCCAGTACTCCTCCCACATACAACTTGTATGTGGCAGCAACACTAGACTGGTCCCAGATCTCACGTCAGCATCGACCGCGAGTGACCATTACCCTTATCAAAACCCCCACCAGCTGACAACCTACTTGTGCCCATGCGAGAACGCGTCGACACAAGGGTTGAATCCAATCTATCTAGTAACGAAGGAGGACTTACATGGAACATGAGAACGGTAGAGTGATGCGACATAGCATCACATCTGGTGTATGAAAACGGAAGTATTCACAGCGATACGGCCTCGCACCGCGTCCAGTGAACACTTCTATCAATACAAGGAAGCCTTACCTTAGGCGTAGAAGAAGATGAACGTAACGATGCGGCTGGCACCGCATCGTATGGGCATTTTCGTCACGATAAGGGATGCAGGCAAACAGTCTCCGCGGACGACGATGCGGCTAGCACCGCATCTCGCGTATTTCTTGATCACAAGCAGGAGACACGGTAACCTCAGACGTTACCGCATGCAGCGATGCGGCTTGCACCGCATCCTATGCACTCAACAAGTGGGACTGACACCACAGTGCAAGTGGCACCAATGGCAGTTACCTGTCAGAGCTACGTAAGCAATGGACTGACGTGGCGTAACCTCCACAACCGACAAGCCTGACACACCTGCAAAGGTGCAGCACGTCGTCAGTCCATCCATCATCCTCCTCCTTCACTCCTCGGCTATAAATACCAACCCCAAACCAGGTTTGAGGTATCTCTTCACAACTCTCTCACTACTATAACTATCTTACTTTGCTTCCCAAGCAAACTACTGATTCTCACGCCGGAGAGTGGTAACAAGGAGCACCCCCCACCCCATCCTCCTTGTTACGAGTCACGGCTTGTTTCCTTGTGCAGGAGATCAACCACCGGTGATCCAGCCAGCGATCCTCGAGAGGAAGGGATTAACCCTTCTTGACGAGACCAGTGTGTTAACCTTGTCCGGTTAACCATTGTTTCATCACTAGGTTTAGTTTAAAGTATACGTTACCTTTAAATTCCCCTCTACTCTATTTCTAGGTGCAACTAATGTGGATTTTAATATATATGAAATTTATGTTTATGACAGTTAATATATTTTGTAACATCTCCTTGCTACAATTATGCAATCAAAGACAGAAAACAATTAAATAATGTTACGTGTACACGAAATTCAGGTTTCTTTTTCTTCGGGACAACAAATAAATTTAGGCTTAAACAGTGAGATTTTCGTTTTATTTGTCCAAGATATAAATTATAATGTGCTAATTTATTATAACTCTATAGAATATAGATAAAAAATATATAACCATTTTATAAAATATATAAAATGAGTTACATAACTATATTTAAAAAAACAAAGTCAAAACATACCAATTTTGAGTTTAATTCAATTAATTTTACGATATTTCTTCTTGATATCACTAAATTGGTAAGGTTAACCAATTTGACCAAAAAAAAAAAAATCTCGATTTATCAATCAAATATATCAAAAATCAAGGATTCATGAAAAGATATAGACAAATATACAGAATTCATGAAAAGAATATAGATAAATATACAATATCGATAAAATTGATGAAAAGTGGGTGAGAAGAAAAGAAACAATAAATCGAATTGTGATTTATAACAAAAAAAGAAAAGAAAATAAAAAAGCATTATAATTGTGTAGATCTTGAAGGAGGCGCAAATCGCGTAGAAAAACTACGAGGCAACAAATCATCATCTTCATCATGATTACCAGCGTCATTAAAATTAAGAGCATAGCTTTTTGGATCATACTGAAACGGCGTCGTATTAGCGTTAGATCTATTCCTCCTCCTACTAAACCTTCTGATGAAGTTTTTCCACTTGGGTCCTGCAACAAGCTCTGAATACTCCTTCAAACTCTTGGCACGTTTCATGAACCACGTGTCTTGATTGATCAGATCCCCGGATTGCTTCTGGTACAAGAAACCTGCGGTTTCACCGTCTTGGTAAAGGTTGTGATGGTTGTCGAAGCAGCAGAAGAAGAGGTGGAAACAACCGTTGGATGTTAAGACGACGTCGTCGTTGTCATGAGGGATATCTTTCCCTTCGTGATCATGTTCCATGATGATCGGTGTGGTGTAGGGCACGTTGAGAGCTTGTTGGTCTTGTTGTTTAGACATCATGATATATGTTATGTTGTGAGTTGGGGATAGAGGGGGAGGAGTGGTGTGTGTTTTATATTGTGGAAATGCGTGTGGATTTTGTGTGTGTGGAGGGCAAAAGGGTCCTAATGTGGGAAAAAATGAAAAGGAGGAAGAGTCAATGTTGGGAGGAAATGTGTGTGAAGGTCAAAGGAAATAGAGTAGAAAGTGAATTTGGTGTTTTCCAATAAGAATTTATGATGGATGGAGTTTTCAAGTTAAGTGATTATGCTTGTTGATAGATATTTCATAATTTCATTTCATAAGTCATGAAAATGTAACATGTTTGAAGAAAAGAAACCGATATTTGAATTTGCTAAGATAATTAAAATTTATATTTATTATGGAGTCGGTTTTGTTTTGACATGCATAATGACAATTATGATACATGAAATATAGATTATTTTTATATTTTTATATTTTAAAATATATTTTTATAAGATTTGACGAACTGTTTCAAAGCCACTAGAATAAGTTAAATCGAAATTCGTTTGACCTTGTTTTCTACTTTTATTTCTTAGGTTAAAAACGGAGAGCCTCGAGGGATGTTCAAATGAGAGGTTGAATTTGTCTAAGAATCAATCATATCATGACACGTCGCATCTTAAAATTTAAGGGGTAAGGGAATTTTAGTTCCCAATCACAAAAACATTCACTGGATCATCGTCTGAACCTTATTTCAACATTCTAATATCCGTTTTTTCTACTTCTTGATAAGTGGCCTCCAAATCCTTAGAACTTTTTATCTCTCTCACCTCCCAGTTTCCTCGAAGAACACATCACACATGCAACCCCCTTCCTAGTCGCCTTATTTTATCATTGGAGTAGTAGTTGTTGTTGTTGCACAGAGACCAGGGTCATCTCTATTGTTCACCCGCCACCGGACGCCTCTTCTTCCGATGTCTATGTTTTAATTCACGACTCGATGTTACTCCAAAACTTGTTCGTAATCATAATGATGGCGTCATTGCTTTGGCTCATTGCCCTAGTCCCACATGCCTAGCTTCACGATCTAATAACCGCTCCGTCAAATTATACTTTTTGGTAATTCATATTATCATTTTTTGTCTTTTTTTAAACGAATTTAATCCCTGGATTAAAAAAATAAAAAAAGGCTTTTCTTTTAAAAATCGATTTTGAAAAGGCATACGATAACGTTTGTTGGAAATTTCTGTTGGATGTCTTGGGGCAAATGGATTTTCTTAGTTTATGGCGTAAATGGGTGGAAGGGGTTCTGTCTTCAGCTAGATCCTCGGTTTTATTCAATGGGTCTCCTACCTTTGAATTTAGTTGTTCCAAATGTATTAGACAAGGAGACCTGTTGTCTTCATTTCTGTTCGTAGTGGTTATGGAAGCCCTCTCTAGCATCTTCTATAAAGCGGGGAGCGACTGGCTCTTTAAAGGTATTCAAACTCCTAATAATGGTCAGATAATTTCTCATCTTTTTTACACGGATGATGCTATCTTGTTGGGGGAATGGGATAAGGACAACGTGTTGAACGTGGCTAGGTGCTTGAGGATTTTTTTATCTTTGTTCAGGGTAAAAAATTAATATTTTAAATCTAACTTATACGGTTTGGGTGTGGAAGATGGGTTATTAAGGACATGGCTAAGGTGGTGTGGTGTAATATGGATAATATCCCACTAACTTATTTGGGGATTACGGTGGGGGCTAACATGAACAAAATTAACAATTGGACCTCGATTATTGAGGTTTTTGATAAAAATTTTGTCGGTGTGGAAAGCTAAAAGTATATCGATTGGGGGGAGGCTTATGTTAATTAATTCAGTGCTGGAAAGCCTCCCTATCTATTACTTTTCGCTATATAAAGTCCCAGTTGGTATCATTAAGATTTTGGAAGCTAAAATGAGAAAATCCCTTTGGGCGGGTTCGAGTGGTATTAACAAAAGGAACTGGGTGGCTTGGGATTGGGTTACGTGGCCCAAATCAAAAGGGGGGTTGGGCATAAACAGACTAAAAGAGGTTAATGAGTCCCTTTTGTTTAAATGGGGATGGAGGTATAGGACGAAAAATTATAATATGTGGAGGAAAGCGGTTGATGCCTGCTATGGCAAAAACAACCAGAGGTGTTTTTCTGCCGTTTAACGGTAACGTTAATAGGTGTTGGAAAAATATTGTGAAATCGATTTCCTGTATTAAAATTAACGTTTGCGATCTTCCTTTTATGGACAGAAGGCCACACTTGATTGGATTGGAATTGTTTAAAGCTTGCAGGGTTGCAGATAGAGTGGTCTCGAGTAGCGGAAATGGTGGTTGGTCGTGGAACTGGTCTAGAATGCCCGAGTCTGAAGTGGAGCTAAAGGAATGGCAGGAGTGTCAAGAGAATCTTAATGTGGTGATGATTTCTAGTTATAAGGATTCGTGGGTTTGGAATGACGATAGCCAAGATGGTTTCTCGGTGAAGGTTGTCAAAAAGGCGCTAATTAACGACAGGGGTAATAGTCATCTTCCTATTTTTGATTGGTGTAAATGGGTGCCTATCAAATGTAATATTGTGGCTTGGAGAGGCAACTTGGATAGGCTTGCCACACGAGTTAATTTACGAAGAAGGAACATAGACATTACATCAGTTATGTGCCCTTTTTGTTTCGACTATGAGGAATCGGTGGAGCACCTTTTCACCGCTTGCTCTGTGGCTAATCGGGTTTGGTCGGAGTTTAGTATGTGGTGCAAAATCCCTCCGGTATATATTTTCGAGTTCAAAGACATCCTTGATATTCACAATTTCACTCAAGTTGGTAAGAAAGCTAAAAAGATTATTCAAAGTTTGGCGATTATCTCGTAATGGTGCATACGGAAAAGAAGGAACGAGTTGGTTTTCAATCAAATTAGACGAAGTCCGCAAGATATTATAGGGGAGATTAAATCGAGAGGTTATGCTTGGTTCAAAAATAGAACGTCTTGTAATTATATTAGATGGGGTGACTGATGTAAATACCCTTTGTATACGTTGTAATTGCTGCTCCTTACCCGGTTTGGGTCGGGAGTGTGTTTGTTGTTTGGCCTTTTGACCATTTGGGTCGGAGTTGTGTTTTATTGAACTTCTCTTTAACAAAAATGTAATTGATTAGATCGATTTAGATGACATTATTAAAGTTGTTATTCGTGATATTGTGAAGACTTTTATAATGATTTCGTGAAAATTATTGTTGTGTTGGGTTGTTGTATAGTGTGTTAATGTTGTGTTGGTTCTATTTGGTGCTAGCATAGTCCTATACTGTTTGCTGCTATTTAGGATTGTAAACGAACCGAAAGTTCAGCGAACAGTTCGTGAACCATTCGGCGGGAAATTCGTTTATGTCCGTTCGTTTAATAAACGAACGAACATGAACAAGAAATTTCGTTCGATTATTTAAATGAACGAACATGAACAGAGGTCTCATTGGTTCGATTGTGTTCGTGAACGTTCGGTAAGGTGTTCATGAACATTCGTTCATTTGCGTTTGTTTATGTTCATATATTTGTGTTTTAATTGAATATTTTTGTACTTTCATATATTTTATCTATAAATTTTATATTATTAAAATTTTATTTATTTTATTACCCTAACAATTAAACTAGGAAACCCTCTTTCACCTTGTTTATGCACCATTTCCCTTTCATTTCTCACTATTTACATCGGCGAATACGGTCGACCTCCGTTCCACAATAAAGGATTCAAGTTCCAGTGCTACTCTCTGAGCCATCTACCTTTATCCTTCGTCGCGTTTGCCAAATTTATTTGTGTTCGTGAACCATTCGCGAACACGCTCATTTCCTTAATGAACGAACACGAACATAAATCTCGTTCGATAAGTGTTCATGAACCGTTCGTGAACACATTTATTTCCTTAACGAACGAACACGAACAAGGCGTTGTTCGTGTTCGTTCGGTTCGTTTACAGCCCTACTGCTATTGTATTATTGCTGTGTTGGTTTTACTTGGTATTACTTTGCTAATGTGTTGTTTATGGTAAAATTATACACTTAATATAGAGTTATGAATATATCATTTATAGTGACTCTCCACATCCTTAACTCCTCATTGTATTTACTCTTATGTTAATGTTGAGCCTATAAATAGAGGCTTTGTATTTCATACATATACATCAATAAGAAATTCATTCTCCCATTCTTTTCTATACATTGCTAATAGGTTCTAGTTATTACATAACACATTATCAGCACGAATTGCTTTTGAAGTTGGATTGTATCAACACAAGACACCATGTCGTATCAACGCTGGTGAAAGAGATAAAAGACAAAATTGTTGATCTGGTATGAAAACCTTTAATTGTTTTGATTTTATTTCCTCTTTTCTCATCGGTTGTTGGTATGGTAAAACTTGAAAATTAACTTATGCTTTTCTTGATATTTTTTTATTGGTTATGATTTAAGATTAAAATCATCATGAACAACATTGACCTCATCCTTATTTAACCAGAATCATAATGTTTTTACTTCTTTGTTTACTTTCCTATGTGTTAACATATCTGAATAGTTTCCTCTTTTCTCATCGGTTGTTGGTATGGTAAAACTTGAAAATTAACTTATGCTTTTCTTGATATTTTTTTATTGGTTATGATTTAAGATTAAAATTATCATGAACAACATTGACCTCATCCTTATTTAACCAGAATCTTTCTAGTTTCTCTAATTGATTATTTACAATATATTGTAACTAATTTATTACCCCTCTTGGTTATCTCTCTTTTATCATTAAATATTTTCTTGGACTTCAAGGGAAGTTTTGGTACACTAAACTGAATAGCTATCTTTCACTAACGATTTGAAAAATTGCAGTATCTAGTGAATTTATGCTTTAATTTAGTTGTCCCAAATATGCAATATATATTTAAATCTCCACAATTGGTCAAACTCTAAAAATTTTAATAATATAATTCTACTTGTATGTCAACTAACTCTTGGAAGATGTAGTTATGTGTGGTATGTATTAAACGTGAAATTATTTAGATTGGGAATGTGGTATGCCATGATATGCCGTAGTGGATCCATGTTATACATCTTTGTAAAAGCTAATAAATTAAGGTGTATATCAGTTTTGGTTTTTGAATTGTAATCGACTTATTACTTGTGGGATAAATTATTTTTGTAATATTTTATGGTTAGTAATTAAATAACCTTTTATTTTTGTTCTAAATTTTATACAACAAAAAGTTGTTGGGGTTTCAAAGAGACATTACAAATTCTAAATCATTATGTTCTTTTAATTTACAAAATTTATTGATTTTGGGATGATGTTTTGTGAAATCGTCGACAAATGATCCGCAAGGTTACTGAAAAATTTTCAATATATTAATATATAAATTTAATTTTGATTTGGTGAATGGATGTAACTATTATTATGGTCATGAGTTTTGATTGGTCCATTAATTAGTTTTTGTTATTAGTATTTATACAATTTATGATGAACTACCAAAATACAATTTGTATTAAAATGTGATGTCTAATAGTTCTATTTGAAGATAATCATTAGTGCAATTCTGTTAATGACTTTACAATAATGCACATGTTTATATGATAATATGTTATAATATGACAACTACTTAGTTAACTTTGTTGTATATCATTGTTATTGCAATTGTATAAGTCATTTAGTTGCTATTAGATATTTAAACATGTGATTTGATTCTATGAAATATTCGTGTGGTAAAAGATATTATTTGAAAATTAACATTGTTTTGGTCAAAAATTACCGAAGCAATTAAGTGATCAAATTAGTTAAGTGAGGTAGTGTGCTAGAAATGTGTGTTACAAATATTCAAGTAAAGTTGTTTGCAAAAACAGGTTCAGGATATGGCTCGAGATAGACCTGGCAAACGGGTCGGGTTGGGTCGGGTCGGGTCATGGGTCAAAACGGGTTCGGGTCAAAATGGGTTCGGGTCAAAACGTGTCAATTAAAAAAAGGGTTGTTTTGGTTCGGGTCAAAACGGGTTCGGGTCAAAATTGGTTTGGGTCGGAACGGGTTTCGGGTCGGGTCGGGTTGGGTTAGTTAAAAAAATGTTTTTTAAAGAGATTGTACATCAAGAGACAATTTTGTCAGGTTAAAACGGGTCCGGGTTGGTTCAGGTTGAGAATGGGTCCGAGTCGGGACGAGTTCAGGTAAAAAAAGTGGGCTTCTTCAGGTAATACTGGTGCTGTTGTTGAAGAAGGTCAACAAAGACTGCCATTAGAACTACGTAAACTGTCGAAATTTATAACACTAAAATAATCATTCATCCAGGGTATGTACCTTCATATTCTAAAATCAACATTATCTTTAACATTAATGCAAATGCAAATTCAAAATACAGATGGAATCATACAAGTTTCAGAACTCTTGTTATTTACACAAAAAATAAAGAGATATTGGTTTACATATGCATATGTTAGTATGGTATGATTCTAATACCCAATTCCTTCTGAGAAAACTGGATTAGATTTTCAATCTCGCACTCATCGACATATCCGTTTCCGTTCTTGTCAGCAGACTTGATTCCAGCCCCGCCTTTCAAGCCGGAAACCAACCTCCGGTGGCCTTAACAATCTGCCGGAGCTCCGATTTTATATAACTTAATTAAAAATCAAAACTTGCTATCATAATACTAAAGAGCAGAAACCATATGAGATCAGACCAAAAAAATTTCCCCAAAATTAAGGTGATTCACATATAAATATTAATCAAACTCAAATACAACAAAACTAGTAAAAGATTAACAAACAGATCCAAAACTGAATTAAATAAATTAAATTAAATTAAATCTAATCACACCCATGTAAGCAAATGTCTATATTCATAACTGATTTGTATTAATTTAAAATAAAAAAACAAATCCCATCTTATAAATCAGAGATGAAGAACAACACCCAGAAACAAATGCATCAGATTTTAACATCTTTCAACAAAATCAAAACAAATTGACAAGAATCATGGCAAACCCATTTCGAACAGATGAATCACTTTTCTAACAAAACATGTTAGATAATAGTATTTGCTTTCGTAATCCTAGTGATACCTGTCGATGTGTATTGCATGTTCTTCAATTGTTCGATTAACACGCAGAAAACATCAAGTTCAACTCTAATTTGGTACAAAAGAAGCAAAGATTAGGGTTTTGAACCTGTGTCTGATTCGATGTGAAGAAATCGTTGATGCAGACGGAGAGATTAACGAGCGAAGAAGGATTTCTTGAAGGAGAGGTTGAAGATTGAAGATGATGTATTGATGTTCATTGTTCAGTTCATCCGTGGTTTTGTTGTGTTTCAACCCTAATGACCCGTTCTAATTTTTCAATCCTTTCAACCCTAATGACCCGTTCTAATTTTTCAACCCAATTGGACCCATAAATGAAACTTTTTACTTTTAAAATAACCCAGATTGACCCTCTTAATTAATATTATTCACCCAAATTAACCCATTGTCAATTATAAAAACCCATACTGACCCATATTATGCCATTTGGGTTAGGATTGCTCCCTCTAGCTCGAGATATAGAGCTGTATCTATGATCAAACAATGAGCAAAAAAGGTAGAGGGTGACACCGGATATACAAGGAAAGCCCTTGATCAATCTAGATCGCCGGCACAAAACCTCGGGAGCTGACAATCGCAGCTGCCTTGTTCTTCAATTGATTCAAATATCAGGATACAGTGCAGGATGTGATGCGGATCAACTAGGTGTTACAAGGTAATTTGAGTACAAGTGTTTGTGTATAGTGATTGTTAGCAGCTAGAGTGTAAATTGTGCGAATGGAAAGTGAGTGCCTTAACTTGATCCGATCCATCTATTTATAGTAAAAGAAATGTAACAAACTACCCTACTAAACCGGGATTCGGTGGATATTCCCCATTCGAACGTTGTAGACCTGGTCTTTCGCGTTCAACGTCTCTCACATAACCGGTTTGCCCGAGTCTTAAGGAGAAGAGGTCCACTTGACCGTTAGTGACCCACAGCTTCTAACCTGCACATGGTTAATTCAGCTAATACCAGGATATCGCACCAGGATGTTACCAATATCCTGATCCGGTATCCTGATCACAAGTAAACAATAAAAAGCAGAATATTAGTCAGGATATATATGCTCAGAAAATGACCCATAACAATTGTCCCCAAAATATATCTGTTGGTATACCAATTCAACGGATATATTTTAAAAACTCTCTCTCGTAAACCGAGACAATTAAAACGAGGTGACGGTCAAGATTGCACTATACAACTTCCAACGCACTTTTTACTCGATGGACATCTACAATGCTCCTATATCTTCTCTCTTTTTGTTTGAAAACCAGATATCATCAACGGAGTCTCCAGGTAATCCTTACTTCTTCTTCATTTCCTGTTAATTTCTTTTCCCTTACTTGCAATGGCCACTAGAACTTTTTCTCAAACCGGCGAATCGTCCGAGACCTTTATCCAGCAAAATCTTCTCAAAAATCCTAAGAAGGAGATTTGTGCTTTCGATAACGCGGACATTGCAGTGCTGAGAGCCTCCGGCGCTTTCCCCGATGGCACGGTCTTTAGACCATTCGATCGATCAATTCGATCAGACGTCTCTTCTGCTGATTGGGTCTGCTTTCCGGCATACCCTTTCTCGCTAGGTCTCCGGTATCCATTTCCCGAATTCATGATGCAATTCTTCCGGACTACCGGTATTTCCTTTGCCCAAACCATGCCCATGGTCTGGAGAGTACTAATCGTGCTCAATCAAATTGAAAACCTTCACTATCCCGACCTCTGCATCAAAGATATGCCAATTGCTTATCGCCTTTGATCCCACGGTTCTAGTCGGTTCCTGCTCTTTTCAACTTCCAGCAAACCGCTTATTCTTAAAGCCACCAAAAACGAAGATGGATGGCAACGCCAGTTCTTCTTCGTTAAACGAGACTCCATTCATGAGGGTGCTAGTCTTCCGGTGGAGTGGTTAACCACCGGTAGGATCATGAATATCCCTATGTATTTCTAGACTTCTATCCTGTGCTAATATCTTCTTATTTGATCCTTTCGTAGTGAATTTTAAGGAAGTAGCTCCCCCTACTGCGGAATCAGAAAAAAGAATCTAAGCAGTTTACCAATTGCCTGTAAGTGACAGGAGTTTTACCACACACATCCCGAGTTCCAGCCAATATTCATCATCCGAAATGTCTGGTAAGAGTCACTTTTGAAATAACTAATTATTGTAACATCATATAATGAAGAGTAACAAGGATGTAGGACCTTTCCCTTTATGCAGCACCAGCCAAGATCCCTGAGGTTTTCGACCTTGATGAGCTGGACAGTTATTCTGACCAGGTCCAGATCAAGAAGGTACCTAGTCCTAAGGCCACGACCTCATCCAAGCCCAGCAGCTCCAAAGCCATCATCATTCCCAAACCTTCGCCAGCTACTAAGCCCTGGAGTTCAAGTTCTCGTAAAAGGAAAGAGCCTGATTCTCCTGTTATCTCCGATACATTCCCCTATGAGAATCACGGGTTCATTGAGGCAAGCGGATTCATGACTTCTTTTCTCAACCAGGTTAATATCCTTGAGCCATATCCTGCAGCTTATATTGCTTATAAGTATTTATTAAAACCAATACCTGTCCTCTTACCTTGTAGGGTCTCGAACGTCTGGTTCATCTATATCAAGAATCATGTGGGCTCAACAAGACACTCGAATCCAAGCTGAAGAAAGCCGAGGTTACCATCTCTGATCAGGGCATGATCGCAGCCGCCAAATCTCGGCATTACGAGGACAAGTTCAAGGCTATGACCCAAGAGCACCAGGCTGCCCTCAACAAAGCTGCTCTCCAGGCCCAAGCCGATCTTGATACTGCCCATGCTCAACACGAACAGGATATGATCAGCTACCGGGAAAGCCTTAAAAGTTCCGTCATCACTTCCCTTCTCCAGGCCAGGCTAAAGATGGCCCACGAAGCCAAAGCACTGGGCTTCGAATGCCCTTCTTGGGACATCAATGCCTGGGAAGCAAAACTAAGGAGTCTCAGCGGCCTTTCTGCTAAACCTGCAGCTAAAGGATCTTCAAAGGCAGTCGAAAAACCAACTGATGCTGAGAGGGATGCTCAGGTTGATCGTGAGACGGATGTTGTTGAGAATGCCACGAACGAAGAAGGCGCTGCCTCCTAAAACTTGGTCCCCTCAAATTTGAGAATTATGTTTATTTGAACAACTTTGTTTTCTTTTTTGGTTGAACCAGTTTATTTCTGTATTAAAACAATTTGATAACCAAGGGTGGATGGGTCCTAGGTTTTAGGACGAAGCCTTTGGTTATCGGCTGGCATCGTTTATAATACCACCCTCTGACTTATTTGTTATTGCCTTTTAAATTTTTTCCATGCATTACTTAGTTTAGATTTTAGCTTTGTAAAATTAGTGTTATCATTTCTGTGAAGATATCCTGATCAATATACTCAGTGATATCCTACGCAGACTTTCGTAAAATAGGACTTCTCAATATCTAAATAATTCAGACAAAGTTCCTCAAAATAGTTTATTTTTCGAAATCTCAACTAATTTAAATAAAGTTTTCAAAGGAAAAAGATAATTTACTTAGAATTTATAAACAAATATAACTCTGATTTTTAAACCCAAGTATCGTATCCCAAAGGTTCCAATCAAATATTGTTGGGATTGAACCCTATCAAAGGAACAGATAATTAAAGCCAAAACTGGATTAGAGCAGTGGATCCTGAATAAGCAGATGTTGATATACAAATCTCTCCCCTTGAAAGTGATTACAACTACTGATGACCTCCTATCTGCTGATCTTGCTAAACTGCTGACCCATAACTGCTGCTCAACTAAAGATCTGATGGAAGACTAAAGTCCTGCTGATTCATTCTACTGCCTTGAGTCAAGCACTGCTGATCTGGACAAGTGCTGCTGGGTTCACAGCAGTAGAAGGTTGCAGCAGCTGTTCTAAAGTCTGTTTTATAATAGAATGTATTAGCAGTAATTAACACAAGCAGTGTTTGTATAGATCAGAGGTTAGAGTTTGTTAGGAGGTTAGATGTCACTTTCATGGTGACGTCAGCTAAGATGCTCAGTAGTTTTGCAAGTGCCTATAAATAGTTCAGTACTTTGTACTGTTCTATTAGCTCTTTGCATCATTCGTCTTCTTTGCACGAACAAACTACTGAGCTCTGGCTGAGGGGGAGTTTGCATTCATTCATCAATCATTGTAATCGTGTTTGAAATAAATTCAATCTTTCGGTTCATTGTGTAAAGATGTTTGATAAAAGTATTACTCTCGTTTGATTATATGCAAAGTTTGTTTTCATCTTAATTTCCGCTGCACATTCATCCATCTTCATCTTATTTACAAACATAAAATACAATAAAAAACAAACTCAGATCCAACAATTGGTATCAGAGCTAGAACAGTCAAATTTGATCTAACAATCATTTTGACGTAAATAGTTCAGCTCAAAACAGTTGATACTGATCGTTTGTTCGTCGTTGAAAAACAGAGTAAGGATTAATCACCATTAAAGTTGATTTCTCAGTACCTGTAAAACAACAAGAATGACGTCACAATCTCAGGACGATAAAAACAACATTGGTTCGCTTTTTAAACCACCTATGCTAAAAAGAAATGAGTACAACATCTGGCAGAGGAGGATGGGTCACATCCTCGCTCAACAAAGCACAAGTTGTTGGAAGTCTGTCATCTTTGGTCCTCATGTTCCTACAGTGCCAAGCGCTGAAGATGCTAAAAAACAAGTTCCAAAACCTGTTGAAAATTATACTGAAACAGATTATCAAAAATTTGAACTAGATGCTAAAGCGTTTAGTATCATAGCATCAGCGCTGCTCAACGAAATATATGTTGGACTGTTACATTGTGACAGTGCCAAAGAGTTGTGGGACGCGCTTAAGGAACAGTTTGGGGGTACCGAAGAAGTCATAGAAAACAATAGGGAAATCCTGAACCAACATTATGAAACATTTTGTCATGTTCAAGGTGAATCACTCACGCAACAATTTGAGCGTTTCAGTTGTCTCATCAGTGAACTGAGGCTTGTTAAAACCACTTTTACAAACTCAACTCAAAATAGCAGGTTCCTCAGGTCACTGCCAGAAAAATGGGACACCATAGCTTTTGTCACCCGAAACTCACCTGAGTTCAAGGATCTGACCTTGACCCAACTCCATGGTCGACTCCTGACCTACGAAAGGGAGTTGAACCAGAAAAGGAAGTTACAAGAGTCAGGGAAAACCATTGATGATTATTCATTCGGTAACACTGCTCTTCTAGGTCAAGAAGAATCTGGTGGTAGTGGTAAGGATCAGGGTTATGATCACTTCATTGACATAACTTGTAACAACCCTCGTCAAAACTATTATTTATTATATTATTTCATCCAATAGGAAACCCCAATTAAGACACCCAAGTAATTCTACACAAACCTTGAAAGTTTCAGAGCAATCGGAATCAGAATCAGGGCCCCTAAAACTCAAGGGGGGCAAAACCTAGTTGACGATTATCCTTATAAATCATTATAAAAATCGAATTTAATAAAACTGTTGACTCATCAGGGCTAGTCCCGTGGGGGGTAAGCCAAAGAATTATAGGTGTCCCTTACGGACCGTAAGGGCTCAGGCTTACGGTCCGTAAGAAGGAGCAAATTCGTGTATAAATAGCAGACTTCGGGACTTGCTTCTGGGCACAAAAACGACGCTCAAATTCCAAATTGACGTCGATTTATACTTCTTCTACTACCCAAACACACACACCTCGAAACGCTGCCGCAATCAGGGTAATAACTCGATCGCTATTACGATTCAACGTCCGGTCGATTGTAACTATCCAACGATTGTCCGGGTGCTGCTCAAATTGAGCTTATACTTTGTTATTCATAGTGATTTCGACTTGAATATATGAGTGCTGTTCGAATTCGGACTATGCTCTGTTATTCGTTGTGAATCCGTTGAATTGTTAAGTATTGCACTTGTTAATTCGTTGTAAGGGTTTAATCTCGTGAATTGTCGTAACTGCTGTATTAGTTACAACCCCGTTTGTGTGAATTGTTATTAGGTTAATCAGTAGGCTAGACTCTGCCCAAATTGAATCAGCAATATATCAAGGCTTATCTGTAGACTAAACTTTGCCCGTAGAAATCTGCAATGTGAGTTCATTTCTCTTTTCTCACCGTTTGTGAGTCCATTCTCTTTTCTCAATGTTTTATCGCCTTTTTGTGATATAATTATATTTACAAATGTTTTCCAAAATCATAAAGGGTTACCTGTTATACTTACAGCAATTAAATTTTTATATTCTATGAATAATTGCTGGTATAGGAAGTTTTATATATTATTTGATCCTCGTTAATATTAGCCAGAAAGATAGCTAATAAAAGCATGACCACCATCACATTAAGAATTATACCCCAGTATCTACAACCTATAACTGTTTTAACATTAAATCGTTAGTAAATTTATGTTTGAAATACACCTAAAAGTATATACTATAATAAAATAATCAAGTATAAAGGTATCCTACTATACGAGGATTATATTGTTAATCACGTTAATATATCAAATATTGATAGAATTAACATAGTATATTTGATAAGTAGTAATAGTTTGACATAAATTGATATATGTCATTTTATGGATTGGGTGGTTTTATGCCATAAGTAATATATTTGACAAAGTAAATATCATCGGACACAACTAAGTTCGGAGTCACTAGTTGAGAGAATGATCAACAGTGACATGACCAAAAACACTAGTTGAAAGAATGATCAACAGTGCCATGAATAGAATCGCTAGTTGAAAGAATGATCAACAGTGATATGACCAGAGTTACTAGTTGAGAGAATGATCAACAGTAACATAACCAAAAGCACTAGTTGAAAGAATGTTCAACAGTGTTATGACTAGAATCACTAGTTGAAAGAATGATCAACAGTGATATAATCACTGTCACAGGAATCCCCTAGTGACAGATAAATCATAGTACAATATAATTACTTGATAAAATTCACTATTGGACGAAAGTAAGCCAATAAAGTAATATGATTATTGTTACAATCAGAACTACCAAATATCAATTGAGTTGGGTAAATATAAATAAATATAAAAATCTTGATGCTGTAAAGTATAACAATAGTTTTCATAAAATGGAATGAATTCACCAGTAATTATTACTGATAAAAATGTTTTTAAAACACTTTTCAGGTAATCACAGTAGATTGGAGTAAAAGATGGATACGGCTCTGAAAGGCATCAAGATGTGGCTTATTTTATAAATTAAGTCAACTTAAGAAATATTGTTTTTGGGTTTATCCCGTATTAAAAAGCTACCTTTGTAAAACATGGAATTTATTCCATCTATTTAACTAAAATCCGGTGTTTTCAAACTCTGATATTTTTCCTAACTCACGGTCCTGATGAAAATTCCGCTGCAATGTTTTTCAAAAATAATCACCGGTACCACTGGGCTGCTCACGGCTCCCGATTCCGTCCAGGGTGGGTCGGGGGTCGTGACAGAAGGTGGTATCAGAGCCACTGATCGAGCCACTACTTTGAGCCTATAAGTGTTGTGATAATAATACTTAAACTTAATTAAAAGAGTTAGGAGATTGCTATTAACTGGTAGCACATCTGATAACATTCAAAGTTGAACATAAGAAGAGATGCCTTAGTATAAGCTAAGCCACTTGTTTAAGCTATTTAGGTGTTCTTCTAATACCTAAACAATAAAGTTAGGAAATTAATACAAATTTGTTATACATGAATATATATATATATATATATATATATATATATATATATATATATATATATATATATATATATATATATATATATATGTTAATATGCACATATAATATTCTGGAGGTATTATTTTGCTTTAATTATTCTGTGATATTAATAAGTGAAAATGTTTGCAATTCAGATGTCGAATGAAATACCCCATAATCCAGAAGCTCATGCTAATAATGAAAATCCTTTGGATAAAAATGCTATAGAAAATCTAATAGCTCAAGGAATAGCTAATGCTTTACCTTTAATAATTAAAGCTGTTAAAAATCCCATAGAACCCACCAAAGCTATGAGTAGCAAGCATACCCGTGACGATAGTTTTAACCATAGTGTCAATAATAATAATAATGATATTACCAAAACCCCATTTCCCAAGAAGAAGAAGGCGATGACTCTCGGATGCACCTACAAAGAATTTCTAGCCTGTAAACCAACTGAGTTCGCAGGAAGTGAAGGTGCCACGTCTGCTCTGCGATGGTTGGAAAAGACGGAAGCTGTTCTTACGATCAGCAAATGTGCTGAAGAAGATAAGGTGATGTATGCATCTAACCTCTTTAAGGAAGAAGCCTTAGAATGGTGGAATACTATTCTTCAGGCAAAAGGAAGTGACATGGCTTATGCCATGAACTGGGAAAAGTTCAAGGAAATGGTAGAAAGGAAATTTTGTCCTCCTTATGAAAAGGAACGAATGACTAGCAAGTTCCTAAATCATAAAATGATAGATGTGAATTGTCGTGAATATACGACAACATTCTTCGAATATGCAAGAATGGTACCAACTCTGGCTTCGCCAGAGCCCGTATTAATTTCTCGTTATATTTGGGGATTAGTTAGCGAAATCCGAGACATAGTTAAAGCCACTAGACCACAGACTATGGAAGAAGCAGTTGAACTAGCTAATATGTTGACAGATGGACTAATCCGCACAAGAGAAGAAAACAAGAAGAAAGAATTAGCCCAGAAAATTTCCCAAGAACTTAAGAAGAAAGAAACTGAACCGTCATTGGAGCAACCTATCTGCAGAAACTGTAACAAAAAGTATTCAAGAAGATGTCGTTTTAGGAAAGCATTCTACTTTGACTTCTGCAAGATGACCGAGCATATAGAGAAAGAGTGTAGAAGGAAAACTAACGTCTGTTACAATTGCGGAGAAACAGGACACATCAAACCATATTGCCCGAAATTAACCAAAACACTTAACAACAAGGCCAAAACAACAGATGGAGCTAAGAACACGCGAGCATTTGTACTTACTACGCAAGAAGCAGAAACGATTCCAGACGTAATCGCTGATATATAAGTTAAGTTATTATTTAACCCTAATATAAGTAGAAGTTTTAAATAAATAAATTTTGTCAAGTACTTCATCTATTCAAACCCATAACCGACTTGGTTGATCTTCACTTTCATTGAATCATTTATTTGGTCACGATCACCTTGTGGTGACGTTTTCACAAATTTGAAGCTTGTGCTAATCTCGTTGCACCTCTTACATACGGGTTTAATTATTTATTTATGTTGAATCCGCTTTGATTTATTCTATCAAAACAATCTTAACACAATCGTGTGCTAAGATAATGATACACAAATTCATTTCATATTTCCGTGTATCTATCGAGCGCTTCGTAACCTTTATTGCCTTATCATCTTTGATCGAAAAAAAAACTTTCTTCAATTATTTCAATTTCAATCCAAAATAATTTATTTGAAACATTCGGATTTACTTCATTTGATTTACATCATGGTGAAACACGTTTCATTCACCTCTACTATTTCAATCACTATGACACCTTGTGGCGTCATAATAAATTTGTAGCATGAGCTATTTTCAATTTCACTCCTAATGTACGAATTTTAATTTTTTGGTTCATGTTCTTAATCAGTCTTAATACAACTATGTGTTAAGATAAAAGTACACAAATTCGTATCATATTCCGGTGTACTTCTTAAACGTTTCTTTCATCATTTATCGAAAATTTCTATAGTACTTTATTTGATCTTTTCATTATCAATTGAAAATCTTATTCGAAATAAATATCCAAATTCACTCCATTTAAACTTTCAATTATTTACACGGTGAAATTGTTCGGTCACCGTAATTATTGAATTATTTCGATCATTTCGACACCTTGCGGAGTCGTTATAAATTTGTAGCTTGGGCTAAATCCTAATCATACTAACCATTCAAAAACCAGGTATGTAATTCGTTTGACTCATCCTTTGAAAATAGTCTTGATACAATTGTGTATTAAGACAATGATACACTAAACTTTATTGCATTCCAGTGTATCCTTGCAATGTTAACACATTGATTTTTCTCTGGTTATGGTTCGATAGTTGACAATCATTTTCGTACTTCTACTTTGAACTTATTAACTCTGAGTCTTCCTCCGTTGCCAATCAAATCACATTGGAAATTATATCATTTCATCTCATCCATTTGACATCAATTTCTTAAACCAATTCCTCTGACCCATTGAGTCCTATTTATTGTATAACTTGTATTCACAAAATTTGATATTTACTTCCGTGTCATTTGTTGACAAAAATTATGACATAAATCTAACAGAAATATCATAACCCAAATCTCGAGGACGAGATTTTTATTAAGATGGGGAGGATGTAACAACCCTCATCAAAACTATTATTTATTATATTATTTCATCCAATAGGAAACCCCAATTAAGACACCCAAGTAATTCTGCACAAACCCTGAAAGTTTCAGAGCAATCGGAATCAGAATCAGGGCCCCTAAAACTCAAGGGGGGCAAAACCTAGTTGACGATTATCCTTATAAATCATTATAAAAATCGAATTTAATAAAACTGTTGACTCATCAGGGCTAGTCCCGTGGGGGGCAAGCCAAAGAATTATAGGTGTCCCTTACGGACCGTAAGGGCTCAGGCTTACGGTCCGTAAGCAGGAGCAAATTCGTGTATAAATAGCAGACTTCGGGACTTGCTTCTGGGCATAAAAACGACGCTCAAATTCCAAATTGACGTCGAGTTATACTTCTTCTACTACCCAAACACACACACCTTGAAACGCTGCCGCAATCAAGGTAATAACTCGATCGCTATTACGATTCAATGTCCGATCGATTGTAACTATCCAACGATTGTCCGGGTGCTGCTCAAATTGAGCTTATACTTTGTTATTCATAGTGATTTCGACTTGAATATATGAGTGCTGTTCGAATTCGGACTATGCTCTGTTATTTGTTGTGAATCCGTTGAATTGTTAAGTATTGCACATGTTAATTCGTTGTGAGGGTTTAATCTCGTGAATTGTCGTAACTGCTATATTAGTTACAACCCCGTTTGTGTGAATTGTTATTAGGTTAATCAGTAGGCTAGACTCTGCCCAAATTGAATCAGCAATATATCAAGGCTTATCTGTAGACTAAACTTTGCCCGTAGAAATCTGCAATGTGAGTTCATTTCTCTTTTCTCACCGTTTGTGAGTCCATTCTCTTTTCTCAATGTTTTATCGCCTTTTTGTGATATAATTATATTTACAAATGTTTTCCAAAATCATAAAGGGTTACCTGTTATACTTACAGCAATTAAATTTTTATATTCTATGAATAATTGCTGGTATAGGAAGTTTTATATATTATTTGATCCTCGTTAATATTAGCCAGAAAGTTAGCTAATAAAAGCATGACCACCATCACAGTAAGAATTATACCCCAGTATCTACAACCTATAACTGTTTTAACATTAAATCGTTAATAAATTTATGTTTGAAATACATCTAAAAGTATATACTATAATAAAATAATCAAGTATAAAGGTATCCTACTATACGAGGATTATATTGTTAATCACGTTAATATATCAAATATTGATAGAATTAACATAGTATATTTGATATGTAGTAATAGTTTGACATAAATTGATATATGTCATTTTATGGATTGAGTGGTTTTATGCCATAAGTAATATATTTGACAAAGTAAATATCATCGGACACAGCTAAGTTCGGAGTCACTAGTTGAGAGAATGATCAACAGTGACATGACCAAAAGCACTAGTTGAAAGAATGATCAACAGTGCCATGAATAGAATCTCTAGTTGAAAGAATGATCAACAGTGATATGACCAGAGTTACTAGTTGAGAGAATGATCAACAGTAACATAACCAAAAGCACTAGTTGAAAGAATGTTCAACAGTGTTATGACTAGAATCACTAGTTGAAAGAATGATCAACAGTGATATAATCACTGTCACATGAATCGCCTAGTGACAGATAAATAATAGTACAATATAATTACTTGATAAAATTCACTATTGGACGAAAGTAAGCCAATAAAGTAATATGATTATTGTTACAATCAGAACTACCAAATACCAATTGAGTTGGGTAAATATAAATAAATATAAAAATCTTGATGCTGTAAAGTATAACAATAGTTTTCATAAAATTGAATGAATTCACCAGTAATTATTACTGATAAAAATGTTTTTAAAACACTTTTCAGGTAATCACAGTAGATTGGAGTAAAAGATGGATACGGCTCTGAAAGGCATCAAGATGTGACTTATTTTATAAATTAAGTCAACTTAAGAAATATTGTTTTTGGGTTTATCCCGTATTAAAAAGCTACCTTTTTAAACATGGAATTTATTCCATCTATTTAACTAAAATCCGGTGTTTCCAAACTCTGATATTTTTCCTAACTCACGGTCCTGATGAAAATTCCGCTGCAATGTTTTTCAAAAATAATCACCGGTACCACTGGGCTGCTCACGGCTCCCGATTCCGTCCAGGTTGGGTCGGGGGTCGTGACATAACTGCTGGTGCAAATTTTAACAACCCTGATCCTCACTCTACAGGTTATGCATTCACTGCAAATGAAAACCAGATGTCAGACAATTTAAGCTTTGAACTCAATGATCTACAGCATTTCGACCCCACTGATCTAGAGGAAATGGACATCCTGCACCAACTGGCCTTGCTAAGTGTTAGAACTAGCAAGTTTTATAAAAGAACAGGGCGAAAATTCCCAGGGTTGCATGGGAATCTAAGGGTTGGGTTGGATAAATCGAAAATCAAGTGTTATAAGTGTAACAGGTTAGGACATTTTGCTAGAGAGTGTAGGAGTCAAACAACTGGTCCCATAATCACTCACTCTAGTTCAAATCCAAGACCTCAAAATCAAAACACTGTGCACTATGCCCAGTATGCCCCAACAGCACATGTGAACACTGCTCACTATGCTGTTGCTCCTGTGCCAGTGCATTATGTCCAAACAGCTGCTCCACAGATCCAATATGTTCAAACCCCTGCTCCCCAGGCACAAGTGCAACCTGCACCACAAACCACTGCTCCAGTAGCAACACAACCAGATCAACAAAGTTTCTTTACTCAAGAATTTGTTGACTGGAGCAGTATGCCTGAAGACCTCAGTGATGAAAATTTTGAAATCTATGCTTCTAATGTTTCTTCTCATGATGAATTTTGTTTGATAGCATTAGAGTCAATACAGGAGGGTGTTGAATCTGAAGAGGAACAACTGGTCTCTGAAACAGTGGATGAGGTGATTGAAGAAGTGGTTACTGCTGTGGCAAATGAAGTACTGTTGGAAGAAAGTTCAGGCACCCTGATTGAACCACTGACAGATCCATGGTCCGAAGAAGAAAAGACAGGTGAGATAGAAGAGAGAGCTGAAGATGAGGAAAATCCTAAATGTGATTGTGCAATGATGGCTGCTGCAAAGGTATCACCTCAAGTTCTTGAAAAACTGTGTTCTGACAATTGCATTATTGCTTTTGCTAACATCAAAGAGGTGAATGAAAACCTTCGTGATAAAATCTTATCTGATGAAGTCATATTTGAAAGGTCTCTAAAAGAACTTAAAAACAAATTGGCTGAAAAAGAGAAAGAGATTTGCAGCGTGAAAGAAGAGCAAAGCATAACCAAAACCCAACTTCAAACCTTGGTAGAAAAATACCAAGGTTGCAAAAAGGAGTTAGAATCCACCCAGATCACATGTGAGAGATGGGTGGAATCATGCAAAGGGTATGAAGTTATGCTTGAGAAATAGATAAAAAGCAATGTGAAATTTGGGGTTGGTTATAGAAACATAATGATGAAAACACTGCTTTTGAAAAATCTGTTTCAACCACTGATGTAACTGCTGAGTTCATCCCCACAAACAAGAATGGCCAAGAAGTGAAAATCACTGACAATCTTGGTAACAAAATCACACTTGACAGACCTATGGGCCCCTCTGTTTTTGAGGAGATTGAAAATCATCAATTTAAACCAAAATGGTCTGATGAGTGTGATATTCTTAAAAATTTCAAGCCAATGGACTTTACATCAACTGATGGTGTTAAAGCTCCAAAAGCTAAAGTCATTCCTCTTAAGGACATCCCAGCAGTGGTCAAAACCTCTGCTGCAAAGGAGTCTGAAAAGAGGAAGAAGAAAGAAAAAATTGATAACTTGTTTTGTGAATTCTGTGAGAAGAGGAACCATCTAACAAAAGATTGCTTCCACTTAAAAGCTTATGATTTAACTAAAACAAGTGTCACTACTTCAGCTGAAAGTTGCAGTGTTTGTGGTAAAACAAACCATAAAACTCAGGCATGTGTGTATCTCAAAAACTTTAATGAGAAGAAGAATGAGTACATGGCTAAAACATCTTTGAGTTCATCAGCATCATCACCATCTGTCAAATTCACAAAGAAACAACCACTGTTTGTGCCAGTTCAAACAGCTGTCACAAAACAGCTGAACCAAACATCTGTCAAAAGAGATGTTCAGGTTACTGATGCACCTCCTGCCAATCAGTTCAGAAAAGGCAAGGAAAAACAGTCTTACCAAAGGATTCCACACGTTTATGAGGTCTACAAAAAGCCCTCTAAACCCAGAGTGAATAGGCATCCTTTTGGGTATCAGTAGGTGATTGGACAAGACCCTCAACAATGGTTAGCAAGAAACAGTACTAAAACTGTCCAAACCCCTGACTTAACCACTGTCCATCACACTGCATCCATACCAGACACTGTTGAGACTCCATCCAAAGCCCTGTTGGCTTTGGAGTCCTTAATGAACTAATCCTTTTACTTCATGTGCAGGGAGCTTCTGCATGCTTTGATAGCCTTTGGTATGTTGATAGTGGAGGCTCCAGGCACATGACAGGATGTAAAGCCCTCCTCAAAGACTTTAAAATCCATGGATGGGGTGATATATCCTTTGGGAATAATAGTAAAGGGAAAGTTCTGGGGTCTGGAACAGTGCAATCTGGTAATGTAAAATTTGAAAATGTCAATCTAATAGACAATCTGAAATTCAACCTTCTGAGTGTATCTCAAATGAGTGACAAAGGGTTTGGGTCATTCTTCTCAAAAGACTGTTGTAGGATTGTTGGACTAGAAATGGTCAAAAAGATTGAAGCAATAATCAAAAATGGTCAAACTAAACTTGTTGCTCAAAGAAGTGGCAATGTTTATGTTGTTGACATGTCTAAAGAGTGTCCCAGAGCTGATGCCTGTCTGTTCTCAGCTGCCTCTAACAAAGAGACAGAACTTTGGCACAGAAGACTGGGGCACACAAATCTTAAGACAATAACATAAATTTCAAAAATGGTTTGGTGAGAGGCCTACCACAAAAATTGTTTTCATGTCCTGAAAATTGCATTTCCTGTTTAAAAGGAAAACAACATAAAAGTTCTTACAAGTCCATTGAAGAGTCCAAAACAACCCAGTGTTTGCAAATGCTACACATGGATTTGTTTGGCCCAGTTCAAGTCATGAGCCTCAAAAAGAAAAGATATTGTTTGGTTATAGTTGATGACTTTTCTAGGTTTACATGGACTTTCTTTTTGCACTCTAAAGATGAAACTGCATGCATTTTGCAAGACTTTGTGACACAGGTTGAAAAGCAATTTGATCTTCCAGTAAAAAGCTTTAGGAGTGACAATGACACAGAATTTAAAAATAAGGAGTTGGATGCTTTCTGTGTGAAGAAAGGGATTGTAAGGCAGTACAGCATCCCTAGAACACCAGAGCAAAATGGGGTTGTTGAAAGAAAGAACAGAACTTTGATTGAGGCTGCCAGAACTATGCTTGCAGATTCAGGTTTGCCATTAACTTTCTGGGTAGAGGCAGTAAACACTGCTTGCTATGTCCAGAACAGAGTTTTAATAAACCCCAGGCACAAAAAGACTGCCTATGAAATTCTGTATAAAATCAAACCACTGATCTCATACTTCAAGATGTTTGGCTGCCCATGCTTTATTTTGAACTTAAAAGATTCCATTTCAAAATTTGCAGCCAAAATTGATTGTGGTTATTTTCTGGGATACTCAACCACTGCCAAGGCCTACAAAGTGTTCAATGCACGGACCAAGGTAGTGGAGGAGACTTTGGATGTAAAGTTCAATGAACTTTCATCAATGAAAATCCCAGCAAATCCTGCTGATCTGTTTGATCTTGAAAAATTCACTTTAAAAAATACTGCTATCAAGACTAACAGTGCAGGTCCATCAGAGGATACATCACCAGACTATGTGTAACACCTCGAAATTTTGGGTCCAATCATGTGTTAACACGTATCATAAGTTTACACGTGGCATTAAATATTAAATAAAGGACTAAAGTTGACAAACCTTGAAAGTATGTAAATTCGAGGGTTATAAATGTCAACGAAGGGTAAATATACGGTATAGTAACCCTAAACGATGCTCGTACCTTCGAACGAATAAATCGTGAATCGTACGGAAGCGAAACGCGGAAGAAAGTGAGAGATTACAAGCTGCAGGGGTTAACCGTGTCAACATATTTAATTATACCTCTGAGTGACCCTTTAACGCTCCCGAGGCTTTGTAACAGTATTATACACTCACTAGAATATACTGTATAAATTCCGCGAAGTTCCGCTTTAAAACGAGAAAGTTACGATCGAATTCGTATGAGAAGGGTTAAAAGCGTCAATAATGAAAGTTAAGGCTTTCAGAATAATTAAATAAACTAACCAGGGACTTAACTAAGCGAGTATATAACACAAGGCCCTTAGTTGTAAATAATCAAGGGCCAAATCGCAAAGTTACCCCTTCAAAACCCGAAAGGTCAAGTTAATGATTACTAAAGATTTCATTATTAATTACTAAAGATTTTGTTATTATTACCAAGATTTAGTCATGATTATAAAAGATTCAAAAATCTTGAAAAATAAACCTAACGCGGGCCGCGTAAGGGTTCGGGTTAAGTTGAGGCGGGCCGCGAGCCTATGATTGAACGCGCCTGATTTTTAAATTTCAGGCGGCCCGCGTAATATGTGTATGGTTCCTCCATGCGGGCCGCGTCAGGCGCCCAGATGCAGAAACATGCTTAAATTGGCTGTTCAGCCTTCTAAACGCCATGAGATGCATTTAAATCTTTCCAATTGACCCCTAAACAACCCCTAAGCATTAGGAACACATGTTGGAAGGTTGTGGTTAGTTGGGGGACTTGTGTGTCAAAAGTTGTGGTGAAACTTTACTATAAAAAGGCATACATAGTTCACAACTTAGAACACACCTCACAACACTACTTCTGATCATTCTTGGAGCTCTCAAGCTTCCTTCTATATTCCTAAGTCTTGCATTAAACTTCTGTAAGTTGCCTAACCTTTTGTGGTCTCGTTTTTCAATGGTTTTAGCTTATAAACCAAACCGTCGTAATGAACGGTTGTCATAGCGATAATTCACAAATGGTCCTGTGAATTGTCGGATTAAAAGTAGTTATGAGTTGGTATTTATGTGGGTAATAAACCCCTAAAGGGGTTCCCTCTGATCACCGCTCTAACTATGTCGAATGTCGAGTCAAACGTGCACTTAAAAAGTCAACAGAAAGTAATTTTGCGATTTCTTGTATAATCTGTAATGTAGCTGATATGTAACTTGTTTTGATGTTCGTAAAACATGATATTAAGTATATAAACTTGTCTAAACCCGTTTGATTCGGCCATTTGCTATATTGACCCGGTTCGGAACCGAAAGTCGCAAAAGTTTGACTTTTGCTTTGACTACGGTTCTGACCCGTTTTAGTACGATATAGATATACCTTAGGACTCTCTTAGGACCAGGTTACATGATGGTATAAGCCTCTGTTGTCACACCCCCAAAATCCACCCGCGGAATACCACCGCTTGGGAGCGTGACTGACCAGGATCAAGCCATCAATCATATCAAACATAGCATTTAATAATAATAAAAGTAATTAACGTAAGTCACCATGACATGATTGATGTTTCAAAACCAAAGACTGTTTTAAGTAGCGGAAGCATAGTAAAGTAAATTCAAAACGAGTTATGAGTTCGACATCATTAACGATCCATCTGCCCACAACGACCTGCTCCTTCCCTGTGCAAACTCCATAACATACCTAAGGTCCTGCAAGGCATGCAGCAAATAATCAACAAACTAGTTGAGCGAGTTCACAGAAAGTAAGTTCATAATGTAATGCGTAAGTATAGCTAGTGGGGGCTTCCCATACTAGTGTGTAATAAAGGTGGGGGCTCCCCATGTTTATCCTGGCTAATGAGGGCTTCTCATTAACGGTACTTACTAGACTAACTTCCGACCATGTGTTCTTCTTTACCGAGAACAGGAAAACGTACAGGGTCACGTAGGCTTTACGTGACGTGCCCTTCCCCGAGGACAGTGGTACGCGTGGGGGCTACGTAGGCTTTACGCAGCGTGGCCTTCCGACCTGGAAGCCAGTGAATGGTATTGGGTTACGTAGGCTTTACGTAACGTGTCCTCCCGACCCGGGAGACATATGGCAAATATACTGGGTTACGTAGGCTTTACGTAACGTGTCCTGACTAACCTGAGGACGATGGTCTATAGTCTGGTATATGCGTAAGTACGAGTAATCATTCCATTTCATCATATCCAACCCAATTCCCAACCCGGGAATCCCATGCCTTGGCTGTGTGAACTCACCTTGGTTTGCTCGGCAGATACACAGAAAGTACAAGTAGCAAGTAAATGATCACTCACGTCCTATCATGGTTATTATACGAGTCAGGTTCGTATATAGCACGTATATAGTAATCACGTATAGTCATGGCAAACATGTACGCACGTAAACAGATAAGACATAGCATGTGAGGATCCAATTGTTCTAAGTCCATTCATACCCGGCCCAATGACATAAGCAGCCCAATAACAAAACAATCCAGATTCTCAATCGGCCCAAATAGCAAACACATACAAGTCCATTAATAAACAGTCCACAATTCAAATCGTTGGGCTCAATAGATTGGGCCCGTGACAGTGAAGGCCCAACTGTGTGCGTGTAAACGATGGTGATCTCGACTCGCAACGGGGATCTCGAGTCGCAACCGGAGATTACGAGTCGCAACAGCTGGTTGCGAGTCGCAATGGAGGTCTCGGTTCATCATGGTCTGGTTACGACTGATCATGTGCTGGTTACGAGTCGCAACGGGACTCGCAACCGTAGTCTCGACTTGTGCTGGCTTGGTTACGAGTGGGATTCTGACTCGCAACTATGGTCCCGACTCGCAACCAGGTGTCGAAACCGCGTATGTAACTGATTTCCATAATTCCTGCATTGACTTATCCGTGATTCTAGCAAACATCTAAGGCAGTTTCGAAATCAGATCAATCACAGTTAATTCCGATTTCATTCAACTTCAAATCATGAGTATCAAGCATGTTCATATTAACATCAAGAACAGGAAATCAGATTATTATAAAAACATACCGAATCATAAATCAGCTATCATGCATCCTACCCGGTTTGCATACATTCAGACTATTAACCCATCCGAATTATTCCTCATCACACAAACATACATATAACCGATTTCATGTCAAGTAACCGTATATCTTAATCATTCATGAGAACCGATTAACAATCCAATTATCATCAACATTCAACCAATATTACTAGCATACACCCTAGTTACATCGCCTAACGAATGATAGCAATCACATGATATCACAAATAATCCAAAAACATAACATCATCACTAACCGGATGAAGGTAGAGGATCGATTCGTTTCACAAGCTTCAAAGTGTGTGTGTGTGCCGTCGGGTTCCAAGCAAGCCGAGAGAGAGAGGAAAACTTCTAGGGTTTGTGTGTGTTTTTGTGTTTGTGACAACTAACCAAAACCTATCCCCAACTATGGGATTTACACGGTTAAAGGGGAGTGGGCCGAACCCACATGGGCTGCCCTAATAACCCGTGTGCAAAGTATAAGGCCCGAATGGGCTTGTGCGAGTGTGGGTGTGTTGTGCGGTCCGATTCATACATGTACAAATAGTAAACATCAAGCACATAACACAACATTTGTTCAATTAATATGATCACGTAATCACACTAGTTCGATGGTTACACGTAATGTACGAGACGGTAAAGTACGAGTTGTCACATTATCCCCAACTAATTGGAAATTTCGTCCCGAAATTTGGTATGCACTCACTGAGGAAGCTAGGTAAACTGTACTGTTCACTGGTTTTCCTGGGGTGTCACATCCTCCCCCCGTTGATCTGGAATTTCGTCCCGAAATTCCGAAGTAGTAGCTTCAGCCTCAGTAGTGGTTGCCTTGTTCCCGAATAACTGGGGGTACTTTTCTGTCATCCTGTCTTCGCGTTCCCAGGTGTACTCTGGGCCACGTGTGGAGTTCCAACGAACTCGGACAAGAGGGATTCTCTTGTGTTTGAGGACCTTCACATCCCGGTCCGTGATTTCAACTGGTTCCTCGACGAACTGTAACCGCTCGTCGATAGTGAGTTCCTTGAAAGGAATGATGAGGTTTTCATCTGATAGGCACTTCTTTAAGTTCGATACGTGAAAGACATTGTGAACTGCCCCGAGTTCAGCTGGTAGGTTCAACTTGTAGGCTACCTTGCCAATCTTTTCTATAATTTCGAATGGTCCGACGTACCGCGGATTCAGTTTACCCCGTTTGCCAAAACGAACCACACCCTTCCAGGGTGAGACTTTCAATAAAACCCGGTCCCCGACCTCAAATTCCAATGGCTTTCTACGCTTATCCGCGTAGGCTTTCTGACGGTCGCGTGCTGCCGCCATGCGTTGTCGTATCTGTGCAATCTTTTCTGTGGCGTCCACTACAATCTCTGGACCCGTGATCTGACTATCCCCCACCTCTGCCCAACAGAGAGGTGACCGGCATTTACGCCCGTACAATGCCTCGAATGGAGCGGCTTGAATGCTGGTATGGTAACTGTTATTGTAAGAAAACTCCACCAAAGGGAGGTGCTTTTCCCAGCCGTTGCCGAAATCGATAACGCATGCCCGAAGCATGTCTTCGAGAGTTTGGATCGTACGCTCAGACTGCCCATCCGTCTGAGGGTGGTATGCTGTGCTCATGTCTAACCTTGAGCCGAAAGATTTATGCATTGCTTGCCAAAGTTCTGACGTGAATCGTGCATCGCGATCCGAAATGATAGACGTGGGCACCCCGTGCCTCGAGACAACTTCTTTAAGATAAACGTCTGCGAGAGTGGAGAACTTGTCCGTTTCCTTAATCGGCAGGAAGTGTGCAGACTTGGTGAGTCGATCAACTATGACCCATATCGTATCGTTCCCACGCTGGGATCTAGGTAGGCCTGTAACGAAATCCATGGAAATTTCTTCCCATTTCCACTGAGGTATCTTAGGCTGCTGAAGTAGGCCAGCTGGTTTCTGATATTCGACCTTGACTCTCGCACAGGTCAAGCACTTTCCAACGTACGTAGCAATGTGGGCCTTCATACTAGGCCACCAATAAGTAGTGCTGATGTCGTGGTACATTTTATCCGACCCTGGATGTACCGAGTAGCGAGACTTGTGAGCTTCATCCATAACAAGTTCGCGTAAACCGCCATAAAGTGGGACCCAAATCCGGCCCGTTACGTAATAGGCGCCGTCTTCCTTCTGTTCCATTTGTTGTCGTGAGCCGCGTAAGGCTTCAGCCTTGACGTTTTCGGGCTTCAGTGCTTCTGTCTGAACAGCTCGTATCTGAGCAGGAAGGCTAGACTGAATCGTAAGCTGTAGCGCTCGCACGCGCCGTGGCAAAGTGTCTTTTCGACTAAGGGCATCAGCCACAACATTGGCTTTGCCTGGATGGTACTTGATAGCGCATTCGTAATCGTTCAGTAATTCAACCCATCGCCGTTGACGCATGTTCAAATCCTTCTGCTTAAGGATATGCTCGAGACTCCTGTGATCGGTGTAAATCGTGCACCTGGTACCGTACAGGTAGTGTCGCCATATCTTAAGCGCAAAAACAACAGCTCCCAGCTCTAAATCGTGCGTCGTGTAGTTCCGTTCGTGAACCTTGAGTTGACGAGAGGCGTAAGCAATAACCTTGTCGCGCTGCATTAACACACATCCCAATCCCCGAATGGATGCATCACAATATACTACGAAGTCTTCTGTGCCCTCTGGCAACGAGAGAATAGGTGCGCTGCAAAGCCTATCTTTTAAGTGCTGAAAAGCAGTCTCCTGGGGCTCTCCCCAGCGATAGGTAACACCCTTCTGTGTCAGTAGCGTAAGCGGCTGAGCAATCTTCGAGAAATCCTTGATAAACCGTCTGTAGTAACCTGCCAGACCCAAGAATTGGCGTATCTCTGTCGGTGTACGCGGTGCAGGCCAGTTTCTGATCGAATCTACCTTGGATGGATCGACATGGATCCCATCCTTGTTCACCACATGGCCCAAGAAGTGGACTTCACGAAGCCAGAAGTCGCATTTAGAAAGCTTGGCGTACAGCTGTTCCTTCCGAAGGAGTTCCAAAATAAGGCGAAGGTGCTGCTCGTGTTCCTCCTGACTCTTGGAGTAAATCAGGATGTCGTCGATGAAAACTATGACGAACTTGTCTAGATAGGGTTTGCACACCCTGTTCATAAGATCCATAAATACAGCAGGCGCGTTCGTTAATCCGAATGGCATGACAAGAAACTCGTAATGACCGTAACGAGTTCTGAAAGCTGTCTTGGAGACGTCCTCATCCCGGACTCTCAACTGATGGTACCCTGACCTTAAATCTATCTTCGAATAGTAGCACGACCCTTGCAACTGATCGAATAAGTCGTCGATGCGCGGAAGAGGATAACGGTTCTTCACCGTTACCTTGTTGAGTTCCCTGTAGTCTATACACATCCTGAACGTACCGTCTTTCTTCTTCACGAAAAGCACTGGAGCTCCCCAAGGCGAAGAGCTTGGACGAATAAAGCCCTTTTCCAAGAGCTCTTGTAGCTGCTTTGACAGTTCCTCCAATTCTGATGGAGCTAGACGATATGGTGCGCGAGCTATGGGTGCTGCTCCCGGAGCGAGCTCGATCTGAAATTCGACCTGACGATGAGGCGGTAAGCCTGGTAAGTCTTCAGGAAACACCTGAGGGTAATCGCGTACAATTGGAATATCCTCCAATTTCTTTTCCTTTGCTGATGCGTCTGTAACGAGAGCCAGAATGGCTGTGTGCCCCTTTCGTAAACATTTCTGAGCCTTCAAGAAAGAGATGATGCCCACCACTGCACCACTCTTGTCGCCTTGAACTTCTAGAGGTTCCTGACCAGAACGAGGAATGCGAATAACCTTTTCGCTGCATAAGATTTCTGCCTGGTGTTGGGATAACCAATCCATCCCAATCACGACGTCGAAACTACCCAAAACTATGGGAATGAGGTCGATAGTGAAAGCTTGACCAGCTAGGATAAGATTACAACCTTGAACTACGTGCGTGGCTTCTAGACTTTTACCGTTAGCTAACTCTACTACATGTTTGGCGGGTAAAAGTGTTGGTGCACGTTTTAGCAGTTGACACATTTTCACAGACATATAGCTTGTATCCGCACCCGAATCAAATAAAACAGTAACGTAAATATTGTCAAGGAGAAACTTACCCATGACAACGTTGGGATCGTTCACTGCGTCGCCTCGACCTAGCACAAAAGCACGACCACGAGCTTCATTGCCGTTGTTGTTGTTGTTTCCACCATTGTTGTTCCCGTTGCCCTGGTTGTTATTGTTGTTGCGGTTCTGGTTCAACTGAGGGCAATCGCGTTTGAAGTGACCTTCAGCCCCACACTGGAAACATCCCCGGTTTCCACGCTGTGGCTGCTGCTGCTGCTGCTGGTTCTGTGGAGCTGGTTGCTGAGGCTGCTGATTCTGATTCGCAGGACGAGGGCTCCTACAATCTTTGGCCTCGTGACCCATCTTGAGACACCTTTGACAGCGACCCTTGTTACATGGGCCGTGGTGATGCCTGTTGCAGTTGTGGCACCTGGGTTGACTACCCTGATATCTCCTCTGTCTGTGACTACCAGAGGATTGCTGACTAGGACTCTGGTAGTGATCGATCTTCTGCTGCTGAGCTTGTGGCTGAACAGATGCTGAACCTTTGCTGGAATCCCCATCCCACTTTCTTTTACTGTCACCAGATGTAGCAGGAGTAACTGAGGTGGTGACATTAGCAGTAGCATTAACACGCTTGGGCAGTCTATTCTGATCCACTGCCTGATCAGTGATACGGTGAGCGAGACGCTGAATTTCCTGGATGTTTTCGAGATTAGCCGACGTCACGTGGCTTTGAATCTCTGGCGCCAATCCCTTGAGATACAACTCAATGCGCTTGTATGGAGGGTCCACCATAGTTGGACACAGAACGGCCAGCTCATTCGACCGTTTGGTATATGCTTCGATTTCTGACCCAACCATCTTCAGATTGTACAGTTCGTCTTCCAGCTTGTGAATATCCTCACGTGTGCAATACTCACGCTTGATGAGTTCCTTAAAGTCGTTCCATGGGGTGGCGTTAGCAGCTGCCAACCCTAAGATCTGGACTTGGGCGTTCCACCAAGTTAACGCTATTCCTTCCAAAGTACCAGTAGCAAACTTGACCTTGCGAGCTTCAGGGCACTCGCACATTTCGAATACTGATTCTAGCTTTTCAAACCAGTGGAGGAGTCCAACTGCTCCCTCTGTGCCACTAAACGAGCTAGGACGACATTCCATGAAGTTCTTGAAGGTGCACCCAGGCTGCTGCTGAGCGGGTTGACCTGCTTGGGCGGCTGCAACTGCCGCAGCAATGAGAGCCTCTAGCTGGGCTTGAGTCATGTTAATTCGTGCGGCCATTGATCTTCATAGTAACAAGTAGCATACGTAAGAATGGTTCGCGAGTAGGGCGATGACAGAAAAGTGTAGGCATATAGGTGTTCTCATGTAATCAAGCATGTGTATCTAAGCGTAATGCGAGCAAAGTTCTAACAGTTCTAGCAAACAGGCAATAAACATAAACCTTATTACCTAGGATGTCGAGTCTTGCACGTGGAGCGAAGCGTCGTTGTGGATCGTTGAGAGCACTGTACTGGTTATAGTCCGGTTTTAATAAAACGTTTTCCCATATTAAAACCAAGTTCTCTATAACCAATGGCTCTGATACCAATCTGTCACACCCCCAAAATCCACCCGCGGAATACCACCGCTTGGGAGCGTGACTGACCAGGATCAAGCCATCAATCATATCAAACATAGCATTTAATAATAATAAAAGTAATTAACGTAAGTCACCATGACATGATTGATGTTTCAAAACCAAAGACTGTTTTAAGTAGCGGAAGCATAGTAAAGTAAATTCAAAACGAGTTATGAGTTCGACATCATTAACGATCCATCTGCCCACAACGACCTGCTCCTTCCCTGTGCAAACTCCATAACATACCTAAGGTCCTGCAAGGCATGCAGCAAATAATCAACAAACTAGTTGAGCGAGTTCACAGAAAGTAAGTTCATAATGTAATGCGTAAGTATAGCTAGTGGGGGCTTCCCATACTAGTGTGTAATAAAGGTGGGGGCTTCCCATGTTTATCCTGGCTAATGAGGGCTTCTCATTAACGGTACTTACTAGACTAACTTCCGACCATGTGTTCTTCTTTACCGAGAACAGGAAAACGTACAGGGTCACGTAGGCTTTACGTGACGTGCCCTTCCCCGAGGACAGTGGTACGCGTGGGGGCTACGTAGGCTTTACGCAGCGTGGCCTTCCGACCTGGAAGCCAGTGAATGGTATTGGGTTACGTAGGCTTTACGTAACGTGTCCTCCCGACCCGGGAGACATATGGCAAATATACTGGGTTACGTAGGCTTTACGTAACGTGTCCTGACTAACCTGAGGACGATGGTCTATAGTCTGGTATATGCGTAAGTACGAGTAATCATTCCATTTCATCATATCCAACCCAATTCCCAACCCGGGAATCCCATGCCTTGGCTGTGTGAACTCACCTTGGTTTGCTCGGCAGATACACAGAAAGTACAAGTAGCAAGTAAATGATCACTCACGTCCTATCATGGTTATTATACGAGTCAGGTTCGTATATAGCACGTATATAGTAATCACGTATAGTCATGGCAAACATGTACGCACGTAAACAGATAAGACATAGCATGTGAGGATCCAATTGTTCTAAGTCCATTCATACCCGGCCCAATGACATAAGCAGCCCAATAACAAAACAATCCAGATTCTCAATCGGCCCAAATAGCAAACACATACAAGTCCATTAATAAACAGTCCACAATTCAAATCGTTGGGCTCAATAGATTGGGCCCGTGACAGTGAAGGCCCAACTGTGTGCGTGTAAACGATGGTGATCTCGACTCGCAACGGGGATCTCGAGTCGCAACCGGAGATTACGAGTCGCAACAGCTGGTTGCGAGTCGCAATGGAGGTCTCGGTTCATCATGGTCTGGTTACGACTGATCATGTGCTGGTTACGAGTCGCAACGGGACTCGCAACCGTAGTCTCGACTTGTGCTGGCTTGGTTACGAGTGGGATTCTGACTCGCAACTATGGTCCCGACTCGCAACCAGGTGTCGAAACCGCGTATGTAACTGATTTCCATAATTCCTGCATTGACTTATCCGTGATTCTAGCAAACATCTAAGGCAGTTTCGAAATCAGATCAATCACAGTTAATTCCGATTTCATTCAACTTCAAATCATGAGTATCAAGCATGTTCATATTAACATCAAGAACAGGAAATCAGATTATTATAAAAACATACCGAATCATAAATCAGCTATCATGCATCCTACCCGGTTTGCATACATTCAGACTATTAACCCATCCGAATTATTCCTCATCACACAAACATACATATAACCGATTTCATGTCAAGTAACCGTATATCTTAATCATTCATGAGAACCGATTAACAATCCAATTATCATCAACATTCAACCAATATTACTAGCATACACCCTAGTTACATCGCCTAACGAATGATAGCAATCACATGATATCACAAATAATCCAAAAACATAACATCATCACTAACCGGATGAAGGTAGAGGATCGATTCGTTTCACAAGCTTCAAAGTGTGTGTGTGTGCCGTCGGGTTCCAAGCAAGCCGAGAGAGAGAGGAAAACTTCTAGGGTTTGTGTGTGTTTTTGTGTTTGTGACAACTAACCAAAACCTATCCCCAACTATGGGATTTACACGGTTAAAGGGGAGTGGGCCGAACCCACATGGGCTGCCCTAATAACCCGTGTGCAAAGTATAAGGCCCGAATGGGCTTGTGCGAGTGTGGGTGTGTTGTGCGGTCCGATTCATACATGTACAAATAGTAAACATCAAGCACATAACACAACATTTGTTCAATTAATATGATCACGTAATCACACTAGTTCGATGGTTACACGTAATGTACGAGACGGTAAAGTACGAGTTGTCACATCTGTGACCGGTTCGTTAATTGTCCAAGTCTTTTACGCATTTCCGTTAATTACTTAAAAGTTGACCGTAACGCCCTTTATAAATTTAAACGAGATTTTCGGACATGTGAACGGATCATGACCTTGGTTACTGAATTCTAAGCATGTTCCTAAAATTTCATGTCAAACTGAGGTCCAGAATAAGAGTTATGCCAGTTAGCGCAATTTGCGAAACTTTAGTAATTAAATAGCGCAATTAGCATGACGCCTATCTAAACTCGGATTTCGACACCAAACCTTTTACTCACTGATGTAAAATAATATTTTGGGATTTTTAAATATTTTTAGTTATTTTTAACCTGCTCATAACCTACGGTTATGGCAACGGTTCGGTAAATACCGAATATACCCTTTTCGGCCATAACTTGAGTTCTACAAGGTCTTTTGACCCGATTCCAGTTGCTACTGATTTTAAATAATAAATAAAGTATTTTGGACTTTATAAACTGTTCGGGAAACTCAGATTTCCTGTAGAACTCGAAAAACCCTTTAAAAATCTTTAAAATGACCGAAAAACCCCTACGGGGCGTATCACCAACTTAAACTCGTTTCGGGCATCACGGAAGGTATCCTACTGATACCACAACCTCTTTAAGGCATATTGAATTAGGAAACAAGCGTAGGACTCTCACGGTTACCCGTTGCGCCTATTGCGCGCACGGTTCGGCTTATGTAACTGGTTTACATAATTTAGCCGAAACGGGTCAAACTATATTGTTTTAACCCCAAAATCCAGAGTATGATTGTTATACCCATATGAAACAAGTCTTCAAACTTGTTGGGTTAAAATCACACACCATTCACGGTTTTCGCCTTTCACGCGATTAAACCGTAACAATTCTTTAAGACTAACCGGTTTAAGCTTAGGCTTAATTAAAGACCCGTTAGCATTCTAATTGGATATTTATACCATCGTTCCAGACTAGAGCCTTCCGGTAAATTGTACCTACGCTTATTTAAGTGAATACGGCTGAGTTATTATTCTTGCTATTTTAAGACAGGAGCTAGCTCAGGTAAATACTCTTAACTTATTTTCCCTATACGGGCTTGGGATACGGTATAATAATACCGCTTGGTCGGGTATTGAATATTTAATCGGATTGTGATTAAGTTATTGAGGTAACCCGGTTTGATCTGTATTGTTTGAAATAAAAGCCTTTAGGGGTTAATGACCATGTCCCGGATATCCTTGACATCATTGTATTATAAAATGGTCACGTCTTATGCACGGGGTGTAGGCATACACCTGACAGTTGCATAAGGGAAACGGTATCTCACGCTCAGTGGGCCTATACTTGTGACGTGTCTGTTAATCTTGACTCGGTTTCTACATCGGGCCCTGAACGTACAACGAACATGTAAATCTGTATACAGGATCATAAATATGATTGTCTCAAGTTATAAAAGATTAATTTTGCCTCTGTGCATTTTAATCAAAGTGTCAAAATAATTTGTGCCTGGTGCATCTAAATCAATTTTCTTACACTCTTTTCAAATGAGTCAGTTGAGTGTATTTACCAGTGAAAACTGACGTATTTTCAAAAGTCTAAGTGACAAGTACAAGTACGTAATAGGCTGGAAGCTGCTCAGGACATTAATAAGGAATCTTGCAAGTTCTAGGCGTCTAAAGTCTGTAGAACAATGTTTATAGATCTGCCTGTGGATCCCTTACTTTCCGTTGTAATACTTGGATATTACTTTTATTCGGAATATAATATATTTATCTTTTGCTTCCGTTGTGCATTCATATATTGTGTGGTTTGACTATATTGTTGCCAACTACGTCACGGTAATCCCCCACCGGGCCCACTGGTGAGACACGTGGAAATCGGGGTGTGACAGGTTGGTATCAGAGCCAACATTGAGTGAATTGAACACTAGTCTTTTGTGTTTAATCCCAATGACACAATTGCACATACTTGAGTCTAGACTTAACATAGGAATGTTCTAAATTCTGATCTGGAAATTTTGCTTCCAAATTTTTATACGTCGCCAAGCGAAGGAGCTGTAATAGGAAGTCTCCACATCCGGAGTCTTGAACTGCTGAGCTTCGTACCGCGACCAGGATGAAACGTGCAACCAAGGAGAAAGCATTCAGGAAATGAATGAAGAAGAAACTCCTCTTGCTGAAGATCGTTTCCTTAATAAGTCTTTATAAGAACATATTTACCTTTCAGTCCCTTCGAGGACAACATTATTATTTTCGAGTCCCGCTTAGGGCAACCTTATATTTTTATTTTCATATAGTGGAATGATTAAATTTAAACTTTCATTCTAAACAAGAATATTAAATAAATGGAAAATAATATTTCCTATTGTAGGATCTACCATTATAATAAAATGGCAAAATCTAAAAAGGGCAAGACCTAGCCACGTGTCATTGTAAAGATCGGGCGAAGATGGTAGTTCCATAATTAGATTCAGATCCATATTTAACACCTCAATTTAAAATTGATCTGCGATAATTATTAATTAAGAATCTTAAGTGTGAAACCTAGCCTTCGGGTCAATTATAAGACCGGGCCAAGATGGTAAGACCTGATTAAAAGATTCAGAATTCCAGTTAACCTCTGTGATCATGTTAACATCCATGGCAGATGTGATTCGTTAAAAATCGCACGCGTCATTCCTATAAGAGAATCCTTCTATGGATTCCAAAACCCAAATTAGTGATTTATAAATCATGGGTTAAATCGTCAATAAAGATGATCATTTTTAAAACATCCATTAGTGATGTAGTGCCTACGGGCCAAACTTATTAAACATCCATTAGTGATGTAGTGCCTACGGGCCAAACTTATTAAACATCCATTAGTGATGTAGTGCCTACGGGCCAAACTTATTAAACATCCATTAGTGATGTAGTGCCTACGGGCCAAACTTATTAAACATCCATTAGTGATGTAGTGCCTACGGGCCAAACTTATTAGACATCCATTAGTGATGTAGTGCCTACGGGCCAAACTTATTAAACATCCAATTGTGATGTAGTGCCTACGGGCCAACTTGTTAGACATCCAATAGTGATGTAGTGCCTACGGGCCATGCTAATTGTCATATAAGACAAAAGGCAGTGGTAGTCTATGACTCCCTGTCAGAAAAAGGTAATGAACTAGGTTCAAACCTCAAGGCTTTGATTCTCTGAAATCCTAGCTTATAAATTATAAATGTCCTAGTGACTAGGCCTATTGTGCCAGAATACCTTCATGCTGTGATTCTCTGAAATCATAGCTTATAAATTATATATGTCCTTATGACTAAGCCTGTTGTGCTAATAGATTTAAGGGCCTTGATTCATTGAAATCATGGCTTATGATTTAAAATTTATCCTTGTGACTAGGCCCTCTGCGCCACCTTAATATCCTTGATGTTTTATAACTAGGATAAATTATAATGAAGATGATAATTAAAAATAACTAACAAATTAACCAATATGGTTTATATTACCATGGTTAATAAATCGTTTAAGACGATAAAACTGTAAGAGCTTCCATATAAACCTTGCCCTTGTTTGATTTTATGTAGCATATAAAGCTACATGGCTAGGTCAAAGGAAGAGAACAGTCACTCTCTGGAAAACCGCGATGATGAAAGGATTAATATAACCAGAGGAGAGCTTCGTACATTGATTGATTCAGCGGTATCTAAAGCTGTAGAGGAGCGATTTAGGGAATATAGTGAGACTAATAGTAAAGCCTCATCTATACCTCACTCTAAATCTGTCTCTAAAACTCATTCAGAGCCTCATAACGAGCCGCCCTCTAAGAATGAAGGACCAAAGAAGGATGACGATCGTCATTCATCAAATGAACACAGTGTTCCATCCAAGAAGCAAGTGTTCGATAATGAACAACGTACCAAGTCTTGTACCTATAAATACTTTGCTTCCTGTAAACCCTGAGATTTCACGGGGGAAAAGGGAGCAGTAGATTGTATGACTTGGTTGGAAGAAATGGACACGGTGGTGGACATCAGCGGTTGTGCTGAAAGGGATGTAGTAAAGTATGTATCCCAATCGTTCAAAGGAGAGGCACTGGCATGGTGGAGGTCTCTCATTCAGGCTGCTGGGAAGATTCCGCTCTATAACATGACATGGGAACAGTTTGTTACTCTCATTAGGGAGAACTACTGCCCTCAACATGAGGTCGAAAGAATCGAATCGGATTTCTTATCGTTGGTTATGACAAACTTAGATTGTCAAGCTTACCTTACCAATTTTAATACCCTGTCCAGACTGGTTCCTTACCTAGTAACACCAGAACCCAAGAGGATTGCTCGCTTCATTGGGGGTTTAGCCCCAGAAATCAAAGCCAGTGTTAAGGCTTCGAGACCTACTACATTCAGGTCAACAGCAGATCTGTCGCTATCTCTCACACTCGACGTGGTTAGAAACAAGGCTGCCAAGGCCTCTGTAGATGGAAAGAGAAAAAGGGAGGATGAGAATTCTCATCGCTCCGATAAGAAGAGTTCCAGGTTTAAAAGGGACAGCCAGCAGTCGGTTGAGAAGACCAAGTGCGAAACCTGTAGGAAATACCACCTCGGGAAATGCAGATTTGAATCTCAGCCTCTACCGTGTGGAATTTGCATGTCTCAGGAACATAAAACCTTGGAATGCAAGGAGTTGAAGGATGCAACCTGCTACGGTTGCAACGAAAAGGGGCATATCAAGACCAACTGCCCTAGGAATCAGAAGAAGCCCGAAGAAGCCAAAAGAACAAACGCATGAGTCGTCTGGATGAACTCCCGGGAGATAGTGCAGTATGATAAATATATAGCAGGTACCTTCCTTATCAAGCAGTTATGCAGAAATTAGTTATTACTGGCACATAAAATTCTATAATGAAACATAGTTGTTGAGAACTGTTGTCTCCGCCTGTTAGGACTCCGATCATTTAATACGAGATGGAAAGTTGTCATTGATACTTAAGAAAACGCTCCAACAAATCCTATATTGATGTTTGTGTCTATTAGGAATCACTCTTTTCTGATATCCTTATGGCAAGCTTTCAAGCTATCCAAAATTCATCAACATAATAAAGACAGATGTGACGTTTTGATCCCCTATCAAGAAGATGATGAATTAGGCCCAAACCTTAAATGCCATTGATGGTCTTTCGTGACCTAGGCTAAACATAATGAATATACTAAATAACATTCATTGAGAATGTTAGTACTATATTAGCCCATATGGTCTATAAATACCATGGTTAGTATATGTTAAGGCCATCAGGATAAAGAATAGCGGTTGATGGATTGCAGCTAAGAAGTTATTTTTATTGGTGTTAGGGACCAATATCGAAAATGGCAAACTCAGAGGAGACAGCCGTCGATCGTGTTATGAATGATGTGACACATGCAGATGATGCTACGATTGTGAGCCTTAGAATTTCCGAAGATGTTCTTCAAACAATGATAAACGCAGCGGTTGGGAAGGCTGTGAAGGAGGCTGTGAAAAAGTTCAAGGAGCCCCATACTACTCCCTCCAAATATTATCTAGGACCACATTTCCCTACTCATAAGGAGGACCTTGTTCATACGTCAAATGCCAAAGATAAGCTAAAAAGAAAAAGGGAGGAAAATAACTCCCAGAGCTCTATAAAGAAGAACAAACAAAAGTCCAACAAGAAACCGGTATGCAAGACCTGCAAGAAGTGCCACTATGGGAAGTGCAGGTTCGAACCAAAATCCCGATCACAACCAAGGGTATGTGGGATCTGCAAATCGGGGGAACATACAACGTTGGACTGCGGGGACATGGAGAATGCAGTCTGCTTCGGCTGTAATGAGAAGGGCCACATCAAGACCACGTGCCCTAAATATGTCAAAGGAAAAGCGGCTAAAGAAGAAAAGCGTGGGAATGAAAGCGCCTAAATACCTGAGCTAGTTTATAAATAATGGCCTCAGGTACTTTCCCTATCTTTTTATCAGAAATTTAAATGCTAAGAGTTTTATTTTGGATTGGATACCAATAAACCATAAGCTTAGCAAACTTTTATATTATTCGCAAGGTATAACTTACCAAGGAAAGCAAATTAACCGATCCTTCTAGTATCGGCAAGAAATCCTTCTGAAAAATCTAAAAGTACTCTTTCTTCGCATAGAGTACAACAACATATGTTATTTTAATTATTTCCTTCTTTCATTGTTTTTCTATCGCCTGCGAATGCCAAACTATGTTTGATAAAAGTACCATATGAGGATTGGCGTATTCTAGTGTGTCCCATAGATTATTTCCATGCCTGATCAGTATGGAAGTTTAATACATGGAACACCTGAGATATCCCAATGGTCATATTGTCCTAATGTCGACTAGTAATATTCAAAGAAGATATCCAGAATGGTATTGCCCAAGTAAATGTTCCCGAATTGGAAATTCGTGGACTTATATGTGTCACTTGTTTGGCACAAACAATAATGAATGAACTGGAGCCTGAGATATGAAAAACCTCTGTAGTCTCCCTGCATCTAGATTATCTTCTCATAAGTTTCCCTGCTTACCTCCTGGAAGGCAGGTAGAATTAATTTTAACATTACGCTGTAGGCTAGAGCATTGTGAGAACTCCATATTGCCATAGAACAATCGAAACCTTGATTAAGTAAGTTTTAAGATATAGGCTCATATAGCCTGACTCAAATATTCTGAAGGTTTTATATTATTAAATAAGAAAGACGGTTCATATTGCTTATATATTAATGACCGCAACCCCAATTAAGCAACAACTAAGAATTGCCATAAGACGCCCAGGATCTAAGGGCAAATTGTTGGTAGATAGGCCTGAAAAAGTCTTTAGCCGCTTATGTAGCCAAATGCTTGACTTGTACGCAAGTCAAAGCTGAGCATCAAAAGCCGTCTGGCATGCTACAATAGCCTAAACTTCCTAAATGGAAGTGGAAATGTGTAACAATGGATTCTATTACCAAGTTACCCAAAACGAGGAAAGGAAATGACACGATATGGGTTATAGTCGACAGACTGACTAGGTCGGCTCATTTCTTACCCATCAAGGAGACTTATAGCTCCGACATGTTAGCCCAGTTATACGTTGATAAGATCGTAGCCTTGCATGGCATGTCTGTGTCCATTATCTTTGATCGGGACACTAGAAACACGTCGTATTTCTGGAAGAGTTTCCAACAAATCTTTGGGCTCATGTTTGAATTTTAGTACGGCTTACCATCCTCAGGCGGACGGTCAGAGAGAGCGTACTATTCAAACGTGAGAAGACATGCTACGTACATGTGCTATCGATTTGGGCGGTAGTTGGGATAAGAACCTACCACTAATCGAATTCTCCTACGACAATAGCTACCATACCAGCATTAAGGCTGCGCCTTTCGAGGCATTATACGGTAGAAAGTGTAGAGCGCCCGTCTGTTGGGCGGAAGTCGGAGATGTCCAATTATCCGGACCAGAGATAGTGTTCAAAACAATGAACAAGATTGTTCAGATTCGTGACCATCTCAAAGTTTCCCGAAATAGGCAGAAGAATTACGTAGACCCAAAAGCGTAAAGCTTTTCACTTCGAGGTAGGTGATAAAGTGTTGCTTAAAGAATCACCCTGGAATGGGGTGATGCGTTTTGGTAAGAAAGGCAAGCTAAGCCCGAGATAGATAGGACCTTTCGAGGTTATCGAACGTGTCGGACCGGTTGCCTACAAGTTGAACTTACCAGAAGAGCTCAATGGAAGTCACAATATGTTCCACATCTGCAATCTAAAGAAGTGCTTCACCGATGAGTCATTGGTGATCCCACACACAGATGTGCATATAGATGAGAGCTTGAAATTTGTGGAGAAACCGTTGTCGATTGAAGATCGACAGGTGAAAAAGCTTCGAAGAAAGCACGTACCGATTGTAAAGGTCAAATGGGATGCCCGTAGAGGTCCCGAATTCACGTGGGAAGTTGAAGCCACGATGAAAAAAAAATATATACCCTTATTTGTTTGAGTAAATCTCGGGTCGAGATTTATTTTAAGGGGGTGAGGATGTAACACCTCGAAATTTTGGGTCCAATAATGTGTTAACACGTGTCATAAGTTTACACGTGGCATTAAATATTAAATAAAGGACTAAAGTTGACAAACCTTGAAAGTATGTAAATTCGAGGGTTATAAATGTCAACGAAGGGTAAATATACGGTATAGTAACCCTAAACGATGCTCGTACCTTCGAACGAATAAATCGTGAATCGTACGGAAGCGAAACGCGGAAGAAAGTGAGAGATTACAAGCTGCAGGGGTTAACCGTGTCAACATGTTTAATTATACCTCTGAGTGACCCTTTAACGCTCCCGAGGCTTTGTAACAGTATTATACACTCACTAGAATATACTGTATAAATTCCGCGAAGTTCCGCTTTAAAACGAGAAAGTTACGATCGAATTCGTATGAGAAGGGTTAAAAGCGTCAATAATGAAAGTTAAGGCTTTCAGAATAATTAAATAAACTAACCAGGGACTTAACTAAGCGAGTATATAACACAAGGCCCTTAGTTGTAAATAATCAAGGGCCAAATCGCAAAGTTACCCCTTCAAAACCCGAAAGGTCAAGTTAATGATTACTAAAGATTTCATTATTAATTACTAAAGATTTTGTTATTATTACCAAGATTTAGTCATGATTATAAAAGATTCAAAAATCTTGAAAAATAAACCTAACGCGGGCCGCGTAAGGGTTCGGGTTAAGTTGAGGCGGGCCGCGAGCCTATGATTGAACGCGCCTGATTTTTAAATTTCAGGCGGCCCGCGTAATATGTGTATGGTTCCTCCATGCGGGCCGCGTCAGGCGCCCAGATGCAGAAACATGCTTAAATTGGCTGTTCAGCCTTCTAAACGCCATGAGATGCATTTAAATCTTTCCAATTGACCCCTAAACAACCCCTAAGCATTAGGAACACATGTTGGAAGGTTGTGGTTAGTTGGGGGACTTGTGTGTCAAAAGTTGTGGTGAAACTTTACCATAAAAAGGCATACATAGTTCACAACTTAGAACACACCTCACAACACTACTTCTGATCATTCTTGGAGCTCTCAAGCTTCCTTCTATATTCCTAAGTCTTGCATTAAACTTCTGTAAGTTGCCTAACCTTTTGTGGTCTCGTTTTTCAATGGTTTTAGCTTATAAACCAAACCGTCGTAATGAACGGTTGTCATAGCGATAATTCACAAATGGTCCTGTGAATTGTCGGATTAAAAGTAGTTATGAGTTGGTATTTATGTGGGTAATAAACCCCTAAAGGGGTTCCCTCTGATCACCGCTCTAACTATGTCGAATGTCGAGTCAAACGTGCACTTAAAAAGTCAACAGAAAGTAATTTTGCGATTTCTTGTATAATCTGTAATGTAGCTGATATGTAACTTGTTTTGATGTTCGTAAAACATGATATTAAGTATATAAACTTGTCTAAACCCGTTTGATTCGGCCATTTGCTATATTGACCCGGTTCGGAACCGAAAGTCGCAAAAGTTTGACTTTTGCTTTGACTACGGTTCTGACCCGTTTTAGTACGATATAGATATACCTTAGGACTCTCTTAGGACCAGGTTACATGATGGTATAAGCCTCTGTGACCGGTTCGTTAATTGTCCAAGTCTTTTACGCATTTCCGTTAATTACTTAAAAGTTGACCGTAACGCCCTTTATAAATTTAAACGAGATTTTCGGACATGTGAACGGATCATGACCTTGGTTACTGAATTCTAAGCATGTCCCTAAAATTTCATGTCAAACTGAGGTCCAGAATAAGAGTTATGCCAGTTAGCGCAATTTGCGAAACTTTAGTAATTAAATAGCGCAATTAGCATGACGCCTATCTAAACTCGGATTTCGACACCAAACCTTTTACTCACTGATGTAAAATAATATTTTGGGATTTTTAAATATTTTTAGTTATTTTTAACCTGCTCATAACCTACGGTTATGGCAACGGTTCGGTAAATACCGAATATACCCTTTTCGGCCATAACTTGAGTTCTACAAGGTCTTTTGACCCGATTCCAGTTGCTACTGATTTTAAATAATAAATAAAGTATTTTGGACTTTATAAACTATTCGGGAAACTTAGATTTCCTGTAGAACTCGAAAAACCCTTTAAAAATCTTTAAAATGACCGAAAAACCCCTACGGGGCGTATCACCAACTTAAACTCGTTTCGGGCATCACGGAAGGTATCCTACTGATACCACAACCTCTTTAAGGCATATTGAATTAGGAAACAAGCGTAGGACTCTCACGGTTACCCGTTGCGCCTATTGCGCGCACGGTTCAGCTTATGTAACTGGTTTACATAATTTAGCCGAAACGGGTCAAACTATATTGTTTTAACCCCAAAATCCAGAGTATGATTGTTATACCCATATGAAACAAGTCTTCAAACTTGTTGGGTTAAAATCACACACCATTCACGGTTTTCGCCTTTCACGCGATTAAACCGTAACAATTCTTTAAGACTAACCGGTCTAAGCTTAGGCTTAATTAAAGACCCGTTAGCATTCTAATTGGTTATTTATACCATCGTTCCAGACTAGAGCCTTCCGGTAAATTGTACCTACGCTTACTTAAGTGAATACGGCTGAGTTATTATTCTTGCTATTTTAAGACATGAGCTAGCTCAGGTAAATACTCTTAACTTATTTTCCCTATACGGGCTTGGGATACGGTATAATAATACCGCTTGGTCGGGTATTGAATATTTAATCGGATTGTGATTAATTAAGTTATTGAGGTAACCCGGTTTGATCTGTATTGTTTGAAATAAAAGCCTTTAGGGGTTAATGACCATGTCCCGGATATCCTTGACATCATTGTATTATAAAATGGTCACGTCTTATGCACGGGGTGTAGGCATACACCTGACAGTTGCATAAGGGAAACGGTATCTCACGCTCAGTGGGCCTATACTTGTGACGTGTCTGTTAATCTTGACTCGGTTTCTACATCGGGCCCTGAACGTACAACGAACATGTAAATCTGTATACAGGATCATAAATATGATTGTCTCAAGTTATAAAAGATTAATTTTGCCTCTGTGCATTTTAATCAAAGTGTCAAAATAATTTGTGCCTGGTGCATCTAAATCAATTTTCTTACACTCTTTTCAAATGAGTCAGTTGAGTGTATTTACCAGTGAAAACTGACGTATTTTCAAAAGTCTAAGTGACAGGTACAAGTACGTAATAGGCTGGAAGCTGCTCAGGACATTAATAAGGAATCATGCAAGTTCTAGGCGTCTAAAGTCTGTAGAACAATGTTTATAGATCTGTCTGTGGATCCCTTACTTTCCGTTGTAATACTTGGATATTACTTTTATTCGGAATATAATATATTTATCTTTTGCTTCCGCTGTGCATTCATATATTGTGTGGTTTGACTATATTGTTGCCAACTACGTCACGGTAATCCCCCACCGGGCCCACTGGTGAGACACGTGGAAATCGGGGTGTGACACTATGGGTATGAAATCATCATCCCTCAAAGGTCTGCCACAAAGGGAAAAGCACCAGTTGTTCAAAACAGCCGCGAAAGCTCAACCACTGCTACCTCAACAGTTGTTGACCAAAGTAGCCCATCTACCACTGCTTCCACATCCTCAAACACTGCTGACAAAAGTCCTCAAACAGTGGATAAAAGTCAGCAGTGGTCCACTTCATTACCACCCATTCCACCACCTTTTGAAGCCACTGCTGGGTCATCAAAGTCTCCAGCAGTGGTTAGCTCAGATGATACACATTTGCAGCCTTCACCAACAAATGCCATCATACCATACCAAGGAGATTTAATTTTCTTGAGATCTCATCCACCTGATCAAATCATTGGCAACATCAATGAAGGGGTGCTCACAAGAAGCCAAACCCAAAACATTTGTCTTTTTGCTGGCTTTCTATCACTCCATCAGCCAGTCAAGTACCAAGAGGCACTAAAAGACAACAGCTGGGTAGAAGCCATGCAAGAGGAGCTCCAACAGTTTAAATGACAACAAGTATGGGAGCTTGTACCACTACCAAAAGAGGTTAGTCCCATTGGCACAAAGTGGGTCTTCAAGAACAAAACAGATGAAAGGGGCATTGTTGTCAAGAACAAAGCCAGGCTTGTGGTTCAAGGTTACAGACAAGAAGAGGGGATTGATTATGATGAAACATTCGCCCCTGTTGCAAGATTGGAAGCTATCAAACTGTTCCTAGCCTTTGCTGTCAACCACAACATGAAGGTGTTTCAGATGGATATCAAAAGTGCTTTCCTCTATGGTACATTGCAAGAAGAGGTGTATGTATGTCAACCTGCAGGCTTTGAGGATCCATTTTATCCTGATCATGTCTACAGGCTAAACAAAGCCTTGTATGGCCTGAAACAAGCACAAGGGCCTGGTATGAAACTCTTTCCAACTTTCTACTCTCAAATGGTTTCAAAAGAGGTACCATTGATAAAACACTGTTTCTTAAATGGAGAGGGAAAGATCTAATGATTGTCCAAATTTATGTGGATGACATTATTTTTGGAAGCACATGTACCAAAATGTGTGAAGAGTTTAGAGAACTCATGACAGCTGAGTTTGAAATGAGTGCAATGGGTGAGCTGCAATGCTTTCTTGGTCTCCAAGTACAGCAATTGCAAAATGGAACCTTCATTCATCAAAGCAAATATGCTAAAGAACTTTTAACTAAATTTGATATGAATGACTGTAAACCATGCAGCACACCCATGGCCACAAATAAGCTGGTCATGTCTGATGAAAAGGATGAGCTGATTGACCAAACACTTTATAGAAGCATGATTGGGTCTTTATTGTACCTAACTGCATCTAGACCAGACATCATGTTTGCAACATGTGTCTGTGCAAGAAGTCAATCAGCTCCCAGAAAATCAAATCTCATTGCTGTAAAAAGGATTCTCAGATACATAAAATGTGCTCCCACACTTGGCATCTGGTATCCAGCTAATGGGAATATCAAGCTTTCAGGTTTTTCAGATAGTGACTTTGCTGGATGTCATACCACAAGGAAGTCCACTTCAGGAGGGTGCCAGTTTCTAGGTGATTGCTTAGTCTCTTGGCAAAGCAAAAAGCAAGCAGCAGTTTCAACATCCACTGCTGAGGCTGAGTACATTGCTGCTGCAAGCTGTACAGCCCAACTCCTGTGGCTTCAAAATCAGTTGCTGGATTTTGGTATCACTGCCTTAAAGACACCACTCATGTTGGACAGCCAGGCAGCAGAAAATATCATAAAAAATCCAGTTTCCCACTCTACCACAAAGCACATCGACCTCAGACATCCACTTTGTGAGGGATTGCTATGAAAAAGGTTTGATTTTTCTGCATCATGTCCCAACTAAAGACCAACTGGCAGATGTGTTCACAAAAGCACTTGATACAGCCACTTTTGAAAGCTTGGTCTCTAGGATTGGGATGCTAAACATGGAATAACAAGCAACATCTTGTTTTTCTATGAATAAAAGCAACAAAATGTTTTCAGAAAATCAAAAATCCATCCTTAAAAATAGCTAAAAATGAAAATTTCATTAAAATCCTTAAAAGTCTGCCACAACCACTGATTGTTCAAAAGTCTGCTCTACTTCAAAAAGCCTGCCCACTGCTGAAAGGCAACCTCTGTTCTCTCATTTCTTGATAACCTCTGTTGTTCAAAAGCAGTGTCTTATCCACTAATATGCTATCCACTGATAGTGAAAATCATCCACTGCCCCCTTTCCACTGCTTTCATCAGTTGCTTTCATCAAAAGTACTGTCCTTCATTTTCACCAATGGCTATCACGTGGGCAGTACATAGCAGTCAGACCTTTTGTAACGGCTGCCACGTCAGCATTCATTCTCTTTCCTATAAAATTCCCCACTCACCACCAAAACATGGTTTTACTGTCGAATTGAATTCTTAAAAATTCTCTTCTCAAAGCAGTTTTTCTTCTCATCTCTCATAAATTCCTTCGATCACCTCGTTTCAAAAATGACAAAATCGAAGTCATCTGCAAAACCCACATCAAAATCATCGAAAACAACCTCTCAAAAGGCAACTTCCACTGAAATTCCATACAAATCATCTCACAATCTCCTGGGTCTTCTAACAAAACCAGGAACCACCGATGTTTTCGATTCCATCATCAACATCATGGCAAAATCAAAGTACAAAACTTTGTTCACCGCCGATGCACCAATCTATTTGGCGACCCAAAGGGAGTTTTGGAAGAATGCAACCCTTGACAAACAAGGAGACATTGCAACCACCATACACTCTTCTATAAAGGGTAAAAAGGTCCAAATCACGCCACAATCCATCTCCGAAGTTTTTCAACTCGATGATCAGGCAGGTAAAACTTCCTTCACTAAAAACGAGTTGCACATTGACTTCATTGAACGAGGGTATGAAGCCACAATGATGAAGAAACTAACCTTAGAAAAAGGTTATTTTCCTCCTGCACCCAGATTCCTATTTCATACCCTCCTACTATGTGTTTCAAACAAAACCACTTCTTTTAATGAGATTCCTATAAAGATTCAAAATCTGGGATATGCAATTCTTCAAGAAGAAAATTTTAACTATTCTCGGGAAATCTTTAAAGATTTGGTTAATAATGTTGAAACCAAATCATTCTTACTATTTCCAAGGTTTTTAAGTTACTATTTTGAAAAGAAATTCACTAAGAATGATTTAGCTTTAATAAACCTAGGTGAAATAACTGTAATAAACTGCCTAACATCTGAAACTTTTTCACGAATGTTAGCACCTTGCAAAACACAAGCAGGGGTGCCTGAGCAGAATTTAGCAGCTACCACTGCTCCTCAGGTATCTGCTGCTGAGCCTACTGCTCTAGGTGATTAAAGCAGCAGACCAACTGTTTTGAAACCCACACCTACAAAACCCAAAAGGCTTTACAAAAAGAAAAATCAAAAACCCCCCAAACCAATCAACTCTGGAGGATGAGATACTAGAGTTAATGCCTGTGACAACACAAATGTCACACGAAACCACTGCTGCTTCTTCCTCACAGCAGTTGGTACAAATATCTCAACCCGTAACCATAACTCCTCCTGCTTCTTCACAAAAAGAACAGGTTGTATACAAAGGGCCACCACATTATGATGCTCTGGATACACTCGTTTCCATCATCCACAGCTCAATGCCCGGAGCAAGTCCGCCTTCTACACCAACCATCACATCCACAATTCCACCAAAAACACAACTACTGTTGGATGCAATTGATTTGAACCAGGCATTACTCAGTTCTTCTCAATCACCTGTCAATGAGAATATGCCTCAACAAATGACTGAGCCTGCTGTATCATTCATTGCTAACCCACCAACACAACCTGAGGAGGTTACACCCATTGAGTTACAAGTAACTCTTTGTGGTAATCCAAGTGAAGCAGCCACTACAACTGTTGAACCCACTGGTTTACAACTGGACAGTGGTTACATCAATAAGACTTCCTTTGAGGCAATTCCTTTTATAGCACCTCTGCCAACCACCAGTGGATTTATTTATCCTACTGGCAACATCAAAAGGTTGTCAAGTGTTGAAGGAAGTAGACCCCAGTACCAAGAAAAAGGGGCATCAGTGGTTAATGTTTGGAGTAAACTCCCTACTTCAACCACTGATAAAACCACTGTTAGTGGGAAATCAGATGATCCCATTAAATTGGGTGATGATTTAAAGTACCAGAAATTGATGGCTCGTTTTGAAAAACTTGATAACTCTGTTGCAGAGCTCAAAGATATGCTCCAACAGTTGTTACAGGTACAAAAGGTACAATCCACTGCTGTTCCATCTCAAGCACCTGCTCTCCAACAGGCACCTGCTACAAATGAGCTCTGGAATCTCTTTCAACCTTTTCTCCATCATCAAGCACAAGTAGCAGATCAGCAACATGAAAAACATGTTCCAGAGCTGAGAAATGCTATGGAGTCTAGGTTCAAAGACACTCAGGCTGATCTAAAGACTCTCAAAACTCAGATCCTGCACTCCATTGGCACTGCTCCTCCACCAGTGTTCTTCATTGATCAACTCCCCGAAGATAATGCCAAAAAGGGGGAGAAAATTCAGGAGTGGAGAAGGAAGGGAATAACAGATGGTCTCTACCTTGCACCAGAAAATTCAAATATGACCAAACAGATTCCTTTACCAGATGGGAGTAAGAAAATTGATGTGACCACAAATGCACTTGCAGAAGCACTTGCATGTGTGAAAAGGGATAGAGAGGCCAAAAAGAAAGCCTGGGTGGATTATCCGGATCAGGGTACTTCAGGGTCAAGAGATGATGAAAATCTTATTGATGAAAAGAAGAAGCCTACAAGAAGAGTAAGGCTACCCAAATCCATTCCAGTCAGACGTTCAAAGTCTACTCAAAAACCACCACTTAAAACAGCTGTTGTAACTCCTGTTGTATTAGCTGCTGTTGGTACTTCAGTAGTTTCAACATCTGCTCCCACTTCAACACACACCATCTCAACACACACTACATCCACTGCTTTACCACCATCACCACTGTTTTGGTCAAAAATCACACAAGGATAATGTAACCAAACTCCAAGTAAACGGGGAATGATGCTTGGTTTGTTGAAAAAGTAAAGGATCACTTTGGTAAGAAATATGCAAGTGACACAAGGATTTATACGAGGAAAAAGCCCTTGATCAATGAATGATCTCCGGCATAAAAAACCTCGGGTGATGGCAACTACCAATCACCAACTTCAATATATCAAAACATGGTTACAACTTCGGATGATAATGAGCTGAGTACAAGGATCACTATCGTAATGTGTGTCTAAGCGTGTGAGAATTGTGTTGTGTGTCTTCCGAATGGGGAAGAGTGTTATATATACAAGTGTGAGTGGCCTATTTTAGGTAAACAAACTAATAATCAGCTCATTACCCCTTTAGAAATAAAAGTAAATCTAGCCTAAATTATCGCCCTTAAATCATGCCAAGTTTCCATAGTCTTCACAGCGTTCATCTCTGATTAAGCATATGCCAAAGTTGTAAAGACACGTCCCTTGATTGTGATGCTAAGAGCGGATCCTGCTAGACATTCCTGCAAAATGACATTAAGTTCAATGAAAGCAACTGTTAGCATGAGGATCCTATGATGGTCCGTGATCCTGATCCTGGAACTCTGCTGAGGATCACTATCTGCCAAAGAAACAAGGATCACTGGTTAGGATCACATGTAAGGATCATGTATTATAAAAATCCAGCCCTAACAATTGCCCCCAAAATATAAGGAGTGATATTGTAAATAAATGAGTTATATTTTGCTTTGATCTTATCTGCAACGAGCGACCCGGATAACTAGCCGTTAAAGTCGGACTAGCCGTTGCAATCCTTACGTCATAGACGTGACAATCCTGCAGATCATCATTATAAATAGGAGATAGAGTTAGGATCAATTTGCATTTAAATTCAAGAGCTACTCCCTTTATAATCTCGTCCGAAAGATCGATCAGGTATTCTTCCTCTTTTCTTTCCTTCTCTTACTCTGTTTTTCTTTCTCTTTCAATTCTTCTGTGAATATGTTGCTCCGGAATTCTCCTCACAAGGATCACAAGAAGAATAGCCCTTTGAAAGGTCAAGGGATCATTAAAGATTCTCCCACCGAGAGGTGCTGCTTCACCGATGCTCACATCGATAGGATCCGTCACTGTTTTCCGGCGGATGCTATCTTCAAGTCTTTCACTCCCACTGTTTTAAGCGATTTTGTTTCTGACACATGGGTAGCTTTTCCTGCAACTCCGTTCACCATAGGATATTCGTATCCTTTTCCAAATTTACCCAATCTTTCTTTTCTCTGACCGGCATGTCTTATATTCAAGCCATGCTGATGATCTGGAGGGTTTTGTATACCCTGGAAAGGATCATTGAGCAAGAAGGGATTGATTTAGGAATGGCGGAGCTGGCTGAGATGTATGATCTCACAACGTTTGGATCCTGTTGATATTTGTTGAAACGGAAAGCTGGGGAGGATCACCCTGTTCTTAAGGTTACCAAAAATGATACGAACTGGAAGCGACGATTCTTCTTTGTTAGAAGGGATACCATCCCTAATGGGAAGGATCTGCCCAAGGAGTGGGCTACTCATGGTAGGATAGAGGATCCTGGAAGGATCACCATCAGACTTGTTCCTTATGATGAGGATCACTAATGTTCTGTTTTTTGTGCAGCCATATCTGTTGCTCATCTCAAGTTAACTCCTGCTGCAAGAGAGAGAGTTCTAGCCTTCAAAAAGCTTGATCCTGAGACCAGAAGTTTTCAAGTTGCCATTCAAGATTCACAGGAAGTATCCTCCACATCTGCCACAATGTCAAGTAAGTATCTCTATTTAAAAAGCAGTTTTATGTAAGATTTTAAATTAGTTAGGGTACTTATCTTGTTTTGGTTGTGTAGGCGCTGGGAAATCTGTCAAGTCTGCCTCCAAATTTGGTATTGACGAGCTTGCCAATGTCAAGTCTTCAAGGAAGAAGACCCTTGCTGCTAGTCCATCTGCTTCAGCCCCTAAAGCTCCTATTAGGGGTAAGGGAAAGAAGAGAAAGGCTTCTGAGGATCTTCAAGGATTTCCCCTGCTCCGCCAGCAGTTTCTTGATTATGTTAATGAAGTAAGGATCATTGCCCCTGTTGGTTATCCTACTTGAATATCCTGCTTGAATATCCTACCTGTATATCCTGCTTCTTTGAGGATCACCTGGTCCTGAACTTACCTTTTTCCCTTTCTGCAGAAACTTGCTGAGATAGAAACCTATCTTGGCCATGTTGAGGATCAAGACCGCCAAATTGCCGACCTCCAACAGATGGGTGTGCTGAAGGATCTCAAAATTGCTGATCTTGAGAAGGAGCTCCGGGCTACAAAGGATGAAGCTGCTCAAATGCTGGTCAACATGGATGATGAGAAGCAGGAGATCACCCAGGATGCCAAGGTCTCTGCCGCAATAGCTATGTATAAGATACAACTGCAGATGGCTGCGGAGGCTCAGGATCCTGCCTTTGATAAAAGCTCATGGGACGTGGAGGGTTGGAAGGCAAGATTGGCAGAGCTGGAGGATGAGGACGAAGCTGAGGAGATCCCAATGCTGGAAGGTGGTGAGGCTGGCAAGGATCAGGGTGGAGATGGAGCAGCAAAGGTTTGAGCTGCAGGATTGGGCGATGATGGATATTTCGAGACTAGGCCGGAGCCCAATTTTTTAAGTTTGGTAGTGGTTTTTGTGGTTGTGATGTTTTGAAACAATTTATGGTCTGTAACTTAAACAATCGTTTTTAGGGTTAAGGATCATGGATCCTTTGAACAATAGGTAGGATCGCAAATGGTGGAGGGATCCTCTGTTTGGGTTGGCAATTTTGACAACTTTTGAAAGGGTTAAAATCCTTTGTTAATAAGATAACTCTAACCTTTCTGGCTTATCTCGTGTTGTTATCCTTTATTTATCCTCTTATTTTCCAATTGTTTTAGAAATATATTTGTTAGAATAACAGAAGTTGAGCAAATCAGGTTTAATTAATTTAGGATATGATCCTAGATCAAATATCTTATCATTGAAAATTTTTCAAAGCAATTTATTTCAAGGATCATAGGTTTAGTTGTCAAAGTGTAAGGGTTGTTCAGAATAATGAGTATAATCAAAATAGTCAAGGATCATACCAGAGGATCCAAGTTAGGATCCTAACCTTTAATCAAGATAACCGTAGATGAGATTTTAATGGATAATAAGGATTAAGGATCCTTATTTGTTTAACTTCGAAAACCTGAAAAATGGAATATAACTTGGGACTAAGCCAATATAAAAGATAAGTTAGTAACTGGGGACAAGCCCAAAGGATAACTGGGGATGATCCCAAAGGATAACTGGGGACAAGCCCAAAGGATCACTGAGGACAAGCCCGAAGGATAACTGGGGACAAGCCCAAGGATCGTATGTAAATTGGAGTATGGCCCTTACTGGCGACTATCCAATCTTAGTGACATGAAAATGCCAAAACCTTAGCTAACGTGAAAACGTTAGAAACCTTAGGAACGGATGTATGGTACGTCTACCATTATACGTAGGATCCTGGGTATAGCCAGTACGATGAGGTTGTCAGCCCCGAAAGTGGGTACTGGTCCCAAAGACGTGAACTATACCAGGATCATCGTGCGCTACTGGCGAAAACTGGGGACAAGCCCAAGGATAACTGGGGTTGGACCCAAGGATCTGAGGTGCTTTTGAAGATCTTTAACGATATGCTGAAGATACCTGGGCTATCATAACTCAAATTCTCGTGAGAAGAGGATGAAGGATGCATGACACTTATCCTTAGGTAAAAATAAGGAAACGGAAAAGTTTTGAGATAAGGACTTTACCAGAGTAAGGATCACTGATGTCGCCGGGATCCTTCGAGGATGCTTCCGATGTAAGGATCATATGCTTGAAGGATCCTGTTCACATGAAATACTTCTTTAAGTGAATAGCATTCCAGGCTCTTGGTAACAAATTTCCTTCCATGGTTAGCAATCTGTATGCCCCCTTTCCTGCTTCGGCTTCAATCAAGTAAGGGCCTTCCCATTTTGGTGCCAATTTTCCGTCAGCAGGATTGATGGTGTTTTGGAATGCTTTTCTCAACACCATATCCCCGACTTGGAACTTCCTTATCCTGACATTTTTGTTGTAGGCACCAGCCATTCTTTGTTGGTAGCTTGCCATCCTTATCCTAGCCAGATCCCTGATTTTCTCAATAGTATCCAAGTCTTGAGCTAGGTTTGCAGCATTCTCTTCAGGATCAGGAGTACTTGTTATAGCAGTTGGAACCACCATTTCTGTTGGGATCACTGCTTCTGTCCCAAATACTAAAGAGAAGGGTGTTTGACCAGTGGCATTCTTGGGAGTTGTTCTATCAGCCCATAGCACATAAGGCAATTCCTCTGCCCATTTTCCCTTCTTGGATCCTAGCTTCTTCTTCAGATTGTTGATGATGATCTTGTTGGATGATTCTGCTTGACCATTGGCTTGTGGATGGACTGGTGTTGATGTTATCATCTTAATTCCCCAACTCTCACAAAAGTTAGTGGTTCTGCTCCCAATGAATTGGGAACCATTATCACATACAATCTCAGAGGGAATGCCAAATCTAGTTATAATGTTTCTTTTAATAAAGGATATAACTTCTTTTTCTCTGACTTGGGCAAAAGCTTCGGCTTCTATCCATTTAGAGAAGTAGTCGGTCATGGCGAGCATAAATACTTTTCCACCAGGTGCTTTAGGGAGCTTACCAACTATATCCATCCCCCATCTCATGAATGGCCAAGAGGATGGTATAGGATGTAGAAATTCAGCTGGTTGATGAAGGATATTGCTGTGTCTTTGACAAGGATCACATTTCTTAGCATATTCTACAGCATCCCTTTTCATAGTTGGCCAGTAGTATCCTGTTCTAAGGATCCTTGAGAACAATGCCCTGCCCCCAGTGTGGTTTCCACAATCTTCTTCATGGAAGTCTCTCAATACTTCTTGAATTTCAGGATCCTCGATACATCTTAAATATGGTCCTGCGAGAGATCGTTTGTATAGCATATTATTTAAGATTGTGAATTGAGATACCTTAATCCTGAAAGCTTTAGGATTTTCTCCCATAGGAATCTCCCCGTGTTGCAAGTATCTCATAATTGGTGAGATCCATGATCTTGAATAAGATTGAGCTTCTTCACTAGGGATCACTGCAGTATCTTCTTCTATTTCTATGGCCACCTGATTTTCAATAGCAGGAGCCAGGATATGGATGATGGGGATACTTATATCTTCTGGAATCTTCAAGGATGATCCTAGGTTGGCCAATGCATCAGCTTCTGTGTTTTCCTCCCTTGGTACCTGTGTTAAGCTGAAAGAGACAAAAAGAGTGCCAATTCTTTGACTATCTCTAAATATTTGGTTAGTTTTTCACCTTTAACAGCATAGGATCCATTAAAGTGATTGGTGATCAATAATGAGTCTACATATACTTTAAGATATTTCACCCCCATATCCTTAGCAATTTGCAAGCCAGCAATTAAGGCTTCATATTCAGCCTCATTGTTAGTTGCTTGGAACTCACAGGCTATGGAGTGGGGTATTATGTCCCCCTGTGGCGATTTTAGTAGTATCCCGAGCCCTGTGCCCTTGACATTTGAGGATCCATCAGTGTGTAGTATCCAAGGATCCTTGGTCTCATCCAGCTGCTGGACTTCCAATTCTGCTTCCTTTTGTAGATCACTACTGAAATCAGCCACAAAGTCAGCTAGTGCTTGGGATTTAATGGCTGTTCTAGGCTCATATCTTATATCATGGGCACTAAGCTTTACTGCCCACTTAGCCATTCTTCCGGACATCTCTGGTTTCCTGAGGACATTCTTGATTGGAAAATTAGTTCTAACAACAATAGTGTGGGTTTCAAAATAATGTCTTAACTTTGTTGATGCCATAATTAATGCAAGAATAAGTTTTTCAAGGTGTGAGTACCAGGATTCGGCATCAAGTAAACTCTTACTTACATAGTAGATAGGATGTTGTGTACCTTCGTGATCCTTAACAAGGACTGCACTTACAGCGGTTGAGGATACCGCCAGATACAAGGATAACACATCTCCTTTTCCGGGTTTCATTAATGCTGGTGCTGAGGACATATATTCTTTAAGGGCTTGTAAAGCATTCTCATGCTTTTCAGTCCATTCAATTTTTTTGTTTTTCCTTAGGATATCATAAAATTCTTTACATCTTTCTGAGGATTTTGATATGAACCTGTTTAGGGCTGCTATCCTGCCTGTTAGCCTTTGCACATCCTTAGCATTGGCAGGGGACTTGATATTCACTAGTGCTTTAATTTGCTCCGGGCTTGCTTCGATGCCCCTCTGAGTTACCATATATCCTAGAAATTTACCTGCTTTAACACCAAAGTGGCATTTTGAAGGATTAAGCTTCATGTTATAATTATCAAGGATATCAAATGCTTCCTCCAAGTCCCTTAGGTGATCCTCAGCTTTCTTTGACTTGACTACCATATCATCTATGTATACTTCCATAGTTTGTCCTATTTGATCTTTGAACATCATATTCACCAGCCTTTGATATGTTGCACCTGCATTTCTTAGTCCAAAAGGCATGGCAATATAACAGTATAAACCGGTTGGGGTCATAAAGGCTGTATCCTCTTGGTCAGATGGTTCCATCTGAATTTGTTGGAATCCAGATGATGCATCCATAAAGGTTAACAGTTCATGCCCCGCCATTGCATCCACCATGGAGTCAATGTGGGGTAATGGGAAAGGATCCTTGGGACATGCCTTATTTAGATCAGTGAAATCGACACATACCCTCCACTTTCCGTTTTTCTTTTGGACAACAACCACATTGGCTAACCATTTTGGATATTTTACCTCTCTGATCATACCTGCTCGAAGTAGTCTCTCTACTTCTTCCTGGATAATGGCATTCCTTTCTGGTGCAAACTTTCTCCTTTTTTGATGGATTGGTTTGATCGACCTGTCAATGCCAAGTTTATGAGTGATAATATCCTTAGATATACCTGTCATATCTTCATGTTTCCATGCAAAGGTAGATTTTCTTCTTTTGAGGAAGGATATTATGTCTTCTTTCAACTCGCCAAGGATCCCTGATCCGATATAGATTTTTGATTCAGGATCACTAGGATCCAAAAGGATTTCGTCCACATCCTGTTCCCTTGCCTCCAAGACACTCCTTGGAGGATACTGTAATTGCTATTGTTCCCTTGGCTTCGAGGTTGGTTTCATGGATGAGGTATAGCAATCCTTAGCCTCCTGCTGATCACTGTCGATCTTGATTATCCCCCATGGGCTAGGGAGTTTCACACATTAATGGTAGGTGGATGGGACTGCTTTCATATCATGTATCCAGGGCCTGCCAAGGATAACATTGCAACAAGATAAACTGTCAATAACACAAAATTTTTGATAATTATGTAATCCTTCCACGTAGATTGGGAGTTTAATGTCCCCCAGGGTTTTCTTAGTTTCTCCACTGAATCCCACAAGCACGGAGGATCTTGGTGTGATGTCTGATTCCGGGATACCCATTTTCTTTAGAACATCAAGCTGGATAATGTTTACTGAGCTTCCTCCGTCGATAAGGATCCTGCGGACAAAATGGTTAGAGATAAAGAGAGTTATAACTAAACTATCATGATGAGGATCCTGGATGTTAATGCGATCATCCTCATCAAACGTTATCGTCTTTCCTTCCGAGACACTTGATGTTCGAATAGGTCTTTCTCCATTATCCATTTTTGCTTCCTTTGCATGCCTTTTGGCTGCCGAGAAGGATGTACCACAAATATCTGATCCTCCGGAAATAAAGTTGATCACTTGTGCATTCGCCGGAGGGGCTGGAGCATTTTCAGGGATCCTTTCAGGATCCTGAGTCCTTTCCTTTTTTCTTCCCAACAATTCTTTTAGATGCCCCTTGCTTAGCAGATATCCAATCTCTTTTCTTAATGCTATGCATTCTTCAGTTAGATGCCCGAAATCCTCGTGGTATGCACACCACTTTGACTTGTCTTTAGTCCCGGATGGTTTGTCATTCTTTCTGGGCCATCTGGCTTTTTCTCCTAGATTCTGCATTGCAAGGATTAGTTCGTGATTGTCAACAGAAAAACAATATTCAGAAATCGGAGGATAATCCTCATCATCCTCTTCTTGGTCAACAGCATGCACGTTCTGGTTGTCATTTCTATGGTAGGATTTGAACTTATTGTTCTTGAAAGAGGATCCTTGTTTTTCCTGTTTTGAGGATCCTACTTGCCTCTCCTGGATCCTCTTGTCATCCTCTAGCCGGATGAACCTGAGTGCCCGAGTTCTTACTTCATCTAGGTTCCTGCATGGTGTCATAACAAGATCATCATAGAACAATGAATCCTTAAGCAGTCCCATTTTGAAGGCCTCAACAGCCGTGGCCATATCCAAGTTGGGAATGTCCAAGGATTCTTTACTGAATTTAGTTATATAATCCCTTAATGATTCATTATGACTTTGAGTTATCCTATATAAATCACTAGTTAATCTTTCAAATTTTCTACTACAAGAGAATTGGTTATTGAATAAGTTAAATAAATTAGCAAATGAAGTGATAGAGTAAGGGGGAAGACTTAGCAGCCATTTAAGAGCCGATCCAGTAAGGGTGGATCCAAATCCTTTACATAGGCATGCTTCCTTTAACTTTTCTGGGATTGGATTGATCTCCATCCTCTCCCTGTATTGTGCTATGTGTTCCTCAGGATCCGTTGTACCATCATACAGCTTCATAGTAGGGATATGGAACTTTTTGGGTACCTCTGCATCACAAATTGGTGGTGCAAAATGAGATACCTTATGGCTTCCATCTGCAATCTCCGGGATAGGCTTGACTACCCCTGGAACACTTGAGATCATATCCTTCAGCTTCTGTAACTCCTTGGCCATAGCATGATTGATACCTGTATCCTGCACGAATCCATGGTTAGTGGTAAGATAATTATTTAAGGTGTTACCTCCCATCGGGTTCAAGTTAGGAACATTGGGTGTGAATCCATATTGCTGGGATTCTGGGATAATGGATGGACCAGTGGAAGCAATGGTCTGCATTGGAATAAAATCTCCTTGATGGACATCTAGGCTTCCTGTTTGCAAACTCTTTAGGGATCCTGGCATCTGGAAGGATCCTGGTATCTGAGACGATCCTGGAACGAAGGAGGATCCTTGAACCTGGGATGATCCTGGAACAAAGGAGGATCCTTGAACCTGGGATGATCTCGGAACGAAGGAGGATCCTTGAACCTGGGATGATCTTGGGACAAAGGAGGATCCTAAGCTCATGAAGGATCCCAAATGCTGGGCGTAGGATCCCGCCGGTTGGAAATATGATCCCGATGCCTGAGTCATTGTTGCTGGGCTGAAATGCACTCCTCTTGATCCACCCATATATTGTATGTCTGGGACCTCTGTTGGCTGAGAAGTAATCATTGGAGTATCAAAATTCAAAGATTTGGGCATTAGTGGGGAATGATCCTCTGCCGTTTTCTTTTGCCTTTTGAGATCTCCGATTTCTCTGAGGATCCTGTCATTAGTTTCATCCTGCTGCTGCATACGATCCCTCATCTGCAAAATCAAAGTAAATATATCACTAGTACTGGCAACAGAAGAAGTTAGAGCAGAAGATGATGGTTTAGAGGAGATAGAAGTTGGTCTCTTCTCAGCATTTTTCTGAGATCCAGCTGGTGGTGGAGGCAAAGGTGGAATGCCAGTAGATGAATTGACTGCCGACATCGCTGTGGATGTATTCTTCAATGATGAAGCCATGTAACTCTTTGAAATGATTTCGAACAGAAAGTTTTCTTATGAATGAAGCACCAATTGCCCCACGGTGGGCGCCAAACTGTTTTGGTCAAAAATCACACAAGGATAATGTAACCAAACTCCAAGTAAACGGGGAATGATGCTTGGTTTGTTGAAAAAGTAAAGGATCACTTTGGTAAGAAATATGCAAGTGACACAAGGATTTATACGAGGAAAAAGCCCTTGATCAATGAATGATCTCCGGCATAAAAAACCTCGGGTGATGGCAACTACCAATCACCAACTTCGATATATCAAAATATGGTTACAACTTCGGATGATAATGAGCTGAGTACAAGGATCACTATCGTAATGTGTGTCTAAGCGTGTGAGAATTGTGTTGTGTGTCTTCCGAATGGGGAAGAGTGTTATATATACAAGTGTGAGTGGCCTATTTTAGGTAAACAAACTAATAATCAGCTCATTACCCCTTTAGAAATAAAAGTAAATCTAGCCTAAATTATCGCCCTTAAATCATGCCAAGTTTCCATAGTCTTCACAATGTTCATCTCTGATTAAGCATATGCCAAAGTTGTAAAGACGCGTCCCTTGATTGTGATGCTAAGAGCGGATCCTGCTAGACATTCCTACAAAATGACATTAAGTTCAATGAAAGCAACTGTTAGCATGAGGATCCTATGATGGTCCGTGATCCTGATCCTGGAACTCTGCTGAGGATCACTATCTGCCAAAGAAACAAGGATCACTGGTTAGGATCACATGTAAGGATCATGTATTATAAAAATCCAGCCCTAACAACCACCAAAATCAAAATCACCTCCTGTCAAAAGGCAGAAGACAGCAGTTGTTATAACTTCTGTTGTAAAGACAACAGTGGTTGGAACACCAGTTGTTTCAACAGCTGTTAGTCTATCACCCACCACTGCTACTACAACCACCTTTCCATCCAAAACATCATCAGTCCCTCCTCAAATAAAGAGGAGAAGGCTAATTCCTAAAGATGATGTCTCTTCACCATCACAAACCTCTTCAAAATCTTTAGCTCTTGTCAATATACCAAAACCAGTTCCACTTTCTTCAGTTCCAATGCACAAACCCTTACCTCCTGTAGGTGTTCAATTTCCTCTTGAACTAGAAGCTGTTAGAGAAGAAATAAAATCTTTTTATATTGAGGATGACCCTGCCAAAAGGAGTTTGCCTTCAATCAAAGGATATCCCTGGCCCAAAAATATTGATGAATACTTGAAGATAAAGGCCAAGCAAGCAGAAGATATCTCGAAAAGAAACACACAAGGGAAATCTGACAAAGAAGTTTCAAGATACTATCAATATCTGCTCACACAAGTCAGTTCCCTAGAACGTTTTGCAAAGAATGTCAGTCAACAAATTTCAGAAAGAGCAGCTGAAACTTTGAAGAAAGACTACATTGAAAGCATTATGTTTCACAAGAGATACAAAGGAGAGAGACACATGTACAAAGAGTGGACTGTTCCTGAGCTTGAAGTTGAAGCAGCAAGAATTCAAGACATGATAAAAAGGAAAGTCACTCACACTCCTCCTGATTGGGCAAAGTTCAAAAAGAGTGTACCTGACAAACAGTTGGAACTAAAGAGAATGAAAGAAGAACTGGTTGCTGCTGATTTTGGTACAAAAAGACAAATTGCTAGATGGAAAGAAGATATGATCAGGTCAACCTACAAAAGGTTGGAGGAATTAAGGAAGAAAGATCCAAAAATTCCTCAAAAACTGACTATCCTGAAGCAGAGGTTTCAAAAAGGCCAACAAAGCTGCACACCAGGAAAGCCACTGCTCCTACTGGTACTGCCTTTTACAAAAGAAGGAAACAAAGCCAGTTAGGAGCTGAAACTGTTCAAGAAATTCTTACTGGAAATGTTGTTGTAAAAGAAGGCTTGTTAAGAAAGTTAAAAGAAGAACTTGAACAGGAAAACTCTGCTACCACTGCTCAGCCAGTGATGAACAGGCCAGCCTTGCCCAATACTTCTGCAAATAAGCATCTCCCAAGAAACCCACCAGGCTCAAAAATACAAAAGTGGGAAACTAACAAACAGATCTGCGTATTGACTTTGCTCAGGTCTGGTGGAGAAGTGGTGAAAATATCAAGGGAACAAGCTCTTGGCCTGAGTCTTGAAGATTTGCAGGATCTCCTTGATCTTCCACTTAGCAGGGATGATGAAGATACAGATGCCCTTGACTTTGAATTACAATTTAAAGGTCAGATAAGGGAGCTGTTAATGAGGCAATAAAATGTCCACAAATAATGAAGAGTTTTGGCATTATCTGTTCCAGGGGGAGATTGTTGGGATTGAACCCTATCAGAGGAACAAATAATTAAAGCCAAAACTGGATCAGAGCAGTGGATCCTAAATAAGCAGATGTTGATATACAAATCTCTCCCCTTGAAAGTGATTACAACTACTGATGACCTCCTATCTGCTGATCTTGCTAAACTGCTGACCCATAACTGCTGCTCAACTAAAGATCTGATGGAAGACTAATGTCCTGCTGATTCAATCTACTGCCTTGAGTCAAGCACTGCTGATCCGGACAAGTGCTGCTGGGTTCACAGCAGTAGAAGGTTGCAGCAGCTGTTCTAAAGTCTGTTTTGTAATAGAATGTATTAGCAGTAGTTAACACAAGCAGTGTTTGTATAGATCAGAGGTTAGAGTTTGTAAGGAGGTTAGATGTCACTTTCATGGTGACGTCAGCTAAGATGCTCAGTAGTTTGCAAGTGCCTATAAATAGTTCAGTACTTTGTACTGTTCTATTAGCTCTTTGCATCATTCGTCTTCTTTGCACGAACAAACTACTGAACTCTGGCTGAGGGGGAGTTTGCATTCATTCATCAATCATTGTAATCGTGTTTGAAATAAATTCAATCTTTCGGTTCATTGTGTAAAGATGTTTGATAAAAGTATTACTCTCGTTTGATTGTATGCAAAGTTTGTTTTCATCTTAATTTCCGCTGCACACTCATCCATCTTCATCTTATTTACAAACATAAAATACAATCAAAAACAAACTCAGATCCAACAAATATCCTGATTCATATCCAGAGAATTTATTTTGAGAATATATCAGATATATCTTGATCAGGATACTTAAATTTTAAACATGGTTTCAAAAGTTCAAACAAGTCATGTAAGATTCGCAAAGGAAAGATCATACCAGGAATATGGTGTAACCCTAGTACCAAACTTCAATCCTTCTTGCAACTCCTTCCACTAAGATGTCCCCAGTCTTAGTATACTAGGTTCAAATTTGATTCTTAGATTCTTACATAGTCGTCTTAGGAGGAATGTCCCCTGTGCATGAACACTTAGAAAATTTTTGAATATCAGTTCCAACTGTTTAGACAATTCTTATGTTACAGGGATAAGACCCAAAAATATAATGGAGATAAATCCTTAGTATCTTGGGGAAAATCCTATAGGTATCCTGGGGAAATCCCAAATTTTCATGCGCTACAGGCGGGAGTATATAAACTCCAAGACTTAGAAAGGTGATAACCTTTAAACCTTAGAGAGTATGAAAATACCCTTTCGTAAGAGAGGGTGATCAATCCTCATATACCTTTAGGATTCAGGATATAGCCAAGAGTAACGAAATTGTCAGCCACTTTTACATGAACTGGTCCCGCTACCTTGAACTATTCCTGAATAACTTGCGCTCCAGGCGGGGTGTTTAAACCCAATTCGGAAGAAAGGTGAATACCTTTAAACCTGTGAAGGGATCAGGATCCCTTAAACGTGAGAGAGGGGGCCAATCCTCTAATCTTTCGAAGTATCCTGAATGTATATCCCGGAGCTATATCCCGAAGCATATACTGCAAAACAACAGTAAACTAAGGTGGGTGTTAGCCTGGCTAACACCCCTCCGATGCTTAAGTTAGTAATGGGTTCAAAACAATAATTAATATCAAAATTTAATAAAAGAGATAGAATCCATACCATCCTGACTTAGAATTTAAATTCCATACTCACTTGAAATAGAGTTTTAGATGTATAGCATTCCAGGATCTTGGTAACATATCCCCCTCCATATTCTTGAGCCGGTATGCTCCTTTTCCTGATTCTGATTCAACCTCGTAGGGTCCTTCCCATTTTGGAGCCAACTTTCCATCAGCAGGATTAATAGTATTCTGAAAAGCCTTTCTCAATACCCAATCTCCAACTTGAAATCTTCTAGTCCTTATATTCTTGTTATATGCTTTAGATATTCTCTGTTGATATGCTGCCATCCTTAGCCTTGCCGCGTCTCTTGTTTCATCAATAGTATCCAGTTCCTGGCATAGGATTCCAGGATTCTGCTCAGGATCCCGGAGGTTGGATCTCGCTGTAGGTATCACCATTTCTGTCGGGATCACCGCTTCTGCTCCAAACACCAAGGAAAACGGGGTTTGGCCAGTTACACCTTTTACTGTCATCCTATCAGCCCACAAAACAAAGGGTAGTTCTTCTGCCAATCTTCCTTTTTTGGCTCCCAGTCTTTTCTTCAGGTTATTGACAATTATCTTGTTTGAGGATTCTGCTTGTCCATTCGCTTGAGGATGTACTGGTGTGGATGTGATCATTTTGATTCCCAAACTCTTGCAGAAATCAGTGGTCCTCTTACTTATGAATTGAGATCCATTGTCACAAATTATTTCAGCTGGCACACCAAATCTAGTCAGTGTATTCCTCTTTATGAAGGATACTACTTCCCGGTCTCTGACTTGAACAAATGCTTCAGCTTTAACCCACTTAGAGAAATAATCAGTCATTGCTAGCATGAAGACTTTTCCTCCTGGAGCTTTTGGCAATTTTCCTACTATATCCATCCCCTATTTCATGAACGGACAAGGGATACAATAGGATATAATGGCTCTGCAGGCTGATATAGTATGTTGCTGTGTCTTTGGCACGCATCACATTTTCGAGCATATTCTGCTGCATCTTTTCTCATGGTAGGCCAATAATATCCTGTTCTTAATACTTTTGAAAACAATGACCTGTCCCCAGTGTGGTTACCACAATCCCCTTCGTGGATATCCTGAAGCACTTCTTTGGTCTCGGGATCCTCCAAGCACCTCAGATATGGATCTGCAAGAGATTTCTTGTATAAATGTTATTTATAATAGTAAATCGTGATGCCTTCATCCTAAAGGCCTTAGGATTCTCATCTTTGGGGATGTGTCCTTCCTTAAGATATCTTGTGATTGGAGTCATCCAGGATCTAGGATCCTCTTTAGGATACTCACCACCAGGATCCTGGACACTTACAACCTCCTTACCTTGAGGATCCGTCACAGGACACATGATATGTAATATTGGTATTTGGGTCCCTTCTGGTATCCTGACTGATTATCCCAGATTTGCCAAGGCATCAGCTTCATCATTGTCCTCTCTTGGTACCTGTTCAAGTGTAAAAACATCGAAATATCTTGCTAATTTTTTGTCAATTTCAAGGTACTCGATTAACTTCTCACCTTTAACTGCATAGGATCCATTAAAATGATTAGTGATTAACAAGGAGTCAATATATACTTGCAAATTCTTGATACTCATATTCTTAGCCAATTCTAATCCTGCAATTAAAGCTTCATATTCTGCTTCATTATTAGTGGCAGGAAACTCACATCTAATAGCCTGGGGTAATATGTCCCCCTGTGGCGATTTTAGTAGTATACCTAAACCTACACCTCTTACATTAGATGCACCATCAGTATATAAAGTCCAGGATTCTAAGTTTTCTCCTAGCTGCTGTACTTCTAGGTCTATTTTGAATATCACTACTAAAATCAGCCACAAAGTCTGCTAGAGCCTAAGACTTAATAACATTTCTAGGTTCATATACTAGATCAAAGGCACTTAATTTTACTGACCATTTAGCCATCCTACCTGACATTTCGGGTTTCCTAAGCACATTTTTAACAGGATAATTAGTTTTAACATAAATATTATGTGTTTCAAAATAATGTCTAAGTTTTGTCGATGCCATAACTAGGGCTAATATTAACTTTTCTAGGTGAGAATACCTAGTTTCAGCATCTAATAAACTTTTACTAACATAATAAACAGGATACTGCTGACCTTCATGATCCTTTACCAGGACAACACTTAATGCATTCCCTGATACTGCAAGATATAGGGATAATGGTTCGCCATCTTCAGGCTTCATCAATAAGGGAATAGTTGAAAGATACTACTTCAAATCCTGCAATGCTGCTTCATGCTTTGCACCCCATTCGAACTTCTTATTCTTCTTGAGGATATCATAAAATTCCTTGAACTTTTCTGAGGATCTTGAAATAAATCTGTTCAACGCTGCTACTCGCCCCGTTAGTCGTTGAACATCCTTCATGTTTGAAGGTGACTTGATATCTAAGATGGCTTTGATCTATTCCGGGCTTGCTTCAATCCCTCTTTTACTCACTGTTGGGGCTGGATTTTACTATAAATGATCCTTATACGTGATCCTGACCAGTGATCCTTGTTTCTTTGGCAGATAGTGATCCTCAGCCAGACTTCAGGATCAGGATCATGGGACGATATGGTGATCCTTATACTAACGGTCACTTCCACTTGTTACAAAATTGTTTTGCAGGAACACCTAGCAGGATATGCCCTACACATCATGATCCAGGGACGCGTTTTCACAAATATGGCAAGAGCTAAATTGGAGATAGACGTTGTACCGGATATGGAAACTTAGCTTGATTAATGGGCAGCAATTTAGGCTAGATTATCTTTATTTCTAAAGGGGTAATGAGCTGATTAGTGGTCTATCTACCTAAAATAAGTTACCTACACATGTATAAATACCCATCTTCCTCATTCAGAAGAACACACACAACATACGACACAACTCTCAACACTTAGACACTCAGTGATCCTTGTACTCAGCTCATTATCATCCGAAGTTGTAACTACATTTTTATTATATTGAAATTGGTGATCGGTAGTTGCCATCACCCGAGGTTTTTTATGCCGGAGATCATACATTGATCAAGGGCTTTTTCCTCGTATAAATCATTGTGTCTTTGCATATTCATCACAGAAGTGATCCTTTACTTTTATAGCTAACCAAGCATCATACCCCGTTTACATAAAGTTTGGTTACATTATCCTTGTGTGATTTTTGACCAAAAACAGTTTGGCGCCCACCGTGGGGCAATTGGTGCTTCATTCATAAAGAAAATCCTTTGTTCAAAATCATTTCAAAGAGTTACATGGCTTCATCATTGAAGAACACTTCCACGACGATGTCTGCAGTCACCTCAGCACAAACCACTCTACCTCCTCCACCGGCAGGATCCCAGAGAAATGCTGAGAAGAGACCAACCCCTTCTTTCTCTAAACCTCCATCTTCTTCTGCTATGAATTCTTCTATTCCCAGTACTAGTGATGTGTTTGCTTTAATTTTGCAGATGAAGGATCGTATGCAGCGGCAGGATGAAACTAATGACAGGATCCTCAGGGAGATTGGAGATCTCAAAAGACAAAAGAAAGCGGCAGAGGATCATTCCCCACTGATGCCAAAATCCTTGAGTTTTGAGACTCCAATGGTCACCTCTCAGCCATCAGGGATCCCAGACGTACAGATCACAGGGGAGACGAGAGGATTACATCTCAAGTCAGCAGCAATGACTCAGACATCGGGCTCGTATTTTCAGCCAGCAGGATCCTATCCTCAGTATATGGGATCCTTCATGAATCCGGGAGCCTATCCGGGGGCACAGCAGTTTCAAGGATCCTACTTTATTCCAGGATCGTTCCAGGGCCAAGGATCCTCCTTTGTCCCAGGATCATCCCAGGTTCAAGGATCCTCCTTCGTTCCAGGATCATCCCAGATATCAGGATCCTTACAGCTGCCAGGATCCCTAAAAAGTTTGCAAGCAGGGAGTCTAGATGTCCATCAAGGGGACTTCATTCCAATGCAGACCATTGCTTCCACTGGTCCCTCCGTTATTCCAGAATCCCAGCAATACGGATTCCCTAACTTGAACCCAATGGGAGGTAACACTTTAAATAATTATCCTACCACTAACCATGGATTCATGCAGGATACAGGTACCAATCACGCTATGGCCAGGGAATTACAGAAACTAAAGGACATGATCTCAAGTGTTCCAGGGGTAGTCAAGCCTATCCCAGAGATTGCAGATGGAAGCCACAAGGTATCACGCTTTGCACCACCAATTTGTGATGCAGAGGTGCCCAAAAGGTTCCATATCCCTACCATGAAGCTGTATGATGGCACGACGGATCCAGAGGAGCATATAGCACAATACAGGGAAAGGATGGAAATCAATCCTATCCCAGAAAAGTTAAAGGAAGCATGCCTATGTAAAGGATTTGGATCCACTCTAACTGGATCAGCTCTTAAGTGGCTGCTAAGTCTTCCCCCTTACTCTATTACTTCATTTGCTAATTTAGTTAATTTATTCAATAACCAATTCTCTTGTAGTAGAAAATTTGAAAAATTAACTAGTGATTTGTACAGGATAACTCAAAATAATAACGAATCATTAAGGGATTATATAACTAAATTTAGTAAAGAATCCTTGGATATTCCCAACTTGGATATGGCTACGGCTGTTGAAGCCTTCAAAATGGGACTTCTTAAGGATTCATTATTCTATGATGATCTTGTTATGACACCTTGCAGGAATTTAGATGAAGTAAGAACTCGAGCACTCAGGTTTATCCGGCTAGAGGATGACAAGAGGATCCAGGAGAGACAAGTAGGATCCTCAAAACAAGATAAGCAAGGATCCTCCTTCAAAAACAACAAGTTCAAATCCTACCATAGAAACGAGAACAAGAATGTGCATGCTGTCGACCAAGAAGAGGATGATGAAGAATATCCTCCAATCTCAGAATATTGTTTTTCCGTTGACAATCACGAACTAATCCTTGCAATGCAGAATCTAGGTGAAAAGGCTAGGTGGCCCAGGAAGAATGATAAACCATCCGGGACTAAAGACAAGTCCAAATGGTGTGCATACCATGAGGATTTCGACCATCTAACTGAAGATTGCATAGCCTTAAGAAAAGAAATTGGATACCTGCTAAGCAAGGGGCATCTAAAGGAATTGTTGGGAAGAAAAAAGCAAAGGACCCAGGATCCTGAAAGGATCCCTGAAAAGGCTCCAGCACCTCCGGCAAATGCACAAGTGATTAACTTCATATCCGGAGGATCAGACATTTGTGGAACATCCTTCTCAGCGGCCAAAAGACATGCAAAAGAATCAAAAATGGATAATGGAGAAAGGCCTATTAGAACCTCAAGCGTCTCAGAAGGAAAGATGATAACATTTGATGAGGATGATCGCATCAACATCCAGCCTTGGATACATGACATGAAAGCAGTTCCATCTACCTACCATCAATGTGTGAAGCTCCCTAGCCCATGGGGGATAATCAAGATCGACAGTGACCAGCAAGAAGCTAAGGATTGCTATACCTCATCCATGAAGCCAACCTCGAAGCCAAGGGAGCAATAGCAATTACAGTATCCTCCGAGGAACGTCTTGGAGGCAAGGGAACAAGATGTAGATGAAATCCTCTTGGATCCTAGTGATCCTGAATCAAAAATCTATATCGGATCAGGGATCCTTGGCAAAATGAAAGAAGACATGATATCCTTCCTCAAAAGAAGAAAATCCACCTTTGCTTGAAAACATGAAGATATGACAGGTATATCTAAGGATATTATTACTCACAAACTTGGCATTGACAGGTCTATCAAGCCAATCCATCAAAAAAGGAGGAAGTTTGCACCAGAAAGGAATGCCATTATCCAAGAAGAAGTAGAGAGACTACTTCGAGCAGGTATGATCAGAGAGGTAAAGTATCCTAAATGGTTAGCCAATGTGGTTGTTGTCCAAAAGAAAAACGGAAAGTGGAGGGTATGTGTCGATTTCACCGATTTGAATAAGGCATGTCCCAAGGATCCTTTCCCATTACCCCACATTGACTCCATGGTGGATGCAACAGCGGGGCATGAACTGTTAACTTTTATGGATGCATCATCTGGATTCCAACAAATCCAGATGGAACCATCTGACCAAGAGGATACAGCCTTTATGACCCCAACCGGTTTATATTGTTATATTGCCATGCCTTTTGGACTAAGAAATGCAGGGGCAACATATCAAAGGCTGGTAAATATGATGTTCAAAGATCAAATTGGAAAAACTATGGAGGTGTACATAGATGATATGGTGGTCAAGTCAAAGAAAGCTGAGGATCACCTAAGGGACTTGGAAGAAGCATTCGATATCCTTGATAGTTACAACATGAAACTTAATCCTTCGAAATGCCATTTTGGTGTTAAGGCAGGAAAGTTCTTAGGATACATGGTAACCCAGAGGGGCATTGAAGCAAGCCTAGAACAAATCAAAGCATTAATAAATATCAAGTCTCCTGCCAATACCAAGGATGTTCAAAGACTAACAGGCAGGATAGCAGCTTTGAACAGGTTCATATCGAAATCCTCAGAAAAGTGCAAAGAATTCTACGATATCCTAAGGAAGAATAAGAAGTTCGAATGGACTGAGAAGCATGAAAATGCTTTACAAGCCCTAAAAGAGTATATGTCCTCAGCACCAGCATTAGCAAAACCGGAAAAAGGAGATGTGTTATCCTTATATCTGGCGGTATCCTCAACCCCTGTAAGTGCTGTCCTTGTTAAGGATCACGAAGGTACACAATATCCTATCTACTATGTAAGTAAAAGTCTACTTGATGCCGAATCCAGGTACTCACACCTCGAAAAACTCATCCTTGCATTAATCATGGCATCCACGAAGTTAAGGCATTATTTTGAAACTCATACTATTATTGTTAAAACTAATTTTCCAATTAAGAATGTCCTCAGGAAACCGGATATGTCAGGGAGAATGGCTAAGTGGGCAGTGAAGCTTAGTGCCCATGATATAAGATACGAACCAAGAACAGCCATTAAATCTCAAGCACTAGCTGACTTTGTGGCTGATTTCAGTAGTGATCTACAAAAGGGAGCAGAATTGGAGGTCCAGCAGCTGGATGAGACCAAGGATCCTTGGATACTACACACCGACGGATCCTCAAATATCAAAGGCACAGGGCTAGGGATCCTACTAAAATCGCCACAGGGGGACATAATACCCCACTCTATAGCTTGTGAGTTCCAGGCAACTAACAATGAGGCTGAGTATGAAGCCTTAATTGCTGGCTTACAAATTGCTAAGGATATGGGGGTAAAATATCTCGAAGTATATGTAGATTCATTATTGATCACCAATCACTTTAATGGATCCTATGCTGTTAAAGGTGAAAAACTAACCAAATATTTAGAGATAGTCAAAGAATTGGCACTCTCTTTTGTTTCTTTTAGCTTAACACAGGTACCAAGGGAGGATAACACGGAAGCTGACGCATTGGCCAACCTAGGATCATCTTTGAAGATTCCAGAAGATATAAGTATCCCTATCATCCATATCCTGGCTCCTGCTATTGAAAAACAGGTGGCCATGGAAATAGAAGAGGATACTGCAATGATCCCTAGTCAAGAAGCCCAACCTAATTCAGGATCATGGATCTCACCGATCATGGGATATTTGCAACACGGGGAGATCCCGATGGGAGAAAATCCTAGAGCTTTCAGGATTAAGGTATCTCAATTCACAATTCTGAATAATGTATTATATAAGCGATCTCTTGCAGGACCATATTTGAGATGTATCGAGGGTCCTGAAATTGAAGAGGTGTTGAAGGATTTCCATGAAGGAGATTGTGGAAACCACACTGGGGGCAGGGCATTATTCTCAAGGATCCTTAGAACAGGATACTACTGGCCAACCATGAAAAGGGATGCTGTAGAGTATGCTAAGAAATGTGATCCTTGCCAAAGACATAGCAATATCCTTCACCAACCAGCTGAATTACTACACCCCATACCATCCTCTTGGCCATTCATGAGATGGGGAATGGATATAGTTGGCAAGCTCCCTAAAGCACCTGGTGGAAAAGTATTTATGCTTGCCATGACTGACTATTTTTCCAAGTGGATAGAAGCTGAAGCCTTCGCTCAAGTCAGAGAAAAGGAAGTCATATCCTTCATTAAAAGAAACATTATAACCAGATTTGGCATCCCCTCTGAAATTATATGTGATAATGGTTCTCAATTCATTGGAAGGAGAACCACTAACTTTTGTGACAGTTGGGGAATCAAGATGATAACATCAACACCAGTTCATCCACAAGCCAATGGTCAAGCAGAATCATCCAACAAGATCATCATCAACAATCTGAAGAAGAAGCTAGGATCCAAGAAAGGAAAATGGGCAGAGGAGTTACCTTATGTGCTATGGGCTGATAGGACAACTCCCAAGAATGCCACTGGCCAAACACCTTTCTCTTTAGTATTTGGGGCAGAAGCAGTGATCCCAACAGAGATGGTGATCCCAACTGCTAGAACAAGTGCTCGTGATCCTGAAGAAAATGCTACAACCCTAGCTCAGGATTTGGATACTATTGAGGAAAACAGGGATCTAGCTAGGATAAGGATGGCAAGCTACCAACAAAGGATGGCTGGTGCCTACAACAAGAATGTCAGGATAAGGAAGTTCCAAGTCGGAGATATGGTGTTGAGAAAAGCATTTCAAAACACCATCAATCCTGCTGACGGGAAGCTAGCACCAAAATGGGAAGGTCCCTACTTGATTGAAGCTGAAGCAGGAAAGGGGGCATACAGGTTGCTAACCATGGAAGGAAACTTGTTACCAAGAGCCTGGAATGCTGTTCACTTAAAGAAATATTTCATGTGAACATGATCCTTCCTGCATGTGATCCTTACATTGAAATATCCTTGAAGGATCCTGGAGATATCGTTGATCCTTACTCAGGTAATATGCTTATCCTAAAACTATTGCATTTCCTTACCTTTTGCCTAAGGATAAGGATCATGTATCCTTCATCCTCTACTCACAAACCATTTGAGTTATGATAGTTCAGGTATCTCCAGCATATCATCAAAGATCTTCAAAAGCATCACAGATCCTCGGGTCCAACCCCAGTTATCCTTGGGATTATCCCCAGTTTCCGCCAGCAGCGCACGATGATCCTGATATAGTTCATGTCTTTGGGATCAGTACCCATTTTCGGGGCTGGCGACCTCATCGTACTGGCTATACTTGGGATCCTACGTATAATGGTGGACGCACCATACATCCGTTCCTAAGGTTTCTAACGTTTTCACGTTAGCTAAGGTTTTGACATTTTCATGTCACTAAGTTTGGATAGTTGCCAGAAAGGGCCATACTCCAGTTTACATACGATCCTTTGGGCTTGTCCCCAGTTATCCTTTGGGCTTGTCCCCAGTGATCCTCCGGGATCATCACCAGTTATCCTTTGGGCTTGTCCCCAGTGATCCTCCGGGATCATTCTCAGTTATCCTTTGGGCTTGTCCCCAGTTACTAACTTATCTTTTATATTGGCTTAGTCCCAAGTTATATTCCATTTTTTCAGGTTTTCGAAGTTAAACGATTAAGGATCCTTAATCCTTATTATCCATTAAAGTTTTACCTATGGTAATTTCGATTAAAGGTTAGGATCCTAACTTGGATCCTCAGGTATGATCCTTAACTACTTTTAATTTCATTATTCATTTGAATAACCTTTAGACCTTGACAACTGAACCTATGATCCTTAAAATAAACTATCTTGGAAACTTTCGATTATAGGATATTTGATCCAGGATCATATCCTAAATTTCTTAAACATAATTTGCTCAAACTTTTCAAACAAACATGTGTCAGAACAATTGAAAATCAAAAAGGATAACAACACAAGATAAGCCAGAAAGATTGAAGTTATATTATTAAACCAAAGGATCATTAACCCTTTCAAAAAAGTTGTCAAAATTACCTACCCAAAGCTTCTACCAGCAATACGTGGCCCGTCCGCTGGGGTAGGTAAAGGGTGTCCATGATAATAGGTTCAAAAGTATTGCAGGGAAATTAGAAGGCGGCAGGATCACAACGGCTTCATCCCCCAAACAGAGGATCCCTCCACCATGTGTAATCCTACCTATTGTTCAAAGGATCCAGGATCCTTAACCCTAAAAAACTATTGTCCAGAAATTACAAACCATAATTGTTCACAAACCATCAACCACAAACCACTACCAAAAACCTAAAAAATTGGGCTCCGGCCTAGTCAACAATATCCATCATCGCCCAATCATGCAGCTTACTTCTCTGCTGCTCCATCTCCACCAGCATCTTCACCTTGATCCTTGCCAGCATCACCTCCCTCCAGCATTGGGATGTCCTCAGCATCATCGTCATCTTCCAATTCTGCTAGCCTTGCCTTCCAACCTTCAACATCCCATGTGCTCCTGTCAAAGGAAGGATCCTGAGCCTCCGTAGCCATCTGCAGTTGTATCTTGTACATGGTTACCGCAGCAGAGACCTTAGCGTCTTGGGTAATGTCATGCTTCTCATAATCAAACTTGATCAACGCTTTAACAGCCTCATCTTTGACTGCCCGGATCTCCTTCTCAAGATCGGCAATCTTAAGATCCTTCAGCCCACACGTCTGTTGAAGGTCAGCAATTTGACGATCCTGATCCTCAACCTGATTGACGTAAGTCTCCATTTCGGAGAATTTCTAAAGAAGACAACAGGAAAGCAACATCAGACACATGTGATCCTCGGACTTGTCGAAGACAATTAACAGGGGCAGTGATCCTAACCTCATCAAAATAGTCAAGGAATTGCTGACGGAGAAGAGGAAATCCTTGAAGGTCATCTGAAGCCTTCCTCTTTTTCCCTTTGCCTCGGGCAGGAGCTTTAGGGGCTGAGACTGAAGGGCTGGCAGCAGGAGCCTTCTTCTTCTTAGAAGACGTGACATTGGCAAGGTCACTTATCCCAAACATGGAGGCAGATTTAACAGACCTGGCAGACTTTCCGGCACCTACACCATTCAAAAACAAGATAAGTTCCCTTGTTAAATTAAATACTTTCACATAAAACTTATTTTCTATGAGGATACTTACTTGACATTGTGGCAGATGCAGAGGATATCTCTTGAGAATCTTGGATAATAACCTGGAAACTTCGAACTTCAGGATCAAGCTTCTTGAAAGCTAACACTCTCTCTTTGGCAGCAGGGGTCAAGTCTAAATGAGCAACGGAGATAGCTGCATAAAAAGACAAAAAAGAAAAGATATCAGTGATCCTCATCATACGAGACAGGACTGATAGTGATCCTTCAAGGATCCTCTACCCTACCATGAGTGACCCATTCCTCGGGCAGATCCTTCCCATCCGGGATGGAATCCCTCTTAACAAAGAAAAACCGACGTTTCCAGTTGGCATCATTCTTGGTCACTTTGAAAATTGGATGATCCTCCCCAGCTTTCCGTTTCAACAAGTACCGGTGAGAACCAAAGGTGGTGAGATCATAAAGTTCAGCTAACTCTGACATCCCCAAATCAATCCCTTCTTGCTCGATGATCCTCTCGAAGGTATATAGAACCCTCCAGATCATCGGCATAGCTTGGATATATGAGATGCCGGTAAGAGAAAAGAAAGATTGGGTGAACATCGGAAAAGGATATGAATACCCAATGAGGAAGGGAGTAGCAGGAAAAGCCACCCAGACATCTGAGACAAGATCGCTCAAAGCAGTAGGATCAAAGGGTTTGAAAACAACATTCGCTGGGAAACAATGGCGAATCTTGTCTATGTGGATATCAATAAAGCAGCATCTCTCCACGAGAGAATCCTTGATAATCCCCTGGCTTTTCAAGGGACTATCCTTCTTAGAGCCTTTGTGCGGTGAATTCCGAAGAAGCATATTCGAGATGAAAACAGAGTAAAAGCACGAAAGAACAGAGCAAAGAAGAGAAAGAGGAGGATGATACCTGATCAAGAGTCTTCAATGATGGTTATAAAGGGAGATACTTCGAATTTAAATACAAAATGATCCTAACCCTATCTCCTATTTATAATGATGATTTGCAGGGATCGTCACATCAGTGACGTAAATATCATAACGGCTAGTCCATGTGCAACGGCTAGTAAATCGGAATCGTCCGTTAGAGATAAGCTCAAAACAAAATATAACTCATCTATTTACATTTAACTCCTTATATTTTGGGGGCAATTGTTGGGGCTGGATTTTACTATAAATGATCCTTATACGTGATCCTGACCAGTGATCCTTGTTTCTTTGGCAGATAGTGATCCTCAGCCAGACTTCAGGATCAGGATCATGGGACGATATGGTGATCCTTATACTAACGGTCACTTCCACTTGTTACAAAATTGTTTTGCAGGAACACCTAGCAGGATATGCCCTACACATCATGATCCAGGGACGCGTTTTCACAAATATGGCAAGAGCTAAATTGGAGATAGACGTTGTACCGGATATGGAAACTTAGCTTGATTAATGGGCAGCAATTTAGGCTAGATTATCTTTATTTCTAAAGGGGTAATGAGCTGATTAGTGGTCTATCTACCTAAAATAAGTTACCTACACATGTATAAATACCCATCTTCCTCATTCAGAAGAACACACACAACATACGACACAACTCTCAACACTTAGACACTCAGTGATCCTTGTACTCAGCTCATTATCATCCGAAGTTGTAACTACATTTTTATTATATTGAAATTGGTGATCGGTAGTTGCCATCACCCGAGGTTTTTTATGCCGGAGATCATACATTGATCAAGGGCTTTTTCCTCGTATAAATCATTGTGTCTTTGCATATTCATCACAGAAGTGATCCTTTACTTTTATAGCTAACCAAGCATCATACCCCGTTTACATAAAGTTTGGTTACATTATCCTTGTGTGATTTTTGACCAAAAACACTCACCATATATCCTAGAAACTTTCCTGCCCCCACTCCGAAATGGCACTTAGCAGGATTTAGCTTCATGTTATACAGATCCAGGATATCAAATGCCCCTTTAATATCCTGGAGATGATCCTCCGCCTTCTTGGATTTGACTACCATATCGTCAATGTACACCTCCATGGTGTCCCCCAGTTTGTCTTTAAACATCATGTTCACCAATCTCTGGTACGTCGCACCTGGATTTTTCAAACCAAAAGGCATAGCAGTATAATAGTAAACACCTGTTGGTGTCATGAAAGCAGTATCCTCCTGGTCTGAAGGTTCCATTTGGATCTACTGAAATCCTGAGGATGCATCCATGAAGGTTAACATCTCATGACCGGCAGTGGCATCCACCATCGAGTCTATATGAGGCAGGGGGAATGGTTCTTTAGGACATGCTTTGTTCAAGTCTGTGTAATCTACACAAACTCTCCATTTCCCATTCTTCTTTTGAACCACAACCACATTTGCTAGCCACTTGGGAAATTTGACTTCCCTGATCATCTTGGACTTCAATAGTCTTTCAACCTCTTCCTGAATAATTATGTTTTGTTCTAGGGCAAACTTCCTTCTTTTCTGTTGGACAGGCTTGAATGACCTGTCAGTACCAAGCTTATGTGTTATAATATCCTTGGAAATACCTATCATATCCTCAAGTTTCCATGCGAATGTTGACATCCTGCATTTCAAAAAGTTAGTTAATTGATTTTCAATATCCTGAGGGATATTGGTTCCTACGAGCACCGAGATATCCAGATTATCTTGATCCAGGATAATTTTCTTTTCATCCTACTCCGAAGCCTCAATGATATCCTTGGCCCGCATCTTTAATTGCTATGCTGCATTAGGCTTAGTTGAGGATTTCATTGAGGATGAGTAACATTCCTTCGCCTCCTGCTGATCACTATCAACCCTGACAACCCCCCAAGGGGTAGGGATCTTGATGCACTGATGATAAGTTTATGGCACAGCCTTCATATCATGGATCCATGGCCTGCCTAGTATGATGTTATAGCAGGATAGGGAGTCCATCACACAGAAACGTTGTATTGAATTGACCCCTTCAACATATACTGGCAACTTTTTCTCTCCCACTGTGTTCCTGGCTTCCCCACTGAAACCAACAAGTATAGTGGACTTTGAGGTGATATCCATCGGAGATACATTCATCCTTTTCAATGTCTCTAGTTGGATTATGTTGACGGAGCTGCCATTATCCACCAGTATCATGCGTACAAAATGGTTAGCGACATATAAAGTAATTACTAGAGCATCATGGTGAGGATCCTGAACAGTATCCCTGTCATCACTATCAAAAGTGATCAGTTTGTTAGTTGTGAGCGTCGTCATTCTGGTCGGCTTTTCTCCTCTTTCGGCCTTAGCCTCCTTTACATGTCTCTTGGCAGCAGAATATGAAGTCCCACAAATGTCGGATCCTCCTGAAATAAAGTTAATTATCTTGCATCTGCAGGAGGTGATGCTGCTCGTTCAGGATCCTTCTCAGTATCCTGACCCTTATTCTTCTTTTTTCCCAGAAGATCCTTCAGATATCCTTTGCTTAAGAGATAACTTATTTCTTTCCTCAGGGCAATGCAATCTTCAGTAACATGTCCGAAATCCTCATGGAAAGCACACCATTTGGACTTATCCTTCCAATAAGCTTTTTGTTGATTCTTCCGAGGCCACCTGGCTTTGTCTCCTAAACCCTGCATAGCATACATTAGTTCAGGTATATTAACAGAAAAACAGTATTCAGATAATTCAGGATACTCCTCAGGATCCTCGTCTTCAACAGCATTCACTTTCTTGTTGTCATTTCGGCCATATGGCTTTGAGCGATAGGGTTTATACGAGGATTCTGATTTCCTGTTGGTTGACTCGTAGGTTGTGGACGAATTCATTCTCTCTTGCATCTTTTTGTCATCCTCCAGCCGAATGTATCTCAATGCCCTGTTACGAGCTTCATCCAGATTCCTGCAGGGATTCATTACAAGATCCTGGTAAAATTGAGAATCCGTCTGCAATCCCATCTTGAAAGCCTGCACAACTGTTGCAACATCAAGGTGCAGGATATCTAAGGATTCCTGGCTAAACTTATTCACATAATCCCTCAAGGATTCCTGAGGTCCTTGAGTTATCCTGTAAAGGTCACTGGTTAGTTTCTCAAAACTCCGGCTGCAAGAAAACTGACTACTAAATAAATTAACCAAATGAGCAAACGAAGTAATTGAGTGAGGAGGAACATTTAACAGCCATTTTAAGGCTGATCCTGTCAAGGTAGAACCAAAACCCTTGCACAAGCATGCTTCCTTGAGATCTGGAGGGATAGGATTAATTTCCATCCTTTCCCTATATTGGGCGATATGCTCCTCAGGATCCGTAGTTCCGTCATAAAGTTTCATATTAGGGGTTTGAAATCTTTTTGGGATTTCAGCATCACAAATGGGATATGCAAACCGCGATATGCTGTGGCTATCCTGGGATACTTCAGGAATCGGCTGCACCACCCCAGGTACACTGGATATCTTGTCTTTCAGCTTTTGAAGCTCTCTAGACAACGCTGATGTCATTCCTGCATCCTGCAAAGATCCAACACCGTTAGTAGTAAGAGTATTATTATTATTATTAGATACATTACCGTTCTGGGGGTTTTGGCCATATCCTGAAGCATATCCTGAGCTTCTCACAGTTGAAATTCTAACTGATGAGGGTATCTCAGGAGTATGATTCTAGGAATGGCTAGGCACAATATTTCCTCGGTTATCCTCAGTATAAACTGCAGAACTGAAGTTCAAAGCCCCGGGTTGCAAGGGAGTGACAGTGTCTTCAGCAGGCCTGCTCGAGCTTGACTTCAAAAGTTGTATCTCTCTCATCAGCATCTGATTAGTCTCCTGCTGCTGCCTCATCTGTTCCTATACACTACCAAACAAATTTAGAATTTCCTCATTAGAAGCTAAAATAGGACCGGACCCCTGGACATTGCGGGTGGGGATAACATCCCGAGCCACATGAATTTCAGTTCCTTGAGAAGAATCTTGAGATCTCGGAGGAGGTGGTGGAAGCACTGAACCAATTGTTGCAGAGGTTGAAGTAGACATGGTGGAAGAGCTCATGTTTGATCTTGAGGCCATTGAAAATAATTTTGAAAAGAACTTCAAAAACAGAAAACTGAATAGCGATTTTGCAAAAGCTTTTAGTAAAAATAGCACCACTCGCCCCACGGTGGGCGCCAAATTGTTTTGGTCAAAAATTACCAAAGCAATTAAGTGATCAAATTAGTTAAGTGAGGTAGTGTGCTAGAAATGTGTGTTAAAAATATTCAAGTAAAGTTGTTTGCAAAAACAGGTTCAGGATACGACTCAAGATATAGAGCTATATCTATGATCAAACAATGAGCAAAAAAGGTAGAGGGTGACACCGGATATATGAGGAAAGCCCTTGATCAATCTAGATCGCCGGCACAAAACCTCGGGAGCTGACAATCGCAGCTGCCTTGTTCTTCAATTGATTCAAATATCAGGGTACAGTGCAGGATGTGATGCGGACCAACTAGGTGTTACAAGGTAATTTGAGTACAAGTGTTTGTGTATAGTGATTGCTAGCAGCTAGAGTGTAAATTGTGCGAATGGAAAGTGAGTGCCTTAACTTGATCCGATCCATCTATTTATAGTAAAAGAAATGTAACAAACTACCCTACTAAACCGGGATTCGGCGGATATTCCCCATTCGAACGTTGTAGACCTGGTCTTTCGCGTTCAACGTCTCTCACATAACCGGTTTGCCCGAGTCTTAAGGAGAAGAGGTCCACTTGACCGTTAGTGACCCACAGCTTCTAACCCGCACGTGGTTTATTCAGCTTATACCAGGATATCGCATCAGGATGTTACCAATATCCTGATCCGGTATCCTGATCACAAGTAAACAATAAAAAGCAGAATATTAGTCAGGATATATATGCTCAGAAAATGACCCATAACAAACATGACACTAAAATTCTCAAGATGCCTGCTATATTTTCTCGAGCAACAAAAATTATTAGTATAAGAAAGCTCATTTACGAGTAATAAAGATTCATACATTATTATATGATCGAGAAAGTTGATAGTGACATTTGTTGATGTTTTAAACTATAGTGACAAATATGTGTATATATGATATACTTGTGATTGGCTATATTATGTTACATTTATGCATAAATTACATACATTTTCTTGCAAGTGATGAAAAGATATAGATATCTTATTTTATACAGTTTAACTTATTTTCTACTGCGACATGTTATAACGTAGTGTATTATGTAAATTGGCTCTACATTATACCTTGATTTTATATGCCATTATGCATCATGTAAATATTGGTTAATAAAACAACAAAACCATTTGTGGTTTATATGCTATCATAAAAAAGTATAAATATGCTTAAATACGATATCAGAAGTGTCATATTCTCTGAATCTGATTATTAATTTATAAAAGATCATACGATTTGTAGACCAATAATACTACATGACTCGGTCATGTAACGATTTCTCAATTTATAATATATGAAAAGAAGATTGTCTTTAATGAAAAACTGGATAAAAGATGTTGATTTGTCACACCTGAGATATGCACATGAAGTAGCGATACCATTAACAAAGTATGAGTTTAAAATGATTTCATACCCATGTGACTGAATAAAGAATGAGAATCCATGAATGTTTTCGGATTCTATCCAGTTGCTTAAAGTGAATATGATGATAATCAGTGTAAAGGTCACGATCATGACCAAAGGAAATTATAATGATGCCACCATGAAAGTATGTTATTATGCTCATGTGAATAATTAGATCAACCATGTTAATTATGTGGTGATTATACAATGATCGTTATAAAGGCCATGATCATGGTAAATGAGAAACTGTAATGATCCTATATTGATAGTGAGATCAACTATGTTAATATTGAAATCAACCACAAGAAGTGACTCACTAAGGAAGTGATTATATGAGAATATAATATATGAAACATGTATAACATGAATGTTTGAAATAATAAGACATGGTTCTTTCAAATTTTATGTCGTGTATTAAACAAACACGATTGCAACTAAATCATATATAATCATAAACCAGAAATTTATGGATCGTGATTATTTAATTCAATGGCATGACCGGTCAGACCATCCCGAGTCATTGATGATGTGAAACATATTGAAGAACTGGAAGGAACTGGAAGATTCTTCAAGATAATAATTAGCATGTAATGTTTTCTCTCAAGGGAAATTATATATTTTCAAAATAAATGAGGGTGTGTATACCTAAATATTCTGGAAGCGATTAAAGGATATGCATATCCCAACATGATACCATTTAGTGTTTTAAATCGATGCATCGTCTAAATGGTTATTAAATCCACAACCTGAAGCTTGTGTGATTGTGGCTTAGCTAATGCGATAGCAAGCTATTAATCCAGATTAATATATTTATTTGATAATAGTGAATTTGATTCCCAAGTTATTAACGATCATTGGAATAAGTGTTATTTTTGAGATGATCACTAAACGTCTACTATTGGTTACAAAGCCAATGATCATGTGAGGAGCAAAAGTTCATTTAGGTACATGTAATTTTATATATAGTACCATCAATTCACATCAAGCCAATAAGTTATAGTTCTCTCCATATAGTTGGTTTTAGGTCAGGAACCAAAAATGTCTCATAAAAGATTTTGGTGTGCGGCATATATTGAAACTCATCCACCACACCGCACAAAGATAGGACTTCTAAAAAGTTTGAGAATATGTTAGGTATAAATAATCGTCTATGATTGAATACTTAAAGCCATTAGTGACAAATTTGTTTATGGCTAATTGGTTTTCACTTTAGTGACTGAATGTTCCCAACATTAGGGGGAGATAACAAGCAGTTGGAAAGTGAAAACTGAAATGAATTATCATGTCATCTTGATCCTCAGACTATAAACTATGAACTAGAAGTTCAAAGGATAATTCATTTACCAATATTAAAGAACAAATTACCGGACAAGTTCACTGAAATAAATAGAGTGACTAAGTAAGTCACATAATCAACTGCTTATGCTCCAGTCATATTTGTATCCTAAGAGGATAACCACATATTTTGTAATGAGTCTATTACACTCCTAAAGCGTGGTAGACTAGTTGATTCCAATAATAAAATTCCTCGACAATTGGAGCAAGTAATTAAGATGGTCAAGTCGAGGTTATAGTAATAAGATCTCCTGAAGAGACAATAGGCATGATGGTTCAAGAAGAACCCCAGGTACATGAAAATAAAGAGATCTCGATAAGTTGTATCATGTCTAAGATATGTATGGAATCAAAATAAAAATCGATGTCGTTATACTTTGTATATAATGTAGCGCTTAAAATGATTAAATGATGAGGATCAAGATTTAAGATCTGCCTATGAATGAATATGAAGAAATGATTGGCCAAAATAGAAAGACGCAAATAAGGCAGAGTTTAGTTCTCTAATAAAATAGAAAGTTTCTGGACCAACAGTCCATACAACTGAATTTGTAAAGTATGTTGGATACAAATGGGTCTTTTATGCGAATCATGTGAAAATCAAATTAAACGAGATAAGACAAAATTGGTGGCACGATGATTATCGCAAAAACCCATGATTGATTATGAAGAGACACATTCTCTAGTGGTGGATGCAATGACTTTCTAATACTTTATTCGTCTGGTAATATAAAAAGAGAATTGATATTCGTCTTATGAATGTTATGTATCACTTGATACAAAGAGTTTACTTAAATGAATTATCATGTCATCTACATCCTTAACTCCTCATTGTATTTACTCTTATGTTAATGTTGAGCCTATAAATAGAGGTTTTGTATTTCATACATATACATCAATAAGAAATTCATTCTCCCATTCTTTTCTATATATTGCTAATAGGTTCTAATTATTATATAACATTGCTTTTTTTATAAATATAGTAATATTATACTCGAATCAAAGGTAAAAAAATGTTTGATTTTATGATGTGATTAAAAAACATTTAATAAATGAATAGAAAATTGTACACATATCACCATCATATTTCACCTCTCTTTTTTTCCCGTCCAAATCCCTCCATGACCATAGAGCTGACAATTTCTAACACAATCATGATAACACAACACGAAGTAACACAACCTTATTAGGTTTCGTGTTTGACCTTAATAGATTTCGTGTCCTAAACAGGCCGACACGATAAGCCCTGCTAAATTTGGTGCCTAAACAGATTATAAGCCAGTCAATAAGCACTCATTAACACCATGTTATTAATTTCCATTTAAAAATATAAGATGTGGGCTGGGGTCTTGCTGACATGCTCGACCCCACAATTGAAAAATCCTAATTTTGAAATCGCATCTCACATCTCCCTCTCTCTGAGTCTCTCTCAGCTGCATGCCTGCATCGCACAATCACATTCACGACTCTCAATCACTAGGTTCGTGTCTTGTTGTGTAACCTATAATAAACAAGTTCAATCTTTGTAACCCTTTGATTAATTTGGTTTTTTACTTCTAATTCAAAAGTTTCCATCTTTTGTAATTTAACCCCTCTGATTTATTTTACTCTTAACCCAAAACATTTCATCTTTTGCAATTTAACCCCAACACTTTTTTCCTTTCAACTTTGATCCCTTATACTTTTCATCTTTCGCAAGTTATTCGTTAAACATTTCGTTTTAAATTTTCTGAGTTAACACACTGCAACATGTGTGCGAGGTTCAATGTTTTTTCATCTATTTTTTCCTGTTTGATAGGCCCGTCGCAACGTGTCTATTTTACCTTATTTGGTAGGTTCGTCGCAACGTGCGGATTAGAGATCGACTTAGTTATTCTTTTCTATGTTTTACACAGGTTGGCGGTCATGTAAAAACATTTGTCTTTCATCTAATATGATATATAACTAACGAATTCCCCGCGCATTGATGATACTTCTAGTTAACCATTAATTATGAAACTATTGAATTTGTTGTATAAGTAAATAAATGTTTTATAAAGTAGGAAAATGTAACTTAATCTTATTTTAATATTATTAATTTACTTTTTTTTTACCATTTTTGAGATAGTAAATTAACCACTAATTATAAAATATACACCGTTAACTTAGATCATAATTTATAATAACTAATTATTAATTATATGCATAACAATTATTGGTAAGTGTAATAAATCTAATTTGTGACATACCAATAAAATTATTTTCTTTTACTTTAAATAAAATTATATTCAAAATATACACAATAATGAAAATAATATCATTTATATACAATATTATATGTAATAGAGTGCGTAATTTCAGTCATATGAAGAAGATATATCTTTCTCTATTATATATTTTTCAGTATTTAATCCGTGCAATACACAGGCTATTATGACATTTCAGTGTTACTTATTAACATAAGCTGATTTTTGTTATAAATAGAGTTAAAAGTAAGCCCGCACGATGTGGCGGGCATAACTTTCCATGCGATACGGTGGTTCTCATGGTCCCGTTATTGTATCGGGTACAAAAAACAATACTATATTGTGAATACAATTTAATTTTCAACGCACGTTTTGCCTTCATATTAAGAAAACATAAAAAATGAATACTGTACCTCTACCGATGTTCAAAGGGTAGCGATTTTGTTCCTCACGGTAAAGAAAAAAAGTATTGTACAGGGTAACAAAAAATACTATATTGCGAATACAACTTAATTTTCAACAAACTTTTTGCTTCCATATTAAGAAAATATAAAAACAAATACGCTACCGCTACCAATGTTCAAAGGGTTTCGATCTTCCCAGTAAAATAAACTCAAATATATTTAACATATTTGAAAAAAACTACGATAAAAAAACAAAATAATTGTAGCAATAAAATATTATATTAAAAAATAAAAAATAAAGTTATGTATAATACAATATTTATATTATAATGCAAAATCAAAAGTAAAAAAAAAAAAGAAAATAAAGATAAGATAGTATTAAACATAAAGGAAAATAAATAATAATAAAATATAGAGTAGTAAAGTAAAGTTTCAGTCCTTGAGATTAACACCCGCTCGCAGGTTCAGTCTCTATTTTGAAAAAATCAATACTCCAGTCCCTAACACATTCAATTGCTCACAATTAAAACATTTGACCATACCGGCGTTAGTTGACTATTAAATCTTTTAATTCCAGGGGGCAAAACGGTAAATTCACTAAAGTTAGGAACTACTAATACACCCCCAATCTTCTTTTGTAAGCTATAATACACTCCCTCTTCAACCCAAACACTCCGGCGACTCCATAGCTCTGGCGAACTTCCTCCGATCATCTTTGAAATGGGGCAATACGCGGTCATTTTTTTCACATTGCATGTCGCTGGTAAGATTTGACTCAAATTTTGCGTTTTTCAAATCTGTTTATGTTTGATTCTAGTCGTTCCAGTTGATGAAACCTGAATTTTAGTTTGTTTGTTGGGTTCAGGGTGCAGGTGATCAGGACGTACGTCAGGATCCTATATCGGGTCATGATGAGGAATGGCAAGGGGTTCCGGGTGGAACTCTGCTTCCAACGTCGGGGATAGATGTGTTGCTGCACCTCTGCTGTAAATATATGATGCATATATAATAAATTAACTGTTGTGGATGATTTGGGTTGGGTTGATCAAATTTTGGGATTCATGATGATCACCTAACTAGTAGGTTATGTAGAACTGTTTAAAAAGGTTATTTTGGATAACTGATCATTTGTTGTTATGGAAATCTGTTAATGGTGAAATATAATGCTTATTTAAACTGTATCAGTTTGAGATCGCTGGATATTACTTTGAGATGTATCAGTTGAAGTTTGCAACATATCAGTTATTAGGATCAAAGGATATTAGTTTGAGACAGTGTTGTAAGTCGGATTACAAGGCCGAGTACTCGGCGACGTACTCAAAACCTTACCTTGGAGAGTTACTACAAGTCAGGCTTTATAAGTCGGAGGTGGTCAAACTCGGCCTACTCGGCGATTACTCGGAATACTCGGCCAACTAATCAGAATACTCGGTCAAATACATGGTCGGAACCTTGGAATACTCAACAACTACTCGGATTACTCGGTCAACTACTCGGCCTACTCGGCGACTACTCGGGATTATGCTAATTTTGACATGAGTTATGCTAATTTTGAGACGAATAATGATAGTTTTGATATGAATTACGCTTATTTTGACACATATAAAATATCCAATAATTAATTTCTTTATATTTAACATGTCCGAGTACTCTCCGAGTACTCCCAACTCCCACTCGACCGACTAGGGAGAGCCTAGCGATTTCTGCAATACTGGTTTGAGATCACTGGATATTAGTTTATGTTTTATGTGCTTAGGATCAGATAATATTAGTTGAATCAGTGGATGTTTATTTATGGTTTATGTGCTTAGGATCAGATGATATTATGTGCAGCATATCAGTTGAAGTTTGCAGCATATTTATGTTTTATGTGCTTAAGATCAAATGATATGAGAGAAAGTTTGCTCATAAGTAGATGATTTGAAGGGTGTTTAGGATAAATGACATTGCTAGACATAAGTAGATGGTATCAAATGACATTGTTGCACATAAGTAGATGATTAGAAGGGTGTTTAGGATCAAATGACATTTATGGAGATAAGTAGATGGATCAGCTGGACATTGCTGGATACAAGACAGAATTGTTCGTTTGCTGCACATAAGTAGTTGGATCAGTTGCTGCACCTAAGAGTTGTTAGTTTGCTACACATTAAGTTTTTAACACCTGCTACAAACTTTAAGTTTTCTAATTGTATGCACAATTGAACTTGGTTATAAGTTGAACAGGCATGATAGACTATGTTTTGCACTATTAAGTAGGATCTGTCAATCACTTGAACAGGGAGCATACATTTTGGCAGGGATAACATGAACAGTTTGACCAGATAAAGTCAAACCCAGTTCAATTATAAGCTGCATTCCAATTCGGGTTACATATGTTAATATCTTGTTTTTTGTTGTGTTAGTACCTTGATATTGTTGTTTAATTTTCTGGTTACAAGTGGTTTGTTTCTAGATTAGGAAAAACGTTTGACAATGGAGGGAAATTAAGAAATCATACTGTAGGGACTGAAACTGTAAGTAAAGTTTTGGGGGTATTTTAGTCTTTTCACAGAAATACTAATGGCCAATTAGTGCCAGGGTTTTAATTGTGAGCATTTGAATACGTCAGGGACTGGAGTGTTGATTTTTTCAAAATAGGGACTGAACCTATGAGCGGGTGTTAACCTCAGGGACTGAAACTGTAACTTACTCTAATATATATATATATATATATATATATATATATATATATATATATATATATATATATATATAGAGTGGGGATCCTACGGAAAGTGTGTTTTTCCTAAAAAGTCTAGGAAGCGATCTGGGCCATCCAATGGGTGTGTTTAATGGTTGAGATCATCTTGGTGGCATTTTGGTAATATGTGTTTCTTAAAAATAGGATTATTTAATTAATCAGGGGTAGATATGTCATTTAGCTTGTTTTAAATATGGAAATAATTGTTATTCCATAACCACCCCACATTTCTTGCGATTTTTTTTTCACTCTCTCTCTCTCTCTCTCTCTCCCTTTCTCTCTCTCTCTCTCTTCCTTCTATCCTTCATGAAGAAACACATCAAGAAAACACATCGTATTAATCTGCTTGCTGTTAAAACACAGCGTTAAGAAATTCTCCAGCATTACCAGCATGGATGGTAAAACACAGCGTATGAATCTGCTTGCTGTTAAAACACAACTGTATAAATCTGAATGCTAAAACACAACTGTATGAATCCGCTTGCTGTTAAAACACAACTGTATGAATCTGAATGCTAAAACACAACTGTATGAATCTGCTTGCTGTTAAAACACAACTGTATGAATCTGCTTGCTGTTAAGACACAACTATATGAATCTCAATGTTAAAACACAACTGTATGAATATGCTTGCTCTTAAAACACAACTGTATGAATCTGAATGCTAAAACACAACTGTATGAATCTGCTTGCTGTTAAAACACAACGTCAAGAACATTTTGGTGGTTTCCAGACATAATTAAAAATCGATACAGACCAGATAATAGTAAACAGAAAAAGAAGTGTATTTGCCATATCCAAAATCAAGAATTGTGTTTGAAGCCATAACTATCTCTCACGTAAAAAATGATTTATGAATAAAGTTGATCAAGATTGTGAAGGAACGAATGAGAATTTGATAGATATTTACATCTGGTAGTAATTCGCAAATCATGGAGAATCAGTTACCATAAAATCGTGCATAGTTAGGTAATGAGATATAAATTCCAAAATTAAAATAAAATGTCAAATTACACAATTGCCCTTTTAGTTAAAATCCTTCAATGCCACATGTCACGTTCTGATTACTTCCTAGACTTTTTAGGAAAATAAGGCTTTCTACCCAAGTCCTACTCTATATATATATACATATATACATATATATATATATATATATATATATATATATATATATATATATATATATATATATATATATATATTTATGGTAGAACTTCCTCTAATTTATTTAGAGATAATTTAAGTTAGTTTTGTGACATTATAGTATTCAATCTATGTAATACACAAGCTATTATGACGTTTCAGTGTTACTAATTAACATATGTCGTTTTTGTAATAAATTTTAAGTTAGTTGTGTGAAGTGTCATATGATAATAAAAATATATGTTAGTTATACGAAATTTTTACATATTATATAATTATATCGTTTCTATTGTACAACCTTGTGGTAGTACGAGTCTATAACTTAATATCATATAAAAAAGTAATTTACACCTAGGAATGCAAACAAATCGAGTCGAGCCCGAGCGCGACCAATCTTGAGCTCAAGCTCGATTAACTTATGAGAGCTTGAGCTTGGCTCATTGGTAGTTTCTCAAGCTCGAGCACGGTTCATTTATAATCAACCAATTAATATATTAAATACAAATAATATTAATAATGGACTTGTTTAGGCTCGCGAGCTCGATAAGTGAAGTTCGGGCTCGAGTTCGTTTACTAAACATGCTTATTTTTAGGTTTGGGCTTCACTCGTAAACAAGTTTAAATAAGCTCAACTCGGCTTCTTTGATAAACAACTTTAAACAAGGGGTAAGCGTTAGTAAATATTAATAAAAAAAACTAATATTATACTAAGGCTCTGTAAGGCTCAACGAGCCTGACGAGCTTCACATGCCAGGCTTGAGCTCGGGCTCGATAAATAAACGAGTTTTATTTTAGGCGCAAGCTCGGCTCAGATTCGATAAGGCATGGCTCATTTCGAGCCGATCTCGAGCAGCTCGCAAGCCACTCGACTCGTTTAATAAGTCAACAAGAGAGGATATCCAAACATACCCTTCCACATTCTTATTCTATACAATTTAATCTCAACCAGGAAAATAGATGATCAAAAATAGTTTTAGCCTTCTTTGGCAACTTTGACTTTGTATGGAGACCATATAAATTGCGAAATATGGAAACAATTGTGACAAATATTGTAAAGTCAAAACTGATGATAACTGAAGTCAAAGATAGTAGCTGGAAATTTGCACAGCTGGAATTTTACATAGGGTATGAACTGGAAGTCCACGTAAGCATTCAATTTGTTTTGGATAAGATATGAATGGAACTATGGGAGTACACGTAAGTACTCTATTTGACGTGGGATTCACTAAAAATGAGTCTGAATGTGTATATTCGACTTGGAAAAGTCAAAATTGGGATATAATTTCCTTTGTTGAGGCTGTCATTGGACTGAATGTCTTGTTTCTTATTTGATATTGCAATATAAAAACAATCAAGATTTATATACCAAAAGATTTTCAGATTTTTATTATTTTTCAAATTTTATAGCGTCTAAGAATATCTAAAACATATAATTAGACGAGATATAAACTGCGTGGAGAATGCTAATGTGGGGTAGCCCTCTTTGGTAGAGGCACATGTCTCTTAGAATCTGAGAAAGGAGCACAGGGTTAATTTCATCGCCATTCAGGAGACACAGATAGAAGAGGTCAGTCAGGATCGCGCTTCATTTTTTTGGGGTAGTAAGGATTTCTTGATGGATTATGTGGGGGCGGCGGGCAGATCTGGGGGTTTGACCTGCTTATGGGATCCTTCTGTTTTTATGTCTTTGGGTGTGTTGAAACATAGGCACTTTGTTGTCATTCGAGGCCGTTTGGTGGGTTGTAACAAGACCCTTAACATCATTAATGTGTACGCTCCTCATCGGGTATCAGATAAAAAAGTGGTTTGGGATTCGATTCTTGAGGTTATGGGGTCGGTAAACGATATGTGGGTTCTTTTGGGTGATTTTAATGCGGTTAGATTCCCGGAAGAGAGGAAAAATTCTGTTTTTAACAGTTCGTGTGCTTCTGCTTTTAATGGTTTTATTGATTCGGCGGAGTTGGTGGAGTACTATATGAGGGACCGAAGGTTTACTTTCATTGCTCCTAATTCCAATAAACTGAGTAAGATCGATCGGGTTTTTGTTTCTAGGGAGTTTTTCAACACTTGGCCTAATGCTTGCTTAAGAGCTCTTCCTAGACTGTTTTCTGATCATTGCCCGTTACTGTTAGTTGTGGATAGTAAGAATTTCGGCGCCATCCCGTTTAGGTTTTTTAATTCGTGGTTTGAAAAAGAGGGGTTGGTGAATGTTGTCGAGAATGCAGTTGAGTCTTTCGAGAACGTTGGGTGTCGGCCAGATGTCAAGCTTACTAATAAATTTAAACATATTAGAGATAAAATAAAGGAATGGAGAAAAGTTACAGGCCCCAGAGAAAAGGAGGATTTTAACAGAAACAAAGAGGAAATGGATCGGATTGATATGTATGGCGAGATTAGGGATTTGACAGAGGAGGAGGTCTGGATTAAAGCTGAATGTTTTAAGAATATTTGCGAGTTGGTGCGTCAGGAGAATATGGATTTGAAGCAAAGGTCCAGGTGTCGGTGGGCCGTTGACGAGGATGAAAATTCGGCATTCTTTCATAGATTGATCAATAATAGAAAATTGTTCTAACGGTATTCCTGGTCTGGTTATTGATGGTAAGTGGGTAGATAAGCCCAAACTCATAAAGAAAGAAGTGCTCAGTTTTTTCAGGTCTCATTTCTCGGAGAGGGTTAGCGAGATGCCGGTCGGAAATTATTATAGGGGGAATATTTTATCCGGAGAGGATGCGTTAGCTCTGTCGGCTCAATTCTCGGTGAAAGAGATTAAAGAGGCGGTGTTTGACTGTGGGGTTGACAAAGCTCCTGGTCCGGATGGTTTCAACTTTAAGTTTCTAAGATTTTTTTGGAGATTTTTTGAAGAAGATCTTAAAGACATTATGTTTCACTTTCACGAAACAGGTTCCATAGACAAGTGGTGTAGTTCATCCTTTATAACCCTCATTCCCAAAAAGAAAGATCCGGTAAGCCTTAGGGATTATAGGCCCATTAATTTGATTGGGATCATTAGCAAAGTTATTTCGAAAGTGTTAGCGTCTCGGTTGAAGAATTTTATCGGCAAAGTCATCTCAGATACTCAATCGGCCTTTGTCCAAGGGAGGTTTATTCTGGATAGTCCTTTAATTTTAAGTGAGATATGGTCCTGGTTGAAAAAATCGGGGAAGAAAGCCTTCATTTTCAAGATTGATTTCGAGAAAGCGTATGACAATGTCAACTGGGGTTTTTTTATTAGGGGTTATGTCTCAATTGGGTTTCTCTCAGGAATGGTGCAAATGGGTCAAAGGGATTCTTTCGTCTGCTAGATCTTCTGTTGTGGCTAATGGGTCTCCAACTTTCGAGTTTCAGTGCCAAAAAGGATTGAGGCAAGGGGACCCGTTATCCCCTTTCCTCTTTCTTATTGTGATGGAGGATCTTTCTAGATTATTGTCCAAGGCTTGTGATGCTGGGAGTTTCAAGGGGGTTAATCTGCCAAATGGGGGTCCATCCATGTCGCATCTGTTTTATGCTGACGACGCTTTAATTATAGGAGAATGGGATGTAGAAAATATTTTGGTAGTGGCCAGGATTCTAAGAATCTTTTATGTCTGCTCGGGCCTCAAAATTAATTTGCATAAATCGTGTCTTATGGGAGTTGGTGTGGAAGATAGTGATATTTCTAGCATGGCGGAGTTGTTGGGATGTATTAAAGGTGACATACCATTTTCATATTTGGGTATTCCTCTGGGTGCTAATATGAACAGGGTCTCCAATTGGGATCCTGTGGTGACTTTGTTTAGTAAGCGTCTAGCGTCTTGGAAAGCCCATACTCTTTCTATGGGGGGAGGGTTGTTTTGGTGAAATCGGTTTTGGAGAGTCTTCCTATCTATTTCCTTTCTATTTTTAAAGCCCCTGTTAAAGTCTTGGATAAATTAGAAGCGATGATGAGACGCTTTCTGTGGGGAGGTTCGGATAGCGTTAAAAAACTCATTGGGTAGCTTGGGAGGTGGTTTCCAAACCTAAAAAGTGTGGCGGTCTTGGTATTAGCAGGTTAAAAGTAGTTAATGAGGCCCTTCTGGCCAAGTGGGTGTGGAGGTTTTTGTCCGAGGATAATAGTCTTTGGAGAAGAGTTGTTTCGGCTATTCATGGCTGTAGTAGAAGATGGTCCTTCATTCCTGCGAAGAGAGGTCTCACCGGGGTGTGGCTCAACATCGTTAGAGTAGAAGCTAAATTATTGTTGAATGGAAAAAGGTTTCCCGAGTATATTTCTGGGGTGATTGGTAATGGGAGTTCCATTAGATTTTGGATCGACCGGTGGAAAGGGGACACCCCATTTATGTTCAAATGGCCGAGACTTTTTGCAATTGAGAGACATAAGGGTTATGTGGTGAATCAGCGGTTGCAGGTTGAGGGGGGAGGGGGTGTGTCGATGTTGTGGAACTGGAGTAGAAGCCCGTCTACAGTCTCAGAGTTAGATGAACTAGTGGAGTGTGAATCAATGCTTTCGGGGGCAGGCTTGTCAGCGGTTAAAGACAAATGGAAATAGGAAGCAGACGCCTCGGGGCGGTTTTCGTTAAGATCCTTCAAGGATCTGTGCTCGGTTCAGCAGGACCCGGATACGGTTTGTTTGGTGAAAGGTTGTAAGTGGCTGCCATCCAAGTGTAAACTGTTTGCTTGGCGAGTGGGTCTTGATCTCCTTCCTACTAGACAGGCTTTGGTTCGAAGAAACATCATTTCAGGGTCGGATGATTGCGTTTTTTGTCAGGAAGTTCGGGAGTCGGTGGATCACTTATTTACTGGCTGCAACGTTGCTTTGAGGGTCTGGAGCGGAATCAGTTCGTGGATTAACAGTCCTCCGATTTTTGCTTTTTGCTTTAAAGATCTTATGGATTTACACTTGAGCTCGGATGGAGGTGCCCTCGGTAAGGATATCATTCGGGGTATTATTATTGCAACTTGTTGGTTCATTTGGAAGGCTCGGAACGAGAAGTTGTTTAGGAGTGGTAAAGGTGATGGGCTGGAGATTGTTGGTATGGTTAAAACTTATAGTTTTTTTTGGTTCAAGAATAGGTCAAAGTTCAAAGATCTAGATTGGGTCGAATGGGGTAAGTCTCCCTTATACATGTTGTAATTTTGGGTAGCGCGGTCCTGCTTTTTTGAGTCAGGCCGGCTGTTTTTATAAAATTTTCCTTTTCAAAAAAAAAAAAAAAACATGTCTCTTAGAAGCGAGGTCCTAAGTTCAAACATGGATAAGGGAATAAATTTAAATAATTGGTGTAGACTTGGATAGAAATAACCTTTGCCGTTAAAAAAAATAAACCAAGGGGAGAAGGAAAATTAGGTATAAGATGGTTCAAAGAGCACTAAATCTTTGTCATCGGTGTTGGGTTTGAAGGAACTTTGTCATGCCATCAAAGAACTCTATTAGAAAACAAAAAATCATATTTTATAAAAGTTTATTATTCTAAGATCCTGTGAGTTTTACGGGTGGCTTAACAGAAACATATAATTTCTACTGGCATTGAAACCCATGTAGATCATCATTTTTGTTCTAGGCCTTTCCAAACTTAGGCTTCACGTCTAAGGGTCACCAGATAGATACCTTCTGAACCAAATATTAAAGCACCAAACAAAATTTTAGAATGAAAAGGTAACATAAAACATTGATGAAGCATGTCGGAACTAAATCACAACATACAATTATATTTTGCGCTTGAATATACGAAAACTCATGGTGTATCAACTATACCCGCTTGCAGGAACCCCCAATATTTCCGTTTGAATATTGCTTCTAGCCGATTTTTTGTCAACATATAAGGGAGATTTTTGTGTATGGATTTATGGATGAAAAATTGTAACAGACTAACATATATGGTTAACAAAATTATAAGTCTTTACTAATCATATGTTGGTCAATTTAGCATATGTCACTAAGATAGAATTTGGTTCATTCTAGATGTAAAGTGTATATAAGACAACTGTTAGGGATAGATTTTCTAAACTTAAGGATCACGGATCCTCAAGTGCAGCCAGGATCACGGATCCTCAGTTATGTTCGAATTAAGGATCTTCAGAAGACGTTGCAGGTTTAAGGATCCAGGATCCTCAATATTATCCTAACACTAACGGTGGTTTCCATTATATTTGAACTTGTTTTGCAGAATGAACGAGTGGGACTAAGTCTTGCCGAGATTCCAGGGGAATATGCTCCCATATTCTGCACGTGTTTAGCTTGGGTGACCGTTTTGGAAGTCGTGGAGGGCTAGCACAATTTGCGGGATGTTTGTTACATAGTTTATTTCTATTTTTAAAGGGGATAACAGCTTGATAGTGAGAACAATTAGCAACACACACTCTTGAAAGCTCTCGACAACATTTTGGCGATTATACACATATTGCACACTAGTGATCCTTGTAACAAGGTTGTTATCATCCTGATTTGTAACCTTTATTTGTTCAATAGAGTTGGTCATCGGTAGTTTCCATAACCTGAGGTTTTTTATGCCGGGGATCATCTCTTTATCAAGAGCTTTTTCCTCGTATAAATCTTTGTGTCTCTTGTTCATTTCATTCACAAGTTGTTCATATAATTGCAATATAATTCAAGCATCACACCTCACAAAATAAGATTTGCTTGCATTATCCTAGTCTGATTTTTGACCAAAACAGTTTGGCGCCCACCGTGGGGCAATTGGTGCTTCATCTCTGAGAAATTTTGTTCATTGCGATCATTGCGGTCCATTACCTTCAACTACATGGCTTCTTTAGCAAAGAACACTTCAAGTTCCATGCCGGCAGTCACTTCTTCACAGGGCATTCCACCTTTGCCTCCACCACCTTTTGGATCACAGAAGAATGCTGAAAATGCTGCGAAGAAACCAACCCCCGTTTTCTCAAACCCACCAACTTCTGCTGTTTCTTCTAACCCTACTAACAGTGATCTTTTTACTTTGATTTTGCAGTTGAGGGATCACATACAACAGCATGACAAAACCAATGACATGATCCTTCGAGAGATTGATGACATCAAGAAATTGAAGAGATCAGCGGAGGATCACTCTCCATTGGTGCCTAGATCGCTGAATTTCGACACTCCAGCCATAACTGCCCAGCAATCTGCAGCTCCAGATGTCCAATACCAGGGTGGATCAACAGGAATGCGTTTTGGATCATCGGCAATGACTCACGCTCTAGGATCCTACTTTCAACCTTCAGGATCCTCTTTTCAGCCTCAGGGATCCTTCTTCCAGCATCAGGGATCCTTCACCAGTTCAGGAGGATACATGGGGACGCAGTCAATTCAAGGATCCTCCTCTCAGGTTCAGGGATCCTCTCAGGTTCAAGGATCCTCATCTCAGGTTTTCGGATCCATAGATTATCCTCCAAGACCCCAGTTACAGCACATCAAGGATCCAACATCTTTCAGGATCAAGGATTCTTAAGGAGTGTACAACCCGGAAGTTCAAATGTTCATCTAGGAGACTTCATACCAATGCAGACCATTGCTTCCTCTGGTCCCTCGGTTATACCAGAATCCCGTCAATATGGATTCACATCTGGAATTCCAAATTTAAACCCTTCAGGAGGTAACGCTTTGAATAACTTTTACAATGCTAACCATGGCTCAGTGCAGGATACATGTATCAACCAAGCTATGGCTAGGGAATTACAAAAACTGAAGGATATGATATCCAGCGTACCAGGAGTGGTTAAACCCATTCCTGAAATCCCATATGGAAGCAACAAGATATCTCGTTTTGCACCACCTATTTGTGATGTAGAAATTTCAAAGAGGTTTCAGATACCAACCATGAAGCTATATGATGGTTCAACGGATCCAGAAGAGCATGTAGCTCAATATAGAGAAAGGATGGAGATCAATCCAATTCCTGAGAGGTTTAAAGAAGCATGTCTATGCAAGGGTTTCGGATCCACACTAACAGGATCAACTCTTAAATGGCTGCTAAGTCTTCCCCCTTACTCTATTACTTCATTTTCTAATCTAGTTAATCTGTTTAATAGTCAATTCTCATGTAGCAGAAAATTTGAACGTTTAACTAGTGATCTATATAGGGTAACACAAGGTCAAAATGAATCACTTAGAGATTATATCACTAAGTTTAGTAAAGAATCCTTAGATATTCCTAATTTGGATATTGCTACGGCGGTAGAAGCCTTCAAAATGGGTTTACTTAGAGATTCATTGTTCTATGATGATCTTGTCATGACCCCCTGCAGGAACCTTGATGAAGTGAGGACCAGGGCCCTTAGATTCATCCGACTAGAGGATGATAAAAGGTTCCAGGAAAGACTGGCAGGATCCTCGAAGCAGGAGAAGCAAGGATCCTACTTCACGAATAACAAGTCAAAGTCTTACAACAAGTCTGATAATCAGAACATGCATGCAGTAGAACAGGAAGAGGGTGATGAGGATTATCCTCCCATTTCTGAATATTGTTTTTCTATTGATAACAATGAACTGATCCTTGCAATGCAGAACTTAGGTGAAAAAGCAAGATGGCCCAGGAAAAGTGATAAGCTAGCTGCAACAAAGGACAAATCTAAATGGTGTGCATCTCAAGAAGATTTCGGCCATCTCACTGAAGAATGTATTGCACTTAGAAAAGAGATTGGTTACTTGTTAAGCAAAGGGCACTTGAAGGAGCTGTTGGGAAGAAAGAAGTCAAGGATCTAGGATCCTGAAAAGGTTCCAGAAAGAGCTCCTGCTCCCCCTGCTGATGCACAAATTATCAACTTCATATCTAGAGGATCAGACATATGTGGCACTTCCTTTTCAGCAGCCAAGAGGCATGCTAAGGAAACCAAGATGGATAATGGAGATAGACCCATCCGAACCTCTACTGTTACACAGGAAAAAGTTATAACTTTTGATGAGGATGATCGTGTCGATGTTCAAGATCCTCATCATGATGGTCTTGTTATTACTTTGTTTATATCTAATAATTTTGTTCGCAGGATCCTGATAGATGGAGGAAGCTCAGTAAACATCATTCATCTTGATGTCCTCAAGAAGATGAACATCCCTGAATCAGATATTGTCCCAAGATCCTTGGTTCTTGTGGGATTCAGTGGAGAAACCAAGAACACATTGGGGGACATTAAACTTCCCATCTACATAGAATGACTTCATTCTTATCAAAAATTTTGTGTTATAGATTGCTTATCCTGTTGCAATGTTATCCTTGGCAGGCCATGGATACATGACATGAAGGCAGTCCCGTCTACATATCATCAATGCGTGAAGCTTCCCAGTCCATGGGGTGTGGGAAAGATTGAAAGTGATCAACAAGAAGCAAAGAATTGCTATACTTCATCGATGAAACCATCCTCAAGACCCAGGGAGCAATAGCAATTAAAGCATCCTCCAAGTGATGTCCTGGAGGCAAGAGAACAAGATGTGAAAGGTATCCTTATGGATCCTCAGGATCCTGAATCTAAGATCTTCATAGGATCAGGGATCCTCAACAGCATTGAACAGGATTTAATATCCTTCCTCAAGAAGAGAAAAACTACCTTTGCCTGGAAGCATGAAGACATGACAGGTATCTCTAAAGATATAATTACTCATAAGCTTGGCATTGCCAGGTCATTCAAACCCATACATCAAAAGAGGAGAAAGTTTGCACCTGAGAGGAATGCCATTATCCAGGAGTAGGTAGATAAGCTGCTCAGAGCAGGTATGATAAGGGAGGTTAAGTATCCAAGGTGGTTAGCCAATGTGGTTGTTGTTCAAAAGAAAAATGGAAAGTGGAGGGTATGTGTCGATTTTACTGATTTAAACAAGCCATGTCCCAAGGATCCTTTCCCATTACCCCACATTGACTCCATGGTGGATGCTACTGCGGGTCATGAGTTGTTGACTTTTATGGATGCTTCATCTGGATTTCAGCAAATTCAGATTGAACCATCTGATCAAGAGGATACAGCCTTTATGACCCCAACTGGTATATACTGTTATATTGCTATGCCATTTGGACTAAGAAATGCAGGTGCTACTTATCAAAGGCTAGTCAATATGATGTTTAATGAACAAATTGGACACACTATGGAATTCTATATAGATGACATGGTGGTTAAGTCCAAAAAAGCTGAGGATCACCTATGAGATTTGGAGGAAGCATTCAATATCCTTGATAAATTCAATATGAAGTTGAATCCTTCCAAGTGTCATTTTGGTGTTAAAGCACGCAAATTCTTAGGCTATATGGTGACAAAAAGAGGCATTGAAGCAAGTCCAGAGCAAATCAAGGCAATTGTGAATATAAAATCTCCTACCAATGCTAAGGATGTGCAAAGGATGACAGGGAGGATTGCGGCCTTGAACAGGTTCATATCAAAGTCATCAGAAAAGTGCAAGGAATTCTATGACATTTTGAGAAAGAACAAGAAATTTGAGTGGACTGAAAAGCATGAGAATGCTCTCAAAGCCCTTAAGGATTACCTATCCTCAGCTCCTGCTTTGAGGAAACCAGAAAAAGGGGATATATTATCCTTATATTTGGCAGTCTCTTCTAAAGCAGTAAGTGCAGTCCTTGTTAAGGATCACGAAGGTACACAACATCCTGTATATTATGTAAGTAAGAGTTTGCTTGATGCTGAATCCAGGTATTCACATTTAGAAAAACTTATCCTTGCTTTGATTATGGCATCTACTAAGACATTATTTTGAAACTCATGCCATTATTGTTAGAACTAATTTCCCAATTAAGAATGTTCTCAGGAAACCTGAAATGTCAGGAAGGATGGCCAAATGGGCAGTGAAGCTTAGTGCCTATGATATCAGATATGAGCCAAGAACTGCCATTAAATCCCAAGTCTTTGCTGACTTTGTGGCAGATTTCAGTAGTGACTTACAAAGGTAAGCTGAGTTAGAAGTCCAACAGCTTGAAGAGACTAAGGATCCTTGGATACTCTTCACAGATGGAGCCTCTAAAATCAAGGGAACTGGACTTGGAATACTACTAAAATCGCGACAGGGGGACATAATACCCCACTCCATTGCTTGTGAGTTTCAAACTACTAATAATGAGGCTAAATATGAAGTCTTGATAGCTGGTTTGCAAATTGCCAAGCACATGAGGATCAGGTATCTTGAGGTACATGTAGATTCGTTGCTAATTACCAATCACTTTAATGGATCCTATGCTGTTAAAGGTGAAAGACTAATCAAATATTCAGAGATAGTCAAGGAATTAGCACTCTCTTTTGTTTCTTTTAGTTTGACACAGGTACCCAGAGAAGAAAATGCAGAAGCTGATGCATTGGCCAACCTTGGATCATCCTTGAAGATTCAAGAGGATATTAAAATTCCCATTATCCATATCTTGGCTCCTGCTATAGAGGATCATGTAGCTATGGATATAGGAGAGGATTCCGCAACCATGCCTAGTGATTGTTAGGAAACTTTATTTGTAAGTATTGAAGAAAATCTCAATCAACTGAATCTCTGAAGAGATAACAGTCCTGAAGATCAAAACAAGAAGAAGAAGATCAGATAGGACAACTGAAATGCACAACATCTACTTCAAAGAACTACAAGTTGATCAAGAGCTGAATTGGATTATCAGAAAAGGTCACTTCTGATGAATCTGATGATATTTCTGATGAAATATCATCAGTTTCTGACGATTCTGATCATCAAGATTTCTCTGATGATTTGTTCATCAGAAATTCTGATGAAGTGGATTCATCAGAATTCTGATGAGATACCCCACTTGTCTGAAATTGGCTCTATCCTGCCACACTTACCGAAGCAAGTTGACATTATTGGATCTCACGATGAAAAAGGAAACTTGAATGAATGATTCAATGTATATGTCAAATGGCCACTTTTTGCAGGACTTATTGCATGAATAAACTATTGTTTATTCATGCACCCAGCCTTCTATAAGTAGAAGGCTCAACCAGCAGAAGATAATTGAGTTTGAAGCTTAGCATTCACATACAAACACCCAAACTCCATTGCTCTTCTCACCCACAGAATTCAAGATTCATTTGTATTAGATAATAATCTTACAATCACCTTGTTAAACTACTTTGTTTCAAAGTGATATAAACTTGATAATTTTGTGGGTCTTGTTCCTTGAAAGTCTGATTTCCATTTCCACACATCTTTATCACATCTACTGAAATCACTTGCCATATTACGTGAAAAGAAGTTGTTTAGGCCATACTGGGTCCAACAATTGGTATCAGAGCAGATTGAATAAACTATTTTCAAACGATCAATCGCTCATCTTCTTTTCTCTAAATATGGCCAGCTTTCAATCCTGGAATAATGCTTTTAACATTGGTTCTATGTCCAAACCTCTGACTCTGGTCAGAGAGGAATACCCCCAATGGAAAATCAGGATGGTCAATTTCCTTAATGGTCATGACCGAGCTCTGTTTCAATCCATTGAAAGGGGTCCACATATACCAATGACTAAAATACCAGCAATTCCAGCAACTGACCAACTACCTGCTATCCCTGCCTCCCGAGCTCCTAAAAGTGAAATACTTTGGAGTGAGGAAGACAAGAAAAATGTAGCTGGGGATGAAAGAGCAAAATCACTCTTAATAATGGCCATCCCCAATAACATATTTTCACAAGTTGATGCTTGTGCATCAGCCAAGGAAATATGGGATCAGTTGGAAAACCTTTGTGAAGGAGGAGAAAGGATGAGAAGAAACAAGAGAACAAATAATGTCTCATCTTATGAAAGGTTTAAAAGTTTACCTAATGAAAGGTTAAATGATACATATCAAAGGTTTACAAAACTTTTAAACGAGCTAAAGAAATTTGGTATAACCAAGTCAAATGATGAAAGAAACATAAAATTTCTTGATGCTTTACCTAGAGAATGGAGGAGTCTAACCATGACTTTGTCCTCAACCTTAGAACTAGGAAACATGAGTCTTCATGACTTATGATCCCCAGAGAGGAAGAAATATTTGAAGAAACCATTCAAAGAGGGGGATCTTTAGCTCTTATCTCAAACCCACAAAGACCAACAACTTCCAATGATCCACAACCTTCAAACAACCAAAGTGTTGAAATTTCTGACACATCATCAGATTTTTCAGCTTTTGCTGAAGCTATAGCACTGCTCACCAAAACATTTGAGCAGAGGTTGAGGGGAGGAGGCCAGAGATACCAGAGGAGTGATAGAGGGAGGATGGATGGAAGATCTAAAGAAGTTAGATCTAAGGATAAAGGGAAGGCTGAGGTGGTGTGCTACAAGTGCAAGCAAAGAGGTCATTGTTAGGGCAGGATTTTAATGACCTGTGATCCTTACATGATATCCTAACGAGTGATCCTTGTTTCTTTGGCAGATAGTGATCCTCAGAAGAGCTTCAGGATCAGGATCATGGATCATCCTAAGGATCCTCATACTAACGATTGTTCTCTTTGAATTTAATGTTGTTTTGCAGGGATTACGAGTTGGACCTGGTCTTGGCAACGTTATTAAGGAATCTTTCACGTAAATCTCGCACATACATCACCGGAAATAGACGTTGTGGAGAATATGGAAACTTAGCACAAATTACGGGCAATTAGTTAGGCTAAATTTACTTCTATTTCTAAAGGGGTAACGAGCTAGTAGTTAGGTGACTTGCCTAAAATTCAACCACACACGCTTATATAAATGGCACTCTACAGCATTCATAAGACACAACACATTTCTCACACGCTCTAGCATATGATACTATAGTGATCCTTGTACCTAGCTCGTTACCATCCAAAGTTGTAAACATTGTTTGTTATATTGAAGTTTGGTGATCGGTAGTTTCCATCACCTGAGGTTTTTTATGCCGGAGATCATTCATTGATCAAGGGCTTTTTCCTCGTATAAATCCTTGTGTCACTTGTGCAATTTTCATTTAAGTGGTCCTTATCTTTGTTCATCATATCAAGCATCATTCCCCGTTTACAAAGAGTTTGGTTGCATAATCCTTGTGTGATTTTTGACCAAAACAGTTTGGCGCCCACCGTGGGGCAATTGGTGCTTCATTCATAAGAAAGTTTTTCTGTTAGTGATCATTCCGGAGCGTTGCATGGCTTCATCGTTGAAGAATACCTCCACAGCGATGTCTGCAGTCAACTCATCTCAGGGCACTCCACCTTTGCCGCCACCACCAGCTGGATCTCAGAAAAATGCTGAGAAGAGACCAACTCCTATCTTCTCTAAACCTTCATCTTCTTCTGCTCTAACTTCTTCTGCTCCCAGTACTAGTGATATATTTACTTTGATTTTGCAGATGAGGGATCGTATGCAGCAGCAGGATGAAACTAATGACAGGATCCTCAAGGAAATCGGAGATCTCAAAAGACAAAAGAAAACGGCAGAGGATCATTCCCCACTGATGCCCAAATCTTTGAATTTTGATACTCCGATGATTACTTCTCAGCCATCAGAGATCCCAGACATTCAACATGTGGGTGGATCAAGAGGAGTACACTTCGGCTCATCAACAGTGACTCAGGCATCAGGATCATATTTCCAGCCGGCAGGATCCTATACTCAGCATATGGGATCCTTCATGAATTCAGGAGCCTACTCAGGAGCGCAGCAATTTCAAGGATCCTCCTTTATTCCAGGACCATCCCAGGTTCAAGGATCCTCCTTTGTCCCAGGATTATCCTAGGGTCAAGGATCCTTTCTCATCCTAGGATCATCCCAGTTTCAAGGATCCCTCCAGATACCAGGTTCCTTGAAGAGTTTGCAGACAGGAAGTTCAGATGTCCATCAAGGAGATTTTATTCCGATGCAGACCATTGCTTCCACTGGTCCCTCCATTATCCCAGAATCCCAGCAATACGGATTCACATCCAATGTTCCTAACTTGAACCCGATGGGAGGTAACACTTTTAATAATTCTCTTACCACTAACCATGGATTCATGCAGGATACAGGTATCAACCATGCTATGGCCAGAGAACTGCAGAAACTGAAGGATATGATTTCAAGTGTTCCAGGGGTAGTCAAACCTATCCCGGAGATTGTAGATGGAAGCCATAAGGTATCTCGTTTTGCACCACCAATTTGTGATGCTGAGATACCCAAAAGATTCCATATTCCTACTATGAAGCTGTATGATGGTACAACGGATCCTGAGGAACACATAGCACAATACAGGGAGAGGATGGAGATCAATCCGATTCCGGAAAGGTTAAAGGAAGCATGCCTATGCAAGGGATTTGGATCCACTCTTACTGGATCAGCTCTTAAATGGCTGCTAAGTCTTCCCCTTACTCTATTACTTCGTTTGCTAATTTAGTTAACTTATTCAATAATCAATTTTCTTGTAGCAGAAAATTTGAATGATTGATTAGTGATTTATATAGGATAACTCAGGGTCATAATGAATCATTAAGGGATTATATAACCAAATTTAGTAAAGAATCCTTGGACATTCCCAACTTGGATGTGGCCACAGCTGTTGAGGCTTTCAAAATGGGATTGCTTAGGGATTCATTGTTCTATGTTGATCTTGTTATGACACCATGCAGGAACCTAGATGAAGTAAGGACTCGGGCACTCAGATTCATCCGGCTAGAGGATGACAAGAGGATCCAGGAGAGACAAGTAGGATCCTCAAAACAAGAAAAGCAAGGATCTTCTTTCAAAAGCAACAAATTCAAATCCTACAATAGAACTGACAACCAGAACGTGCATGCTGTTGACCAAGAAGAGGATGATGAGGATTATCCTCCGATTTCAGAATACTGTTTTTCTGTTGATAACCATGAACTAATCCTTGCAATGCAGAATCTAGGAGAAAAAGCCAGATGGCCAAGAAAAAATGACAAACCAGCCGCAGCTAAAGACAAATCAAAATGGTGTGCATACCACGAGGATTTTGGGCATTTAACAGAAGAATGCATCGCATTAAGAAAGGAAATTGGATATCTGTTGAGCAAGGGGCATTAAAAAGAGTTGTTGGGAAGAAAAAAGCAAAGGACTCAGGATCCTGAAAGGATCCCTGAAAAATTTCCAGCCCCTCCGGCAGATGCACAAGTGATAAACTTTATTTCCGGAGGATCAGACATTTGTGGTACATCCTTTTCAGCAGCTAAGAGGCATGCAAAGGAAGCTAAAATGGATAATGGAGAAAGACCTATTCGAACATCAAGTGTCTCGGAAGGAAAAATCATAACCTTTGATGAGGATGATAGAATTAACATCCAGGATCCTCATCATGATAGTTTAGTTATTACTCTCTTTATTTCTAACCATTTTGTCCGCAGGATCCTTATTGACGGAGGAAGTTCGGTAAACATTATCCAACTTGATGTTCTGAAGAAAATGGGTACTCCTGAATCAGACATCACACCAAGATCCTCCGTGCTTGTGGGATTTAGTGGCGAAACTAAGAAAACCCTGGGGGACATCAAACTCCCAATTTACGTGGAAGGATTACATAATTATCAGAAATTTTGTGTTATTGACTGTTTATCTTGTTGTAATGTTATCCTTGGCAGGCCCTGGATACACGATATGAAGGCAGTCCCATCCACCTACCATCAATGTGTAAAGCTCCCTAGCCCTTGGGGAAGAATCAAGATTGATAGTGATCAGCAGGAGGCTAAGGATTGTTACACCTCATCAATGAAACCAGCCTCGAAATCAAGGGAACAATAGCAATTAAAGTATCCTCCAAGGGATGTCTTGGAGGCAAGAGAGCAGGATGTGGACGAAATCCTCCTGGATCCTGATGATCCTAAATCCAAAATCTATATCGGATCAGGGATCCTTGGACAAATGAAAGAAGACATTGTATCCTTCCTCAAAAGAAGAAAATCTACCTTTGCATGGAAACATGAGGATATGACAGGTATATCTAAAGATATTATCACTCATAAACTTGGCATTGACAGGTCAGTTAAACCAATCCATCAAAAGAGGAGGAAATTTGCACCAGAAAGAAATGCCATTATCCAGGAAGAGGTAGAAAGATTACTACGAGCAGGTATGATTAGAGAAGTGAAGTATCCAAAATGGCTGGCCAATGTGGTTGTTGTTCAAAAGAAAAATGGAAAGTGGAGGGTATGTGTCGATTTCACTGATTTGAATAAGGCATGTCCTAAGGATCCTTTCCCATTACCCCACATTGACTCCATGGTGGATGCAACGGCGGGTCATGAACTGTTAACCTTTATGGATGCATCATCTGGATTCCAACAAATTCAGATGGAACCATCTGACCAAGAGGATACGGTTTTTATGACCCCAACCGGTTTATATTGTTATATTGCTATGCCGTTTGGATTAAGGAATGCAGGTGCAACATATCAAAGACTGGTGAACATGATGTTCAAAGATCAGATTGGACAAACTATGGAAGTATACATAGACGATGTTAGGGCTGGATTTTTATCATACGTGATCCTTACATGTGATCCTAACCAGTGATCCTTGTTTCTTTAGCAGATAGTGATCCTCAGCAGGACTTCAGGATCAGGATCACGGACCATCATAGGATCCTCATGCTAACAGTCACCTTCATTGAATTAAATGTTGTTTTGCAGGAACATTTAGCAGGATCCGCTCTTAGCATCACAATCAAAGGACGCGTCTTTACAATTATAGCATGTGCTTAATCGGAGATAGACGTTGCAAAGGATATGGAAATTTGGCATGATTCAAGGGCGACAATTTAGGCTAGATTTACTTTTATTTCTAAAGGGGTAATGAGCTGATTGTTAGTCTATTTACCTAAAATAGGTCACTCACACTTGTATATATAACACTCTTCCCCATTCGGAAGACACACAACACAATTCTCACACGCTTAGACACACATTACGATAGTGATCCTTGTACTCAGCTCATTATCATCCGAAGTTGTAACCATATTTTGATATATTGAAGTTGGTGATCGGTGGTTGCCATCACCCGAGGTTTTTTATGCCGGAGATCATACATTGATCAAGGGCTTTTTCCTCGTATAAATCATTGTGTCTTTGCATACTTCATACTGAAGTGATCCTTTACTTTTTCAATAAACCAAGCATCATTCCCCATTTACTTAGAGTTTGGTTGCATTATCCTTGTGTGATTTTTGACCAAAACAGTTTGGCGCCCACCGTGGGGCAATTGGTGCTTCATTTATAAGAAAACTTTCTGTTCGAAATCATTTCAAAGAATTACATGGCTTCATCATTGAAAAACACGTCCACGGCGATGTCTGCAATCACCTCGTCTCAGAACACTCTGCCTCCTCCACCGGCGGGATCCCAGAAGAATGCTGAGAAGAGACCAACTCCTACTAACTCTAAACCTCCATCTTCTTCTGCTATGAATTCTTATACTCCCAGTACTAGTGACATATTTACTTTGATTTTGCAGATGAAGGATCGTATGCAGCGGCAGGATGAAACTAATGAAAGGATCCTCAGGGAAATTGGAGATCTCAAAAGACAAAAGAAGGCGGCAGAGGATCATTCCCCACTGATGCCCAAATCCCTGAGCTTTGACACTCCAATGATCACTTCTCAGCCATCGGGAGTCCCAGACGTGCAAATTATGGGAGAATCAAGAGGATTGCACCTCGGATCGGCAGCAATGACTCAGGCATCAGGCTCACACTTGCAGCCGGCAGGATCCTATCCCCAGCATATGGGATCCTTCATGAATTCAGGAGCCTATCCGGGAGCACAACAGTTTCAAGGATCCTACTTTGTTCCAGGATCATCCCAGGGTCAAGGATCCTCCTTTGTTCCAGGATCATCCCAGGTTCAAGGATCCTTCCTTGTTCCAGGATCGTCCCAGGTTCAAGGATCCTCCTTCGTTCCAGGATCATCCCAGATACCAGGATCCCTAAAAAGTTTGCAAACAGGAAGTCTAGATGTCCATCAAGGGGACTTCATTCCAATGCAGACCATTGCTTCCACTGGTCCCTCCGTTATCCCAGAATCCCAGCAATATGGATTCACTAACTTGAACTCAATGGGAGGTAACACTTTAAATAATTATCTTACCACTAACCATGGATTAATGCAGGATACAGGTATCAATCATGCTATGGCCAGGGAGTTGCAGAAGCTAAAAGATATGATCTCAAGTGTTCCAGGGGTAGTCAAGCCTATCCCAGAAATTGCAGATGGAAGCCATAAGGTATCTCGCTTTGCACCACCAATTTGTGATGCAGAGGTACCCAAAAGGTTCCATATCCCTACTATGAAGCTGTATGATGGTACAACGGATCCTGAGGAGCACATAGCACAATACAGGGAGAGGATGGAGATCAATCCAATCCCGGAAAAGCTAAAGGAAGCATGCCTATGTAAAGGATTTGGATCCACTCTTACTGGATCAGCTCTTAAATGGCTGCTAAGTCTTCCCCCTTACTCTATTACTTCATTTGCTAATTTAGTTAATTTATTCAATAACCAATTCTCTTGTAGTAGAAAATTTGAAAGATTAACTAGTGATTTATATAGGGTAACTCAAAGTCATAATGAATCATTAAGGGATTATATAACTAAATTCAGTAAAGAATCCTAGGACATTCCCAACTTGGATATGGCTACGGCTGTTGAAGCCTTCAAAATGGGACTGCTTAAGGATTCATTATTCTATGATGATCTTGTTATGACACTATGCAGGAATCTAGATGAAGTAAGAACTCGGGCACTCAGGTTCATCCGACTAGAGGATGACAAGAGGATCCAGGAGAGACAAGTAGGATCCTCAAAACAGGAGAAGCAAGGATCCTCCTTCAAGAACAATAAATTCAAATCCTACCATAGAAATGACAACCAGAATGTGCATGCTGTTGACCAAGAAGAGGATGATGAAGATTATCCCCCAATCTCCGAATATTGTTTTTCCGTTGATAATCATGAACTAATCCTTGCAATGCAGAATCTAGGAGAAAAAGCTAGGTGGCCCAGGAAGAATGATAAACCATCCGGGACTAAAGACAAGTCAAAATGGTGTGCATACCATGAGGATTTCGGGCATCTAACTGAAGAATGCATAGCTTTAAGAAAAGAAATTGGATATCTGTTAAGCAAGGGGCATCTAAAAGAATTATTGGGAAGAAAAAAGCAAAGGACTCAGGATCCTGAAAGGATCCCTGAAAAGGCTCCAGCCCCTCCGGCGAATGCACAAGTGATCAACTTTATTTCTGGAGGATCAGACATCTGTGGTACATCCTTCTCGGCGGCCAAAAGGCATGCAAAGGAAGCAAAAATGGATAATGGAGAGAGACCTATTCGAACATCAAGTGTCTCAGAAGGAAAGAAGATAACGTTTGATGAGGATGATCGCATTAACATCCAGGATCCTCATCATGATAGTTTAGTTATTACTCTCTTTATCTCTAACCATTTTCTCCGCAGGATCCTTATCGACGGAGGAAGCTCAGTGAACATTATCCAGCTTGATGTTCTGAAGAAAATGGGTATCCTAGAATCAGACATCACACCAAGATCCTCCGTGCTTGTAGGATTCAGTGGAGAAACGAAGAAAACTCTGGGGGACATCAAACTCCCAATCTACGTGGAAGGATTACATAATTATCAAAAATTTTGTGTTATTGACTGTTTATCTTGTTGCAATGTTATCCTTGGCAGGCCCTGGATACATGATATGAAAGCAGTCCCATCCACCTATCATCAATGTGTGAAACTCCCTAGCCCATGGGGGATAATCAAGATCGACAGTGATCAGCAGGAGGCTAAGGATTGTTATACCTCATCCATGAAGCCAACCTCGAAGCCAAGGGAGCAATAGCAATTACAGTATCCTCCGAGGAATGTCTTGGAGGCAAGGGAACAAGATGTGGACGAAATCCTCTTGGATCCTAGTGATCCTGAATCAAAAATCTATATCGGATCAGGGATCCTTGGCAAGATGAAAGAAGACATGATATCCTTCCTCAAAAGAAGAAAGTCTACCTTTGCATGGAAGCACAAAGATATGACAGGTATATCTAAGGATATCATCACTCATAAACTTGGCATTGACAGGTCTATCAAACCAATCCATCAAAAAAGGAGGAAGTTTGCACCAGAAAGGAATGCCATTATCCAAGAAGAAGTAGAGAGACTACTTCGAGCAGGTATGATCAGAGAGGTAAATTATCCAAAATGGTTAGCCAATGTGGTCGTTGTCCAAAAGAAAAACGGAAAGTGGAGGGTATGTGTCGATTTCACTGATCTGAATAAGGCATGTCCCAAGGATCCTTTCCCATTACCCCACATTGACTCCATGGTGGATGCAACGGCGGGGCATGAACTGTTGACCTTTATGGATGCATCATCTGGATTCCAACAAATTCAGATGGAACCATCCGACCAAGAGGATACGGCCTTTATGACCCCAACCGGTTTGTATTGTTATATTGCCATGCCTTTTGGACTAAGAAATGCAGGTGCAACATATCAAAGGCTGGTGAATATGATGTTCAAAGATCAAATTGGACAAACTATGGAAGTATACATAGATGATATGGTAGTCAAATCAAAGAAAGCTGAGGATCACCTAAGGGATGTGGAAGAAGCATTTGATATCCTTGATAATTATAACATGAAGCTTAATCCTTCAAAATGCCACTTTGGTGTTAAGGCAGGTAAATTCCTAGGATATATGGTAACTCAGAGGGGCATTGAAGCAAGTCCGGAGCAAATTAAAGCACTGGTGAATATCAAATCCCCTGCCAATGCTAAGGATGTGCAAAGGCTAACAGGCAGGATAGCAGCTCTGAACAGGTTCATATCAAAATCCTCAGAAAAATGTAAAGAATTTTACGATATCCTAAGGAAGAACAAGAAGTTTGAATGGACTGAGAAACATGAGAATGCTTTACAAGCCCTTAAAGAATATATGACCTCAGCACCAGCATTAACAAAGCCCAAAAAGGGAGATGTGTTATCCTTATATTTGGCGGTATCCTCAACCGCTGTAAGTGCTGTCCTTGTTAAGGATCATGAAGGTACACAATATCCTATCTACTATGTAAGTAAGAGTTTACTTGATGCCGAATCCAGGTACTCACACCTCGAAAAACTTATTCTTGCATTAATCATGGCATCAACTAAGTTAAGGCATTATTTTGAAACCCATACTATCGTTGTTAGAACTAACTTTCCAATTAAGAATGTCCTCAGGAAACCAGAGATGTCAGGAAGAATGGCTAAGTGGGCAGTAAAGCTTAGTGCCCATGATATAAGATATGAGCCAAGAACAGCCATTAAATCCCAAGCACTAGCTGACTTTGTGGCTGATTTCAGTAGTGATCTACAAAAAGAAGCAGAATTGGAGGTCCAGCAGCTGGATGAGACCAAGGATCCTTGGATACTACACACTGATGGATCCTCAAATGTCAAGGGCACAGGGCTCGGGATACTACTAAAATCGCCACAGGGGGACATAATACCCCACTCCATAGCCTGTGAATTCCAAGCAACTAACAATGAGGCTGAATATGAAGCCTTAATTGCTGGCTTACAAATTGCTAAGGATATGGGGGTGAAGTATCTTAAAGTATATGTAGACTCATTATTGATCACCAATCACTTTAATGGGTCCTATGCTGTTAAAGGAGAAAAACTAACCAAATATTTAGAGATAGTCAAGGAATTGGCACTCTCTTTTGTCTCTTTCAGCTTAACACAGGTACCAAGGGAGGAGAACACAGAAGCTGATGCATTGGCCAACCTAGGATCATCCTTGAAGATTCCAGAAGACATAAGTATCCCTATCATCCATATCCTGGCTCCTGCTATTGAAAATCAGGTGGCCATGGAAATAGAAGAGGATATTGCAGTGATCCCTAGTGAAGAAGCTCAGTCTTATTCAGGATCATGGATCTCACCAATCATGAGATACTTGCAATACGGGGAGATTCCGATGGGAGAAAATCCTAGAGCTTTCAGGATTAAGGTATCTCAATTCACAATTTTGAAAAATGTATTATATAAACGATCTCTTGCAGGACCATATTTAAGATGTATCGAGGATCCTGAAATTGAAGAAGTGTTGAGAGACTTCCATGAAGGAGATTGTGGAAACCACACTGGGGGCAGAGCATTATTCTCAAGGATCCTTAGAACAGGATACTACTGGCCAACTATGAAAAGGGATGCTGTAGAATATGCTAAGAAGTGTGATCCTTGTCAAAGACACAACAATATCCTCCATCAGCCAGCTGAATTGTTACACCCAATACCATCCTCTTGGCCATTCATGAGATGGGGGATGGATATAGTTGGCAAGCTTCCTAAAGCACCTAGTGGAAAAGTGTTTATGCTCGCCATGACCGACTACTTCTCTAAGTGGATAGAAGCTGAAGCTTTTGCTCAAGTCAGAGAAAAGGAAGTTATATCCTTTATCAAAAGAAACATTATAACTAGATTTGGCATTCCCTCTGAAATTGTATGTGATAATGGTTCCCAATTCATTGGAAGCAGAACCACTAACTTTTGTGACAGTTGGGGAATTAAGATGATAACATCAACACCAGTTCATCCACAAGCCAATGGTCAAGCAGAATCATCCAACAAGATCATCATCAACAATCTGAAGAAGAAGCTAGGATCCAAGAAGGGGAAATGGGCAGAGGAGTTACCTTATGTGCTATGGGCTGATAGGACAACTCCCAAGAATGCCACTGGTCAAACACCTTTCTCTTTAGTATTTGGGGCAGAAGCAGTGATCCCAACAGAGATGGTGATCCCAACTGCTAGAACAAGTGCTCGTGATCCTGAAGAGAATGCTACAATCCTGACTCAGGATTTGGATACTATTGAGGAAATCAGGGATCTGGCTAGGATAAGGATGGCAAGCTACCAACAAAGAATGGCTGGTGCTTACAACAAAAATGTTAGGATAAGGAAGTTCCAAGTCGGAGATATGGTGTTGAGAAAAGCATTCCAAAACACTATCAATCCTGCTGACGGGAAGTGTTAGGGCTGGATTTTTATTATACGTGATCCTTACACGTGATCCTAACCAGTGATCCTTGTTTCTTTGGCAGACAGTGATCCTCAGGAGGACTTCAGGATCAGGATCATGGACCATTACAGGATCCTCATGCTAACAGTTACCTTCGATTAATACAATGATATTTTGCAGGAACATCTAGCAGGATACGCTCTTAGCATCATAATCAAGGGACGCGTCTTCACAATTATAGCACGAGCTAAATCAGAGATAGACGTTGCAAAGGATATGGAAACTTAGCTTGATTTAAGGGCGGCAATTTAGGCTAGATTGTTTATGTTTCTAAAGGGGTAATGAGCTGATTATTAGTCTTTTTACCTAAAATAGGTCACCTACACTTGTATAAATACCACTCTTCCTCATTTGGAAGGACGAACAACAACACACAACACAATTCTCACACGCTTAGACACTCGAAACTATAGTGATCCTTGTACTCAGCTCATTATCATCCGAAGTTGTAACTATATTTTTCTTATATTGAAGTTGGTGATCGGTAGTTGCCATCACCCGAGGTTTTTTATGCCGGAGATCATACATTGATCAAGGGCTTTTTCCTCGTATAAATCATTGTGTCTTTGCATATTTCTCATAAAAGTGATCCTTTACTTTTATAATTAACCAAGCATCATACCCCGTTTACATAAAGTTTGGTTACATTATCCTTGTGTGATTTTTGACCAAAACAGTTTGGCGCCCACCGTGGGGCAATTGGTGCTTCATTCATAAGAAAACTCTTTGTTCAAAATCATTTCGAAGAATTACATGGCTTCATCATTGAAAAACATGTCCACGGCAATGTCTGCAGTCACCTCGTCTCAGAACACTCTGCCTCCTCCACCGGCAGGATCCCAGAAGAATGCTGAGAAGAGACAAACTCCTACTAACTCTAAACCTCCATCTCCTTCCGCTATGAATTCCTATATTCCCAGTACTAGTGATGTATTTACTTTGATTTTGCAGATGAAGGATCGTATGCAGCGGCAGGATGAAACTAATGATAGGATCCTCAGGGAAATTGGAGATCTAAAAAGACAAAAGAGAATGGCAGAGGATCATTCCCCACTGATGCCCAAATCCTTGAGCTTTGATACTCCAATGATCACTTCTCAGCCATCGAGAATTCCAGACGTGCAAATTGTGGGAGAATCAAGAGGATTGCACCTCGGATCGACAGCAATGACTCAGGCATCAAGCTCACACTTTCAACCGTCAGGATCCTATCCCCAGCATATGGGATCCTTCATGAATTCGGGAGCCTATCCGGGAACACAGCAGCTTCAAGGATCCTACTTTGTTCCAGGATCATCCCAGGGTCAAGGATCCTACTTTGTTCCAGGATCATCCCAGGGTCAAGGATCCTCCTTCGCTCCAGGATCCTTCCAGATACCAGGATCCTTCCAGATGCCAGGATCCCTAAAAAGTTTGCAAACAGGAAGTCTAGATGTCCATCAAGGGGACTTCATTCCAATGCAGACCATTGCTTCCACTGGTCCCTCCGTTATCCCCGAATCCCAGCAATATGGATTCACTAACTTGAACTCAATGGGAGGTAACACTTTAAATAATCATCTTACTACTAACCATGGATTCATGCAGGATACAGGTGTCAATCATGCTATGGCCAGGGAATTGCAGAAGCTAAAAGATATGATCTCAAGTGTTCCAGGGGTAGTCAAGCCTATCCCAGAGATTGCAGATGGAAGCCACAAGGTATCTCGCTTTGCACTACCAATTTGTGATGCAGAGGTACCCAAAAGGTTCCATATCCCTACTATGAAGCTGTATGATGGTACAACGGATCCAGAGGAGCACATAGCACAGTACAGGGAGAGAATGGAGATCAATCATATCCCAGAAAAGCTGAAGGAAGCATGCCTATGTAAAGGATTTGGATCCACTCTTACTGGATCAGCTCTTAAGTGGCTGCTAAGTCTTCCCCCTTACTCTATTACTTCATTTGCTAATTTAGTTAATTTATTCAATAACCAATTCTCTTGTAGTAGAAAATTTGAAAGATTAACCAGTGATTTATATAAGGTAACCCAAGGTCATAATGAATCATTAAGGGATTACATAACTAAATTTAGTAAAGAATCCTTGGACATTCCCAACCTGGATATGGCTACGGCTGTTGAAGCCTTCAAAATGGGACTGCTTAAGGATTCATTATTCTATGATGATCTTGTTATGACACCATGCAGGAATTTAGATGAAGTAAGAACTCGGGCACTCAGGTTCATCCGGCTAGAGGATGACAAGAGGATCCAGGAGAGACAAGTAGGATCCTCAAAACAGGAGAAGCAAGGATCCTCCTTCAAGAACAACAAATTCAAATCCTACCATAGAAATGAGAACCAGAATGTGCACGCTGTTGACCAAGAAGAGGATGATGAGGATTATCCTCCAATCTCAGAATATTGTTTCTCCGTTGATAATCATGAACTAATCCTTGCAATGCAGAATCTAGGTGAAAAAGCTAGGTGGCCCAGGAAGAATGATAAACCATCCGGGACTAAAGACAAGTCAAAATGGTGTGCATACCATGAGGATTTCGGGCATCTAACTGAAGAATGCATAGCTTTAAGAAAAGAGATTGGATATCTGTTAAGCAAGGGGCACCTAAAAGAATTATTGGGAAGAAAAAAGCAAAGGACTCAGGATCCTGAAAGGATCCCTGAGAAGGCTCCAGCACCTCCGGCAAATGCACAAGTGATCAACTTTATTTCCGGAGGATCAGACATCTGTGGTACATCCTTCTCGGCGGCCAAAAGGCATGCAAAGGAGTCAAAAATGGATAATGGAGAAAGGCCTATTAGAACATCAAGTGTCTCAGAGGGGAAGATAATAACGTTTGATGAGGATGATCGCGTCAATATTCAGGATCCTCATCATGATAGTTTAGTTATTACTCTCTTTATCTCTAACCATTTTTTCCGCAGGATCCTTATCGATGGAGGAAGCTCAGTGAACATTATCCAGCTTGATGTTCTGAAGAAAATGGGTATCCCAGAATCAGACATCACACCAAGATCCTCCGTGCTTGTAGGATTCAGTGGAGAAACGAAGAAAACTCTGGGGGACATCAAACTCCCAATCTACGTGGAAGGATTACATAATTATCAGAAATTTTGTGTTATTGACTGTTTGTCTTGTTGCAATGTTATCCTTGCAAAACCTTGGATACATGATATGAAAGCAGTCCCATCCACCTACCATCAATGTGTGAAGCTCCCTAGCCCATGGGGAATAATCAAGATCGACAGTGATCAGCATGAGGCTAAGGATTGTTATACCTCATCCATGAAGCCAACCTCGAAGCCAAGGGAGCAATAGCAATTACAGTATCCTCCGAGGAATGTCTTGGAGGCAAGGGAACAAGATGTGGACGAAATCCTCTTGGATCCTAGTGATCCTGAATCGAAAATCTATATCGGATCAGGGATCCTTGGCAAGATGAAAGAAGACTTAATATCCTTCCTCAAAAGAAGAAAATCTACCTTTGCTTGGAAACATGAAGATATGACAGGTATATCTAAAGATATTATTACTCACAAACTTGGCATTGACAGGTCTATCAAACCAATCCATCAAAAAAGGAGGAAGTTTACACCGGAAAGGAATGCCATTATCCAAGAAGAAGTAGAGAGACTACTTCGAGCAGGTATGATCAGAGAGGTAAAGTATCCAAAATGGTTAGCCAATGTGGTCGTTGTCCAAAAGAAAAACGGAAAGTGGAGGGTATGTGTCGATTTCACTGATTTAAATAAGGCATGTCCCAAGGATCCTTTCCCATTACCCCACATTGACTCCATGGTGGATGCAACAGCGGGGCATGAACTGTTAACCTTTATGGATGCATCATCTGGATTCCAACAAATTCAGATGGAACCATCTGACCAAGAGGATACAGCCTTTATGACCCCAACAGGTTTGTATTGTTATATTGCCATGCCTTTTGGATTAAGAAATGCAGGTGCAACATATCAAAGGCTGGTGAATATGATGTTCAAAGATCAAACTGGACAAACTATGGAAGTATACATAGATGATATGGTAGTCAAATCAAAGAAAGCTGAGGATCACCTAAGGGATTTGGAGGAAGCATTTGATATCCTTGATAATTATAACATGAAGCTTAATCCTTCAAAGTGCCACTTTGGTGTTAAGGCAGGTAAATTCCTAGGATATATGGTAACTCAGAGGGGCATTGAGGCAAGTCCGGAGCAAATTAAAGCACTAGTAAACATCAAGTCCCCTGCTAATGCTAAGGATGTGCAAAGGCTAACAGGCAGGATAGCAGCTCTGAACAGGTTCATATCAAAATCCTCAGAAAAATGTAAAGAATTTTACGATATCCTAAGGAAGAACAAGAAGTTTGAATGGACTGAGAAACATGAGAATGCTTTACAAGCCCTTAAAGAATATATGTCCTCTGCACCAGCATTATCAAAACCCCAAAAAAGGAGATGTGTTATCCTTATATTTGGCGGTATCCTCAACCGCAGTAAGCGCTGTCCTTGTTAAGGATCATGAAGGAAACCAGAGATGTCAGGAAGAATGGCTAAGTGGGCAGTAAAGCTTAGTGCCCATGATATAAGATATGAGCCAAGAACAGCCATTAAATCCCAAGCACTAGCTGACTTTGTGGCTGATTTCAGTAGTGATCTACAAAAAGAAGCAGAATTGGAAGTCCAACAGCTGGATGAGACCAAGGATCCCTGGATACTACACACTAATGGATCCTCAAATGTCAAGGGCACAGGGCTCGGGATACTACTAAAATCGCCACAGGGGGACATAATACCCCACTCCATAGCCTGTGAGTTCCAAGCAACTAACAATGAGGCTGAATATGAAGCCTTAATTGCTGGCTTGCAAATTGCTAAGGATATGGGGGTGAAATATCTTAAAGTATATGTAGACTCATTATTGATCACCAATCACTTTAATGGATCCTATGCTGTTAAAAGTGAAAAACTAACCAAATATTTAGAGATAGTCAAAGAATTGGCACTCTCTTTTGTTTCTTTCAGCTTAACACAGGTACCAAGGGAGGATAACACGGAAGCTGATGCATTGGCCAACTTAGGATCATCCTTAAAAATTCCAGAAGACATAAGTATCCCTATCATCCATATCCTGGCTCCTGCTATTGAAAATCAAGTGGCCATGGAAATAGAAGAGGATACTGCAGTAATCCCTAGTGAAGAAGCTCAATCTTATGCAGGATCATGGGTCTCACCAATCATGAAATACTTGCAACACGGAGAGATCCCGATGGGAGAAAATCCTAGAGCTTTCAGGATCAAGGTATCTCAATTTACAATCTTAAATAATGTGCTATATAAACGATCCCTTGCAGGACCATATTTAAGATGTATTGAGGATCCTGAAATTGAAGAAGTGTTGAGAGACTTCCATGAAGGAGATTGTGGAAACCACACTGGGGGCAGGACATTATTCTCAAGGATCCTTAGAACAGGATACTACTGGCCAACCATGAAAAGGGATGCTGTAGAATATGCTAGGAAATGTGATCCTTGTCAAAGACACAGCAATATCCTTCATCAACCAGCTGAATTGCTACACCCCATACCATCCTCTTGGCCATTCATGAGATGGGGAATGGATATAGTTGGCAAGCTCCCTAAAGCACCTGGTGGAAAAGTATTTATGCTTGCCATGACTGACTACTTCTCTAAGTGGATAGAGGCTGAAGCTTTTGCTCAAGTCAGAGAAAAAGAAGTTATATCCTTTATCAAAAGAAACATTATAACTAGATTTGGCATTCCCTCTGAAATTGTATGTGATAATGGTTCCCAATTCATTGGAAGCAGAACTACTAACTTTTGTGACAGTTGGGGAATCAAGATGATAACATCAACACCAGTTCATCCACAGGCCAATGGCCAAGCAGAATCATCCAACAAGATCATCATCAACAATCTGAAGAAGAAGCTGGGATCCAAGAAAGGAAAATGGGCAGAGGAGTTACCTTATGTGCTATGGGCTGATAGAACAACTCCCAAGAATGCCACTGGTCAAACACCTTTTTCTTTAGTATTTGTGGCAGAAGCAGTGATCCCAACAGAGATGGTGATCCCAACTGCTAGAACAAGTGCTCGTGATCCTGAAGAAAATGCTACAATCCTGGCTCAGGATTTGGATACTATTGAGGAAATCAGGGATCTGGCTAGGATAAGGATGGCAAGCTACCAACAAAGAATGGCTGGTGCTTACAACAAAAATGTTAGGATAAGGAAGTTCCAAGTCGGAGATATGGTGTTGAGAAAAACATTCCAAAACACTATTAATCCTGCTGACGGGAAGTTAGCACCAAAGTGGGAAGGCCCTTACTTGATTGAAGCTGAAGCAGGAAAGGGGGCATACAGATTGCTAACTATGGAAGGAAACTCATTACCAAGAGCCTGGAATGCTGTTCACTTAAAGAGATACTTTATGTGAACATGATCCTTCAAGCATGTGATCCTTACATTGAAGTATCCTCAAAGAATCCCGGTGATGTCAGTGATCCTTACTCTGGTAATGTCCTTATCTTAAAACTATTACATTTCCTTACTTTTTACCAAAGGATAAGGATCCTGTATCCTTCATCCTCTTCTCACAAACCATTTGAGTTATGATAGTTCAGGTATCTACAGCATATCGTCAAAGATCTTCAAAAAGCAACGCAGATCCTTGGGTCTAACCCCAGTTATCCTTGGGATTATCCCAAGTTTCCGCCAGCAGCGCACGGTGATCCTGATATAGTTCACGTCTTTGGGACCAGTACCCACTTCCGGGGCTGACAACCTCATCGTACTGGCTATACCCAGGATCCTACGTATAATGGTAGACGTACCATACATCCGTTCATAAGGTTTCTAACGTTTTCACGTTAGCTAAGGTTTTGACATTTTCATGTCACTAAGTTTGGATAGTCGCCAGTAAGGGCCATACTCCAGTCTACATACGATCCTTTGGGCTTGTCCCTAGTTATCCTTTGGGCTCGTCCCTAGTTATCCTTTGGGCTTGTCCCCAGTGATCCTTTGGGATCATCCCCAGTGATCCTATATCCTTTGGGCTTGTCCCCAGTTACTAACTTATCTTTTATATTGGCTTAGTCCCAAGTTATATTCCATTTTTTCAGGTTTTTGAAGTTAAACAATTAAGGATCCTTAATCCTTATTTTTTTTATGGTTATCCCGATTAAAGGTTAGGATCCTAACTTGGATCCTCAGGTATCATCCTTAACTATTTTTAATTTCATTATTCATTTGAATAACCTTTAGACCTTGACAACTGAACCTATGATCCTTAGAATAAACGACCTTGAAAATTTTCGATTATAGGATATTTGATCCAGGATCATATCCTAAATTTCTTAAACATGGTTTGCTCAACTATGTTTCTAAAACAAACTGGAAAATAAGAAGATAAATAAAGGATAACAACACGAGATAAGCCAGAAAGATTAAAAGTTATATTATTAACAAAAGGATCTTAAACCCTTTCAAAAAGTTGTCAAAATTGCCAACCCACATTTCTACCAGCAAAACGTGGCCCGTCCACATGGGTTGGCAAAGGGTGTCCATTGTCTATGCGGTCTTAGCATGTGCAGGAAATTAAAAGCGGCAGGATCACGAAGGCTTCATCCCCCAAACAGAGGATCCCTCCACCTTTTGTAATCCTACCTATTGTCCAAAGGATCCATGATCCTTAACCCTAAGAGCAATTGTTCAAATTACAGACCATATTTGTTTCAAATACCACAACCACAAACCACTACCATACTTAAAAAATTGGGCTCCGGCCTAGTAAAAAATATCCATCATCGCCCAATCGTGCAGCCTACACCTTTGCTGCTCCGTCACCACCGGCTTCTTCGCCCTGATCCTTGTCAGCATCACCACCCTCCAGCATTGGGATATCCTCGGCTTCATCCTCGTCCTCCAGTTCTGCCAGCCTTGCCTTCCAGCCTTCAACATCCCATGTGCTCTTATCAAAGGAAGGATCCTGAGCCTCCGTAGCCATCTGCAGTTGTATCTTGTACATAGCTATCGCGGCAGAGACTTTAGCATCCTGAGTGATGTCGTGCTTCTCATAGTCAAAGTTGATCAATGCTTTGACAGCCTCATCCTTAATAGCCCGGATCTCCTTCTCAAGATCAGCAATCTTGAGATCCTTCAGCACACCCATCTGTTGGAGGTCGGCAATTTGACGATCTTGATCTTCAACTTGGTTAACATAAGTCTCCATTTCGGTGAATTTCTACAAGAAAAACAGAAAAAACAACATCAGACATAGGTGATCCTTAGACTTGTCAGGATAACCAACAGTGTGACAACTCGAACTTTAGACTTGCTTTGATGTAATGTTACGTGCTTATGAGAACTGAATTATATGATTTTAAATGAACATTTGTTATGTGCGTATGTATGTTATGTGTTGCACGAGCCCAAACTATTCAAACCGGTCACACAAGCCCGTTTGGGCCACACTTTGAAATCGGATCCATTAGGCAGCCGAGTTGGGCTCGGCCCACCCCCTTGTACCGTGTAAACATTTAGGGACTTGATCCTTTTCTCATTTGTTACAAACACCCCCACACACACACAACCCTAGACTCTTTCTCCCTCTCGGTCGCTTGGAACTCGACGGCAAGAACACCCCTACTCGGAATCACCCTTTTTCCTTCTTTAATCCGGTTAGTGATTATGTTATTGGTTGTGTGTTATTGTTTGTATGTTGATAATAATATTCTTGTAACCGGTTAGTATGTTGATTATGCTAGTAAATCAAATAAGATCTATGTATTGCTTTCGGTAATATGTGTTGATATGCTGGATTATAACCGGATTGTATGATGATGTTTAGTTCTTAATTGCTAATCGGTCCGAGTATGTGTTAATCGGTTAGGATGCATGATAGGGCTGCAAGATTTAAAAACCAACCGATTGCTATATGTTTGATTATGATCCGATTGTTTATACTTGATACTGTTATGCAATTGTTTAAAGATGAACACGTTGAATATGATATAGAAATCTGCTAATTACTAGGTTTGATCTGAATTGTGAAACTGCCTAAGTTGTTTGCTAGAATCACGGGATGATTGTTACAGGAATTATGGAAACCAGTTACACACACGGTTGCGACTCAGATTGCGAGTCGGAACCCCACTCGAGACCACAAACAGCACAAGCCGAGACCACGGTTGCGAGTCCCGTTGCGACTCGTAACCAGACCATGATGAGTCGAGATCACCAGTTGCGACTCGCAACCTCCTGTTGCGACTCGTAATCTCCGGCTGTGACTCGTAACCGGGCCATGATGAACCGAGACCACCGGTTGCGACTCGAGATCGCTGGTTGCGACTCGAGACCTTCTTTGCACGTACACTGTTTTGGGCCTACACTGTCACGGGCCTAATCCTATGACTGTTATGTTGTTGGACTTGTTTACATAGTTGCTTATTGGACTGCTTATGTTAATTGGGCCGACTACTTGGACTCGTTACCTGATATGAACTGCTGATACGTTTATGTGAATTGCCATGATCATACTCGATACCATACGTGATACAAACGTGCTATATACGAACCTGACTTGCATAATAACCATGATAGGACGTGGTTGACCATTTACTTGCTACCTGTACTCTTTTGTGTATCTGCCGAGCAAACCAAGGTGAGTTCACACAGCCAAGGCATGGGATTCCTGGGTTGGGAATTGGGTTGGATATGTTGAATATGGAATGATTACTCGTACTTACGCATACACCAGACTATAGACCATCGTCCTCAGGTTAGTCAGGACACGTTACGTAAAGCCTACGTAACCCAGTATGTTTGCCATTTGTCTCCCGGGTCGGGAGGACACGTTACGTAAAGCCTACGTAACCCAATACCATCTACTGGCTTCCAGGTCGGAAGGCCACGCTGCGTAAAGCCTACGTAGCCCCCACGCGTACCATGTCCTCGGGGAAGGGCACGCCACGTAAAGCCTACGTGACCCTGTACGTTTTCCTGTTCTCAGTAAAGAAGAACACATGGTCGGAAGTTAGTCTAGTAAGTACCGTTAATGAGAAGCCCTCATTAGCCAGGATAAACATGGGAAGCCCCCACCAGTAATATGAACACAAGGTTTGGGAAGCCCCCACCTTTAGTACACACTAGTATGGGAAGCCCCCACTAGCTATACTTATGCACTATGTTACGAACTTACTTTCTGTGAACTCGCTCAACTAGTTTGTTGATTATTTGCTGCATGCCTTGCAGGACCTTAGGTACCATATGGAGCTTGCACAGGGAGGAGCAGGTCGTTGTGGGATATGGATCATGAACTTTATCTGAACTTATAACTATTTTGAGATTACATACTATGCTTCCGCTATTTAAACGATGTTTGGTTTTGGAACATCAATCATGTCATGATGATTTACATTGATTACTTTTATTATTAAATGCTATGTTTGATATGATTGATGGCTTGATCCTGGTCAGTCACGCTCCCAAGCGGTGGTACTCCGCGGGTGGGTTTTGGGGGTGTGACAGATTGGTATCAGAGCCATTGGTTATAGAGAACTTGGTTTTAATATGGGAAAACATTTTTATTAAAACCGGACTATAACCAGTACAGTGCTCTCAACGATCCACAACGACGCTTCGCTCCACGTGCAAGACTCGACATCCTAGGTAATAAGGTTTATGATTATTGCCTGTTTGCTAGAACTGTTTAGAACTTTGCTCGCATTACGCTTAGATCCACATGATACTATAGCATGAGAATCCCTACGTGCTTACACTTTTCTGTCATCGCCCTATTCGCGAATCATTCTTACCCATGCTACTTGTTACAATGAAGATCATGTCTGGACGAATCAACATGACACAAGCCCAGCTAGAGGCTCTCGTTCAAGCTCAAGTTGCTGCGGCAGTTGCAGCAGCTCAAGCAGGTAGTATATCCTGCAGTATAGGCACACACTAGGATCTTTAGATCCTACATGAACACTCGTATTTAACTTCGTCCTATTCGTACACAATAGGTCAACACGCGCAGCAGCCTGTCTGCACATTCAAGAACTTCATGGACTGTCGTCCAAACTCGTTCAGCGGCACAGAAGGAGCGGTTGGACTCCTCCACTGGTTCGAGAAGCTAGAATCAGTATTCGAAATGTGCGAGTGCCCTGAGGCTCGCAAGGTCAAGTTTGCCACCGGCACTTTGGAAGGGATAGCACTGACTTGGTGGAACGCCCAAGTTCAGATCTTAGGGTTGGCAGCTGCTAACGCCACCCCATGGAACGATTTTAAGGAACTCATCAAGCGTGAGTATTGTACACGTGAAGATATTCACAAGCTGGAAGACGAGCTATATAATCTGAAAATGGTTGGATCAGAGATCGAAGCGTATACTAAACGGTCGAATGAGCTGGCCGTTCTGTGTCCAACTATGGTGGACCCTCCATACAAGCGCATTGAGATGTATCTCAAGGGATTGGCGCCAGAAATTCAGAGCCACGTGACGTCGGCTAATCTCGATAATATCCAGGAAATTCAGCGCCTCGCTCATCGCATCACCGATCAGGCAGTGGATCAGAATAAACTGCCCAAGCGTGTTAATGCTACTGCTAACGTCACCACCTCAGTTACTCCTGCTACGTCTGGTGACAGTAAAAGAAAATGGGATGGAGATTCTAGTAAAAGTTCAGCATCTGTTCAGCCACAAGCTCAGCAGCAGAAGATTGACCACTATCAGAGTCCCAGTCAGCAATCCTCTGGTGGTCACAGACAGAGGAGATATCAGGGTAGTCAACCTAGGTGTCACAACTGCAACAGGCATCACCACGGCCCATGTAACAAGGGTCGTTGTCAAAGGTGTCTTAAGATGGGTCACGAGGCCAAAGACTGTAGGAGCCCTCGCCCTGCAAATCAGAATCAGCAGCCTCAGCAACCCGCTCCACAGAACCAGCAGCAGCAACAGCAGCCACAGCGTGGAAACCGGGGGTGTTTCCAGTGTGGGGCTGAAGGTCACTTCAAACGCGATTGTCCTCAGTTGAACCAGAATCGCAACAACAACAATCAGGGCAACGGCAACAACAACGGGGGAAACAACAACAATAACGGCAATGAAGCTCGTGGTCGTGCATTCGTACTAGGTCGAGGCGACGCAGTGAACGATCCCAACGTTGTTATGGGTAAGTTTCTCCTCGACAATATTTACGTTACTGTTTTATTTGATTCGGGTGCGGATACAAGCTATATGTCTGTGAAAATGTGTCAACTGCTAAAACGTGCACCAACACTTTTACCCACCAAACATGTAGTAGAGTTAGCTAACGGTAAAAGTCTAGAAGCCACGCACGTAGTTCAGGGTTGTAATCTTATCCTAGCTGGCCAAGCCTTCTCTATTGATCTCATTCCCATAGTCTTGGGTAGCTTCAACGTTGTGATTGGGATGGATTGGTTATCCCAACACCAGGCAGAAATCTTATGCAGCGAGAAGGTTATTCGCATTCCTCGTTCTGGTCAGGAACCTCTAGAAGTTCAAGGCGACAAGAGTGGTGCAGTGGTTGGCATCATCTCTTTCTTGAAGGCTCAGAAATGCTTACGAAAGGGGCACACTGCCATTCTGGCACTCGTTACAGACGCATCAGCAAAGGAAAAGAAATTGGAGGATATTCCAATTGTACGTGATTACCCTCAGGTGTTTCCTGAAGACTTACCTGGCTTACCGCCTCATCGTCAGGTCGAATTTCAGATCGAGCTCGCTCCAGGAGCAGCACCCATAGCTCGCGCACCATATCGTCTAGCTCCATCGGAATTGGAGGAACTGTCAAAGCAGCTACAAGAGCTCTTGGAAAAGGGCTTCATACGTCCAAGCTCTTCGCCTTGGGGAGCTCCAGTACTTTTCGTGAAGAAGAAAGACGGTATGTTCAGGATGTGCATCGACTACCGTGAACTCAACAAGGTGACGGTGAAGAACCGTTATCCTCTCCCACGCATAGACGACTTGTTCGACCAGTTGCAAGGGTCGTGTTACTATTCGAAGATAGATTTGAGGTCGGGGTACCATCAGCTGAGAGTCTGGGATGAGGACGTCTCCAAGACTGCATTCAGAACTCGTTATGGCCACTACGAGTTTCTCGTCATGCCGTTTGGGTTAACGAACGCGCCTGCAGTATTTATGGATCTTATGAACAGGGTGTGCAAACCCTATCTCGACAAGTTCGTCATAGTATTCATCGACGACATTCTAATTTACTCCAAGAGTCAGGAGGAACACGAGCAGCACCTTCGTCTTATTTTGGAACTCCTTCGGAAGGAACAGTTGTACGCCAAGCTTTCTAAATGCGACTTCTGGCTTCGTGAAGTCCACTTCTTAGGCCATGTGGTGAACAGGGATGGGATCCATGTCGATCCATCCAAGGTAGATTCGATCAGGAACTAGCCTGCACCGCGTACACCGACGGAAATACGCCAATTCTTGGGTTTGGCGGGTTACTATAGACGGTTTATCAAGGATTTCTCGAAGATCGCGCAACCACTTACACTACTGACACAGAAGGGTGTTACCTATCACTGGGGAGAGCCCCAGGAGACTGCTTTTCAGCACCTAAAGGATAGACTTTGCAGTGCACCTATCCTCTCTTTGCCAGAGGGCACAGATGACTTCGTGGTATATTGTGATGCATCCATTCGGGGACTTGGATGTGTGTTGATGCAGCGTGACAAGGTTATTGCTTACGCCTCTCGTCAACTCAAGGTTCAGGAACGGAACTACACGACGCACGATTTAGAGCTGGGAGCTGTTGTTTTCGCGCTTAAGATATGGCGACACTACCTGTACGGTACCAGGTGCACGATTTACACCGATCACAGGAGTCTCGAGCATATCCTTAAGCAGAAGGATTTGAACATGCGTCAACGACGATGGGTCGAGTTACTTAACGATTACGAATGCGCTATCAAGTACCATCCAGGCAAAGCCAATGTTGTGGCTGATGCCCTCAGTCGGAAAGACACTCTACCACGGCGCGTGCGAGCGCTACAGCTTACAATTCAGTCTAGCCTTCCAGCACGGATACGAAACGCTCAGGTAGAAGCATTGAAGCCCGAAAATGTCAAGGCTGAAGCCTTACGCGGCTCACGACAGCAAATGGAACAGAAGGCAGACGGCGCCTACTATGTAACGGGGCGTATTTGGGTCCCACTTTATGGCGGTCTACGCGAACTTGTAATGGATGAAGCTCACAAGTCTCGCTACTCGGTACATCCGGGGTCGGATAAGATGTACCATGACATCAGCACTACTTATTGGTGGCCTAGTATGAAGGCCCACATTGCTACGTACGTTGGAAAATGCTTGACCTGTGCGAGAGTCAAGGTTGAATATCAGAAACCAGCTGGCCTACTTCAATAGCCTAAGATACCTCAGTGGAAATGGGAAGAAATTTCCATGGATTTCGTTACAGGCCTACCCAGATCCCAGCGTGGGAACGATACGATATGGGTGATCGTGGATCGACTCACTAAGTCTGCACACTTCCTGGCTATTAAGGAAACGGACAAGTTCTCCACTCTCGCAGACGTCTATCTCAAAGAAGTTGTCTCGAGGCACGGGGTGCCCACGTCCATCATTTCGGATCGCGATGCACGATTCACGTCAGAGCTATGGCAAGCGATGCATAAATCTTTCGGCTCACGTTTAGACATGAGCACAGCATATCATCCTCAGACGGATGGGCAGTCTGAGCGAACGATTCAAACTCTAGAAGACATGCTTCGGGCATGCGTTATCGATTTCGGCAACGGCTGGGAAAAGCATCTCCCTTTGGTGGAGTTCTCGTATAATAATAGTTATCACACCAGCATTCAAGCCGCCCCATTCGAGGCATTGTACGGGCGTAAATGCCGGTTACCTCTCTGTTGGGCAGAGGTGGGGGATAGTCAAATTACGGGTCCAGAGATTGTAGTGGACGCCACAGAAAAGATTGCACAAATAAGACAACGCATGGCGGCAGCACGCGACCGTCAGAAAGCCTACGCGGACAAGCGTAGAAAGCCATTGGAATTTGAGGTCGGGGACCGGGTTTTATTGAAAGTCTCACCCTGGAAGGGTGTGGTACGTTTTGGCAAACGGGGCAAACTGAATCCGCGATACGTCGGACCATTCGAAATCTTTGAAAAGATTGGCAAAGTAGCATACAAGCTGAAACTACCAGCTGAACTCGGGGCAGTTCACAATGTCTTTCATGTATCGAACTTAAAGAAGTGCCTATCTGATGAAAACCTCATCATTCCTTTTAAGGAACTCACTATCGACGAGCGGTTGCAGTTCGTCGAGGAACCAGTAGAAATCACGGACCGGGATGTGAAGATCCTCAAACACAAGAGAATCCCTCTTGTTCGAGTTCGTTGGAACTCCAAACGTGGCCCAGAGTACACCTGGGAACGCGAAGACAGGATGACAGAAAAGTACCCCCAGTTATTCGAAACCAATGCTACCACTACTGAGGCTGAAGCTACTACTTCGGAATTTCGGGACGAAATTCCAGATCAACGGGGGGAGGATGTGACACCCCGGGAAAATCAGTGAACAGTACAGTTTACCTAGCTTCCTCAGTGAGTGCATACCAAATTTCGGGACGAAATTTCCAATTAGTTGGGGATAATGTGACAACTCGAACTTTAGACTTGCTTTGATGTAACGTTACGTGCTTATGAGAACTGAATTATATGATTTTAAATGAACATTTGTTATGTGCGTATGTATGTTATGTGTTGCACGAGCCCAAACTATTCAAACCGGTCACACAAGCCCGTTTGGGCCACACTTTGAAATCGGATCCATTAGGCAGCCGAGTTGGGCTCGGCCCACCCCCTTGTACCGTGTAAACATTTAGGGACTTGATCCTTTTCTCATTTGTTACAAACACCCCCACACACACACAACCCTAGACTCTTTCTCCCTCTCGGTCGCTTGGAACTCGACGGCAAGAACACCCCTACTCGGAATCACCCTTTTTCCTTCTTTAATCCGGTTAGTGATTATGTTATTGGTTGTGTGTTATTGTTTGTATGTTGATAATAATATTCTTGTAACCGGTTAGTATGTTGATTATGCTAGTAAATCAAATAAGATCTATGTATTGCTTTCGGTAATATGTGTTGATATGCTGGATTATAACCGGATTGTATGATGATGTTTAGTTCTTAATTGCTAATCGGTCCGAGTATGTGTTAATCGGTTAGGATGCATGATAGGGCTGCAAGATTTAAAAACCAACCGATTGCTATATGTTTGATTATGATCCGATTGTTTATACTTGATACTGTTATGCAATTGTTTAAAGATGAACACGTTGAATATGATATAGAAATCTGCTAATTACTAGGTTTGATCTGAATTGTGAAACTGCCTAAGTTGTTTGCTAGAATCACGGGATGATTGTTACAGGAATTATGGAAACCAGTTACACACACGGTTGCGACTCAGATTGCGAGTCGGAACCCCACTCGAGACCACAAACAGCACAAGCCGAGACCACGGTTGCGAGTCCCGTTGCGACTTGTAACCAGACCATGATGAGTCGAGATCACCAGTTGCGACTCGCAACCTCCTGTTGCGACTCGTAATCTCCGGCTGTGACTCGTAACCGGGCCATGATGAACCGAGACCACCGGTTGCGACTCGAGATCGCTGGTTGCGACTCGAGACCTTCTTTGCACGTACACTGTTTTGGGCCTACACTGTCACGGGCCCAATCCTATGACTGTTATGTTGTTGGACTTGTTTACATTGTTGCTTATTGGACTGCTTATGTTAATTGGGCCGACTACTTGGACTCGTTACCTGATATGAACTGCTGATACGTTTATGTGAATTGCCATGATCATACTCGATACCATACGTGATACAAACGTGCTATATACGAACCTGACTTGCATAATAACCATGATAGGACGTGGTTGACCATTTACTTGCTACCTGTACTCTTTTGTGTATCTGCCGAGCAAACCAAGGTGAGTTCACACAGCCAAGGCATGGGATTCCCTGGTTGGGAATTGGGTTGGATATGTTGAATATGGAATGATTACTCGTACTTACGCATACACCAGACTATAGACCATCGTCCTCAGGTTAGTCAGGACACGTTACGTAAAGCCTACGTAACCCAGTATGTTTGCCATTTGTCTCCCGGGTCGGGAGGACACGTTACGTAAAGCCTACGTAACCCAATACCATCTACTGGCTTCCAGGTCGGAAGGCCACGCTGCGTAAAGCCTACGTAGCCCCCACGCGTACCATGTCCTCGGGGAAGGGCACGCCACGTAAAGCCTACGTGACCCTGTACGTTTTCCTGTTCTCAGTAAAGAAGAACACATGGTCGGAAGTTAGTCTAGTAAGTACCGTTAATGAGAAGCCCTCATTAGCCAGGATAAACATGGGAAGCCCCCACCAGTAATATGAACACAAGGTTTGGGAAGCCCCCACCTTTAGTACACACTAGTATGGGAAGCCCCCACTAGCTATACTTATGCACTATGTTACGAACTTACTTTCTGTGAACTCGCTCAACTAGTTTGTTGATTATTTGCTGCATGCCTTGCAGGACCTTAGGTACCATATGGAGCTTGCACAGGGAGGAGCAGGTCGTTGTGGGATATGGATCATGAACTTTATCTGAACTTATAACTATTTTGAGATTACATACTATGCTTCCGCTATTTAAACGATGTTTGGTTTTGGAACATCAATCATGTCATGATGATTTACATTGATTACTTTTATTATTAAATGCTATGTTTGATATGATTGATGGCTTGATCCTGGTCAGTCACGCTCCCAAGCGGTGGTACTCCGCGGGTGGGTTTTGGGGGTGTGACAAACAGGGGCAGTGATCCTAACCTCGTCGAAATAATCAAGGAATTGCTGACGGAGGAGGGGAAATCCTTGGAGGTCCTCAGAAGTTTTCCTCTTTTTCCCCTTACCCCGGATAGGTGCTTTAGGGGCTGAAACTGAAGGACTAGCAGCAGGAGCCTTCCTCCTCGAAGACTTGACGTTGGCAAGATCATCTATCCCAAACTTGGAGGCAGACTTGGCAGACTTAGCAGATTTTCCAGCACCTACACAATCAAAAAACAAGATAAGTTCCCTTACTAATTAAACAATCTTACATATAACCTACTTTTTTATAAGGATACTTACTTGACATAGTGGCAGATGCGGAGGATACTTCTTGTGAATCTTGGACGGTGACTTGGAAACTTCTGACCTCAGGATTAAGCCTTTTAAAAGCTAAAACTCTTTCTCTTGCAGCAGGGGTCAATTTAAGATGAGCAACGGAAATAGCTGCACAAGAGATAGAAAAGACATTAGTGATCCTCATCATAAGAGACAAGTCTGATGGTGATCCTTCCAGGATCCTCTATCCTACCATGAGTGGCCCACTCCTTGGGCAGATCCTTCCCGTGAGGGATGGTATCCCTTCTGACAAAAAAGAAGTGTCGCTTCCAGTTTGTATCATTTTTTGTAACCTTGAAAACAGGGTGATCCTCCCCGGCTTTCCGTTTCAACAAGTATCGATGAGAACCAAACGTGGTAAGATCATAAAGCTTGGCCAACTCCGCCATTCCCAGGTCAATCCCTTTCTGCTCGATGATCCTCTCGAAGGTATACAGAACCCTCCAGATCATCGGCATAGCTTGGATGTAAGAAATGCCGGTTAAGGAAAAGAAAGATTGGGTGAAGTCTGGAAAAGGATACGAATACCCTATGGTGAACGGAGTTGCAGGGAAAGCCACCCAGGTGTCGGAGATAAAATCACTTAGAGCGGTAGAAGAAAAAGATTTAAAAACGGTATCCGCCGGAAAACAGTGACGGATCCTATCAATGAGAGCGTCGGTATAACAGCATCTCTCGGTAGGAGAATCCTTGATGATCCCTTGGCCTTTTAACGGACTACTCTTCCTATGATCCTTGTGAGGAGAATTTCGGAGCAACATCCTTATGGGAGAATAGAAACAGGGGAGTAGAAAACAGAGCAATAGAAGAAAGAAAGAAAAGAGAAGGGAAGAGAGTACCTGATCAACCTTCGATGGAGATTATAAAGGGAAGATATCTTGAATTTAAATGAGGATCGATCCCAACCCTATCTCCTATTTATAATCATGATTTGCAGGGATGTCACTTCACTGACGTAATGATCGCAACGGCTAGTCCGGTTGTAACGGCTAGTTATTCGGAGTTGCCCGTTGGAGATAAGATCAAAACAAAATACAACTCGTTAATTTACAATAAACTCCTTATATTTTGGGGGCAATTGTTAGGGCTGGATTTTTATTATACGTGATCCTTACACGTGATCCTAACCAGTGATCCTTGTTTCTTTGGCAGACAGTGATCCTCAGGAGGACTTCAGGATCAGGATCATGGACCATTACAGGATCCTCATGCTAACAGTTACCTTCGATTAATACAATGATATTTTGCAGGAACATCTAGCAGGATACGCTCTTAGCATCATAATCAAGGGACGCGTCTTCACAATTATAGCACGAGCTAAATCAGAGATAGACGTTGCAAAGGATATGGAAACTTAGCTTGATTTAAGGGCGGCAATTTAGGCTAGATTGTTTATGTTTCTAAAGGGGTAATGAGCTGATTATTAGTCTTTTTACCTAAAATAGGTCACCTACACTTGTATAAATACCACTCTTCCTCATTTGGAAGGACGAACAACAACACACAACACAATTCTCACACGCTTAGACACTCGAAACTATAGTGATCCTTGTACTCAGCTCATTATCATCCGAAGTTGTAACTATATTTTTCTTATATTGAAGTTGGTGATCGGTAGTTGCCATCACCCGAGGTTTTTTATGCCGGAGATCATACATTGATCAAGGGCTTTTTCCTCGTATAAATCATTGTGTCTTTGCATATTTCTCATAAAAGTGATCCTTTACTTTTATAATTAACCAAGCATCATACCCCGTTTACATAAAGTTTGGTTACATTATCCTTGTGTGATTGACCAAAACAGGAAGTTAGCACCAAAGTGGGAAGGTCCTTACTTGATTGAAGCTGAAGCAGGAAAGGGGGCATACAGATTGCTAACCATGGAAGGAAACTTGTTACCAAGAGCCTGGAATGCTGTTCACTTAAAGAAGTACTTTATGTGAATATGATCCTTCAAGCATGTGATCCTTACATTGAAGTATCCTCGAAGGATCCCGGTGATGTCAGTGATCCTTACTCTGGTAATGTCCTTATCTTAAAACTATTACATTTCCTTACTTTTTACCTAAGGATAAGGATCATGTATCCTTCATCCTCTTCTCACGAACCATTTGAGTTATGATAGTTCAGGTATCTTCAGCATATCGTTAAAGATCTTCAAAAGCACCGCAGATCCTTGGGTTCAACCCCAGTTATCCTTGGGATTATCCCCAGTTTCCGCCAGCAGCGCACGATGATCCTGATATAGTTCACGTCTTTGGGACCAGTACCCACTTCCGGGGCTGACAACCTCATCGTACTGGCTATACCTAGGATCCTACGTATAATGGTAGACGTACCATACATCCGTTCCTAAGGTTTCTAACGTTTTCACGTTAGCTAAGGTTTTGACATTTTCATGTCACTAAGTTTGGATAGCCGCCAGTAAGGGCCATACTCCAGTTTACATACGATCCTTTGGGCTTGTCCCCAGTTATCCTTCGGGCTTGTCCCCAGTTATCCTTTGGGCTTGTCCCCAGTTATCCTTTGGGGCTTGTCCCCAGTGATCCTTTGGGATCATCCCCAGTTATCCTTTGGGCATGTCCCCAGTTATTAATTTATCTTTTACATTGGCTTAGTCCCAAGTTATGTTCCGTTTTTCAGGTTCTCGAAGTTAAACAAATAAGGATCCTTAATCCTTATTATCCGTTAAAATTTCACTTTTGGTTATCTTGATTAAAGGTTAGGATCCTAACTTGGATCCTCAGGTATGATCCTTGACTATTCTGATTATACTGAACAACCCTTTCACTTTGACAACAAAACCTATGATCCTTGAAATTGATTGCTTCAAAAATTTTCAGTGTCAGGATATTTGATCTAGGATCATATCCTAAATTTATTAAACATGGTTTGCTCAACTCTTGTTACTCTAACAAATATATTTCTAAAACCACTGGTAAATAAAGAGGATAAATAAAGGATAACAACACGAGATAAGCCAGAAAGATTAAAGTTATATTATTAACAAAAGGATCTTAAACCCTTTCAAAAAAGTTGTCAAAATTGCCAACCCACATTTCTACCAGCAAAACGTGGCCCGTCCACATGGGTTGGCAAAGGGTGTCCATTGTCTGTGCGGTCTTAGCAGGTGCAGGAAATTAAAGGTGGCAGGATCACAAAGGCTTCATCCACCGAACAGAGGATCCCTCCACCGTTTGCGATCCTACCTATTGTTCAAAGGATCCAGGATCCTTAACCCTAAAAGCTATTGTTTAAGTTACAAACCATAAATTGTTTCAAACATCACAACCACAAACCACTACCAAACCTAAAAAATTGGGCTCCGGCCTAGTCACGAATATCCATCATCGCCCAATCCAGCAGCTCACACCTTTGCTGCTCCATCACCACCAGCTTCTCCACCCTGATCCTTGTCAGCGTCACCGCCCTCCAGCATTGGGATCTCCTCAGCTTCGTCCTCATCCTCCAGCTCTGCCAATCTCGCCTTCCAACCCTCCACGTCCCATGAGCTTTAGTCAAAGGCAGGATCCTGAGCCTCCGCAGCCATCTGTAGTTGTATCTTGTACATAGCAATTGCGGCAGAGACCTTGGCGTCCTGGGTGATCTCCTGCTTCTCGCCATCCATGTTGATCAGCATTTGAGCAGCCTCATCCTTAGTAGCCCGGAGTTCCTTCTCAAGATTGGCTATCTTGAGATCCTTTAACACGCCCATTTGTTGGAGGTCGGCGATTTGGCTTTCCTGATCCTCGACATGGCCAAGGTAGGTCTCAATCTCAGCAAGTTTCTGCAGAAGAGAAAAAAGGTAAGTTCAGGACCAGGTGATCCTCAAAGAAGCAGGATATACAGGCAAATACACAAGCAGGATATTCAAGAAGGATAACCAACAGGGGCAATGATCCTTACCTCATTGACATAGTCAAGGAACTGCTGGCGGAGCAGGGGAAATCCTTGGAGATCCTCAGAAATCTTTCTCTTCTTCCCCTTACCCCTAACAGGTGCTTTAGGGGCCGAAGCAGAGGGACTGGCAACAGAAGTCTTCTTTCTTGAAGACTTGACATTGGCAAGTTCATCAATCCCGAACTTGGAGGCAGACTTGGCAGACTTAGCAGATTTCCTAGCGCCTACACAATCAAAACAAAGATAAGTTCCCTTACTAACTAAACAGTCTTACATATAACTTACTTTTTAATAAGGATACTTACTTGACATAGTGGCAGATGCGGAGGATACTTCTTGTGAATCTTGGACGGTGACTTGAAAACTTCTGGTCTCAGGATCAAGCTTTTTGAAAGCTAAAACTCTCTCTCTCTTGCAGCAGGAGTTAACTTGAGATGAGCAACGGATATGGCTGCACAAAAGACAAAGAAAACATTAGTGATCCTCATCATAAGAGACAAGTCTGATGGTGATCCTTCCAGGATCCTCTATCCTACCATGAGTGGCCCACTCCTTGGGTAGATCCTTCCCATCAGGGATGGTATCCCTCCTAACAAAGAAGAAGCGTCGCTTCCAGTTTGTGTCATTTTTGGTAACCTTAAAAACAGGGTGATCCTCCCTGGCTTTCCGTTTCAGCAAGTATCGATAGGAACCAAACGTGGTAAGATCATAAAGCTCGGCCAGCTCTGCCATCCCCAAATCAATCCCCTCCTGCTCGATGATCCTTTCGAAGGTATACAACACCCTCCAGATCATCGGCATGGCTTGGATATAAGATATGCCGGTCAAGGAAAAGAAGGATTGGGTAAAGGCTGGAAAAGGATACGAATATCCTATGGTGAACGGAGTTGCAGGAAAAGCCACCCAGGTCTCGGAAACAAAATCGCTTAAAGCGGTGGAGGTGAATGACTTGAAGATAGCATCCGCCGGAAAACAATGACGGATCCTATCAACATGAGCGTCGGTGAAGCAGCATCTCTCCGTAGGAGAGTCTTTAATGATCCCTTGGCTTTTTAGGGGACTGCTCTTCTTGTGATCCTTGTGAGGAGAATTTCGGAGCAACATACTTACAGCAGAATGAAAACAGAGGAGCAGAAAAACAGAGCAAGAGAAGGAAGAAAGAAAAGAAGAGAATACCTGATCGATCTTCGGTAGAGATTATAAAGGGAGTATATCTTGAATTTAAATGCAGATTGATCCTTACCCTATCTCCTATTTATAATCATGATTTGCAGGGATGTCACTTCAGTGACGTAAATGTTGCAACGACTAGTCCGGTTATAACGGCTAGTTATCCGAGTCGCCCGTTGCAGATAAGATCAGAGCAAAATATAACTCATTAATTTACAATAAACTCCTTATATTTTGGGGGCAATTGTTAGGGCTGGATTTTTATCATACGTGATCCTTACATGTGATCCTAACCAGTGATCCTTGTTTCTTTAGCAGATAGTGATCCTCAGCAGGACTTCAGGATCAGGATCACGGACCATCATAGGATCCTCATGCTAACAGTCACCTTCATTGAATTAAATGTTGTTTTGCAGGAACATTTAGCAGGATCCGCTCTTAGCATCACAATCAAAGGACGCGTCTTTACAATTATAGCATGTGCTTAATCGGAGATAGACGTTGCAAAGGATATGGAAATTTGGCATGATTCAAGGGCGACAATTTAGGCTAGATTTACTTTTATTTCTAAAGGGGTAATGAGCTGATTGTTAGTCTATTTACCTAAAATAGGTCACTCACACTTGTATATATAACACTCTTCCCCATTCGGAAGACACACAACACAATTCTCACACGCTTAGACACACATTACGATAGTGATCCTTGTACTCAGCTCATTATCATCCGAAGTTGTAACCATATTTTGATATATTGAAGTTGGTGATCGGTGGTTGCCATCACCCGAGGTTTTTTATGCCGGAGATCATACATTGATCAAGGGCTTTTTCCTCGTATAAATCATTGTGTCTTTGCATACTTCATACTGAAGTGATCCTTTACTTTTTCAATAAACCAAGCATCATTCCCCATTTACTTAGAGTTTGGTTGCATTATCCTTGTGTGATTTTTGACCAAAACAGACGATATGGTAGTAAAATCCAAGAAAGCCGAGGATCACCTAAGGGACTTGAAGGAAGCATTTGATATCCTTGATAGTTATAACATGAAGTTTAATCCTTCAAAATGTCACTTTGGTGTTAAAGCAGGCAAATTCTTAGGATATATGGTAACCCAGAGGGGCATCGAAGCAAGCCCGGAACAAATCAAAGCATTGGTGAATATCAAATCCCCTGCCAACGCTAAGGATGTGCATAGGCTAACAGGCAGGATAGCAGCCTTAAACAGATTTATATCCAAATCCTTAGAAAAATGTAAAGAATTCTACGATATCCTAAGAAAGAACAAGAAATTCGAATGGACTGAAAAGCATGAGAATGCTTTACAAGCCCTCAAAGAATACATGTCCTCAGCTCCAGCATTGATGAAACCAGAAAAAGGAGATGTGTTATCCTTATATCTTGCGGTATCCTCAAAAGCAGTAAGTGCAGTCCTTGTTAAGGATCATGAAGGTACACAATACCCTGTCTATTATGTAAGTAAGAGTTTACTTGATGTTGAATCCAGGTATTCACACCTTGAAAAACTTATTCTTGCACTAATTATGGCATCTACTAAACTAAGACATTATTTTGAAACCCATGTTATTATTGTTAGAACTAATTTTCCAATTAAGAATGTCCTCAGGAAACCAGAGATGTCCGGAAGGATGGCTAAGTGGGCAGTAAAGCTTAGTGCCCATGATATAAGATATGAGCCTAGAACAGCCATCAAATCTCAAGCATTAGCAGACTTTGTGGCTGATTTCAGTAGTGATTTACAAAAGGAAGCCGAATTGGAAGTCCAGCAGCTGGATGAAACCAAGGATCCTTGGATACTACGTACTGATGGATCCTCAAATGTTAAAGGCACGGGGCTTGGTATACTACTAAAATCGCCACAGGGGGACATAATACCCCACTCCATAGCTTGTGAGTTCCAAGCCACTAATAATGAGGCTGAATATGAAGCCTTAATCGATGGTTTGCAAATTGCTAAGCATATGGGGATCAGGTATCTTGAGGTATACGTGGATTCATTGTTAATCACTAATCACTTTAATGGATCCTATGCTGTTAAAGGTGAAAAACTAACCAAATATTTAGAGATAGTCAAAGAATTGGCACTCTCCTTTGCTTTCTTCAGTTTGACACAGGTACCAAGGGAAGAAAATACAGAAGCTGATGCATTGGCCAATCTAGGATCATCTTTGAAGATCCCAGAGGATATAAGTATCCCCGTCATCCACATCCTGGCTCCTGCTATTGAAAATCAGGTGGCCATGGAAATAGAAGAGGATTCTGCAATGATCCCTAGTGAGGATACTCAATCTTGTTCAGGATCATGGATCTTACCAATCATGAGATACTTACAACACGGAGAGATTCCTATGGGAGAAAACCCTAGGGCTTTCAGAATTAAGGTATCTCAATTCACAATCTTAAATAATATGCTGTATAAGCGATCTCTTGCAGGACCATATTTAAGATGTATCGAGGATCCTGAAGTTCAAGAAGTTTTAAAAGATTTCCATGAAGGAGATTGTGGAAACCACACTGGGGGCAGGGCATTGTTCTCAAGGATCTTAAGGACAGGATACTACTGGCCAACTATGAAAAGGGATGCTGTGGAGTATGCTAAGAAGTGTGATCCTTGTCAAAGACACAGCAATATCCTTCATCAGCCGGCTGAATTTCTACATCCTATACCATCCTCTTGGCCATTTATGAGATGTGGGATGGATATAGTCGGCAAGCTCCCTAAGGCACCTGGTGGAAAAGTGTTCATGCTTGCTATGACTGACTACTTCTCCAAGTGGATAGAGGCTGAAGCTTTTGCCCAAGTCAGAGAAAAGGAAGTTATATCCTTTATTAAGAGAAATATTATAACTAGATTTGGCATTCCTTCTGAAATTGTATGTGATAATGGTTCCCAATTTATTGGGAGCAGAACTACTAACTTTTGCGACAGCTGGGGGATTAAGATGATAACATCAACACCAGTCCACCCACAAGCTAATGGTCAAGCAGAATCATCCAACAAGATCATCATCAACAATCTGAAGAAGAAACTTGGATCCAAGAAGGGGAAATGGGCAGAGGAATTACCTTATGTGCTTTGGGCCGATAGGACAACCCCCAAGAATGCTACTGGTCAAACACCATTCTCTTTGGTATTTGGGGCAGAATCAGTGATCCCAACAGAAATGGTGGTTCCAACTGCTAGAACAAGTACCCGTGATCCTGAGGAGAATGATGCAAACCTGGCTCAAGACTTGGATACTATTGAGGAAATCAGGGATCTGGCTAGGATAAGGATGGCTAGCTACCAACAAAGAATGGCTGGTGCTTATAACAAAAATGTCAGGATAAGGAAATTCCAAGTTGGAGATATGGTATTGAGAAAAGCATTCCAGAATACCACCAATCCTGCTGATGGGAAATTGGCACCAAAATGGGAAAGCCCTTATTTGATCGAAGCCGAAGCAGGAAAGGGGGCATATAGACTGCTGGCCATGGAGGGTAATTTGTTACCAAGAGCCTAGAATGCTGTCCACTTGAAGAAATATTTCATGTGAGCAGGATCCTTCTGGCACATATGATCCTTACATTAGAAGTATCCTTCAAGGATCCCTGAAGTATCGATGATCCTTACTCTGGTAATGTCCTAAGCTTGAACTCTTGTTTACATATTTTCTTATTTAAGGATAAGGATCATGTATCCTTCATCCTTCTCTCACGAGATTTTGAGTTCTGATAGTCCAGGTATCCTTAGCATATTGTCGACAATCTTCAGAAGCAACTCAGATCCTTGGGTTCAACCCCAGTTGTTTGGGCTTGTCCCCAGTTATCCTTGGGCTTGTCCCCAGTTTTCGCCTGTAGCGCACGATGATCCTGGTATAGTTCACGTCTTTGGGACCAGTACTCGCTTTAGGGGCTGATAATTCCATCGTACTGGCTATACCTAGGATCCTACGTATAATGGTAGACGTACCATACATCCGTTCCTAAGGTTTCTAACGTTTTCACGTTAGCTAAGGTTTTGGCATTTTCATGTCACTAAGTTTGGATAGTCGCCAGTGAGGGCCATACTCCAGTTTACATACAATCCTTGGGCTTGTCCCCAATTATCCTTCGGGCTTGTCCCCAGTGATCCTTTGGGCTTGTCCCCAGTGATCCTTCGGGCTTGTCCCCAGTGATCCTTTGGGCTTGTCCCCAGTTATCCTTTGGGCATGTCCCCAGTTACTAACTTATCTATGATATTGGCTTAGTCCCAAGTTATATTCTATTTTCAGGTTTTCAAAGATAAACAATTAAGGATCCTCAATCCTTATTATCCATTAAAGTTCTTCCTATGGTTATCCTGATTAAAGGTTAGGATCCCAACTTGGATTCTCAGGTATGATCCTTAACTGTTTTGATTACATTCATTATTTTGAATAACCCTTACACTTTGACAACTGAACCTATGATCCTTAAAATTAACTACTTTTTGGAAGTTTTCGACTATAGGATATTTGATCCTGGATCATATCCTAAATTTCTTAAACATAATTTGCTTAACCTTTCTTACTTATACAAGTATAAATCAAAACAATTGAAAGTTCAAAAGATATACAAGGATAACATCACAGGATAAGTCAAAAGTTAAAAGTTTTATTCATTAAATATTAACCCCTTTTTAAAGTTGTCAAAATTGCCAACCCACGTTTCTACCAGCAAAACGTGGCCCGTCCACATGGGTTGGCAAAGGGTGTCCATTGTTCATGCGGTCATAGCAAGTGCAGGAAATTAAAGGCGGCAGGATCACAATGGCTTCATCCCCCAAACAGAGGATCCCTCCATCATATGTAATCCTACCTATTGTTCACATGATCCTAGATCCTTAACCCTAAACCTATTGTTCAAATACAGACCATAATTGTTTTAAAACATCACAACCACCAAACAAAAAAATTGGGCTCCGGCTAAGTCTCGAAATTTCCATCATTGCCCAATCCTGCAGCTCAATCCTCCGCTGCACCATCACCACCGGCTCCACTTTCCTCTCCACCATGATCCTTGCCAGCGCCTCCACCCTCAAGCATCGGGATCTCCTCAGCCTCTTCATCATCCTCCAGCTCTGCCAGCCTCGCCTTCCAGCCCTCCACGTCCCATGTGCTCCTGTCGAAAGCAGGATCCTGAGCCTCCATAGCCATTTGCAGCTGGATCTTGTACATAGCTATTGCAGCAGAGACCTTGGCATCTTGGGTGATCTCATGCTTCTCATAGTCAAAGTTAATCAGCATCTTGGCAGCATCATCCTTGGTGGCTCGAAGCTCCTTCTCAAGATCAGCTATCTTGAGATCCTTCAACACCCCAACCTGTTGAAGGTCAGCAATCTGGCGATCCTGATCCTCAACGTGGCCAACATATGTCTCTACCTCAGCAAATTTCTGCGAGGAAGACAAGGAATGACCTTAGAAATCAAGTAATCCTTAGACTAGCAGGATACACAAGCAGGACAGTGATCCTTACCTCGTTGATGTAATCCAGACACTATTGGCGGAGCAGGGGCAGACCTTGCAAATCCTCAGAGGCCTTTCTCTTCTTGCTTCCTTTTCCCCTGATAGGTGCTTTAGGGGCTGAAGCAGTTGGGCTAGCAGCAGGAGTCTTCTTCCTTGCGGATTTGACATTAGTAAGATCATCGATGCCGAACTTCGAAGCAGACTTAGAGGATTTTCCAGCGCCTGCACAACCAAAACAAGATAGTATCTTAATTTTATTTGACTCTCATTATATAAGTACTCCTTAAAAGAGGATACTTACTTGACATTGTGACAGAAGCAGAGGATACTTCCTGAGAATCCTGGGTGGTGACCTGGAAAGTTCTTATTTCAGGATCAAGCTTCCTAAAGGCCAAGAGTCTCTCTTTTGCAGCAGGAGTCAACTTAAGATGAGAAACGGATATAGCTGCACATTAAGAAAACAAAAGAATGTCAGTGATCCTTATGCTAAAGGATAAGTTCTACGGTGATCCTTCCAGGATCCTCTATCCTACCATGGGTAGCCCACTTCTTGGGCAGATCCCTCCCATCAGGGATGGTATCTCTCCTCACAAAAAAGAACCATCGCTTCCAGTTCATGTCATTTTTGGTAACTTTGAGAACAGGGTGCTCTTCTCCAGCCTTTCGTTTGAACAAGTATCGGTGGGATCCAAAAGTTGTGAGATCATACATCTCAGCCAGCTCCGCCATACCCAGATCAATTCCTTCTTGTTCGATGATCCTTTCAAGGCTGTATAAAACCCTCCAAATCATCGGCATAGCCTGGATATAGCAGATGCTGGTAAGAGAGAAAAAGGACTCGGTGAACTGAGGGAAAGGATACGAGTATCCTATCATGAAAGGAGTGACCGGGAAAGCAACCCAAGTCTCAGAGATGTAATCGCTCAGAGCGGTAGGGCTAAAAGATTTAAAGAGGGTGTTCGCCGAAAAACAGTGACGGATCTTGTCAATTTGAGAATCAGTAAAACAACACCTCTCGGTGGGGGAATCCTTGATGATCCCTTGACCCTTCAAGGGGCTGTTATTCTTAAGATCCTTGCTGGGAGAGTTCCGGAGCAACATATTGAACGAAATAAGAAAAATAGAGCAAGCAAGAGAGAATGTGAAGGGGAATACTTGTTCAATCCTCTGGTCGCGGTTATAAAGGGAAGAGTCCTTGAATTTAAATGCAAACGATCCTATCCTTATTTCTATTTATAATGATGATTTGTGCAGGGCTGTCACCTCCATGACGTCAGATCGCAACGGATAGTTCATTCTTAACGGCTATATATCTGTTGAGTTAGTTATAGATAAGATCCGGCAAAATATAACTCGTTAATATTATATAATTACTCCTTATATTTTGGGGGCAATTGTTAGGGCAGGATTTTAATGACCTGTGATCCTTACATGATATCCTAACAAGTGATCCTTGTTTCTTTGGCAGATAGTGATCCTCAGAAGAGCTTCAGGATCAGGATCATGGATCATCCTAAGGATCCTCATACTAACGATTGTTCTCTTTGAATTTAATGTTGTTTTGCAGGGATTACGAGTTGGACCTGGTCTTGGCAACGTTATTAAGGAATCTTTCACGTAAATCTCGCACATACATCACCGGAAATAGACGTTGTGGAGAATATGGAAACTTAGCACAAATTACGGGCAATTAGTTAGGCTAAATTTACTTCTATTTCTAAAGGGGTAACGAGCTAGTAGTTAGGTGACTTGCCTAAAATTCAACCACACACGCTTATATAAATGGCACTCTACAACATTCATAAGACACAACACATTTCTCACACGCTCTAGCATACGATACTATAGTGATCCTTGTACCTAGCTCGTTACCATCCAAAGTTGTAAACATTGTTTGTTATATTGAAGTTTGGTGATCGGTAGTTTCCATCACCCGAGGTTTTTTATGCCGGAGATCGTTCATTGATCAAGGGCTTTTTCCTCGTATAAATCCTTGTGTCACTTGTGCAATTTTCATTTAAGTGGTCCTTATCTTTGTTCATCATATCAAGCATCATTCCCCGTTTACAAAGTGTTTGGTTGCATAATCCTTGTGTGATTTTTGACCAAAACAGTCATGATGCATCAGAATGCAAGACCAAGAAGCTGAAAGATGTTGCTTACTATGAAAAGAAGCTTGAGGAAGCTAAGAAGCAGCAGCAGCAAGTCAGCTTGATTGCTGGGACAAATACATGGCTATCTGATGACTCTTCTGATGAAGAAGAAGAAGAAATGGCCAACTTCTGTCTCATGGCACTTTCTGAAGACATACAAGAAACTTCAGGACAACAGGTAAGTTTAGACAATCTTGATCTTGAACACAAGCTAAATGAGCTCATGTCAGATTTTTTAAACCTGCAAGTTAAACATGAATCAGATGGTAAAAAATCTGATGAGTTACAAAGGACCTTGAATAAAATTATTCTTGAAAACCAATTATTAATAGAACAAAGTTTAGACCAAAGAACTAAAATTGAGTTCTATGAAAATGAAAGAAGAGATCTTTACAAGAAAATCAATGATAAAAAAATTAATGTGAGAGGTTTTCAAGAAGCAAAAGAATTCATAAATTTCATTGAGTCCACTCCAAAGAACAAAGGAGAAGGTTTGGGTAATGTTAGAACAAATAATAACAAACCTACTGTCTTTGTAAAAGCAACTCAACAGATTTCTGATAAATTTACATCAGAATCTGATTCTGAAACTTGCAAATCAACATGTTCTGAATATTCCTTTGATAAACCCAACTTTGAACCAAAAAGAAGTGAATGCAATCAAGAGTCTGTAAAAACTCCAGAGGCAGTTCACTCATTTTTTCAAGATTATCCCATCATTCCATCACAAGCAGGAACATCAGAAATTTCTGATGAATCTTGTATGTGTGTTGAGATACTGAAGCTTGTTCAACAACATCTCCAAAAGAAAAAGAAAAATTATGTTAATGGCTCAGCATATAACAGAAATTCTGATGAAAGGTCATTTAGAAGAAATAATAAGACTAAAATATCATGAGAAAGAGTACCCAAGCATGACTGGGTACCTAAAACCCTCTAACCATTCCATTTCAGGACCATCATGTGCAGCAGATCTGGTACTTCGACTCAGGAAGCTCCAAGCACATGACTGGGGATAGGAGCTTACTCGGCAACTTTGTTTCAAAGCTGGGTAAAATGGTGAACTTTGGAAATGGAGTGAAAGGGAGGATCATGGGATACGGATGTATCAGGTACGGATGTTTGACCACTGAAAGAGTAGCCTATGTTGAAGGCTTAAAGTATAATTTTCTTAGCTGTGGTCCATTTTGTGACAAAGGTTTTCAGGTAACATTTTTACCAGAAAAATGCTTGCTAATAGGTATGGATGATAACAAAATCTATTTAAGTGGCAAAAGAATAAGAAAATCAATTTACTACTTTGATTTCAAAGAAGAAAATGAACATCCAAAATTATGTTTATTTTCCAAAATCAACAAAGGAAGTAGTTGGTTGTGGCATAAAAGGTTGGCTCACTTAAATTTCAAAAACTAAAGCAAACTAGCAAGTAAAGGTGTGGTAAAAGGATTACCTTTTATATCCTCTAAAAAGGATAAAATTTGTGATGCTTGTGAGATGGGAAAATCCAAAAGAAGCTCACATAAATCAATTTCTGAATCTTCCATTACACAAAATTTGGAACTTTTACACATGGATTTGTGTGGACCTATAAGTACAGAAAGTTTTTCTGGAAAGAAATATATACTAGTAATAGTTGATGATTTTTCCAGATATACATGGGTTGAATTTTTGAGAAAGAAAAGTAAAACACCTGATCTGATCATTAATTTTATCATGAAAATTGAAAACCTGTTAAAATTAACAGTCAGAAGAATCAGATTAGACAATGGGACAGAGTTTAAAAATTCAAAAATTGAGAGCTTTCTTGTAAGCAAAGGAATCTCTCATGATTTTTCAGCTCCCAGAACCCCTCAACAAAATGGGGTTGTTGAAAGAAAGAATAGAACCTTAGTAGAAGCTGCTAGAACAATGCTTGCTTATGCTAAAATGCCCACTCACTTTTGGGCAGAAGCAATTGCAAATGCATGTTTTACTCAAAATGGAACCCTTATCAACAAAAGGCTAAACGAAACACCTTACAACATTATAAATGGAAGGATTCCAAGTGTAAAATTTTTACACACATTTGGTTGTAGATGCTTTGTTTTCAATGATTTTGAAAGCCTTGAAAATTTTGACAGAAAAGCAGAAAAAGGTATTTTTCTTGGATAATCTTTGTCCTCAAAAGCTTATAGAACCTTTATTCTTAACACAAGGACAATCAGAGAAAGTTTATATGTCTCATTTGATGACTCATCAGAAACTGAGGTTTCTGATGAATACATGAAAGAAATAAATTTTTCTGATAAACAAGAAAATTATGAGCATCTCTTTGAAATGATATCTGAAGATTTCCTAGAACATGATAAGTCTCTCACATATAAATCATCAGACATATCATGTACTAACCCTGCAGAACAAGTGAATAGCACATCAGAAAGTTAAAATTCTGGTGCATTACACCCAACAGAGGCAACTGTTCAGGGGGAAACTTCAAATCCATCAGAACCAACAATTGTTCACAACAAGTTAAGATGGATCAAAGGACATGTTCATTCTGATATCATTGGCAATCCAGCTGATGGTGTGAGAACAAGATCTGCAACTGCACATGAGTGTGCATATGCTGGGTTCTTGAGCAAAATAGAACACAAATCTGCCAAAGAAGCTCTGAATGACCCAGACTGGATACAAGCTATACAAGAAGAGCTGGATCAGTTCGAGAAGAGCAAGGTATGGGATCTGGTACCCAAGCCTAAAGACAAATCTGTCATAGGCTCAAAATGGGTATTCAGGAATAAATCTGATGAAAATGGCATAATCACCAGGAACATAGCAAGGTTAGTGGTCAAAGGTTACTGTCAACAAGAAGGTATTGATTATGATGAAACTTTTGCACCAGTAGCTAGGTTAGAAGCTGTAAGAATTTTTCTTGTTTATGCAGCATCCAAGGATTTCAAACTTTATCAAATGGATGTAAAATCAGCTTTCCTGAATGGTAAAATTGAGGAAGAAGTTTATGTGCAGCAACCAGAAGGCTTTGTTGATCCAAAATTTCAAAATCATGTTTATAGATTAAACAAAGCCTTATATGGGTTGAAGCAAGCTCCTAGAGCCTGGTATGAAACATTATCAAACTTCTTAATCAATTCTAGGTTTACCAAAGGTACTATTGACACCACACTTTTTCTCAAAACACACAAAGGTCACACCTTGTTGGTCCAGATATATGTTGATGACATTATATTTGGATCAACAAATGAAAAATTTTGCAAAACGTTTCAAAAGTTGATGACCAACCACTTTGAAATGAGTATGATGGGTGAGTTAACCTTTTTCTTAGGGTTACAAGTCAAACAAAGAATTGATGGAATATTTTTGAGTCAATCAAAATATGTGAAAACAATTCTACAAAAATACTCACTTGAAAACTGCTCTGTTTCAAAAACTCCCATGGCAACAGGGAACAAATTAGATTCTGATAAAGATGGAATAAGTGTAGATATCAAAACCTATAGAGGGATGATAGGGTCATTGCTATATTTGACTGCAAGCAGACCAGATATCATGTTTGCTACATGCTTTCTGGCCAGATATCAATGTGATCCTAAAGAATCCCATTTAAAAGCTGTAAAAAGGGTTTTCAAATATCTAAAAGGCACTTCAGAACTTGGTCTCTGGTATCCAAAGGATACAAACCTTGAATTAATTGCATACACAGATGCAGATTATGCAGGGTGTAAGATTGACAGAAAAAGCACATCTGGTGCTTGTCAAATCTTGGGGGAAAAATTGGTATGTTGGGCAAGCAAGAAGCAAAACTATGTTGCCACATCAAGAACAGAATCAGAATATGTAGCAGCAGCAAGTTGCTGTTCACAAGTGCTGTGGATGCAAACTCAACTGAAGGATTATGGAGTAAATATGACAAAAATACCAATTCTATGTGATTCAAAGAGTGCAATTGCAATAACAGAAAATCTAGTTCATCACTCAAGAACCAAACACATGGATGTCAGATATCATTTCATAAAAGATCATGTGGAGAAAGGTAACATTGAAATGTATTTTGTTCCAACTGAAAACCAAATTGCTGATATCTTTACAAAGCCTCTTGATGAAAAGAGACACAACTTTTTGATCAGCAAACTGGGCATGGTTAACTTAAAAGATGAAAATTTTTCAGAAATCAAAGCAACACAAATTGAAAACCAAATTGATGATCATCAAAAGACTGATAATCAAAGGACAATTAAACAAAGTTCTGATGAAGAAACCCAACAATCTGATGGAACATCAGAAGGTCTAATAGATCATCAATAAATGTGATGATTTATCAGAAATTCTGAAGAAATATCAGAAAATCTGATGAAAACATCAGAAATTCAGATACACATAAGAAATTTTGTTTAAACTGCAGGATAATCATTAATCATCAAAGATCCCTATCTTCATACATATTCCATTTGTATAAATTCATAGTTGTGCTTAGTTTATTTTTTGTTGTTGCTGTTGTTTTTTTTTTTTGTATTTCATTAAAAAAAAACAAAAAGGGGGAAAAGTAACATGCATATTGATAAAATTCTATATTACTGAGAAAGCCATTGATAAAATTCTATATTATTTAGAAAGCCAACCGTCTCAATATATTTTTTTTTGGATTATTGGATTTTATCTTTTTACTGCCAATGCATGCAACGTCATTTTTTCATAAGAAACTCAAGTGACACATAGGCACTAGAATGATTAGGAGCTATATGAGTAGCCGCCTAGTCATTAAATGCTTACTCACACATAGGGGCTTAGTAGACTGTCACATTCACTGCAACAGATATCGTCTTAATTGAAGAGATGAAAATTTTTTTAACAGGCTGTTAATATCATTTATGAAGATCTATCACTCTCATCTATAAATATCAACAACCTGAAAAGAACATACTTTACACCAAAATCATCTCTTCAAAAGCCCTTTGACAGAATTTTTCTTATCCGAAAATGGGTCGCCCAAAATTGATGAAAGCAAATCAATTTCCTCTCCCACTTCACCGACTTCATAATCTTAGGTTAAGATCTTACTTGGAAGGACCTGCATGGGATGACTGCAGGTTTGTGTACAATATGATAATGAGAAGTCCTTTGGGCTTTGCTGTATCATTATATGTCACTATTTATCCCAAACTTCTTCAAGATTTCTGGTGGAACTCTGATATCATTTTTAGTGGCACTTCCATGTGGAGTGAGAGTGAGGTTATGGGGGTTAAAATTAATCTAAACGAGGAAACACTCAGAAATGTCCTCAGACTGGGTAATGATCATGATACTGAATTTCTGGATAAGGCAGATGTGCAACTGACCCTGACTGAAATGGGATATCATACATTCAACTTGTCAAGGGCAATTAGCAAATCTGGGTTTATACCACCTTTCCAGTTTTTGGTTACACAGCTAAGTGTCTGCTTCTCCAAGAAGATTGGACACTTCAACGAGCTGTCAAATAGGATGATGGAAGTGGTTCATGCTATTGTACAGGAAAAACCATACAACTATGCTAAGTTTCTCATGAGGGACCTAGCTGCAAACGTCCACCACCGATAACCTTTTCTGATCTACCCTCGATTCGTTACCAAGGTGATCACTAGTCATCTGGACTTCGGAGGAGTGAGAAGCTGCTATCCAAGGGCTGAGCTGATACTTCAACAAAACACAAGTGAGCCCACCCTGGTGCCATCTACGAATCACACCGGTCGAACAACCAACCTTTGGTTATATGTGAAGTGCATGTACAACGTACTGGATGAGGAGGAGAGTGATTGGTGTTTGCTTGTTTTATTTGTTTCTGTTTTTGTTGTTTTGTTTTGTTTGTTATATATTGTGTTCTTTTAAATTTTTTTGTTTTGTCAATTAATCTAGGGGGAACTTAGACAATATGTCTGATAATAACAAGAAAAATCTGATGAAATCTGATAGGATTTAGTGAAACAAAGAAAAATCTGATGATCAATCAGAAAAACTGGGAATTTTTCTAAAAACCCATGTGAACCATCAGAATCTGATCAAACACCAGAAAACTCTCAAGATACACTGAAAATCTGATAAAATATCAGATAATCAGAATATTTTAAGAAAAAATATCTTAACAACCAGGAAGTTTGACATGTCAACAGAAAGAAACGTCAGAAAATACTGTCTTTAACCAGATCAACAATGAAGCAATGAATGTTAACATTGAAGAATATGATATGAAGTGTCAAATTCTCATTGAATTTCTGATCAGAAGCCCAATAGCTCATGCTCTTACAAAGACCAGAGAGGTACCAGAAAGACTTCTACAACAAGTTGTGAAAACTCTCACAATATCAAATCAAATGGAGTTGACAGCACATGTGTGGGAAAATATCTTCATTACAATCTCACCGGAGAAAATAAGGGAATGCTTGGAACTACCCTTAAATCAAGGCTATGAAGAAGCACCAGAAAAAGAAGACATGTTCGCACAACTTGATGCTGTAATGGGCTGCAAGACAAAGATTTCAAAGATCAATGAATTCAAGAGTAACAAGCTACTTGCCTTCTGGCAAGTATTAATGGAGATACTGAACAAGTGTTTATCATCAAAAATTGGAGGTACATATCAAATAAATATGAATATTCTGACAATCATGTTCAGCCTCATAAATGGGTTGAATATTGATTTTGGAACAGAAATATTTAATCTGATCAAAAGATTAATTCTGACTAAAACAGGAAAGATAGATTCACATCTACCCTTCCCCAGATTTCTGTCAATCATAATTTCTGATGAATTTTCTGAAAGAAACTTACAAATTCCAAAGTAAAAAATTGTGTGGAAAGCAGAAATTTTGAGACCTTGGAGTGCTGCAGGGTCTTGGAAGTTGGATTTTGATGTACCTGTTCTGTCAGATAGTATGATGCTTCTGATACTAGAAGATTCACCATATAGAGCATAATATCTGAAGATGTTAAGCAAAAAGGCAGAAAACAAAGAAGGTTTTGAAAATGTGTCTCCCATGGAGCATGATGCATAAGAATCAAGCACACCAAGAATGGAGCAGCAGGATGAATCTGATCCTCATCCAGCTGATAAAGATGTGAATATGAGTCCTGTGGCAGAAGAACATCATGCTGAAGTCTCACATATGGGAGAAATAGGTGAACAACACTCCAAACTAAACTTCATTTTTCTGAGAGTGATTTTGATGAATCAATTTAAGGAATGCATGAAATCTTACATAGAGGTACTGTTTCCACAAAACAAAATGTGAGTCAATCCAAAGACCCATTTTCTGAATCAGATTCTGAGGAGGAAAATGTGGTGGCAACAGGTAGAGATCAGTTTTCTGATCAAGGAAACCTGGATGAGAAAATTAAGAGTTTCTCAACAACTCATGGAGAATTTGAAAAGGTTCAAGGATATGAGGAAAACCAGAACTTGAATATGTTTCAATTTTCTGGTGAGGATACAGAGAATTTTGAATCTTCCAATCCTCTTACCCTTAGAACAGCAGATAATGTGTTTTCTGCTAGTGTTAAAAGAGGAACATCTGTTGTTTCTCCTATTTTCCAAGGACATCAATCTATGTCCCATAAACAACTTCACAAGGAACTTGAAGATACAACTGCAACTGAGAAAACAACTACAGAAAGAAAACTTGATCTGATACTGGAAGAAGTCAGAAATCAAAAATCAGAGATCAATGCCTTATCAGAAACAGTCAAAACTGTGCAGAAGCAGACAGAAGATAATGTTGCAGCTCTCAACAAACTACAAGAGTCATCAAAAAACAGAGAGAGCTCATCAGAATTCAAGAAAGCTCTCAATGAACATCAAGAAATCAAGAGACAGATGGCTGAGGTTGCTAATGCAGGAGAAAGCTCAAGTTCAGGAAGAATTCTTGAAGAAATACAGTTCCTCGGAGCCAACAACAGCAACATGGTTGAGGCTTTTGAGAAACTGTTAGTAGAATTAGTTGCACAAAGAAATCAAGAAAATCAGGAGTTTCAGAAAATGAAGAAACAAGAAGAAACAAATACTCAAGCTCTTACAAATGTTTATCTATTAGTAAAGAGATGGCAGTATAATGTTGCCACTCTAGCAAAGATTGATATTCATAAACTGAAAACTCCAATTCCACAAGAAAGACAAGAAAGAGGATCAGAAATTCCTCAACAACAATCAGAAAACATTCAGCAATATCAAACCAAACAAACAAAAACACCAATAGCCCAAAACAGAAGCAGCTCATGGGTCCACCTCCAGATAAACAAAAGTCACTCATGGGTCCTCCACTAGATATCCCAAAGCCAGACACTTCAAAGGTCCAACAGAAAGAACATGTTCCAGTTCAATCATCTTCTACAGCCATCACAGGAGAAACAGACCTTAGCATAAGGTTGGATACAAAAGAAAAGAGAAGAATGGAGCATGAAGTGACCTCCTCTCAAAGGCCAAGAAAAATAATGAGAGAAGATTCAGAAGGAAACATCAAAGAATCAACGGTGCTGAAGGGTGATTTACACATAGTTATGTATCCTGAAGAACATCTAAAGCACTACTACTAGAAAGGTCCAGAAGACAACCCAACAAGGCCACTCTCACCAATGAGTATAAACATTGTTGAAGAAAGACACAATGATAGCTGGGTAATATTGCATAAACACCTGACCAATCCAATAGTATCTATTGAAAGAATTGATACTTTGACCACTGAAGGAGGAATACTGGGTAATGAAGGTCAAAACAAGTATACCTTGATCAGAAAAGATAAAAATGTACAAAAGGTTACTGATGCAGATCTGGCTGATGATATTCATCCAAAGGACATAGTCAAAATGAAGAATATCATTGATAAAGAAAAAGGAAGTACAGTTGTGATCAGAAGAGCCTTTGACAGTCTCAAAAGGGCAGGAGCAAAGTTATACAACAGGGCTGCATTGGCAGATTTTAATCTTTGTATCAATTTTGAGTACAACAACAAAGTACAAATACCTCCTCCTAACACCACAATTCCAGGTGAAATTCCTACTAAACTAGTAAGAACTAGAGCAATCTTTGAAGAACCAGAAATGGGTGTAGTCTTCAACGATGCTAACAAAGAGGAAGCTCTGTTCAGAATCAATGACATATGCAGGTATTCAAATCAAACTCTGAAATATATAAGAAATTGCATGAATGAGAAACAAGAGCAGCTCAAAAAGAAGGGAAAACACAATGAACAGCTGAGAAAAGCCATTGAAGAGTGCATTGAAAACTAGATGGAAGCAAGAGGTTGGTATAAAGAAATGTACAAGGAGACTCAAAAGGCAATAGATCACAAGAAAAGGTTGAAACCAGGGGACAGATACAGAAGTGGAGTGAAGATCAATTAATGATTTGATGAGATTAAAACTGCTGTTTTTGAACAATTTTTTTGATTTATTTCGGTTTTGAACAATGGTTGGTTTGACTATGTTTCATGTTTTTGAACTTAGTTGTTTAATTTTCTTTTCTTTCAAGAATTAGTTGAAGTTTGTTTATGTTGAGATAGATATAGATAGTTCATTTTCTTACAATACTTGGGGGGAAACTGTTAGGAAACTTTATTTGTAAGTATTGAAAAAAATCTCAATCAACTGAATCTCTGAAGAGATAACAGTCTTGAAGATCAAAACAAGAAGAAGAAGATCAGATAGGACAACTGAAATGCACAACATCTACGTCAAAGAACTACAAGTTGATCAAGAGCTGAATTGGATTATCAGAAAAGGCCACTTCTGATGAATCTGATGATATTTCTAGTTTCTGACGATTCTGATCATCAAGATTTTTCTGATGATTTGTTCATCAGAAATTCTGATGAAGTGGATTCATCAGAATTCTGATGAGATACCCCACTTTTCTGAAATTGGCTCTATCCTGCCACACTTATCGAAGCAAGTTGACATTATTGAATCTCATGATGAAAAAGGCAACTTGAATGAATGATTCAATGTATATGTCAAATGGCCACTTTTTGCAGGACTTATTGCATGAATAAACTATTGTTTATTCATGCACCCAGCCTTCTTGAGTTTAAAGCTTAGCATTCACATACAAACACCCAAACTCCATTGCTCTTCTCACCCACAGAATTCAAGATTCTGTATTAGATAATAAACTTACAATCACCTTGTAAAACTATTTTGTTTCAAAGTGATATAAACTTGATAATTCTGTAGGTCTTGTTCCTTGAAAGTCTGATTTCCATTTTCGCACATCTTTTTCACATCTACTGAAATCACTTGCCATATTACGTGAAAAGAAGTTGTTTAGGCCATACTGGGTCCAACAGTGATGATTCACAATCTCATTCAGGATCATGGATCCTTCCAATCATGAGATATATACAACATGGAGAGATCCCTACAGGACAAAATCCTAGAGCTTTTAAAGTCAAGGTATCTCAATTTACAATATTAAATAACATGTTATATAAACGCTCTCTTGCAGGTCCATTTTCGAGTTGCATTGAGGATCCTGAAATTCAAGAAGTCCTAAAGGATTTTCATGAAGGAGATTGTGGAAACCACACTGGGGGCAGGGCATTGTTCTCAAGGATCCTTAGGACAGGATATTATTGGCCTACTATGAAGAAGGATGCTGTGGATTATGCCAGGAAATGTGATGCTTGTCAAAGACAAAGCAATATCCTTCATCAACCGGCAGAGCTCCGGCATCCTATATCCTCTTCTTGGCCCCTCATGAGGTGGGGAATGAATATAGTTGGTAAACTTCCCAAAGCACCAGGAGGAAAAGTGTTAATGCTTGCCATGAATGGTTACCTTTCCAAGTGGATAGAAGCTGAAGCCTTTGCTCAAGTCAGAGAAAAAGAAGTGATATCCTTTATTAAAAGAAATATTATTACCAGATTTGGTATTCCTTCTGAAATTGTTTGTGATAATGGATCCCAATTTATTGGGAGTAGAACTACTAACTTTTGTGACAGCTGGGGAATTAGGATGATAACATCAACACTACTCCACCCATAAGCCAATGGTCAAGCAGAATCATCCAACACGATCATCATCAACAACTTGAAGAAGAAGAATGGATCCAAGAAAGGAAAATGGGCAGAAGAGCTATCTTATGTGCTTTGGGCTGATAGAACAACTCCCAAGAATGCCACTGGTCAAACTCCATTTTCTTTAGTGTTTGGGGCAGAATCAGTGATCCCTACAGAAATGGTGGTTCCTACTGCTAGAACAAGCATCCGTGATCCTGAAGGAAATGCTGGAAACTTGGTTCAAGACTTGGATACCATAGAAGAACTCAAGTATTTGGCAAGAATAAGAATGGCTAGTTATCAACAAAGGATGGCTAGAGCTTATAACAAGAATGTCAGGATCAGGAAGTTTCAAGTTGGTGATATGGTGTTAAGGAAAGCATTCCAAAATACCACAAATCCTGCTGATGGCAAGTTAGCACCAAAGTGGGAAGGCCCTTATCTTATTGATGCTGATGCAGGAAAGGGGTCATATCGATTATTAACAATGGAAGGTGATTTGCTACCAACAGCTCGGAATGCTATCCATTTAAAGAGATACTTCATGTAATAAGGATCCAGGATCCTTAGCTATTTTCGTGTCCGATGTCCAGGAAGGATCCTTAGAGGATAGATGATCCTCACTCTTGTAATGATCTAACCCCGATTTATCCACTTCTTTGATTAACATATTTACAAGGGGAAGGATCCTGGATCCTTTATCCTTTTTCACTTAGTCTTGAGTTTTGTAGAAGATTGGTATATCCTTGACAAAGGATCAAGTATCCACAGAAGTCTCCTAAGTTTTTGGGCTTGTCCCCAGTTTTTTGGGCTTGTCCCCAGTTTATCGGGCTTGTCCCCAGCTTTTGGGCTAGTCCCTAGTTTCGCCAATAGTGCACGATGATCCTGATGCAGTTCAAGGCAATGGGACCAGTACTCGCTTTATGGCTGACAATTTCATTGTACTGGCTGTATTCAGGATCCTACGTATAATGGTAGACGTACCATATATCCGTTCCTAAGGTTTCTAACGTTTTCACGTTAGCTAAGGTTTTGGCATTTTCATGTCACTAAGTTTGGATAGTCGCCAGTGAGGGCCATACTCCAGTTTATACAAGAACCTTTGGGCTTGTCCCCTGTCCTTTGGGCTTGTCCCCAGTCTTTTGGGCTTGTCCATAGTCTTTTGGGCTTGTCCATAGTCTTTTGGGCTTGTCCCCAGTCTTTTGGGCTTCTCCCCAGTTTTTTGGGCTTGTCCCCAGTATATTGGGCTTGTCCCCAGAATTGTTGGGCTTGTCCCCAGTTGCTAACCTTTATCTTATGTTGGCTTAGTTCCAAGTTATGTTCTATTTCAGGTTTCCAAAGCTGAATGATTAAGGATCCTTGAACCTAACCTTTTACTAAGGTTTGTCTTTTGGTTATCTTGATTGTAAACATTAAGGATTTAAGATCCTAACTTGGATTCACAGGTATGATTCTTATTTACCTTCACTTTATTCTTAATTTGTTTAAGTACCCTTATTCTTTGACAACAGGATTTATGATCCTAAAGTTATGCCAATTTTTTGAACTTTTCGATTATAGGATATTTGATCCGTGATCATATCCTAAACTTTTTGACACAATCGAATATACTTTTGTCTTAAACTTGCAAATTCAAAGAAATAAACAATAACAACTAAAAAGAAATAACATATACAACATGAGATAGCCAAAAGATTAAGGTTTTATTTATTTGCCAAAAGTTAAACCCTTTAAAGGTTGTCAAAATTGCCAACCCAAGTTTCTACCAGCAAAACGTGGCCCGTCCACTTGGGTTGGCAAAGGGTGTCTATACTAAGTGTTCAATAAGTGCAGGAAATAAAAGCGAGGGGTACCAAAGGTTTCATCCTCCACAAACAGAAGGATCCATCCACCTTTGTTACCCCCTATTGTTCAAAGGATCAGTGATCCTTAAACCTAGATACTATTGTTCACCATTACAAACCAACCATTGTTCTAAAATCATCAACAACCAAAAAAACTACCAAACCATAAAAAATGGGCTCCGGCCACGTCTAGAAATTTCCATCATCGCCCATTTGCGCAGCTCACACCTTCGCTGCATCACCACCAGCCGCTGCATCCTCAGCCTTATCCTTCAATCCGCTGCCGCTTGCCTCGATTGCCAGAACCTCTTCGGTCTCCTCTTCATCATCCAGCTCAGCCAGCTTGGCCTTCCATCCTTCTTGGTCCCAGGCAGTCCTATCGAAGTTAGGATCCTCAGCCTCCTTCGCCATCTGAAGCTTGAACTTGAGCATAGCAATGGTGGCAGAAAGCTTAGCACCCTCCATCACTTCCGCCTTCTCCTGATCGGCAGTAATGTGGGCCATGACCAGCTCCCTCTTTACCAGATTGACATCATTCTCCAGGGAGGCAATCTTCTGATCCTTCGCCAGGAACATCTTCTGGAACTCCAAGTGCTTCTCCTCAGCTTCCTCAGCATACGAATCCATGAGCTTCTGGATCTCAACAAATTTCTGCAACAAAAGGGGAACACAAGTCAGGATCCGTTATCCTCAATATGGGAAGAACAGACCTAAGGATCTGGGATCCTTACCTCAGAAACATATTCCTCAAACTGGTACTGGATGAGAGGCAGACCTTCAAGAGTCTCAGCGGTTTTCCTCTTCTTTCCACCCTTGCCCTTGGTGCTGACAGCCTTAGGAGCTGGGATGCTAGGACTAGCAGCAAGATGTTTCTTGCCAGACCGAGAGGAAGCAAATGCATCAAGAACACTGACGCTGAAGCGAGAGGCTGATTTCGAAGACTTACCAGCGCCTACAAATGACCAACACAGATAAGTATCCTTATTCTACATCTATTTAAATATTTCATTATACTTAAATGTGAATACTTACTTGACATGGTGACTGAACCAGAGGATACTTCTTGTGAATCCTTTGTTTTGGGCTGGAACGTTCTAACAGCTGGATCAAGGTTCCAAAAGGCTGCGATTCTTTCTTTTGTTGCAGGTGACTCTATGAGATAAGAAACTTAGATAGCTGCACGATGGAAACAGAAAAGGATCAGTTATCCTCAACAGAAACAGAGTCATCCTATGATCCTTCTATAAGGATCCTATATCCTACCATGGGTGGCCCACTTTTTTGGAAGATCTTTCCCGTCTGGGATAGAATCCCTCCTGACAAAGAAGAATCGGTTTCTCCATTGAGGATCATTTTTTGTGGTCTTGAGGACTGGGTGAGGATCACCAGGTTTGTGCTTAAACAAGAAACGGTGTGAACCATGGTTGACAAGATTATACAACTCGTCCAACTCAGACATCCCTATCTCTATACCCTCTTGCTCGATGATGTTCTCTATGGTGTACAAGACCCTCCACCTCATCGGCATGGCCTGGATATAACACATGCCGGTGAGTGTAAAGAAAGATTGAGTGAAGGCAGGAAAAGGATAGGAGAATCCTGTCAAGAATGGGGTGGCCGGAAAAGCAACCCAGGTATCAGAGGTACAGTCACTCTTCACAGAAGAGTCAAAAGGTTTAAAGACGGTATCTGCCGGGAAGCAATGGCAGATTCGATCGATCTCAGGGTCGGTGAAACGACAGAGCTCAGATGAAGGATTTTTTATAATCCCTTGGCTTTTCAGGGAACTATCCTTCTTTGCATCCTTGGCCGGTGAGGATCAAAGAACCATCTTTGCCGTGGATGTTCAGAAAATCAAAGATCAAAATAAGTAAATGAAGAGAGAAGGAGGAAGAGAGATACCTGATCAGTTTCCGAATGAAGATTTAAAGGGAAGTAACACACGAATTTAAATGCCTCTTGATCCTTATCTCTAATTTCGAATTTATAATGATGATTTGCAGGTTGTCACTTTGCTGACGTATGATTTGCAACGGCTAGTCCCGTTTTAACGGCTATATTTACGTTGTTCAGTTCGTTGCAGATAAGGCACAAAAATATGACTCATTAAGTTGTATTTTATTCCTCATATTTTGGGGGGCAATTGTTAAGGATGGATTTTCTAAACCTAAGGATCACGGATCCTCAAGTGCAGCCAGGATCACGGGTCCTCAGTTCTGTTCGAATTAAGGATCTTCAGAAGACGTTGCAGGTTTAAGGATCCAGGATCCTCAATATTATCCTAACACTAACGGTTGTTTCCATTATATTTGAACTTGTTTTGCAGAATGAACGAGGAGATTCCAGGGGAATATGCTCCCATATTCTACACGTGTTTAGCTTGGGTGACCGTTTTGGAAGTCGTGGAGGGCTAGCACAATTTGCGAGATGTTTGTTACATAGTTTATTTCTATTTTTAAAGGGGATAACAGCTTGATAGTGAGAACAATTAGCAACACACACACTCTTGAAAGCTCTCGGCAACATTTTGGCGATTATACACATATTGCACACTAGTGATCCTTGTAACAAGCTTGTTATCATCCCGATTTGTAACCTTTATTTGTTCAATAGAGTTGGTGATCGGTAGTTTCCATCACCCGAGGTTTTTTATGCCGGAGATCATCTCTTGATCAAGGGCTTTTTCCTCGTATAAATCTTTGTGTCTCTTGTTCATTTCATTCACAAGTTGTTCATACAATTGCAATATAATTCAAGCATCACACCTCACAAAATAAGATTTGGTTGCATTATCCTAGTCTGATTTTTGACCAAAACAACAACAATGATCTATTAATCGTGTGTCGGTCAATCTAGAGTCAACTTTTACAATTTACATCTTCTGATTTTGCTATTCTTGTGGTTTGGATGTGAATTGGGGCTTGACGAGTTGCGTCAATTGCCCCTTCTTTGTATTTATGTTGGTTTTTGCTCTCTTTGCTCCTTTTGCACATTTAAGCTCTTTTAACCCTGTAAATTAAAAAGGAACAGAAAAACAAGCTTTTTCCAACATTAGTACTGAAAAAGGGTTGATTTTACGTCGCATTTGATATAATTTATATGTTGTATTTTAAGCACATCACACGGCCATGCATCTGTATGCACGGGCGTGCCTGAGGTCTTTCTTTCGTGTCCACCAAGTTGTTCTGATTCTTTCAAAAGGTGGACTGAGGCGAGAGGCACGACTGTGCCTCTGTTGTGCATGAGGGTGCTTTTTGGAAACTTCGTGTTTTCGTCCGGTTTTAATCGTTTTTTGCTTCTTTTTTATTTTGGACCTTCAAATCCTACAAAAACTGAAAAGAAACGACGTAGGTAGTGTGTCCATTATAAATTGCCTCAAAAGTACTAATAAATGTGGGTAAATTCATATTATAAATATGTATAATTGGTGGTACATCACTTATATTTTCTATCACATATGTTGCTCCTTCTTCTGACTTCCATCTTCACCACAATTTGAGAAGTAGATCCAAATTCATCACTCCTAAACAGCCCATTCCCAGCCCCCTTAGACGTTTCGGTTTTACAACCGAGTCCCACGCCAATTTTATTTTTATCTCCCACACCTCCCCAAAGAAATTTCTCCTCACCCTTTCCAAAGCCTCAATCGAAAGAAAGTAGAGAGGGATGCTACTGGGCCCCGCCTTTATGAGAGTAACTCTTCCTCCGAACGACAAGACCTTCGCCTTTCATGAGTTAAGCCTCATCTTTACCTTATCAATGATGGTCCCCCAATGCTTTGAGAATCCCATATTCGCCCAATTGGCAGCCTAGGAAGTTAACAGAAGGAAAGACACCTGACGCCTATGGATTGTCGCCAAGGAGACCACATCCGTGTCATCCACCCCAACCCCATAAACCTTGCTCTTATGAAATTTACCTTTAGACCTAATCTGGCTAAGAAAACGACAATAGGAACATGGGCCAATAATGCAAAGATTGACAAGGAGTTGGGAGTGACGGGATTGCAGCCCAATGCAATGATCAGGAGAGCGGTTAGAATGGGTGATAAAGCCCATTTCTGGAAAGATGCTTGGTTTGGTACATTTCCTTTAAAACATTACTTCCCATTGTTGTTTGAGTTGGGGGGGGGGGGAAGGGGTGCTTGGTTTAGGATTAGGTGCGGCGTGGGGTGGATGTGGAACTAATGTTCGAGTGGAAGTAGAGGAGGTTGATTTTATCGGATGAGTAAAATGGCGAGGTAGATGACCTCACTGAAATGGTGAACTCCTACTATTATTATACCAATTCGGATGGTTGGGTTTGGGCAGTGAATTCAGATGGGGTTTTCATTGTCGGGTTGGCTAGGAAAGTATTGGTAGACGTGAGGTTCGGGTTGGGGAACACATTCTTGGTTTGGCAAACTTGGTTACCGATTAAAGTAATTTATAGACTGCAACTTTTTTATGTTGTAGAATACTAAACATTTCGGTTAATCATTTATGGGAACCATCAGTTAACTCGGCTATGGTTAGATTAAGTTGGGTATTTGTTCAACCATAAGGGCCACCGGGCGCATGCGGTAAGGGTGTTCGGCAAGTGGTTTGCCGATAGGCAACACCGCCGTCACCATATTTGCCGAGCCGAAATTCAACGAATTCAGCGATTGTTTGCCGAGACGAAATGGATGGATATCATTTAATTTTTGACCGTTTAATGTTGTTTCAACGGTAATATTACCGTTTGAATTAAGAAAAAGTTTTTTTTTTTTTTAAACCTATACACACATTTTAAACAAATTCACACCAACCCACATCCTCATTACTCCAAATCTATTCTATTTTTTATAAAAATGGTTGAAGAAATATCCATTTTATTCCTACAGGATAGCAGCGATTCATCCGATAGTAGCATAAGCTTTTTCCAAAAACTCATCGAGGAAGCCAAACTACAATACACGGGCACATCTAGTAAGAAACGATATGTTCGTCGTTGTCGTGAAAGTGGGCACGAAATCCTTATGGCGGATTATTTTATCGAGGAACCGAAATATAACGAAAAACTTTTTCTATTGGTGGATTCCGACGAAGAGTAGTTAATTTATTTAGTTATTGTAATGTTGTTTTTATTTTTTTTAATTTAGTGTAATGTTTTTTTTATTTTATTTTTAATTTAGTATAATGTTTTTTTTATTTTATTTTTAAATTTAGTGTAATGTTTTTCTTATTTTTAATTTAATGTAAGTTAAAAAAAACTTGGTTAGCCTAAACTCAATTAGGCATGTGTCCCTTGTATTTTTGGGTAATACGCAAAAAGTTTAGGCAAATAACATGGCATAATTCAATTGGGTGGGGGAAAAACTTTGCCTAAAGAGGTTAGGCACGCACCCCCTCACCCTAATGGAATCATCCATAAAAGTAAGCAAAAATATTAGGGGGCGTTTGGTTCGCGGAATGATTTGGAATTGGAATTGGAATTTGTATAATAGGAATTGGATTTGAAATTTAAATATTCCAATAGAAATTGGAAATTGTTGGAATTGGAATCTCAATTCCATTTTTGTTGTGTTTGGTTGTCAAATGAATTGAAATTAATCACCCCGGCACCCACAACCACCGGTTCGGGTCAAAATGGTTTGGGTCGAAACGGTACGGGTCGAAACAGTTCGCATCGAAACGGTTCAATTCGAAACGGTACTTGTCAAAACGGTTCGCGTCGAAACAGTTCGATTCGAAGTGGTTCAGGTCGAAACGGTACGGGTCGAAACGGTTCGCGTCGAAACGTTACGGGTCGAAACTGTTCGCGTCAAAACAGTATGGGTCGAAACGGTTCGAATCGAAACCAGTATGGGTCTAAACGGTACGGGTTGAAACGGTGCGGGTTGAAACGGTCGAAGATTCCAATGAATTTACTTTAATTCCTTCACATATAGAAAGAATTTTGAATTTCTTTAGTTAAAGGAATTTGAAGGAATTCATGCCTAATTCCAATTCAATTCCATTGTCAACCAAACACATACATATTGGAATTGAGATTCCAATTCCATCAAATTCTGTGAACCAAACATTTTAAGAGATGGAATTCAAATTCCAATTCACTTAAATTCCATTGAATTCCTGGGAACCAAACGCCCCCTTATAAATGCTAATATGCATCGTAGAGATTATGTATGTGTTATGATAGATTTAGAGAGTATTCATGATTTTGTAAACAATTCAAGTCCACGATTGGTTCTTGAATCCATAGTTTTATGTTTAACTATGTCATTAGATTCATATATTCTTCAATTGTCAGTTCGATTCCACTAAGCAAACGTTAACTCTAATGTTGAGTGTCTAATAATGTTATGGAATTAATCTTTGAAAAAAATACATCCTTTTTTTTTTCTATCCTATATTTGTTTATCATATTCAGAACCACCCCTTTCGAAAGATAAAATACAGTTTGTTTTATCGTTGCTATTATAATTTGAGTAAACTAGGACCAGTAATATGTACAACCCATATTCTAAACACACACATATGAGAAAAAAAAAAGCGAGAAATAGTTTGATTGAAAAATAATGATAAGAGTAAAATGCTAAAATGGTCCCTTAGTTTAGGTTGTTTTGCCACTTCAGTTTAAAAATGAAACTTTTGTATCTAGGTCCGTGAAGTTTTACTTTTGTTGCTATTTTCATCCAGTTTTTAAATTGGGTTAGAATTTTCTGCTAACTTCTCCCTTTTTTGTCGTTTTCCTCGATTATTTAAAATATATTATGCCATAAAATGATGATTATACCGTTCATTTAAATGAGGAAAACGACCAAAAGAGGAAAAGTTAACAGAAAATTCGAACCCAATTTGTCACTTGGATGAAAATGGCAACAAAAATGAAACCTTAGGGAGCCAAATACAAAAAGTTTCATTTTAGACTAAAGTGACAAAATTGAGCTAAACTCGGAGATCATTTTAACATTTTACTTTGATAATAATTAAGGAAAGAGTAAATTGGGCCTCAGTTTTAGTGGCCTGTTATTACCAAAACAAAAATTAAGATGGGCTAAGCCCATGTAGAAAGGATTCTTACCCAAGCTCGAGCATGCTCTCCCTGGTTCTGCCTCTCTTTTTTCATCCTATAAAAATAAAACCCCAAGTATGATATAGACTTACGGAAAACAAATATAAACTTTAATTAGAACTAGTTGATTTTTTGCCCCCGCGTTGCGGTAGGGACCCAATGTCTGCAAAACGCGTATCAGCAGCAGATATCGAATATCAAAACATAAATAAAAATGACGTGGTAAGGATGGTCACTTCGTCCTAAAAAAACGATTTTAAATAACCTAATATATAATAATAATAGGACCCACACGTCCTACACGTTGAAAATTCGGTTGTTTTCAATTTAGTGATTACGGTGCTAACACGTTAAAATATGGATGAGCTCAGTACTGGTAACAACACCGAAAGCACCGATCCGGAAAATCATCGAAATTAGGTACCGACACCGAAAATGGTCGGTACAATATGGTATGGTATTTGAAGGTAAAAATCAATAAATACAGGTATGGTGCTAGACCGGTGTCGAATCGAAAGTAACGATTCTGAAAACACCAAAAGGTGGGTACCAAATTAGTACCGAAAATGATTTGGTATAGTAAATTTGGTACCGATACGATACCGGTTTGATTAAAGGATTTGATACGATTTGCTCATCAAAAAAGACAAAAAAGAAAACAAAATAAGTTGTGTATATAAAACCTCATTCAAACGAAATACAGTTTACTTACTGTGTGTATGAGAAGTAATCTAAACGGTGCAATTACTTGCATTGCTACGTTGCTACAGGATTTGATGAGCTCGGTATCAACCGGTACCGAAAATACCGTTACCGAAATCCCCAAAAGTGTGTACCGGTACCGAACATACCTGGTACGGTACGGTACGGTTCGGTACTGGTACGACACCGGTATTTGAAGGTAAAAATTGGTGAATACCGGTGCCAAACCGGTACCGAAAATACACCCGATTTGGTAAAAGTGGGTACCGGTACCGGTACCTGATACTATTTCTTCAGTCCTTAGTGATGTTACTGGTACGGAACCGGTATTTGAGGGTAAAAATCGGTGAATACCGGTGCCGAATCGGTACCAAAAGTACACCCGATTTGGTAAAAATGGGTACCAATACCCAAAACTATTTCTTCATTCCTTAATGATGTGTTGGCTTCAAAATTTAATATATTATATATACACTGTTCATTAACTTCTAAATTTAATATATAGGTAATTATAAAACGTCAACAGATAAATGATGATGTTTTTTTTTTTTTTTTGTTTTGTTTTTTTTAGGTTATTGGATTTTAATAATCATAAGTTTCATCTGTTGGCTGATAATAATTCCAACTTTAAATATCCCCTTCAGCGATCACAACTTTTAAGAATTTGGCCCTCATTGACCTTTTTCCAACATACGTGCACTTAAATCATTTAAGGAGTCTGTCGGTGCACTTGAATCTATTGAGCATATCAAATCCTTATATGTTAGAAAATGATTAATGGGGACCAAATTCTTACAAGTTTGGATGGTTGAATGGAATTTTTAAAGTTGAAAATATTATCAACAAAACATGTGAAACTTAGTATTATTAAAATTTAATAACCTTTTCCTTTTGTCGGAATATTCCACGATCTGATGAGCGAAATGATTATTACAAAATTTTAGTTTTATTCTACTTAAGAATGGGCCAAGGACTTGTTTGCTATCATAAAATGATTGAACGGTATAATAATCGTTTATTTGAATTTAAAAACGTGTTACTAATAGGTGAGTAATGATGACAAAATATGTAAATTCTGAAAAGAAAATAACAAAGTTATTACAAGGCCCACATAATTTACATTATCTTAGGAATGAAGGGTGGGGGTGGCATGAGTTGGGTCATCAATCGTCATCAAGGACCATTAATGAATTTTTACACCATCTCTTGACTCATCCACCATGGTATGCATGGATTAAACCATGACAACCATGAGCCTCCTTTCCTTTTCCTTTTAGCAAAAATAAATTAAAATAATAAATAGGATATTGGTTTGAGTCATGACCACACCCTTAGGGTAGTGGTTTTAGATAATGGATTAGAAATGAGTGACATGACGCTGATGTAGAGGGTCATGGTGACCATAAGGATTATTACCACATACAACACTCTTAATTGATGATTATATACAGAGAGGTCAGAGGTAAGGGTTAGAATATAAAAAAGTCTAACAATTGTGAGAAAAAGGATGAAGAGATTAGGTTGGAAAGTAGTATGACTTGTAATTCATGTTAAACGCTAATAACATTTATTATGCAATATTATATTTCTAAAAAAATTATTTTTTATATGAGTATAATATTGCTATATAATTTAAAAAAAATTACGTGTTAATTGGGTTTTTTTGTCTGTTGTCTACTGAGTTTTGTATGCAGTTTATTGTAGGGGTGTTTAAAACCGGATATCCGAAAATTCGGATATCCTAATTTCGGATATCCGAAATTTTCGGATACCAGATTTCACTATCCGAGTCCGTATCCGAAATTTTGGATGTCTGGAATTCGGATATCCGAAATTTCGGATATGGATTCGGGTAGTGAATTGGATATTCGAAAATCCAACTTTTTATTTAATTTTTATTTTTTATTATTTTTTTTATATTTGGATACGGATATTTTGGATAGTTTCAGATATCCGAAATAAGTTTTCGGATAATTTCGGATATTTTTCGGATATTTCGGATATTTTCAGATGCTTCGGATATTTTCGGATATTCAGATATCTAAAAATGTTAGTGTATTTATGTCTATCGCCTCCGTCAATCCAAGTCGTAGCAGAAACATCTTAATATTAGACTTTATATTGTAATAATTAGATGAAAAGGCAATATGGCACTTATTTAATTAATGAGAACTCTCACTAAGCCCCTTGGCCTATAAATAGAGGAGTTAGTGTTAGAGATTAAAACTTTTGCACATTTGGAGACTTTAGAGCATTGGATCTAGAGAGAGAAAGTCTAGAGAGAGAAAGTGTTGTCCACGTGATTTAGGTGTTGTACGTTTTCAGATCATTGAATAGAATCACCGGTTATATTACGTCTTGTGTGTTCGGTCACGTTCGTGTACGGATTCCGCACGTTACCCGAGTCGGTTCGCAATCGTTACGGCGTCAAAACCGGTCCTACAAAAAAATGAAAATTAAATTTTCGGATATTTCGGGTATCTGAAATATCCGAAAATTTTGAAAATCACTATCCCAATCCAAATCCGAAAAATTCGGATATCCTAATTTCAGATATCTGAAATTTCGGATATCTGACTCTTCGGATATTTCAGATTCGGATATCGGATATTTCGGATTGGATTTTCGGATATGGATAGTTTTGAACACCCCTAGTTTATTGTGTTTTAGTCTGCTGTTCAGTGTGTTTTGTTTGTTGTCAATTGTGTTTTCGCTTGTTGTCTGTTGTGTTTTTAGACTATTGTTTATTGTGTTTTTTGTCTGTTATTCACTATTTTTTTAATCTGTTGTTCATTGCATTTTTAATGTGCTGTCCATTGTGTTTTACACAACTTAGTTTTCAAATTAAATCAATTTAAAAAATATAGCAATAGTATACTCATATTAAAGAAAAAAAAGTCGCTCGACTTTGTAATATCATTTTTTTTAAATAAGGACGTATAAAAATGTTATCGACAATTAAAAATGATGGGTGAACTTGCATGTGAGAAACATATGCAACTTCCTTTCCCCCTTGACGCATTTGCCCTTTTTCCGTTGGTCCCCACTTGGAGACATGTCACTCTCAAATTCTTCCTACCTGTTATGGGTGGTTTTCCGCTCATATATCCTGGATTATATTCTGACTCTGTTACTTTAAATTGTGATCAGGATATTGGTAACATCCTGATGCAGTATCCTGGTAATGACTAATTGTTCGCGTGCAGATTAGCAAGGAATGCTAGCAACGGTCGAGAAGACTGCTTCTCTTGAAGACTCGGACCTGGTGGTTGAGAAGAGAACGTTGAAGCCGCAAAGAAGGGGTCTCCAACGTTCCAAAGGGAATATTCGGGGCATCCCCTATTTTTAGGATAGTTAGTTATTTCCTTTTGCTTTATATAGGAATGATCGGATCAGATAGAACACACACAATTTTTGCACACTCTTGCTTTCTACTAGCTGCAATCAATCACAAAACACTTACACTTGTACTCGCATCGCATTGTAACACTTAGTTGATCCGTATCATATCCTGCATTGTATCCTGACATTTGAAGTAATAAGAATAACAAGGCAGCTGCGATTGTCAGCTCCCGAGGTTTTGTGCCGGCGATCTAGATTGATCAAAGGCTTTCCTCGTACATCTTGTGTCACCCCTTTACTTTTTTGCTCATTGTTTGATTGTAGATATAGCTTGATATCCTGAACTATATCCTGAAAATTGTTTTTGTTAACAACTTGATAAACATATTTTCCACGAATACTTCTAGCACACTACCTCACTTGACTAATTTGATCACTTAATTGCTTTGGTAATTTTTGACCAAAACAATTTGGCGCCCACCGTGGGGCAAGTGGTGCTATTTTTACTAAAAGCTTTCGTAAAATCATTACTCAGTTTTCTGTTTTCAAAACTTTTTGCTACACTATTTTCAATGGCCTCAAGATCAAACATGAGCTCTTCTACCATGTCTGCTACAACCTCTGCAACAATTGGTTCGGTGCTTCCACCACCTCCGAGGACGCAAGCCTCTTCACAGCCTCAGGATCTTCCAAGAAGGACTGAAACTCATGTGGCTCAGGATATTATCCCCACTCAGAATGTTCAAGGATCTGCTGTCCCAGGGGGAACTCCTATTTTGGCTTCTAATGATGAAATTCTCACTTTGTTTGACAGTGTACAGGATCAGATGAAGTAACAGCAGGAGACCAACCAAATGCTGATAAGAGAGATACAACTCTTGAAATCCAGCTCAAGTAGACCTGCTGAGGATTCCCGCACTCCCTTGCAGCCCAGGGCTTTAAACTTTAGTTCGGCAGTATATACTGAGGATCACAGGGGCAATATTGTGCCTAGTCATTCCCAGAGTCATACTCCTGAGATACCCTCTTCGGTCAGGGTGTCAACTGTGAGAAGCTCAGGATATGCTCCAGGATACGGCCAGAATCCTTAGGCTGGTAATGTATCTAATAATAATAATAATACTCTTGCTACTAATGGTATTAGATCTTTGCAGGATGCAGGTATGACATCAGCATTCTCTAGGGAGCTCCAGAAATTGAAGGACATGATATCCAGTGTATCTGGGGTGGTCCAGCCAATTCCAGAAGTGTCCCAGGATAGCTACAGGATATCCCGGTTTGCATATCCTATTTGTGATGCTGAAATCCCGAAAAGATTTCAAACCCCCAACATGAAGCTCTATGACAGAACCACGGATCCTGAAGAGCATATTGCTCAGTATAGGGAAATGATGGAAATTAACCCTATCCCTCCGGATCTCAAGGAAGCATGCCTCAGGGTTTTGGCTCTACTCTGACAGGATCAGCCTTAAAATGGCTTCTAAACGTTCCACCTCTTTCAATTACATCATTTGCTCACTTAGTCAATTTATTTAACAGTCAATTTTCTTGTAGTCGAAGTTTTGAGAAACTAACCAGTGATCTCTACAGGATAACTCAAGGACCTCAGGAATCCTTAAGGGATTATGTGAACAAGTTTAGCAGGGAATCTCTGGATATCCCACATCTTGATGTTGCAATAGCTGTGCAGGCATTTAAAATGGGGTTGCAAAAAGATTCCCAATTTTATCAGGATCTTGTAATGAATCCTTGCAGGAACCTGGATGAGGCTCAAAACAGGGCCTTGAGATACATTCGACTGGAAGATGATAAAAAGATGCAAGAGAGGATGAATTCATCCTCAACTTATGAATCAACTAACAGGAAGTCAGAATCCTCATACAAACCATATCGCTCTAAGCCATTTGGCAGGAATGACAGCAAGAAAGTGGATGCTGTTGAAGACGAGGATCCTGAGGAGTATCCTGAATTGTTAGAATATTGTTTTTCTGTTAATATACCTCAACTAAAGTATGCTACGCAGGGTTTAGGAGACAAAGCGAGGTGGCCTAGGAAGAACCAACAAAAAGCTGATTGGAAGGATAAATCCAAGTGGTGTGCCTTCCATGAGGATTTTGGACATGTTACGGAAGATTGCATTGCTCTGAGGAAGGAAATAAGCTATCTCCTGAGCAAAGGATATATGAAGGATCATCTGGGAAGAAAGAAGAATAAGGGCCAGGATACTAAGAAGGATCCTTAACGAGCAGCATCACCTCCTGCAGATGCCAAAATAATTAACTTTATATCAGGAGGATCCGACATTTGTGGAACCTCTTATTCTGTAGCAAAAAGACATGCAAAGGAGGCTAAGGCAGAAAGGGGAGATAAGCCAACCAGGATGACAACCGTCACAACCGATAAAGTGATAACGTTTGACAGTGATGACAGGGATACTGTCCAGGATACCCATCACGATGGTTTGGTAATAACTTTATATGTTGCTAATCACTTTGTGCGCAGGATACTGGTGGATAATGGCAGCTCTGTTAATATTATTCAGCTAGAAACGCTGAAAAGGATGAATGTTTCCCCGATGGACATCACTTCGAAATCCACTGTACTTGTCGGGTTCAGTGGAGAGGCCAAGAATATTGTGGGAGAGATAAAGCTGCCAATATATGTTGAAGGAGTCAACTCAATGCAATGCTTCTGTGTCATGGACTCCTTATCCTGCTACAATATTATATTGGGTAGGGCGTGGATCCATGATATGAAAGCTGTGCCATCAACCTATCATCAGAGCATCAAGATCCCTACCCCTTGGGGGGTTGTCAAGGTGGAAAGTGATCAACAAGAAGTGTAGGAGTGTTATTTTTCTTCGATGAAATCCTCAACAAAGCCCAAAGCAGGATAGCAATTAAAGATGCGATCCCAGGATATAGCGGAGGCTTCAAAGCAGGATGTTAGGAAAATTATCTTGGATCAGGATAATCCAGATATCTCGGTGCTCGTAGGAACCAATATCCCTCAGGATATTGAAAAACAATTGACTAACTTTTTGAAATGCAGGATGTCAACATTCGCATGGAAGCATGAGGATATGACAGGTATTTCCAAGGATATTATAACTCACAAGCTCGGAATTGATAGGTCTTTCAAGCCTGTCCAGCAAAAACGAAGGAAGTTTGCTCCTGAACGAAACGCAATAATTCAGGAAGAGGTTGAAAGATTATTAAAGAGTAAGATGATTAGGGAAGTCAAATTTCCCAAATGGCTAGCAAATGTAGTTGTGGTTCAAAAGAAAAATGGGAAATGGAGAGTTTGTGTAGATTACACAGACTTGAACAAAGCATGTCCTAAAGATCCATTCCCACTGCTTCATATAGGCTCAATGGTGGATGCCACTGTCGGTCATGAGATGTTAACCTTCATAGATGCATCCTCAGGATTCCAGCAAATACAAAGGGAACCTTCGGACCAGGAGGATACCGCTTTTATGACACCAACAGGTATTTATTGTTATACTGCTATGCCTTTTGGTCTAAAGAATGCAGGTGCAACATATCAAAGATTGGTGAACATGACGTTTAAAGACAAACTGGTGGAGGTATACATCGATGATATGGTGGTAAAATCCAAGAAGGCTGAGGATCATCTCCAGGATATTGAAGGAGCATTTGATATCCTGGATCAGTACAACATGAAACTAAATCCTGCTAAATGCCATTTTGGAGTGGGGGCAGGAAAGTTTTTGGGATATATGGTGACTAAAAGGGGGATCGAAGCAAGCCCGAAACAGATCAAAGCTATCCTGGATATCAAGTCACCTTCAAACATGAAAGATGTACAAAGATTAACAGGGCGAGTAGCTGCATTAAACAGATTTATATCGAGATCCTCGAAAAAATGCAAGGAATTCTACGATATCCTGAAGAAGAATAAGAAATTCGAATGGGGAGAGAAGAATGAAGCAGCCTTGCAGGAATTGAAGCAGTATTTTTCAACTGCACCTCTATTGATGAAGCCCGAGGATGGTGAACCATTATCCCTGTATCTTGCAGTATCAGGGAATGCAGTAAGTGCTGTTCTGGTAAAGGATCACGAAGGTCAGCAGTATCCTATCTATTATGTTAGCAAAAGTTTATTAGATGCTGAAACTAGATATTCGCATTTAGAAAAATTGATATTGGCCCTAGTTATGGCATCGACAAAGCTTAGACATTATTTTGAGACACATAGGATTCATGTTAAAACTAATTATCCTGTTAAAAATGTGCTTAGGAAACCTGAGATGTCAGGTAGGATGGCTAAGTGGTTAGTAAAATTAAGGGCCTATGATCTAGTATATGAACCTAGAAATGCCATAAAGTCTCAGGCTCTAGCTGACTTTGTGGCTGATTTCAGTAGTGATATTCAAAATGAAGTAGACCTAGAAGTACATCAGCTAGGAGAAAACTTAGTACCATAGGGGGACATATTACCCCAGGCCATTAGATGTGAATTTCCTGCCACTAATAATTGTTATGGGTGATTTTCTTGTCATATATCCTGACTAATATTCTGACTGTGTTTGTTTTATTGTGACCAGGATACCGGTTCAAGATATTGGTAACATCCTGATACGATATCCTGGTAGTGACTAATTAACCCACGTGCAGATTAATAGGTGCAAGTCTCTAACGTTCAAATGGACTTCTTCTCCTCAAGACTTGGGCAAATCAGTTGGATTATAGACGTTGAAGCCGGAAGACGTGGACTACAACATTCACATATGCAATATTCGCTGAATCCCGAAATAATAGGATGGTTAGTTAGTTTCTTTTACTATAAAAAGGATTAATCGGATCAGATTAAGGCACACAATCTCTCGTACACTCTTTCTCTCTAGCTGCAAACACTCACAATACACTTACACTTGTATCGAATTTACATTGTAACACCTAGTTGATCCGCATCATATCCTGCACTGTATCCTGATATTTGAAGTAATAGAAGAACAAGGCAGCTGCGATTGTCAGCTCCCGAGGTTTTGTGTCAGCGATCTAGATTGATCAAGGGCTTTCCTCGTATATCCCATGTCACTCTTTACATTTTTGCTCATCATTTGATCATAGATACAGCTCAATATCCTGAGCCGTATCCTGAAAACTGTTTTTGCAAACAACTTAATTAACATATTTTTGAACACGTTCTCTTAGCACACTACCTCACTTAACTAATTTGATCACTAAATTGCTTTGGTAATTTTTGACCAAAACAATTTGGCGCCCACCGTGGGGCAAGTGGTGCTATTTCTACTAAAAGCTTTTGCGAAATCATTACTTGGTTTTCTATTTTCAAAACTTTTTACTACACTATCTTCTATGACAACCGTCACTTTTCCGTACATTCCGTACACTAATTGAACAGTAATCTGTACTTTAATAACTGTGCATGATCTAGTTTACAAGAGAAATGAATTTTTGATTACTGTTATATACGTACAATGGCATTTCACATTACAAGACTTTATTCGTTGCTACATGCAACACGAGATGGTTCTAATGATACACAGAACAAAATTGGCACCATTACCAGACAAACTAAAAATGCTGACGACGTTCAGTACATAGATAGACAGTATTTTGAGGCCCAGTAAGAACCAGAGACTACATATTACACTAGTATAGTGTGTAAGGAAGTAAGTACCACAAAACTCCTTTTCTAGGTGATAGGTAAAGTGCCGGAAAGTGCCTAAAACACACTAAAAGTGCAGAATTCTGCAGAAAATTACCAAAATTCAGCTATTTTCAGCATTTAAACTCCAAAATATAATGCACAAAAGTGGTTTATTGGTCCTGAATACTTTCCTAAGTGTCGGGGATTAAAAGTGCCACAAAAGGGTGCTTAATGAACACTAAACGAAATAACTTGACACTTTAATGAACTGGTATCTAACCGAACAATCGGACATCACCCAGGACACCAAAATATTGCTAGAAGCATTGTTTTATTATTTCTAAGCTAGTTATGATCCCCGAACACCCTAACACACTATATAACATATCCTATGCATAACACCTAAACTAATACACTTAGTTTTCAATTAATTACCTACTTATCATTCAAATTTACACTATACCCCCCTCATGATTCACGGTCACCAAGAGGTGTGGCCCACCCCAAATCTCTTATGATCTCCTAGATTGCATATGATCTTGCTAGGATTGCTTTAAGATTTTTCTTGGATTTGGGAAGATTCCTTTAGATCTTGCTTAGATCTTCCTCGGATTTGATTAGATACCTTCCCATGATCCTACGAGATATTGTGAGATCTTATGTGATCTTGTGTGATCTGTCACACCCCGACCACGTAAAACAACAAAACGTGGCGGAAACGTCGGGGAGTGTTGTAACAGAATCATTGTTTCACAACCATGGATTAAACAAATTTCGTTTTATTGAATTAAATGAGTTACAATGTCTTAAAAATAAAGAAACATAACAAAAATTAACTAGTCTTGCATCTTTTAATGTCACTAAGGTCTCGTCCAATCCTATGTGAGCATGCATCAATATCATCATCAAATATCATCAACTATTGTACCTGAAACACATGTGAAAATACGTCAGCATAAAATGCCGGCGAGTACATAGGTTTTATGAAAAATAGGATCCATGACTTAGGTTTAAGAAAATGTTTAACCAAAAACTTGTCATGAATCCAGTTTAAATGTTTGCTTTTATAAAACGTTTGAAAATCGATGATAGATATGTATAGTTAAAAGAATGATGTAAGGTTAAATGAATAACCAAGTAAAAATGAGTTTGTATAAAACAAACTGTTTTGTAAAACAATGTCTTGTGAAAAATATGTTATTTGTGTAAAAATGTATAAATCCAAATGAATGATTTAAATAACGCTACGCCATGTAATATAATACAAGCACTTATATATAGGAAGTACCAGCGGCGTATCCACCATGCTTGTATCACATTACACACTTCTCGTTACTCAAATCACTTACCCACATAAACCACCAATGTAAATTGCCCATGTCTAAACCGTTGTCAAATGTCAATCAAGTATTGTGTAAACAAAATGTCATGTATGGCAAGTGAAATATGTAACAACCAAACCATAGGTAAGAATGCACAAACAATGTACTAAGTATGCGACGGATGGACATACATAGCATGATACCAAGTATAAGATGTCTTGTAAAACGATGTACTAAGTATGATGAACATATAGCATGAAATGTTATGTAAAACGATGCACTAAGTATGCACACAATGGGCATACATAGCAAAAACATAATGAAATCATGTACTAATAGTGTACTAATGAACATAGCAAGTATATGATATAAAAGCATGAAATCATGAAAGTAACAAGTAGGCACATGTGTTTCACCACAAAATGTTTGAAAACAGTAAAAGAGGGGTCTATGTACTCACTTGAGAGTGCTTATAAGTCCTAGGATAACCACCAAGCAAAGCTAGAAGATCACAGAATCAAACGGCACCTATATAGGTATCTACATTAATAACCGGACCTATCGGAGGATCGGGTAGTACGAGGGTTCGTAGACCAAATAAGTATGGGAACTTGTGTAATATGGTTTAACAAAGCTTACGTACTAAAACGAAACCTATCCTAAGTGCTTACGACCCATTACGACCCGTTTAGGTAGCTTATGCTACTATAATGCGTCGTTTGCGTAAAACGCGTTCGGAAAGCCTAACTAGTCCTATGACAAGTATTATATGCCTTAACATGTCTTAATATTGTTGCTAAATCAGTTTAGATGTCAAAAATTACGTTACATAGGCTTAAAATGAATTTTGGCACAAAAGGGTATTTTGGTAATTTACCTAAGGCATAAGAACTACTTATCATACAACTACTTAAACGATGTGACCATAAGGTATAACCTCGGAAGGTTATTCCCTATACAACTATGGTCACCTAAAGTGTTTGGTCGGATCCTAAAGATCGACCAATTGGGTCGGGTTCGTAAGTATAAGCGATTGATTAGATCGCTTACCTTTACGACCCTAAACAAGCACAAATCTAAAAGCGACGAGCTAAACATGCTAGAACATGTTTAGTAGAGTTAGAAAACAAGTTTGGTATTAAAACAAACGGTTTTAATACCCTAGAGTAGTTTGGTTACAAAATACGCGAGAAAACGCATTTTGGCCGAAACTGCGACTCGTCACTGAGCCTAGATAACGTGGTAATCAGTAGGTATAGTCACTGGGGACTATGACCATCGTGATTACGCTCACGTTATGAAGTTCAAACGAACTTCGCATTGACCATAAACTGGTTAATGCAGAAAGTCAAACGCAGTTTGACTTTAACGCTAAAACGAACGAAAAACGCGAAAGAATACTTACAGAAGGTCCCCGCAAGATTCGAACCCGATTCACTCTCAGGTAGGAAGCATATATTTCCACTTAGAGAGTGTAGAATCAGATTCAAATGTGAGGAAGAATGAAATGGGTGAGGGGTATTTATAGATTTCCTTGAACCGTTAAGATCGTTCGTCGAAAAACGTGATTTGATCTAGACCTTACATGTGGGCACATGGTTTTCAAAAACCATGGGAGCCCCTAATGTGGACTATGTTCATTGAATATCATCCCATGGTTTTGCAAAACCATGGGTGAAAACCATTAACACTTCAAAATGGACTAGGTTCATTGAATCTGCCAGAAATTTCAAAAATGGTCCCTACACTTGTAAAACTTGATTTTGTTGGCACTTTTAAACCCCTTTAACCTCATTCCAAGGCTCTAAAATGATACTAAAGTATAGGGAACTTAAAATGTGCTCACAGACATCACGGATGTCGGTTCGTTTGGCCGTACGGTTGCGTTATTCGGTTAATTACGACGGAAGTCGTAACGAACGCAAAAACGATCCAAATTAAGCGACGAATGGAATTTTATCATGCCAATCACTAAAATAAAATATTTTAATGATTACATAAAATTTTTGGATGTCCGGATATATTCAGGACGTAAGATATGCGCAAAAATGCAAACTTATGCACTTTTGACGCTTTTAGTCTTTATTGATCAATAAAGTTTATTTTCGCATACCGAACCCTTCAAAGCCTATTTCTAAGCTATGTAAAGGATATTTAAGGTATGTTAAGCCTATGTCACTATTCCGGAGTGTTTGTTGCATTAAACTGGTTATATTTACGAATCAGATCGTGTATAACCTTCCAGAAAGCGATTTAAAGCCCGAAATCGAACAAGAATTAATATGTGCAAACGATACACATATTTACACAAAATACCAAGTATGAAATACAATATTTCATTGGTTTGGTATTTGTTTGATGGTGGTGGTGACACAGGTGTCACAGTCTCCCCTACTTTAGGAAATTTCGTCCCGAAATTTATTTGTAGGAGTCTGTCCGTGACTTTGTGTCAAATAACCACCAGAGATATGCAAGGGATAATCCTATCATTTCCTTAACGGACATTATTCAGAAACGAAAATGAATGGACGGAGTCATTTTCAACAGATGCTTCCTCAGAAACAGAAATGAAAGGATAATCAAACGGATATTCATTTCCTTCAACGGATATTCTTCAGAAACGAAAATGAATGGACGGAGTCATTTTCAACAGATTCGTCCTCAGAAACAGAAATGAAAGGATAATCAAACGGATATTCATTTCCTTCAACGGATATTCTTCAGAAACGAAAATGAACAAACGGAGTCATTTCCAACGGTTGCTTCTTCAGAAACGGAAATGAAGGGATAATCAAACGGATATTAATTTCCTTCAACAGATATTCTTCAGAAGCGAAAATGAACGGAATGAGTCATTTTCCTCAACGGATTCTTCATCAGAACGGAAATGAAGGATTAAACAAACGGATATTCATTTCCATCAACGGATATTCTTCAGAAGCGAAAATGAATGGATGATCCATTTTCCTCAACGGATTCTTCATCAGAACGGAAATGAAGGATTAAAGAAACGGATATTCATTTCCATCAACGGATATTCTTCAGAAGCGAAAATGAATGGATGATCCATTTTCCTCAACGGATTCTTCATCAGAATGGAAATGAAGGATTAAACAAACGGATATTCATTTCCATCAAAGGATATTCTTCAGAAGCGAAAATGAATGGATGATCCATTTTCCTCAACGGATTCTTCATCAGAACGGAAATGACGGATTAAACAAACGGATATTCATTTCCATCAACGGATATTCTTTCAGAAGTGAAAAATGAGTAGCTAGTTCATTTTTCTTCAACGGGTGCTTCATCAGAATTGGAAATGAGCAGGGTTCACTCTAGACGCATGACAAAACTCGTTGTGGTTTCTGTGCACTAAATTCCATAATTATGTACGCGTCCATAATTACGTAATTCCTTGCACAGTCCGCTCAATACATTTCATAATGTGTAGGGGAAGAAAATCAAACCTGTAATGAGTGTGGCTAGACTACCATAGGGTCCTTTTAATTAGATCGACAAATGATCACTTTAATTTGACCACCAAGGAGTCTTTTCAGCTATATCATCACATGATATTCCTAACCAGATTTTTGGATCAATCTGTTTAACTAGACCACTCAAGGGGTCTAATTTATGGAATAGTACTTCACAACCCCAGGTACTTAACTACAACGTAGAAGTCCATTAAGGATTTAAGATAGTACCTTTGGATATCCTACTATGAATCCCTTATACGAAGATATGGAAGATTCTATGAGGATTTGGATAACAGAAATTTGGATCACACAAAAACATAAAAGGGAACACATAAGCACATAATCACATAGTTGCTTAACTCAGTTATTAATTTGTTATCTTTGGACGCGGATACTTAAAGTACACCAGGAATCCAATCCGTGGATTTCATTTGGCACTTTAATCATTTTCAAGAATCTATCTATGAAGATAGAAAAATCTTAATAGGAATTCGGCTTTGTCCTTATTGAATTGTAATGTACGTATTGAATCATACAGAGAATTTAATTAAGGACTCCGATGAATGTTACTCACCCACAAGGATCTAATTATGAGGATAGAAAGATCCTATATGGATTTTGGAGTTTGTGTAACGAGAGGTGTTCCGACACCCTGCACTAGGCGTGCTTACGTCGATACACAAGGTAGAAAGTTCATGAGGTTGAGGCGCTAGATATGCCAAGGCGACATATGAAGCAGAAATTGAAGGTTAAGCAGCAGCAAGATTGTAACAGCTTTGCTTTGGATTGCAATGCGGCACATGTTAACCAAATGTCCCCATCGTCCACTGTGGGTACACTTAAAACAGGGTATTTGATTCGGATGATGACGGTGGCATTGATTGCACCAAGGAGCAGTTCCCTTATACAGCTTCATCCATGAGGTGAGTCATGGTGGTAGCTAAATCAACGGTCCTCTTGAGTACGACGCCTATTCGCTGGGTAATTGCAGCACCAGGTTTAGACATTTGAGTATTGTTGCGATGAAGAGGCATCTTGAAGACAATGGAAGGCATAGGAGGAAACAAGCAAAAGATAGTCAAAAGAGAATGACAACACATGAAGATTGTGACCATTTGTTTGTTACCAAAGGCAAACAAATGAGATAGTAACTAATCAAAGTAAGCGGGTCAATATAATGTATCGTGAAGACATGCTCGCCTATAAGTGGACACTCACCCCAAGAGTTCCCAGGTAAGAGTGACTGGTCCGATACTGCGGATTTGTACGAACACTCTAGCCTTAGACAGAAGACCCAGGGTACAGGCACCCACTCTTCCAGTTTGCACGTGTTCACATTATTTAGACCCAAACTTTGACGAGATTTTGAAAACTTAAAGGGTTCGAAACCTTATAACAAAGGGTTTAAAACCTAGTAATCAATCATCCTAGAACAGAAGATTACTTTTCAAAGCAGATCAAATTTATGTTCTTGTTGTGGTTATCACCTAAGGATAAGTGACGATATTGTTTATGACTAAACGCAAGTAAACTCGCGTTAGGGTCCTAGGAAGGTTATAGTCTAGGTCAAAGCATTACTAATAACCTAATTCTCTATAACCTGGCTCTGATACCAACTTTTCTGTCACACCCCGTGTCACACCCCCAAATTCCACCTGCGGAGTAACATCCGCTTGAGGGCGTGACTGACCAGGATCCAGCCACCAATTATACTAAGCATTGGTTAATAGTAAAATAATTGCTATCCAAAGTAGTTAGCAACATCGTAGTTTAAGTTCGATAATTAGTTTAAACACAAAAACAGCGGAAGCATAAACCAAAAAGATAGTTCAATGTTCAGGATAATTAAAACCCAACACACGGGTTTTGACGAACACTACACATTCCCAAGCAGCAGCTCCACAGTCACTGGTTACCTGCAAAGCATGCAGTAAGGTGTCAACAATAATGCTGAGTGAGTTCACTAGTTGTCCAGTTTTAATTACCAAAAACTTGTTTCACCAGTTAATTGACTCGTTTATACATGCCATGGGGAGCTACCCCAAAAGTTAGCGACTAAACTGTTTTTCCAATACCGAACACTAGGTAACCGTTTGCGTTTCCGCAGGATGCCCCGATGTCAATGTTCTATCATCATTGACGGATGCTTGAGTACATTAGTTCACGACCGATCCCAAACCATGGCACGGTGTGAGGTTGGTAAAACCTAAATAGCGCTATCAACTAATAACCCGTTCGCCTGGCCCCGGCGACTAATCGGTATTAAGTAGTAGGGACTTGAGTGATAGAGTTTCGTTTAGTGCCGTTAGTTGCAATCCGTATAAACAGTAATTAACTAAAGGCTCCCAATAACAAGGGAAGAAAAGTAAGTTGCATCCCTAATAAGGGATTAGTGTTGTTTGTAGTTCCGTTTCCCAAACCACCGGGAACGCATGCTTTAGGTTGTGAACTAACCTTGGGTTGCTCGGTAGATATTTTACTTGGTCAAACACGTTGGTCACCACGTCCTAGCATGGTTACCAAATATAGGTCAAGTTGGGGTACAAGTAATCACGTATAGCAAACACGTATAGACACACATAAAATGCACACATTCAACAGTTGGGTCATTGGGCCTGCCCTAACATCTTCGCAAACAAACAGTAACAGAAACACATGCAGCCCAGTCAACAGATAGTCCAACAAGCTTTTGGCCCAATAACACTTAGGCAGCCCAGTCGAGACAAGGGCGGTTTCGACTCGAGAATACACGGTCTCGAGTCGCAACCAAGGGTTCCGACTCGCAACCTCGGTCTCGGTTCATCATGCTTTGGTCTCGAGTCGCAACCAAGGGTTCCGACTCGCAACCTCGGTCTCGGTGTGCTGCTTGCGAGTCGTAACCGGGAGATCTCGAAGAATCACGTTTTGGTCTCGAGTCGCAACCAAGGGTTCCGACTCGCAACCACTGTTATGTGCACCTGAATCCTTCTAGAACCTGTCCTATGTACTAGCCAATGGCATTTTGATTTCATGGTAATGTGTACTATCCAATGAGAGTGCACCAACATGTTTTCTTGTCCGGTAATTAATCAAAACAGATCAAAACATGCATTTTTTTGAATATTCATACCACATTCAACTTGTTCTTCATTATTCATTTTCATTCAAACAGTTCATCTTTAGGGTTATCTCATCCTAAACAAGCATGTTCCAACAAACCGATTCATTCATGTGAACTTAGATGCAAATCACTAAACCTTCAATCCACCCAAACATGCATTTAACAATAATAATTATGTAACATTTATTCTAAGCACTATCAACATAAATCTATGATCATGAACATCTTATACTATCAATCATTCATCATCCAAATGTCTTAACACTTCATTATCATGCAAGAGTTCACATATTTCATCCATCATTTCAAACATTTCAAAGCAAATAGCACCATTATGTACCAAAACACCTAGTGAACATCTAAAATACTAACCGATTCAAGAGTGATACGAAGGTGTTCAAGTTGGTGCTAGGATGGAGCCTTCGAGTGATGATTCCGAGTCAATCCGAGAGTGCTCTTGTTGCCGGTTGAATCCGAGAAGGAGGAGAGGGGGTTGTGGTGATGTTCTAGGGTTTTAGAGGGAGTGTGTGTGAGCAAGAGAATGTTTGAGTGTCAAAATGAGGGAAGTGTGGCTTATGTGGGGATTTTATAACCCATTCAAGGGCCATGCACCCTTATGGGTTTCCGAGTGGGTTTCGTGTGAGGCTAAAGGAAGCGGCCCAACGGCCCATCGGTTCACTGTTCACTCGAGACCGGGAGTGGTCTCGAGTCGGGTCCTTGGGGTCTCGGCTCACTTGTAATACACATATAATATATATACATACAACACGTAATAACAGATAATTCATAGATCTCATTTAATAATATACGTACACGAAATGTTACATCAAGAAGGTTGTCCGAGAAAATCCGAAGTGTCACATTATCCCCAAGTTTTAAGAACTTTCGTCCCGAAAGTTAAGGCAGTCACTGTCAAGCTAGTATAAGTGAGAATGTTTCAACGGGGTGTCACATCATCCCCCCGTTAGTTTGGAATTTCGTCCCGAAATTCGGTTGTAGCTTCAGTGCTGGGGTTTTCGTTTGGGAACAACTGGGGATACTTGTGCTTCATCTGGTCTTCCCGCTCCCAGGTAAACTCTGGGCCACGTCGCGAGTTCCAACGGACTCGTACAAGAGGTATCTGGCTACGTTTGAGGATTTTGATCTCTTAATCCGTGATCTCAATCGGTTCCTCAGTAAAGTGTAGCTGTTCATCAATAGTTAGTTCCTTGAAAGGAATTACGAGCGTTTCATCTGACAGACACTTCTTCAGATTAGATACGTGAAAAACGTTGTGTACCGCACTCAGTTCTTCAGGCAGGTTCAATCTATAAGCAACCTTACCGATTTTCTCGGTAATTTCGAATGGTCCGATATATCGCGGATTAAGCTTGCCCCTTTTTCCAAAGCGAACCACACCCTTCTAGGGTGAGACTTTAAGTAGAACCCGGTCACCGACCTGGAATTCTAGTGGTTTCCTACGCTTATCAGCGTAACTCTTCTGACGGTCACGAGCTGCCGCCATGCGTTGTCTGATCTGGGCAATCTTTTCCGTTGTATCTACCACCATCTCTGGGCCCGTGATTTGACTATCACCGACTTCCGCCCAGCAGAGAGGTGACCGGCATTTACGACCGTACAATGCCTCAAAAGGTGCTGCCTGAATACTAGTGTGGTAGCTGTTGTTGTAGGAGAATTCCACTAGCGGTAGATGCTTCTCCCAATTCTTGCCAAAATCGATCACACACGCTCTAAGCATGTCTTCTAGGGTTTGGATGGTGCGTTCAGACTGCCCATCCGTTTGCGGGTGATAAGCGGTGCTCATGTCCAGACGTGAGCCAAAGGATTTGTGCATAGCTTGCCACAATTCCGAAGTAAAACGAGCGTCTCGGTCGGAAATAATTGAGGTTGGCACCCCGTGCCTCGAAACTACTTCCTTTAAGTAAATCTCCGCCAAGGTAGAAAACTTGTCTGTTTCCTTAATAGCCAGAAAGTGCGCGGACTTGGTCAATCGATCTACTATTACCCAAATGGTGTCATTTCCGCGTTGAGACCTAGGTAGCCCTGTAACAAAATCCATGGAAATTTACTCCCATTTCCATTTCGGGATTTCTGGTTGTTGGAGTAGGCCTGCTGGCTTCTGGTACTCTGTCTTGACTCTTGCGCAAGTCAAACATTTGCTGACATATGTTGCTATGTGGGCCTTCATGCCAGGCCACCAGTATGTTGTCCTCAAGTCATGGTACATCTTATCCGAGCCAGGATGTACTGAGTAACGGGACTTGTGGGCTTCGTCCATCACGAGTTCACGTAAATCTCCATAGAGTGGAACCCAAATGCGCCCTGTTACATAGTAAGCGCCATCTTCCTTCTGTTCTAATCGCTGTCTCGATCCTCGCAGAGACTCAGCCCTGATGTTTTCCGGTTTCAATGCTTCGACTTGAGCATTGCGGATCTGGGTAGGGAGGTTAGACTGGATGGTAAGTTGCAATGCTCGCACGCGCTTTGGTATAGTGTCCTTTCGGCTGAGGGCATCTGCCACGACATTGGCCTTGCCCGGATGGTACTTGATGGCGCATTCGTAGTCATTCAAGAGTTCGACCCATCGGCGTTGTCGCATGTTCAACTCCTTTTGCCTAAAGATATGCTCGAGACTCCTGTGATCGGTGTAGATAGTGCACTTGGTACCGTACAGGTAATGTCTCCATATCTTAGGAGCAAAGATCACTGCTCCCAGTTCCAAGTCATGCGTAGTGTAGTTTCTTTCATGCGTCTTAAGTTGTCGAGAAGCGTAGGCAATAACTTTCTCGCGTTGCATCAACACGCAACCGAGCCCATGGATAGACGCATCGCAGTATACCACAAAGTCGTCGGTGCCTTCAGGCAGCGAAAGAATAGGAGCACTACAGAGGTTATCCTTTAGCCTTCGAAAGGCCGACTCCTGAGCTTCATTCCACTTGTAAACAATGCCTTTCTGAGTAAGAGTCGTGAGGGGTTGAGCAATCTTTGAGAATCCTTTGATGAATCTGCGGTAGTATCCTGCTAATCCCAAGAATTGGCGAACTTCGGTTGGGGTCTTGGGCGTAGGCCAATTCTTTATCGAGTCGATCTTAGCGGGGTCGACGTGAATCCCGTCCTTATTGACCACATGCCCAAGGAAATGGACCTCTCGAAGCCAAAAGTCACACTTCGAGAATTTGGCGTACAATTGCTCATTGCGTAAGAGTTCGAGGATAAGGCGTAGGTGTCGTTCATGCTCTTCTTGACTTTTCGAGTAGATCAGGATGTCGTTGATAAACACAATCACGAATTTGTCGAGGTACGGCTTGCACACTCGGTTCATGAGATCCATGAAAACCGCAGGTGCGTTAGTCATTCCAAAAGGCATAACGAGGAACTCGTAATGACCATAACGAGTCCTGAACGCAGTCTTAGAGATGTCTTCATTACGAACTCTCAGCTGATGATAGCCTGATCGCAGGTCAATCTTAGAATAGTAGCTCGATCCTTGCAACTGATCGAATAGGTCGTCGATGCGCGGGAGAGGGTAACGATTCTTGATGGTAACCTTGTTCAACTCACGATAGTCGATGCACATTCAGAACGTGCCATCCTTCTTCTTAACAAAGAGTACTGGTGCTCCCCAGGGTGATGAACTAGGACGGATAAATCCTTTATCCAATAGTTCCTGTAGTTGTGTAGAGAGTTCCTTCAGTTCTGCAGGGGCTAGACGATAAGGCGCACGAGCTATGGGTGCTGCTCCGGGAGCTAGCTCGATTTGGAATTCGACCTGACGGTGGGGAGGGAGTCCAGGTAGTTCCTCGGGAAACACCTCGGGGTAGTCACGTACTACAGGAAAATCTTCAATCCTCTTTTCCTTTTCGAGGGTGTCGGTGACCAGTGCTAGAATAGCGGTGTGCCCTTTTTGTAAACACTTCTGGGCTTTTAAAAGCGAGATAATGCCTGTGACTTCTCCACCTTTGTTGCCTTGAACGATGAGGGGTTGGCCAGAACGACGAGGAATACGAACCGCTTTCTCTTGACAGAGGATCTCAGCACGATGTTTGGATAACCAATCCATGCCGATGACGACGTCGAAGCTTCCAAGTTTGACAGGGAAAAGATCGATACTAAACGTTTGACCAGACAATTCTAATGTGCAGTCGTGGATCACGTGCGAGGCCTCGATGTTCCTACCATTGGCTATCTCGACGACGTGCTTAGAACTTAATAACGCAGGCGGGTGCTTAAGTTTCTTACTAATGCGAAGGGATACATAACTGGCATCGGCCCCGGAATCAAATAACACAGAAACATAACGATCATCAAGTAGGAACTTACCCGCCACGACGTTGGGGTCGTTCCTTGCTTCTCCAGCTCCAATCACAAAAGCTCTTCCCCTTGCACCATTCCCAGCATTGTTGTTTTGCTCATTGTTCCCAGCTCCCTGGTTGTTGTTGCGATTCTGATTCAGTTCAGGGCAATCCTTTCGCATGTGCCCTGTTGCCCCGCATTTAAAACATCCGCGGTTGTTTCCCTGCTGCTGTTGCTGTTGGGGTTGTTGCTGATTCTGCCTTGCTGGGAACTGACTTCTACAATCCTTGGCTTCGTGCCCCATCTTGTTGCATCGCTGACACTGACCTTTGTTACATGCCCCATGGTGGTGCCTGTTACACTTGTTGCACTTAGGGTAGCTTCCCCGGTAGCCACCCTGTTGCTGAGTGCCTTTGTTGTTCTCAGTTTTCCTTTGCTGGGCTGGGGCTTGAGTAGAGTTAGCATCCTTGCCCTGATTTCCATCCCACTTTCGTTTGCCATCACTAGAAGTTCCTTCCGTAGCACTGATCCTTTTGGGCAACCTGCCCTCCTCCACAGCCTGGTTGGTGAGTTTGTGGGCAAGACGAACCACAGGCTGTATGGTAGTGAGGTTGGTCGAGGTCACATGGCTCCTGATTTCTGGGGCTAAGCCTTTGATGTACAATTCGATCCTTCGATACATGGGTCGGGACATGTTTGGGCAAAGTGCAGCATAGTCGTTGGACAGCTTGGTGTAGGTCTCAATCTCTGACCCAACCATCTTGAGGCCATAGTACTCGTCCTCGAGTTTGTGGATGTCATCCCTGTGACAATACTCTTCCTTGATCATATCCTTGAAATCTTCCCATGCAGTAGCATTAGCAGTCTCCAAACCAAGCATTTGAATTTGCGCCTTCCACCACGAAAGTGCGCTTCCCTCAAGGGTACCAGTAGCAAACTTCACCCAATTAGCAGGGGGACACTCACAGACAGCAAAGACAGCTTCGACCTTCTCGATCCAGTGCAGAAGACCTATGGCACCCTCAGTGCCATTGAATGGAAGAGGCTTGCAATCCATGAAGGTCTTGAAAGTACAGACACGTGGTTGCACAGGCGCATGCTGACCTGTTGTGGGAGCGATACGAATAGGTTTAGAGGTGAAAAGACGATGTGGCGGTAGGATCTAAACATCCTAAAACAACGAGCTTACCTCCTGGGTGAGCTGCGAAAGCTGCAGCCACTGTGTTGATCAGGTTAGTGAACTGAGCCTGAGTCATGTTGACGTTTCCTCGTCCGCGTCCACTCGTGGTCTTCATAACCAGAAAACATAGTATGAGTGTGGTGTCGTAACATAGCGAGAATGAGATAGAAGAGGGGAGGCGTATCTATCTAATTAGGCAAACTAGTACGTATAGTAAAGCAGAAAGCATAAGACAAACAAGCAAGTAAATATGGGTCCGAGCTATGAGGTCAGATAAGTCGAGCCTTGCACTTGGAGTGTAGTGTCGTCACGAGTCATGGGTTATAGTCTGGTTTTTCTCAAAAAGATTTTTCCCCTTTTTAAAACCAAGTTCACTATAACCAATGGCTCTGATACCAATCTATCACACCCCCAAATTCCACCTGCGGAGTAACATCCGCTTGAGGGCGTGACTGACCAGGATCCAGCCACCAATTATACTAAGCATTGGTTAATAGTAAAATAATTGATATCCAAAGTAGTTAGCAACATCGTAGTTTAAGTTCGATAATTAGTTTAAACACAAAAACAGCGGAAGCATAAACCAAAAAGATAGTTCAAAGTTCAGGATAATTAAAACCCAACACACGGGTTTTGACGAACACTACACATTCCCAAGCAGCAGCTCCACAGTCACTGGTTACCTGCAAAGCATGCAGTAAGGTGTCAACAATAATGCTGAGTGAGTTCACTAGTTGTCCAGTTTTAATTACCAAAAACTTGTTTCACCAGTTAATTGACTCGTTTATACATGCCATGGGGAGCTACCCCAAAAGTTAGCGACTAAACTGTTTTTCCAATACCGAACACTAGGTAACCGTTTGCGTTTCCGCAGGATGCCCCGATGTCAATGTTCTATCATCATTGACGGATGCCTGAGTACATTAGTTCACGACCGATCCCAAACCATGGCACGGTGTGAGGTTGGTAAAACCTAAATAGCGCTATCAACTAATAACCCGTTCGCCTGGCCCCGACGACTAATCGGTATTAAGTAGTAGGGACTTGAGTGATAGAGTTTCGTTTAGTGCCGTTAGTTGCAATCCGTATAAACAGTAATTAACTAAAGGCTCCCAATAACAAGGGAAGAAAAGTAAGTTGCATTCCTCATAAGGGATTAGTGTTGTTTGTAGTTCCGTTTCCCAAACCACCGGGAACGCATGCTTTAGGTTGTGAACTCACCTTGGGTTGCTCGGTAGATATTTTACTTGGTCAAACACGTTGGTCACCACGTCCTAGCATGGTTACCAAATATAGGTCAAGTTGGGGTACAAGTAATTACGTATAGCAAACACGTATAGACACACATAAAATGCACACATTCAACAGTTGGGTCATTGGGCCTGCCCTAACATCTTCGCAAACAAACAGTAACAGAAACACATGCAGCCCAGTCAACAGATAGTCCAACAAGCTTTTGGCCCAATAACACTTAGGCAGCCCAGTCGAGACAAGGGCGGTTTCGACTCGAGAATACACGGTCTCGAGTCGCAACCAAGGGTTCCGACTCGCAACCTCGGTCTCGGTTCATCATGCTTTGGTCTCGAGTCGCAACCAAGGGTTCCGACTCGCAACCTCGGTCTCGGTGTGCTGCTTGCGAGTCGCAACCGGGAGATCTCGAAGAATCACGTTTTGGTCTCGAGTCGCAACCAAGGGTTCCGACTCGCAACCACTGTTACGTGCACCTGAATCCTTCTAGAACCTGTCCTATGTACTAGCCAATGGCATTTTGATTTCATGGTAATGTGTACTATCCAATGAGAGTGCACCAACATGTTTTCTTGTCCGGTAATTAATCAAAACAGATCAAAACATGCATTTTTTTGAATATTCATACCACATTCAACTTGTTCTTCATTATTCATTTTCATTCAAACAGTTCATCTTTAGGGTTATCTCATCCTAAACAAGCATGTTCCAACAAACCGATTCATTCATGTGAACTTAGATGCAAATCACTAAACCTTCAATCCACCCAAACATGCATTTAACAATAATAATTATGTAACATTTATTCTAAGCACTATCAACATAAATCTATGATCATGAACATCTTATACTATCAATCATTCATCATCCAAATGTCTTAACACTTCATTATCATGCAAGAGTTCACATATTTCATCCATCATTTCAAACATTTCAAAGCAAATAGCACCATTATGTACCAAAACACCTAGTGAACATCTAAAATACTAACCGATTCAAGAGTGATACGAAGGTGTTCAAGTTGGTGCTAGGATGGAGCCTTCGAGTGATGATTCCGAGTCAATCCGAGAGTGCTCTTGTTGCTGGTTGAATCCGAGAAGGAGGAGAGGGGGTTGTGGTGATGTTCTAGGTTTTAGAGGGAGTGTGTGTGAGCAAGAGAATGTTTGAGTGTCAAAATGAGGGAAGTGTGGCTTATGTGGGGATTTTATAACCCATTCAAGGGCCATGCACCCTTATGGGTTTCCGAGTGGGTTTCGTGTGAGGCTAAAGGAAGCGGCCCATCGGTTCACTGTTCACTCGAGACCAGGAGTGGTCTCGAGTCGGGTCCTTGGGGTCTCGGCTCACTTGTAACACACATATAATATACATACATACAACACGTAATAACAGATAATTCATAGATCTCATTTAATAATATACGTACACGAAATGTTACATCAAGAAGGTTGTCCGAGAAAATCCGAAGTGTCACACCCCGACCACGTAAAACAACAAAACGTGGCGGAAACGTCGGGGAGTGTTGTAACAGAATCATTGTTTCACAACCATGGATTAAACAAATTTCGTTTTATTGAATTAAATGAGTTACAATGTCTTAAAAATAAAGAAACATAACAAAAATTAACTAGTCTTGCATCTTTTAATGTCACTAAGGTCTCATCCAATCCTATGTGAGCATGCATTAATATCATCATCAAATATCATCAACTATTGTACCTGAAACACATGTGAAAATACGTCAGCATAAAAATGCCGGCGAGTACATAGGTTTTATGAAAAATAGGATCCATGACTTAGGTTTAAGAAAATGTTTAACCAAAAACTTGTCATGAATCCAGTTTAAATGTTTGCTTTTATAAAACGTTTGAAAATCGATGATAGATATGTATAGTTAAAAGAATGATGTAAGGTTAAATGAATAACCAAGTAAAAATGAGTTTGTATAAAACAAACTGTTTTGTAAAACAATGTCTTGTGAAAAATATGTTATTTGTGTAAAAATGTATAAATCCAAATGAATGATTTAAATAACGCTACGCCATGTAATATAATACAAGCACTTATATATAGGAAGTACCAGCGGCGTATCCACCATGCTTGTATCACATTACACACGTCTCGTTACTCAAACCACTTACCCACATAAACCACCAATGTAAATTGCCCATGTCTAAACCGTTGTCAAATGTCAATCAAGTATTGTGTAAACAAAATGTCATGTATGGCAAGTGAAATATGTAACAACTAAAACATAGGTAAGAATGCACAAACAATGTACTAAGTATGCGACGGATGGACATACATAGCATGATACCAAGTATAAGATGTTTTGTAAAACGATGTACTAAGTATGATGAACATAAATAGCATGAAATGTTATGTAAAACGATGCACTAAGTATGCACACAATGGGCATACATAGCAAAAACATAATGAAATCATGTACTAATAGTGTACTAATGAACATAGCAAGTATATGATATAAAAGCATGAAATCATGAAAGTAACAAGTAGGCACATGTGTTTCACCCCAAAATGTTTGAAAAAAGTAAAAGAGGGGTCTATGTACTCACTTGAGAGTGCTTAGAAGTCCTAGGATAACCACCAAGCAAAGCTAGAAGATCACGGAATCAAACGGCACCTATATAGGTATCTACATTAATAACCGGACCTATCGGAGGATCGGGTAGTACGAGGGTTCGTAAACCAAATAAGTATGGGAACTTATGTAATATGGTTTAACAAAGCTTACGTACTAAAACGAAACCTATCCTAAGTGCTTACGACCCATTACGACCCGTTTATGTAGCTTATGCTACTATAATGCGTCGTTTGCGTAAAACGCGTTCGGAAAGCCTAACTAGTCCTATGACAAGTATTATATGCCTTAACATGTCTTAATATTGTTGCTAAATCAGTTTAGATGTCAAAAATTACGTTGCATAGGCTTAAAATGAATTTTGGCACAAAAAGGGTATTTTGGTAATTTACCTAAGGCATAAGAACTACTTATCATACAACTACTTAAACGATGTGACCATAAGGTATAACCTCGGAAGGTTATTCCCTATACAACTATGGTCACCTAAAGTGTTTGGTCGGATCCTAAAGATCGACCAATTGGGTCGGGTTCGTAAGTATAAGCGATTGATTAGATCGCTTACCTTTACGACCCTAAACAAGCACAAATCTAAAAGCGACGAGCTAAACATGCTAGAACATGTTTAGTAGAGTTAGAAAACAAGTTCGGTATTAAAATAAACGGTTTTAATACCCTAGAGTAGTTTGGTTACAAAATACGCGAGAAAACGCATTTTGGCCGAAACTGCGACTCGTCACTGAGCCTAGATAACGTGGTAATCAGTAGGTATAGTCACTGGGGACTATGTCCATCGTGATTATGCTCACGTTATGAAGTTCAAACGAACTTCGCATTGACCATAAACTGGTTAATGCAGAAAGTCAAACGCAGTTTGACTTTAACGCTAAAACGAACGAAAAACGCGAAAGAATACTTACAGAAGGTCCCCGCAAGATTCGAACCCGATTCACTCTCAGGTAGGAAGCATATACTTCCACTTAGAGAGTGTAGAATCAGATTCAAATGTGAGGAAGAATGAAATGGGTGAGGGGTATTTATAGATTTCCTTGAACCGTTAAGATCGTTCGTCGTAAAACGTGATTTGATCTAGACCTTACATGTGGGCACATGGTTTTCAAAAACCATGGGAGCCCCTAATGTGGACTATGTTCATTTAATATCATCCCATGGTTTTGCAAAACCATGGGTGAAAACCATTAACACTTCAAAATGGACTAGGTTCATTGAATCTGCCAGAAATTTCAAAAATGGTCCCTACACTTGTAAAACTTGATTTTGTTGGCACTTTTAAACCCCTTTAACCTCATTCCAAGGCTCTAAAATGATATAAAAGTATAGGGAACTTAAAATATGCTCACAGACATCACGGATGTCGGTTCGTTTGGCCGTACGGTTGCGTTATTCGGTTAATTACGACGGAAGTCGTAACGAACGCAAAAACGATCCAAATTAAGCGACGAATGGAATTTTATCATGCCAATCACTAAAATAAAATATTTTAATGATTACATAAAATTTTTGGATGTCCGGATATATTCAGGACGTAAGATATGCGCAAAAATGCAAACTTATGCACTTCTGACGCTTTTAGTCTTTATTGATCAATAAAGTTTTTTTAGCATACCGAACCCTTCAAAGCCTATTTCTAAGCTATGTAAAGGATATTTAAGGTATGTTAAGCCTATGTCACTATTCCGGAGTGTTAGTTGCATTAAACTGGTTATATTTACGAATCAGATCGTGTATAACCTTCCAGAAAGCGATTTAAAGCCCGAAATCGAACAAGAATTAATATGTGCAAACGATACACATATTTACACAAAATCCCAAGTATGAAATACAATATTTCATTGGTTTGGTATTTGTTTGATGGTGGTGGTGACACAGGTGTCACATGATCCTATTAGATATGATACTAGATTTTGCCTTGCACTATTAGATAACATAAAATCCATGAAGATCTTGGTACATAGGATAATAGATTATATAAACCACAAGACCCTACTCATATTCTCATTCATCACAAACACCACAACTCCTCCCTCTTCTCCCTTAAGGCTACAACCCAACACCCCCTTTTATCATCATCATCATCATCATCATCATCCTTCAAGCCACTTCCAAGCAATCCAAGGTTATCTCAAGGTGTTACAAGGTGCTTTAGGAAGATTGGTGCTCACGGAACTTGAAGGACCTCATCCGTTTGCTTTTATCCACTCATTATTCATCTTGTTCTTCCCTAGCTTCATGCTACTAGTAAGACCTCTTTGATCTTTGTTTACTTCATGTTTTTAGTGGTTAAAAGATATATTGTGATGAAAATCATAAGAACACTAAAGAACATAAACTTAAAGCTTGAACATAAAGTTTACATATGATGATATATAGATTATATGATGTTGTTTAGTGCATGAATAATGTTTGCTTGTTGATTACTAGAGATATTGATGTTGATCATTACATGGAACTTGCTAGATTATGATTAAAAACATGATTTAGCAAGATAGAGGATGATTATGTAACAACATGAAATAATCATCTTCTTGATTAAACATGAACTTGAAAACAAAGTGATTTCTTGAAAAAGTAATAAACAAAGTAAGTTAATAATCTTGTAAATCCAAGACTTGTGAATGATTTTTCTAAAAGAACCGAGTTAAAAAGGTGATTTTTGAAAGATCATGGTTTTTACTAAACTTGCACTATTTTTAGTGATAAAACAAGTGTAGAAATACTTGTGAAACAAGATGATGTTATAAATAAACATTTTTGTAAAATGTGTTTACAAGTTGTAAACACTAAATCTTTTCAAGAATGAAGTTTACCAAGAAATAAGTATATTTTGAAAGGTAACTAGGTCCACTAAAAAAATTACCAAGTCACTACGCATTTTTGTGAAAGATCAAGTTCATGTTGTTATGTAAAGTGTATAGTTTTAGTACTTGGTAAGTATAACATTGTTTAGGGGTGATGGATGGAATATTGTGTGTTAATTTTTGAAAAGAAAATGATATGATAAATAGCATGGACACCTCCATTTACAAAGGAAATTATGGCGAAATTTTCTAAAAATTCCAACACTTAGAAAATATTTTCTAAACAAGTGTTCACAAGCGTGTTTTAAATTATGATTTATAACATAAATTTTGCCATAAATTTTTGTAACAAAAATACAAGTATTGGAGGTTGGTTTTTGTAAATAAAAATGGGTAAATATATATTTAGAATATATATTTTACATTAAAGACACTTGTGTGAATATGTGTATACCTTGTGTATAGTTATATTATTTTTGGATTTAAAATAATATGACTTAACAAAAATACCAAGAACTTACAATCCAAAATAATATAAAAAATTACAAGGAATAAAGTATATAAGTTACACACTTAAATATTGGCAAACCGAACAAGAACGTAACTTATAATATATTCCGGAAAATACGTTACAATATATTTTTGGTAAATATTATTTTGGATACAAGAAGCGAAAATATGATTTTTGTACATATTACCAAGTTATGTCATATTTTCAACAAGAAGAAAAATATATTATTTTGGAAACTACAAATACGAGAATATAGATACATATGTATGAAATACTCCCATCCTTGGGAAGGAAATACGAAAATAAATACTTGAGAAGTATTATAACTTTGGATAATGTTAAAAACACAAAGGAAACGTAACTCAAAACATGAATACTAAGGCAAGGCACGACCCGCTCGTCTAATAGACCCTAGCACATTGTAGGTAGTCGTGTTTGCTGACGAGATTTGAGTTACGAGTACTGAAGACGCAAAACAGTGAGTTCATGCTCCCCCTTTTCTTTAACTGTTTTTGGTTTTATAACTCTCGGGGGTGGAATACATGTTACGAATACTTAAACGGTACGAAATGCCTATGAAATACTAGATCATGTGAGCATAGACTAGATATTGAAATGCCACTAATACTTAAGTAGGGAAGAGGGTTAGATCTAACGGGTACGGCCGAACCCCACTCATGGTCACAACTAGTACCTAGTAGTGTTTTGGAGTCCTAGTCGAGGTTAATCGACACAGTCGAGGTTAATCGACACAGTCGAGGTTAATCGACACAGTCGAGGGTAATCGACACAGTCGAGGTTAATCGACACAGTCGAGGAAAATCGACAAGGGTATAAGCCATTACGAGTGCTTCCTATGTCCTCACATGCCTTAAAGTCCTTGTAAAACAATTATGTTCATACACGCTTTTCATACCTGTTTGCAAAGGAGTCTCTCAAAGATTTACAAGAATTACAGTACACAAACAAGATGCATGAACTCGCTCAACTTTTGTTGATGTTTTCCAAAATTACATGTATTTCAGGTGACATGATGGATCTTGGGCGCATGTGTCACATCTAGAAGTAGACTCCAAGTTTAGATGTCATCCACTTTTGTTGGTTTGTAACCTAGTCGAAAGTTGTGTTTTAAAACTTAAATAACAAGTGTTTGTAATACTCAAATTTTATGAATGGATGAACATCGTTTTGATCATGTAGTTGTTTATTACGATTGAATGCAATGATATTAAACCAGTCACACATCATACGCTTCCGCAAAAGTCATGGTGTGACAGTTTGGTATCAGAGCTTCGAATGTAGTGAACTAGGATTCCTTCTCGAGTCTAGAATACAATCACTAGAGTTCTCTCATGAAAACATTTTACAAAAAGGTTTTCATTGCATTCACGTAAGCGTCAAGATCCACGAGTCAAACACTTTTCAAAAAGAGACAAGACAAGGACATTAGTAGGGAATACCCTCAAGATAAGGTGCCAATTAAGGCATAGTCTACACGAGTTAGACTTGACAAAGATAAAATACACTCTTGGTGATAACTAGTACCAAGTAGTGTTTTTGTGTCTCAGTTGTGAATCGACAACTAGAAAAATGACCCCCACAAAAAAAACGAGAGTTATAAGTAATATAATGCATCAAAATGCCTATTTATGCTAAGTAACATATTTGTTTATCGATACATACATACGAATAAGTGTACGGAATAAATATTGACGTGAATACATACAAATAAATGTACGGAATGAGTATTGATGTGAACAAGATACTTTCGACTCCGACTCCTATTATTGTACGTAACTCGCACGATGAAGCTATCGACCTTGCGTTCATTGCAAAGCTCATAGCTAGAGTGATTACCAAACAAGATTCTGAGCTTGCTTCCGTAAGAGATGGCTGCTCTTCCCTCTTGATCGTGAAGGTGCCTGACTACGGTGGTGACGGCGAGGCAGAGGCAGCAACCTTGAACAACTTCTAATCACCGGGACGAGATCCTTGCGACTTTTGTGAAGCGAGATTGACGACATACTTGACCAGAAAAGGAAGTTGAAGTATTCATCTTGAAGGTGCCCCTCCAACTACTAGGAATTCTCTTTATTCCTACTTCATTTAATCATCGTGCCTATTCGCGCGTAACGACAACGAGTGTTAGCGCGTGGACCACAACAATGGTCCTTTCCATGATAGAGGTATAAGGACAGTAGTGTCCCCTCCTTGATTGATCATCTGCTTGGGCGAGAGAAAACTGGGGTAACTGTGCAAGATAATTTATTATTACGGGGGCCCATGTAATAACAACTTGTAGTGCGTGGAAATCCTGGTGGACTCTGCGGGTCAGATTGATGATCACCATCCCTCCAAAAATAAACTCTAGGTGTTCACACCTTCATATGGTAGAACAATACCTAGACCAGTGCTTTAGCACTTTATAAAGTAGGAACCCTGTCTTGCCTACTTCGTGTCTACCCGTGCACAAGGCGTTTGAGAAATGATATTTAAGCAAGAGAAGAGGAATAACATTCAGAAACATTCAGTGACTTTAATAGACAACCCCCATCTCAGGGAAAGTATACCCGTCTTGTAAAGTTATGTAGAAGGAAAAAGAATAAGCCAAGTTGGCAAGCCTATGTGAAGGCTCAGTAATTGTTTCCTCGCTCATACATTATTGATTATATATGCATATGATATTGGGAGATTACATGATTGCTTATGGTACTATGTCCTCATAGACAATTATGGAATGTTGTCTAACCTACCTCATACATTCTGACAGAAAAGGAATGCCGCACAGACGAGACATAGACACAAGTACGTTACCAAGGACAGAAGCCGAGCTTCAAGAATGAATCTCACAGGCAATTGCACGACATGAAGCCCTCCGCTCCGAACACAGCGGTGGCACTACCGGAAATAACCCTCCAACTGGCTGCACCTATAAACAATTCCTGGACTGCAAGCCATTGAATTTTGATGGCACGGGAGGTGCCGTTGCATTTGTTCGTTGGGCAGAAAAGACTAACTCCGCTCTAAGAATGAGTAACTGTTCACCCCAGCAGAGAGTTACCTTTATCTCAGGGTTATTTTTAGATGGCGCACTCTCCTGGTGGAACCTTCAGGTTCAAACCCTTGGTGCAGATGCTGCTTATGCACTGAGCTGGGACGATCTCAAGGAAATGATGGAAAAGAAATACTGTTCTAGGGCTGAAATCCAGAAACTTGAGGTGGAGTTCTGGAATTTGAAAATGGACGGACCGAAGATTCCTGAATACGTCCAGCGATTTCATGACTTGTCTAGGGTCGTCCCCTACTTAGTCAAACCCGAATTCAAGAGGGTTGAGCGATTTATTTGGGGACTTGCACTTCAAATTAGGAGCATGGTTACTACCTCAAAGCCCTCAACCATTGCAGAGGCTATCGATTTGGGTGTCACTCTTACTGAAGAAGCGCTACGCATGGGGAAATTTTCGGAATTTGAGGATAACAAGAAAGAGACTCATGTAGAGTCATCAGGCAACAAGAAAAGGAAGTCTTCAAACCTAAAGATGGGCACCCAAGTCAGCTATGGAAGCTCTAAAGCAAACAAAAGAAAGAAAGTGAATCCGCAGCATGGCAGGAAAGCTGATGGAGCCACTAATAAGGCTGGTGGTAAAGCTTACTCGGGGACTAAGCCGAGGTGCGGGGAATGCAATTTTCACCATGAAGGTTGATGTCTGAGGCCTAAGTGCGGAAAGTGTGGGAAAGAAGGACACAGCAAGGATGCCTGTTGGGCGAAGGATCCAGACAAAAGGAATAAAGGTAGAGTACCAGGTTGCTATAGATGTGGTGAAGCAGGGCACTTTAGGAAAGATTGCCCTAGGAAGAAACAAGCAAGGAAGGGTTTTCACGATCGAAGCTCGTGAAGCACGCCAGGATCTAGATGCGGTTACGGGTACGTTCCCTATTAACCAACCTTATGCATCTATTTTTGATTTATACTGGCATCAACTTTAACCTTGCATGCTTAGAACTTAAGAAACTTCTTGGCCTAGTTTCAAGTAGAATAGACGTCCCATATTCATTAGAAATGGGCATATAGAAGGCTAGTTTAAGCAGACAAAGCAATTGAGAATTGTATTTAGGGACTCAGAAGGCCGGAACCTTCTGTTACCATTGACTTGAGAAGTGATAATATGATAGTCAGCATGGATTGGATATCCAAGTACAGAGCTCGAGGACATCCCCGTTATGGAAGAAGTTCCAGAAGCCTTTTCTGAAGACTTGCCAGGAATACCTCCACATCGCCAAGAGGAGTCTAGGATAAATCTCGTGCTAGGAGTGGCACCAGTGTCAAATGACGCCTTACCAGCTAGCTTCGTCCGAGAAGCATGAGCCTCTGATATAATTGCAAGAGCTGCTAGACAGAAGGAATTAAGGACATGACATCCTTAGTTACGGACACAAAGAGGAAGTTGACAGTTTCCATTTTGCCAAAATTCCAGAGAATTGGATATCAAGGATTGGTATCCTTTGCCAAGGATTGATGACATGAACGGACCAATCGTAAGGTTCTAGATACCCCTCAAAGATCGATTTGAGGATAGGATGTCCTCAACTGTGAGTACAAGAAGGAAATATCCCTAAAACGATCTTTAGGACTCGCTTCGAGCATTACGAGTTCCTTGTCGTACCATTTGGCTTAACACATGCATCGACAATATTCATGGACCTCATGAACCGAACGTGTAAGCCATACCTGGATAGATCATGATTATATTGACTACATTCTTATATGGCCAACGACCAAGGAAGGTCGTGAGCAACAGCTGCAATTTACCTTGCAACTCTTAGAGAAAGAACAGTTATGTGCTATGATGACGAAAAGCGGATTTCGAATTCGCGAAGTGAGAACTTTAAGATACATGGTGGATAAGAACGGGATTCATGACAACCCGACAAAGTCTCGATTGCGCGTCGATGCAACGAGACCGCGACATTGCATACGCGTCACGTTGATTTAAAAGATCATGAGAAGAAACCTTGATCTAGATACAGTAATTGCGCGCCGCAAATTTGACGTCATTACCTGAAAGAAAACGATGCACGATCTTTACTAATCACAAGGGTTGCAGCACACCGTTGATCGTAAGAACTTAAATATTAACGAAGATGGACTAAGCTACTGAACGACGCAGACTGTAGGGACATGTTACGTACTTGCGTAATAAACTTTGATGAAAAGTTGGAACACTCACTTACCCTTAGTGGAGTTTTCCTACAACAATATTTATCACACCGCTGTTTAAATCGCTTCGTGTAAAGCTTTAGATAGAACGTAATAAGATGATCCCCATCGTATTGAACGGAGACCAGGGATAAACAATCTACTGGCCCGAGTTAGTCCAGTAAAAACTAGAGGCCAGATTGTTCAGATATGTGATCATATCGAGACAGCCGCGGAATACAGAAAGATTGCACCGATGAACGGCGGAAATCGTAAGAATTTGAGACAAGAAGTATGGCTTAATGGGAGCTTCGCATAGAGAAGGCGTGGTATGATTTGGAAAACGTAAAGGTTGAATCCCCGATGTAGGGATCGGAACCATTGCTCACAAGTTGAAACTTCCAGAAAAAGATCAGTAGTGATCGCGACACATTCCATGTGTCTAGTCTTTAGAGGAGTCTGACTCAAGGGACAGTTGTTGTTCCCACAAACAAGATTCACGTCAATGACAAAATGACAAAATTACTATAGAAACCTGTTAAGGTTACGGACCAAGAGTCCACAAGATACAGAGAAGACGTAATTGAATTACTTGAGTACGATAGAATTCATATCATAACCCAGAGTACATGGGAACATAAAGACAAATTTTAAACATAAGTGACCACATTTGATTCACAACTCCCCTGTGACCGATGGCATCGCTTGAATTTCGGGATGAAATTCTTTTAACGGGGGGAGACTGTGACAACCGTCACTTTTCCGTACATTCCTACACTAATTGAACAGTAATCTGTACTTTAATAACTGTGCATGATCTAGTTTACAAGACAAATGAATTTTTGATTACTATTATATACATACAATGGCATTTCACATTACAAGACTTTATTCGTTGCTACATGCAACACGAGATAGTTCTAATGATACACAGAACAAAATTGTCACCATTACCAGAAAAATTAAAAATGCTGACGACGTTCAGTACATAGACAGACAGTATTTTGAGGCCCAGTAAGAACCAGAGACTACATATTACACTAGTATAGTGTGTAAGGAAGTAAGTACCACAAAACTGCTTTTCTAGGTGATAGATAAAGTGCCGGAAAGTGCCTAAAACACAGTAAAAGTGCAGAATTCTGCAGAAAATAACCAGAATTCAGCTATTTTCAGCATTTAAACTCCAAAATATAATGCACAAAAGTGGTTTATTGGTCCTGAATACTTTCCTAAGTGCCGGGGATTAAAAGTGTCACAAAAGGGTGCTTAATGAAAACTAAACGGAATAACTTGACACTTTAACGAACCGGTATCTAATCGAACAACCGGACATTACCCGGAACACCAAAATATTTCTAGAAGCATTGTTTTATTATTTCTAAGCTAGTTATGATCCCCGAACACCCTAACACACTATACAACATATCCTAGCTTCAAGCTAGTAGTAAGACCTCTTTGATCTTTGTTTTTAGTGGTTAAAAGATATATTGTGATGAAAATCATAAGAACACTAAAGAACATAAACTTAAAGCTTGAACATAAAGTTTAATATGATGATATATAGATTATATGATGTTGTTTAGTGCATGAATAATGTTTGCTTGTTGATTACTAGAGATATTGATGTTGATCATTACATGGAACTTGCTAGATTATGATTAAAAACATGATTTAGCAAGATAGAGGATGATTATGTAACAACATGAAATAATCATCTTCTTGATTAAACATGAACTTGAAAACAAAGTGATTTCTTGAAAAAGTAATAAACAAAGTAAGTTAATAATCTTGTAAATCCAAGACTTGTGAATGATTTTTCTAAAAGAACCGAGTTAAAACGGTGATTTTAAAAAGATCATGGTTTTTACTAAACTTGCACTATTTTTAGTGATAAAACAAGTGTAGAAATACTTGTGAAACAAGATGATGTTATAAATAAACATTTTTGTAAAATGTGTTTACAAGTTGTAAACACTAAATCTTTTCAAGAATGAAGTTTACCAAGAAGTAAGTATATTTTGGAAGGTAACTAAGTCCACTAAAAACATTACCAAGTCACTACGCATTTTTGTGAAAGATCAAGTTCATGTTGTTATGTAAAGTGTATAGTTTTAGCACTTGGTACGTATAACATTGTTTAGGGGTGATGGATGGAATATTGTGTGTTAATTTTTGAAAAGAAAATGATATGCTAAATAGCATGGACACCTCCATTTACAAAGGAAACTATGACGAACTTTTCTAAAAATTCCAACACTTAGAAAATATTTTCTAAACAAGTGTTCACAAGCGTGTTTTAAATTATGATTTATAACATAAATTTTGAAATAAATTTTTGTAACAAAAATACAAGTATTGGAGGTTGGTTTTGTAAATAAAAATGGGTAAATATATATTTAGAATATATATTTTACATTAAAGACACTTGTGTGAATATGTGTATACCTTGTGTATAGTTATATTATTTTTGGATTTAAAATAATATGACTTAACAAAAAATACCAAAAACTTACAATCCAAAATAATATAAAAAATTACAAGGAATAAAGTATATAAGTTACACACTTAAATATTGGCAAACTGAACAAGAACGTAACTTATAAAATATTCCGGAAAATATCGTTACAATATATTTTTGGTAAATATTATTTTGGATACAAGAAGCAAAAATATGATTTTTGTACATATTACCAAGTTATGTCATATTTTCAACAAGAAGAAAAATATATTATTTTGGAAACTACAAATACGAGAATACAGATACACGTGTATGAAATACTCCCATCCTTGGGAAGGAAATACGAAAATAAATACTTGAGAAGTATTATAACTTTGGATAATGTTAAAAACACAAAGGAAACGTAACTCAAAACATGAATACTAAGGCAAGGCATGACCCACTCGTCTAATAGACCCTAGCACATTGTAGGTAGTTGTGTTTGCTGACGAGATTTGAGTTACGAGTACTGAAGACGCAAAACAGTGAGTTCATGCTTCCCCTTTTCTTTAACTGTTTTTGGTTTTATAACTCTCGGGGGTGGAATACATGTTACGAATACTTAAACAGTATGAAATGCCTATGAAATACTAGATCATGTGAGCATAGACTAGATATTGAAATGCCATTAATACTTAAGTAGGGACGAGGGTTAGATCTAACGGGTACGGCCGGACCCCACTCATGGTCACAACTAGTACCTAGTAGTGCTTCGGAGTCCTAGTCGAGGTTAATCGACACAGTCGAGGTTAATCGACACAGTCGAGGGTAATCGACACAGTCGAGGAAAATCGATAAGGGTATAAGCCATTACGAGTGCTTCCTATGTCCTCACATGCCTTAAAGTCCTTGTAAAACAATTATGTTCATACACGCTTTTCATACCTGTTTGCAATGGAGTCTCTCAAAGATTTACAAGAATTACAGTACACAAACAAGATGCATGAACTCGCTCAACTTTTGTTGATGTTTTCCAAAATTACATGTATTTCAGGTGAAAGGATGGATCTTGGGCGCATGTGTCACATCTAGAAGTAGACTCCAAGTTTAGCTGTCATCCACTTTTTTTGGTTTGTAACCTAGTCGAAGGTTGTGTTTTAAAACTTAAATAACAAGTGTTTGTAATACTCAAATTTTATGAATGGATGAACATCGTTTTGATCATGTAGTTGTTTATTACGATTGAATGCAATGATATTAAACCAGTCACACATCATATGTTTCCGTAAAAGTCATGGTGTGATATCTTCAATGGCCTCGAGATCAAACATGAGCTCTTCCACCGTGTCTGCTACAACCTCTGCAACAATTGGTTTGGTGCTTCCACCACCTCTTCCGAGATCGCAAGCCTCTTCTCAAGGAACTGAAATTCATGTGGCTCGGGATGTTATCCCCGCTCGCAATATTGAGGGATCCAGTCCTGTTTTGGCCTCTAACGAAGAGATTCTAAATTTGTTTGGTAGTATACATGAACAGATGAGGCAGCAGCAGGAGACCAACCAGATGCTTATGAGAGAGATACAACTCTTGAAATCCAGCTCGAGCAGGCCCGCTGAGGATACTGTCACTTCCTTACAACCCAGAGCTCTGAACTTCAGTTCTGCAGTATATACTGAAGATAACAGGGGAATATTGTGCCCAGCTATTCCCAGAATCATACTCCTGAGATACCCTCTTTGGTTAGGGTGTCAACTATGAGAAGCTCAGGATATGCTTCAGCATATGGCCAGAATCTTCAGACTGTTAACGTATCTAATAATAATAATACTTTTGCTACTGACGGTATTGGATCTTTGTAGGATGCAGGTATGACATCAGCATTTTCTAGGGAGCTTCAGAAATTGAAGGACATGATATCCAGTGTACCTGGGGTGGTCCAGCCAATTCCAGAAGTATCCCAAGACAGCCACAGGATATCCCGGTTCGTGTATCCCATTTGTGATGCTGAAATCCCAAAAAGATTTCAGACCCTCAACATGAAGCTCTATGACGGAACCACGGATCCTAAGGAGCATATTGCCCAGTATAGGGAAAGGATGGAAATCAACTCTATCCCTCCGGATCTCAAGGAAACATGCCTATGCAAGGGTTTTGGTTCTACTTTAACAGGACCAGCCTTAAAATGGCTCTTAAACGTTCCTCCTCACTCAATTACTTCATTTGTTCATTTGGTTAATTTATTAAATAGTCAATTTTCTTGCAGCAGAAGTTTTGAGAAACTAACCAATGATCTTTACAGGATAACTCAAGGACCTCAGGAATCCTTGAGGGATTATGTGAACAAATTTAGCCGGGAATCGTTAGATATCCCGCATCTTGATGTTGCAACAGCTGTACAGGCTTTCAAGATGGGGTTGCAAAAGGATTCTCAATTTTACCAGGATCTTGTAATGTATCCCTACAGGAATCTGGATGAAGCTCGTAACATGGCTTTAAGATATATTCGGTTGGAGGATGACAAAAAGATGCAAGAGAGGATGAATTCGTCAACAACCTATGAGTCAACTAATAGGAAATCAGAATTCTCGTATAAACCATATCGCTCTAAGCCATATGGCAGGATTGACAACAAAAAAAATGAATGTTGTTGAAGACGAGGATCCTGAGGAGTATCCTGAGTTGTCTGAATATTGTTTTTCTGTTAATATACCTGAACTAATGTATGCTATGCAGGGTTTAGGAGACAAAGCAAGATGGCCCCGGAAAAATCAACAAAAAGCTGACTGGAAGGATAAGTCCAAATGGTGTGCCTTCCATGAGGATTTCGGACATGTTACTCAGGATTTCATCGCTTTGAGGAAAGAAATAAGCTATCTCTTGAGCAAGGGATATCTGAAGGACCTCTTGGGAAGAAAGAAGAATAAGGGTCAGGATCCTGAGAAGGATCCTGAGCTAGCAGCATCACCTCATGCGGATGCAAAAATAATTAACTTTATTTCAGGAGGATCCGACATTTGCGGGACGTCATATTCTGCGACAAAAAGGCACGCGAAGGAAGCCAAGGCAGAGAGGGGAGATAAGCCAACCAGGATGTCAACCCTCACAACTGATAAAGTGATCACGTTCAACAGCGATGACAGGATACTGTCAAGGATCCTCACCATGATGCTTTGGTAATAACGTTATATGTTGCTAACCATTTCGTGCGTAGGATACTGGTGGATAATGGCAGCTCCGTCAACAAAATTCAGTTAGAGACATTGAAGAGGATGAATGTATCCCCGATGGACATTACTTCGAAATCCACTGTGCTGGTTGGTTTTAGTGGAGAAGCCAGGAATACCGTAGGGGAGATAAAGTTGCTCGTGTATGTTGAAGGGGTCAACTCAATGCAATGCTTTTGTGTGATGGACTCCCTATCCTGCTATAATATCATATTGGGTAGACCGTGGATCCATGATATGAAAGCTGTGCCTCAACCTATCATCAATGCATCAAGATCCCAATGCCTTGGGGGGTTGTCAAGGTGGACAGTGATTAGCAGGAAGCAAAGGAGTGTTACTCATCCTCGATGAAATCCTCAACCAAGCCTAATGCAGCATAACAATTAAAGATGCGGGCCCAGGATATCATGGAGACTTCAGAGCAGGATGTAAAGAAAATTATCCTGGATCAGGATAATCCAGATATCTCGGTGCTCGTAGGAACCAATATCCCTCAGGATATTGAAAACCAATTGACTAACTTTTTGAAATGCAGGATGTCAACATTCGCGTGGAAACAAGAGGATATGACAGGAATTTCCAAGGATATTATAACTCACAAGCTCGGAATTGATAGGTCTTTCAAGCCTGTCCAACAGAAACAAAGGAAATTTGCTCCATAACGGAACACAATCATTCAGGAGGAGGTTGAAAGATTATTAAAGAGCAAGATGATTAGGGAAGTGAAATTTCCCAAATGGCTGGCAAATGTAGTTGTGGTGCAAAAGAAAAACGGGAAATGGAGAGTCTGTGTAGATTACACAGACTTGAACAAAGCTTGTCCCAAAGACCAATTTCCTTTGCCTCACATTGATTCAATGGTAGATGCTACTGCTGGCCACAAGATGTTAACCTTCATGGACGCCTCTTTAGGATTCCATTAGATCCAAATGGAACCCTCGGACCAGGAGGATACTGCTTTCATGACACCGACAGGTATATATTGTTATACTGCTATGCCTTTTGATTTAAAAAATGCAGGTGCAACATATCAAAGATTGGTGAACATGATGTTTAAAGACAAGCTGGGGGACACCGTGGAGGTGTACATCGATGACATGGTAGTAAAATCTAAGAAGGCTGAGAATCACCTCCAGGATATCAAGGGAGCATTCGATATCCTGGACCAGTACAACATGAAACTAAATCCTGCCAAATGCCATTTTGGAGTGGGGGGGGGGGGAAGTTTCCAGGATACATGGTGACGAAAAGGGGGATAGAAGCAAACCCAGAACATATTATAGCTATCTTGGATATCAAGTCACCTTAAAATATGAAAGATGTTCAAAGATTAACAGGGCGAGTGGCAGCGTTAAATAGGTTTATCTCAAGATCCTCGGAAAAATGCAAGGAATTTTATGATATCCTGAAGAAGAATAAAAAATTCGAATGGGGAGAGAAGCATGAAGCAGCCTTGCAGGATTTGAAGCAGTATCTTTCAACAGCACCTCTATTGATGAAGCCTGAGGATGGTGAACCATTATCCCTGTATATTGCAGTATCAGGGAATGCAGTAAGTGCTGTCCTTGTAAAGGATCATGAAGGTCAGCAGTATCCTATCTATTATGTTAGTAAAAGTTTATTAGATGCTAAAACTAGATATTCTCATTTAGAGAAATTGATATTAGCCCTAGTTATGGCATCGACAAAACTTAGACATTACTTTGAGACACATAGGATTCATGTTAAAACTAACTATCAAGTTAAAAATGTGCTTAGGAAACCCGAGATGTCAGGTAGGATGGCTAAGTGGTCAGTAAAATTAAGTGCCTATGACTTAATATATGAGCCTAGAAATGTCATAAAGTCTCAGGCCTTAGCTGACTTTGTGGCTGATTTTAGTATTAGTAGTGATATTCAAAATGAAGTAGACCTAGAAGTGCAACAACTAGGGGAAAACTTAGAATCCTGGACATTATATACTGATGGTGCATCTAAATGTCAGATGTGTAGGTTTGGGTATACTACTAAAATCGCCACAAGGGGGACATATTACCCCAGGCTATTAGATGTGAGTTTCCTGCCACTAATAATGAAGCAGAATATGAAGCTTTAATTGCAGGATTAGAATTGGCTAGGGGTATGAATATCAAAAATTAACAAGTATTTGTTGATTCCTTGTTAATTACTAATCATTTTAATGGGACCTATGCAGTTAAAGGTGAGAAGTTAATCAAGTATCTCGAAATTCCCAAAAAATTAGCAGGATATTTCGATGTTTTTACATCTGAGCAGGTATCACGATTCACTATTATAAATAATGTTTTGTACAAGAAATCTCTTGCAGGACCATATCTGAGGTGCTTGGAGGACCCGAAACCAAAGAAGTGCTTCAGGATATACATGAAGGGGATTGTGGTAACCATACTGGGGGCAGGTCATTATTCTCAAAGGCATTAAGAACAGGATACTATTGGCCAATAATGAGAAAAGATGCTACAGAATATGCTCGAAGGTGTGATGCATGTCAAAGACATAGTAATATATTACATCAGCCTGCTGAACCACTGTATCCTATTGTTTCCCCTTGGCCATTCATGAAGTGGGGAATGGATATAGTAGGAAAATTACCAAAGGCTCTAGGAGGAAAAGTCTTCATGCTGGCAATGACTGATTATTTCTCTAAATGGGTTGAAGCTGAAGCATTTGTTCAAGTTAGAGACCAAGAAGTCGTATCCTTCATAAAAAGGAATATCCTGACCAGGTTTGGAATACCAGCCGAGATAATCTGTGACAATGGTTCTCAGTTTATAAGTAAGAGGACTACTGACTTTTGCAAAAGTTGGGGAATTAAAATGATCACATCCACACCGGTACATCCTCAAGCAAATGGACAAGCAGAATCCTCAAACAAGATAATTGTCAACAATTTGAAGAAAAGGCTTGGAGCTAAGAAGGGAAGATGGGTAGAATAATTACCCTTTGTCTTATGGGCTGATATTTTCCTTAGTGTTTGGAGCAGAAGCAGTGATCCCGACAGAAATGGTGATACCTACAGTGAGATCCAACCTCCGAGATCCCGAGCAGAATCCTGAAGCCCTATACTAGGAATTGGATACTATTGATGAGACAAGAGATGCAGCAAAGCTAAGGATGGCAGCATATCAACAGAGGATATCCAGAGCATATAACAAGAATATAAGGACTAGAAGGTTCCAAGTTGGAGATTGGGTGTTAAGAAAAGCTTTTCAGAATACTATCAATCTTGCTAATGGAAAATTAGCTCTGAAGTGGGAAGGACCCTATGAGATTGAATCAGAATCAGGGAAAGGAGCATACCGACTCACGGATATGGAGGGGGTACGCTACTAAGATCCTGGAATGCTATACACCTAAAGCTCTATTTCAAGTGAGTTTAGAATTTATTTTCTAACTTAGGATGGTATGAATTCTATCTCTTTTAATATATTTGATGTTATTTATTCTATTGAACCCAATACTGACTTAAGCATCGGAGGGGTGTTAGCCAGGCTAACACCCACCTTAGTTTACGATTTTTTTGCAGTATATGCTTCAGGATATAGCTCTAGGATACACACTCAGGATACTTCGAAAGATTAGAGGATTAGCCCCCTCTCTCACGTTTAAGGGATCCTGATCCCTTCACAGGTTTAAAGGTATTCACCTTTCTCTCGAATTGGGTTTAAACACCCCGCCTGGAGCGCAAGTTATCCAAGGATAGTTCAAGATAGCGGGACCAGTCCATGTAAAAGTGGCTGACAATTTCGTTATTGTTGGCTATATCCTGGATCCTAAAGGTATATGAGGATTGATCACCCTCTCTTGCGAAAGGGTATTTTCATACTCTCTAAGGTTTAAAGGTTTTCACCTTTCTAAGTCCTGGAGTTTATACACTCCCGCCTGTAGCACATGAAAGTTTGGGATTTTCCCCAGAATACTTATGGGTTTATCCCCAGAACACTAAGGATTAATCTCCAGTATATTTTAGGGTTTATCCCCTGTAACACAAGAATTGTTCAAATAATCAGAACTGATGTCCAGAAAATTTCTAAGTGTTCCAAGGCATTATGCATAGGGGACATTCCTACTGAGGCAATTGCGTAAAACTCAAAGGATCAAGCTTGGACCTGGTACACTAAGTATCTCAGACAGGGGACATCGTCGTTGGAAAAATTGCAAAAGGATTGAAGTTTGAAAAATAGGGTTACACTCTATTTCTGGTATGATCCTTCCTTTATAAATCTTATTTGAATCTTAGAAACTATGTTTGACAAAAGCTTAAATATCCTGATTAGGATATATTCTCAGGATATATTCTCAGAATGTATTCTCAGAATATGTTTCAATATATTTGGTTGGAATATTTGGGATGTAATACTTGGGTTAAAAACTAAAACTATATTCTAGTCAAACAAGTATTATCAAAACACACTTTGTAAGATAGACTGTCTTCTTCTTTTTAACTTTATCTAAATTGTTTGAATTTTAAACCCTATTGGACGAAAGTCTTAATAGGATATTGCTGAATATACTGATCAAGATATTTTCACAAAATTTGGTAGGGGTGAGCAAGAAAACCGAAATAACCGAACCGTAACCGAATAACCGAACCGAAAAAACCGAACCGAAACAAAAACCGATGGTTCGGTTTTCGGATTTTTAATAACCGAAAATTTCGGTTCGGTTTTCGAATAAACTTTTTCAATAACCGAAAAAAACCGAACCGAACCGATAAGTTACAATCCATATATTTTTATGTTTAAGTTTAAATTGTTTATGTGTTTAACCCAATGCTAGTAGAAAATGTTAATTTTATTCTTGAATGTTAAGTGTTTATAATAAAAACATTATAACTGAAATGAATTATTATTACCTATAAGATATAACAAAATTTAATAAAAACTTTGAAGAAACATAAAAAAGATTAGAAGATTAGGTTTATGTAAACAATATTAATTAAAGAGGTTAACTATAATAATTTAAATGTAAACATGTAAAAAGATTGTTATAATATAAATTATACTTTTTATTTGTTGAATCTTACATAATTTTGTTCCAAAAACCGAAATAACCGCAAAACCAAACCGAACTGACGTAAAAACCGAAAAACCGAAACTGAAGAAAACCGAAAACGAACGGTTTTTAAAACCCGAAAACCGACATTTCGGTTTCGGTTTTGATTTTGATTTTACCCAAAAACCGAACCGAACCGTGCACACCCCTAATATTTGGATAAGACATTGAAAATAATTGTACTAAGTTTGGAACATCGGGATTCAAATTAGGCAATGCGTAACAAGAATTAAAAGACAACAACGGATAAGCCTAAAGGAGGTTCTGTTGTCCAAAATAAACGATACTAGTTGATGACCAAAGGCTTCATTCTGAAACTCGGGACCCATCCACCTTTGGCTATCAAATTGTTTTAATGCAGGAAAAGAAAATTGTTTAAAGGACAAGAAATAAAATTGTTCAAACAAACGCAACCATCAAATTTAAAAAATGGGCTTAGGCATGAACATCCATCACTGCTCGCTTTGCTGCTTTTAAGGGGTAGCACCTTCTTCATTCGTCATATCTTCATCAGCATCCACTTCAGGATTTCTTGAACATCCTTCTCAGCCTCACCATCAGCGCCAGTTAGTTTTTCAATCGTTTTTGAAGACCCCTCAGCTGCAGGTTTAACAGGATGCTCCACAGGATTACCTCCAAGGCTCCTTAGCTTCGTCTCCTAGGCGTCGACATTCCAGGAAGGGCATTCGAAGCCCAGGATCTTGGCTTCGTAAGGCATTTTTATCCTAGCTTGAAGAAGAGAGATGACAACGAAGCTTTTAAGGCCTTCCCGGTAAGTGGCCATATCCTGTTCATGTTGGGCTTGGGCGGCGTCAAGATGGGCCTGGGCTTCATGAGTAGCTTTCTTGAGGGCAGCCTGATACTCCTGGGTCATGGCCATGAACTTATCCTCGTAATGTCAGGATTTAGCCGCAGCAATCACACCTTGGTCGGAAATAGCAACCTTGGCTTTCTTCAATTTGGATTCAAGCATTTTGTTGAGCCCACAGGATTCTTCGTACAGATGAACCAGACGTTCGAGGCCCTACACCGAGAAACATAGGTATTATTATAAGATAACCAAGATATTGGTTTGATATATATGTGCAGGATATGGAATGAGGATCTATACCTGGTTAAGAAAGGAAGTCATGAACCCGCTTGCCTCGATAAACCCGTGATTCTCATAGGGAAATGTCTCGGGAGTCGCAGGTGAATCAGTCTCTTTCCTCTTACGAGAACTTGAGCTTCGGGGCTTAGTAGCTGGCGAGGGCTTGGGAATGATGATAGCTTTGGAGCTGTTTGGCTTGGATGAGGTAATAGCTTTGGGACTTGGCTCCTTCTTGGACAGGATCGGAGTAACTGTCCAACTCTTCAAGGTCGAAAACTTCTGGGATTTTGGTTGGTGCTGCATAAAAGGGAAGTTCTAAATCCTTATTATTCTTTCATTATGTTACAATAATTAATCATTTACAAAATAACTCTTACCAGACATATCAGATGATGAATGTTGACTGGAACTTGGGAGGTGCGTGGAAAAGCTCCTATCACTTTCCGGTAACCGGTAAATTGCTTCGATTCTCTTTTCAGATTCTCCAGTAGGAGGGGCAACTTCCTTGAAATTCACTACATAAAGGCCCAATAAGAAAGTATTAGCGTGGGATATTGGCCTGAAAGTATTTGGGGATATTCTCGAAACACTACCGGTGGTTAACCACTCCACCGGGAGACTAGCACCCTCATAGATGGAGTGTCGCTTAACTAAGAAGAATTTACGTTGCCATCCATCCTCGTTTGTTGGGATTGAACCCTACCAGAGGAACAGATAATTAAAGCCAAAACTGGATCAGGTCAGTGGATCCAGAATAAGCAGATGTTATGTATACAAGTCTCTCCCATTGAAAGTGATTTCAACATCTGCTGTGACAACTCGAGTTTCCGAGATTCCATTTTCGCATTTATTGCACGATTAACTGTTTGTTTATTACTTACCTGCACAATTTGTTTGCATTGTAACTGTATACGTTGTGACTCGATAAAGTGTATTGTGAATATTGCAAGGTTATGTGTTATTTTATGAAAGATTTGACAAATGCATGAACTTGGTGGTGAAACTGTAAATTATATTGAGATGGGTGTATTTATGTAAAAGATGGTACTTAGGGGTGAGTAGAGTAGTTAGTGAAATTCCAATCACTCTTAACCCTAACCTCCTCCCTAATCATTCACTAATCATCTCACAAACCATCATACGTATCTTCAAGACTTCTCTAATCCTCTCTTGCAATCATCTTCATCATTGGCACAAGCTCTTCATCACTCTTGATTGCTCTCTTTGTCTAGACTCAATCCAAGGTAATTGTTTAATGATTGTTTGTTGTTAATCGTTGATTGATTGATTCATGCTAAAATCCTAGTTCTTCATATGATAGTTCTGTGCTTATTAATTTATTCAGATTATTGAGAAATGAATATGATTGTTGTGTAATCATTTGCCTGATGATTAAGATGCATGCTATGTTGGAACGATTGATGGTTAATTTGATTTCTGCACTGTGAATATATGAAATTAGGGTTTTGATCATAGTTTGTGAAAATGTAACTGTTCTATTGATTCTGTGACATAATCTTGGGAATTCACGCATGATTGAAAAGTCAGAGTTTTAGAATGATTAAAAGGTCCGAATTTCTACAAGAACCCTAGAGTCTGAGCTTTATTATAAGGAGCCTTAATCCGAGTGTTAACAACATTACATAGTCCAAATTTTGTTTAAGTAGCATGATATCCGAGTTTTTGTGTCACAACATGTAGTCCGAGTTTGTTAAAAAGGACTTGGTCCGACTTTTACAGGTTAAGGGGGGAGTCCGACTTTGTGAATGTTAGGGGATGAAGTCCGACTTTTGTTTGTAATTATGTTGTCCGAATTTTTGAGTATAGACATGTTGGTCCGAGCTTTAACATTGGGACATTGGTCCGACTTTGTTATGGGGTATCTAGGTCCGAATTTTGTGTAAGGGCTAAAGGGGTCCGAGTTTTGCTTGCATGTTATTGTCCGACCTTATGCTCACTAACCTTGTCCGAGTTTTTGTTTTGTTTAACCTTGTCTGACTTTTGTGTAACACAAGGAGGTCCGAACTTTATGTATGATTCGGCCCAAGTGTTAACTTTATTAATTTGTTAAGTCTGCTAGTTCTGTTAATTCTGATTAACGTTGTAACACGGGTAAACTTACCAAGACTGTTGATGAGAAACTGAGTTAAAACAAACTGAGAAAGCCTTGAATGTAAAGCTTGAGCTGCATGAATGTGATTAGCTGCTTATGTGATACATGATGTTAACTGTCAAACGCTTTGTGACATAGATTACATGCGTATCATTACGAACGTGAACTGATTTATTACACGTGCGCACAATAGGACTTGACTGATTACTTGTGAGCGCATAACCTAGCATACCGAGCAAACCAAGGTGAGTTCACACTCTTACTAAGGCATGGGATTCCCGGGGATAGGGAATGGGTTGAATGATGGAATCGAACAATTACTCGTACTTACACGACTACTAGACTATCTACCATGGTCCTCGGGTTAAGCAGGACACTTACGTAAAACCTACGTAAACAGGAATATGCTACTGTCTTTCGGAGTCAGGAAGGACACTTACGTAAAACCTACGTAAACAATAACATGCTACTGTCTTCCGGAGTCAGGAAGGACACTTACGTAAAACCTACGTAAACCCCACGCGTACCACTGTCCTCGGGTAAAGAAGGATACTTACGTAAAACCTACGTAATGCTTGTACGTACTACTGTTCTCGGTTGTGAAGAACACTTATGGTTACGAATAGTCTAGTGTATATACAACATGGGAAGCCCCCAGCAATAGAACATACTATCGGCCCAGTAGAGCCACATGTTACAAACGAACTTACTATTACGCATTTACTTGCTGTGAACTCGCTCAACTAGTTGTTGATCCTCTGTTACATGCCTTGCAGGTCGTTAGGTACTTGGAGCTTGCACAGGAGGCGCGGTCTTTGTGGACAAGGATCGTGAATACCTTGATTTAAACATTATGACATTGCACACTTTACTTATGATTGGGCTTTTATACATTTGCTTCCGCTAAACATTGTTATTACACTTATGTTTTGAACACTTTTCATATGGATTGGTTTGGTTTAATTACATTTACTTTTACTATGTACATTGTTCTATATGATTGGTGGATTGATCCTGGTCAGTCACGCTCCCAAGCGGTGATACTCCGCAGGTGGATTTTGGGGGTGTGACAGATTGGTATCAGAGCCATTGGTTATAGAGAACTTGGTTTTAATATGGGGAAAACGTTTTATTAAAACCAGATATGACCAGAACAGTGCTCTCAACGATCCACAACGACGCTTCGCTCCACGTGCAAGACTCAACATCCTAGGTAATAAGGTTTATGTTTATTGCCTACATGCTAGAATTACATAGAACTTTGCTCGCAGTATGCTTAGATTACATTGCTTACTATGCGTCATTACATGAGAACACCTATGTTCTTACACTCTTCTGTCATCGCACTACTCGCGAACCATTCTCACTTATTCTACTTTTACTATGAAGATCATGTCTGGACGTGTGAACATGACTCAAGCCCAGTTGACGGCTCTTATCAACGAACAAGTAGCTGCGACACTTGCAGCTGCACAAGCAGGTCAACACGCTCAGCCACCTGTGTACACCTTCAAAAATCTCAAGGATTGCCGACCTAGTACCTTCAGTGGTACTGAGGGAGTTGTAGGTCTCCTCCATTGGTTCGAGAGGCTCGAAACTGACTTTGAGGTGCATGATTGTCCTGAGTCTCGTAGAGTAAAGCTTGCTACTGGAACACTCGAAGGTGCTGCATTAACCTGCTGGGAAGCACAGGTTCAAATGTTAGGGCTGGCAGCTGCTAATGCCACCCCCTGGAACGAGTTCAAGGACCTAATTAAGGAAGAGTTTTGCAGTCGAGACGACATCCACAAACTAGAGGTAGAGTTCCTCAACCTACAGATGGTGGGGTCTGAAATTGAAGCTTATACGAAGAGATCGAATGAATTAGCCACATTTTGTCCCACTATGGTAGACCTCCAACCAAATGCATCGAACTGTATCTCAAGGGTCTGGTGCCCGAAATTCAGAGTCATGTGACCGCAGCTAATCTTGGCACTATCCAGCAAGTCACTCGGCTGGCTCATCGCCTCACAGACCAAGCAGTAAAACAAAACAAACTACCGAAACGTGTTAAAGCTGATACTACATGTGCTACTAGTGATAACAAACGCAAGTGGGATGAAAAACTGAGCATGGGATTAATTTCGGTTCAGCCTCTGGCGCAGCAGCAAAAGATAGATGACTACCAGAGTCCCAGACAGCAGACTTCTGGTTGTCGTGGGCAGAATGGATATCGAGGAAATCATCCAAAGTGTAAAAGATGCAATAGGCACCACAGCGGTCAGTGCAACAAGGGTCGTTGTCAGAGGTGTCTCAAGATTGGTCATGAAGCTAAGGATTGTCGAAGCTCACGTCCTGTAACTCAAGAACAACAACGACCACCTCAATCTCCACAGAATCGGCAGTCACAACAGAGTTTTAAAGGATGTTTTCAGTGTGAAGCTAAAGATCACTACAAGAGACATTGTCCACAAATAAACCAGGACCAGACTCAGAATCACGACCCTGGAAACAGGGACGACAATGGGGATAGCGTTGGGGGAAGCAATGGAAACAACGACGCCGGGGCCGCATGTATGTGATTGGTCAGGGTAACGCAGGGAACGATCCTAACGTATTAATGGGTAAGCTTCTTCTCGACGACTTATATGTTACTGTCTTGTTTGATTTGGGTGTGGATACCAGTTATATGTTCTTGAAAGTTAGTCCAATGTTAAAAACGTACACCAACTCCATTGAACACCCAAACATGTCATAGTGTTAGCTAATGGTAAAAGTCTAGAGGCCATTCATAGTTTAGGGTTGTAATCTTATCCTCGCTGGTCAGACGTTTCCAATCGACCTCATTTCTACAGTTCTGGGCAACACCTATAGCTCACGCACCGTATCGATTAGCTCCAACCGAACTGGAAGAACTGTCTAAGCAACTACAAGAGCTCTTGGATAAGGGATTCATTCGTCCAAGCTCTCCGCCTTGGGGAGCTCTAGTACTGTTTGTGAAGAAGAAAGATGGAACTTTCAGAATGTGCATTGATTACCGCGAACTGAACAAGGTCACAGTGAAGAACCGTTATCCTCTTCCTCGTATTGACGACTTATTCGATTAGTTGCAAGGGTCGAGCTACTACTCCAAGATTGATCTGAGGTCAGGTTGTCATCAGCTGAGAGTCCGGGATGAGGACGTCTCTAAGACAGCATTCAGAACTCGCTACGGCCATTACGAGTTTCTAGTCATGCCATTCGGGCTTACGAACGCGCCTGCAGTCTTCATGGATCTTATGGACAGGATGTGCAAACCCTATCTAGACAAGTTCGTCATCGTTTTCATCGACGACATCCTGATCTACTCCAAGAGTCAGGAGGAACACGAGCAGCACTTACGTCTTATCTTGGAACTTCTTCGAAAGGAACAACTGTACGCCAAGTTTTCAAAATGCGACTTCTGGCTTCGTGAAGTCCATTTCTTAGGCCATGTGGTAAACAAGGAGGGGATTCATGTCGATCCATCCAAGGTAGATTCGATCAGGAACTGGCCTGCACCGCGTACACCAACGGAAATACGCCAATTCTTGGGTTTGGCGGGTTACTACAGACGATTCATCAAAGACTTCTCCAAGATCGCACAACCGCTTACATTGCTGACACAGAAAGGTGTTACCTATCGTTGGGGTAATACACAGGAAACGGCTTTTCAGTACCTGAAGGATAGACTGTGCAGCGCAGCTATTCTCTCATTGCCAGAGGGCACGGATGATTTTGTGGTCTATTGTGACGCATCGATTCAGGGTCTTGGTTGTGTATTGATGCAAACGGATAAAGTCATTGCCTACGCTTCGCGGCAACTCAAGGTTCATGAACGGAACTACACGACACACGATTTAGAGCTGGGAGCTGTTGTTTTCGTGCTTAAGATATGGCGACACTACCTGTACGGTACCAAGTGCACTATTTACACCGATCACAGGAGTCTCGAGCATATCTTCAAGCAGAAGGAATTGAACATGCGTCAACGACGATGGGTCGAGCTGCTTAACGATTACAAATACGCCATCAAGTACCACCCAGGCAAGGCCAATGTTGTGGCTGACGCTCTCAGTCGAAAAGACACTCTACCTAGGCGTGTACGAGCTTTGCAGCTCACTATTCAGTCTGATCTTCCTGCACAAATACGAGATGCTCAGGTGGAAGCATTGAAAACAGAAAACGTCAGGGCTGAAGCCTTACGTGGCTCGAGGCAACGATTAGAACAGAAGGAAAACGGCTCCTACTATGTAACAGGACGTATTTGGGTCCCACTATATGGCGGTTTACGGGAACTTGTGATGGATGAAGCTCATAAGTCTCGCTACTCGGTACATCCAGGCTCGGATAAAATGTACCACGATCTTAGAACTACATACTGGTGGCCTAGCATGAAGGCCCACATAGCAACCTACGTCGGCAAGTATTTGACCTGTGCGAGGGTCAAGACAAAGTACCAGAAACCCTCAGGCCTACTTCAGCAACCCAGGATACCACAATGGAAATGGGAGGAAATTTCCATAGATTTTGTTACTGGCCTGCCTAGATCCCAGTGTGGGAATGATACTATTTGGGTGATCGTAGATCGACTCACCAAGTCTGCTCATTTCTTGGCCATCAAAGAAACGGACAAGTTCTCTACATTAGCAGACGTATACTTGAAGGAAGTTGTTTCTAGGCATGGAGTGCCAACCTCTATTATTTCAGATCGGGATGCACGATTCACTTCAGAACTATGGCAAGCAATGCACAAAGCTTTTGGCTCACGGCTAGACGTGAGCACAGCATATCACCCTCATACGGATGGGCAGTCTGAGCGCACGATTCAAACTCTAGAAGGCATGCTTTGGGCATGCGTTATCGATTTCGGCAACAGCTGGGAAAAGCACCTCCCTTTAGTGGAGTTTTCGTACAATAACAGTTACCACGCCAGCATTCAAGTCGCTCCATTCGAGGCATTGTGCGGACGTAAATGCCGGTCACCTCTCTGTTGGGTAGAGGTGGGGAATGGTCAAAGCACAGGTCCAGAACTTGTAGTTGATGCTACTGAAAGAATTGCACAGATACGACAACGCATGGCGGCAGCACGCGACCGTCAGAAAAGTTACGCTGATAAACGCAGAAAACCACTCGAGTTCCAAGTTGGGGATCGAGTGCTACTCAAAGTCTCACCCTGGAAGGGTGTGGTTCGTTTTGGTAAACGAGGCAAGCTCAATCCGCGGTACGTTGGACCGTTCGAAATCACTGAAAGAATAGGCAAGGTAGCCTACAGACTAAACCTACCAGCTGAACTCGGTGCAGTTCATAATGTTTTCCACGTGTCGAATCTGAAGAAGTGTCTGTCAGATGAGACTCTCATAGTTCCTTTTAAGGAACTCACTATCGACGAGCGGTTGCAGTTCGTCGAGGAACCAGTTGAAATCACGGACCGGGATGTCAAGGTACTCAAGAACACTAGAATACCTCTTGTACGAGTTCGCTGGAACTCCCGTCGTGGCCCAGAGTTCACCTGGGAACGAGAAGACCAAATGAAACTCAAGTATCCCAGTTATTCGGAAACCGTGCAACCACTGCTGAGGCTGAAGCTACTACAGAATTTCGGGACGAAATTCCAAATCAACGGGGGGATGATGTGACACCCCAGGAAAACCAGTAAACGATACAACTTACAACTTACCTAGCTTCCTCAGTAACCGCATGCTAAATTTCGGGACAAAATTTCTTTCAAGTTGGGGATAATGTGACAACTCGAGTTTCCGAGATTCCATTTTCGCATTTATTGCACGATTAACTGTTTGTTTAGTACTTACCTGCATAATTTGTTTGCATTGTAACTGTATACGTTGTGACTCGATAAAGTGTATTGTGAATATTGCAAGGTTATGTGTTATTTTATGAAAGATTTGACAAATGCATGAACTTGGTGGTGAAACTGTAAATTATATTGAGATGGGTGTATTTATGTAAAAGATGGTACTTAGGGGTAGGTAGAGTAGTTAGTGAAATTCCAATCACTCTTAACCCTAACCTCCTCCCTAATCATTCACTAATCATCTCACAAACCATCATACGTATCTTCAAGACTTCTCTAATCCTCTCTTGCGATCATCTTCATCATTGGCACAAGCTCTTCATCACTCTTGATTCCTCTCTTTGTCTAGACTCAATCCAAGGTAATTGTTTAATGATTGTTTGTTGTTAATCGTTGATTGATTGATTCATGCTAAAACCCTAGTTCTTCATATGATAGTTCTGTGCTTATTAATTTATTCAGATTATTGAGAAATGAATATGATTGTTGTGTAATCGTTTGCCTGATGATTAAGATGCATGATATGTTGGAATGATTGATGGTTAATTTGATTTCTGCACTGTGAATATATGAAATTAGGGTTTTGATCGTAGTTTGTGAAAATGTAACTATTCTATTGATTTTGTGACATAATCTTGGGAATTCACGCATGATTGAAAAGTCAGAGTTTCTACAAGAACCCTAGAGTCTGAGCTTTATTATAAGGAGCCTTAATCCGAGTATTAACAACATTACATAGTCCGAATTTTGTTTAAGTAGCATGATGTACGAGTTTTTGTGTCACAACATGTGGTCCGAGTTTGTTAAAAAGGACTTGGTCCGACTTTTACAGGTTAAGGGGGAGTCCGACTTTGTGAATGTTAGGGGATGAAGTCCGACTTTTGTTTGTAATTATGTTGTCCGAATTTTTGAGTATAGACATGTTGGTCTGAGCTTTAACATAGGGACATTGGTCCGACTTTGTTATGGGGTATCTAGGTCCGAATTTTGTGTAAGGGCTAAAGGGGTCCGAGTTTTGCTTGCATGTTATTGTCCGACCTTATGCTCACTAACCTTGTCCGAGTTTTCGTTTTGTTTAACCTTGTCCGACTTTTGTGTAACACAAGGAGGTCCGAACTTTATGTATGATTCGGCCCAAGTGTTAACTCTATTAATTTGTTAAGTCTGCTAGTTCTGTTAATTCTGATTAACGTTGTAACACGGGTAAACTTACCAAGACTGTTGATGAGAAACTGAGTTAAAACAAACTGAGAAAGCCTTGAATGTAAAGCTTGAGCTGCATGAATGTGATTAGCTGCTTATGTGATACATGATGTTAACTGTCAAACGCTTTGTGACATAGATTACATGCGTATCATTACGAACGTGAACTGATTTATTACACGTGCGCACAATAGGACTTGACTGATTACTTGTGAGCGCATAACCTAGCATACCGAGCAAACCAAGGTGAGTTCACACTCTTACTAAGGCATGGGATTCCCGGGGATAGGGAATGGGTTGAATGATGGAATCGAACAATTACTCGTACTTACACGGCTACTAGACTATCTACCATGGTCCTCGGGTTAAGTAGGACACTTACGTAAAACCTACGTAAACAGGAATATGCTACTGTCTTCCGGAGTCAGGAAGGACACTTACGTAAAACCTACGTAAACAAGAACATGCTACTGTCTTCCGGAGTCAGGAAGGACACTTACGTAAAACCTACGTAAACCCCACGCGTACCACTGTCCTCGGGTAAAGAAGGATACTTACGTAAAACCTAGGTAATGCTTGTACGTACTACTGTTCTCGGTTGTGAAGAACACATATGGTTACGAATAGTCTAGTGTATATACAACATGGGAAGCCCCCACCAATAGAACATACTATCGGCCCAATAGAGCCACATGTTACAAACGAACTTACTATTACGCATTTACTTGCTGTGAACTCGCTCAACTAGTTGTTGATCCTCTGTTACATGCCTTGCAGGTCGTTAGGTACTTGGAGCTTGCACAGGGAGGCGTGGTCGTTGTGGACAAGGATCGTGAATACCTTGATTTAAACATTATGACATTGCACACTTTACTTATGATTGGGCTTTTATACATTTGCTTCCGCTAAACATTGTTATTACACTTATGTTTTGAACACTTTTCATATGGATTGGTTTGGTTTAATTACATTTACTTTTACTATATACATTGTTCTATATGATTGGTGCTTGATCCTGGTCAGTCACGCTCCCAAGCGGTGATACTCCGCAGGTGGATTTTGGGGGTGTGACATCTGCTGGCCTCCTATATACTGATCATACAAATTGCTGACCTATAACTGCTGATCTAGTCAAAGACTGATGAAGAACTAAAGCCCTGCTGCCCAATCTACTGCCTTAAGTCAAGCACTGTTGATCATGACAAGTACTGCTGGGTTCACAGAAGTGGATGGATGCAGCAGTAGTTTTGTTTACTTTATGTAATGTATTGTAATATCAGTAGTTAGCATAGCAGAGGTTGTATAGATCAGAGGTTAGAGTTTGTTAGGAGTTTAGATGTCACTTTCATGGTGACGTCAGCTTAGATGCTTCAGTGGTTTGCTCGTGCCTATAAATAGAACAGTGCTCTGTACTGTTCTATTAGCTCTTTCACCATCTTCTTCCTGCACGAACAAATACTGTGAGCTTAGGCTGAGGGGGAGTTTGTATTCATTCATGCATTGTAATAGTTATTGAAATAAATTCAATCTTTCGGTTCTTTGTTAAAAATGTTTGATTAAAGCAATTTTCCTGTTTGATTGTGTACAAAGTTTGTTTCCATTATAATTCCGCTGCACAACTCATTCATCTTCATCTTAATTCAAACGTAAAACACAATCAAAACCAAACTCAGATCCTAATAATTGGTATCAGAGCCCGGACAGTCAAATTCGATCTAACAATCAATTTGACATAATAGTTCAGCTCAAAATTCTTGATACTAAGGTTGATTGTATTTAGTTGAAAAACAGAGTAACGAGAAATCATGTTCAAAATGATTACTCAAAAACTCTGTAAAACAACCAAGATGTCATAAGACACACAAATTTCACATAACAAGTGATATCATGCATAAAACACCTATAATGCTCAGATCTAGAAATATGTCTGATAACTATGGTATAATTCCTTTGCATAATTGATTTCAAGTGTTAATATGAAGTTTGTGCTGTTTCCATCATGTTGAATACTAAGGTATGAACCTCCTGTCAACAAAAACCTAGTTTCATTAAAACAATAGTGTTTTTGTTAACATAAAAGGAGGGAAATTAAAACTTTAGTTATTACATCTTATGTGTTGAAGAACAGGTTGAGAATCCTGTTAAAAAGGATCAAATCAATTCTGTTAAGAACACATCGAGAAAATCAGATGAAAAACAGACTAAATCATACGTGATGTGAGATTTGACATAAGTTTAGGCAAAAATGTCCAAGTCTCTCCAAACATTGCCGTAAAATGATTCTGGTCTGGATATCTCCTCAATAAAACCTCCCAGTAAGTATTTTTGTACTTATGAATGGGAAGGGTAAAAAGGGAAAAAGAAAATTAACAAAACTCAAAAGTGTGTTTATCTCAAAACTTTTGAAGTCAAAAGAAAGGAGTATAACTATAAAACACTTTAGAGTCCAAAGTTGGGTAAATAGTGGTCATCAAGCAATTTTTTGCATTCATTGATTCAAGGAAGTTCAGGTAACAATGGTATCACCAATGATGAAACTGATAAGAGGACTAGACAAATTTCCTCACATGTTTCCTCTTCTTGCAATCAATTAACAAGGAAATGGTCACACAAAATAGTCATTTCAAATCATTGACCATTTTCTTAAAACTTGAGACTGATATGACTATGAGTTTTAATTGGAAAATATACCAGAACTCCTTTTGATGTTTGTTTTCAAAATAACCTTTAATTATTTTTTGAAAAGGTTTTTCTCAATAAAACAGGATATATTATTCTTTATTTTTTAGAATAATATATTTTGTATTTTTACTTGTTTTTTATTGTAAAAATATCAATCTCCTGTCAGGATATAGAACCTCTATTATTGTTGGTGATATTATCCTTAAAAACTGATCAAAAGGAAAAGGTACTAGTGCCAAGGTCATATCAACCTCAAGTTTGTTTTGTTACAGACTAAAAATTGATTGCTAACAGATTTTAAACTACTGAGATACTCATGTTCTAATTCAAATAATTAGACACAAAATGAGTAGCCTTAGTAAAAAGATTTTCATCATCTGGGATACTAAACCACTATCAGGAATTTATAAAAGTTTCAAATCTAGTAGAAAACATGTGGTAAAACCTTGAACATAAATCCCTGAAAAACTGCTGACAAATTAAACTTGATAAGTTGCATCTAAAATGTAATTTGTTAAGTATAGCATTTCAGCAGATTGATAGGTGTTGGAAATGATATTGTGTTTACACAACACAAAATCAATTTCCACATCTAAACAAGCAGATGCTCAAATTTTAACTGTCAAAAGTTCAAACACTGTTGCACTAACAGTTGCTGAGCTAATGGTCTTTAATTTTTCTACCACTGTATTTCCCTTAACTATTGTTGTGCCTAAACATCTACTTTCTAAAGTCTGTCCACTGCTGAAAGTCATCCCCTGTTCCCCTATTAAGCACTGTTGTTCAAAATCAGTGTTGTATCCACTGATATGCTATCCACTGATAGTAAAAATCATCCACTGCCTTCATTACCATTGCAACCACTGCCTTCATCAGTAGTTTTCACAAAAGTAATGTCCTTCACTTCATCAGGGGATGACACGTGGACAGTACATAGTGGTCAGACCTTTTGTAACCGCTGCCACGTCAGCATTCACTTTTTCTCCATAAAACCCCCTTTCAAAATCCCAAACCGGGTTTTATTGTCGAATTGAATTCTTAAAAATTCTCTTCTCAAAGTAGTTTCCTTCACATTTCATCAAATTCCTTCACAAATTTCTTCGATCGCCTTCTTCAAAATGACTAAATCGAAGTCTTCCGCCAAATCATCTTCCAAAGAAGCTTCTCAAAAGGCCAAAACCACAGAAATTACACACAAACCTTCTCACAATCTTCTGGGTCTTCTCACAAAACCCGGCACCATAGATGCTTTCGATTCCATCCTCGATATGATCACTGCTTCAAAGTACAAAACTTTGTTAACATCAGATGCACCAATTTACTTGACGACCCAAAGAGAGTTTTGGAAAAATGCAACTCTTGAAAAACAAGGTGAGACTGTCACTACCATTAACTCTTCCTTAAAGGGCAAATCTGTCAAAATCACACCACAATCCATCTCTGAAGTCTTTGCACTCAATGATCAAGAAGGTAAAACTTCCTTTCCCAAAAATGAGTTAAAAATTGACTTCATTGAAAGAGGGTATGCTGATACAATGATAAAGAGGGATAGCTTACAAAAAGGTTTCTTCCCTCCTGCAACAAGATTTTTATTCCATACCTTTTTAATGTGTGCTTCAAATAAAACAACTTCTTTTAATGAAATACCATTAAAGGTTCAAAACCTGGGGTATGCTGTTCTTCAAGAAGAAAATTTTAATTATTCCAAGGTATTATTTTGAAAAGAAATTCAGTAAGGATGATATTTCTGTAATAAACCAAGGTGAATCTTTTCAAATGCACAGCTTAACTGCTGAAACTTGTGACATATGTGCTTGTAATCATTGTAAACAGTTCAGTTACCAACTAAATAAAGTTAATTGATCCCAATGTTTGTTTGTTTATGTTTGATGTTTTTCATGTTTTGGTTTTTATTCAATTTCAAACTCTATATCGCTTTCTAGAGAATTATACGCAAACTGGTGTGTAAAAGTAATTAGTTTAACGCGACAAATACTCTGGAACATCAATTATTGCTTAACATACCTTAAATAACCTTCACATAACTTAGAAATAAGTTCTGAAGGCTTTGGTATGGCAAAATCAAGTTTATTCGCTTACAGGGACTAAAATTGACAAACTGCGAAAGTATGCCGATTTGAACTGTAACAAACATTCTGGAACATGCCCATAAGTTAAACACACCCTAAATATCCTTTACATAGCTTAGAAATAGGCTTTGAGAGGTTCGGTGTGCTAAAATAAACTTTTGGGTTAATTCAGGGGCTAAAAGCGTCAAAAAGTGCATAAGTTTGCATTTTCGCACATAACTTACATTCTGAATACATCCGGACATCCAAAAATTTATGCAAGCATTAGAATATTTTATTTTAGTGTTTGGCATGAGAAAAATCCATTCGTCGCGCAATTTGGATCGTTTTTCGCGCTTATGCGCATTCCGTCGTAATTAAGCAAACATCGTGATCGGTACGACCAAACGAACCGACATCCGGAATATTTTTGAGCATGTTTCAAGACCCCTACACTTTAACTTCATTTTAGAGCCTTGAAATGAGGTTAACGGGGCTTAAACGTGCCAAAAATGGGCCAAAATGCATGTTTCTGAAGTTCAGGGACTAAAACTGCAAATTCTGAATAGTCAGCTAGGCGGGCCGCGTAAGTCTCTATGTGCATCTTATGCGGGCCGTGTGAGAGGCCCAGTAACAGCAGCAGCTGGTATTCATTGAATTTGGTCATGCTTTTGATCATTCTAGGGGCAAATTTTGATGGTTTTCCAGTACCCCTAGTATTACAAAACAATGGGCACAAGTGGAGGGTCTAGATCAAAGCTCGTTTCCCGATAAACGATCCTAACGGTTCTAGAAATCCTATAAATACCCACCTTGTCTTGCTCACTCTCCTCACATTTGATGTGATTCTTGCTCTCTAAGTGGAAGTATATGCTTCCTACTGAGAGTGAATCTGGTCAAAGCTTGCGGGGACATTCTGTAAATATTCTTTCATGCTTTTCATTCGTTTTATCGTTAAAGTCAAACTACGTTTGACTTTCTGCATTGACCAGTTTATGGTCAACGCGAAGTTCGTTTGAACTTCATAACGTGAGCGTAATCACGATGGTTATAGTCCCCAGTGACTATACCTACTGATTACCACGTTATTTAGGCTCAGTGACGAGTCGTAGTTTCGGCCAAAATACGTTTTGTCGCGTATTTTGTAACCAAACTTCTGTAGGGTATTAAAACCGTTTGTTTTAATACCAAACTTGTTTTCTAACTTTACTAAACATGTTCTAGCATGTTTAGCTCGTCGCTTTTAGATTTGTGTTTGTCTAGGGTCGTAAGGTAAGCGATCTAAACAATCGCTTATACTTTCGAACCCGACCCATTTGGTCGATCTTTAGGATCCGACCAAACACTTTAGGTGACCATAGTTGTATAGGGAATAACCTTCCGAGGTTATACCTTATGGTCACTTCGTTTAAGTAGTTGTATGATAGGTAGTTTATATGCCTTAGGAAAATTACCAAAATACCCTTTTTGCGCCAAAATTCATTTTAAGCATAAGTAACATAACTTTTGACATCTAAACTGATTTGGCAACAATATTAAATATGTTAAGGCATATCTTACTTGTCATAGGGCTAGTTAGGCGGTCCGAACGCGTTTTACGCGAACGACGCGTTAAAGTAGCATAAGCTACCTAAACGGGTCGTAACGGGTCAAAAGCACTTAGGATAGGTTTCGTTTTAGTATATAGGATTTGTTAAACCATATTACATAAGTTCCCACACTTATTTGGTTTACGAACCCTCGTACTACCCGATCCTCCGATAGGTCCGTTTATTAATGTAGATACCTATATTAGGTGCCGTTTGAATCCGTGATCTTCTAGCTTTGCTTGGTGGATATCTAAATTCTATTGAGCAATCTCAAGTGAGTACATAGTACCCCTCTTTTACTGTTTTTCAAACATTTTGGGGTGAAACACATGTGCCTACTTGTTACTTTCGTGTTTTCCATGTTTTACATCATATGCTTGCTATGTTCATTAGTACACTATTAGTACATGATTTCGTTATGTTTTGCTATGTATGTTTACTTAGCATGCTAGCACATTGATTTTCATTACATTACCTTGCTATATTTGTTTACATGGCATATTAGCACATTGTTTTACATGACTTTTCTACTTCGTATGTTAACTTAGCATACTTAGTACATTGTTTTCATATAACATGTTTACACTTGGTACAACATTTGGTTTGCACATACGGGACTTATATACATTCATTAACATTAGCTACGCCGCTCGGTAGTAAGTAATGGTACCATAGGACTTGACAAATCTCGTTCTTGACATCCTAGGTTTGTTTGGATGAAAGGAATGACTGAATCCGAAAACATTTCTTTTGATAACCTTTACTTAGGGTTATCCGTCTGTCTCAAGGCTTGAATGTATGCGTTAACTTACCACATAAATGTTTTTATCATTTAAAACATGCTTTTACTTTGCAAAACATAACTTTTTGATATACTCAAAATACTTTGTTTTGTACATTTTCACATTTGGTTTAAGTGAATACATTTTATTTAACATACATGGCATTTTTACACACACATGACTACATTTTTGGACTTTTAAACATATGACAATGGTTTAGACAAGAACATTTGATGGTTGGTTTAAACATGGACTTTATACATTGGTGGTTTGTTTAATGACTTAAGTGACGATATGTGTGTAGTATGATACAAGCATGGTGGATACGCCGTTGGTACTTCCTATATATAAGTGCTTGTATTGTATTACATGGCGTAGCGTTATTTAAATCATTTAGTTTGGACTTATACATTTTTACACAAATAACATATTTTCGCAAGACTTCGTTTTACAAAAACAACTTGTTTTATACAACTTATTTTTACTTGGTTATTCTTTTAACTATACATTATTCTTTTATTTATACATATCATCTGATTTTATCGCTTTTCAAATGGTTTACAAAACAAAACATTTTACAAGGTTCATGACTAACTTTTATCAAACACTTTTCTTAAACCTAAGTCATGAATCCTACTTTTCAAAAACCTATGCTACTCACAGGCATTTTTATGCTGACGTACCTATTTTCACATGTGTTTTCAGGAGCTGTTGCTTAGGATGATGATCGTGACACGCTAGGGTGGACTCGGGCCTTAGTGACATAAAATAGAACTAGACTTAGTTTAATTATGTGATGTACTTTTGTTTTCTTTTATATTAAGACAATGTAACATGTGGGTTCTTGTTTTGAAGATGTATTCCACCCTTGGGTGATGAATAAAATATTATTTTAATTACCATGGTTGTGGAACAATAATTCTGTTACAACACTCCCTGACGTTTCCGCCACGATTTGATGTTTTTACGTGGTCGGGGTGTGACAAAACTTTTACAAGAATGTCAACACCTTGCAAAACACAAGCAGAGGTGCCTGAGCAGAATTTAGCAGCAAACACTGCTCCTCAGGTATCTGCTGCTGAGCCCACTGCTCAAGGTGATCAAAGCAGCAAAACAACTGTTTTGAAACCCACACCTACAATCACCAAAAAGCCAATGAAAAAGAAAACTCAAAAACCCCCCAAACCTACCGAAAAGGCAACTCTGGAGGATGAGATACCAGAGCAACTGCCTGTGACAAAACAAATGTCACAACAAACCACTGCTGCTACTTCCTCACAGCAATTGGTAGAAATATCTCACACCATGGCTGAAGCTCCTCCTGTTTCTTCTCAAAAAGAACAGGTTGTACAACAAGGGACGCCACTCTATGATGCTCTGGAATCACTCGTTTCCATCATCCACAGCCCAATGCCCGGGGCAAATTCTCTTTCTACACCCAGCCTCACATCCACAATTCCTACACCAACTAAACTTTTGTTGGATGCTATTGATTTGAACCAGGTACAAACCAGTCCTTCTCAATCACCTGTCAATGAGAATATACTTCAACAAATGCCTGGGTCTGATGTATCAATCATAGTTAACCCACCAACAATGCCTGAGGAGGTTACACCCATTGAGTTACAAGTAACTCTTGGTGGTATTCCAAGTGAAGCAGCCACTACAAGTGTTAAAACCACTGGTTTACATTTGGACAGTGGTTACATCCATAAGACTTCCTTGGAGGCAATTCCTTCCATAGCACCTCTGACATCCACCAGTGGATTTATTTTGACCACTAGCAACATCAAAAGGTTGTCAAGTGTTGAAGGAAGAAGTCCCTAGTACCAAGAAAAAGGGGCATCAGTTGTTAATGTTTGGAGTACACTCCCTACCTCAACCACTGATAAAACCACTGCTAGTGGGAAATCAGATGATCCCATTAAATTGGGTGATGGTTTAAAGTACCTGGAATTGATGGAACGTGTTGAAAAACTGGATACTTCGGTTGTAGAGATCAAAGAAATGCTGCAACAGTTGTTAACAGTACAAAAGGTGCAATCCCCTGCTGTTCCACCTCAAACATCTGTTCCACAAGCATCTGTTGCAAATGAGCTCTAGAACTTCTTTCAACCTTTTCTCCAACAACAACAACAACTGGCTGATCAGCAACATGAAAAACATGTCCAAGAGCTGAGAAACACAATGGAGTCTAGGTTCAAGAACACAAATGCTGACATCAAGGCTATAAAGGCCCATCTATTGAAAACCACTAGCACTGCTCCTCCAACAGTTCTCTTTATTGATCAACTTCCCCCAGATAATGCCAAAAAGGGGGAGAAATTTTAGGAGTGGAGAAAGAAGGGTATAGATGATGGGTTGCATGTTGAACCTGAAAAGGATGCTATGACCAGAAACATTCCCTTGCCAGATGGTAGCAAAAAACTTGATGTTACCCAAAATGCACTTGATGAAGGAGTAGCAAGTGTAAAAAGGGACAGAGCGGCAAAGGATATGTCAAGGTGGAATGAGGAGAAAAGAGCTTACATGGAGCTGAATGCGCAGGGTTGTTCTGGGCTAAAGGATGTTCAAAATCCTGTGCCAAAAAGAAATCCTACTAGAAAAGTAAGGGAACCCAAGTCCACACCATCCAGAATCACAAAGCATACTCCAAAACCACCGTCCAAAAGCCCCCATCATCAAACCTCCACCCAAACAGTTGTTGTAACTCCTGCTGTATCAACATCTGCTGGTACTTCAGTTGTTTCAACATCTGTTATTACTTCAACACACACCACTTCTACACACACTACAACCACTTCCTTACCACCACCACCTTCACCACCAAAAACAACATCTCCACCATCACCTCCTGCCAAAAAGCAGAAGACAGCAGATGTTACAACATCTTTTGTAATGACAATAGTGGTTGAAACACCAGTTGTTTCAACAGCTGTTGGTCAATCACAAATCACTACCACTCAAACCACCACCACTGTTCCAACCAAAACATCATCTACGTCTCCTTCAATAAAAATGAGAAGGATTTTCATACCAGATGATGATTCTCCATCACCACCACCAACATCTTCAAAATCTTTGTCACTTGTTACAATACCCAAACCTGTTCCTCTCTCAACAGCTCAATTTCAAAAGCCCTTACCTCCTGCAGGTGTTGAATTTCCTCTTAAACTAATAACAGTCAGAGAAGAAATCAAGTCTTTTTATTATGAGGATGACCCTGCTAAAAGGAGCTTGCCATCTGTTGAAGGATATCTAAGGCCAAACAATATTGAAGAATATTTGAAAGTCAAAGCTAAACAAGCAGAGGATATCTCAAAAAGAAATGCTCAAGGAAAATCTGATTGAGAAATTCAGCAGAATTACCAATTCTTGCTCACACAAGTCAGATCCTTAGAGCAATTTGCAAAAAAATGTGTCACAACAAATCTCAGAGAGAGCAGATGAAACTCTGAGAAAAGACTACATTGAAAGAATCATGGCGACCAAGAAGTACAAAGGAGAAAAACACATGTACAAAGAGTGGACCATTCCTGAGCTTGAAAATGAAGCTGCAAGGATCCAAGAAATGATCAAGAATAAGGTCAAGCACACTCCTCCAGATTGGGAAAAGTTCAAAAGGAGTGTACCTGATAAAAAGGTAGAGCTGAAGAGAATGAAGGAGGAATTGGTTGTTGCTGATCATGGGTCTTGGAATCAAGTGATGAGATGGAAAGAAGATAAAGTCAGGGCTACTTACAAAAGCTTGGAGGAATTAAGGAAGATAGATCCTACTTCTCCACAAAAAACTGACTATCCTGAGGCATAGGTTTCAAAAAGACCATGAAAGCTGCAAATCAGGAGATCCACTGCTCCAGCTGGTGCAGCCATCTTTAAAAGAAGGCCACAAAAACAGTTGGGTGCTGAAACAATCCAAGATCTAATGGTTGGTGATGACCTTGTAAAAGAGGGTATTAAGGTAATGATTGAAGAAGATCTTGGATTGGAACAATCTGCAAACACTGCTCAGACAGTCATGAATAGGCCTGCATCACCAAACACCTCTTCCAATAAAAATCTCCCAAGAAACCCATCAGACTCAAAGGTACTAAAGTGGAAAACTGATAAACAGACCCACGTACTGACATTGCTTAAGTCTAGTGGAGAAGTGAAGAATATATCAAGGGAACAAGCTCTTGACCTGAGTCTTGAAGATTTGCAGGTTCTCCTTGATCTTCCACTTAGCAGGGATGATGATGACACAGATGCCTTAGCCTTTGAATTTCAACTCAAAGGGCAAATAAGGGAACTGTTGATGAGGCAATAAAGATCTTGTAATAATGAAGAGTTTTGGCATTATTTGTTCTAGGGGGAGATTGTTGGGATTGAACCCTACCAGAGGAACAGATAATTAAAGCCAAAACTAGATCAGGTCAGTGGATCCAGAATAAGCAGATGTTATGTATACAAGTCTATCCCCTTGAAAGTGATTTCAACATCTGCTGACCTCCTATCTACTGATCATACAAACTGCTGACCTATAACTGCTGATCTAGTCAAAGACTGATGAAGAACTAAAGCCCTGCTGCCTAATCTACTGCCCTAAGTCAAGCACTGCTGATCATGACAAGTACTGCTGGGTTCACAGCAGTGGAAGGATGCAGCAGTAGTTTTGTTTACTTTATGTAATGTATTGTAATATCAGTAGTTAGCATAGCAGAGGTTGTATATATCAGAGGTTAGAGTTTGTTAGGAGGTTAGATGTCACTTTCATGGTGACGTCAGCTTAGATGCTTCAGTGGTTTGCTCGTGCCTATAAATAGAACAGTGCTCTGTACTGTTCTATTAGCTCTTTCACCATCTTCTTCCTGCACGAACAAATACTGTGAGCTCAGGCTGAGGGGGAGTTTGTATTCATTCATGTATTGTAATCGTTATTGAAATAAATTCAATCTTTCGGTTCTTTGTTGAAAATGTTTGATTAAAGCAATTCTCCTGTTTGATTGTGTACAAAGTTTGTTTCCATTATAATTCCGTTGCACAACTCATTCATCTTCATCTTAATTTCATCTTCATCAAAGCCAAACTCAGATCCTAACATCGTTCTTGGTGGCTTTAAGAATGAGGGGTTTGCTGGAAGTCGAAAAGAGTAAAAACCGACTGGAACCGTGTTATCTGAGGCGGTAGGCTATCGGAATATCCTCGATGCAGAGGTCAGGACAGTGAAGGTTTTGAATTTGGTTAAGTACGATCAGTACTCTCCAAACCATGGGCATTGTTTGGGCAAAGGAAATACCAGTGGTTCAGAAAAACTGCATCATGAATTCTGGAAAAGGATACCGAAGACCTAGCGAGAAATGATATGCCGGAAAGCAGACCCAATCGGCAGAAGAAACATCCGATTGAATTAATCGGTCAAATGGCCTCATAACCGCGCCATCGGGGAAAGCGCCGAAGGCTCTCAATGCTGCGATGTCTGCGTTATCAAAGGCACAAATCTCCTTCTCGGGATTCCTGAGAAGGTTTTGCTGGACAAAGGTTTCCGTTTCGCCGGTTTGAGAGTAGGTTCTAGTAGCCATTAGAAGAGAGATGAAGGAATTAGCAGGGAAGTAAAGAAGGGAGAATAATTACTTGGTGATTCTGTTGATGAAATTTGGTTTTCAAACAGAAAGAGAGAAGATATAGGGGCATGGTAGATATCCATCGAGTGAAAACCGCGTTGGAAGTTGAACAATGCTACCTTAACCGTCGTCTCGTTTTAATAACCTCGATTTATGGGATAAGTTTTAAAAAATATATCCGTTGGAATTGGTATACCAACAGATATATTTTGGAGACAATTGTTATGGGTGATTTTCTGGTCATATATCTTGACTAATATTCTGACTGTGTTTGTTTTATTGTGACCAGGATACCGGATCAAGATATTTGTAACATTCTGATACGATATCCAGGTAGTGACTAATTAACCCATGTGCAGATTAATAGGTGCAAGTCTGCAACGTTCAAACGGACTTCTTCTCCTTAAGAATCGGGCAAATCAGTTGGATTATAGACGTTGGGGCCGGAAGACGTGGACTACAACGTTCACATATGGAATATTCGCTGAATCCCGGAATAATAGGATCGTTAGTTAGTTAGTTTCTTTTACTATAAAAAGGATTGATCGGAACAGATTAAGGCACAAAATCTCTCGTACACTCTCTCTCTAGCTGCAAACACTCACAATACACTTACACTTGTATGGAATTTACATTGTAACACCTAGTTGATCTGAATCATATCCTTCACTGTATCCTGATATTTGAAGTAATATAGGAACAAGGCAACTGCGATTGTCAGCTCCCGAGGTTTTGTGCCGGTGATCTAGATTGATCAAGGGCTTTCCTCGTATATCCCGTGTCACTCTTTACATTTTTGCTCATCGTTTGATCATAGATACAGCTCAATATCCTGAGCCATATCCTGAAAACTGTTTTTGCAAACAACTTAATTAACATATTTTTTAACACATTCTCTTAGCACACTACCTCACTTAACTAATTTGATCACTAAATTGCTTCAGTAATTTTTGCCAAAACAATAATGAAGCAGAATATGAGGCTTTGATTGCAGGATTAGAATTGGCCAAGAATATGAATATTAAAAGTTTGCAAGTATTTGTTGATTCCTTGTTAATTACTAATCATTTTAATGTTTCCTATGCAGTTAAAGGAGAAAGGTTAATCGAATATCTTGAAATTCTTAAAAAATTAGCAGGATATTTCGATGTTTTTACACTTGAACAAGTACCAAGAGAGGATAATGCTGAAGCAGATGCCTTGGCAAACTTAGGATCTTCAGTCAGAATACCAAATGAAACTCAGATACCAATACTACATATCCTTTATCATGCAGTAGATCTTTTCAAATCTCAGGATAAGGAAGTAGCAAGTATTCAGGATCCTGATCATGATGAGTATCCTGAGGAGGATCCTAAGTCCTGGACGGCCCCAATCATGAAATATCTCAGAGAAGGACACATCCCAAAGGATGAGAATCCTAAGGCTTTTAGGATGAAGGTATCCCGATTCAAAATTATAAATAATGTTCTATATAAGAAATCTCTTGCAGGACTATATCTGAGGTGCTTGGAGGATCCGGAAACTTAGGAAGTACTTCAGGATGTACACGAAGGGGATTGTCGTAACCATACTGGGGGCAGATCGTTATTCTCAAAGGTGTTAAGAACAGGATACTATTGGCCGACGATGAGGAAAGATGCTGCAGAATATGCTCGATGATGTGATGCGTGTCAAAGGCACAACAATATACTACATCAACCTGCTGAACCGCTATATCCTATTGCTTCCCCTTGGCCATTCATAAAGTGGGGTATGGACATAGTGGGAAAGTTGCCAAAAGCTCCAGGAGGAAAAGTTTTTATGCTGACAATGACGGATTATTTCTCAAAATGGGTTGAAGTTGAGGCGTTTGTTCAAGTCAGGGGACCAAGAAGTAGTGTCCTTCATCAAGAGGAATATCCTAACTAGGTTCGGGATACCAGCCGAGATAATTTGTGACAATGGCTCTCAGTTTATCAGCAAGAGGACTACCGATTTTTGCAAGAGTTGGGGAATTAAAATGATCACATCCACACCAGTACATCCTCAAGAAAATGTGTTGGTGCACTGAATATCTGTTTACTACGTCTTAATCGAGTCTTAGGTCTAGATAGGTTGTTCGGAGTTGGAAAACATGAAAAGTGGTTTTAGAGTGTAATTCCGCTCCAAATGTTGTCTAGGTGATTCCGCTCCAAAGTTTACATGGTGATTCCGCTCGAAACATCATCATGGGGTTCCGCTTGAACCATTTCAAGCGGAATCAGGCATACTATATATATGTGTGTGATGATTTCATTCGTAACGGTTGGAGCGGAATCAGGTCATGTTGTAGGTGTCGAATTGCTGTCAAAATTTACTCAGAAAGCATTAATAGAAAGGAAATTGAAAGGATAAAGCTGTTGTGACTTTGTTTACTTTGATTCCGCCTCTGTATTCAAAGATGAACTGCCTTTACTGACTATTTAGGGTCGCACACGGTCCAACAAGTGGTATCAGAGCTCAGGATGAGGAGTTGATACCATAGCAGCTTGATTCTACCGGATTTTGTCATTTCTACTCTCTTCTTCTCATACTTTTCTGATTTGAATTAGTTCCAACGGTTGAAATGGCCTGATTTCGAGTATATTGTGTGAAACATAGTTTTAACAAACCCTAGAAAGAATCAGGTTAAAATTAGAAGTAAAAATGGTAAAAATGACCTAAAAACCTGATTCCGCTCGAAAAGATCTTCGTAGAATTCGCTTGAAAAAGTTAATTCCGCTTGAAAACTGTTAGCCATTTGAAGCGAAATAGCTAAAATTCTAATTCCGCTTGAAGTTTTGCTTGTGATTTCGCTCGAAATCAGATAAATTCAGATTCCGCTCGAAAGTTATCTTTTGATTCCGCTCGAAATCAGAACAAGTCAGATTCCGCTCGAAATTTATTTTCTGATTCCGCTCGAAATCAGACTATATCTGATTTCGCTTGAATTGTTTCTGTTAATTTCGCTCGAAAGCTGATTTCGCTCGAAATTTGCTGTTTTTCAAAATTTCGAAAAATTTTCTAAGTGTTTGCTGATTTTTCAGGAACGTGCAAGATGGATGATATATTCATGAACCCGTTTAGCGATTTGTATGCCTTTGCTGGAAATTCTGAAGACGATACTTCTTCTAGCAACACCAATGAGAACACGCCAAATACAAAGAAAACGTTATCGGATGCTTTGGAGGTTGAAAGCGCATTTGGAACATATAACAAACCCCCGAAGTTGATGGCTATCGAAGAGTACAGTCGGTGGGCCAAAAAGTTTGAAGATTGGTTGAGGGCCTTTGCTTTTCCTAGCTGGAAGAGTCTAAAAAATGGATACAATGATGGAGGCAAAAGTGGCGAAAGCTTAACATCACCTGAAGAAATAGAGGCATTTGTCGCTGAGTAAAAATGCATTGCACTGCTATTTTAGTCTGTTCGAGAAGATATAATATCTTTGATTGAGTACAGCAGTTCTAAAGATCTCTGGAAAAAGTTAGAAACCAAATGTTTAGGAAGTACAGAAATAGTGAAAAACAAAAAAGAAACTACTTAGAAAAGAGTTTGATTTGTTTGGGTGTTTAAAGAATGAATCAGTTTCTAAAATGATTGAGAGATTTGGGCACCTGAAGCTGGAACTTGCGAGACATGAAATCGTTTATTCTCGAGAAGAGCTAGTCGACAAATTATTTGATGCGTTGCCAGATGAGATGGATTGGCAATATTATGCGTTGATGCTGAAAAATACTATCTAGCCGCCAGAAGTGTTGACTGTAGATTTGCTGATTGAGAGACTAGAGAGTCACGAGTTGGAGTTAAAGAAGACACACAAAGTAAATCATTCGTCTTACCAGCAGAACTTGGATTTGTATTATCCAAAAAGTATGATGCCAAAGAATACCATCACTTCAAGCAAAGAGAGGCAAAGCAGTGGATTTCACAGTAGATCTTCGTCATCTGCAAACCAGTCTGATGCAAAGAATTTATTCCAATGTAACATCGCTGTAGACTTAAAGAACGCTCAAAACTTCAGCAAGGAGTCGGCAAAGCAACAGATGGTTTTTCTAGCGTCGGTACTGGAATCGTATGAAATTCTTGTAGCTGGCAAGATAGGCAACACCAACCTGACAAAGGAAGCTTACAATCAAATAGATCCTGAGGAGATGGAACTGATCAACATAAGGTGGTGTATGGCCAGTGCAGTTCGTCGAGCACAACGTTTCATGGAGATCACAGGGAGGAAGTCTATTGGTGGACCTTCTACCAAGTTAGGCTTTGACAAGTCTAAAGTGACGTTCTTTAAGTGCAAACAGAAAGGTCACTTTATGCGTGAATGCCGAAATACGTATGTTGATGAATCTGAGAATCCGTTCAGAGAAGATTACTACAAGAAAGCGATTTATCATCAGAATAAATTAGAGCCGCCAAGATTGAAGCAACTTGAGGAGAACAAAGAGAAGTCTAGAGCTCTTGCTGTAATTCACGACGATGAAGGTTACGACTGGAGTGAGTTGTTACCTGAGGAGGATGTGGTTGGATATGCTTTCATGGCAAAATCTAAACCTGTTCCTTGGAAAGACAACAGAAATGAAGAACAGAAGTATAATCACAGAAAGTTGTTAGCTACGAACAGAATGATCAGAATAGTTGGTATCTTTTCTGAGGCAAAAAGAGCAAGGAGATGGGATCCAGACAGGGAATGTTATCTTGACCCCTAGGGAAACATTGCTATTGATCATAACACTCTTGATTTGGAAACCATAATCAACAACAACAACAACAACAACCATACCCAGTAAATCCCACAAATAGCGAAGCTACTTATAGGGTCTGGGGAGGGTGGGATGTAGGCAGACCTTGCCTCTATCCATAGGGATAGAGAGGCTGCTTCCGGAGAGACCCTCGGCTCGAAAATGAACAACAAACCAACACACCACATCAAAGCATATAGAAATAAGAAGTCCCTCGTACCAAGAAATTGATCCGAGTGACACAATATAACGTAAATCATGTGTAATAGCATGCATAGAGTATCATTTGGCATAAACAGAAGAAGGCAATCAGCGGAAAAGTCCCTTAAAGAGTAAGAGAAACCTATCTCCTTAAAATACACCAAAGACCTTAGTGCAATATCTTCTAGAAGTCCTTAACCCTAATCCTACGCCTCCACGAAGTCCTATCTTGGACCATGTCCTCATAGAGATGCAGCTCTACTAAATCATGCCTAACCTGCTCATCCCATGTCAGTTTGGGTCTGCCTCTTCCTCTCCTCCCCTCGACAGTAAGAGTTTCCACTACTCTAACTGGTGTCGTCGTTTCCCTTCGCTTCACATGCCCAAACCATCTCAATCTCCCCTCCTTAATCTTCTCCGATATACTAGCCACTCCTAATCTTTCTCTAAAAACCTCATTTCTTATCCGATCTAACCTTGTGTGTCCACACATCCACCTCAGCATCCTCATCTCTGCTACCTCCATCTTGCACGCTTGTGTCTTCTTGATAGCCCAACAGTCTGTTCCATATAGCATAGCGGGCCTGACTGCTACCCTATAAAATTTCCCCTTTAATTTAGTTGGGGCCTGACTGCTACCCTATAAAACTTCCCCTTTAATTTATAAAATTTCCCCTTTAATTTGGAAACCATAATCAAAGAGTTTAAAGAAGCAGATGATTATTGGCAAAGAAAATGGTGGGGAAGCGGAGAAGAGAAAGAAAAATAGGAGAAGGAGAAAGAAGAGAAAGAGAAATCAAAGAAGATTGACACTTGAATCATTGACACGACACAGGAGTTGAATGCTGAAAACATGGGAAAGATGGCTGACAAGGTGCTGGCTGCTAAGGCACTTGAGGTAGATTCTAAATCCGTCTCTGAGTCTAAAAGCCAGGTCAGTTCAAACGCGTCAACGACTGAGTCAGGTAAGAAAGTCAATGGTGATGTTGACTGCAAAAATTGCACCAAGGAATGCAAAATTTGTAGCACAGTCACTTATCTCAGTGGTAAGAAAGTTGAAGATCTGACTGCTAGAGTCAGAAGTGTTGAGGATCAAATTCTTGATCGTGAAAAAATGGTGAAAGCTTCAACTGAACGATTAAACGAATTAACTAACAAAATTGAAAATAATAAAATTGACCATGAAAAGGTTAGAAAAGAAAATGAAAGGTTAGTTCTTGAAAATCGTCAGATCGCTGAAAATTTTGAGAAGCTTAAACGCACAATGAAAGATAATGATGACAGAAATGGTAAAACTTATAAAGAAAATGTTCATCTGTCAACAGTGCTTCGGTTAAAGAAGAATTAATCAACCAACAACTGGATGAAATCGCAAAATTGAAACTTAATGTTCAAGAAGCTGAAATTGAAAATGAGCGAATCCAGTTGAAGCTTAAGAGTTACAACTCCGCAAGCTTTGTTTTGCAACACATTGTTCCCAAACCCATTGGGAAAAACAAAACAGGCGAAGATGTGTACTCTGATGGAACCGGGGTGGGTTTTCATCAAGTTCCACCACCAGTTCTTGACAATTATTCGAAAAAGCAATATGGGTTAGATGAAATTGAAGAAGAGAATGAAGTTAAACTTCCTGATTCAATTAATGTCACATTTTCTTCTACATTATCTGATGATAGTGTTCAGACAGAGATTGTTAAAAGCACAGCTGAAAGTGTTTTGATGACTGGTTTAGCTGAAGATGATGAATGTTTTTTGGACAAATACATTCCGAAACAAAAGTCCAAAAACAACTTAAATGATGAACCTACTCTTGTCATGTACAAGATGTCGGGATCTGATAAGCTGTATTTGGATTCTGAGTTTCCAATTGAGAATGTTAATTTGAACAAGTTAACAAATGTTTTCAAATTAGTTGAAGTTGAGTTGTCAGAAGTGAACAGTTTGAGTCAAACAAAGAGACAAATGAATTTTGAAAAGGATAAAGCTTACTACAAGAAACCTGTTGTTCCACCACGTTTTAACAACAATAATCAAAACAGATGGTCGGGTGGGTATTAGGGTGGTAAGTCTTATCAGAAAAAGAATGTTCAAAACAAAAAGTTTGTTGAGAAGAAAGTGTTTGTGAACAGTTCAAGTTCACTGTCTGATGAAGAGTCAAAAATCTTTTCGAAATCAAATGAAGAATTCTTTGAGAAGAAAGCTTCATAGTTTCAGTCTGAAGGCACAAGTCGAGTAACTGACACTTGAACCTGCTTTAGATGCAATCAAGTTGGACATATTGCACAAAAGTGTACCAACGTGAAGCCTAAGACTGAAGTGTGAAGATTCAGAAAAAGAAAGATGATGCGAAGGGAAAAGCTCCATTGGTTGTTGAGAAAAAGATTTTGAAAAATGAAAACAAAATTCAAAATTGTACCAAAGGCGTATCAAAAGAATCAAAAGTGATAATGGTACTGAATTCAAGAACAACAAAATGGAAGAATTTTGTGATGAAAGAGGTATATTGCATGAGTTTAGTGCTCCGTACACTCCGCAGCAGAATGGAGTTGCAGAACGCAAAAACCGGACACTAATCGAGACGGCTAGAACAATGCTCGCAGATTCAAAGTTACCGATAAATTTTTGGGCTGAAGCTGTTTCCGCCGCATGCTACGCTCAACAGAGTTCTCACTGTCAAGAAGTTCAACAAAACATGCTTTGAGTTGATCAATAACCGCAAACCGAATCTGAAGTATCTTGAACCGTTCGGGTCACCCTGTACTGTTCTAGAGCCTTATGGAAAGTTTGGTCAGAAGTGCATTGAGGGAATATTTGTTCCAAGTGAGAAGCGGATTATTGAAGCTCCAAATGTTGAATGTCAAGATTATACAATGCCGCCGCAGAATCCTGGAGATTCATGGCGTTATCATTATGACAAGTTGTGGGATTCGTTTGACATGTTGGAAGAACAAGAGGAAGAAGAAGATTTCTTTGATGAGTTGGATATTTTGCGAGAGTACGAGTCGCAGCAAAGGTTCCCAGCCGAGTATTCAACGAGACCTCGACAAACTTCGAACGATGATGAAGCAGGTCCAAGCAATGCTGGTGAACATGATGATGTCCAACAGAATGAAGTTGCTCAAGATAATCAATCGGATTAGAATGATAATCAAGAATCTGAGAATATGCCGATATTTGATCGTGGTGATTCAGAGTCTGAGGGGGAGCAGATTCAGGATTCAAGTCAAATAAACACTATTAGTGAACAAGGTGCAAATCAGGATGTTACTAATCTGGAAGGCGATGTAGATGTTCCAAGCGAAGTAATGCCACGAACTCTTTCATACCATCCAGATGAGCTGATCATTGGAGACCTACAATCAGGCGTTCGCACAAGACGTCAAATTGACTAGGGCCTTACATGTTTTATTCTACAGTAGCACCTTTACAAAATGAATTTTCATTGAGTTGTTTTATTTCGCAGATCGAACCGTGAACTTACAAAGAGGCGCTTACTGAAGATTCTTGGGTCAATGCGATGCAAGAAGAATTGAGTCAGTTTGAAAAGTTAGGAGTGTGGAAGCTAGTGGATTTGTCGGATGGTCACAAAAAAATCAATATGAAATGGGTATTGAAATGTAAGAGAGACGATAGAGGAGTTGTTGTACGGAACAAAGCTCGACTCGTTGTTCAAGGCTTTAGTCAACAGGAGGGGATTGATTTTACTGAAGTGTACGCTCCTGTGGCACGACTAGAAGCAATCACAATTTTCCTGGCATTTGCATCTTGGAAGAACTTCAAAGTATATCAGCTAGATGTAAAATCGGCGTTTCTTTATGGGAAGGTTAAAGAGGAGGTTTATGTCAGACAGCCACCGGGCTTTACCGATCCAATCCACAAAAACAAGGTTTATTTGCTGGGTAAAGCGCTGTATGGTTTACACCAGGCCCCGAGAGCATGGTACGAGACTTTGTCTCAACACCTACTAGCCAACAGCTTCATTCGTGGAAAAGTGGATGCCACTCTCTTCACTAAAGAGGTCGACGGACATCTTCTGATAGTTCAAATTTACGTCGATGACATAATATTTGGGTCAATGAATGAGAATCTATGAAAAGATTTTGAATCAGTGATGAAGCAAAAATTCGAAATGTCATCAATGGGGGAGATGAAATTCTTTCTGGGACTTTAAGTTGAACAACTACCTGAGGGAATTTTTATTCACCAGATGAAGTACGTACATGATATTTTAGAGAAATTTGGAATGTCAAGTTCTACTCCAGCTGCTACCCCTTTAGCAACAAATCATGGGATTCACCCAGATCTCACCGGAGACAGGGCTGATGAGACGTTTTACCCCCAGATCTCATGAATAACTAGATTAGCTAAATAACTAACACGAACTCGAATGAAAACTACCTAGGCTAGACGCAAGCTAAACTCAGAATGGATTTCTATTCGATAATTTTGTGGTGTGGAACCGGGATCTTTAGATACTAAATCTATTAAGACACCACTAAGCCCCTCAAACACTCTCAAGGCGATTCTTGTGACACTACCTAGGCTGTTACGCTTACCGATTTTCTAGATTTCCTCACATTCCTCTAGTTTCTTGAAAGTGCCTATATAAGACGCTCTACCTCACAGCGCGAACGTCTAAAGCAACTACGGGTTTTAATCTTGGTTTAATAGACAATGGAATGTTAAGGACTTATAACCAAACCAAGACCTATTAATAACCTCGAGCCTCACAGCGACAAGTTTAGCAGAACACTTGATTTTATTAAATTACCAAATATTACTTCTAAGGTTACTTACTCGATTTTCACCCTAAAGGATTAATGATCTATTACGCGATAAAGACCGTCACCTAAATCAAGAACCCTAGCACAACCTTATTATATGATAAAGACCGTCACCAAGGATTATACGAAGCAATAAACAGTAATAAAATAATCGCCAAGCACGCATATGCACCAATCCACAACCACGCCAAAAATCGAATAAAGAACCAAACTTTATTTAACTATTGTCATTAGCCTAGGTAGTTTATGAAGTTTAGCCGGAAAACATAGTCAAGAACATAATCAAAATCAATATATATTCTGAATTCATTGTGCAACAAAGTTTAAACAAACGAAAACAAAGGAATAAGGATGATAAAACCCGAATCTTCACTCCCGAATGCTCCAAGATGTTACCCGAATGATTCCACGCCTCCAAGATGCTTTAAGAATGCTTCAACAGCCTTCAATGGTGCCATGGAACTCCAAAATTCGTATCTCTTCCGGCTGTTGATGATGATGTTGATTTATAACCTTCAAAAACCTACTAGCCATTGCCTGTTGAGTGGATTGCACGTTTTAACCTCTCTCGCGGCCCGCGTAATACATAAGTGTGAGTTTACGCAGCCCGCCTCAATGTTATGCTCCAAATTCAAGTTTTAAGTTTAGGCGGCCCGCGTAATAGGTGACTATAAGTTTACGCGGCCCGCCTCAATGCTCCAGTGTTGATTTTCGCTTCGTTTTCGCTCCCAAGCCCCTCGATTTCCGTTCCAGCCTTTCGCCTTTCCAGATTTTGACTTATTTCTACTCCTTTTTGCTGCTAAGACCTGGAAAACACAAAATATCAAAAGTATGTACATTCTACGCTAAAAACGGACAAAAACAACTATCTAACGACTAAAACCGGACGCGAATAAAGTTGTATTTTGCAATGCATCAAATATCCCCACACTTGACTTTTTTTCGTCCTCGAAAAAGAATTGTGCAAACGGAATCATAATCGGAATAGTCGATCGGGTCAAAAGCTTAAGTTAGTTTATTAAATCGACGCTCGTGTTAGCCGCGATTGCAAGTATAATGATCCTCTTAAACCCAACCCGGTTCCAAGCCCTTATCATGCAATTTAGGTTCAAGTTCGGTCAATCCACCTAGGGTCTCACGCTAAGAATTGCAAGTCCACCTAATCCCCCCTCAAGCTTATAGGACAAAAGGAACCACCACTGGGTTATTTCCTAACCGCCTTATACCAAGATCAAGAGAGTTTAAAATCAAAAGTATTCTTTCCATTTCCCCCCCTTTTTTTTTCTTTACGAGCGTAGACGTTGCTTTCCCTAACCCAGAGGTATTCCGGCTGTAGAGTCGCTATCCCCAACCACATATTACATAGGCTTCGGTACTTTTTATTTATTTATTTATTTTTTTTATTTGCAAGGTCGATTTCACACACCCTAGAGGTAATCCGGTTGTAGAGTCGCTATCCCCAACCACAGACTACATAGAATGGCTACTTTCATTTAGTTTCTAGCTCGCTTATTTATTTATTTTTTCATTCTTTTTCCACGAGATAATGACCAAAAACTCTAACGATCTTAGCTTATAACGGCATCCCTTATACTATTTTTTGGCGGTTTCAATTTCCCCACTCTCCCTAGATGAGAACCCACTAGTAGACCGACAATTAGGTATAATTAATATCAAAGGAACCCATAACCGAATCAAGCCTACCCGCGCATCCAAAGCTAGACAAAAGCACGATTATTTACTCTCATATTATTATTATTTGACCCCGATCAAAAACCCGACTTTTCTATCATTTTCCGTTTCTTATTTTGCAAACTTCTTATTTCAAAAGACATTTTCTAATTTTTTTTAATTTTCTTTGGATTTTTGAAATTTTTCAATTTTTTTGTATTTTTCGGCTTTTTATGACTCGACTCACTAAACTAACGACTCAAGACTCAAATGTCCCATCCCCACACTTAAATATTACATTGTCCCTAATGCAAGGATGAAAACACGACTCCTAAAAACCTAAAAATCAAAATAAATAAATAAATATACAAGTGTACAAGTGGAACGACTTAGCTGAATAAATATGTGAGACTGTCAGTGTGCCAGTCGATACCACACATGCCCTCCAATCCAAAACGCGCTCAGCAAACTGTACTAACTCGGACACGCGAACGGAAGCGGCACCAACAACGACCTAACACTCAAATCATACCAAACTAGCATAATATATACCATCAAAATATCAACAATCGTCCAAGTATCGACCAACCCCAAAACCCTACCAACCAGTATATAATATCAGTACAGACCAAAATATTGGATCAAAACAGCATAAAATAAAAACAAAAGATATAAGCTTCATAAGCACTGCTGCATATCCTCATGCTCCTCCTGCTCCACCCTGCTGCCCGCCTGCAGGATCCTCCTTTTGTGGCTGCCAAGATGCCGGCGGCTGCAAGTGGAAGTGATCCATAATCACTCTCATACCATCTCGCGTCTCTTGCCTCACCTGCTCCACTAAATCAGATAACCTATCCATCCTGTCATAAACTGCCTCTAACGTCAACGGCTCTGGCCGCGGCTGTCTAACGGGGTACTGTTGTGCCGGCAACTGATGCCTCTGAAGTGGCCCCTGGTAACGCTCGGGAATCACAGTACGTGTTGCCTCTTCAGCAGCTGGATCTGGTGAGGGTGGTGCTGGCAAAACCTCAGACCACACTGGTGGATCATCGTATGTAACAATACTCGCCTGCTGTAGACTACCCAGCTCCATGAATGATGGAGCTGGCCCTGCGTGCACACTCTCTGTAGGGAAATCTGCATACACTCCCAAACTCTCCGCTAATCTCGTAATATAAGGTCCCCCAAACAGCCTAGAATCCTTCCCTCCTTTCTTTGGTCTCACAAACGACCACGCCAACACACTTGCCAAATTCGCTGGCCTATTCTCTACCATACACATCTGTTAGTGCACCTACGTCTGCTGACTATGTCTTTCATCGAGTCTTGAAGCTGAACAGATCAGAAATGACACGGAATCCTAGAAATAGTGATTTGTATAGAATTGTTTATGTTTACATGATCTAGGACCGTTTTTGTGTCATATCTAGTCTAGGACCACTCTTTTGTCATGATCATGGACCCCTTTTATGTCATGATCATGGACCCCTTTTACGGCAAGGTGGTGAACCACTCATACGGACATGCCGTATAAGTGGTTCCAGAACTATATAAATAGGTCATAAGAGTGGTTCCAGAGTGGGAGTTAGAAACACATAGTTAAAGGTGTAATTGTTCCGGTACTCTACCGAAGTGCTGTCTGATCGTGTAAACTTGCAAGAAATCAATATAACAGCAATATTAAAGTGAATTCAGCGTGTATAGCACCGAATTATTAGTTTCCGCCTCTCAATTCGGATACGAACTTCTCTGAACGACTCGTGAGGTCAGCAAACGATCCTACAAGTGGTATCAGAGCTCAGGAGGAGGAGTTCTATTGAAATTTGCTGGATTTTGTGACATTTTCTTCTTCTACACCTTCTTTCTTACGTCAGACCAAGATTTCACGGTCCGTTTTGACTGATTTTTGGATATGTGGTGCGCGTATACATGATCTAAAACCCTACCAAGTTTCAGCTCGAAACTCCAAGCCGTTTTGGAGATATCGCGATTTTTCGGTTCGGTTTTTCGACAAAAGGTCTGGGTCGCTTATTCGAACAGATGGGAACCGCTCCAAATTAGTTGCTTAGGTCGCTCATTGGGTAACAATTGAGAACCGCTTATTTGAACACTTGGATCGCTTATAAGGAACCTTTATGAACCGCTTATGTGATCAGCATGAACCGCTCATAAGGAAACTCTTTGAACCGCTTATATATCATCTTGAACCGCTCATTGAGTAACAACAGGACCGCTCATTATGACACTTGGGATCGCTCATATGACACTTCTTTTGCACCGCCTTTTGGTTTAAGATCGCTTATGTGAACAAACAATTGAACCGCCCAAATTACTCAATCAACAGCCCAACCCATGTGAATTGTTTTAGTCAATGTAGTTGGTCCAATCAAACTAACGCACCGTCCCATTTTGTTGAGTTGGCAAATCATAACCTCACCTCCCAAGAGTTTAAAAAAATCCACTGTCATTTGAATATTAAAATAGCTCAATCCATTTAATTACTTTTGATTGGTTAACGTTGTGGCCCAATCCTTGTTTTGCATTCCACCGCCCAAAAAAAAACCAAATCCAGCTTTGTTAAACCGCCCACTATCTTTAAATATCGGTCCAATCACACAAGTTTAAGCCCACCGCCCCATTACCTTTATGACCCAATAGCAGCCCTTTAAGATGCACCGCCCCACTATCTTTAGATCACTAATTGTTGTTGTCGGTTACATTGCTTGTTGTTGTTGTTGATTGAAGTGCACCGCCCCATTAAGAGATAGGCCCAATCACGAGCTACTGTCCCACCGATTGTCTGTTGTTTGTTGCTGGCCTAGTTAACAACAATATAAAATTGATACAGTTTGGACCGCCTGAACGGATTGGGTTTGGATCGCTTATTTGGTTAGCCCGTTCAAACAGACATTGTGTTTGATTGTTGAAATTTGAAAATTGCTGTGAATTTGTTGACAATTTGAAAGATGGATACAGAATTTTATAACGCTTTTGCCACCCCGACTTCAATTACCCAAAGTGCTTTGATAGAAAATGAAACCGGAACGTCTTAGAAGCCACCGAAACTCATGGATATTGATGATTACAACGTGTGGTCAGAACGATTCGGAAATTGGGTTGAATCTTATCATCTTGATGCATGGGAACACACCGAGGAACCATATGTTAAACCAGTTAGAAATGGTGTGCAACTAACACTTCGAGAGATGAGTACAGATGAAAAAAAGAAGTATCGAGATGAGAAATTAATGGTCAGTCTACTTCAGCAAGCGATAAAAGAAGATATCTTGATTTTGCTTCAACACGATGGAACTGCATATTCGATTTGGACAGAATTGGAAGCAAAGTTTAAAGTGTGTGTAGCTGAGCACAGTGACGAGAAGTTGGCTGAAGGATTTATGTGGGATGATTTTTGTAAAGATCAAGATTTTATGGCCAAAAATACTTATCATGCTTTCTTTGGTAATGCTTATGATCTAAAATGTGCAGAAAGATGCAGAAAAGTCATGGAAGCTGCTGAAGAAAGACGAAGACAGATCAGAGAGGAGGCTGAAGAGGAAGAGAGATTGAAGGAAGAAGCAAAAGCTGAAGAATTGAGAAGAGTTCAATTTTTAAATTCAGGTAGGACAGTGAAAGAAGTTCCTGAATTTGAAATTAAAGTGGATGCTGAACCGGTCATGGTCCAAGAAAAGTGCATGAACTGTGATTCGCTGATTAAACAGAACAATGAGTTGTTGCACAATATTCACAAGCTGAAAGAATCGTATGATACCATGAACAGAGAAATCAACAAATACACAGATTCTGGTGGTGAACAAGCTGAAGCTATGAATACTTTAAAGATAGCATATCTGAGACAGCTTGATACGGCGAACTATAACATAAAGAAATGTGCAGATCTCGAGCTTCAGTTAGCGACACAAAAGATAGAAACTGAGAAAGTTAGGAAATTACTAGACAGTTACTCATGTTCTACTTTTGTTGTTGACAGGATTTATCCAGTGGTGAAAGATTTGAAGACCTTTGAAGAAGTGAAGATTGGTGAAGAAGAACAATCCGTGACAAAAGATGAAGAAAAAGTGAAAGCTTCTGGTAAGAAACCGAGTGTATCTTACAACAGATGTCCGCCCCAGTAGAAAATGGATATTCACCTCGAAATCCAAATTCAGAAAGAGTCAATCAAGCAATCAATTTGAAATGGGAGTCTGGGTCGTCGGATAACTTACCAGAAAGTATTGATGTCACATATACGTCATCAGACACTGATCATGAGTCAAAGTTGATAAAAAGTATGGTCGATCAGGTGTTAGACACAGATGACAATGAGGAATCAAAAACGAAGTCAAAACCCGAGTCAAAGTCTGGGTCCAGTGCGTCAAAGCAAACAGTCAAAAAGGACAAACGGGTTTATGACAAAGAGTTTTTACTTTCAAAATCTAATTTGAATGATGAATCAGTCAAAGTAGCATATACTTTGAAGGGTTCTGACAAATTATATTCAGATGAAAGTTTTCCAATAAGAAGTGTCAGAATTGAAATGATTCAAAAGGTTTTCAAAATCACAGAAATTAATATTTCTGAAATAAAAGATTTTAATCTTAACGGAAAACCTAAACAGTACACTTCAAGAGATCAACAAAGAATTAACAAGAAAATGGGTTACAATTGTGGTTATAGTTTCCAAAAGAAACCAAACCATAATCGTAATTACAAAAAGAAAGGTCTTGGTTTTATTCCACCGAAAAACTATAAAAATGTAAAATTTTATAAACAAAAAAATGTGTTTGTTTCAGGAAAAACTTCGGAAGCTGAAAAAGAAAAATTATTCAGAAATCAGACAAATCAGGAATTCCTTGCCAAGAAGCAAGAAGAATCAAAGAAGACCGAAGTTCTGAAGAAGGTTGAAAAGAGATCCTGTTTTCAGTGTAAAGCTGTTGGTCATCTTGCGAAAGATTGTCCGAAGACATTCAGACCAAAACAGGAAATCTCAAGAAAAATGAAAGAAAAAGTTGTTGAAACGACTGAACTATCAACCCGGAAGTTTACAGGCTTTGAGAATTCAACTTATGAAAAAGGAGAATCTTCAAAGAGTGCTTCCAAACGCATAGCCAAAGAATCAAATCAGAAATGGGTTGTGAAAGGTTCAGGTAACAGTTCTGGTAATGAATCTGATTCCATAAAATCAGAGGAGCCATGTGTTGAAGGAAAGGTTGTAAAGAAAATTCCGAAAGTGGACGATGTGAATTTTCCGCCACTACATGCTAAAAATTACAAATCTAAAATCGGAAAAGTTGATGTTCCAAATCAATTTTATTCAGACAAAAAGAAAATTGATGTTGGAAAGACTTTCAACGGCAATGTGAAACGCATCTTTGGAAGAATGGCCAGTGGTAAGGCCCAAAGCATTCAGGAGTTTTATGCTTCCAAAGGATGGGTTTACAAGTCGGTTGAAAAGAGGGATGAAAATGATGAGGTTACACCCAAGGATGGTCAGGCTTGGGTGGATATATTTTTTCAAGAATAAAATCCTGACTTGCCGGAGATCCCAAGATGGTATTGCGGATCATGAATCGGCATCTTTCTAAATCTGTTTGTGAAGTTGCAGGACTTGCCGGAACTCCCAGGTTTGTAAGCGTGGAGTAGGAATCGGCACCTTGAGAATTCAACCTAAAGATGGTAATTGGTTGAAAAACAGGTTTGAAGAGCTTGAATTGCTAAACTTACAAGTGGTTGTATGGTAGTAATTGGTGTAGATCTTACAAGTGGTTAAATCAAGGTCATTAAATTGGACTTGATTTAATTATCATTCAAGAATTTGGTAAACAAAGTGATGATTTGAACCCCATTTTACAAAAGATAAAAACAACTAAACTTATTTTCCGGAAAAACCATTCTGATTAAAACAAACTTAAGTGTTTTGAAATCATTATGGGAAAATAGTTTGTTGTGAGGGGGAGTTCTGATTGTTTAAGCCAAACGGATGGAGAATTAAAGTGTTTTGATATCAGTTGTCATGTTCTGTACAGTTTGTTTTTAATTTTCTTTAGATGTATTTGAATTTTAGGGGGAGTAAGAATTTTTAGAAAATCCAAAAACATCAGAAAATTTGAAAAAGCCAAAAACATGATAAAATTGAAAAATGAGTTTTTGTTGCGAAAAAGAGGAAATGATAGTACATCAGTGAACTATCACAACATGCTAAAGAAATGTAATGTTTAAATGTGATAAACAATCTTACTGTGGATATGTCAGTAGATTTTCACACATTTAGTAAATTGAATCGAGATATAAACCTAAATTCAACTAACTTGATTTGTGGGTAACTATTCTTGGATATATAGGTAACCCCTGAAATCTCGTTTGAAAGGTTTCTTATTCTGGTATACTAGGCGTTTTGCTCAATGATGTCTGGGGTATTATTCCGGGACTTCTGCTGAACGGTAGTTCTGACCTAGTCCCTGGCTAATACTTGCTTTAATATGCTTGAAACATAGCATATAGCCCTCAGCTGATTAGACAATAAAATTGATGATCAGTTGTTGTAGCTGAAAAGATCCTCTAAAGGGGACACACCGAAAAGTCGAAGCTGATATCTCTCTGCTGAACGGAAGTTCTGACCTGAGATCCCTCAGTTTTCGCATTTAATCCCCTAAATTATATACAGATATCATTCGTAGTATATTCTCCTGTAGATTAGAATATTGGGATCTGGATACGGGAGTATATTCAAGTGGAGTGATACACAATTAAGTTTTAGTTTCTAAAACATTAATATCGTATCTCGAATCGATTGAAATATGTGTTGAAAATTTAAGTGGACAAACATACTGACAATCTAGGTAAATTGTTTAGAACTGAGAATGTTTAAAGCTTAACGGTGTTGGTGATTTGTTTCAGAACTGATATGATCCTCTTGCACAAACTCACAAAAATATTGTTTGTAAATATTTCGTTTCTGCATTTATCTTTCATTCAGAAAATCCAAAAAGATTTTTAGTGTGTTTTAGCATAAATTTTGAAAAATCAAAAAGATTTTCGACAACTGGTGTTGAGATGCTGATTTTCGAAATTCAAAGTGCTAAACTTGACGAATTGGTTTGGGGAGTGTTTGAGAGTTAAATGATGAAGTTGTTTTTGATAAAAAATCAGTAATGTTCTTGAATGCAAAATCATTATTGTTTATTGGTTCAACATAGTTTCTAAGCTGTTGAAAAGTTTAATCTTTGTAGAAACTTATGGTTGGGTAGAGATTGTACAGGTGTTTAAGAGCCAGGTTTCGATCTAGAACCTGATGAGAGCCTGTTAAAGATCTCAGAACCAGTGAAAGATTGAATTTCAGCCTACGATCCCAGCTGTGTGAGAGGGGGAGTCTGAAGACACCAAGTCAACATTTAAGAGAGTAGAGTCTGTTGGTGATGGAGATAGAGAACCAGGATTCTTGGAACGATAAATATTTCAGAAGCAGATTGTCGACTGATGAAGATTGTAGATTGAAGACTGATTGAAGGCATTGATGAAGACTCCGTCAACATCCGAGGGGGAGTTTGTTAGTGCACCTACGTCTGCTGACTACGTCTTTCATCGAGTCTTGAAGCTGAACAGATCAGAAATGACACGGAATCCTAGAAATAGTGATTTGTATAGAATTGTTTATGTTTACATGATCTAGGACCGTTTTTGTGTCATATCTAGTCTAGGACCACTCTTTTGTCATGATCATGGACCCCTTTTATGTCATGATCATGGACCCCTTTTACGGCAAGGTGGTGAACCACTCATACGGACATGCCGTATAAGTGGTTCCAGAACTATATAAATAGGTCATAAGAGTGGTTCCAGAGTGGGAGTTAGAAACACATAGTTAAAGGTGTAATTGTTCCGGTACTCTACCGAAGTGCTGTCTGATCGTGTAAACTTGCAAGAAATCAATATAACAGCAATATTAAAGTGAATTCAGCGTGTATAGCACCGAATTGTTAGTTTCCGCCTCTCAATTCGGATACGAACTTCTCTGAACGACTCGTGAGGTCAGTAAACGATCCTACAACATCAAACAAAACAGACTGTGGCGGTTTACTTTGTTATCTCCCTCGTGTCGGCCAATCAGTGTCGCCGCCAATATTTTGTGCACAAACTTTAATAAAGGATCTCTGATGTCGGATGCCACCATATTGTTTGAAAATGGCGTATTAGCAATAGTGCGCCAGAACCTTGCCAAATCATCCTTTACTACACAATGCTCCTTCCTCTTCTTTACCTCCCCTCTCAACAAACTCCTAAACGCATCAGTCTCAACCTCCTGCTGTGTATAAAACCAAGTCCCCACTGCAAACTGTGGAAGTGTCATATTAAATACCCTTTTTCCTAACACAAACGAAACAACATCGGGCTCATCAAAACCCCCACGATGCCTATATTGGAATGTGGAGTGGAACTCCAAGGTAAGCTGGTGGTACTGAGGCTCATCACACTCTAACGCCATCCTAAACTTTGGCCCCAATAACTGCTCTAACCTATCCACCTGCCCAAGCTGTCTCACCAACTCCCAGTCAATCCTCCTGAACCCCAATAACTGCACCGATTTAATAACATCCAGCCTATAATACTCATCCGTATTAAAAACAAATCGCAGCAACGGGCTATCCAATAGCACCGTGCTCTAGCCGTGTGGGATCCCGTCATCCCTATACTCAACCTCCCTGAGTGGTGCAACAGCTGGCTGCTCCTCAGCAGCTCCCTGAGCTCTAGTATCGCGCCTCTTGCACTTCACTCCCGATGAAGATCCCTCACCTGACATCCTGTTCAAACAATTCAATAAACGTGCAAAACAGGTGAACAGTTAGTAAACACAAGCTATTTTTTAGTAGTTTTGAGTTTTTTAATTTTTTTGGAATTTTTAAGAATTTTCTGATTTTTCTATGAATTTTTGAAATTTTTTTTATGATTTTTTATTATAATAATATAATAATATAATAATATACACTCAAACGACGGCCGTACAGTATTTCATTCGTGGCCGTTGTTCGAAACAAGTGACTTATCGCAAAACGACTTGAAAACAAACCCTTCGCCCGAATGGAGATTGAGTACGAGCGAAGCGGTTTAGTAATCAAGCGATGTGATAGAACGCACAATGACACTTACAAGACTCAAATACGACTCGAAACACACTAAACGACCCTAAATGACGCAAACTAGACACTTAGATGCAAAAACACAAAGTTTACATTTTTACCCCTTCTCGGCACCTTGCTCGCCCTCGAGCAATCCTAAGGGCCGACAAATAATCAAAAACTCAATGTGGAAGCAACGGAAACGGCGCGCGTGGTGTTGGTGAAAAACTTTGTTCTTTATGTGAAGAAAAACACACAACTGCTTCCCCACACTTGAATTTTATGACGTCCAAAGCAATCGACTCAAGAAACTTAGCAACAATCAAACCAAACCATCCTGTCCTCTGTGTATAAAATTTATCATTCGGACAAAACCACCCCCCCTATTTCTATCACCATCCCGTCTCACATCGCTCAAAGCAATCAATCAAACAAATACTCCCATCAAACCCATGAAACAGCATGACACGACTTGATACCTGCAGACACTACTGACCATCAGAACAAACAAACATGACGACTCAACCCTAAAACAGACCTGACTCATTTTGTTGACCTCTGTCACACCCCCAAAATCCCACCTGCGGAGTACTACCGCTTGGAGGCGTGACTGACCAGGATCCAGCCACCAATCATACTGAACAAGCATATAAATAGTTATAAAAGTTTAACCATTCACGATTGGTGTTCCAAAACAAATAAGTTTAAGTTGCAAGCGGAAGCATAAGTTTAAAGTTATAACATAAGTTCCAAAAGTTTCAAGTTTAACATAGTCTTGTAGCAATCCCTGTCCCACAACGATCTTCCTCCATGCAAGCTCCCACTGAGTACCTATGGTCCTGCAAAGCATGTAGTAACGAGTCAACAACTAGTTGAGTGAGTTCACGGGTGGGCGTTCGTTTTAGTAGTTTCGAAAACAGTTTACTTTATCTGGCATCCTGCCGTGGGGGTTACCCCATAGTTTAAAAACGTGACCAGTTCGTTCCCAGTTACTCCGGCACTCCGGCCGTGGGGGCTACCCCAGGTAGTTATCAGGCATTTCGGCCGTGGGGGCTACCCCATGTACATCATCTGGCTCTCCAGCCGTGGGGGCTACCCCATATGTATACTAGACTCGTTACCGTATCGATTGCTGACTGTAGTCATGTTTATGTGCCCTGAAAACATCAATGTCTATCATCATTGACGTGCCCCAGATCCATTAGTTCACGCCCGTCCTCTGCGGCACGGTGTGAGGCTTGTCAGACCTAAATAGCGCTATCTAACTAATGACCCGCTCGCCATTGGCCCGGCGATTAGTCGATACAAAAAGGAGGGACTTCGTGATAGAGTTTTAGTCTAGTACGTTTATCCGTCCATCCGGACGAGGAATTACATTCCTGAACCACTGACGTCCTACCCAAGGTAGACGAGGAACCCACGTTCCTTAACCCCGTTCCCAACCCAGGGAATCCCATGCTTTGTAAGGGTGTGAACTCACCTTGGTTCGCTCGGCAGTCAAACACAGAAAGTCAATCAAGTCGCAAGTAGTCAATAACGTCCTAACACGGATATCACGTATAATCAGATTCGAACCAAGTAGTGCACAAATGTTCAACACGTTTGGCAAGCACGTTTAATCAGTAGCAGTTCATAGGTAACAGTTAATCACATGTTCAAAGTCCAAACAGTTGGGCTCGTGATAACAGGCCCAAATAACTCATCAACAGTAGCACAGAAGTTCATAAGTCCGGCCCACTAACTAAGGCCCAAAAGTGTGGTCTCGAGTCGCAACCGGACTCGCAAGCATGGTCTCGAGTCATGCTGTGTGTTGATCATGGATGGTTGCGAGTCGCAACCGGTGTCGCAACCATGGTTTCGGTTCATCATGCTGAGGTCTCGAGTCGCAACGGGACTCGTAACCTGCGGTCTCGGCTTGTCCTGTTATGGTTTGCGAGTCGCAACCGCGTGGTCTCGAGTCATCACGCTGTGGTTGCGAGTCGCAACCAGGTGATTGCGAGTCGGTAGCAGTCGTTTTCAAGTTCACGTGTTGATGCAGATGTAGTCAGATTAGTGGTACAATATAATCAGGCCCAAATCCGGAAATAACCAATAGAATTCCACTAACATATTTCCTAATCAGGCTATTAGTCAAAGATGGATCAAAATCACAAGGGTTTTCAATCTTCAACTATCATTCAAAGTGTTCTTCACATATTCAAACACATGTTCATCAAGTTCATAACATATTAATCACTTATTCAACCAAAACTATGAACAAGCATCAAAACCCTAAACATAACACACAATTCGGTTTTCATGTAGGTCCGATTTCATCACAAGTGCAACCCGATTTCATCATTCATTTTTAACATACAATGAATCTATTTTCAACATCAAACATTTATGCATAGTTCCACTCATAACAAGAACATTCATGAACCGATTTCTTTTCAAATATCATGCATAACTCAACTACCATATTATCACATAATCTTATCATACATTTATTCAAGCGCAAACACATCATGAACATATTTAACACTAAGCATTCAACAATAACCAACAAGAAATACTAACCGGTTGGTGAGGTGTGTGTGTGCCGGTCCAAAGTTCCAAACCCGAGAGTTCTTGTGCTAACCGATTAGATCCGAGAGTCTTGGAGGTGTGTTTGTGTTCTTAAGGCTTAGAGAGAGAAGTAGGAGAGTGTGTGTGTTCTAATGTTCAACAAAATGGTAACAAATAACTAAGGTGGTGTATTTATAGCCAAGTTCCAAGTCTAGCACCCTTATGGGTTTTCGGGTGGGGTTTACGGCTCAAAGGCCCAACCGGCCAAAGGTTCTCGGCCCAAGGCCCAAAACCGATTACTAGTCACTCGAAACCTCATGGTCTCGAGTCGGGTTCCTTGTTGTTTCGTGTCGGGTTCTCGGTTCACATATAACACGTACACATATATATACAATACACACGTAACAAAGCACTTATCACATAAAAAGGTTCACGTTATCATTTTAACTAGTCACATAACGTACAAGCAAGTTACAACGAAAGGTTCTAAATTTCGAGTTGTCACATCATCCCCAAGTTGAAAGAAATTTCGTCCCGAAATTTGATGGCACTCACTGAGGAAGCTAGTTAGGTTGCATGGTTTTCCTGGTTTTCCTGGGGTGTCACATCCACCCCCCGTTGATCTGGAATTTCGTCCCGAAATTCCGTAGCTTCAGCCTCAGTAGCGTTTGTACTGTTCTCAAACAGTTGGGGATACTTTTGTTTCATCCGATCTTCGCGCTCCCAGGTAAACTCTGGGCCGCGACGTGAGTTCCAACGAACTCGAACAAGAGGTATTCTAGTGCTCTTGAGGACCTTAACATCCCGGTCCGTGATTTCGACAGGTTCTTCGACGAATTTCAACTGTTCGTCGATCGTGAGTTCCTTCAGAGGAACTACGTGCGTCTCATCTGACAGACACTTCTTCAGATTTGACACATGGAAAACGTTGTGAACTGCACCGAGTTCTGCTGGTAATTTCAGTCTGTAGGCCACCTTGCCTATTTTCTCAAGAATTTCGAAAGGTCCAACGTATCGTGGGTTGAGTTTGCCGCGTTTACCAAAACGAACCACACCCTTCCAGGGTGAAACTTTGAGTAAAACCCGCTCCCCAACCTGGAGCTCGAGTGGTTTCCTGCCCTTATCGGCGTATGCCTTCTGACGGTCACGAGCGGCCGCCATGCGTTGTCGTATTTGAGCAATCCGCTCAGTAGTGTCTACCACATGTTCTGGACCAGTGATTTGACTATCCCCCACCTCTGCCCAACAGAGGGGTGACCGGCATTTACGTCCGTACAATGCCTCAAACGGAGCAGCTTTAATGCTGGTGTGGTAGCTGTTATTATACGAAAATTCCACGAGTGGCAGATGCCTTTCCCAGCTGTTGCCAAAGTCGATTACACAAGCGCGAAGCATGTCTTCTAGTGTTTGGATAGTACGCTCGGACTGCCCGTCCGTCTGCGGGTGATACGCTGTGCTCATATCAAGACGTGAGCCAAAAGACTTGTGCATTGCCTGCCACAGTTCCGAAGTAAAACGTGCATCTCGATCAGAGATAATAGAGGTGGGCACCCCGTGCCTCGAAACAACTTCCTTGAGGTATATTTCCGCTAGAGTGGAGAACTTATCCGTCTCCTTGATTGCCAAAAAGTGTGCGGATTTTGTGAGTCGATCCACGATCACCCATATAGTATCGTTTCCGCGCTGTGATCTAGGTAGGCCAGTAACGAAATCCATGGAAATTTGCTCCCATTTCCATTGTGGTATCTCTGGTTGCTGAAGTAGGCCTGAAGGTTTCTGATATTCTGTCTTGACTCGCGCACAAGTCAAACACTTGCTGACGTAAGTTGCTATATGGGCCTTCATGCTAGGCCACCAATACGTAGTTTTAATATCGTGGTACATTTTGTCCGAACCAGGGTGTACCGAGTAGCGAGATTTGTGCGCTTCATCCATCACAAGTTCTCGTAAGTCGCCATAGAGTGGGACCCAAATGCGTCCTGTCACATAATAAGCACCGTCTTCCTTCTGTTCTAAGCGTTGTCTTGACCCGCGTAGGGCTTCAGCTCTAACGTTTTCTGGTTTCAGCGCTTCTATCTGAGCAGCTCGTATTTGCGAAGGTAGACTAGAATGGATCGTGAGTTGTAAAGCTCTTACGCGCTTAGGCGTAGTGTCCTTCCGACTGAGGGCGTCTGCCACAACATTGGCCTTGCCCGGGTGATACCTGATAGAGCACTCGTAATCATTCAGCAGCTCGACCCATCGTCGCTGCCGCATATTCAGTTCCTTCTGCTTGAATATGTGTTCTAAACTTCTGTGGTCGGTGTAGATGGCGCACTTGGTTCCGTACAGGTAATGCCGCCATAGTTTAAGTGCGAAAACAACAGCTCCCAGCTCTAAATCATGTGTCGTGTAGTTCTTCTCGTGAACTTTGAGTTGTCGTGAGGCGTAAGCTATGACTTTATCTCGTTGCATCAATACACAACCAAGACCTTGAATTGATGCATCACAGTAAACCACAAAATCTTCTGTGCCCTCTGGCAGTGAAAGGATAGGTGCACTGCAAAGTCTATCCTTTAGATGCTGAAAAGCTAACTCTTGTGCATTTCCCCAATGATAAATAACGCCTTTCTGTGTTAGTAGGGTGAGAGGCTGCGCGATCTTAGAAAAATCCTTAATGAATCTCCTGTAGTAACCTGCCAATCCCAAAAATTGGCGAATTTCCTTTGGTGTGCGAGGCGCAGGCCAGTTCTTAATAGAGTCCACTTTGGATGGATCAACGTGAATCCCATCCTTGTTCACCACATGCCCTAGGAAATGGACTTCACGAAGCCAGAAGTCGCACTTCGAGAACTTTGCGTAAAGCTGTTCCTTCCGGAGGAGTTCCAAAATAAGTCGTAGATGTTGTTCGTGTTCCTCTTTGCTCTTAGAATAGATCAGGATGTCGTCGATAAAGACTATAACAAACTTGTCCAGATACGGTTTGCACACTCGATTCATCAAATCCATAAAAACTGCCGGTGCGTTCGTCAGCCCAAACGGCATGACCAGAAACTCATAGTGCCCATATCGAGTCCTAAAGGCCGTCTTAGAGACATCCTCTTCCCGAACTCTCAGCTGGTGATATCCCGATCTCAGATCGATCTTTGAATAGTAGCTCGACCCCTGCAACTGGTCGAACAAGTCGTCAATACGCGGTAGAGGATAACGATTCTTCACAGTCACCTTGTTGAGTTCTCGATAGTCGATACACATTCTGAAGGTACCGTCCTTTTTCTTCACAAATAGTACTGGAGCTCCCCAAGGCGATGAGCTAGGACGAATGAAACCCTTATCCAAGAGTTCTTGTAGTTGCGTGGAGAGTTCTTCCAATTCTGATGGCGCTAAACGATAAGGTGCACGGGCTACAGGCGCGGCTCCAGGAGCTAGATCAATCTGAAACTCGACTTGGCGATGGGGCGGAAGACCAGGTAATTCCTCAGGGAATACCTCAGGATAGTCGCGTACAACCGGAAAATCCTCTAGCTTCTTCTCTTTTTCTGTGGCATCAGTAACTAGAGCCAAAATCGCAGTGTGGCCCTTTCGTAAGCATTTCTGGGCTTTAAGAAGAGAGATGATGTTCTCAACAGCACTTCTCTTGTCGCCACGAATCATGAGAGGTTCACCACCTAAACCAGGAATACGAACGATCTTCTCGTTACAAAGAATCTCTGCTCGGTGTTGGGATAACCAATCCATTCCAATGACAACGTCGAAACTACCCAAGACAATAGGAATAAGATCAATAGAGAAGGTCTGGTTAGCGAGAATAAGCTGGCAACCCTTGACTACGTGTGAGGCTTCCAAACTCTTACCATTAGCTAGCTCTACAGTGTGCTTGTCGCTCAGGGGTGTAGGAATACGCTTAAGCATCTTACTAACTTCTAGTGACACATAGCTAGTATCGGCACCCGAATCAAATAAGACTGTAACATAAAAGTCGTCGAGAAGGAACTTACCCGTCACCACGTTGGGATCATTCCTTGCTTCACCTTGACCAATCACGAACACTCGTCCCCTAGCACCATTGTTGTTGTTGTTGTTCCCATTGTTACCATTCCCCTGATTGTTGTTGTTGTTCTGGTTCAGTTGGGGACAATCTTTCTTGAAGTGGCCTTCAGCTCCACACTGAAAGCATCCTTTGTTGTTACCCTGCTGCTGTCGCTGGTTCTGCTGAGGTTGCTGACGATTCTGATTGACAGGATATGCGCTCCTGCAATCCTTTGCAACATGACCAGGCTTGTTGCATCGATGACAGTTGCCCCTGGTGCATGGCCCACTGTGGTGTAGGCTACAACGATTGCACTTGGGGTGATTTCCTTTGTATCCACCATGACTTTGACCACCAGACGACTGCTGACTGGGGCTCTTGTGATCATCTGTCTTTCTCTGCTGAGACTGAGTTTGCACTGAAGTTGAACCCCTGCTTGAAGTTCCATCCCATTTCCGTTTATCCCCACTAGAAGCACCAGAAGTAGTTGCAGCACCTATACGCTTCGGTAACTTGTTCTGCTCCACCGCTTGATCAGTAAGACGGTGAGCCAACTGTACAACCTGCTGGATAGTAGTCAACCTCGCTGAAGTCACATGACTTTGGATCTCTGGCACCAAGCCCTTGAGATAGAGTTCAATTCGCTTATACGGAGGATCCACCATAGTAGGACACAACAAGGCAAGCTCATGCGATCTCTTAGTGTATGCCTCAATTTCTGATCCTGACATCTTGAGATTGTAAAACTCATCCTCCAGTTTGTGAATGTCGTCACGACTGCAGTATTCCTCCCTGATCATTTCCTTGAAGTTTTCCCATGGGGTGGCGTTGGCAGCAACCAACCCTAACATCTGCACTTGAGCATTCCACCATGTGAGAGCCAAACCCTCGAGACTACCAGTAGCATACTTCACCCTGCGCGCTTCAGGGCATTCGCACATTTCGAACACAGACTCCAGTTTCTCAAACCAGTGTAGGAGACCTACTGCTCCTTCAGTGCCGCTAAAAGTTGTGGGTCGACAGTCCATAAAGGTCTTAAAAGTGCACACCGGTGCCTGACCTAAGGTAGGTGAAAGAAAAGGCAGAGTTTAACACAAAGGTTGGTTCACGAGAGTAGGATCCAAATGATCCTAGAACAATTTCAGACTGCAGGATATACCTCCTGCGTGTGCAGCTGCGAGCGCTGCGGCAACTCGTTCGTTGATCAAAGCCGTCAACTGGGCTTGTGTCATGTTAACGCGTCCAGACATGTTTCTTCATAATAAGAGTAATACGTGTGAGAGTGGTTCGCGAAAGTACAATAGTAGGACAGGGTAAGCACGCACGTGTTCAAACAACAGTAGTTATACTAATCAAGCATACCATGAGCAATGTACTACGCAACTAACAAGTAGGCAATATACATACATCATATTACCTAGAACGTCGAGCCTTGCATGAGGAGCGAAGTGTCGTTGTGGACCGTTGAGCACTAAACCGGTTATAGTCTGGTTTTAACAAAAACGTTTCTCCTTTATTAAAACCAAGTTCACTATAACCAATGGCTCTGATACCAATCTGTCACACCCCCAAAATCCCACCTGCGGAGTACTACCGCTTGGAGGCGTGACTGACCAGGATCCAGCCACCAATCATACTGAACAAGCATATAAATAGTTATAAAAGTTTAACCATTCACGATTGGTGTTCCAAAACAAATAAGTTTAAGTTGCAAGCGGAAGCATAAGTTTAAAGTTATAACATAAGTTCCAAAAGTTTCAAGTTTAACATAGTCTTGTAGCAATCCCTGTCCCACAACGATCTTCCTCCATGCAAGCTCCCACTGAGTACCTATGGTCCTGCAAAGCATGTAGTAACGAGTCAACAACTAGTTGAGTGAGTTCACGGGTGGGCGTTCGTTTTAGTAGTTTCGAAAACAGTTTACTTTATCTGGCATCCTGCCGTGGGGGTTACCCCATAGTTTAAAAACGTGACCAGTTCGTTCCCAGTTACTCCGGCACTCCGGCCGTGGGGGCTACCCCAGGTAGTTATCAGGCATTTCGGCCGTGGGGGCTACCCCATGTACATCATCTGGCTCTCCAGCCGTGGGGGCTACCCCATATGTATACTAGACTCGTTACCGTATCGATTGCTGACTGTAGTCATGTTTATGTGCCCTGAAAACATCAATGTCTATCATCATTGACGTGCCCCAGATCCATTAGTTCACGCCCGTCCTCTGCGGCACGGTGTGAGGCTTGTCAGACCTAAATAGCGCTATCTAACTAATGACCCGCTCGCCATTGGCCCGGCGATTAGTCGATACAAAAAGGAGGGACTTCGTGATAGAGTTTTAGTCTAGTACGTTTATCCGTCCATCCGGACGAGGAATTACATTCCTGAACCACTGACGTCCTACCCAAGGTAGACGAGGAACCCACGTTCCTTAACCCCGTTCCCAACCCAGGGAATCCCATGCTTTGTAAGGGTGTGAACTCACCTTGGTTCGCTCGGCAGTCAAACACAGAAAGTCAATCAAGTCGCAAGTAGTCAATAACGTCCTAACACGGATATCACGTATAATCAGATTCGAACCAAGTAGTGCACAAATGTTCAACACGTTTGGCAAGCACGTTTAATCAGTAGCAGTTCATAGGTAACAGTTAATCACATGTTCAAAGTCCAAACAGTTGGGCTCGTGATAACAGGCCCAAATAACTCATCAACAGTAGCACAGAAGTTCATAAGTCCGGCCCACTAACTAAGGCCCAAAAGTGTGGTCTCGAGTCGCAACCGGACTCGCAAGCATGGTCTCGAGTCATGCTGTGTGTTGATCATGGATGGTTGCGAGTCGCAACCGGTGTCGCAACCATGGTTTCGGTTCATCATGCTGAGGTCTCGAGTCGCAACGGGACTCGTAACCTGCGGTCTCGGCTTGTCCTGTTATGGTTTGCGAGTCGCAACCGCGTGGTCTCGAGTCATCACGCTGTGGTTGCGAGTCGCAACCAGGTGATTGCGAGTCGGTAGCAGTCGTTTTCAAGTTCACGTGTTGATGCAGATGTAGTCAGATTAGTGGTACAATATAATCAGGCCCAAATCCGGAAATAACCAATAGAATTCCACTAACATATTTCCTAATCAGGCTATTAGTCAAAGATGGATCAAAATCACAAGGGTTTTCAATCTTCAACTATCATTCAAAGTGTTCTTCACATATTCAAACACATGTTCATCAAGTTCATAACATATTAATCACTTATTCAACCAAAACTATGAACAAGCATCAAAACCCTAAACATAACACACAATTCGGTTTTCATGTAGGTCCGATTTCATCACAAGTGCAACCCGATTTCATCATTCATTTTTAACATACAATGAATCTATTTTCAACATCAAACATTTATGCATAGTTCCACTCATAACAAGAACATTCATGAACCGATTTCTTTTCAAATATCATGCATAACTCAACTACCATATTATCACATAATCTTATCATACATTTATTCAAGCGCAAACACATCATGAACATATTTAACACTAAGCATTCAACAATAACCAACAAGAAATACTAACCGGTTGGTGAGGTGTGTGTGTGCCGGTCCAAAGTTCCAAACCCGAGAGTTCTTGTGCTAACCGATTAGATCCGAGAGTCTTGGAGGTGTGTTTGTGTTCTTAAGGCTTAGAGAGAGAAGTAGGAGAGTGTGTGTGTTCTAATGTTCAACAAAATGGTAACAAATAACTAAGGTGGTGTATTTATAGCCAAGTTCCAAGTCTAGCACCCTTATGGGTTTTCGGGTGGGGTTTACGGCTCAAAGGCCCAACCGGCCAAAGGTTCTCGGCCCAAGGCCCAAAACCGATTACTAGTCACTCGAAACCTCATGGTCTCGAGTCGGGTTCCTTGTTGTTTCGTGTCGGGTTCTCGGTTCACATATAACACGTACACATATATATACAATACACACGTAACAAAGCACTTATCACATAAAAAGGTTCACGTTATCATTTTAACTAGTCACATAACGTACAAGCAAGTTACAACGAAAGGTTCTAAATTTCGAGTTGTCACAACCTCGAACCAAACAGACCTGAAGAAACACTTGACTCTGACGGGACTCGATACACAGACCAAACAGATGACTAACACGAAACAATAACCAAGACTTGACAAACACACTACGAACACAACATCTGCAGGCTCCCAAATCACTGACGCGATGAACAAATCACTCAAAGCATTGAACTAATAATAAAAAGAAAATCTTGCAGGCACATACCTTAATGTCGACAACTCGAACTGATGGTGACAACAGTGTGGCATGGTGGTCAGCAGTGGTATATCGGCGGAGGTGGTGGTACGGTGGACGGTGATAGTGGGCGGCAGTGTAAATGAAAGTGGATAAAGGTAAATGTGATGGTGGTGGTGGGGTAGTCAGCGAAAATGAGAGATGGTGATGGTGGTAATGGCCGGTAATGTAAGGTGGTGATCGGGGTGGTTAGCAGCGGAGGAGAGGTGGTGGTGGTGGTGGGGGTGAACAATCGCCGGAGGAGAGATGGTGATGTTAGGGTTTGACAAATGAAACCCCAATTTGGGGATTTAACCCTTGTCGCGACATAAAGGGGTCTCGCGGCCCGCGTAATATTTATATTAAGTTGAGGCGGCAGGCGAGCGCCTATATTTTTTCAAAATCCTTTTAGCTTAAGCGGCCCGCATGAAAGTGACTACATGGTTGAGGCGGGCCGCGAGGACAGTAAACAGCAAGAATATCATGACAGCAGCAGCAGATGTGTTTTAATTGGTTTTTATTAATTCCCAAAATGCCCCCTGCACCCATTCTTGTTGTTTTTAATGTTAAACGTACCTGTGATGCTGCTCGTATATCGACTTCGGCCACGTGAAGGTGATGAAACCTGCAAAATACTTGACGACACACAATAGACGCAACAAACTACGAAAATCACGAAAAACGACGCAAAGACACGAAAACTCTAACTAACGACGCGACACAACCGACGACTCAATGTACAAACTATACACTCGAGTTCTCACTCGAGAAACTACGCGGTGGTGCTAGGCAGGTCCGAAAGAGGAACGGTTTCCTCTTCGGCGGTGTCGATGGGACCCCCCAAGTAGTGCTTCAACCGATGTCCATTCACTTTCCACGAATTCGAATTCTTTTCATCAAACAACTCCACGGTACCGTACGGGAAAACCTCCTTCACGACGTACGGCCCGGACCACCTTGACTTCAACTTTCCGGCAATTAACTTCAATCTCGAATTAAATAAAAGCACTTGATCGCCCACTTTAAACTCTTTCAACTTCCGTAACCTTCTATCATGCAAAGCTTTTGACTTTTCCTTGATGCTCCACGAACGATCATACGCGGCGTCACGAAGCGCCTCCAACTCATGAATTTGGAAAAATCGTCTCCTAGCGGCCTCGGTCAAATCTAAATTCACCGTTTTGAGCGCCCAAAGAGCCCGATGCTCTAACTCGACTGGTAAATGGCACGCCTTCCCATACACAATCATAAACGGCGTCGTAACTAATGGCGTCTTATAGGCGGTGCGGAACGCCCATAACGCATCATCCAACTTGTCGGACCAATCCTTTCGACTCTTCCCTACTGTCTTCTCTAAGATTCGCTTCACACCTCGATTCGCGTTCTCCACTTGACCGCTCGTTTGCGGATGGTACGCGGTAGACAAGCGGTGCGTAACTCCATATCTCTCCAATGCCTTCTCCATAACGGTATTGCAAAAATGCGTACCGCGATCACTAATAATTGCCTTCGGAGTACCAAATCGCGTGAATAACTTCTTCAAGAATCTCACCACCATTCGTGAATCGTTCGTAGGTAAAGCTTGAGCTTCCACCCACTTCGAAACGTAGTCTATCGCAACGAGGATGTACCGATTCCCACTCGAAGATGGAAACGGTCCCATGAAATCAATGCCCCAAACGTCTAAGACTTCCAACACTTGAATAGGATTCTGGGGCATCTCATCCTTGGATGAGATGTTGGCGGTCCGTTGGCAATGATCACACTTTCTAACAAACTCAGCCGCATCATCTACTACTGTCTGCCAAAAGAATCCGCAATCATACACCTTCTGTGCAGTCACATGCGCACCGTGATGTCCTCCTGTCAAACCCTCATGAACATGTCGAATGATGTCCCAACCATCCTCTCTACTCACACATCTCCCCAGAACTCGATCACCTCCTATCCTGAAGAGGTAAGGCTCGTCCCAAATATACTTCCGCGCATCATTCAAAAGCTTTCTCCTCTGCTGGCGATGTATACCATCCATCACGAACCCTCCGGCCAAGTAATTGGCCATATCGCTAAACCACGGTAGATTCTCGGTCCCTGCCGAAACAGAATCAATAGACTCGTGAGGGAATCTGTCTCCTATCGCCTCCTCACGAATCTCCTCTCTCCTCGGATCCTCTAAACGCGACAAGTGGTCTGCCGCCACGTTCTCTGCCCCTTTCTTATCCTTAATTTCAATATCAAATTCGGAAAGAAGCAGAATCCATCGTATAAGGCGCGGCTTCGCGTCCTTCTTCTGAAACAAGTAACGCAGAGCGGAATGGTCCATAAACACAACGGTTTTCGACAAAACAAGGTACGAACGGAACTTGTCGAATGCAAAGACAACTGCCAACAACTCCTTCTCCGTGGTGGTGTAATTTTCTTGGGCATCATTCAAAGTTTTACTCGCGTAGTAAATCGGGTGAAAATGATTCTCCCGTCTCTGCCCTAGCACCGCACCAACTGCGTAATCGGTCGCGTCGCACATAAGCTCGAATGGTAAGCTCCAATAAGGTGACATGAGGATCGGTGCACTTACTAACTTCTCCTTCAGAAACTCAAACGCCTTAAGGCACTCCTCATCAAAGACAAAGGGAATGTCCTTCTCCAAGAATCGCGTCATGGGGCGTGTAATTTTAGAAAAATCCTTGATAAAGCGCCGTTAAAATCCCGCATGACCGAGAAAACTATGAACCGACTTAACACTAGTCAGCGGAGGAAGCTGGCTGATCGTATCTATCTTCGCTCTATCAACCTCAATGCCCGCTCTCGAAATCTTGTGCCTTAGCACAATACCCTCAGTCACCATGAAGTGACACTTCTCCCAATTCAACATCAGCTTTGTTTCCACGCACCTCTTCAACATCCTCTCAAGATTCACTAAGCACTGATCGAAAGAATTTCCATACATCGACAAATCGTCCATAAACACCTCCATCGAATTCTCGACCATATCCTGAAAGATCGCGATCATACAACGCTGGAATGTAGCTGGAGCGTTACATAGACCAAACGGCATGAGTCGGTACGCGTACGTGCCATATGGACATGTAAAAGTGGTCTTTTCCTGATCCTCTGGTGCGATAGGGATCTGGAAATACCCCGAAAACCCGTCGAGAAAGCAATAGAACTGCTGACCCACGAGACGCTCAAGCATCTGATCAATGAACGGGAGCGGAAAATGATCCTTACGAGTGGCGTCATTTAACTTTTGATAGTCAATGCACACGCCAACCCGTAACAGTACGAGACGGAATAAGCTCATTCTTCGCATTCAGAACAACTGTCATCCCCCTTTCTTCGCGACGACCTGCATAGGACTCACCCAAGCTGAATCGGAAATCGGGTAAATCAAACCAGACTCTAACAACTTCATCACTTCCTTCCTAACGACATCCTGCATATTCGGATTCAAACGACGCTGCGGCTGCACTACAGGCTTGTAAACATCCTCCATCAGAATGCGATGCGTGCAAAAAGTAGGGCTAATGCCCTTGATATCGGATAGCCTCCAAGCAATCGCATCACTGTGCTCTCTCAGCACCTCAATCAACCTCCCTTTCTCCTCCTCTATCAATTTCGAAGATATAATGACAGGCATCTTCGGCTTCTCTCCTAGAAATGCGTACTCAAGGTGTGATGGAAGAACCTTAAGTTCTAAAGGCGGTGGAATCTCTACAGGAGTACTCTCATCACTAATCGCGTCGAGCTCTAATGGCTCAGGAACACACAACTCATTATCCTCATCTAACTGCTTCTCCTCAACTTCTTTAACCTTCTCTTCATCATGCGCGTCAACAACTCCCTCGCCTACTAAATCAGCTCCACTGATGTACTCGAAACACGTGTCGACACAAGATATGAAAGAATTTAGAAAGTAAACAGAATGACACGGTCCGCTATCATCATCTCAACCTCCTGGATGCTGCATCGCTTTATCAATCTCGAATGTGACAATCTCGTCACCCGCTCGAAGAGAAATCTTACCGTCAAAGACGTCGATGATCGCCTTGGCGGTTCTAAGGAATGGACGGCCCAGAATAATAGGAACTCTCTCATCAGCCTCCATATCAAGAACAACAAAATCCACAGGAAACACAAACTTATCAACCTTTACCAACAAATTCTCCACTATCCCACGAGGATACTTGACTGATCGGTCAGCCAAAGACCACGACATACGCGTGGGTGTCAACTCTCCCAAACCAAGCCTCTCGTACAACGAAAATGCATCAGATTGATGCTGGCCTCTAAATCGGCTAGAGCGTGAGCGGGGATAATGGCTCCCCCAAAGAAACATGGAATCGTGAATGTACCAGGATCGGTTAATTTCTCTGGCAGCTTATTCAAGACTACCGCGGAACAACCTCCTGTCAATGGAATATTCGAAGGCTCACCAATCCTCTCCTTGCGCTTCAAAAGATCTTTGAGAAATTTAGCATACTTAGGCATAGATTGAAGCGCCTCGATAAACGGAAGATTGATTTTCAACTACGTGAACATCTCAATGAATTTCCCGTATTCCTGAGCATATTTCTGCTGCTTAGCGCGGGCGGGAAATGGAAGGCGAGAATAATCAATCACTGGTGATGGCCGAACCTTCGTCGGCTGCTTCTCCACTTTCTTCTCTACTGGTGACTCCTCGGCGTGTGCGGTACTTGCTGGTTCTAGCCTCATGTGCACCTTGCCTGGAGCCTCCATCTCGATCTCCTCATCGACTTCATCCTCTTTCTCTTCCTCAAATATCTCCCTCACAACCTCTCCCAAACTCTTTCCACTGCGGGTCGTAATAGCTTTAGCTGAATGGTTCGCGGGATTAGTGAAGGTATTTCCCGAAAACTGACCCGATGAATGCTCCTTCAACTGTTTAAAAATTCCACCTACTGTTCTTTGAGGATCTAAAAGTGTCGATTGCTGACTTTTGAGCTGAAGTTCGTGACTTTTATTAATCTGCTCCTGACTTTTAGCGAACGCCTGATTCTGCGTCATCATCTGAGCGAACATCTCCTCCATCCTGCTCAAACTACCCTGTAAAGCCTTGTCACTGCCTTGACTCTCCTGACTCGACCCCCCCACTATCGAACTGGCCTCCTGAGCCACCAAACTGACCACTCTGACCCGAACCAGTACTCGTGTATATACCGAACCCTCTACTCTGATACTGACCAGATTCAAATCCAGGAGGATTTCCAGACGAACGATAACCACTAGTATTACCACTACTGCTCCAGTTGGAGTTGTAACTGGAATTATTAAACGGATTCGTAGGACCCCTAGACTGACCGGCTATGTACTCTACCTGCTCAAGAGTAAGGGTAGGACAATCTATCGTATCATGACCCCCTCTACATACCTCACACCTATCAACTTTCTTCTTTATCTCTTCCCAGCCTTGCCTCATCTCTTACCTCAAACTCTCGACTACAGCAGCTACCGATGGATCCAAGCTAACTTGGTTTACCCCTCGACCGGCCGAGGAGGTACGCACAGGAATGGAAGTCCTGCTGATAGTGCCGTAATCCATATCAGAGTGGGCGAAACTCTCAAACAAATTGTTACACTCATTCACTGCCTTTTTACCCATAAGCTGCCCTCCAGCTGAAGTATCGAAACGGGCTCTAATCTCGGGAGTAAGACCATTGTAGAATTTTTCAACTAACGCCCAGTCGGACAAACCATGCTGAGAACAACGGGAGATCAATGTCTGAAGACGCTCCCAAGCTAAGTGGTACGGCTCATCAGGCTCCATGTGGAAAGAGTGAATCTGGTCACGAAGACGAGATGCCTTGGCTGGGGGAAAGTACTTAGCTAAGAAAGCATCACGAAGACCTGCAGTAGTGAAAGTGCCTGCGGGCTGAGAATCAAACCAGACGGCTGCGCGTCCAGCGAGTGAGAATGGAAAGACCTGAAGGTATCGAGCATCGAGGTTCAACCCCTCGATGGAGAAGGTGCTGCAAAGGCGAGTGATGCGATTTATGTGAGCGGGTGCATCGTCGTTGTCACGACCATGGAACTGACATGAATTGGTGATGGCTGTCATGATGTAAGAAGGAATCTGCCAGGACCGATCGTTCGCGATGTTCGGAAGGGTGATGGGTGATGTAGCACCGGTGAAATCGGTGGTAGCCTGCTGGTAAACGGTGCGGCTCGCCATAGCGGGTGGAGGACTAGGCGTACGAGAACGGGAGGGTGGTGGGGAAACGTGGGGTGATGTCTTTGGTGAAAGTGAAAAATCGAGATCGGGGGTGGAATGCGAAAACGAAGGTGAGTTAGAAGAATTTACCTCGAGTGCAGAAGATGAGACAGAAGACTTGATCGCAAACGGAAGCAGTAGTGGACGCTGCGAGCGCATATGGGGCATCAACTGCACAAACCGAATGCAAGCAAGTAAGAAGACTCTGACGAATGACTCGACAAACTATAAAAGACACTAAAGCAAATATTTTTTTGATTATTTTGTATATAATTAGACTCCTACGACTCAACGATCGAACAAATAGCACGTAATATGTCAAGTAAGTCCAAACAGAGTAATTAACGCAATCGCCAAAGAGTCCCCGGCAACGGCGCCAAAAACTTGATGTGCTAAAAGTGGGGTAACTAAATTAACTAAATTAAACCCTAAACTAGACTCTCTAAGCTTTAAATTTATAAAACTAAGACTCTCTAAAACCTAAACCACACGACCGGCAAGTGTACCGATCGATGTAATATAGCCTAAGGAAGTCCGAGTATCGAACCCAAGAGACTCTACTAAATTACGCTAATGACTCTTCCTAGACTTAGACTGACACGGACTTTAACTAATTGTTTATTTGATAGGGGGGGGGTTCTAAAAATCCTAAGAATGCAAGTAACGAATAACTAGATTAGCTAAATAACTAACACGAACTGGAATGAAGACTTTGACCAGAGATGATGAAGACTACCTAGGCTAGACGCAAGCTGAACTCAGAATGGATTTCTATTCGATAATTTTGTGGTGTGGAACCGGGTTCTTTAGATACTAATCCTATTAAGACACCACTAAGCCCCTCAAACACTCTCAAGGCGATTCTTGTGACACTACCTAGGCTGTTACGCTTACCGGTTTTCTAGATTTCCTCACAGTCCTCTAGTTTCTTGAAAGTGCCTATATAAGACGCTCTACCTCACAGCACGAACGTCTAAAGCAACTAAGGGTTTTAATCTTAGTTTAATAGACAATGGAATGTTAAGGACTTATAACCAAACCAAGACCTATTAATAACCTCGAGCCTCACAGCGACAAGTTTAGCAGAACACTTGATTTTATTAAATTACCGAATATTACTTCTAAGGTTACTTACTCGATTTTCACCCTAAAGCATTAATGATCTATTACGTGATAAAGACCGTCACCTAAATCAAGAACCCTAGCACAACCCTATTATATGATAAAGACCGTCACCAAGGATTATACGAAGCAATAAACAGTAATAAAATAATCGTCAAGCACGCATATGCACCAAGTTAAATTCCCGAAGCTTTAACAATACAAGAAAAATCCACAACCACGCCAAAAATCGAATAAAGAACCAAACTTTATTTAACTATTGTCATTAGCCTAGGTAGTTTATGAAGTTTAGCCGGAAAACATGGTCAAGAACATAATCAAAATCAATATATATTCTGAATTCATTGTGCAACAAAGTTTAAACAAACGAAAACAAAGGAATAAGGATGATAAAACCCGAATCTTCACTCCCGAATGCTCCAAGATGTTACCCGAATGATTCCACGCCTCCAAGATGCTTCAAGAATGCTTCAACAGCCTTCAATGGTGCCAAGGAACTCCAAAATTCATATCTCTTCCGGCTGTTGATGATGATGTTGATTTATAACCTTCAAAAACCTACTAGTCGTTGCCTGTTGAGTGGATTGCACGTTTTAACCTCTCTCGAAGCCCGCGTAATACATAAGTGTGAGTTTACGCGGCCCGCCTCAATGTTATGCTCCAGATTCAAGTTTTAAGTTCAGGCGGCCCGCGTAATAAGTGACTATAAGTTTACGCGGCCCGCCTCAATGCTCCAGTGTTGATTTTCACTTCGTTTTCGCTCCCGAGCTCCTCGATTTCCGTTCCAGCCTTTCGCCTTTCCAGATTTTGACTTATTTCTACTCCTTTTTGCTGCTAAGACCTGGAAAACACAAAATATCAAAAGTATGTACATTCTACGCTAAAAACAGAAAAAAACAACTATCTAACGACTAAAACCGAACGCGAATAAAGATGTATTTTGCAATACATCACCATCTGAAAGGAACTCCTACATTGGGGTTGTGGTATCCTAGAAAAGGCGACTTTACGCTCGAAGGGTATTTCAACTCGGATTTCGGATGCTGCAAAGTCAATGCAAAATCAACAACTGCAGGATGCCAGTTCTTTGGACCTTGCTTGGTTACATGGCAGTGTAAGAAACAAACGTCTGTGGCGCTATCCACATGTGAAGCAGAGTATGTGTCTGCTAGCAGTTGCTGCTCTCAGATCCTGTGGATACAGCAACAGATGCGCGACTACGGTTTACAGTTTCTTAACACACCTCTTCTTGTTGATAATGAGACCGCAATAAATATTACGAAAAATCCAGTACATCACGCTAAAACTAAGCATATAGAAATTCGACATCACTTCATCCGAGATTGCTTCGAGAAGAAGTTGATTCGAATAGAGAAAATCCACATTGACAATCAGAAAGCTGATTTACATACCAAAGCTTTTGACAAAACTCGTTTTAAATTTCTTTTAAAACTAAATGGTATGAAACTTCTCTCGGTGTCGGGTGACATTATTGGCGTTGATGAGGGTACTGTTTGTAGATGAAGATGAGAAACAATCTGCAATGGTTTGTCGATTTTTTACTTGTTTTGGTATTTAGGGGGAGTAGATATTATTTTTAGAAAATACAAAAACAATAAAAAATTCAAAAATACAAAAACATGATAAAATCTCAAAATCCAAAAACCATAGAAAATTGGAAAAGAGCTTGTGTAGAAAGGGAAAATGATAGTACATCTGCTTGACAATTACGGTACACTAAAGATTTGTAAAGTTTAAAAGTGTTAAATAGTCTTGCTAATGATGTGTCGATAGGTTTTTACACATTTAGTAGATTTGTTCGGGATATAAACCTAAAATTCCAAAACGAAACTTATTTTCGTGGGGAACACTACTTGGATATATAGGTAACCCCTGAAATCTCGTTTGAAAGGTCCCTTTTTCTGAGATACTAGGTCTTTATACTCAGTGATATCTGGGGTATTATTCCGGGACTTCTGCTGAATGGAAGTTCTGACCTAGTCCCCAAATAATACTTTACACATTGCTTGAAATATAGCACCACCCTCAGCATAAAAAACGATGAAACATTGCAAAATGTTAATCGTATGCTGTTGAAACAAAAAGATCCTCTAAAGTGGACACACCGAAAAGTCAAAGCCGTCATCTCTCTGCGTATACGGAAGTATCGACCTGAGCTCTCACGGCCCTCGCATTTAACCCCTTACAGATATCATCTGTGGTATACTCACCTGTAAGACTGAATATTGGGATTCTGGATACGGGAATATATTCAAGAGGTGGGACACATGAATGAGTTAAGTTCCTAAAACATCTAATCGTATCCTGAATAAATGAAATTTGTGTTAGACTTTAAGTGGACCAGTATATTGACAATCTATGTGAGTTGTTTAATTCTGAGTATGAAATTCAAGCTTAACGGTACTAGTAGCTTGTCTTATAAGCTGATATGATTCTCTGACACGCTCACCAAAAATATGTTTGTAAATAGTTTAATTTCCTTTACATTCTGCAATTTAAGTTTCTGTATTTCATTTCCTAGTTTAGAAACTTTATTAAAATCCAAAAAGATTTTTCATTTTTGCTTTATTTTCTGACAAACCAAAGTGGAGAGTTGATCGTTGGATTCTTGAAAGATTGAAGCAGATGCAGGAAAAATTCTGGACTGGAAAATGAGGAAAGCTTATCTTGATGTAGATTGGGTTGTCGAAAACGTCAAAACAAGTTCATTAATTTGATGCTTGTTATTTTCAGAAAATGTTTGAAGATGTTTAACAAAAATCAGCTTGTTTGTCAAAAGATCAACCAAGGTCATTAAGTTGAACATGGTAGATTAATTGAGTAATCAGGGTCATTAATTTGGACCTGAATACTTGAGTGGATTTCTAGAACAAATAGATTGTTTGTTTTTGTAAAAAGATAGATTGTAATGTTATATGTATGAGACACAGGTTGTGGACTTCATCATCCCCACGGCATCAAAGTGTTAAAGATTGAACCAGATCAAGATCCCAGATCCCAGCATACTAAGCATACTAAGAGGGGGAGTTTGTGAAAGGGGGAGTCTGAATCAACAGTCAAAGGGGAGACTGAAGATGGAGCCAGGTTAAGATTCTGAACTTGTGAAGAGAGTTTACAATGAGCAGACAAAGTTTGGATAGAGACCAAGACTGAAGACTCGACGCCAAAGACTTCGTCAACATCCAAGGGGGAGTCTGTCGGTGCACTGAATGTCTGTTTACTACGTCTTAATCGAGTCTTAGGTCTAGATAGGTTGTTCGGAGTTGGAAAACATGAAAAGTGGTTTTAGAGTGTAATTCCGCTCGAAATGACATGTATGCCATTTCAAGCGAAATCAGGTCATATTGTAATTCCTCTCCAAATGTTGTCTAGGTGATTCCGCTCCAAAGTTTACATGGTGATTCCGCTCAAAACATCATCATGGGGTTCCGCTTGAACCATTTCAAGCGGAATCAGGCATACTATATATATGTGTGTGATGATTTCAGTCGTAACAGTTGGAGCGGAATCAGGTCATGCTGTAGGTGTCGAATTGCTGTCAAAATTTACTCAGAAAGCATTAATAGAAAGGAAATTGAAAGGATAAAGCTATTGTGACTTTGTTTACTTTGATTCTGCCTCTGTATTCAAAGATGAACTGCCTTTACTGACTATTTAGGGTCGCACACGGTCCAACAAAATGGACAAGCAGAATCCTCGAACAAGATAATTGTCAACAATTTGAAGAAGAGACTAGGAGCTAAGAAAGGAAGATGGGCAGAAGAATTACCCTTTGTCTTATGGGCTGATAGGACAACAGTAAAGAGTGCGACTGGGCAAACCCAATTTTCCTTAGTATTTGGAGCAGAAGCAGTAATTTCAACAGAGATGGTGATACCTACAGTAAGATCTAACCTCCGGGGTCCTGAGAAGAATCCTGAAGCCCTATGCCAAGAATTTGATACTATCGATGAGACAAGGGATGCGACAAAGTTGAGAATGGCAGCATACCAACAGAGGATATCCAGAGCATATAACAAGAACCTAAGAACTAGAAGGTTTCAAGTTGGAGATTGGGTATTAAGGAAGGCTTTTCAGAATACTACTAATCCTGCTGATGGAAATTAGCTCCAAATTGGGAAGGACCTTATTAGATTGAATCGGAATCTGGGAAAGGAGCATACCGACTTAAGAATATGGAGGGGGATATACTACCAAGATCCTGGAATGCTATACACCTCAAAGCTTATTTCAAGTGAGTTTAGAATTTAATTTCTAACTCAGGATGGTATGAACTCTATCTTTTTTAAATATAATTTTGTTTTATTCCTATTGAACCCAATACTGACTTAAGCATCGGAGGGGTGTTAGCCAAGCTAACACCCACCTTAGTTAAAGGTTGTTTTGCAGAATACGCTTCAGGATATAACTCCAGGATATACACTCAGGATGAATCGAAAGATTAGAGGATTGGCCCCCCCTCTCACGTTTAAGGGATTCTGATCTCTTCACAAGTTTAAAGGTATTCACCTTTCTCTCGAATTGGGTTTAAACACCCCACCTGGAGCGCATGTTATCCAGGGATAGTTCAAGATAGCGGGACCAGTCCATGTAAAAGTGGCTGACAATTTCGTTATTATTGGCTATATCCTGGATCCTAAAGGTATATGAGGATTGATCACCCTCTCAACGAAAGGGTATTTTCATACTCTCTAAGGTTTAAAGGTTTTCACCTTTCTAAGTCTTGGAGTTTATACACTCCCGCCTGTAGCGCACTAAAATTTGGGATTTTCCCCAGAATACTTAAGGGTTTATCCCCAGAATATTAAGGATCTATCTCCAGGATATTTTAGGGTTTATCCCCTGTAATACGAAAGTTATACACAAGTGTACAATCAGTTGCAATTGATGCCTAGAAAATTCCTAAGTATTCAAAGACATTATGCACAGGGGACATTCCTACTAAGGCATTGTGAAAAGCTCAAAGGATCAAGCTTGGGCCTATTTCACTAAGTATCCCAGACTGGGGACATCTTCGGTAGAAAGGTTGCAAAAGGATTGAAGTTTAAGGATATAGGTGTACTCTATTTCTAGTATGAACTTTCCTTTTTGATCTTTTAGAAGCCTTATCTAAATTGTCTAAGTTTCTGAAACTATGTTCGACAAAAATCTGGTTAAAGATTTATGAGTATCCTGATCAGGATATATTCTCAGGATATATTTTGAGGATATTTGGTTAGAATAGTTGAAATATTTCACTAAGATTGGAAAATTGAAATTGCATTCAATTCAAGCAACACATAACAAGATTTGGAAAAATCGACAACAATGGGTAAGGCAAAAAGAAGTTAGTTTATTAACATAGCAAAAGATTATGCTTTTGGTTTCATCTCAAACCGAGACCCATCCACCAAAAGCACAGTTAGTTTTTAACCACATTTACTTAACAATCGAAGGCTTCATCTTGAAACCCAAGATACCTCCACCTTCAATTGTTAAAACTGTTCAAAATAAAGCATACTAATTGATAACCAAGGGCTTCGTCCTAAAACTTAGGATCCCTCCACCTTTGGTCATCACATTTTCTAAGTGCAGGAAAGTAAATTGTTTAACAGACAAGGGAAAAGAAATTGTTCAACAACCACAACCATCAGGAATTAAAAAGTGGGCTCCGGCCTAGGCATGAATATCCATCATCGCTCACTTCGATGCTTTCAAGGAGCAGCACCTTCTTCACCAGCAGCATCTCCTCCAGTACCCGCACCAGCATCATCGTCAAGATTCTTTTCACCATCATCACCAGCATCAGCCGCTTCTTCCGCTGCCTTGGAAGGCTCCTCACCCGCAGGCTTAGCAGGATACTCGACAGGATTACCCCCGAGATCTTTCAATTTTGCCTCCCAAGCACTAACATTCCAGGAGGGGCATTCAAAGCCCAAAGCTTTGGCTTCATAAGCCATCTTCAGCCTGGCTTGAAGAAGCAAAATTACAATGGACCCTTTAAGGCCCTCTCGGTAGGTAGTCATATCCTGCTCGAATTGAAGATGGGTGGCATCCAGCTTGCTTAGGCATCTTCGTTGGCCTTGTTGATGGCGGCTTTAGCTTCCTGAGTCACAGCTTTGAATTTGTCCTCATAGTGTTGTGACTTGGCGGCGGCTATCACTCCCTGATCAGTGATGGTGGTCTCAGCTTTCCTCAGCTTCACTTCCAGCATCTTGTTCAGACCACAGCTTTCTTCGTAGAGGCTTGTCAAGCGTTCAAGACCCTACGAACCAAAGAAACAGGTATTAACATATATTAACATATATTAACATATATAACCGGCATATGGTGCAGGAAGTAGGTTAAGGATACGTACCTGGTTAAGAAAGCTGGTCATAAAGCCACAGGATTCGAGGAATCCATGGCTTTCATAAGGGAAGGTCTCAGATGATGTTGGAGAGTCGGTTTCCTTTCTTTTGCGGGAGCTTGAGGCACGTGGCTTGGTAGCAGGAGAGGGCTTAGGAACAGCTACCGGTTTGGAACTGGATACTGGCTTGGAGGTGGAAGCAGGTTTGCTAGGTTCCTTCTTCACCTGGACAGGAATAGGGTAGCTGTCCAACTCGTCAAGATCAAAGACTTCTGGAACTTTAGCTGGTGCTACATAACAGGGAAAAAATCTAAATCTCTACTCTTATCTCTTATTTTGTTAATTAAATATATGGAAAAATTGTGTAATCCTTACCAGACATATCTGATGAAGAATATTGGCTTGAACTTGGAAGATGCAGTGTAAAGGTTCTGTCACAATCAGGCAACTGATAGACCCTGTTGATTCTTTCTTGGGAGTCTTCAGTGGGAGGAGCCAACTCTTTGAAGTTTGTTGCATAAAAACATCAGGATGTTAGTGCAGGATACATCATCAGGATATGTTTGGGGATATCTTAAAGCCCTAAACCCTACCGGAGGTCAACCATTTCACCGGAAGGCTATTGCCTTCGGGAATGGAATCCCGTCTAACAAAGAAAAATTTTCGTTGCCACGCATCCTCATTCTTTGATTATTTGAGGATGAGGGGGTTGCTAGAGGTCGAGAAAAGCAAGAAACGACTATTGCCATGAGATCGGAGACGGTAAGCAATCGGAAGGTCTTCGATACGGAGATCGGGGACATGAAGGGTTTTGATCTGGTTAAGCATGATAAGTACTCTCCAGACCATATGCATTGTTTGAGCAACACAGAGACCAGTGATTTGAAAAAACTGCATGATAAATTCTGGAAAGGTATAGGTATGATGAAAAACAGATCCACTCTTCAAAAGATACGTCTGAACGGATGCTCCGCTCAAACGGACGGATAACCGCCCTGTCGGAGAAAGCAACAGAGGTTCTCAATGCAGCGATATCAGCGTTGTTGAAGGAGCACACCTCCTTCTCAGGGTGTTTGAGCAGGTTTTGGTTAACAAACGATGAGGTGGACTCGCCGGAATGAGATCGGGTTCTGGTGGCCATCGGAAGACTTGAGCAGAGAAAATTTTAGAAGATAAGAGAGAAGGAAGTACCTGAGAATTCTAAGGAAGATGATCGTTTATCAACAAGAAAAAGAGAAGATATAGGGGCGAAGTAGATGGCCATCGAGTGATAAGCGCGTTGGAATTTGCACAATGTCACTTCAATCGTCACTTCAATTTAATTGCCTCGATTTAAGGGATAAGATTTAACATATATCTGTTGGAAATTGGTATCCCAACAGATATATTTTGGGGACAATTATTATGGGTGGTTTTCCGCTCATATATCCTGGAAAATATTCTGCTCTGTTACTTTAAATTATGATCATGATACCGGATCAGGATATTGGTAACATCCTGATGCAGTATCCTGGTAATGACTAATTGTTCATGTGCAGATTAACAAGGAATGCTAGGAACGGTCGAGAAGACTGCTTCTCCTGAAGACTCGGACCTGGTGGTTGAGAAGAGAACGTTAAGCCGCAAAGAAGGGGTCTTTAACGTTCTAAAGGGAATATTCGGGGCATCCCCCATTTTTAGGATAGTTAGTTATTTCCTTTTGCTATATATAGGAATGATCGGATCAGATAGAACACACACAATTTTTACACACTCTTGCTTTCTACTAGCTGCAATCAATCACAAAACACTTACACTTGTACTCGCATCGCATTGTAACACTTAGTTGATCCGTATCATATCCTGCACTGTATCCTGACATTTGAAGTAATAAGAAGAACAAGGCAGCTGCGATTGTCATCTCCCGAGGTTTTGTGTCGGCGATCTAGATTGATCAAGGGCTTTCCTCGTACATCTCGTGTCACCCCTTTACTTTTTTGCTCATTGTTTGATTGTAGATATAGCTCGATATCCTGAGGTATATCCTGAAAACTATTTTTGTTAACAACTTGATTAGCATATTTTCCACGAATACTTCTAGCACACTACCTCACTTGACTAATTTGATCACTTAATTGCTTCGGTAATTTTTGACCAAAACACTACCCTTCTCACGCTTTCTTCACTTTGTACCATATCTCTCCCATATATATAAGGAGAGGATCTTTGTCACACTTCGCCTAAGGTGAAAACGTGTGGTGCGACCATGAGAGATTTTCAAGTATTCGATTAGCAAACGTGTACGTGAGTAAAAATAATCCAACGATACCAAATGTATATTTTGAAAGTTTACAAACCAAAGTATTTAAGTTGGCATAAATTGCCCGAATAAACATCATGTTTCACAAAATACTTAAGCAATAGATATAGTTTATAAAACAAGGCTTTGACAAGTATATCCCACATGAGGGCTGAAAATACAAGGCAAACCCCCGAAATGGCATCACCAAAATGCAAGCTATCCATGCTCCATAAGTTGTGAGATATCGTTCACTTACCTGAAATACATGATTAAAAACGTGAACATATTGTTGGTGAGTTCACAGGTTTAAATAACACAAATGAATCTTTAAAAACATTTGATAAACTGGTATGCATAGTTCTAATGAAATCTATTGATCAAATTAGTGTTTAGCTAGGACACTAACGTATGCGTCGGCATAAGCCCGAAACCAACCCTTGATAATATTTCCATACCATGCCACCAATCCAGGCGATGCGCAACTAGGACACAATTGCACTCCCCAGGGGTCACGTAGGACCAGAAGTGGGCGCAATAGATCTATCGACTGTTCCACCGTCGTAGTGATCAATGGTTACTAAAATAACATCGGTCCGAGAACTTCCCATGCTCCACATAAAAAACTTATGCACACATAATAGATAAAGACCATTCCCATCTCTTTATGGCTATAGGCAGCCTTAAAACTTAGATGAGTGTCTGAAAACTTGAAGACTTTGCTAAGGATGTGAGTAAATCCATGTCTGAGAGGCCAATAAATGCTGAGCTTGATAAGGAACTAAGGGATGATTATGTTGAACACATTATGAAGCACAAACCATATAAAGCAACCAATGTTGGTGCATATTTGTGACAATAGCTTAGATTTGGTCTTTGGATATCTTGTAATTAGTTACACGATAAACGGTTGCGGGTTTAGCTTTGTAATAGTGAGATTATAGAGTTTGGGCTAAACTAAACCCATTTGGGTCAAGGGGAAACGAATTGGGCTTTTCCCATGTTGCAAACCCTAGCCCAAATAGCAAACCTTGTTGTAACCTCGAAAATTTATGTCCAATAATGTATCGACACGTGTCATGGACTTAAAACGTGCAAAGGATTGATTTAGAAGGACTAAAGTAGACAAACAAGAAATCTATGTGCGTAAAAGGATTCAAAATGTCAACAATGAGTAAATATATCTTTCAATAACCCTACATGATGTTTATACCCTTAAACCAATAAATCATGGATCATAGGAAGCTAATTGTGAAAGAAAGTGAGGAATTACAAACTACAGGGGCTAAATGTGTCAACATGTTTAAAGTATACCTCTGAGTGATCTTTTAGCATACCCAAAGCTTTGTAATGGTTAATTATACTCACAAGGATGTATGATAAAAATTTCACAAGGTTTTGATAAAGTATGAGAAAGTTATGACAATATTCGTATGCGAGGGGTTAAAAGCGTCAAACTACAAAAGTATGTCAAATCGTAAGGTTTCGGACCTTCCAGAATATGACCATGAGTTTAGTATACTCTAATTAACCTAAATATAGCTTAGTTAAAGGCTTAGAGGTGTTTGGTGTGCAAAAATAAACTTTTATGTCATGCAGGGACTAAAAGTGTCAAAAAGTGCACAAGTTTGCATTTTTGCGCATATCTCGCATTCTGAATATCCCCGGACACCCAAAAATTTATGTAAGCACTAAACTATTTTATTTTAGTGTTTGGCTTGATAAAATTCCATTCGTCGCGTAATTTGGATCGTTTTTAGCGTCCGTCCGTGTTTCGTCGTAATTAGCCGAACAACGGGACCGTACGACCAAACAAACAGACATCCGGCATATTTTTGAGCATGTTTCATGTTCCCTATGCTTAGGCATCATTTTAGAGCCTTAAAAATGGTTTAACGGGCCTCAAATGTGTCGGGAATGACAATTGGGAGTGCAGGGGCCAAAACTGTCAATTGTTGAAAGACCCCATGTGCAGGTCAGGTCCTTACGGACGGTATGAGGGACCTTACGGTCCGTATAGGGGTGCCAGTAACCTGATTTTTGAAAACCAGCTTTGGTTTTGCTCTTGTCTCTCAATCCTTGATTCTAGGGGCTGGTTTTTGTGCACCCATGGTTTCCTAAATCAGGGGGCACACTTGTAAGGCCAAGATCGAATCACGTTTATCGATGAACGATCCTAACGGCTCTCGAAAACCTATATATATCCCCCTTGTTTTGGGTTTCACTTGCACCATCCATTCCTTTCTGAATTCTCTGCTTTCCTTGAGGGTCTTGAGCTTCTTGAGAACCTCTTTCAAGTCCTTTGGACTTATGTAAGTGATTCCTTTCATGCTTAGTTATTTGTTTAGCGTTTAAACCGAAAAGTCAAGCATTATCGATAAACACTTTGACTTTTAATCGGTTGATCCATGGTTCGCGTTGAACATGGCTACGTGATCGTAATTAGGTAGGTGTCTAACCCTCTAAAGGGCATCTCCAAATTACCACGTTTACTTAGTTTAATTGTCGGGTCAAATTAAGTCAATCGGGTTTGTTTTAAATAAAATTCATAATTAATGATATAAAAGTTATAAAAATCAGTTTTGTCACTTAATGACTTGGTAAATATTAGTTGAACATGTCTAAACATGATTCAACCCGGCAATTCTAAGTATAGGCTCGGTTCGCAACCGAAAGTCGCAAAGTTTGACCTTTGCTTTGACTTTCAGTTCTGACCCGAATTAGCTTGAGTTTATTTATGCCTTAGGGTCCTTTGTGATCATGTTATATGATAGTATAACCTCCCAAAGTTATACTACTTGGTTCTTTAGAATTAAAGACCATCGCATGTTTCCATAATGCCTAAATGTGACCATAATGCCCTTTAATGTTAAAACAAGATTTTTGAAGATGTGAAAGGACTAAAACCTTTATTACTGATCTATAAGCATGTCCATAAAATTTCACATCAGTTTGAGGTCTAGATTAGGAGATATGCTCATTAGCGTAATTAAGAAGCTTTTCGGTAAATTAACCGTATGATTAGCATATAGCCTATCTAAACCCAATTGTTGATACCAAACTTTTTACCCATTAATGTAATATAATATTTTAGGATTTTTGAAGATTTTTATTTATTTTTAGGCTGATCATAACCTAGAGTTCTAAGCTTAATTCGGTAGTTGTCGGTTTTACCCTTTAAGCTATAAAATGAGTTTTATCAAACCTTTTGATACCAAATCTTTTTCTACTGATATAATATGATAATTAGAATATGTTAAGCCTTTTGGAATAGTAAAAAACATCAGCTTTCCTTTAAGAACCCGGAAATAGCCCAAAATCGCCTTTTAAGCGTTTTTAACGCATAGTATATATTAAAACCATTTTAGGTGTATAAGACTTGATACCTACTGATGTTTTAAGTAAACTTTCATACTTTAGCAGTAAGCAAAAGTCTTAAACTCAGAATTCTAGTTTTGACCTTTTAAGCCTATGTGAAATTACCAAAATGCCTTTAAGATGCATAGTTTGGTTATAAGTGATAAATTTCACCTATAGGTTATACCCAAATGATATAACTTAGTAAATTAAGTATTTATACTGATTTAATCAGACCTATAACTCAGATTACTGTTTAATCTCTTTTATAACCTTTTAAATGACCAAAATACCCCTTCGAGGCATAAGTTGGTTTTAAATTCATTTTGGGCATAATGGAAGATATCCTACTGATATCACAACATATCAAAGGCATATTAACTTATGGAACATGTTCATGGCTCTTATGGTTACCCGTTACGCATGTTTCGCGTTCGGATCTGTCTATGTAACTAGTTTACATATATTAGCCGAAATGGTCAAACCATATGGTTTTTGTCTCAAAATTCAGAATGTGTTTAAGTTACCCATATTAAACAAGTATACAAGCTTGTTGGGTCAAAACCACATTCTAAGCCGGTCTTCGCTCTATCATTCGTTTGAACCGTGCCTTCCTTTGAAAACTAACTGGTCTAAAGCCTAGGCTAAATTAAAGACCCGTTAGGATTCTAATAGGTTATTAAAAACCTTCGTTCCAGATTAGGAGCCCAGTAAAAGCTATCTGTACTTTCTGATTTGATATATGGCTGGGATTGAATTTATATTCAGCTCAGGTAAATACCCTTAACTTATTTTCCCTATACGGGCTTGGGATACGGTACTATAAAAGTACCGCTTGGTCGGGTGTATGTAGTCATTTAAATCGTATTGTGATTGATGTATTTACATAACCTGTTTGATATGTATTATTTGGTGTATGGCCCTTGGGGGTTAAATGACCATGTCCCGGATATCCTTGGCATCATTCATGAAATGGCCATGACCTAAGCACGAGGTGTAGGCGTACACCTGACAGCTGCATTATGTAAAAACTGGTATCCCACTATAAGGAATCGACCTTGTGGGCATTATACCTGTGGCGTGTCAGTTAACTTAAGTCCGGCCCTACAAACCAGCTCTAATGGACGACAAATGAGTAAAACTGTATACAAGATTATTTTGAATAATTGTCCCAAGTTATAAAATATTTTTGCCGAAGTGCATTCAAATCAATTTTCAAAAACTCTTTTCAAAATTAGTCAGTTAAGTTGTATTTACCAGTGCAAACTGACGTATTTTCCAAAAAGGCTAAGTGCAGGTGCTAGACGAAATAGGCTGGTTACTCCAGGCATCATTACTCAAGTCTCGCAAGCTTTAGATGTCAAAGTCTGTTGAACAATTTTTCCTTTTTATCTTGATCCGCATGTGGATCTGTTTCGACTGTGTTGTAATACTTAAACATTACATTTTGTTCAGTTGAAATAAATCTATATCTTATGCTTCCGCTGTGCATTTTAAATGTTGTGTTGTTTGACTATGATAATATCAATGACGTCACGATACTCCCCATTGGGCCCACCGGTGACACGTGGAAAATAGGGGTGTGACAGGTTGGTATCAGAGCCAACACTGAGTGAATTAAACACTAGCCTTTTGTGTTTAATCTCAGTTACACAATTGCACATTCTCGAGTCTAGACAAGAACATAGCACTAATCCTAATTCGTTATATTTTTGTCTCCTTTGTTATTTTCTGATTAGCCCTTGCATGGGCAAGTCATTTTGATAGAAGTCCTGTTTAAGGCAACCATATACTTGTCTAAATTTAATGGGATGATTAGATTACTATATTATAAGATCTACCATTGTAATAAAATGGCAAAATCTAAAAAGGGACAAGACCTAGCTCGGGATAGGGCCAAGATGGTAGTTCCTCAATTAGATTCAGATCCTTGTTAACATCTCAAATTAGGATTGCTCTGCGCTTAATATTAAAAGAATCTTAAAGGTAAAACCTAGCCTAAATGTCATTGCAGACATGGCCAAGATGGTACAACCTATTCAAAAAGATTCAAACCTTGTTAACATCTGAAAGCATGTTAATATGCTTGACAAAGTGTGATCCGATAAAATCACATAAGTCATTATTAAAAAGGGTTATTCTGAATTCCTTTATTTATATAATCATCCCTTAAGGATGAAGTGCCCACGGGCTATAATTAGCGTCCTCTGGGACTAAAGACAGTGGTAGCCTGTAACTCCCTGTCAAGAATGGGTAATGAACTTTGATTCAACCTTAATACCTTGATTCTATAAAATCCTGGTTTAATAATTAAATCTGTCTTCCTGACTAGGCCTTTTGTGCTATTATATATAACTTAGGGTTATCCTAGATAATTAACTAAAATGGATATTATAAACCATAGTTAATAAATCGTTTAAAACAATGGAACTGTATAAGCTTCTATATGTAAACCTTCCCTTGTTTTCTTTTATGTAGCAATTAAAGCTACATGGCGAGGTCGGAGGAAGTGAACAGTCATTCCCTGGAAAACGATGATGATAGGGTTAATATAACCAAGGGAAAGCTCCGTACACTGATTGATACAGCTGTATCTAAAGCTGTAAAGGAGCAATTCAAGGAGGTTAGTGAGACGTATAGTAGAACCTCTTCGGTACCTCACTCTAAGTCTGTTCCTAAGACTCATTCAGAAGCTCATAGCAAGCCACCCTCGAAGAAGGATGGACCTAAGAAAGAGGATGTCGAACATTCCTCAAACCAACATAGTGTTCCATCCAAGAGAATAGTGTTCGATGATGAGCCATGTACCAAGTCTTGTACTTATAAGTACTTTGTTTCCTGCAAACCCCGGGATTTCACTGGGGAGAAAGGAGCAATTGATTGTATGACTTGGATAGATGAAATGGAGACTATTGTTGATATCAGCGGTTGTGCTGAAAGGGATATAGTGAAGTATGTATGACTTGGTGGAAGTCTCTCATTCAAGCTGCTGGGAAGATCCCACTCTATAATATGTCATGGGAGCAGTTTGTTGTTGTTCTCATTAAGGAGAACTATTGTCCATGGCATGAGGTGGAAAGGATTGAATCGGATTTCTTATCATTAGTGATGCAGAATTTAGATTGTCAAGCTTACCTCACCAGTTTCAATACCATGTCTAGATTGGTTCCGTACCTGGTGACACCAGAGCCCAAGAGGATTGCTCGCTTCATTGGGGGTCTAGCCCCAGAAATCAAAGCCAGTGTTAAGGCTTCGAGACCTACTACTTTTAGATCAGTTGCTGATCTAACTCTATCCCTCACCTTAGATGCGGTCAGGCTGAGATCGCTTAAGAACTCAGAGGAGAGTCAGAGGAAGCGTGAGGAGGATACCTCACGAGGGTCGGAGAAGAAGCACAAGGGAAACCCTGCGTCCAAGAAGTTTGGGTCTGGAAAAGGTAGTCAGCGAGCAGAGGAAAAGCCAAAGTCCTCGACTTGCCAAAAACACCACTTTGGAAAATGCAGGCTTGAGACCAAGTCTCAATCAGGATCACCTGCATGTGGGTTATGCAAGTCTAAGGAGCATAAGACTATTGATTGCAAAAGGATCAAAGATGCTACCTGCTATGGCTGTAACGAGAAAGGGCACATTAAGACTAACTGCCCTAAATACGCCAAGAAGACTGAGGAAGGGAAGAAGACCAACGCTAGGGTCTTCCAGATGAATGTGCAGGAGGCCATCCAGAATGATAACGTCATAACTGGTACGTTTCTCATTAATGACGTTTACGCAAGAGTATTGTTTGATTCTGGAGCAGATAAATCCTTTGTAGATGATAAATTCTGTGAATTATTAAGATTGCCTATTAAAGCCTTGAAAGTAAATTATGAGGTAGAGTTAGCAGATGGGACTTTAGAAACCGTCTCGACTGTGTTAGATGGATGTGCCATATCCATTAGGAACCACTCTTTTCCTCTGTCCCTCCTCCCGTTTAAATTAGCCGGTTTCGATGTAGTGTTGGGCATGGATTGGTTATCGCATAACCAAGCCCAGATTGTATGCAATAGGAAGCAGGTAATAATCAAGACCCCGTCTGGTGAGCCACTCACCATTCAGGGAGACGCACATCATGGATTGCCTGAGCAAGTGTCTATGCTCAAAGCATCCAAATGTTTGAAGACTGGTTGTGTCATTTATATGGCACAGGTAACCATTGACGAGCAGAAGCCCAAGATTGAGGACATCCCCGTTATATCGGAGTACCCTGAAGTTTTCCCAGAAGAACTGCCTGGTTTGCCACCAGACAGGCAAGTGGAATTCAGAATCGACATCATTCCCGGAGCTGCACCTATTGCTAGAGCACCTTATAGACTAGCACCAATGGAGATGAAGGAATTGAGATCGCAGCTAGATGACTTACTAGCCAAAGGTTTTATAAGACCTAGTTCGTCTCCTTGGGGAGCACCAATGTTGTTTGTCAAGAAGAAAGACGGGTCGATGCGTTTATGTATCAATTACCGAGAGCTCAATAAGGTTACCATTAAGAATAGGTATCATTTGCCCAGGATCGATGATCTATTCGATCAACTTCAAGGAGCAAGCTATTTTTCTAAAATCGACTTGAGGTCAGGCTATCATCAGTTAAAGGTTAAGGAAGAAGATGTGCACAAGACTGCGTTTAGGACCCGTTATGGTCATTACAAGTTCCTAGTGATGCCTTTTGGGCTCACTAACGCACCTGCCGTATTCATGGATCTCATGAATCGCGTCTGCAAACTTATTTGGACAAATTTGTCATCGTCTTCATCGATGACATTCTCATCTATTCCAAAAACCAAGCTGATCATGATAAACATCTTCATTGCATTCTGGAATTGCTACACCAAGAAAAGCTCTATGCCAAATTCTCTAAATGCGAGTTCTGGCTTCGTGAAGTCCAATTCCTTGGACATGTGGTTAGTGAACGTGGTATCCAAGTAGATCCCGCTAAGATTGAAGCTATCATGAACTGGCAAGAGCCGAAGACGCCTACTGAGATTCGCAGCTTTCTAGGACTGGCAGGATATTATAGACGGTTTATCGAAAACTTCTCAAGAATTGCAGCACCCCTGACTCTTCTCACCCGCAAGAATAGCATGTTTGATTGGGGGCCTAAGCAGCAAGAGTCCTTCGACATTCTGAAGCAGAAGTTAAGCAACGCTCCTGTGCTGACGTTGCCCGAAGGAATAGACGAGTTTGTAGTATATTGTGACGCATCACACACCGGGATGGTGATGGAGAGTGTGAAGCATGGGTGCTAAAGTGTTTATCTTACGTGATTTAAACCGTTTTACGTGATTATATGCTTGGAATTAGTTTATTGCGAGTGTTTGTATTCTTTGCAGGTAAGACGCGTAATTCGGTGACGTTAGAGTGTTTAAAGAAAAATATAAAGAGTGGCGGCCAACATAGAGGTTCTCATCAATTTCACAAACACATGAAGACTTATTGGGCTGACAAATCACGTGAGAGATAGGGACATGCAGCCAACAACGTTAATAATAATCATCATCACAACATCAATTTAATATATGCAATTGGATGATGGGGATTGGAGGAATGTGATAGTTCATGTTGACCTTTGCTCCAATTTGCATAAGAGAAATAGAAACTTGCACTTAAGGTTTACGTTATGGAACATGGCTTACGCATTTCAAGACAAAACAAAGTGGATTTAATTAAAAAAAATAAATAAAACACTTTTGGTGGACTTCTTGGACTCTCGATAGTGGCAGCTCAAAAACACTGGGTCATTATCGAATATTGGGCTTCCAACATATCGATTTGGGCAGCCACATATCATTACTTTTTGGGGCCCATTATCACGACTTCATGATACAGGATCGAAGAGGTAGCCGTACAGGAGGATTAGGGGGCAGTACATCTCACGAGGGGGCGGCCGTACACCACATCGAGGGGCTCTCAAAATCATCACACATCATCATCGATCAATGTCTTTACCATTATCTCAAGCTTGTGATCGCGTCCATTCAACAATGAGCGGCTAGTCTCGTCGGTTTCACCCCGGTGTAGATTGTTGTAAGAATTCTAGGGTTTATGCATTCGTATTTGATTTGATTTTGTGACAAATTGTTTAGTATTTGAAACCTTCGATAATTGTCTTGCATTTGTTTCGAATTCGTAAATTGTCGAACGATGTTAAAAGTTATGACTTTGCGAAATGGTTATGTGCACTTATGCCTTATCGTAGGTAGGATTTACATGTCCGAGGTAACGAAGTGCATTACGGTCCGTTGTCTATGACGTCGATAGCAATTGGCACCTAAGCTTCGTGATAGTAATCCGTTAATCACTATATGCAATTGAATCAAGTTAAAACATGTAGGAACCCTAGGTCTTGAAATAATCGAACCGGGTGTGGAACTTGTCTCTAATTTCTTGTTTTAATCATTTAGTAATTTAGTTGCAATTTTAGTTAATCACAAGTGTTTTAGATAATACCAATTGTCGGGTCACTCCGATTTATTTTCCAACCCAATAAACTTATAAAAAAAATTAGAAATCTTCATAATCACATTACATTTTTGTAAATAGTCTAACTAGTCGAACAGGTCGTGCAATACTGAGCACAAGCTCTTCGTGGATTCGATACCCGACTTACCCTATCTACCTAGGTTTAATTGGGTTTTTGTGGAAAAGTTCACATACATGAAGATTGCCCAGTGTTTTGGAAAGATCCAGTGTTTTGGAAAGAAAAAATAAAGTCCGGTTACAAGCCACCTTCATATCAAGAATACTACCATTTAGAGATGAATTGCCACTATGAGCAAGAGCGGGATTACAACAATTATGAACCCGAATTGCCACATTTCTCAAGTTACCGGGAGGAGTATGATGATTATTATAATGAATACCCTCAACCGGCATCCGAAGAACCTCAAGATTCAATAAGTTCCAAGTTCGATGCAATCATGAATGCTATCATTACTTCAAATCAAGAGATTAAGATGGAACTGAAGAAGGAACTTGAGGCGAAAGATAAAGCTAATGAAGCCTTGGCAAAGAAAGTGGGTCAACTCGCCGAAGAATTGGCTCAACTTAGACGAGACCAAGAGGTGTTGGCTAGTGGTACAATGGTGGATGGTGATGTGGTGGAAGAGGTTATTGAACTTCCGAAGCAAGTAATTGAATGTTTGAACCAAGCGGAAAACGTGACACCGCAAGACGAATCGGATTTGAAGGAAGCTTACGTTCATATTCATCCTTCTTCCAAACTTATCACCCCAACCAACAAAGTTGGGGATGCGGGTTTGTGCATAAGGATTCGAAGGGTGGCATTGCAAGATATTGGCCAGTTTGGTAAGAAGCGACCCCAAAGTTGTACATTACGCATGCCGAATAGAAGAAAAAGAGAGTGGATTCGGCATGCCAAATACCGTGCGTATGTAGGCAACTCGGTAGGAAAATGTGCACTTCGACCACCATGAGAGGTAAATCAGGTATTATTGTTGTAGAGTTTGTACTAGTATTCGTTTATTTTATTTTCGTTGTTAAATGAACGTTGTGGGTGTGTTCCCTATATAACCCTCACGAGACCTACTCGTCCTCCCGAGCTATCGGGTGGTTTAAAAGGGCTTGTTGCATAAGCTAAATGCAACCGTGATTCCTACGAAAGTGAGTTAGGCTTGTTATTGTTGTAAATTATTTTTCCACATAAATCAAAGTAAATTAATGTATGACTTGGTAATATTTTCATAAAAGTGGTAGAACTAGGTAGCTAATAAATTTTAATGGTTGTGAGAAGCATGCTTCTACACAAGGGTTAAGATTTGTAGATACATTATGTTCGTGAGACGACCGCTTTGTTGAAGAGATGAAGAGCACACGAGGAATGAGCTCCAAAAATCAGGTGCATACGTTCCCTTTTTACTTTTGATTTTTAGTTAGCAAATAAGTGGATTGTAAATTGTATTTTATTCTACGGGGTGAATTTTTGGGGAGGTTAGCCGTGTCACATCCCTTGTGCGTTTTTAAAAACTCTAGTTCTTACACATTGAGGACAATGTTTACCTCAAGTGTGGGGATGGGGGAGTAGTAAAAGTTTTTCGATTTTTAACCCGTTCATTTAAACACTACACATTGAGGACAATGTTTACCTCAAGTGTGGGGATGGGGGGAAAATTTAAAAAAAATTTCAAAATGTCTTTGTTTGAAGCAATCACAAGTAACTAAGTTAACGAGGGATGTCACAACTCATTTGGTCTTTTGTCATGGTCAAGTTCAAGTTAATAGCATGACGGATACTTAGCGGGTGGTTATTTGGGAATAATTCGCCTAAGAAACTAGCACATCATGCATGTCACATACCATACCCTTTATATATGTGAGGTTTTGAGCCACTTTTACATAATAGAATTACATATATATGTTTCTTTGTTTGAGTGGACCATTAGTCATGTATTGTAGAACTTGCATCTTTTGATACGTTTGAGACCATAGACCGAATACAAGCACGAGAATGATTAAGGCATTAGGTGAACCTTTTCCTTTAAAACCATTTATATATCCTTACCAAAAAAAAATTATCCCTTAGTAGCCAACTTTGAGCCTAATCCTTTCGTTTGACAACCCATTTAGCCCAAAACCTTAAGCTTTTTTCGTTTAAACCCGTGTGATGGAAATTCGATTATAGGAGTCGAGTTTGAATAGTTTTATTTGATTGTTTGCATATACAAAAAAAAAAGAAAGAAAGAAAGAAAAGAAAAATCAGAAAATGTTACGAAAAAGAATTGAAAATTATTGAGGAAAAAAAAAACAAAAATATGCGTTTCTAGTTTGTGGAATAAAAGGGGAAAATTGTTGCCTTCTAGTTTGATGTTGGTAGTTAGTCGTGTTTAGAATAATTGTTTTGTAATAAAAAAATCAAGTTTTTCATCACCTTAGCCACTAAAAAAAAAATCCTATTCCATACCCTTAACCTAGCCCCATTACAACCCTCCAAAGACCTTATGACTTGTTCTTAGTATTCGTGTTCGGTGGTGGAGAACGATTGAGTTGCAAGCCTATGCGGGTACGTGTTCTAATCGGTTTGAGTGATAATTTCAAAAGCGCTAATGTATCAACAATTAGCCAATTTTAAACCGAGTGGAGAGAACATTGAGAGGGATGTGCATGACTTGTTAGTTTTACGGGCGGGTTAATCTTGGATAACCATTTAAAATGGGATTATTCACTTTTCCGTTAAATATTTCGTAAATCGTAAAAAAGTTTGAACCGGGTATGACATTAGACCTTAACCTTTGTCTCGGGAATGGGAAGTGTGTTTCTTGTTCGACCCACGTGAAAGTGAAAGACAGATTTGCTTGAGGACAGGCAAGCAAAAGACAAGTGTGGGGATGTGATGGAGAGTGTGAAACATGGGTGCTAAAGTGTTTATCTTACGTGATTTAAACCGTTTTACGTGATTATATGCTTGGAATTAGTTTATTGCGAGTGTTTGTATTCTTTGCAGGTAAGACGCGTAATTTGGTGACGTTAGAGTGTTTAAAGAAAAATATAAAGAGTGGCGGCCAACATAGAGGTTCTCATCAATTTCACAAACACATGAAGACTTATTGGGCTGACAAATCACGTGAGAGATAGGGATATGCAGCCAACAACGTTAATAATAATCATCATCACAACATCAATTTAATATATGCAATTGGATGATGGGGATTGGAGGAATGTGATAGTTCATGTTGACCTTTGCTCCAATTTGCATAAGAGAAATAGAAACTTGCACTTAAGGTTTACGTTATGGAACATGGCTTACGCATTTCAACACAAAACAAAGTGGATTTAATTAAAAAAAATAAATAAAACACTTTTGGTGGACTTCTTGGACTCTCGATAGTGGCAGCTCAAAAACACTGTGTCATTATCGAATATTGGGCTTCCAACATATCGATTTGGGCAGCCACATATCATTACTTTTTGGGGCCCATTATCACGACTTCATGATACAGGATCGAAGAGGTAGCCGTACAGGAGGATTAGGGGGCAGTACATCTCACGAGGGGGCGGCCATACACCACATCGAGGGGCTCTCAAAATCATCACACATCATCATCGATCAATGTCTTTACCATTATCTCAAGCTTGTGATCGCGTCCATTCAACAATGAGCGGCTAGTCTCGTCGGTTTCACCCCGGTGTAGATTGTTGTAAGAATTCTAGGGTTTATGCATTTGTATTTGATTTGATTTTGTGACAAATTGTTTAGTATTTGAAACCTTCGATAATTGTCTTGCATTTGTTTCGAATTCGTAAATTGTCGAACGATGTTAAAAGTTATGACTTTGCGAAATGGTTATGTGCACTTATGCCTTATCGTAGGTAGGATTTACATGTCCGAGGTAACGAAGTGCATTACGGTCCGTTGTCTATGACGTCGATAGCAATTGGCACCTAAGCTTCGTGATAGTAATCCGTTAATCACTATATGCAATTGAATCAAGTTAAAACATGTAGGAACCCTAGGTCTTGAAATAATCGAACCGGGTGTGGAACTTGTCTCTAATTTCTTGTTTTAATCATTTAGTAATTTAGTTGCAATTTTAGTTAATCACAAGTGTTTCAGATAATACCAATTGTCGGGTCACTCCGATTTATTTTCCAACCCAATAAACTTATAAAAAAAATTAGCAATCTTCATAATCACATTGTACATTTTTGTAAATAGTCTAACTAGTCGAACAGGTCGTGCAATACTGACCACAAGCTCTTCGTGGATTCGATACCCGACTTACCCTAGCTACCTAGGTTTAATTGGGTTTTTGACTGATCGGGACGACACGGTCACGTCAGATGGGATGTGTGCTTATGCAGAAAGGCAAGGTCATTGCCTATGCTTCGCGCCAGTTAAAAGTGCACAAGAAGAATTACACCACCCATGATTTGGAATTGGGTGCCATTGTATTTGCACTAAAGCTTTGGAGGCATTACCTGTATGGAACGAAGTGTGTAATCTACTCAGATCACAAGAGCCTTCAACATTTGTTTAATCAGAGGGACTTAAATATGAGACAGCGACGTTGGATGGAAACTTTAAATGACTATGATTGTGAAATAAGATACCATCCAGGCAAGGCAAATGTGGTTGCTGATGCCTTAAGTCGAAAGGAAAGGATAAGGCCTATAAGAATCAATGCCAAGAGCATTGAGATAAAGAATAATCTGAATGAAAGATTGTTGGCAGCACAGAAGGAAGCAGTGCTGGAAGCTAACTATCCTGATGAGAAGCTAGGAGTAACTGAGGAGCAGTTATCCTACGGCAAGGACGGAATCCTAAGGTTGAATGGACGAATATGGGTTCCAATTTATGGAGGACTTCGGGAAGTTATCCTCCAGGAAGCCCACAATTCCAAATATTCCGTTCATCCTGGAGCCGATAAGATGTAGCAGGATCTAAGGGCTAATTATTGGTGGATAGGCTTGAAGAAGTCTATAGTTGCCTATGTGGCTAAATGCTTGACATGTGCTCAAGTTAAAGCCGAACATCAGAAGCCGTCAGGATTGCTGCAACAGCCTGAAATTCCCACTTGGAAATGGGAAATGGTGACGATGGATTTCATCACCAAGTTGCCAAAGACTAAGAAAGGAAATGATACTATTCGGGTGATAGTAGATAGACTGGCTAAGTCAGCACATTTCCTACCTATTAAGGAAACTTACAGTTCTGACATGTTGGCCCAGTTGTATGTTGATAAGATTGTATCTCTGCATGGAGTACCAGTGGCTATTATCTCGGACAGAGATACCAAATACACGTCACACTTTTGGAAAAGTTTCCAACAGTCTTTGGGCACGCGCTTAAACTTTAGTACGGCTTACCATCCTCAAACGGATGGGCAGAGTGAACGTACAATTCAAACTCTGGAAGACATGCTTCGTGCATGTGTAATTGATTTAGGAGGTAGCTGGGATAAGCACCTGCCATTGATCGAGTTCTCCTACAATAATAGCTACCATACAAGCATTCAGGCTGCGCCTTTTGAAGCATTATATGGTAGGAAATGCAGAACGCCCATCTGTTGGGCAGAAGTAGGAGACACTCAATTATCAGGACCTGAAATAGTTTTCGAGACAACGGACAAGATTGTCCAGATTCGTAATCGCATGAAAGCTGCCAGAGATAGGCAGAAAAGCTATGCTGATAAGAGGCGAAAACCTCTCAAGTTTGAGGTTGGTGATAAGGTCCTACTTAAAGTATCACCCTGGAAGGGAGTGATGCGATTTGGTAAGAAAGGTAAGCTAAGCCCGAGGTATATAGGACCATTCAAGATCATCGAATGTGTTGGATAAGTGGCTTACAAGTTAAACTTACCCGAGGAGCTCGGTGGTATTCATAATGTATTCCACATCTGCAATCTGAAGAAATGCCTAGCTGATGAATCACTAGTCATCCCACATACAGATGTGCATATAGATGAGAGCTTGAAATTTGTGGAGAAACCTTTGTCGATTGAGGATCGACAGGTTAAGAAGCTTCGGAGGAAGCATGTGCCTATTGTAAAGGTTAAATGGGATGCCCGTAGAGGTCCCGAGTACACGTGGGAGGTAGAATCCACAATGAAGGAAAAGTACCCTCATTTATTTCAGTAAATCTCGAGGTCGAGATTTCTTTTAAGGGGGTGAGGATGTAACACCTCGAAAATTTATGTCCAATAATGTATCGACACGTGTCATGGACTTAAAACGTGCAAAGGATTGATTTAGAAGGACTAAAGTAGACAAACAAGAAATCTATGTGCGTAAAAGAATTCAAAATGTCAACAATGAGTAAATATTTCTTTCAATAACCCTACATGATGTTTATACCCTTAAACGAATAAATCATGGATCATACGAAGCTAATTGTGAAAGAAAGTGAGGAATTACAAACTACATGGGCTAAATGTGTCAACATGTTTAAAGTATACCTCTGAGTGATCTTTTAGCATACCCAAAGATTTGTAATGGTTAATTATACTCACAAGGATGTATGATAAAAATTTCACAAGGTTTCGATAAAGTATGAGAAAGTTATGACAATATTCGTATGCGAGGGGTTAAAAGCGTCAAACTGCAAAAGTATGTCAAATCGTAAGGTTTCGGACCTTCCGGAATATGACCATGAGTTTAGTATACTCTAATTAACATTAATATAGCTTAGTTAAAGGCTTAGAGGTGTTTGGTGCGCAAAAATAAACTTTTATGTCATGCAGGGACTAAAAGTGTCAAAAAGAGCACAAGTTTGCATTTTTGCGCATATCTCGCATTCTGAATATCCCGGACACCCAAAAATTTATGTAAGCACTAAAATATTTTATTTTAGTGTTTGTCTTGATAAAATTCCATTCGTCGCGTAATTTGGATCGTTTTTAGCGTCCGTCCGTCTTTCGTCGTAATTAGCCGAACAACGGGACCGTACGACCAAACGAACCAACATCCGGCATATTTTTGAGCATGTTTCATGTTCCCTATGCTTAGGCATCATTGTAGAGCCTTAAAAATGGTTTAACGGGCCTCAAATGTATCGGGAATGACAATTGGGAGTGCAGGGGCCAAAACTATCAATTGTTGAAAGACCCCATGTGCAGGTCAGGTCCTTACGGACCGTATGAGGGACCTTATGGTCCGTATAGGGGTGCCAGTAACCTGATTTTTGAAAAGCTTTGGTTTTGCTCTTGTCTCTCAATCCTTGATTCTAGGGGCTGGTTTTTGTGCACCCATGGTTTCCTAAATCAGGGGGCACACTTGTAAGGCCAAGATCGAATCACGTTTATCGATGAACGATCCTAACGGCTCTCGAAAACCTATATATACCCCCCCTTGTTTTGGGTTTCACTTGCACCATCCATTCCTTTCTGAATTCTCTGCTTTCCTTGAGGGTCTTGAGCTTCTTGAGAACCTCTTTCAAGTCCTTTAGACTTATGTAAGTGATTCCTTTCATGCTTGGTTATTTGTTTAGCGTTTAAACCGAAAAGTCAAGCATTATCAATAAACACTTTGACTTTTAATCGGTTAATCCATGGTTCGCGTTGAACATGGCTACGTGATCGTAATTAGGTAGGTGTCTAACCCTCTAAAGGGCATCTCCTAATTACCACGTTTACTTGGTTTAATTGTCGGGTCAAATTAAGTCAATCGGGTTTGTTTTAAATAAAATTCATAATTAATGATATAAAAGTTATAAAAATTAGTTTTGTCACTTAATGACTTGGTAAATATTAGTTGAACATGTCTAAACATGATTCAACCCGGCAATTCTAAGTATAGGCTCGGTTCGCAACCGAAAGTCGCAAAGTTTGACCTTTGCTTTGACTTTCATTTCTGACCTGAATTAGCTTGAGTTTATTTATGCCTTAGGGTCCTTTGTGATCATGTTATATGATAGTATAACCTCCCAAAGTTATACTACTTGGTTCTTTAGAATTAAAGACCATCGCATGTTTCCATAATGCCTAAATGTGACCATAATGCCCTTTAATGTTAAAACAAGATTTTTGAAGATGTGAAAGGACTAAAACCTTTATTACTGATCTATAAGCATGTCCATAAAATTTCACATCAGTTTGAGGTCTAGATTAGGGGATATGCTCATTAGCGTAATTAAGAAGCTTTTCGGTAAATTAACCGTATGATTAGCATATAGCCTATCTAAACCCAATTGTTGATACCAAACTTTTTACCCACTAATGTAATATAATATTTTAGGATTTTTAAAGATTTTTATTTATTTTTAGGCTGATCATAACCTAGAGTTCTAAGCTTAATTCGGTAGTTGTCGGTTTTACCCTTTAAGCTATAAAATGAGTTTTATCAAACCTTTTGATACCAAATCTTTTTCTACTGATATAATATGATAATTAGAATATGTTAAGCCTTTTGGAATAGTAAAAAACATCAGCTTTCCTTTAAGAACCCGGAAATAGCCCAAAATCGCCTTTTAAGCGTTTTTAACGCATAGTATATATTAAAACCATTTTAGGTGCATAAGACTTGATACCTACTGATGTTTTAAGTAAACTTTCATACTTTAGAAGTAAGCAAAAGTCTTAAACTCAGAATTCTAGTTTTGACATTTTAAGCCTATGTGAAATTACCAAAATGCCCTTAAGATGCATAGTTTGGTTATAAGTGATAAATTTCACCTATAGGTTATACCCAAATGATATAACTTAGTAAATTAAGTATTTATACTGATTTAATCAGACCTATAACTCAGATTACTGTTTAATCTCTTTTATAACCTTTTAAATGACCAAAATACCCCTTCGAGGCATAAGTTGGTTTTAAATTCATTTTGGGTATAATGGAAGATATTCTACTGATATCACAACATATCAAAGGCATATTAACTTATGGAACATGTTCATGGCTCTTATGGTTACCCGTTACGCATGTTTCGCGTTCGGATCGGTCTATGTAACTAGTTTACATATATTAGCCGAAATGGGTCAAACCATATCGTTTTTGTCTCAAAATTCAGAATGTGTTTAAGTTACCCATATTAAACATGTATACAAGCTTGTTGGGTCAAAACCACATTCTAAGCCGGTCTTCGCTCTATCATGCGTTTGAACCGTGCCTTCCTTTGAAAACTAACCGGTCTAAAGCCTAGGCTAAATTAAAGACCCGTTAGGATTCTAATAGGTTATTAAAAACCTTCGTTCCAGATTAGGAGCCCAGTAAAAGCTATCTGTACTTTCTGATTTGATATACGGCTGGGATTGAATTTATATTCAGCTCAGGTAAATACCCTTAACTTATTTTCCCTATACGGGCTTGGGATACGGTACTATAAAAGTACCGCTTGGCCGGGTGTATGTAGTCATTTAAATTGTATTGTGATTGATGCATTTACATAACCTGTTTGATATGTATTATTTGGTGTATGGCCCTTGGGGGTTAAATGACCATGTCCCGGATATCCTTGGCATCATTCATGAAATGGCCACGACCTAAGCACGGGGTGTAGGCGTACACCTGACAGCTGCATTATGTAAAAACTGGTATCCCACTATAAGGAATCGACCTTGTGGGCATTATACCTGTGGCGTGTCAGTTAACTTAAGTCCGGCCCTACAAACCGGCCCTAATGGACGACAAATGAGTAAAACTGTATACAAGATTATTTTGAATAATTGTCCCAAGTTATAAAATATTTTTGTCGAAGTGCATTCAAATCAATTTTAAAAAACTCTTTTCAAAATGAGTCAGTTAAGTTGTATTTACCAGTGCAAACTTACGTATTTTCCAAAAAGGCTAAGTGCAGGTGCTAGACGAAATAGGCTGGTTACTCCAGGCATCATTACTCAAGTCTCGCAAGCTTTAGATGTCAAAGTCTGTTGAACAATTTTTCCTTTTTATCTTGATCCGCCTGTGGATCTGTTTCGATTGTGTTGTAATACTTAAACATTACATTTTGTTCAGTTAAAATAAATCTATATCTTATGCTTCCGCTGTGCATTTTAAATGTTGTGTTGTTTGACTATGATGATATCAATGACGTCACGATACTCCCCACCGGGCCCACCGGTGACACGTGGAAAATAGGGGTGTGACACTTGTGTTATATAAACAAGGTTAGGCTTTAGGGTTTAGGTTAATCAGTTAATCAGCCAAAAACAGTTACTAGAGAGAATTCGTGAGAGCTTATACTGCTTGGACGAAATTAGGGTTGTTAGGGTTTTGGATTGATTGTAATTCTTGAGATTGATAATCAATAGAAAACCCAGATTGAAAGTGAATTGATGTTTCTGTTTCCTACACGTTTTCTGCTTATTCTGATCAAGAGGATTCCGCACTCTTGATTAGATTGACAATTCTGTGAAGATCCATACACATCAAGGGGACCTACAATTGGTATCAGAGCGTTAGGCTCTTGAAGGCTCGGTTCAGAATTGTTTGCTGCAGAAACAGGGAGTGATTTCGATTTTTTGTTAAACCTGAAAATTAGGGTTTATAAAATTTTCGAAATTTTTGTGTTGGTTTGATAAAATTTTCGAAAATTTTTGGCTGTTTTGATCTTCTGGTTTGTTTGTTTGGTGTTTTTCAGGATTTCTGGAAAGATTCGGTTGATTGTTAGAAGGATTTTGGCTGAAAACACTTGAAGATTCGAAGATTTTTCTTCGTGTTCTTCACGTTCTTAGTTCTATTTCTTGTTAATTTTCGAAAATCACTGATATTTTGCTGTTTTAATTTTGCAGATTTGTGTTGGAGAGGAGATAAGATCTTCAAAATTTCGAAAAGATTGGATTTCCATATTTACTGGCGAATTTGATTAATTTTGCTGACTGACCAGCGAAATCAACACGCCAGCGAATTTGTGACAAAATTACTTGGTGACCGGTGAAGTTAAATCCAAAGGCGACTTTGGTAACCGTATAATTTTCCACAGCGAAATTATTACGGTTTTCGGCGACTTTACAGGTCGTCATAATAGCGAATTTGACCAGCGAACCTTATCAGCGAAATTGACTAGTGAACTGCATCAGCGAAATTAAACAAACATCAGACAAGCGAATTTAACTGACCTCCTAGCGAAATTAGTAGCAAATTTAAAAGGGTGGAATTTCCATTGGCAAGCGTAGGAAAATTTTCAGTGTTTTGCAAATAGAAAGTGAACCGTAACTCATTTGAAGAAATCGTCTGCACCGTTGAATTCGGTTTTTGACATTATATATCATTGGATTCGTCTTTTCGAGACGATTCTAACGGTGTAATTTGGTAATCACAGTTTTCGGAAAAATTTTGTACGGTTTTCTCAGTCTGCAACGTTAAAATGTCGAACATGTCTACTTTGAACGAGCTGTTGAAGATGGAGCATGAGGTTGGCACTACCAACAAACCACCTAAGATGATGAAGGTGGAAAACTATCTGACATGGAAGGATCGTTTTCAGTCCTTCATTGAATATCAGGATACGCGCATGTGGATATGTATTGAAGATGGGTACACGAACCCTACACATGACTTTGAGGGCAGACCACGTAGAACAGCCTATGTTAACATGCAAGATAATGACAAAAAGATGTATGAGGCTGAAAAGAGAGCCTTGGCTGCAATCAAAATGTCGCTACCTGATAGCATCAAGCATACCTTCAAGAAGTACACTAATTCAAAGGATATGTGGGATGCTTTGGAGAAAAGATACGCTGGAAATGTTGATGTCAAGAAAAAGAAGATTGATCTACTGAAGAAGCAGTTTGCTGTTTTCAGGTACATGAAGCATGAGTCACTTGAAGACGTCATCACTCGTTACTACCATCTGATGTCAGAAATGGAAAATTATTAGATCGATTGCTATACTGACGTAGAGAAGAATGACAAGCTGCTAGATGCTTTGCCTACCAAGTGGGATATCTACACTCTTATGATCAAGGGTGAAGCAGATTATGAGACAAAAGAGCTTGAAGAGGTTGTTGGCAAGCTGAGAGCTTATGAGCTTAGCATGAAGTAGAAAGATACTGGATATGATCAGGTTCAAGATCCATCGGTCTACAATGGGCTTACATCTTCTTCATCTCACAATGCTTCTAGCGACTCTGCTACTGCGTTTTTATCATGTGAAAATGAGCTGGTTGTGGTGAATCAGGATGGTGATGTGTGTTTTTTTGCTGCTTCAGGAGGAACATCAGGAGCAAAGAAAACATCAGCTGCTTAGCAGAGTAGTAGTGCTAAGTCGATGCCAGTAAGTGTGAAATCTGCTGAAGAACATCTTGCTCTACTTGATTCGTTTGTTGCTTCTTATGAAAACTACATTCAGGGAAAGATTTCTGATCCTGCTACTTTAGATGAAGACTATGATCAGATTGATCCTGATGATCTTGAAGAAATGGATTTGCAATGGCAAATGGCCATGATTTCCAGACGAGTGAAAAGGTTCATGAACAGAACAGGAAGGAAGTTTGTAGGGAGAAGTGTTGGTTTCGACAAGACCAAAGTAAGGTGCTTTAATTGTCAAAGTTATGGGCATTTTGCTAGGGAATGTCAGAAACAAAAGCAAGAAAATTCGAGTCAGAGTTCAAACAACAGGAATGCATCAAACAACTCTAGCTCAAAGGCCTTGATCTCTACAGCACGAGAAGGTTCGTATGACTGGAGCATTCATCTAGAAGAAAATGAGAATGCCACTCAGGCATTCATGGCAGAGATAGTGCCTATTGATGATGATAAAGCTACTGAGAGAGATGCTGAAGTGAAAGTTGATGCTGAGGTGAAGGTTGAGAATCAAGCTGAAGAAAAGATGGGTGATCAGACATCAGTTGCTGCTGAAGATGAAAAGCAAAAGTTTGACCATGAAAGAGAAGCTGAAGAAAAAGATGCTAAATACAAAAGAATGGAAGCTCAGCTTGCGGCTCTAATGGCCAACCTTGATAAACAAACAGGAGAGGTAAAAATTAATTCTGTGTGTTTGAAATGCCGTGAACTACAGGGTGAGGTTGACAGGTTGTCCACACACAACCAAAGTTTGGTAAGCGAAATGTCTAACATTAAAGAATCAATTTTTTTCTCTAAAAGAAATGAATCTCTATACTTGAAGAAAATAAAAGGTTATGAAACTAAAATTGATTCTTTAACCTACAAACTAAACGGAAAACTTCAAGTCATAGACTTAGCCCATGACATGATGGCTGAGAAAACAAAAGAGATTTCTGATAAAAACAAAGAGTTGTCAGATGCACAACTCAAAATTGTTGAACTTGAAAAGAAATTTGGTCAATTCAGGGATTCTACTTTTGTTATGAAACATATGATGGTTGGGTTAAAGAAGAGTAATGACAAGACTAGTGTGGGATTCCAAGGCTTTAATGAAGTCCCACCTCCTCTTAGTCATGATTATTCATTCCTACCTGATGAAGATGAGCTAACCAATTTCATGTCAACAGCACCAAGTAGTTCCACAGCAAGTCGAGATGATGAGTCTGCGTGTGATGATGCTAAGAAGAATGATAACAACAAACCAATTTTGAAAAAGAAAACTTCACATCCTACGAATAAGAATCCAACTGTTATTAAACAGATTAATTTTGTTCAAGGAAGTGTCATGAAAAACGAAACGGCTGTTATTGAAAACGAATCTAATGTAGAGTTTGCTAAAACAAGAACAAAGAAAATTCTGAAACTAAGCAAACTGAACCAGATTCTTCTAAAGCATCATCATCAAAGCCTGAATCTAGTTCAAAGGCTTCAGATAAGAAGTTTTTGAAAAGGATGTCGTGCTTCAAATATCACACCAAAGGACATGTAGCTAGCTGCTGTCCTAACAAAAAGAATGAAGCACAAGCGAATGAGAGGAAGAGAGAGAAGTCACCAGAGAAAAGTGGTGATAAGCAGGAGAGAGAGTCCAACTCTCCAAAGAAATCTGCTCCTAAGCAACCAGAGAAAGTTGTTGTTGGTGTGGATAAGGCTGAAAAAGGAACTCCTCAAGTTCCTCGTTTTCAAAGAAATCAACCTAGATTTCAGCCTAGATCTCCACCAGGCAGATTTGAGAGACCTAGAAGCAGTTCACCAAGAATGAACAATCAAAATACAAATAATTTCAGAAGTCAGGGTCAATATCAAAATCGATACCAAAATAATGGTGGTCGAAATTTTTATAACAATGGCTTTAGAAATTACAATAATAATGCTTCTTGGAATCAAAATCAGAATTTTCAAAGGTCAAATAGTCCAAACACACATAGGAACCCTCAGGACCAAAGACCTAGTGGAAATCAAAATCAAATTCCAATAGGTCTGAGATCCAAGACTCCAGTCAGGAGTAATGGATATTGGATGGATGTTCCGGTGGTTGGTGAATTTGGACGACCCAAGATCATTAAGGCTTGGGTCCCCCAATCTAACTAATTTCTTGGTTGGTGTGTGCAGGAGCTGCTAAGGAGGATTATCAACTTGTGGTATGTTGATAGTGGCTGCTCTAGGCACATGACGGGGGATGCGAGATTGTTGACTAAGTTTGAAGAATATGATGGAGGACAAGTGAATTTTGCGGGTGCGAAAGGTGGTAGAATTACTGGACGAGGAAAGGTGACCAATGGGAAGATCACACTGGACAAAGTGAACTATGTGGAGCAGCTTAAACACAATCTGATGAGCGTGTCACAAGTCTTCGACAAGGGTCACTCGGTCCATTTTACCAAGAATGAAGCATTAGTGTTGAAACCAGGTTTGGAAATACCGGACGATTGGATAGTGATGCGAGCGCCAAGGAGAAATGACACTTATGTCATGGACATGGGTGCTAAGGATCCAACTGCAGTGGTGGCGTGTTTACTATCAAAAGCATCTGAAGCTGAATCGATGTTGTGGCACAGACGCATGGCCCATATTCACTATCGAAAAATGAACTATCTTGTTAAAAATGAGCTAGTGAAAGGGGTTCCAATGCAGAGGTTTCAAGTGGAAGACAAATGTCTTCCATGTCAAAAGGGAAAACAACATAACAAGTCTAAAACAGTAAATTCCATAGCTGCCCCTTACGAATTACTTCACATGGATTTATTCGGTCCAGTGAACGTGAGGAGCATAGGTGGAAAGTACTATTGTCTTGTTGTCACTGATGATTACTCACGTTATTCATGGGTTTTCTTTTTAGGTACAAAAGATGAGACAGCAGAGATGTTGATAGATCTTTTTACAAAATTGGAAAACGTCCATGATGCAAAGATCAAGAGGATAAGGAGTGATAATGGCACGGAGTTCAAGAATCGCATTCTGGATCTCTACTGTCTTCGCAAGGGAATTGAACATCAATATTCTGCTCCTTATACGCCTCAACAGAATGGAGTCGCTAAGAGGAAAAACAGGACGTTGATTGAAGCCGCTAGGACGATGCTTTCAGATTCTAAGCTACCAGTTCTTTTCTGGGGAGAAACTGTGAATACAGCTTGCTATGTCCTAAACAAAGTTTTGACTGTTAAACGTTTTAACAAAACTTGTCATGAGTTGATGTTAACAAGAAACCAAACTTAGAAGGCTTTGAACCATTTGGATTACCCTGCACCATTGTGCGAAATAAAGATAAACAAAAATTCGGTGAGGTGGCTGACAAAGGCTACTTTCTAGGTTACGTACCTGGCGCACCGAATAAAAGGGTTTTTAATCTAAGAACTGGTAAAATTGAGGTTGTGTTTAATGTTGAAATTACTTCTTACAAACCTCAACAGTCAACGAGTGGACCCGCTATATTATATGATTATGAAAGTGTTTTTAAATCATTTAATATTCCTGAGTTTTCCAATGCAGATGAGTCTCAGCTGATTCAAACAGTGATAAATGGAGATGATGAAGGCGAGTTCATGCCTAGATCAAATGTTGATATGACAGATGCTCCGGAAACTTCCCAAGATGCTGCTGATACTGATTCAAGCGATAGTGAACCTGAACCCAATCAGGGGGACGACTTCATTAATCCGTTTGCAAATCAGAACATTCAGGGGAAGTTGGATCAAACCTGGGTGACAATCTAGTAGTCGATGCGGTTGCTACTACACGAGCAAATAGAGATCATCCAGTTGACATGATACTTGGAGATCCTACTGCAGGTGTTCAGACGAGAAGAAGCATAGCAGCGAATACTGGTTTATTTGTGTCGATTGAGAAGACTGGGATTGTGAACGAGTGCTTGTATAGTTGCTTTATTTCCCAAGAGGAGCCGAAGAACATTCATATGGCTCTTAAAGACAATTCATGGGTTGAAGCTATGCAAGAGGAGTTGGCCCAGTTTGCGAAGTTGAAGGTTTGGGAGTTGGTTGATCTTCCTTAAGATGAAAGAGAGATTGGCACTAAATGGGTATTTAGGTGCAAGAAAAATGAAAGAGGTATAGTCACGCGAAACAAGGCTCGATTGGTTGTCAAAGGTTTCAATCAGCAAGAAGGGATAGATTACAATGAAGTGCTTGCACCAGTGGCAAGGTTGGAGGCAATTCGTTTGTTTCTGGCTTTCGCAACTTTCAAGGGCTTCAAAGTTTACCAACTAGACGTGAAGAGTGTGTTTCTTTACGGGAAAGTCCAAGAAGTGGTGTATGTCTCACAACCAGATGGGTTTGTTGATCCAGATTATCCAGATCGGGTGTACAAACTTGATAAGGCTTTATATGGACTACGTCAAGCTCCCAAGGCGTGGTACGAGACACTGTCTACACATCTGATTAAGAATGGTTTTGAAAGAGGTCAGATTGACAGTACACTATTCATCAAGAGGAAGAAGGAAGATTTTCTGCTGGTACAGGTGTACGTGGATGACATTATCTTTGGGTCATCTGATGAACGCATGTGTAAAGAGTTCGAGCAGGTGATGAAGAGCAAGTTCGAAATGAGTGCTATGGGTGAGCTGTCTTACTTTCTGGGATTACAAGTTGAACAGAAGGAGGATGGAATGTTTATTCATCAAATAAAGTATGTGTATGACATTTTGAGTCGGTTCAAAATGAATGATTGCTCTACTTCCAACACACCCATATGTGAAAATCACAATCTTGGCCCAGATCATGAAAGTACTGAAGACGTTGATCCTACTCAATACAGGGCAATGATTGGCTCTCTAATGTACTTGACTGCTTCAAGACCCGACATTATGTTTGCCGTATGCTTGTGTGCCAGATATCAGGCAAATCCAAAAGAGTCACACATGAAAGCAGTGAAGCGGATTCTTCGTTACTTGAAGAGGAAACCTAAACTTGGGTTGTGGTATCCAGCTGATAGTGATTTGACGTTTGTTGCTTACACTGACTCAGACTTTGGAGGATGCAAGTCGAACAGAAAGTCTACAACAGGTGGTTGTCAGTTCTTAGGAGGCAGGATCGTGTCTTGGCAATGCAAGAAGCAATCCTGTGTGTCTACATCTACGTGTGAAGCTGAATATATTGTTGCTGGAAGCTGCTGCTCTCAGGTTCTCTGGATACAACAGCAGATGCGCGATTACGGTTTGGATTTCACTCATACTCCTATTATGATAGACAATAATGCCACTATTTCAATAACTAATAATCCCGTGAACCACAGTCGCACAAAACATATTGACATACGTCATCATTTTATACGGGATTGTGCTGAAAATAGATTAATTGAACTTCATCGAGTCGACACAGAAAATAACCTGGCAGATCTTTATACTAAAGCATTTGACAGGGCTCGCTTTGAACACTTAGTCGAACTCAACGGGATGAGGAATCCTGAATAACTGGTTTTCCATAAGAATTTTTGTAAATAGTTTGCTGCTTTTCATAAAAATCAAAAATACAAAAAAATTGAAAAATCAAAAACATAAAAAAATAGAAAATCCAAAATGAGTTATCACTGTGTAAAAAAGGTGAAATGATAGTACATCAGCAAGTTAGACTGTCACACTGAAATTGAACATGAATTGCTTAAGTGTGATAGCAGCTTCATTATATGATGTACCAGTAGGCAAAAATCATGAAATAATCAACTTACCAATGTGATATAAACATAAATGAACTGAATATGAGTAGGGAACACATCAGTGGTGTATGGTTTAATGACCTTAATTCTTGCGTTGATAGATTGCCAAAATCTGAAGTTTTGGGTCTTTATACTGTTATTTCATCTAGGGATATCTTGGTTGTCTGTCTGTTCAGAACTAAAATTGTACATGACCTCAGGAAAGAAAGTCACTTGGAATTAGCTCATTTCTATTTGAATGTCTGTATGTTGTCCCGATACACACAATTTTGATCTAATTCTGAAATCTTCTCTGAAAAAAGTCGTGTACCTCCTCTGCTGCATCCAGATATATGCTGACCTGGAGGTGCTAGGCAATGACAGCTTCTGCTGCATCCAGATACATGCTGACCTAGCTGTACGTTGTCGCGCTATAGATCTAATACACCCGAAAGAGGCCCTCAAGTGCCCAAAAGAAACCCAAGAAACCTATATCAAATTGAGAAAATCTCATTTGATCTGTATATTATACCAGATCTATTCTGTTCTCTTCTCAACCTATTCCCAGTTAAGATTTCAGAACTCTGGATTGGACTTGTGAAATATGTGGTAGGGAAGATACTTGCATGATAGAGTGTGTTGTTTATATTTCCAGGATTTGATTAGTATTTATTTGGGTGTTCATAGTTAATCAATCAAAACATGATAAAATAGATTACATGCAGACCTAGGCACAATCAGGATATCTTAAAGGATGACATCAGTATACTCACCTACTACGATGAATCTTTGTGCATACCTTGATCGCGGGGGTATATCCTATTGTGGGACACGCTAATATTTTAGTGTAATAAAATTACCTTAATGTATCATACGGTAATGGTACTTGAAATGTTCATGCATTTTGTTTAAGAGGACAAACATACTGGTAATCGTCTTGAACTGCTTTTCACTAAAAATTGAATAAAGAATTATCTAATTGTGTGAAACAGTTTGATTGTACTGATATGATCTTCTTACCAGTGATTCTCACAAAAATAGAGTGTTTATTGTTTTCGTTATTTACTTGCTTTCAGAAAATATAAAAATCCAAAAATAGTGTCTTTTTCTGTTTAAAATTCTTAATGTACGGAGAACTGTTATTCTTGGAGGAATTGTTACTGATAGGGGGAGACAGTGTTAGAAAGTGAGTTCAAAATTTTAAATCTTGCAGGTTCTTGTGTGTTGAACAAAAAGTTTTGCGTGTTGGTGATAAGTTGAAAAAGCTTAATTTGTGATACAGTTTAACTATCTCTTGAAAAATAATAATTTATTTAACTTATGTTGAAAAATTCTTATGGTTTCTCGAGATGTTTGTTTTATAGTATACAGATTGAAGCAGTTTGTTGCTGAGAAGTTGCTGTGAAGTGTGAAGATGAGAGTTTGATTGGATGCATGGTAGAACCTCCTTTCTATATTGCAGACAAGATTGAAGAGTTGAAGATTGCTGTGCAAATGCTGAACTGGAGTTTACTCAAACGCTAACTTGTTGAAGATTTGGTGATTGGATGCATCAGCTTAGGGGGAGTCTGTTACTGACAGTCTGTTGCTGACAGAAGCTGTTGAAGCTGAAGCTATCCAAAGACCAAAGACACTGCAAGATTACTTGAAGATTGCAAGAAGACTGAAGACAAAGTTTTGACTGAAGACAAAGTTTTTTATGAAGCTATTGTCAAGGGGGAGTTTGTTGGTGCATATTTGTGACAACAGCTTAGATTTGGTCTTTGGATATCTTGTAATTAGTTAAACGATAAACGGTTAGCGGGTTTAGCTTTGTAATAGTGAGATTATAGAGTTTGGGCTAAACTAAACCCATTTGGGTCAAGGGGAAACGAATTGGGCTTTGCCCATGTTGCAAACCCTAGCCCAAATAGCAAACCTTGTGTTATATAAACAAGGTTAGGCTTTAGGGTTTAGGTTAATCAGTTAATCAGCCAAAAACAGTTACTAGAGAGAATTCGTGAGAGCTTATACTGCTTGGACGAAATTAGGGTTGTTAGGGTTTTGGATTGATTGTAATTCGTGAGATTGATAATCAATAGAAAACCCAGATTGAAAATGAATTGCTGTTTCTGTTTCCTACACGTTTTCTACTTATTCTGATCAAGAGGATTCCGCACTCTTGATTAGATTGACAATTCTGTGAAGATCCATACACATCAAGGGGACCTACAACCAAAGCTCAACTAAAACATTGGTCATCAAATGCTCTTAGAGAAGAAATTGAAAGAATCACAAAAATGCTCAATGATCCTCTGGTAAAGCCAACTCCACCTAGCTGGAAGAAAGTCAAAAAAGTGGATCCAGATGAAGCATTGAAGCTTAAAAGAATGAGAGTAGAGCTTATGGCTGCTGATTATGGTTAAGCTAGATCCATGCCAGATGGTCTAAACTCAACATAGTTGAGACCTACAAAAGGCTGGAAGAACTCAGAGCTAAAGATTCCAAAGTTCCTCAAAAGCCAGTCTATCCTATAACTGCTTGCCCCAACAGACCCATACTCCCAAAAAGCTTCTCTCAGCATCTACTTTATCTGCAAATGCCTTAAGACAATCAAAAAGGCAAAAGAAGACTGATGAGAAAGATGAGCAGAAGTTTGAAGAACACAGAAAAGAGGCAATAAAGTATCTATCTGATTACCACATTGACCCTGCTTAGCGTATTTATCAAAAGGAAGGCCGCTAGGGTTTTGCAAGCCCCTCTTTTAACTTCTAAAATATCAAGGATTGGACTTTGCAAGCTTTTGTTCAAACAGCTTTATTGAATCAGCACCGCCAATTTCTAATCTTTTGGAAGCTACGTACTGAACTACACCTTCAATTGCTGGAGAGATTTCTTTTGGAAGGTGGTTGTTGTTGTGCTTAGGGTTTATATAAGATGAAGAACAAATTCTTAGTAATATTCACAGTTCACCAGATCCAGATGCAGGAATGGTAGCTTTATCTTCACGATCTCTAATGACAAAAGACCGATTCGTATGCTAGATACCACAACAGGGGTTTTCAAAGAGATTAGAATATGCCGCGTCGACGTCAATTCGTTGGTGTCGACAAAGGTTTGTTCTATAGGGACTTCCTCTTCAACGAATTCTTCTTCTTCCGTATCGAGTGGTTTCGCTTCATCTTCAATTAGGGGGTCGTCATCATGAATTGGATATTTCATTGATTGGTTAAGATTGACGTACCTTTTATCGGCCCCTAATTGAAGTGGGAGGTTGTTTTGCTTCCGTTGGGTCAAGGCTTAATGGGATTTTAGAAATGGTTGTCCCAACACGAGGGGGCATCATCTAAGATGACAAAGTCGATAGGCACCACCCCATATAAGCTCGTCTATGGGAAAAATTGTCACCTCCCGGTAGAAATTGCTTACAAGGCCTATTGGGCATTGAAAAACGTAAATCTAGACCAATATCTTGCCGGTAAAAATCGATTCTATCAATTAAACGAACTAGATGAATTAAGAAATCAAGCATGTTCTAACTTCAAAATTTATAAGGAATGCATGAAAAATATACATGATAAAATAAGCAAACCTAAAGAATTTCGGGAGGGGGATCAAGTGTTATTGTTTAATTCAAGGCTTCGATTATTTCCGGGAAAGCTTAAGTCAAGGTGGACGGGACCTTTTTCCATCACCCAAATATTTCCACATGGAGCGGTAGAAATTAAGCCTCCAAACGGTGAACCTTTCAAGGTAAATGGACAAAGGTCTAAACTCTATCGAGGCTTCATTGAGGAGGAGGAAATTGAAATGGATCTTTAAGAGGTAGACACATGATCAGTAAATCGATCAAATATTTATTTGTTTATTTGCATATTTTTCTTTTTAATTATCTTGTAGGAACAATTGGAAAGCATCATCCATGAAGACTTAAAGAAAAATAGGTAAGTACCAAAGGAACCACAGAAAAACAGTCACACACACGTGCATAAATGAAAAAACAAGGTCACTGGCAGTCTGAACACGGGGCCATGCCCAACTGACACGCCCCCGTGCCCAAACGCCCAGTTACAAAAATAAAAATAAGACACGGCACGGGGCCGTGCTGTATCAGCACGGGGCCATGGCCGACTGACTGTTGGGATATAAAACCCCGAGTCTTCACTTTTTCAAACACAACATGATCCGTTTCTCTGGAGACACCGGTTCCTGCCGATTTTCCGACGGTTTTTGACGTTCGATCACTCCAATCCGACTACAAGGTATGTGACGGGTAGTCCATAGGACGACCCTTAAGGTTTATAAAGTATAATTTAATCCCGCATTTATCCATGTATTTATCTTGAATTAGATAACTACGGTTGCTTGTGTTTCAGGTACATTTGGGGCATAAAAGTATGGAAATGAAGCTTCGAATAGGTGCGACTGGATTGAAGATTGAAAGATGGAGAATAAATGAAAAAAATCAATTATTGGAATTGAAGAATTAAGAATATAACATGATAGACGATGAAATTACGAGAACGTGGGCGAAAACATCGAAGAAAACAGAGTTGAAACGAGAAAGTTATGAAGAAAACAAAATTTCTTAGCTGAAGCCACCGTAGCTTACGGTGACCACCGTAGGCTATGGTGGTCCCTGACAAAAATTGACATCGTAAGCCAGTTTAAACCCACCGTATGTGACAACTCTCACTAAACCAGGTATCCGTACGACTTAATTAACTATTAATTGTTGCTTAATTACTGTGCTTGACTGAGATTACTAATGAACTGCTACTTGACTGTTGATACTTGTACATATCTGCATCATACTTTGATTTCCGTCACTACATTATTTACTTACTGAACTCTAGTGACAAACATGATGCACAAAAGCACAGTAGCATTTGAACGGATAACCTATTGAACATGCTGATAGAGCCAGCATCAGGCAAACACTGCCTCTAAGGGCCTGTAAGAGCCAGAAATATTCTACTACACCCATAGTGTGTGTAGGGATACAAGGGTTGTAGAACTGCGTCTTTAGGAATAAGATATAATGATCGGATGTGCCTAAAACGTACTCTAAGCACGAAACACAGCACTTTTATCAACATACTAGCTTCTAGCTAATTAATAAAGTGCCAAAACATGAGGAAATATTCCTGACACCTTGCAGAATAAATTGTGTCGCTAAAAATATTATTTACGACGCTTAAGAGATTACTTAAGCACTTTAACGGATTGCTATCCAACCGAACAACCGGACTATACCCGGAACATAAAAATATTGTCAGAAATATTGTTAGCCTTTTTCTGAGCCAGTTAGGGTCCCTGATTACCCTAACACCCGCTTTATAACGCATCACTTAACTAACGGAGTTAGACTCTAAAGTTAACCTATTTAACATAACTAAACAATAACTGAACGATTGGAAACGAACCGGATACCCCCCCCCCTAAAGAGTTCGGCCAACTAGAGGGGACAAGGAGTACACTTTTGATTTTTTTATATTATTTATGTCTAATATCTAGTAGACATGTAAACCATTGGATCAAGACCATGACTTTGCCTATAAATACATCCATAACACACATGAGATTATAACCATCCATTTCACCAACACACTCTTTCTCTTGCTCTCTCCCTACATCTCGGCCGAACCCCCCTAGGGTCATACACCCACTTTCAAGCTTCGATCAATCCATTCCAAGTATATACAAGTGTCGGGGGTCACGTATTAGGAGCTTTGGAGCAAGCGGGAGTGGAAGGACCTCGTTTCTTTGCTTTTATCCACGTCATTTCGCCAAGAATCTTCCCTAGCCCCGAGCTAGAGGTATAATGTTTAAAACTCACTCTCGAACGTATTTGAAGTGGTTAATATGATTTCTAACGGTTAAAAGTCGGAATCATGCGTTTCGAATCTTTAAAGTCTACAAAAACTTGATTTTTGTTGGTTAAAAGCTCATAACATGTGTAAAAGTTGTAGTATTTGAATATGTTGATTATTGAGGCCCGATCTACGTTGTGGTGGCTCTTACCATCGGTTAACCCGACTTTGTTAAGATCATGGATCTTGACATAAGCTTGTTTCTGTCGGTACGAGGGTTAAAAGGTGAAACTCCACCACACGAGAAACATGAACTTGTGTAAAAGTATTATTACTAGTAAAATGGTGTTTAAAACTAGCAGATCTACGTATCTGCAAGTGGTATATTCGTAGAACCAAGTGTCGAGAAAATCATGTTTTATATAAGTTGGATGACAAACTAACAAATGTGATTTTACAAACCACAAGTGTATAAACACTTGTGAAATAAGAAGATCCGACAAAGTAACAATTTTTATAAAAGTTGTCGGGAAGTTGTAAAGGATGATTTGTTCTAAAAACGGGGTTTTTACAAGACTAAACTATTTTATACATAGATCCACTAAATATAACGAGATCTACACAATAGTTTTTAGAAAAACTACAAGTTCATGTAATAATGCGATTTACATACTAGTCGGCAAGTTTCATGTGTTGAAATTAGTTTGATGTGTTGAAAACTAGTTGATGTGTTAGAAATTGATTGATTGATTTAAAGAAATTGTTGAAGTGATTTTGTAAAAGAAAATGATACGCTGAAAGCGTGGCCACCTCCAGTTACAGGGGAAACTCTGGCGAAATTTTTCTAAAATCTAACACTTAGAATTATTTACAAGTGTTAAACTATTTTTAATCTATTTTCAAATATATTTTGCCATGACTTTATTTATTAAATAATCGGAGGTGGGATTTTCACAAAAACTAAACGTGATAAATGTATATTCGGTAAATATATTTTTCACCACACTGTTTATGATTATTTTGTGAAAATACATAAATATTATTTTTAGAGTAAAAATAATATTTACAAACGTTGACGAACCCAAAATAATACGAACGCTTACACGACGAACGTATAAGTTACACCGGTAACTATTATTACCACTTAATCGTTAAAACGTAACTTACGCTTTATACGGAAATATTCATAAATGCGTATTTTGTCAACATATTATTTTGGAAAGTATTATGTGAAGAGAAAATATAATATTTTTGGGAAAAGTATTTATATTTTGGAATGAGAAGTAAAAATATGTTAAGTGGGACTTAATGAGATGATACAAACACACATGTATTAAATCCCCCATCCTTGGGAAGGAAATTAAATTACCAAGTACATACAAGGAACGGTTGTCTAACTGTTTCCCCAAAAATGTAAACTATAAAGCTAAGGTACGGCCATCCGTCTAATAGAATTAGCACATGTAGGTCGTTGCACAGCTATCGGATATTTGGAGTACTTGGTATAGCGACGCACTGACTGTGAGTTCATGTTCCCCCTTTTCTCTTAATTGTTTTCAGTTTTCTAAACTGCGGGGGTGAAATACATGTTACTATGATTACGAATATTTCTTACATGGTATGGTAAGCTAAGGAAGGAACTGTTAGGTTATGTGATTTGGGTAGGTGAAACCTTAAGAACATTAGTCCTCGTAGTACGATCGAGGGATACAAGTGATAGGCCTATTTGAGCATAACAAACCCCACCCATGCGCCCGCAGGTTGGACCATGTAGTGACCTTGTTTTAACACCACCCATGCGCCCGCAGGTTGGACCATGTGGTGACTTTGTCTTAACACCACCCATGCGCCCGCAGGTTGGACCATGTGGTGACCTTGTCGTAACACCACCCATGCGCCCGCAGGTTGGACCATGTGGTGACCATGTCCTATCCCCTCCCATGCGCCCGCAGGTTGGACCATGTGGTTACACATTAACTGATATGTTTCCTTATTTGCTTTCATACCAGAGTTTACAAAATATTCACACTTACAATGATTATAAAGGGTTATTCGCGCGCACATACTAAACGCATGAACTCGCTCAACATTATTGTTGATTTTTCAACTTACATGTATTTCAGGAAATTAAAGGATCTGGCACGGTATGGCACGTTTTCCCGCTGCACTAGTTTCCGAGGTCATCCGAGGTTTAGGGAATGTGACTCTTTCCTGGACAAGTCACAGTCCTTAAACTGTGTTGATGTTTTGTTTGTTTGTTGAACAAGTTTATGGTTGTCAGGGTGTATTCCCGTTAAAACAATGGTATTGTATTTGGTTTTCAAAACTTAATGGATGATCTTGCATGTTCTTAATTCATATAGCCTTGTTATGATTAAGCTAAGGTATTAAGAAGTCACACCAAATTAACCACGCTTCCGCAAAGCCAGGGTGTGACAGCTTGGTATCAGAGCTCTGATCATAGCAAACTAGGATTCCTTCTCGAGTCTAGACTATGATCACTAGGGCTCTCACGAAAACATTTTTACTGCATACCACTTAAGTCCAGATCCAAAACGTTTTTACAAACAAATGTTGAGCACATTTTATTTATTAATTATAGGCTCAGTCTTGGAGGCTGAGGCTCGGTCTGGGAGATCGAGGTGGTTGGCTAGTGGGACTAGGAGAATTGGCTAGTGGGACTAGGAAGAGCAGTCTGAGAGGCTGGAAGGCTAGTGGGACTAGGAAGAGCAGTCTGAGAGGCTGGAAGGCTAGTGGGACTAGGAAGAGCAGTCTGAGAGGCTGGAAGGCTAGTGGGACTAGGAGAATTATTTGATTTCTTACTTGGTGACTAATATGTTTATATGATTATATGATTGATTGTTATACGTATGTGTCACAAACGCCATACCTTCATCATGTACTAGAAAGATGGACACTACGAATCCCATGGCCATAGTATCAGACGACATAGTTTCATCGGAGCACGAGGTGTACATTTCCGATACTACCGGCACATACGATGACGACTTTCAGCCCTTTTGCGCTGCCTGATGTCGTAACAGGGCCTACTGATGGCCATCTCGTTGGGAATTTGCCACTCACGGTGATCCCTGCTCCTGTGCCCCTTGCCGCATATCCCATTGTTGATATGCCCCCCCCCCGACGTGGCCTCTGACGACGATAACGATCTACTAGAGGAGGACCCATTCGAGGGCGAGGCCCTATTGCTGCTGGTATTAGCCTACTGCTTGCGGACGCTCCTGCAGGGGAAACTCATGTCCATTCCCCTGTCCCAGACTCATTTGAGTTTCTGACATCCGCATTTTCGCATATACAGGGAGTGCAGCACCATTCACACGACGCCGACCCTGACACGGCATCATCAGCTGCACCGGCTCCCGCACATAGCTTTGAGTTTGATCACAGTATTGAGGGTGACCCTGTTCTTCCATCTGGTTTTGATCCAGACCATGACCTTGAGTTCATACACTCAGACCAGCCCTGGGAGGATCCTGCAACCCTCTGTGATGGTTGATCCAGCTGATTTTGAGATGGGGTTTGTTGATCCGGAGCCAGCCGTGGCCCCTGAGCCAGGCATCGCTCCTAACACCGCATTAGAGCATGACACTGTTCATGCCAATGCACCTGCTGTTGCTCCTTGATTGATCATCTGCTTGGACGAGAGAAAATTTGGGGTAACTGTGCAAGACAATTTATTATTACGGGGGCCCACGTAATAACGACTTGTAGTGCACAGAAATCCTGGTGGACTCTGCGGGTCAAGCTAATGAAAACTAATGTGGCAGGAAATAACTCGAACACGAATGACCAAGTCGATGAAGCCTCGAGTTCATCCCATTTCAAGCAACAAGCCAAATTGGCAAGCCTATGTGAAGGCTTAGTAATTTATTTCCCCACCCATACATTGAGTATATTTACGTATAAAATTAGGTGAGTACATGATGGCTTATGGTGCTATGTATCTCATAGACAATTGGGAAGTTGTCTAACTCACTTCATGCCATTTCGGCAGAAGAGAATGCCACCAAGGCATGACACAAACACCAGTATGTTGCCAAGGATAGAAGCCGAGCTGCAAAAACGCATCTCACAGGCAAATGCATGGCATGAAGCACTCCGCACTAAGCGTAGCGATGGCACAATTGGGAATAACCCCCCAAACTGACCGCACCTATAAGCGGTTCCTGAACTGCAAATCTTTGAACTTCGACGAAACAGTAAGCGCCATTGCAATTGTTCGTTGGTCCGAAAAGATTGACTCCATTCTAAGGATGACTAACTGATCACCCCAACAGAGTGTTACCTTTACCTCGGGGTCATTTCTAGATGGCACACTCTCGTGATAGGATCATCAGATTCAGACCCTTGGTACAGATGCTGCCTATGCACTGTGCTGGGACGAGCACAAGAAAATGATTAAGGAGAAATATGGTTCTAAGACTGGAATAACAGAAGCTTGAGATGGAGTCTTGGAATTTGAAAATGGACGAATCAGAGATTCCTGAACATGACCAGCGATCGCACGACTTGCCTAGGGTCGTCACCTACTAAGTCATTGATGTTGTATGATACAGTTGGGTACCTGTAAACCTTACATTCTGGTCTCGATCTGTGGTAATGAAATCGAAGTGATCTATTGTTTATATTCTATAACATGAGATGTTACGTGATTGATTTATTGATAACATGAGATGTTAAGTGTTGATATTGTTGTGTACTTACGCACATTATACTTACTATGACCTGACCCATATGATCATCATAGGAAGATGCCTCCAAAACGGGATGTACGCATACCCACCAATGAGGCGGAACTTCAGGGAATCATTGCTGCAGTCATCGCACAATACGAGGCCCATCACTCCGAGCGCAACGGAGGTACCTCAGGAGATAACCCACCCAACGGCTGCACCTACAAGCAGTTCTTAGGCTGCCAGCCCCTACATTTCAACGGCACTGGGGGTGCCGTAGCCTTCGAACGCTGGATTGAGGAGACGGACACTGTTTTGCGTGCGAGCAAATGCGCCCCAAGGGATCAGGTCACGTACATTTCCGGGCTGTTCCGAGATGGGGCTCTGTCATGGTGGAAACTTCAGGTTCAGACAATGGGCGAGGCTGCTGCGTATGCTCTATCGTGGGACGAACTGAAAGAGCTAATGCATAAAAAGTACTGTTCGAGAACAGAAAGCCAGAAGGTAGAAACTGAGTTCTGGAACTTGAAGATGGAAGGTCCAAAAATAGCTGAGTATGTGGAGAAGTTCCAAGTTTTATCGCGTATCGTTCCTTACATGGTAGATCCGGAGTTTAAAAGGATTGAGCGTTTCATTTGGGGATTGGCACCCCAAATCATGAGCATGGTAACGGCATCAAAGCCTGCCACAATCTTTGAGGCCATCAATCTAAGTGTAGCCCTGACGGAAGAGGCAATCAGGATGGACAAATTTTCAGCCTCTGAGGAGAAGAAGGGGACTCATCTAGAGTCATCTGGGAACAACAAGAGGAAGTTGGCGAATTTCAAACAGGGTACCCAGTCGGGTAGCGACGACAAGGCCAAAAAGAGAAAAGAGTACACGGGTATTCTACCAAAGTGCGACAACTGTCAACGTCCCCATAACGGGCGGTGTAGATATGGAAAATGTGGTAACTGTGGTAAGGTGGGACATGTCAAGGAAACATGTCGGCAAGGTACTGAACATGGAAATAGAGGTCAAAATGGTAACGGAAATCGCGGAGGAAATCACAACGACAACAACTATCAAGGTAGGGATGGTGACGATCAAGGCTGTGGCCAAGCATGTTTTAATTGCGGTGATGTGGGACATTTCAGGAAGTATTGCCCTAAGAACACTCAGGCACGTGGATGAAAGCTCAACAGCGGGGATAGAACCCAAGCGTGGATATCGGTACGTCTCATAATAGTCAATGTTACGCTCTATTTGATAGTATTGTCAAATTTTAGCTTCAGGAAATATAGTTGTTTTAGTAGTAAGTAACCTAGATACCCAGTTCTCGATAAAACAAGCCTAACGGAAGCTTCAATGTGATAATTGGGATGGACTAGTTGTCGAATAACCCAGCGGAGATTGTCAGCCGCACCCCGACGACGAACGGAGGAATGATAGTGATTCATGGAGCAGGATATGCTCCTACGGATCATCAGGCAGAGAAGAACCAAAACCCGAAGACATCCCTGTGGTTGGAAAATACCCCGAAGTCTTCCTCGGAGACTTGTCGGAATCGTCTCCTCCACAATAAATTCCAGGCACTGCACCCGTAGTCAATGCATCGTAACAACTTACATTTTCGGAGATGCAAGGAATCACAGAGAAGTTTTAGCAATGGGTAGAGAAGGAAGATAACAGACCAAAATTTCCTTTTGGGGTAACCCCATTACCACTCGTCAAAAAGTGGGATGATGGTTTTCAGATAAACATCATCTACCGGGAGCTGAACAAGCCGGCGATCAAGAATAGATACCCTCTGCCAAGAATTGATGATCTGTTTGATCAACTGCAAGGTTCAAGCTTTTACTCAAAGATCGACTTGCGATCTGGATACCATCAGTTAAGGATACAAGAGGAAAGTATCCTGAAGACAGCCTTCAGAACTCGTTATGGACACTACGAGTTCCTTGTTACGCCGTTTGGTTTGACAACGCACCTGCAGTGTGTATGGACTTGATAAATAGAGTTTGCAAGCCGTACTCGGACAAGTTCATGATTGTGTTATCAACGACATCTTGATTTATTCAAGAACAAAGGCTGAGCACGAACAGCATCTAAGAGCCATTTTGGAACTGCTAAAGAAAGAGCAGCTGTATGCCAAATCCTCTAAGTGCGAGTTTTGGCTACACGAAGTCCAATTCCTTGGGCACGTAGGATGGAATCCACGTGGATCCCACCAAGATCGAGGCGATCAAGGATTGGGAAACGCCAAAGACGCCAACCGAGATTCGGCAGTTCTTGGGTTTGGCTGGCTATTATCGACGGTTCATTGAGAACTTTTCAAAGATCGCCCAACCATTGACGCTCCTCACTCAGAAGGACAAGAAGTTTGATTGGGGAATCAAACAGGAGGAAGCATTTCAGATATTGAAGGATAAGCTTTGCAACGCGCCAATCTTAGCTCTACCGGAAGGTACAGATGATTTTGTGGTATACTGCGACGCATCGCGTCAAGGATTGGGTTGTGTGTTGATGCAACGTCAAAAGGTTATTGCCTATGCGTCACACCAACTGAAGGTACACGAAAAGAACTATACCACACACGATTTGGAGCTAGGCGTAGTGGTTTTTGCCTTAAAGATCTGGAGACACTACCTTTACGGTACAAAGTATACGATCTTCACAGATCACAAGAGCCTCCAGCATATATTCAACCAGAAGGAGTTGAATATGAGGCAAAGGCGATGGGTCGAGTTGTTGAACGATTACGACTGCGAGATCAAGTATCATCCAGGGAAGGCGAATGTGGTCGCTGATGCCCTAAGTCGTAAAGAGAGAATCAAGCTCATAAGGGTTAGGGCTATGGAAATGATAATTCAAACCGACCTTTCCTCGCGCATTCGTGCAGCACAGAAGGAAGCTCTCAAGGGGGGAAACCTTGAGGAAGAATATCTCCGTAGGATGGAGAAGATATTGGTGCCAAACAGGGAAGGAACGTTGTGTTTTGAGAAAAGGATTTGGGTTCCTCTGTTTGGTGGGTTAAGAGAAGTTATTTTTGATAAAGCTCACAAGTCGCGATACTCTATCCACCCTGGAGCGGATAAGATGTACCAGGATCTTAAAGATTATTACTGGTGGCCTAGGATGAAAGGCGATGTTGCTATTTACGTGAGCCAATGTTTAACTTGCGCCAAAGTTAAGGCAGAATACCAGAAGCCTTCGGGACTTCTGCAGCAACCAAAAATTCCCCAGTGGAAGTAGGAACAAATCTCCATGGATTTTATTACGAAGTTGCCAAGAACGCCAAAAGGCCATGACACTATCTGGGTGATAGTGGATCGCTTAACGAAGTCAGCACACTTCTTACCTATCCGCAAGAAGGATAATACAAGCAAACTGGCTGAAATTTACATGAGAGAGATTGTTACACGCCATGGAGTACCTCTCTCGATCATTTCTGATAGAGACGGAAGGTTCGTATCGAGGATATGGCAATCCTTTCAGGAAGCTTTTGGCTCAAAGCTGAATATGAGCACTGCGTTTCACCCGCAGACCGACGGACAAAGTGAGCGGATGATTCAGACGTTGGAGGACATGCTGAGAGCATGTGTTATGGATTTAGGCGGTAGCTGGGATAAGCATTTACCCCTGGTTAAATTTTCATACAACAACAGCTACCACACCAGTATTGGTGCCGCGCCATTCGAGGCTTTATATGGGCACAAGTGCAGATCGCCGCTTTGTTGGGCTGACACAGGTCATAGACAATTGGTTGGTCCTGAAATGGTACAGGAAACCACAGATAAGATCGCGCAAATCCGAGACCGTATCAGCGCAGCTCGTGACAGGCAGAAAGCCTACGCGGATCGAAGAAGGAAACCTCTAGAGTTTGAGGTTGGTGAGATGGTTTTGTTGAAGGTATCACCCTGGAAGGGTGTGGCACGATTTGGGGAAACGTGGAAAGTTGAACCCGAGGTATATTGGACCGTTCAAGATCTTGGAAAGAATTGGGACTGTAGCATACAAGATGGATCTACCTGCTGAACTGAATAATGTTCACGATACATTCCATGTATCCAATCTAAAGAGGAGTCCAACTCAAGTTACCGTTGCCATTCATACCGACGAGATTCATGTTGACGACACGCTCCATTTCGTTGAAGAACCTGTTGAGGTCACGGATTGGAAAGTGAACAAGACCCGCCGGAGCAGTGTCAAGCTCGCCAAAGTTCGTTGGAATGCTAGGCACGGTCCTGAATTCACCTGGGAGCGTGAAGACTGAATGAAAGAGAGATACCCCCACTTATTTCCTAAGAACCCTGCTTCTACAAGCAGAACTTAAATTTCGGGACGAAATTTCTTTAACGGGGGGAGAATGTGACAACTCTCACTAAACCAGGTATCCGTATGACTTAATTAACTATTAATTGTTGCTTAATTACTGTGCTTGACTGAGATTACTAATGAACTGCTACTTGACTGTTGATACTTGTACATATCTGCATCATACTTTGATTTCCGTCACTACATTATTTACTTACTGAACTCTAGTGACAAACATGATGCACAAAAGCACAGTAGCATTTGAACGGATAACCTATTGAACATGCTGATAGAGCCAGCATCAGGCAAACACTGCCTCTAAGGGCCTGTAAGAGCCAGAAATATTCTACTACACCCATAGTGTGTGTAGGGATACAAGGGTTGTAGAACTGCGTCTTTAGGAATAAGATATAATGATCGGATGTGCCTAAAACGTACTCTAAGCACGAAACACAGCACTTTTATCAACATACTAGCTTCTAGCTAATTAATAAAGTGCCAAAACATGAGGAAATATTCCTGACACCTTGCAGAATAAATTGTGTCGCTAAAAATATTATTTACGACGCTTAAGAGATTACTTAAGCACTTTAACGGATTGCTATCCAACCGAACAACCGGACTATACCCGGAACATAAAAATATTGTCAGAAATATTGTTAGCCTTTTTCTGAGCCAGTTAGGGTCCCTGATTACCCTAACACCCGCTTTATAACGCATCACTTAACTAACGGAGTTAGACTCTAAAGTTAACCTATTTAACATAACTAAACAATAACTGAACGATTGGAAACGAACCGGATACCCCCCCCCCCTAAAGAGATCGGCCAACTAGAGGGGACAAGGAGTACACTTTTGATTTTTTTATATTATTTATGTCTAATATCTAGTAGACATGTAAACCATTGGATCAAGACCATGACTTTGCCTATAAATACATCCATAACACACATGAGATTATAACCATCCATTTCACCAACACACTCTTTCTCTTGCTCTCTCCCTACATCTCGGCCGAACCCCCCTAGGGTCACACACCCACTTTCAAGCTTCGATCAATCCATTCCAAGTATATACAAGTGTCGGGGGTCATGTATTAGGAGCTTTGGACCAAGCGGGAGTGGAAGGACCTCGTTTCTTTGCTTTTATCCACGTCATTTCGCCAAGAATCTTCCCTAGCCCCGAGCTAGAGGTATAATGTTTAAAACTCACTCTCGAACGTATTTGAAGTGGTTAATATGATTTTTAACGGTTAAAAGTCGGAATCATGCGTTTCGAATCTTTAAAGTCTACAAAAACTTGATTTTCGTTGGTTAAAAGCTCATAACATGTGTAAAAGTTGTAGTATTTGAATATGTTGATTATTGAGGCCCGATCTACGTTGTGGTGGCTCTTACCATCGTTTAACCCGACTTTGTTAAGATCATGGATCTTGACATAAGCTTGTTTCTGTCGGTACGAGGGTTAAAAGGTGAAACTCCACCACACGAGAAACATGAACTTGTGTAAAAGTATTATTACTAGTAAAATGGTGTTTAAAACTAGCAGATCTACGTATCTGCAAGTGGTATATTCGTAGAACCAAGTGTCGAGAAAATCATGTTTTATATAAGTTGGATGACAAACTAACAAATGTGATTTTACAAACCACAAGTGTATAAACACTTATGAAATAAGAAGATCCGACAAAGTAACAATTTTTATAAAAGTTGTCGGGAAGTTGTAAAGGATGATTTGTTCTAAAAACAGGGTTTTTACAAGACTAAACTATTTTATACATAGATCCACTAAATATAACGAGATCTACACAATAGTTTTCAGAAAAACTACAAGTTCATGTAATAATGCGATTTACATACTAGTCGGCAAGTTTCATGTGTTGAAATTAGTTTGATGTGTTGAAAACTAGTTGATGTGTTAGAAATTGATTGATTGATTTAAAGAAATTGTTGAAGTGATTTTGTAAAAGAAAATGATACGCTGAAAGCGTGGCCACCTCCAGTTACAGGGGAAACTCTGGCGAAATTTTTCTAAAATCTAACACTTAGAATTATTTACAAGTGTTAAACTATTTTTAATCTATTTTCAAATATATTTCGCCATGACTTTATTTATTAAATAATCGGAGGTGGGATTTTCACAAAAACTAAACGTGATAAATATATATTCGGTAAATATATTTTTCACCACACTGTTTATGATTATTTTGTGAAAATACATAAATATTATTTTTAGAGTAAAAATAATATTTACAAACGTTGACGAACCCAAAATAATACGAAGGCTTACACGACGAACGTATAAGTTACACCGGTAACTATTATTACCACTTAATCGTTAAAACGTAACTTACACTTTATACAGAAATATTCATAAACGCGTATTTTGTCAACATATTATTTTGGAAAGTATTATGTGAAGAGAAAATATAATATTTTTGGGAAAAGTATTTATATTTTGGAATGAGAAGTAAAAATATGTTAAGCGGGACTTAATGAGATGATACAAACACACATGTATTAAATCCCCCATCCTTGGGAAGGAAATTAAATTACCAAGTACATACAAGGAACGGTTGTCTAACTGTTTCCCCAAAAATGTAAACTATAAAGCTAAGGTACGGCCATCCGTCTAATAGAATTAGCACATGTAGGTCGTTGCACAGCTATCGGATATTTGGAGTACTTGGTATAGCGACGCACTGACTGTGAGTTCATGTTCCCCCTTTTCTCTTAACTGTTTTCAGTTTTCTAAACTGCGGGGGTGAAATACATGTTACTATGATTACGAATATTTCTTACATGGTATGGTCAGCTAAGGAAGGAACTGTTAGGTTATGTGATTTGGGTAGGTGAAACCTTAAGAACATTAGTCCTCGTAGTACGATCGAGGGATACAAGTGATAGGCCTATTTGAGCATAACAAACCCCACCCATGCGCCCGCAGGTTGGACCATGTAGTGACCTTGTTTTAACACCACCCATGCGCCCGCAGGTTGGACCATGTGGTGACTTTGTCTTAACACCACCCATGCGCCCGCAGGTTGGACCATGTGGTGACCTTGTCGTAACACCACCCATGCGCCCGCAGGTTGGACCATGTGTTGACCTTGTCCTATCCCCTCCCATGCGCCCGCAGGTTGGACCATGTGGTTACACATTAACTGATATGTTTCCTTATTTGCTTTCATACCAGAGTTTACAAAATATTCACACTTACAATGATTATAAAGGGTTATTCGCGCGCACATACTAAACGCATGAACTCGCTCAACATTATTGTTGATTTTTCAACTTACATGTATTTCAGGAAATTAAAGGATCTGGCACGGTATGGCACGTTTTCCCGCTGCACTAGTTTCCGAGGTCATCCGAGGTTTAGGGAATGTGACTCTTTCCTGGACAAGTCACAGTCCTTAAACTGTGTTGATGTTTTGTTTGTTTGTTGAACAAGTTTATGGTTGTCAGGGTGTATTCCCGTTAAAACAATGGTATTGTATTTGGTTTTCAAAACTTAATGGATGATCTTGCATGTTTTTAATTCATATAGCCTTGTTATGATTAAGCTAAGGTATTAAGAAGTCACACCAAATTAACCACGCTTCCGCAAAGCTAGGGTGTGACACCGTAGGCCATTTCAAGCCACTGAAAGCTACGATGGCCACCGTAGCTTACAGTGAAGACTGACGTGAAATTTGTAACTCCCTCATTTAAGGTTGTTTATGATGCCTTTTTATCATCTAATCATTGTGGATGGTTTTGGAGCACTTCTTTGACGATTTTGGCTTGTTCTTCTTGGTTCTATACAATTCTAAACAATTCGGTTTGTGTTTTTAATTCATGTGAACATTAGACTTTGTGTGATGATGATGCACCAAACTATGAGCGGCTAATTTCGTGGTGATCATCCTAGATGTAAGGTTTGCTTTTGAAACACTATGTTTATGTTTGAATTTCAAGAATAATGACTTTGCAATGTTTGTTTAAGTTATTACGGTGTTTGAATGTTTGTTTGTAAAGTGTTGATTCTTGTTTGATGTTAGTCTAAACCATACGTTCTTGGTGCCGTTGGCAATCGAGATATCATGGGAGGGATTAGGTTTAGATAATAGTCAATTGATCATCGGGTAACAACCTCGCGTTTTCATAATCCGAGTACTTAGTTCCCTTTTATCACAAACAAATAATCAAACACTAGCCATGTCTATGTGGTTCTTTTTAGTTGGGCATAAACATTAGTGTGGATTAAAAACCTGAAATCTAGGATGGTCGCATTTTCCTAATCTGTTTCACAACCTACCTTTGATTTGCAATTTAATTAGTTAATCTTAGTTCTTAAAACCAAACAATCAAAATTCTGAATTTACATTTCTTGCAATTTAGTTAACATTAGTCATTTAGATAAACCATTTGGATAACACATATTCCACAAACTCCCTGTGTTCGATACCCACTTACCGCTAGATAATTAGTTGTAATTGGATTAAATTTGATTGAGACTTCGACCTCACGTCAGTATGATTCTAACATCATGGTAGTTAGTTTAACGATTTGCATGTAGTTTAACACCAAAAATTCGGGTTTAATCTAGGGTTCTTGAACTAGACACGTACCAATCTCGAATTTTTGTTTTGATCTTGTTAGTAGTAGTTAGTATTAGTAATTTTGAAAGTAAATGCACACCCCAACCGATGGCGGAAACATCGGACTGAGACGAAAACAAATCGCTCAAAGCATTATAACACTAATTGTGACAATATAATTAAATCCAAATTTCATAAATACTAAATTGTAATTAAGGTTCAAACATAATCAAATTATATCAAACATGAAATCAAAACCATTGTTTATTCTAAGGTGTGTTTCTAAGTTCACCCTAGCTTGTTTCTTCATCACCTCGTCTATCAACCTGCAACATTTAAACGTACTTATATCCAACATGAATAACACATACAAGTTACTAATATGTTGAACTAGTGTCACTATATGTCAATCCAAAGTTTCCAACGCAATCTTGACTTTCCACAACGTCGAAACGAAGGGAGTTTAACATGTTTTACTTAATACCCCAAGACTCAAGGGCGGTGCGTTAATCCTATAGCGCTATAATTGTTAAGGTAGGTTTGATTGAAGTTAATGAGCACATAGACACAAATGTATACATAGCATATGAGATTAACAAGTATCAAAATGTTTTCATGTTTAAATGTGGATATAGTGTGCATATACACAAGTATCAAGTGTTGTATATTTTTGTATATCGTACATGTTGCACCCAAAGTAATTAAAACAAAAAAGGGATCGAGTATACTCACAGTTTTGCGTAGCAAATACACGTAAACCGCGAGCAGAGTTGATGAAGTCTCGAGATTATGCTGAAAGAGGTAAAAGAGAGTATAAGATTACTAATGTGAAAGAGTGTCGGATCAGATCATTGTAATACATGAAACAAAACAAACTTGAGACACAAGGCAGTCCATTCATACGGATGGACTTAGTCCATTCATACGGATGGACACTTCTGCCTAGGACGGATCGACTGATTCGAGTGTGATACGAACTGATTTGTATGTTAAATAGTAAGATAAATGACTTAAACAGTAAGTAAAACGTTTTGACGTGATTACTGATGTTAAAACAACAGGAAAATGATTCGGTGTGATAGCAGAATCCATTGGTTCGGATGGACATAGTCTATTCGTACTGATGGGCTGTTAATGTTGAAATTTTTAGTTTTTAACTGATTGAACTAAAATTGTTGAAGTATTTGTTTAATTAGCTTAATTCAGTAGATAAAACATTTAATCAATGACAAACAAGTGTGAAAAAAGAATCCAAAATCAAAACACTTTATGGGACAAGTCTATTCGGATGGACGGGCAAGTCCATTCTGACGGGTGGACACAGTCCATCCGTGCGGATGCACAGTTTTTGATGAAAATCTTTGTTTGATGTGTTAAATGGATAATTTCTTGATGGAAATGTAACACCCTAAAAACGGGTTTGGTAATCAAACCACGTAAATATTAAAACGAAACGGGTTATGACTACCTCGAACCCACCAAGTAACTAAGAAAGATTTACCTAGTTAGTTAATTGTCTAAAACAATAAACGAAGCATGAATTGGTACCCTCTTTTTATAAAACTGGAACTAAAGGGACCAAAAAGGAAAAATGATACAAGTTAGTGAATAAAATTAATAAAAACCAAAAACACATACACACATATGTGTGTCTTGGTCGAACGTACAGGAGAGCAAAAGAGGGTTTCTCTTTGAAACCCTAAACTCACGAAATTTCAGTAAATCGAAGGGAAATCGAGCTAGAAAATTTGGGGCATTTACTAAAATTGTGATCACCAAGCTTAGAGAATCAAGAGATATGTCAAAAATTATATTTTGATGATATGTGTGAAATTTGATAATAATGCATGAATGTTGTTTGGATGGAATTAGAATGAAGTAGTGTCTAGGAATAAAACCTAGTCATTAGATTGTTGAAATTATGCTCAATACTTGAGAATTCCATAATCACCATTGAAGGTGTTAAGTGGGTGATGTAGAAGTATGAAGACACTAGGATTATGATAGTTGTACTAGTGTAATTTGAATTCTCTAAAGCAATTTCAGATTTGTTGATGTTAAAGTTGATGTGAAATTACCAAATTGATGTTAACTTTGGTAAAAATATCTAGTTATGAACTAGTTAGTAAACATGTAAAATTATGCACACTAGGTGTTTGTTAAAATGCCTAAATGAAAACTAAAGTGCTGAAATAGATGATGTTTTTGACATCTCTTAGCCTACAATCATTGTGTTATAGGTTTCAAACCATTACCAAGAGTTTAATAAGGGTTATAGCCATGGAAATGGGTTACATTTGATGGTTTGGGTCAAATTTGAAAGGAACCTAAACATGATTTCCGTATCTTTTTATATGGATTTTGACTAATCTTAAAAAAATCACATATAATCAACCGTTTATCCGATTTGGGTGTTCTATACCTTTTCGGAAAGCTTATGAAGTAATTTTTTACTGTTTTCAATCATAAGAAACAAATGTGGTTGTTATAGAGGTCAAAAATGTGATTAAAACTGCTGTTCAGAAAACTTAAAAGCTGATTGAAAAATGAAAATATAGTTGTTGTGCTGATTTTATAAAAATCATATAAAATCATAGAAAATTCGTTAGAAAGTGTACCTTATATGCTTGCGAAGGTATTGAAGTTTTCTACGATCCATTTTTGAACATGTTAATCTAGTTCGGATTTAAATGGGTCATAATGGTCGATTAGAGCAGCTGAATAGAAAATCGCTGCACATTAATAATGTTATTATTAATCCGGAAAACGACATATGATTGTTTGGCGACCCGAATGAGTTGATCAGAGGCGTTTTCGTCAATTACAGGTGCGGAATAACAAGTAATCAACGTAGGAATAGCTTGCAATACACTTTAAACACTTTCTGTATTGATTTGACGGTAAATACACTCAGTTCTCGATCCGGCAACACTTCGGTATGAGATTCAACCAACTGTTACAACTGAAATCGCTCATGGACTATATATAGTAGTCTGGAACCGCTTATTGGACAGGCCCAACAAGCGGCCCACACATGACACATGAGTGGTCCAACTAGTTGTCACTCGAGCGGCCCAACCAACTAGTCATACGAGCGGTCCACTAGCATGTCCATTCGAGCGGTCCTAGAACTCTAATGGACTATGAGCGATCCAAACAACCTAAATCTATACATTTTCACATTTTCTCGTATATTGTGCCCAGATCTAACATCTAAGACTTATGACTCGATACAAGACGTAATCAGCAGATGTAGTGCACCAACAGACTCCCCCTCAGATGTTGATGGAGTCGACTATCGAGTCACACCAATGCTGTGTTTTCACATCTTCAGTCTTGATCAGTCTTTGGGCTTCTCTCTCTCTATCTACAGACTCCCTCTCTCGATTTGCTGGCATTCCTTTGATCTTCAGCAACATCTTCAGGATCTTTGTCTGGTTTTCCTGCATAAGCTCTACCTCAAAGTAAATTTCTTTCATATATATATATATCAAACATATAACCCTGCACCAATTCAGACTCTCTTTCAAAACAAACACAGATTTTGATGAACCACTTGAAAGGTTAGATTATGAAAACATTTAATTTCACACAAACACTCCCCCTCAAGTATTGCTGATCATGTTTAGCACTCGTAATTTTGAAAATCAGCTATTCAACATCAGTTGTCGAAAATCTTTTTGAATTTTTCAAAATTTATGCTAAAACACACCAAAAATCTTTTCGGATTTTTTGAAAGAAAATATAATGCAGAAATAAACTATTTACAGACAATATTTTTGTGAGCTCGTGCAAGAGGATCATATCAGTATATGAGACAAATCACCAACACCGTTAAGCTTTAAACATTTTAAGTTCTAAACAAATTACCTAGATTGTCAGTATGTTTGTCCACTTAAATCTTCACGCAGACTTCAATTGATTCGAGATACGATATTAATGTTTTAGATACTTAAACTTAATTGTGTATCACTCCACTTGAATATACTCCTGTATCCAGATCCCAAATATTCAGTCTTACAGGTGAGTATACCACAGATGATATCTGTAAAGGGGTTATGTGCGAGGGCCGTGAGAGCTCAGGTCGATACTTCCGTATACGCAGAGAGATGACGGCTTCGACTTTTGGTGGGTCCCCTTTAGAGGATCTTTTTTACAACAGCAATGACTATCAATTTTATTGTTTAATCAGATTGCCGAGGGCGGCACTTTTTCAAGGATTTGCAGAAAGTATTATCCGGGGACTAGGTCAGTACTTCCATACAGCAGAAGTCCCAGGATAATACCCCAGATATCACTGAGTATAAAGACCTAGTATCTCAGAATACGGGACCTTTCAAACAAGATTTCGGGGGTTACCCATATATCCAAGAATAGTTACCCACGAATCAAGCAAGTTTGATTTAGGTTTATATCTCGTTTCAATCTACTAAATGTGCGAAAATCTACTGACACATCCGCAGTAAGATCGTTTATCACATTTTGACTTTCCAATTCTTTAGCATGTCGTGATAGTCCACTGATGTACTATCATTTCCTCTTTTATGCAACAAGAACTCATTTTTGATTTTATCATGTTTTTGGCTTTTTCAAATTTTCTAATGTTTTTGGATTTTCTAAAAATTCTTACTCCCCCTAAAATTCAAATACATCTAATGAAAATTGAAAACAAACTGTACAGAATATGACAACTGATATCGAATCACCTCAATTCGCCATTCACTTGGCATAAACAGTCAGAACTCCCCCTATCAACAAACTATTTTCCCATTTAGATTTCAAAACACTTAAGTTTGTTTTAATCAAAATGGTTTTTCCGGAAAATAAGTTTGATTGATTTTACCACTTGTAGATTACCATTTGTAGGAATATCCAACAAATGTTCGGGGATGTGGTTCATCATCTTGTCTTCCAACCAGAAGTAGGAAAATACAAGTACAACTTAATGTCCTTGATTTACCATTTTCAGTTCAGAAACCTCTGTACCACTTGTAAAACATTCATAAACATAAACAAACCTCTTTACCGTTTGCATAATTGACGTTACCGAATAGAATTTTGAGAAAGATGCCGATTCATGATCCACGATACCATCTTGGGATCTCCGGCAAGTCCTGAGACTTACTGTTCATAATATGTTCCATCCCAGTCACAAACCAGGGATGGTTCAACCTTTTCCTTCTTTGTTTTCTTCTCGTAAAATTCCTTAACCCCTTTGACTTTTCGATCAATCATTTTGCCAAAGATGTGTTTTACCTTGGGGTTAAAGACCTTCTCAGCATCAAATTCCTGTTCATCGTGATAAAATTGATTAGAAATTTCAACTTTACCAATTTTCTTTTTATAATTCTCAGCCGGAAGTGATGGAAACTCATCATCATTAACACTCGGAACTGAGTTCTCAACTTTTTCATCAGCTTCACATTTTGAAATAACTTGTGGCTCAACTGACTTTGTGGAATCAGTTTCATCGCCCGAAGATAGCTCCTCTGATTTTGATCCATCAGAATCATCACTAGAGCTTTCACCACCCTTCTTAACAACCCATTTCTGGTTTTCAGATATGGCTCTTTTCTTGTAAAACTTTTTCGAACTCTCACCAATTTCAAAAATAGAATCTTTAAACAATTTTGTTCTATCAAGTGGTGACTCGAACGCAAACACTTTTTCTGAGATTTTGTGAAAAACTCCCTGTTTTGATTGTATCGCCTGAGAACAATCTTTGGCGATATGTCCAACATTGTTGCACTTGAAACAGGTTCTCGAGTCCTTCTTTTGTTCAGCTTGTTTCTTTTTCAGAAACTCACTGTTCTTTTCCCTCCAGAAATTTTTCTTTTCTTCTTTATCAGTTGATGTACCTGAAACAAACGACATTTTGGATTTAAAATCACGAACATATTTTTCATTTTTCTGTTTTTCTGTAGGAGTAAATCCAAGACCTTTCTTTTTGAAATTACCGCTATGGTTTGATCTCTTTTGGAAATCTGAACCAGAACTGTAATTCTTTTTCTTGTTTAATCTCTGTTGTACTCTTGAGGTGTATTTTTTAGGTTTTTCATTAAGACATAAGTCTTTAATTTCAGAAATATTAATTTCTGTGAGTTTGAAAACCTTGTTTATCAATTCAGTTTTGACACCTTTTAATGGAAATTCATTATCAGAATATAATTTGTCAGAATTATTCAAAGTGTAAGCCACTTTAAACAATCCATCATCCACATTAGATTTTGACAACAAAAACTTTCTATCATAAACTAATTTTCCTTGTTTTTCTGTTTGCACCGGAGTTTTTGACTCAGATTTTGACTCTGACGCGGACTCCGACTTTGACTCGTCACTGTCATCACTATCTAACACATGATCCACGACTTTCTTCATTAATTGAGACTGTTGATCAGTGTCAGATTGTGACATCTGTGCTTGTGATATCATTTTACAAACTCTGAACAATACAATATTAATAAAACAGTGTGTTTTGATCCCAATGTTTGTCATTTATGTTTGGTTTTGTGCCCATGTTGATTTTTGATCGATTTTGAACTCTATATCGTTTTCTGGAAAGTTATACGCAAACTGAAGCGTAAACACGATCAGTTTAACGCGACAAACACTCCGGAACATCATCATAAACTTAACATACCTTAAATAACCTTTACATAACTTAGAAATAAGTTTTAAAGGCTTTGGTATGGCAAAAACAAGTTTATTCGCTCTCAGGGACTATTTACGTCAACTTGCGAAAATCTGCCGTTTCGTAAGGCAACGTACAGTCCGGAACTTGATCATAAGTTAAACATACCATAAATAACCTAAACATGGCTTAGAAATAAGCTTTGATAGGTTCGGTGTGCGAAAACATGCTTATATGATCTTACAGGGACTAAAAGTGTCAAAAACGGCGTAAGTTTGCATTTTCGCGCGTATCTTACGTTCTGGACACATCTGGACATCCAAAATTTTTGTACACACTAAAATATTTTTATTTTAGTGATCGGCATACAAAAATTCCATTCATCGCTTAATTTGGATCGGTTTTGCGTTCGTTACGACTTCCGTCGTAATTAACCGAACAACGCAATTTTACGATCAAACGAACCGACATCCGAGATGTTTTTGAGCATGTTTTGAGTCCCCTATACTTTAACTTCATTTTAGAGCCTTGAAATGAGGTTAACGGAGGTTAAAAACGTCAAAAACAAGCTTAAACACGTGCAGGGACCATTTCTGCCATTTTTTGAAACTTTGCTGAACCTGATACATGGTAGCGTAGCGCGAGCACCTACTGCCTATGCCGTCACGCTACGCGAGCATCACATCTGGGCAGAAAGTGTGTTTTCAGCAACAGTTTGTAAATTCAGGGGCTAATCTTGCAATTTCTTTGTGTGGTAACCAAGTTACCCCCTCTCCAAGGCTTTGCACCTGCTCCTAACAAATGTATGGTTGTGATTTCATGCTTAATGGCTAAGAAAAACACTTGGAGTGATCTTGTTCTTCATGTCCAACTATAAATACCATGCTCCATCAACTCATTTCTTTGCTCATTCACTCATTCCTCTCTTCACATCTGCTTTGGAGCTCTCTCTCAAGCATTTGGGACTTTGTCTTCTTGTAGAAAAGATAGCAAGGACCTTAAGTGAGCTTCTTTCATTCTTTTTCTTGCTTTTTCCTTATGTAGTGCAGAAAGTCAAACAGTTTGGCCAACAGTTTGACTTTCGGTTTTGACCATCAATTGGTCAAGTAAAAGTTCAATTGAACTTTGAAACGTGATTGTAATCACGATAGTTATAATCCTTCGCGGTTAGGGCTGCTGATTACCACGTTAGCTAGTTGTAGTGTCGAGTCAAAGTTTCGGTCAAAATGCGTTTTAGCACGCATTTTGCCTCGGAACTACTTTAGGGTATCAAAACACTTTGTTTTGATACCAAATCAGTAGGTTAGACATGTTTTGACATGTCTAACTCGACACTATTAGTTTGTGCTTGTTTAGGGTCGCAAGGTAAGCGGTCTAAACAACCGCTTAGACTTTCGAACCCGAACCGTTTGGTCGATCTTTAGGATCCGACCAAGCTTAGTTAGTGATCATAGTTTCATAGGGAATAACCACTGAGGTTATACCATATGATCACATAGGATTGGTTAGTCATATGCTTGTTAGCTTGTATGCCCATAGGAAATGACCAAAATGCCCTTTTGAAGCATAAATCCGTATTTTGACTATGTGAACATAATTTTGACATGTAATCTGATTTAGTAACATGTTTAGGGATAATTGGGCATGTAAGACTTGACATAGCACATAGTTAACCATCCGGACATAGTTTTACGCTAAAGACGCATTATAGTGACTTATGTTACCATAATGTGTCGAAACGGGTCAAAAGCACTTAGGTAGGCTTTCCGATCAGAATGTTGGGACTAATAAATCATACCATATGAGTTCAATTACTCATTTGATTTATAGAACCTCATTCTATCCTATCTCCCGATTTAGGAGCCGATTATTAACATAGTTACCTATACTAGGTGCCGGTTGATTCCGTGACCCTTGGAGCTTAAATTGGTCTTATTCTCAAGACTAATTAGCAATCCCAAGTGAGTACATAGTTCCCCTCTTTTACCGTTTTCAAATATTTTGGGGTGATACACATGTACATACATGTTACTTTTGTGCATTTCATGCTTTTATGACATAAACATGCTAGTTTCACCTAGTACATATATAGTACATGCTTTCCATTGTGTTTTGCTATGTATGTCAAGCATGCTAGCACATTGATTTGTTACACATTTGTTGCATATGTTTACTTAGCATATGTAGCACATTGTTTTACATGACGTTTCTGCTATGTATGTTTACTGAGCATGCTAGCACATTGCTTTTACATGAACATTTCTACTAGGCATGTTTACTTAGCATTCCTAGTACATGGTTTTCACATGCTACATTGGTTATGACATTTGGTATGTTCAATCGGGACAATAATACATTCATTAACATTAGCTACGCCGCTCGGACTTATGTAATGGTACCATAGGAATTGACAACTCCCGTTTCCGACTTCCTGGGTTTGTTTGGAAGTTGGGGATGACAGAATCCGATTACATAACTTTAGATGAACCTTTAATTCGTTTAAGGGTTTGTCGCCACAGTCTCAAGGCTTGAATGTATGCGATTAACATTACTGCATAAATGTTTGTAATCATAAAGCATTGTTTTTCTGCAAAGCATAACATTTGATTTAAACTTAGGTTTATTCAAAAACATGTTTTGTACATTTTCTATGGGGTTGAGTAACTTCTAGTTATTCACCATACATGACATTTGTTTTCACATTAGACATCATTACATAGTTAAGTAGAGGATTTCCTACTTGCTATGCATTTCATTGGTTTTACATGATACACATGACATTGTACATGGTTTACACATACACATATTGACATGGAACAAGACATTTTGGTTGGTTATTGATAAGTGACTTATGTAACGGGGCTATGTGTTATATGATAAAAGCATGGTGGATACGTCGCTGGTACTTCCTATATATAAGTGCTTTTATCGTATTATACATCGTTGCGTTATATAAACCACTTGGGCAACACATGAAACATTTCATACATAAACATGACATTGTTTTACAAATTACATATTTTATACAAATTCACTTTTACTTGGTTATTCATTTAACCATGCATTATCATTTCATCATCATTTGATTTTCATTGATTTTCACATGGTTTTACAAAGGAAAACATTTTACAAGGTTCATGACTACATTTTATTAAACTCTCCTTTCAAATACAAGTCATGAATCTGCATAAACAAAACCTATGTATCTCACAGGCATTTTTATGCTAACGTACCTACTTTTACATGTGTTTCAGGTGCTAATGCATGATGATGCTTGTGCTTCACTTAGGCGGACTCGGGCCTTAGTGACTTAAAAGACAGTTATTATGTTTGTTTAGTTTGAACTCAAAGACAATGTAACTTTAAATTTTAATAATACATAACTTTATTTGCCATGGTTGTTGAAACAATAATTCTGTCGCCACTCACCTCCCCGGCGTTTCCGCCGCGGTTTGTTGTTTTACGCGGCCGGGGTGTGACAGAAGAGTTGGTATCAGAGCCAATGGTTATAGGGAATTAGGTTATTAGCAATGTTTTGACCTAGACTATAACTTTCTAGGACCCTAACACAAGTTTACTTGTGTTTAGATTTTAAAACAATACCCGTCACCTATCCTTAGGTGATTACCAAAACTTGAACACAATATTCCAAAACGATTTTGAAATCAATCACCTATCCTTGGATGATTTCTTTCGGCCTTGTGCCTTCCAATTTTTCAAAATCTCGTCAAAGTTTTGGGTCTAAATAATGTGAACACGTGCAAACTGGAAGAGTGAATGCCTGTACCCTGAGTTTTCTGTCTAAGGCTAGAGTGTTCGTACAAATCCGCAGTATCGGACCAGTCACTCTTACCTGGGAACTCTTGGGGTGAGTGTTCACTTATAGGCGAGCATGTCTTCGCGATACATTATTATGACTCATTTACTTTGATTTGTCACTGTGTGTTGTTTGTTTGCTTTGTGGTAACAAACAAATGACCACCTTCCTGGCTTTTTGTCAATTTTATTTTATCTCATTTTCATCACATCATCTCACTCGTTTTCTCTCATGTTTCCTCTTTTAGAATGCCTCCTCGACGTAACGTTCCTCAACCTGATGCCGAACTGGCAGCTATTATAGCACAGCAGATGGCTGCTATGCTACCCGGTCTCATAACTCAAATAAACCAAGCCACCAATAACAATGTTAATGCACCTGCTCCGTGCAACTTTAAACAGTTTAACTCGGCTAAACCGCTCAAGTTTAGTGGTACTGAAGGAGCAACTGGGCTTCTCCAGTGGTTTGAGAGTCTTGAGAGCACGTTTCGCCATGTTCAGTGTCCGAACAACCGTAAGGTCGAGTTTGCTTCGAGTGTATTCCAGAAGAGGGCTCTTACCTGGTGGAATGGGGTAATGAGAGATAGAGGTGCTGATGTTGCTTTGGGTCAGACTTGGGAGGAACTCAGGACTTTCATGATGAGAGAATTTTGTCCTCGACATGAGCAGAGGGCACTCGAAGATGAGTTCAATGATCTGAAGCAAGTCAGTGGTGAACACCGGGCTTACACTGACAGATATGAGGAGTTAAGCTTGCTCTGTCCGACTATGGTCACGCCTTTGGATAAGGCTATTGAGAGGTATATAGACGGTTTGCCAGATCCTGTTCAGGATATTGTAACTGGCAGTCACCCTACTACCGTCCGACAGGCCATTGAGCTAGCTGCTACCCTTACTGAATCCCAAATCAAGAAGGGTAAACTCCACAGGAAAGGTGACAAGAAGCAGAAACAGTCTGATAGCGCCAAGGAGAGTAAGGGCAAGAAGGCTGCTGAGTCTTCAAAGAAATCTAGGAAGCGTAAGGCTTCCAAGAATTTCGCGGTCACTGCTCAGACTAACCAGGCTGCTACCAATCAGGCAGCACAGAATCAGGCTGCACAACCTGCTGCCAAGAGGCAGTATGCGGGAAACGCACCTCTGTGCAACAGATGTAACAGCCACCACCAGCCACAGATGCAATGTCGTATCTGCACGAATTGTGGCAAGTCTGGTCATCTTGCAAACACCTGCCGCTTTGCTCCTAATCAGAATCAGGCAGCTCAAAACCCAGCAGTGCAAAACCCTGCCCAGAATCCTGCACGACCTCACTTTCCGCCTGGTTCATGTTTCAACTGTGGGGATCTGACCCACTATAGGAACAATTGCCCGAGGTTGGTAAATGCAAATCATGCACCAGCTCGTGGTAGAGCTTTTAATCTGAATGCAAATGAGGCGCGTGCGGATAACGAAGTGGTGAACGGTACGTTCCTTGTTAACAACCATCCTGCTTCTGTTCTATTTGATTCGGGTGCCGATAAGAGTTTTGTGTCCTTAGCATTTGAGCCTTTGCTTGCGATGACTAGAACAAAACTAGGAAAGCCCTTGACAGTAGAAGTAGCTAGTGGTGAACTTGTTGTCCTCGACTCGGTTCTTCGAAATTGCCAGTTGAATCTCGATAACAATCTTTTCCCTATCGACCTCACACCAATGCAACTTGGGAGCTTCGACATTATAGTAGGAATGGATTGGTTATCCAAGTACCATGCAGAGGTGGTATGTTTTGAGAAGTTGGTTCGTATACCGCTTTCGACTGGTGAGATCTTAGAAGTTCATGGGGAGAAACCTGTTAAACTCATGTCATGTACCCAAGCCCGCAAATATCTACGCAAGAAATATGTTGCTTTCTTAGCACATGTCGTAGAGGATAAAGGTAAGGGTAAGACAATCCAAGATATCCCTGTTGTTCGGAATTATCCAGAGGTATTTCCTGAAGAATTACCTGGTTTACCCCCTGTGCGCCAAGTTGAGTTCCGCATTGATCTTGTACCTGGTGCAAATCCCACTGCTAAATCACATTATCGTCTTGCACCGTCTGAGATGCAAGAGTTGTCTAAGCAGCTTCAGGAGCTATCTGACAAAGGATTCATCCGTCCAAGCTTTTCACCTTGGGGTGCTCCTATCCTATTTGTGAAAAAGAAAGATGGATCTTTTAGGATGTGTATCGATTACCGTGAGCTTAACAAGCTTACCATCAAGAATCGATATCCCCTACCTCGCATTGATGATCTCTTTGATCAGCTACAGGGTGCTACATGCTTTTCAAAGATTGATCTACGTTCTGGGTATCATCAACTTCGAGTTCTCGAAGAAGATATTCCCATGACAGCTTTCCGTACTCGATATGGTCATTATGAGTTTACTGTTATGCCTTTCGGTTTAACAAATGCTCCTGCTGTTTTCATGGACTTGATGAATAGGGTTTGTAAGCCTTATTTGGACAAGTTCATTATCGTCTTCATTGATGATATTTTGATCTATTCTAAGACTCGAGCTGATCATGAACAACATCTTCGTCTTACAATGGAGCTCCTAAAGAAAGAACAGCTTTTCGCCAAATTCTCCAAGTGCGAATTCTAGCTTAAGGAAGTCCAATTTTTGGGGCACATCGTCAACGAACAAGGTATTCATGTAGATCCCGCCAAAATCAGTGCGATTAAGGACTGGGATACTCCTACTACTCCTACCGAGGTTCGTTCATTTCTTGGTCTAGCGGGTTACTACCGCTGTTTCATAGAAAACTTCTCCAAGATTGCGGTTCCTCTCACTGCTTTAACTCAGAAAGGCAAACCTTTTGAGTGGGGATCCAAACAGGAAGAAGCTTTCCAGACCTTGAAACAGAAGCTTTGTGATGCACCAATTCTATCTTTGCCCGAGGGTAACGACGACTTTGTCGTGTACTGTGATGCATCCAACTTAGGCCTAGGCTGTGTTCTTATGCAAAGAAACAAAGTTATAGCCTATGCATCAAGACAGCTGAAAGTGCACGAGAAAAACTACACAACTCATGATCTTGAGTTAGGTGCAGTAGTCTTTGCTCTCAAAATCTGGAGACACTACCTTTACGGTACAAAGTGTGTAGTGTTTACTGACCACAAGAGTCTCCAACATATCTTCAATCAGAAAGAACTAAACATGAGGCAACGACGTTGGGTTGAACTCCTAAACGACTACGACTGCAAAATTCGCTACCATCCTGGTAAAGCGAATGTCGTGGCTGACGCATTAAGTCGTAAGGAACGTGTCAAGCTTCACTGTGTTCAGGTTCGATCTGACATTCAATCTCGCATAATTCAGGCTCAACATACTTGTGTTGCACAAGACTTGATGGGTAAAGAGTTACCATGTCATACTAATCCTGAGCTTGAACTAAGAGGTTTTGGGATTTTCTATTACACGGGCCGTTTGTGGGTCCCAAGTATAGACGATCTTCGCACTTTGCTTATGGATGAAGCTCACAAGTCTCGTTATTCTATTCATCCTGGTGCAGACAAAATGTATAAGGATCTTCGAACCCAGTACTGGTGGCCGGGTATGAAGAAAGACATTGCCTTATATGTTTCAAAATGCCTTACTTGTCTTAAGGTTAAGGCAGAACATCAACATCCCTCTGGATTATTAGAGCAACCAGAGATTCCGGTTTGGAAATGGGAAAACATTTATATGGATCTCATTACCAAATTACCGCGCACTAAGAAGGGTCATGACGCCATTTGGGTTGTTGTTGATCGTCTTACAAAGTCAGCACACTTCTTGCCAATCCGTGAGAGTCTATCTGCTGACGATCTTGCCAAGATATATGTTGATGAGATTGTATCTCGACATGGTGTTCCTTTGAACATTATATCAGACAGAGATGCTCGATTCTCGTCACGCTTTTGGAGAACCATGCAATCTGCCATGGGTACTCAACTTCATTTAAGCTCAGCATACCATCCGCAGACAGATGGTCAATCTGAGAGAACAATCCAGACACTGGAGGATATGCTTAGAGCGTGTGTGATTGACTTTGGTGGTAGTTGGGATTCGCATCTACCTTTGATCGAATTCTCTTACAACAACAGTTATCACTCTAGCATCAATATGGCTCCTTTTGAAGCTTTATACGGTCGAAAATGTCGTTCACCGGTCTGCTGGAATGAGATAGGTGAAGCTCAGCTTACTGGACCTGAACTCATTCTAGAGACTACAGATAAGGTCAAGAAGATTCGTGAAAACCTTCAGACAGCTAGAAGCCGTCAGAAGTGTTACGCGGATCGACGACGCAAGCCCTTGGAATTCCAAGTTGGTGATCACGTCCTACTCAAGGTATCCCCCTGGAAAGGTGTGATTAGATTTGGGAAGAAAGGAAAACTTGCACCTCGTTATGTTGGACCATTTAAGATCGTTGAAAGAATCGGAAAAGTAGCCTACAGACTTGAGCTACCTCCTGAACTTGGAAATGTTCATCCAACATTCCACGTGTCCAATCTCAGAAAGTGTTTAGCTGATGAGAACCTCCACATACCACTTGATGAAATTCGTGTTGATAATACAATGCACTTCGTTGAGAAACCTGTGGAGATAGTGGACCGTTCGTTTAAACAGTTGAAAGGCAAGCGGATTAAATTGGTCAAAGTTCGCTGGGAATCTAAACGTGGCCCAGAGTTTACTTGGGAACGTGAAGATCAGATGAAAGCGAAATATCCGCATCTATTCTCACAAGTTTCCTCTAAATAAATTTCGGGACGAAATTTCCTGAAGTAGGGGAGACTGTGACATCTGTGCTTGTGATATCATTTTACAAACTCTGAACAATACAATATTAATAAAACAGTGTGTTTTGATCCCAATGTTTGTCATTTATGTTTGGTTTTGTGCCCATGTTGATTTTTGATCGATTTTGAACTCTATATCGTTTTCTGGAAAGTTATACGCAAACTGAAGCATAAACACGATCAGTTTAACGCGACAAACACTCTGGAACATCATCATAAACTTAACATACCTTAAATAACCTTTACATAACTTAGAAATAAGTTTTAAAGGCTTTGGTATGGCAAAAACAAGTTTATTCGCTCTCAGGGACTATTTGCGTCAACTTGCGAAAATCTGCCGTTTCGTAAGGCAACGTACAGTCCGGAACTTGATCATAAGTTAAACATACCATAAATAACCTAAACATGGCTTAGAAATAAGCTTTGATAGGTTCGGTGTGCGAAAACATGCTTATATGATCTTACAGGGACTAAAAGTGTCAAAAATGGCGTAAGTTTGCATTTTCGCGCGTATCTTACGTTCTGGACACATCTGGACATCCAAAATTTTTGTACACACTAAAATATTTTTATTTTAGTGATCGGCATGCAAAAATTCCATTCTTCGCTTAATTTGGATCGGTTTTGCGTTCGTTACGACTTCCGTCGTAATTAACCGAACAACGCAATTTTACGATCAAACGAACCGACATCCGAGATGTTTTTGAGCATGTTTTGAGTCCCCTATACTTTAACTTCATTTTAGAGCCTTGCAATGAGGTTAACGGAGGTTAAAAACGTCAAAAACAAGCTTAAACACGTGCAGGGACCATTTCTGCCATTTTTTGAAACTTTGTTGAACCTGATACATGGTAGCGTAGCGCGAGCACCTACTGCCTATGCCGTCGCGCTACGCGAGCATCACATCTGAGCAGAAAGTGTGTTTTCAGCAACAGTTTGTAAATTCAGGGGCCAATCTTGCAATTTCTTTGTGTGGTAACCAAGTTACCACCTCTCCAAGGCTTTGCACCTGCTCCTAACAAATGTATGGTTGTGATTTCATGCTTAATGGCTAAGAAAAACACTTGGAGTGATCTTGTTCTTCATGTCCAACTATAAATACCATGCTCCATCAACTCATTTCTTTGCTCATTCACTCATTCCTCTCTTCACATCTGCTTTGGAGCTCTCTCTCAAGCATTTGGGACTTTGTCTTCTTGTAGAAAAGATAGCAAGGACCTTAAGTGAGCTTCTTTCATTCTTTTTCTTTCTTTTTCCTTATGTAGTGCAGAAAGTCAAACAGTTTGGCCAACAATTTGACTTTCGGTTTTGACCATCAATTGGTCAAGTCAAAGTTCAATTGAACTTTGAAACGTGATTGTAATCACGATAGTTATAATCCTTCGCGGTTATGGCTGCTGATTACCACGTTAGCTAGTTGTAGTGTCGAGTCAAAGTTTCGGTCAAAATGCGTTTTAGCACGCATTTTGCCTCGGAACTACTTTAGGGTATCAAAACACTTTGTTTTGATACCAAATCAGTAGGTTAGACATGTTTTGACATGTCTAACTCGACACTATTAGTTTGTGCTTGTTTAGGGTCGCAAGGTAAGCGGTCTAAACAACTGCTTAGACTTTCGAACCCGACCCGTTTGGTCGATCTTTAGGATCCGACCAAGCTTAGTTAGTGATCATAGTTTCATAGGGAATAACCACTGAGGTTATACCATATGATCACATAGGATTGGTTAGTCATATGCTTGTTAGCTTGTATGCCCATAGGAAATGACCAAAATGCCCTTTTGAAGCATAAATCCGTATTTTGACTATGTGAACATAATTTTGACATGTAATCTGATTTAGTAACATGTTTAGGGATAATTGGGCATGTAAGACTTGACATAGCACATAGTTAACCATCCGGACATAGTTTTACGCTAACGACGCATTATAGTGACTTATGTTACCATAATGTGTCGAAACGGGTCAAAAGCACTTAGGTAGGCTTTCCGATCAGAATGTTGGGACTAATAAATCATACCATATGAGTTCAATTACTCATTTGATTTATAGAACCTCATTCTATCCTATCTCCCGATTTAGGAGCCGATTATTAACATAGTTACCTATACTAGGTGCCGGTTGATTCCGTGACCCTTGGAGCTTAAATTGGTCTTATTCTCAAGACTAATTAGCAATCCCAAGTGAGTACATAGTTCCCCTCTTTTACCGTTTTCAAATATTTTGGGGTGATACACATGTACATACATGTTACTTTTGTGCATTTCATGCTTTTATGACATAAACATGCTAGTTTCACCTAGTACATATATAGTACATGCTTTCCATTGTGTTTTGCTATGTATGTCAAGCATGCTAGCACATTGATTTGTTACACATTTGTTGCATATGTTTACTTAGCATATGTAGCACATTGTTTTACATGACGTTTCTGCTATGTATGTTTACTGAGCATGCTAGCACATTGCTTTTACATGAACATTTCTACTAGGCATGTTTACTTAGCATTCCTAGTACATGGTTTTCACATGCTACATTGGTTATGACATTTGGTATGTTCAATCGGGACAATAATACATTCATTAACATTAGCTACGCCGCTCGGACTTATGTAATGGTACTATAGGAATTGACAACTCCCGTTTCCGACTTCTTGGGTTTGTTTGGAAGTTGGGGATGACAGAATCCGATTACATAACTTTAGATGAACCTTTACTTCGTTTAAGGGTTTGTCGCCACAGTCTCAAGGCTTGAATGTATGCGATTAACATTACTGCATAAATGTTTGTAATCATAAAGCATTGTTTTTCTGCAAAGCATAACATTTGATTTAAACTTAGGTTTATTCAAAAACATGTTTTGTACATTTTCTATGGGGTTGAGTAACTTCTAGTTATTCACCATACATGACATTTGTTTTCACATTAGACATCATTACATAGTTAAGTAGAGGATTTCCTACTTGCTATGCATTTCATTGGTTTTACATGATACACATGACATTGTACATGGTTTACACATACACATATTGACATGGAACAAGACATTTTGGTTGGTTATTGATAAGTGACTTATGTAACGGGGCTATGTGTTATATGATAAAAGCATTGTGGATACGCCGCTGGTACTTCCTATATATAAGTGCTTTTATCGTATTATACATCGTTGCATTATATAAACCACTTGGGCAACACATGAAACATTTCATACATAAACATGACATTGTTTTACAAATTACATATTTTATACAAATTCACTTTTACTTGGTTATTCATTTAACCATGCATTATCATTTCATCATCATTTGATTTTCATTGATTTTCACATGGTTTTACAAAGGAAAACATTTTACAAGGTTCATGACTACATTTTATTAAACTCTCCTTTAAAATACAAGTCATGAATCTGCATAAACAAAACCTATGTATCTCACAGGCATTTTTATGCTGACGTACCTATTTTTACATGTGTTTCAGGTGCTAATGCATGATGATGCTTGTGCTTCACTTAGGCGGACTCGGGCCTTAGTGACTTAAAAGACAGTTATTATGTTAGTTTAGTTTGAACTCAAAGACAATGTAACTTTAAATTTTAATAATACATAACTTTATTTGCCATGGTTGTTGAAACAATAATTTTGTCGCCACTCACCTCCCCGGCGTTTCCGCCGCGGTTTGTTGTTTTACGCGGCCGGGGTGTGACACAGATGATGTAAACACAACATCAATACTTTCGGGAAGATTGAACGACGACTCTGACTCCCACTGTAAATTTGTAGCCTTTTTGACTCTTTCATCGTTAGGATGTCTAGGCAAATATCCGTTTTCCAGTGGAGGTGGACATCTATTATAACTGACACCTTGCTTCTTACCAGATGACGTCTTTTCAGTATCTTTTTTCTTGTCACTCTTCTTTTTGTCAGCAATCTTTTCTTTAGCATCAACTCCAGCTGCAATCTCCTTAGTTACATCATCCTCTTCCCATACCTTCATGCTCTCAACAGTCGGATAAATCCTGTCAATCACATATGAAGTACATGAGTAACTTTTCAACAAACGATTTACTCTTTCAGTTTCAATTCGTTGCAGCTCAAGCTTTTGTTCCAAAGCAGCACACTTCTCAATATAGTTGTTTACAACTTTCTGCTTTGTCATAAACGCTCCCTGAAGAGTCTTCATTGCTACAGCTTGTTCTTCACTCGTTTGATTGTACTGATTCATTGTCTTGTTCAGCACATCATATGACTCCTTCAGACTGTTTAAGTTGTAAATCAACGTGCTGTTCTGCTTTTTCACAATCTCACAGTTTTCACACTTCACAGAAATCTTTTTCGCATCAACACCTTCCTCAACCTTGAACTTAGGCACTTCTTTCACAGTTTGCCTTTTCACCACCGGCACTTCTTCATCATCACTACTCACCGGCGTCTTGATCTTCTTCTTTTTCTTCTCCTTCTTGACTTTTTCGTCTTCGCTATCACTCTCAGCAAGTAACTTCATATCTTCTCTGTAATTTCTCGCCCAATACTCTGTATCATCATCACTATCATCTACAATCTTTGCTGTAAATGCAGTGTAAGTTGTGGTTTGATCAGGAACATAATCATCCCAAGTAAAATTTGCCCAGCTAAAACCTTCTGCAAGCTTTTCATCTTCTTGATCAATCAAACAAGCTTTTCCATTTTCTGGAATGTAATTATCCCAGGTAAATGATTGCTTTTGATTTGGATTAACCACACAAGCTCTTTTTCCGGTATCTTCAATCACATCTCTTCCGTGTGCAGTCTGAGCTTGATGTTTTTGTTGTTGAGATGATTGACCAACTTGGTGATAAATGGCTTTGCGATAGTAATCGTTGTTGTTGTTGAACGGATTTTGAGCTCCACTTGCTTCTCGGTTTGTGCACTCCCTCTTGAAGTGTCCTTTTTCCCTGCACCGAAAACAAGTGACTTTAGACTTGTCAAAACCTAAAGTAGAAACATTAGCATCATGAAGATCATCTCTCCCCGTGATTTGTTTAAACTTCTTAGCTCTCCGTAAAACACTAGCCAAACACCACTTTATATCCATCAATTCCATCTCTTCAGCATCTATCTGGTCGTAGTCTTCTTTGGTTAGCATTGGATTGCCGATACGACCTGCAACAAAACAAGTGTAAGATTCCAAAACCATTCCTAATAAAGACATTTGGTTTTTGGCAATTTCTTCAGAATAATCTTGATCATTCTCAAGATTCAATACAATGTTGCACTGTAATCTTCTTCAGTTTTTAGTTGCTGAGATATTTGGATCAAATGATGGAAATGAAGTAAAACTGGTCTTGCTGCTTGATCCAGATGATGGGCTTTCAGATAAGCTCTTGGCACTCATACCAGTCACAATTTTTGGAGATAAATTCGACGATTTCTCATTTACCCCAGCTTTATAATATAACCCGATGTCTTGTTCACCATCGAAATCTTTCATTCTAATCACTTTTCTCTGTTCCATTTCTTGAGCTTCGATCTTTTCGATGAACTTACTGAGCGTCAGATTGCTAAAACCTTTCTTGTTTCTGAGCATCATCAGCTATGTGCCCCAACTCCATATGGCAACGCATCAGCAAGTTTGTCGATCAACTCTTCATTACTCTTTTCAATACTCAACCTTTTCATATTCGCAAGCAGATTACAATAACGTTCAATAATTTCTCTCGTGCTCTCATTCTTCAATCCACGGAATAAATCGAATTCTTTCTTCAGAAGTGACTTTTTACTCTTGACCATCTCCTCACTTCCTCTAAACTTCGAACGTAACGCTTTCCAGATCGAGTACGACGTTCCATTGTGCTATAGAAGAACCATGATATCTTCCTTCACTGCCTGTTGAAGAAGACTAAGCATCATTTTCTCGTCTTTGTACTTTTTTCGAGCATCAGCAGTAAGATCTTTGATTGGAACGGGTTCTTCATCATCGTTCAATGGTCGAACATATTTTGTTTCCACACATTCCCAAGCGTCAAGATAATTCGCTTGCACCCAATTTTCAAACCGACCTTCCCAACCCTTGTATTCTTCGATGTTCATTAACTTGGGAGGTTTTTGCATCGTCCCGGTTTCATTTTCCAGCATTGTGGTTTGAATAGCGGTGATTGGGGTACTAGGAGTAGCAAACGCGTTATAGAAATCCTCGTCCATTTTCAAATTTTTTGAAAAATATTTCAAACAGCCTTAAAAGCGAACAAGAGATGTCAACAGTACACAAATACGGACTAGATAATCACAATGTCACAAAGGCGGTCCAATAAGATCATATAAGCGAACCAGATCATATAAGCGGTCCAATAAGTATGTCAAATAAGCGGTCCAATAACTGTTCGTTCGAGCGATTCAGAGTTGATGTTATACGAGCGGTTCACAACTTGTTTTACGAGCGGACCAGGTAACCGACCGAATGGGCGGTCCAAAATGATGATGTAAGAGCGGTCCAACTATGTGTGTATAAGCGGTCTAGAACAACTAATTACGAGGGGTCCAGAAGTGTTCATAAAAGCGAACACAATTCGGACATCATTATGATCCACTTTTTCTGCGAATTTCGACACAAAACTTTCAAGGGTTTATCTCTATGTAGTTGCGCACAATCCCTGAGATTTTCAGCAAATTTCGACCGTTGAAAATGTCTGAATCTGGAAAAGAAGGTGTAGAAGATATAATTTTTGACGATTTCCAGCTATTCTCTGTAGAACTCCTCCTCCTGAAGCTCTGATACCACTTGTAGGATTGTTTGGCGACCCGAATGAGTCGATCAGAGGCGTTTTCGTCAATTACAGGTGCGGAATAACAAGTAATCAACGTAGGAATAGCTTGCAATACACTTTAAACACTTTCTGTATTGATTTGACGGTAAATACACTCAGTTCTTGATCCGGCAACACTTCGGTACGAGATTCAACCAACTGTTACAACTGAAATCGCTCATGGACTATATATAGTAGTCTGGAACCGCTTATTGGACAGGCCCAATAAGCGGCCCACACATGACACATGAGCGGTCCAAATAGTTGTCACTCGAGCGGCCCAACCAACTAGTCATACGAGCGGTCCACTAGCATGTCCATTCGAGCGATCCTAAAACTCTAATGGACTATGAGCGATCCAAACAACCTAAATCTATACATTTTCACATTTTCTCGAATATTGTGCCCAGATCTAACATCTAAGACTTATGACTCGATACAAGACGTAATCAGCAGATGTAGTGCACCAACATTTAGTCATGAAGTATTTATTGTTAGGAACAAATAACACTTTATATGACATGCTTAAAGTGTTCAAGATCACTTACTAACTAGTTTGTATAAGTAACTTGACTAACGGGTCAAACGGTTAGTGAATGGAAAGAATTATGGAAAAAGAAAAAAAAATAGTTGTTGAATAAATAGCATACTTTGGTGAATAAGTGTGTAAATCCATAAGGTGTGATGGCCATGCTAATGGTTGACTAATCTAATCATCTTGTGGATATGATATGGTAGTTTGACTCTGACAAGCTAGGTAGGAGCTTGGAAATGAACGGGTCAAATGGATACAAGTTCAAGTATGAAGCTCGCAAGGATGCAAGGTAAGTATAGCTTACACTAGTCATATATTTTAGAATGTTCTTTTGTCGTATTGATTACAAGTAAGACAAATGGGAATTTGAGATATGGTGTTCCGGCGTGTGGTCGTACGGAACAAGATAACCAATTAGGATAAGAGACCGTATTGATGGTAAAAAGAAAATGAGTTAAATCGGTGATTCGATCATATTATGATGAATTAAACAACTACTTTTAAAGGTTACCATATAAGGTAAACCATGATAACCAATAAGGGTAAAAATTGTAATTCGGTCACTTGTTGATAATAATTGTTCATTTTGAAATGCACGTATTTCGTAAGCCTTAATAGGCCAAAAAGCGTTAAGAGGTGAATTACAATTAAAAATGATCGTGCGGTGTAAATCGGAGCGAGTCGTGTAGACGAGATGGCAAAAAGCTTCATCTCGCCTATATAATCGGTCATCTAGACCAAACGGGTCAAAAGGTGAAAATATCACTCTTTGACAATATCGACTAATGATTTGTTGAGTTGTATGATCACAGAAATAGTTATCGAGTGGATAATTACATCGCTACACTTAGCGGCTATTGAGGCAAGGTATTTAAATGGGTCAATATAATGATCCGAGCCAGGTACGCATAATAAATTAACTCTCATTTAAACGTAAGGTTTAACGAGAGTTAATCGGACTCTAAAATAGATTTCGGTTACTTTAATAGGTAAACCGAATGTTACGAACGATGGTCATTACGTTTGAAAGGTCTAATAACCTTTCAAACAAAATCATAGTTAAGAAGAAGGCTTATGGGTCAAACTTGTTTACAAAAATCTTTCATCGTTAATGAAGGGCCAAAATGGACCAAAACGTCCTTATAAGTCCAACTGAGCAAACAACCCCTAAAGGTTGTTTGGAAACGAGTTTTATGGTTAGACAAATACTTAGGACAAATATAGAAGAGATGTAATACCTTAGCCAAATGGCTCTATTTGAGTCTTGCCGTAAATAATGAGTTGAAGTGTAAAAACTCGGTTTATATAGTTTATCATAGTAAACCCACAATCAATTCAGCCATGGTGGAAAATTATATGATAAGAAACGTGGTAATGCAAAGCATGAAGAACATGCAGCAGCTACCGTAAGTTACGGTAGCTACCGTAACTTACGGTAGCAACTAAAGTTGTTACGCTGAAGATGTACTGCCTTACGGCAGCCCCTGAATGCCCAGTGGCTACCGTAACTTACGGTGGCTACCGTAAGTTACGGTAGCGCCCAGCTATTTTTGTTGAATTTCGTTTCGTGTACCCGTTTAGTATGACTAAATCATTTCATGTTTATGAAATGTAGGTACATTTTGATGCCGGAAGACGATCAAGCTTAACGAAGAACCGAACACGATAAAGATACATGCTTCCGCAAGTTGTCGCCGTTTTACATTTCAAATGACGAATTTAATTACACTAAGTTGTTTTACTTTCAAGTCTAGAAAAGTTTTAATAAACCCGTATTTGAGCAAGAATGTTTAAATCTAAATACTCATTAAATTTGTAATTATAACCTGGTTGTTACAAGTTGGTAATCAGAGCTCAAGGTTAAAAGAATAAAGTGTTCGGTTCGAGGCTTGATCGCAAATCCGGTAAGTATAATGATTTAGTATGATTAAAGTATTGAGAACAACACACATGGTTATCGTGCAATACACGTTACACCAATAAAAACGATATAGAATAGATTTAGTCAACGAGATTACACGCATTGATGCGTATAGTAGAACAGTCTTATATTATAATATGGGCATCCATTAATGTCGAAATTACTAACTGTTGTAAATGTTCTAGTTGAAGGACACTCGCATCTAAATATAGCGGGAGTCTAACAAATTGCGGACTTGACGGAGGAACGGTCCAAAGTACGACAAGTAGAACATACTCACCAAGGACCTAAATCACGTAGTGATCGCGAACAAGGCTAATGGCAAGAGAAGCCCGTTAGGGCAAGCATTACCAGGTGCACATTTTAAATTTAATTGCACAAATAGTAATATGCAACAAATACGTAGAGATTGAAAGTTGCATATGTAGATTAAAAACTTGGAAAAACCCGGATAGAAAATCTATCCGGGATATTGTTTCCAAGAGAAATAAATAGAGGTGTTACTTACATTGGGCGTGACGTGAAAGTTATAAAAGGGGCATGTATGTCATGTGTTGATCGCCTACTCTGGCCAAGTAGGTAGTGAACACATGATATCATGAACTTTTTATGATGGACACGCTTACACCCGATGTAGTAAGGACGGGGCGAGTGGGACAAATTAAAAAGTACCCAAATGAATCAGATAAGCAAAATATTTGATCATAATGTAAACGCACAGCCGAGTGACGGAAGCGTATTTTATAGGGATAATGAGCCCGAGAGAAGGGACAAAGAAACATGTAAAACGATTAAGGTACCCATTGGGAGGGGGTGTACTTACACTCGAACCCGGAGAATGCAAACATGTAAAACGATTAAGATATGCACTGGGAGGGGGTGTACTTACACTCTAACCCGGAAAATGCAAACATGTAAACTGATGTAGACATGTATTGGGAGGGGGTGTACTTACACTCGAACCCGAAGAATATAAACATGTAGAATGATCAAGATATGCATTGGGAGGGAGTGTACTTACGCTCGAACCCGGAAAATGCGAATATGTCTCTAAACGGGTCGTTTTTGTAAAACGTCAAACTCGAGAACAACGTCGGAACATAAAAATGAAACAAGGTCTTAATGCATACCGGGAGGGTTGCAATAATAACGACTTCAGTAAAACACCCGGTTGATGGGTAAGAATTAAACACATGCGTAGACCGAGAAACGAGAACTTGGATGGAAAGTCAAAAGACTCGGGTTTTGAGTCATGACTAAAAGACGACAAAATGACGTAAATAGAAATCTTGATAAATTATGTTCAACCATTTTTAAGTTGAACGGGTCGAATACGATATAAAGCCGGATGTCATAAGTAAGCGCAAGCCGGATAACGGTAGCGTTAAACGCAAAAGAATAATGAGCCGGTAATGGTAAAGAATCCAATATGGATATATGCAAACCAGAAAACGGTGAGCGTAAGAAAACCGACGCATAAACAACGTGAAAAGTCATAGGGTCGGGATAATGATCCAAAATAAAACGATTGTAGTTATGAACTACAGTTAAGGTTAACAGATCTGAAACTTGAAACCAAATGATTTTGTAAATATAAACAAGGTGCCTTGACACCAAACATATATTTTAAGAAATAACGTTTTCATAAACCTAAATTCTGATAGGAATTTATATAGTAAATATTAGAGATATAAGTCTTGACACTGATAAGTGCAAGACGATACATTCGAAAAGAAAGGTTTTCGATAAAGAAAGGTTGGAATAAACCTAAACATGACGTGACGCGATCACGGTCAAGAAAAGTAAGGTGAAGTAATCATATTATAACCCGAGTGATGGGTATAAAGTAACTGGACTGATAAGTCTAATTAGTAGGACCGGTTAAGGTCAAAATTCAAATTAAGAAATTGTTTAATACGTTATTCACTACGAAGAGTAACGTAGAATAAACATAATCTATAAACTTATGTGACTAAGTGGCCAACGTTTGGCGACTCGGTCAAGTAAACAACAAAGGTATATAGATACAAGGAATAAAGTGACGGCCCATGAGACCTCACTAACAGAATTACTGATTACTTATTTGGAGGGATCATAAAGCTATAAGTTCACAAACAAAGGAATTGTTGCTAAAAGTGAAAGATTTCACTAAAGACTAAACGGGCCAAAATAACGGATTCATAAAGAATCCGATGATATATGAAAGCAATGGATATCGCTAAGTTAACTAGACAAGTGAAAATAACGAGGTTACGTTATTTCAAGATTGCACTATGTCGTATGAGATACGTAGACAATTAGTAACCAAAAAGATATTACCATACTTTTCCGGTAATACTAACAATTGGTTAAAAGTATAAGTAATGTATAAAAGATTTCTCGGATCAAATGCATTGAGTTTAAACTCGATGATTTAAGTAAGAAAAGGTTTCGAGGACGAAACCTCTTTAAGGGGGGTAGACTTGTAACACCCCAAAAACGGGTTTGGTAATCAAACCACGTAAATATTAAAACGAAACGGGTTATGACTACCTCGAACCCACCAAGTAACTAAGAAAGATTTACCTAGTTAGTTAATTGTCTAAAACAATAAACGAAGCATGAATTGGTACCCTCTTTTTATAAAACTGGAACTATAGGGACCAAAAAGGAAAAATGATACAAGTTTGTGAATAAAATTAATAAAAACCAAAAACACACACACATATGTGTGTCTTGGTCGAACGTACAGGAGAGCAAAAGAGGGTTTCTCTTTGAAACCCTAAACTCACGAAATTTCAGTAAATCGAAGGGAAATCGAGCTAGAAAATTTGGGGCTTTTACTAAAATTGTGATCACCAAGCTTAGAGAATCAAGAGGTATGTCAAAAATTATATTTTGATGATACGTGTGAAATTTGATAATAATGCATGAATGTTGTTTGGATGGAATTAGAATGAAATAGTGTCTAGGAATAAACCCTAGTCATTAGATTGTTGAAATTATGCTCAATACATGAGAATTCCATAATCACCATTGAAGGTGTTAAGTGGGTGATGTAGAAGTATGAAGACACTAGGATTATGATAGTTGTACTAGTGTAATTTGAATTATCTAAAGCAATTTCAGATTTGTTGATGTTAAAGTTGATGTGAAATTACCAAATTGATGTTAACTTTGGTAAAAATATCTAGTTATGAACTAGTTAGTAAACATGTAAAATTATGCACACTAGGTGTTTGTTAAAATGCCTAAATGAAAACTAAAGTGCTGAAATAGATGATGTTTTTGATATCTCTTAGCCTACAATCACTGTGTTATAGGTTTCTAACCATTACCAAGAGTTTAATAAGGGTTATAGCCATGGAAATGGGTTACAATTGATGGTTTGGGTCGAATTTGAAAGGAACCTAAACATGATTTCCGTAGCTTTTTATATGGATTTTGACTAATCTTAAAAAAATCATATAAAATCAACCGTTTATCCGATTTGGGGTTCTATAGCTTTTCGGAAAGCTTATGAAGTAAATTTTTACTGTTTTCAATCATAAGAAACAAATGTGGTTGTTAAAGAGGTCAAAAATGTGATTAAAACTGCTGTTCAGAAAACTTAAAAGCTGATTGAAAAATGAAAATATAGTTGTTGTGCTGATTTTATAAAAATGATATATAAATCATAGAAAATTCGTTAGAAGGTGTACCTTATATGCATGCGAAGGTATTGAAGTTTTCTACGATCCATTTTTGAACATGTTAATCTAGTTCGGACTTTAAATGAGTCATAATGGTCGATTACAGCAGCTGAATAGAAAAACGTTGCACAGTAATAATGTTATTATTAATCTGGAAAAAGACATATGATTGCATATACTTGTTTAGTCATGAAGTATTTATTGTTAGGAACAAATAACACTTTATATGACATGCTTAAAGTGTTCAAGATCACTTACTAACTAGTTTGTATAAGTAACTTGACTAACGGGTCAAACGGTTAGTGAATGGAAAGAATTATGGAAAAAGAAAAAAAAATAGTTGTTGAATAAATAGCATACTTTGGTGAATAAGTGTGTGAATCCATAAGGTGTGATGGTCATGCTAATGGTTGACTAATCTAATCATCTTGTGGATATGATATGGTAGTTTGACTCTGACAAGCTAGGTAGGAGCTTGGAAATGAACGGGTCAAATGGATACAAGTTCAAGTATGAAGCTCGCAAGGATGCAAGGTAAGTATAGCTTACACTAGTCATATATTTTAGAATGTTCTTTTGTCGTATTGATTACAAGTAAGACAAATGGGAATTTGAGATATGGTGTTCCGGCGTGTGGTCGTACGGAACAAGATAACCAATTAGGATAAGAGACCGTATTGATGGTAAAAAGAAAATGAGTTAAATCGGTGATTCGATCATATTATGACGAATTAAACAAGTACTTTTAAAGGTTACTATATAAGGTAAACCATGATAACCAGTAAGGGTAAAAATTGTAATTCGGTCACTTGTTGATAATAATTGTTCATTTTGAAATGCACGTATTTCGTAAGCCTTAATAGGCCAAAAAGCGTTAAGAGGTGAATTACAATTAAAAACGATCGTGCGGTGTAAATCGGAGCGAGTCGTGTAGACGAGATGGCAAAAAGCTTCATCTCACCAATATAATCGGTCATCTAGACCAAACGTGTCAAAAGGTGAAAATATCGCTCTTTGACAATATCGACTAATGATTTGTTGAGTTGTATGATCACAGAAATAGTTATCGAGTGGATAATTACATCGCTACACTTAGCGGCTATTGAGGCAAGGTATTTAAATGGGTCAATATAATGATCCGAGCCAGGTACACATAATAAATTAACTCTCATTTAAACGTAAGGTTTAACGAGAGTTAATCGGAGTCTAAAATAGATTTCGGTTACTTTAATAGGTAAACCGAATGTTACGAACGATGGTCATTACGTTTGAAAGGTCTAATAACCTTTCAAACAAAATCATAGTTAAGAAGAAGGCTTATGGGTCAAACTTGTTTACAAAAATCTTTCATCGTTAATGAAGGGCCAAAATGGACCAAAACGTCCTTATAAGTCCAACTGAGCAAACAACCCCTAAAGGTTGTTTGGAAACGAGTTTTATGGTTAGACAAATACTTAGGACAAATATAGAAGTTGAAAGATGTAATACCTTAGCCAAATGGCTCTATTTGAGTCTTGCCGTAAATAACGAGTTGAAGTGTAAAAACTCGTTTTATATAGTTTATCATAGTAAACCCACAATCAATTCAGCCATGGTGGAAAATTATATGATAAGAAACATGGTAATGCAAAGCATGAAGAACATGCAGCAGCTACCGTAAGTTACGCTAGCTACCGTAACTTACGGTAGCAACTAAAGTTGTTACGCTAAAGATGTACTGCCTTACGGCAGCCCCTGAATGCCCAGTGGCTACCGTAACTTACGGTGGCTACCGTAAGTTACGGTAGCGCCCAGCTATTTTTGTTGAATTTCGTTTCGTGTACCCGTTTGATTACGTTTTAAACCAAGTATGACTAAATCATTTCATGTTTATGAAATGTAGGTACATTTTGATGCTGGAAGATGATCAAGCTCAATGAAGAACCGAACACGATAAAGATACATGCTTCCGCAAGTTGTCGACGTTTTACATTTCAAACGACGAATTTAATTACACTAAGTTGTTTTACTTTCAAGTCTAGAAAAGTTTTAATAAACCCGTATTTGAGCAAGAATGTTTAAATCTAAATACTCATTAAATTTGTAATTATAACCTGGTTGTTACAGGAAATTAACCCTAAAGCAGGCTCTTGACTATGAGATGAGTCGAGAGTCTGATGGATACCCGATTCCACCAAGATTGTGTAATAATCGAAAAGAAGATCATAATTAAGTTGTAAAATGTTATAATTTCTTATAACTTTGATTCAATCTTGTTTGAGTGATGCTCCACAACAGTTTGCCTAGGTAAAACGAGTGGAAACCATCTTCGAGATGGTTAGGATCAAAGGTTTTCCAAAAAGAAAGTTTCATGATTAAAATTCAAGAAATGAAATAGAAATGTAATTGAAATGAGAAGGGGAATTCTTACAAAGCCTCTGATCGTCAACAACAATTTGAGAGAGTTTGCAAGAGAAATGGCGAATTGGAATGGAGACATAAGGCGTCTATTTATAGATTTCAGGAAAATTAGGGTTTCTTAGAGAGTTGATGAAGTCTCAAGATTATGCTGAAAGTGGTAAACGAGAGTATAAGATGACTGATGTGAAAGAGTGTCGGATTAGATCGTTGTAATACGTGAAACAAAACAAACTTAAAACACAAGGTAGTCCATTCGAACGAATGGACTTAGTCCATTCGTACGAATGGACACTTCTGCCTAGGATGGATCGACTGATTCGAGTGTGATACGAACTGATTTGTATGTTAAACAGTAAGATAAATTATTTAAACCAGGTAAGTAAAATGTTCTGATGTGATTACATATGTTAAAACAATAGGAAAATGATTCGGTGTGATAGCAGAGTCCATTCGTTCGGATGGACATAGTCCATTCGTACGGATGGGCTGTTAATGTTGTAAAATTTTAGTTTTTAACTGATTGACCTGAAATTGTTGAAGTATTTGTTTAATTTGCTTAATTCAGTAGAAAAAACCTTTAATAAATGACAAACAAGTGTGAAAACAGAATCCAAAATCAAAACAGTTTGTAGGAGAAGTCCATTCGGACGGATGGGCAAGTCCATTCGGATGGGTGGACACAGTCCATCCGTGCAGATGCGCTGTTTTTGATGAAAATCTATGTTTGATCTGTTAAATGGATCATTTCTTGATGGAAATTAACCCTAAATCAAGGTCTTAACTATGAGATGAGTCGAGAGTCTGATGGATTCCCGATTCCACCAAGATTGTTTAATAATCGAAAAGAAGATCATAATTAAGTTGTAAAATGTTATAATTTCTTATAACTTTGATTCAATCTCGTTTGAGTAATGCTCCACAACAGTTTGCCTAGGCAAAACGAGTGGAAACAATCTTCTAGATGGTTAGGATCAAAGGTTTTGCAAAAAGATTAAAGTTTCATGATTAAAATTAAAGAAATTAAATGGAAATGTAACTGAAATGAGAACGGGAATTCTTACAAAGCCTCTGATCGTCAACAGAAATTTGAGAGAGTTTGCAAGAGAAATGTGTGACACCTGTGTCACTTCAACCATCAAAAAGATACCAAACCAATGAAATATTGTATTCATACTTGGGATTTGTATAAATATGTGCATCGTTTGCACATATCAATTCTTGTTCAATTTCGAGCTTTAAATCGCTTTCTAGAAGGTTATACGCGAACTGATGCGTAAATATAACCAGCTTAATGCAACAAACACTCCGGAACAGTGACATAGGCTTAAGATACCTTAAATAACCTTTACATAACTTAGAAATAAGTTTTGGATGGTTTGGTGTGTTGAAATCAAGTTTATTCGATCGCATGGACTATTTGTGTCAAACTGCGAAAGTATGCCGATTTGCATAGTAGCAAACATTCCGGAACTTGATCATAAGTTAAATATACCTTAAATATCCTTTGCATAGCTTAGAAATAGGATTTGTGGGGTACGGTATGCTAAAATAAACTTTATTGATCAATAGGGACTAAAAAGCGTCAAAAAGTGCATAAGTTTGCATTTTCGCGCATATCTTACGTTCTGAATATATCCGGACATCCAAAAATGTATGTAATCATTAAAATATTTTATTTTAGTGATTGGCATGATAAAATTCCATTCGTCGCGTAATGTAGATCACTTTTGCGTTCGTTACAATTTCCGTCGTAATTAACCGAACAACGCAACCGTACGACCAAACGACCTGACATCCGATATATTTTTGAGCACATTTCAAGTTCCCTATACTTTAACTTCATTTTATAGCCTTGAAATGGGGTTAACGGGGCTTAAAAGTGCCAAAAAATCAAGTTTTACAAGTGCAGGGACCATTTTTGAAATTTCTGGCAGATACATTGAACTTGGTCCATTTTTGAGGTTTTAATGATTTTAACCAATGGTTTTGCACTCTATGGGCTGGAATTTGATGGTTTTAAGTATTCCCATGGTTTTGAAAACCATGTGCCCAAGTGGAGGGCCAAGATCGAAGCACGAAATGCGAGAAACGATCCTAACGGTTCTCCGAAATCTATATATACCCAAGCTCTCATTCCATTTTCCTCACACCTTGATTCATTTTGCTCTAAGTTAAGGTTTAAACACTTCATACCTGAGCAAACTTGGATCAAACTTCCTAGCTTGGACCCTTTGTAAGCATTCTTTCGTTCTTTTATGCGTTTTAAGCACGAAAGTCAAACAGTGTTTGACTTTCTGCTTTGACTAGGTTATGGTCTACACAAAGTTCGTTTGAACTTTGCAACGTGAGTGTAATCACGATGGTTATAGTCCCGTGTGACGATACCTACTGATTACCACGTTAACTAGGCGTAGTGACGAGTCGTAGTTTCGGCCAAAATGCGTATTCATGCGTATTTTGTAACCAAACTACTCTTGGGTATCAAAACACTTTGTTTTGATATCAAAACCTGTTTTCTAACTTAACTAAACATGTTTTAACATGTTTAGCTCGTCACTTTTTAGTCTCGTGCTTGTTTAGAGTCGTACGTCAAGCGGTCTAACCAACCGCTTAGACTTTCGAACCCGACCCATTTGGTCGATCATTAGGATCCGACCATAGTTGTTGTCACGACCCCCGACCCCATCTAGCCGGAATCGGTGCCGTGAGCAGTTCAGTGGACCGGTGATTATTTTGAAAATATTTTGCAGCGGAAATTTCATTAGGACCGTGAGTTAGGAAAAATATCAGAGTTTAGTAACACCGGATTTTATTTAAATGGATGGAATAAATTCCAAGTTTTACAAAGGTAGCTTTTAATGAAAACAATATTTCTTAAGTTGATTTAATAAATAAAATAAGCCACTTCTTGAAGTCTTTTAGTGCCGGATCCAATCCTTACTCCAATCTACTGTAATTACCTGAAACGCGTTTTAAAAAGATTTTGTCAGCGGGAAATACTGAGTGAATTATTCATTTTACTGAAAATGACACGTTTTATGATTATTCACAGTGTTAAGATCTTTTACGCATGTTTCTGATATCAACCAACTACCCACAGTATTTGTCACTCGACCAAATCTGTGACAGTGGTCATATCACCATTGGCTGCCCCAATGAATGACGTAAATCAACTAAATTAGGTTCGCCCACCTAAAATGATTTAAACTGTAATATTGTGCACAATACCTCACATACTGGCTGTAATTTGGTGATTACATCAACTTAATCACTGGTATTATAATCTCGGAAAATGAATTTGGAGTATTGTAAAATAGTTAATAACTCACAAACGGTGAGAAAAGAATTTATAAAAGAAGAATAACTCACAAATCATCATGCAGGATTGAGTTAACAAACTTCTTGATTCTACTTCTTTCGATAATTAGGCATGTACTTTATTATTCTGGATCTTCTGATGATTTAATAGTTTGTTTGATTGTAAGGGTGTAGTTGGGAGTGTTTTTGGTGGTTTAACAGAATAGAATACGTGTTGGTGTAAAACCCAAATCAAACCTTAACGGTAGTCATGAGATTCGAACCTTAACGAATTTCACAAAAAACCGGGTTAATGATCAATACAGCAGTTACGATAATTTCCCGAGATCAAATTCTCACAATGAATGACCAAGTGCAATACTTCAACTCATTTATCAAAATGACAAACGACAAAGTATAGTACTTCAACTCGTATATCGAATTATCGACAACGACAAAGTACATTGCTTCGGCTCATTTATCGGATTACCGACAAACGATAAAGCATAGCCCAATGTGGGCGGCACTTAGGCATTCTTTGGATATATTGATCACTCGAAAAATGAATCGTAATAGCGATTGAGTGATTATTGGTTAGAACACCAACGTATAGAGAGAAGAAGAAGAGAAATGAGCAAAGAAAAATGAATCCTAAGCTTCTTATTTATAGCAAGCAGGCAGGCAGCTCAATTTCATATTCTGGTCGATGTGGGATTCTAGTGACGTGCTTGCTAGCTAGCTTGACGTGCTAGCTAGCTAGCTTAGTTATTTTATTTCAGCTGCTTAACTCGCTTTTCTTGTATAACTTTTAAAATATAACGTTTTATAAAACGACGAATATGTCTTTAGAACGAGCATATTTTTATCTACGTTTTAACCTAAGTTTTATTAAAAACGGAGTAAGGAAAAAAATAATATATTTTATTATTAATATTAAACGTTCTTATACGACCTCATATATATCTATTTTTAATAGACCTTACTTAGCTTAATTAATCTTGTTAGCTTAATTAATATTGATTAACTGATTAATTAATCATACTAAACTTAATTAGGGTTTCCTTATTGCATAATTATCATACTAAATATTAATTTTAGTGAGGGTTGTTACATTCTCCCCACCTTAATAAAAATCTCGTCATCGAGATTTAAACTATGATATTTTCTTGGGGTTATGTTTCTTCTTTTAATTAAGAGGAATAATGTAGCGTTGAATGGAATCAAAAGATATTTTGAGGGGTATGGACATTTTAAAAATAAAAATGATTTGTTAATGATTACCCGAAAATCAATATTGTTTACTTAAATGGTAATAGATAACAGGATTTAGTGTATTGTAATCTGAGTACATAATTTTACCAAAATAATGACGAATCAAACGAATGACTCATGAATAGGGTTTAACACATGCTACAACTCTATTCGGATGCTACAAAGCGTTGGTAATGATTTGAAAGAATTCAATAATGATGACCGAATAAATTCACCGTTTTCGAAATTGTGAGTTTCAAGGAAGCGAATCTAGATATTTCAAAAATGAAATGTTCAAACGAATGAGATGAAATGGTATAGTTTTTTCAAGGTGATTGGGTTTAAGCCAAAAGATATATGATCTATAGATATTTAAAATGAATGTGAAGAACTTTTTTGGAATTAGTAAAATTCTTTGTCAGAAGAAAACTTACCTTGATTGGTACCTAAGGAAGACTTAAGATTGACCAGTTAAAAATGAAATGAAATTATGAAAATGATTCGGCAAATATTGAATTATGATATGAAAAAATCAATGTGCTGAGATGGGTGATTTGTAAGAATACATGAAAAGACAATAAAGTTAGAGTATTTTTGTCTTAATACAAAATTGTATTCAGATGATTTTAATCAAAATGTTTGATTTAAAGATAGGTGATATTTTGGTTTACTAAATACCTTTTCCTTTTATGTTATCATAAAGTAGAATAATAAATAAATATAGATAGGTTTAAAATATCAAAACCCGTAATAATAATATATGTTTTATAAATAGGTTTACCCAATATCGTGGAACTCATGATTATTATTTTTAAAATCAAGTATGTTTACTATAAGATTAGGGTATCATGAAAGTAGAATAATAAATGTTTATTTTAATATCGAGCATACTTAAATATTGGCTTGCGTAAATGACATTTGATATTTTAATATGTACATATTATAAAGGAATATTTCTATAAGTATTTAATAGTTGTGAAATATTAACCAAAAGTTTATTTATAACATGTCTTGCTTATGAATATTTAGGCGATTATTTAGATAATTTTATTCGTCTCTTTATTTGTTTTATGAAAATATGTTTTCTCTTCACAGTACGAAGTATATATATATATATATTTCTATAAAAATATTTGTATATATAATTGAAATTTACTAAATAAGTATGATGACTTAATTTATATTAAATAGTTATTATCATTGTTGGATATTGGTTAGTACTGCCTTGTTTAAGCATAGGTGATCAGTCCATGCCTAACTAAGGCTGCGCTATCCAATATCTGTCTTGATAATACCCTTAAAATAATGTTAATACCTACTGTTATTAATATTTAAATATTTACTAAAAATAACTAATTTAAACGAGATCAGCGAAATTTTCAAATGTTGTGAAAAATGTCACCACAAGGTGATTGTAATCAAATAGATGTTTTGATGAATTCGAAGACTAAACAAGCATGATATGGTTCAAGAGAATTGAAGTGCCTGTCGGGACTATTTTGAATATGATGGCTTCAATCCATCATATGGGACTTTGAATTGAATACATGATGCGAGCAGGTTCACACAATTGAACTTGGTGTAAACAAAACGAGTTCATGTATTAATAAGAAATTTTGGGATATGTTTACAACAAAAACCATGTATGCTAAAGGAAATTGAGTTTTTTTTTTTTTTTTTTTTCAAGGAACTTATTGACTCAATATCAAAGAGTCAACGTTTTGCAATAAACGTGGTTTATAAATGCAAAGATTAAGTATAGTGATATGATATTTGAACTTTTGATAAAAATAATAAATCGGAATGAAGCCCTCCAGGGGTCTTTATAAATCAAACGAACCACATGCGCAACAAACAGTGCATGTGTAAAGTGTGGATTTACCAAGAAATGAAATAGATCAATATTTGCTACTATGAAAGAAATCCTCATGGTATGATGACTATTAGAGGAAGTAAAAACACGAAAGTCAATTCTTTATAGGCAGAAGTCAGAATTGTAACGAAAGAAATATAAGAGCTTTATCTGGAATTTCGTGTGATAACTTATTTGTTTAATGACATTATCAGAGAATGTCGAATGAAGTGAAATGGAATAGGGAATGTGCAAAACTATATGACTTCTTTTGTAGTACTAATAATTATGACTCAGGTTAAACTATGTACCGATGTTTGTGAAATGTTGTTCCAACGTACCTCAGCGAGATTTTGATTGTTTTGTAAGATCATGTGGCAAAATACCGCTTTTTGATGAGTAGTACTTTTACCGACGGAATTAATATTGGTGTCATCGTGCCTAATTTATATTTTCCAAAGGTCTTGCCTTGGAAGTTGTGTGTATGATAAACTTTGACGTCTGTGGACGTATAATTTAAGTTTTATGTGTTTTCTTGTGCATTAGCACAACTTGACATGCTTCTTACTTGCGTTCATAATTTATGGCGTTAATAATTTATGGTAACGTATTGGTAATTCTTATATTTTTGATGGTGTCCCAACTTAAAGGGGTTTCCATTTATTATTGTTGCTCGAGTTACGAGGTAGATGATCAAACGAAAGAATGTTTGACATCAAAATTAAAGATATATGCGACAGATTCCTGATAAAGAAATCTATATACATATGCTTGTGCTTTATTCTTAATTGACTTTTGGAATTCCTTATAGATATACATATCTATATTATATATTTCACATGTTGTAATATACATACCTTTCATAGGGTTAAAGGTATATAATAGATTCATATTTCCAAAAACCAGTCAGATATTTGGTCATGATACTATTTAGGGAAATCTTGTTACTGGTTTGACATACCATTTATCCCGTCTTATCCGTTTCGCGCCGGAGCGGTAATTTCAGTATATCCGGACAAGCTGGAGAGTCTGCTACTCGATACCGAGTTTTGCCGGAGAAAATTTTCTATTTCCCATAAATAGTATCTTTTCAAGATTTTAAAAGTGTCTCTTTTATTAGGACTTTTACCCAGAATCAAGGAAATTTGTATTTCCATAATATATCTTTATTCGTGACCAAGTAATACTAATAAACAAGAATAAGTAGCAATTAAATGCTATTGCCTGCTAGTCGTTATTCTTATTGAATAACAATTATACTTCTTTATACTCATATAAGTAATTTTATCTTGAAGCTTATATTAAGACAAAATTCTTAAGTTCGAGTCTAAATATCATTCAGAGTGCTATCAAATAATATTAAGTTTCTAATTTTCCGTTTAAGCTTAGGTATTATTATAACACCTATTTGCATAAACAAGTGGCTTAGCTTATACTAAGGCATCTTTTCTTATGTTCAAGTCTAAATGCTATCAGATATGCTACCAGTTAAGTTAATAGTAATCTCCTAACTCTTTTATTTAAGCTTAAGTATTGTTATCACAACACTTATAGGCTTAAAATAGTGGCTTAGCTCTGATACCACCTTCTGTCACGACCCCCGACCCCATCTAGCCGGAATCGGTGTCGTGAGCAGTTCAGTGGTACCGGTGATTATTTTGAAAATATTTTGCAGCGGAAATTTCATTAGGACCGTGAGTTAGGAAAAATATCAGAGTTTAGTAACACCGGATTTTATTTAAATGGATGGAATAAATTCCAAGTTTTACAAAGGTAGCTTTTAATGAAAACAATATTTCTTAAGTTGATTTAATTAATAAAATAAGCCACTTCTTGAAGTCTTTTAGTGCCGGATCCAATCCTTACTCCAATCTACTGTAATTACCTGAAACGCATTTTAAAAAGATTTTGTCAGCGGGAAATACTGAGTGAATTATTCATTTTACTGAAAATGACACGTTTTATGATTATTCACAGTGTTAAGATCTTTTACGCATGTTTCTGATATCAACCAACTACCCACAGTATTTGTCACTCGACCGAATCTGTGACAGTGGTCATATCACCATTGGCTGCCCCAATGAATGACGTAAATCAATTAAATTAGGTTCGTCCACCTAAAATGATTTAAACTGTAATATTGTGCACAATACCCCACATACTGGCTGTAATTTGGTGATTACATCAACTTAATCACTGGTATTATAATCTCGGAAAATGAATTTGGAGTATTGTAAAATAGTTAATAACTCACAAACGGTGAGAAAAGAATTTATAAAAGAAGAATAACTCACAAATCATCATGCAGGATTGAGTTAACAAACTTCTTGATTCTACTTCTTTCGATAATTAGGCATGTACTTTATTATTCTGGATCTTCTGATGATTTAATAGTTTGTTTGATTGTAAGGGTGTAGTTGGGAGTGTTTTTGGTGGTTTAACAGAATAGAATACGTGTTGGTGTAAAACCCAAATCAAACCTTAACGGTAGTCATGAGATTCGAACCTTAACGAATTTCACAAAAAACCGGGTTAATGATCAATACAGCAGTTACGATAATTTCCCGAGATCAAATTCTCACAATGAATGACCAAGTGCAATACTTCAACTCATTTATCAAAATGACAAACGACAAAGTATAGTACTTCAACTCGTATATCGAATTATCGACAACGACAAAGTACAATGCTTCGGCTCATTTATCAGATTACCGACAAACGATAAAGCATAGCCCAATGTGGGCGGCACTTAGGCATTCTTTGGATATATTGATCACTCGAAAAATGAATCGTAATAGCGATTGAGTGATTATTGGTTAGAACACCAACGTATAGAGAGAAGAAGAAGAGAAATGAGCAAACAAAAATGAATCCTAAGCTTCTTATTTATAGCAAGCAGGCAGGCAGCTCAATTTCATATTCTGGTCGATGTGGGATTCAAGTGACGTGCTTGCTAGCTAGCTTGACGTGCTAGCTAGCTAGCTTAGTTATTTTATTTCAGCTGCTTAACTCGTTTTTCTTGTATAACTTTTAAAATATAACGTTTTATAAAACGACGAATATGTCTTTAGAACGAGCATATTTTTAACTACGTTTTAACCTAAGTTTTATTAAAAACGGAGTAAGGAAAAAAAATAATATATTTTATTATTAATATTAAACGTTCTTATACGACCTCATATATATCTATTTTTAATAGACTTTACTTAGCTTAATTAATCTTGTTAGCTTAATTAATATTGATTAACTGATTAATTAATCATACTAAACTTAATTAGGGTTTCCTTATTGCATAATTATCATACTAAATATTAATTTTAGTGAGGGTTGTTACAGTTGTATAGGGAATAACCTTCCAAGGTTATACCTTATAGTCACTTCGTTTAAGTTAATTGTATGATAGGTAATTTATATGCCTTAGGTAAATGACCAAAATGCCCTTTTTACGCATAAATTCATTTTAAGCATATGTAACATAAATTTTGACATTTAAAATGATTAGGCAACATTATTAGACATGTTAAGGCATATATTACTTGTCATAGGACTAGTTAGGCAGTCCAAACGCGTTTTACGCGAACGACGCGTTAAAGTAGCATAAGCTACCTAAACGGGTCGTAATGGGTCGTAAGCACTTAGGTTAGGTTTCGATTTAGTATGTAGGATTTGTTAAACCATATTACATGAGTTCCCATACTCATTTGGTTTACGAAACCTCATTCTATCCGATCTTCCGATTTAGGTCCGATTTATTTACTTAGTTACCTATATTAGGTGTCGTTTGATTCCGTGATCCCTCTAGCGTTGCTTGGTTGTTATTCAAGACTTCTAAGCATTCTCAAGTGAGTACATACTGTTTTCAATGTTTTGGGGTAAAACATGTGTACCTATTTGTTATGTTCATGATTTCGAAATATAAATTGATTATACATGTTAGTACTTTTCTTTTGACAAACTGAATGATTATTTATGGTTTAAACACTAATTTTCAAAGATTATAAAATTAATTGTTGGATTATACTTATTTTATGTTCACCAGACCGATTGGTAGTATGATATAACACTATAGGATTAGACACCCCATTCTTGTTGTCATGGAATGTCAGAAACCGATATTTTATCTAAATAGAGATTGCCTTTGTGGTAATTCTGTAGTCTCAATTGGTGTAGTTTGATGCACTAAGGTTTGGTTGAATTCTTAAATCACATTTTTATTGTATATTTTGTTGTACTCCCAAAAGTATAGTTTGATATATACTCTCATATGTGATATTGTACAAAACAACATATATTTTGTTAATTACTAAAACATAGTTTGATATGTTATTTATAAAACCAAAGCATAGTTTAATATGTTATTTGTAAAACTAAAGTATACTTTTGATATACTACTGAAAATTATTATTTGACGACTAAAGTAAATTAATATACTATCTGTTTGACTATTTTGGAACTGAAATATATTTTAAATATATTACTTATTCAACTTTCTTAAAACCAAAGTATATTTTTATGTATACTACAAACCTTTTTATCAAAACATATTTTATACAAACTCATTTTACTTAATTATTTATTTATGCATCTTTCTCTTATATCATCTGTTTTATTTTCACTTATTATATGATTTATAAAAGAAAACATTTTTTTAAAAGTTCATGACTATTTTTGTTAAAACATTCTTTTAAACTTACAAGTCATGAATCCTATTTTCAATAAAACCTATGTATCTCACAGGCATTTTTATGCTGACGTACCTATTTTTACATATGTTTCAGGTGCTGCTTTGTGATGATTGTTGATGCATGATATACATAGGATGGACTCGTGCCTTAGCGACTTTAAAATTTGAAAGACAATATTTGTATTTATCTGATTTGTAATAAAACAATGAGTTCATTAATTCACTAAAACGAAATTATTTAATCCTAGTTGTGAAACAATGATTTTGTTACAACACTCCCCGACGTCTCCGCCACGTTTTGTTGTTTTACGTGGTCGGGGTGTGACAAAATGGCGAATTGGAATGGAGACATAAGGCGTCTATTTATAGATTTCAGGAAAATTAGGGTTTCCTAGATTTTAGCATGGATGCACTTTCGGACGGATGCACTTTCGGACAGATGGACTCCATCCGCACGGATGGACTCCATTCGGACGGATGGGCTTGTTTTTATATTTTGTTTTTCAATTTTTTTTGATTATTTTCCCTATTTTAATCGATTTTTCGAGTAACAAGCATCAATGTGTAATGAATAATCAAGAATCAAGAATATTATATCGTTCAAAATGTGAATCGTGAGTACAAATTCACACATAAGTCTAACACGAATAACATGAATATGATTAAAATAATTTCATTTTCATTATGATCAATAGTCTCGGATTACAATTTGAATCGAAATAGGATTCAACAAGAGAACAAGTGTCTAAAAATGGGAAGTACAACAAGACTTGCTAAAACAGGAAAGTACAAAAAATGCGAAGCGTTATAGTAAATCTCTGAACATTGTTGAGGAAATCGAATTATTCACACTGTTTCAACTAAACCCTTGTTCTTGACGGAAAACCTTAAAATCTGAAGGGTAAACGAGCGTTTTCTGTAAAAATGATTATTGGGGTTTGTTAATCGGGGTAAACCGCTACTGATGAACCAAAAATTTTGAATTTTTCGAAGTCGGCTCGAAAACCGTAGTTTTTGGAGAAACAGACTGTTCGACAAGGGGTCGTGCTATCTCAGCATGGGGTCGTGCCCAATTTAAACCTCAGACATGGGGTCGTGTCAGACAGACACAGGGCCGTGTCCACACCCTCTGATATCATATTTTTGCATATTTTTTAAGCGTATCAACCGTCTTACTGGTTCTTTCTTGCAGGATGGCACCACACAAGTTCTTGAGGTTCAAAACCTCTAAATTGGAGTACCAAACATGATTTGAAACCTTGCAAGCGCGACATGAAGAGCCCCCGAGGCAGGTTTGTTACGACACACTCGAGACAGTGGGACAAAGGGAGAGATACGATGCACTCGTGACTGGTCCACTCCGAATCTTTCTGGAAACCTGAAGAAACACTAGATAAATGGTCGGAACCGAGATATCTAGGGGGTTTGAATCCGCATAAAAGGTTAGTTTCCACTCGACTGATTTAAATCTGATAAAACTTCTTCTCCGATAACTCTGCAAAAAAAGAGCACCGTTAGCCTCGCCAAGGGGAGAAGGGGGTTCTCTCCTTGACCCGACTCCGGTGTGAGAATAAGTATTGGTATTGGAGAGGGAAAATGTATTTAGTAAGTGTGTGTAACTTGTTTCATACCTGGGTTTCATCTCTTATTTATAGCCGGGAGTCGTTTGGGCGGGAAAACCTGTTAATGAAAAGTTGACGGAAGATGCTAACCCCGTAAGCGGTTACATTTCTTTCCGTTAAGCTTTCTGATCTGACGTGAGAGCACACGGATTGTGACTTAGATCAAAGGCTGGGGATCTGCCACGTGTAAAGTGTTCAAGTGGAGATCACTCTCTATTTACATGCTTCCGTTGTGATTTCGGGGACATATGAGATGATGACAAGTGTCCAGACAGTTGTAACCGTCTTGGTGGTGCACGACTGTATTCCTTCTAGAAGACTACTGCTGTAATCTGGTGTGACACCTTATCGTGTGGAGACAGGTAGATAAATAATTCCCAAGTCTGGGTAAATAATATCCAAGTCTAGATATAAAGGCGGGAGTATTTATCTCAGGATTTTCATCCTTTGTTTATGGGAGAAAGCGCAAAGGTTTATGATTTCCTTTGGGCGCGCGGGTGTTGCCAGTTTGACTGTTTTTTAGATCTTTGTTTGTAGGACCAGTGCGCGGCCGCTCAAGGTATAAGGTTTGATCAGTAAGGTTTTGGTATGGTTCCCAACACCTTTTATGGGGTTTTTGGGACCTTACCCCTTCAAGTCCCCCTAGTCTAGTGTTGTACTTATGCAAGTAAGTGGAGCATTGGACTTTTGAGAGGGAAATGCTTTCTGTTACGAAAAATGAGGGGATATCTTCCGAAGGAAGATTCATTCTGATTTTTTTGTAAATGTTTTGTAAAATTTTGGCTTTGGATAAGACTTGGTTCAGTAAACCTGAATGACAGTCTGTCATTGTCAGTTATTTTTTACCGCACGTGTCCTACACGCGCATGTGTAGGCACGTCTGCGTCAGTTACTGTTCTCTTTGCTGCCTGGAGAACTGTGTTTTTCAAAAAAGTTGTTGTGGCGGTTTCCTATTCCATTTATTGCGATGAGTATATATAACGATTGAGTGACTCCTCCTTTTGTGTAATCATTATTTTGTTGAAAACTTCTCCCCTTTCGTTCTTTTGAGAAAAAAGTTCATCAGTGCCTCTTCTTATGTCGACCGGAGAACACCACGAGGATCTTGCTGAAGAAATGTCAACTGCTCTTCCACCGTTAAAGTGGTCTAAAACGACCTTTGATGGTTTGATTCGGAATCTTAAATTTCCGGAAAGCTGGGGTGCTCTGTATCCTAAAGAAGGGCAGACTGCAGCGGATGCTCCGGCTGGGTATATCACACTTTTTTGGGACTTCTTTTGTGAGGGTAACTTTCGCTTGCCTGTCACTAAGTTTTTCCTTGAAATCCTTGGATTTTACAACCTGCACATTTCCCAACTTCATCCAATCGGTATGTTTAGGGTTCGACATTTCAAATTTGTGTGTCGGACACAGTTTGAATCCAAGAGAATGGAGTAGAAATAGACAGCAGATCACTTTAAACACGGTTTCTCATTAATTATTCACAGAAAAATTCGGCAGCAGTTCGGCTACAACTTCGACATTCAGTACATAATGAGAAACACACAAGGACTATATATAGGGGGGTTAATTCCGCTCCAAATGACATCGTGTCATTTGGGCGGAATCAACAACATGTGATTTCGCTCCAAATGACACAATGTCATTTCGAGCGGAATCAGCACTTTACAACATAAACTTTACAAACAGCCCCCTACACTATACATAATTGACATAAATGACCCCTAGACCCTATACAAGCTTGACTAAGACTAAGACGTAGGCTTTAGACATTCGTGCATCAACAAACTCCCCCTTGGATACAGCCGGAGTCTTCAGTCTTGTCTTCAGGTCTTTAGAGTGACTTGAAAGTTTCATCTCTTGACTTAGGCTTCCTCCTAAGCAAGTTTCTCACTCTTTCATTCTCTTTCTTTGCCTTTTTATCTTCCTCAGCCTGTTGCTTCATCCATTTTCTCTGTTTTCATCCAGCTTCTTGCGTTCACGTTCAGCTTTCTTTCTTTCCTTCTCTTCAAGCGACCACCATTTAGAATTCCATATATTTTCAGAATTAATGCCTTTCTGAAAACAAATAGATACAACTTGTTGAAACTGCATCGTTTGCTCACGGTCTTCAAACTGAAAATGGATCTTGTTTATGAATTAACATTCTATATCCTTGGCCGAGCAATTTACTAACCACATCGGGTCGTAAACATGTATCACTCTTAGCTCCATTCTAGCTCGATAAGTAATGACAGCCTCAGTCGAAATGCAACTATATACCCAGCCCAAGAAACCTTTGTAGAAATCCTGCTCCATCTTCGGTACTGGTATATTCTTCATCGTCTTTGGCTTTTTCACGTTAAGAATAGTTTCTTCAACCCCTGTCACTAGATCTACTCTTTGCACTCTCTTTGGGTAATGCGGCTTCCAGTGTCGAAAATTTTTTAGCGATTCAAACTTTATGTATCCCCACATTGCAACATCATTCTTTCGTACAGGATACCCTAAAGTTCTTACTTTCGATAGCTCCTCGACATACCACCATATTAATGACATCACATCATATAGACGTTCAAAGTACTGTACACCAAATTCTCTTCTGATCGCATAAGCATTAACATGAGGCAGGAAACCCCAGCTAATTATATCACCAAGTGAAATGCTTCGATCTCTCTGATAATACTTCAACGGCCTTTTGAACTTTCTTTCATGACTGTCTTTAAACCACTTCTGCTGTTCTTCCTTTTGCATATCTTTAGGAGTACCATCGAAATTCTTGTCTTTCAAGATCTCAACGACTTTCCTTCTTAACTCATCTCGATTCTCTTCAGTAAAGAACTCCATCAGTGTAGGATACTGAGAAGTATCTTCACTTACACTCTCGTCATCAGTGCAATCTTCAACCTCAACCCTGTCATACATATCAGCATCCTCTACATACTTGTACTCGTACTCGGGTTGATGGTTGATGTCGAACGCATTCAATTCATCTTCAAAATCAAACTTGAAGTCTGGATCCACCATACGTGTCATTTCTTTAATCTCTTCCAATGTATACGTATGTCTGTATTCACCTTCTTCCATATCAGGTTCTATTCTCAAAACTAATTTTTCAACTTTTTCAACATTTTGATCATCACCATGCTCCCTCTTTCCTTCAGCTCCCTCTGTCTCTTCATTCACACTGTCATTCAAATAATCATCAACAGTCCTTTCACTTGACTGTTCAGTCACTTTGATTCCCATACCACCTTGATTATCATCGTCGTTATTGTCATCATCGGAACCATGACTGCTAGCAGAGAAGACTTTTTCATCATCGTCATCTTCCTCATCATCACCTTCTTCCTCATCATCCTCATCATCATCATCCTCATCATCATCACCAGCAAGATTTTCAAGAGATACATCCTCTTCAAAGATGCCAGATATAGAGGATATCGGAACATGATTCTCAATAACAAGAGATGGAACAATTGATCTTTCAACCACTGCAGCACTGCTTTCAACACCTTTTCCCTTATCTTTCATTTGTGTGTCAATCTCAGCTTGGTGTTTAGCCCTAAGTTCTTCAACTGCAATCTCCTCGAACTTTTGCTCAATCGACGTTCCAAGCATGTTTTCAACAACTTTGTTTAACATGTAAAACTCATGTTCTTTCAATGCTTTCGCAGCTTCAAGCTCTTTGATTTTCATCTCAAAATATTTGTTCTGCTCATCTCTGCGAGCCTTTTCTTCTTCTAATTCAGCCACTCTTACTTTCAAGAAATCAATCTCTGACTGATCTGTATCAATCTTCTTCTGTAATGCCTTGTTGTCAGATTCTAATCTCTTCACACGCATTTCGAGAATCTTTTCACGATCAGCCACTTTCTTGCTTTCAACTGCAACTATTTTGTTTTCATTCAACACATCATCCATCTTCTTTTCTAACTTCTTTACTTGTTCATCATTTGCAAAACCAAAATCTCCAATATCTTCAAGATTATCCGGAGGAATATGAAGACCCTTGTGGCCAGAAGAACCAGGAGTTAGTTGAATTTGAGTGAGTGGTGGCGTTTTGAATATTTCTTGAGATGTGAATAAGGTTTGTTGTTGTGGTGGTGAGAGATGTAGTGGTGAAAGATGTAATGGTGATGGTTGTCTAGGTGGTGTTGGTTGTTTTGGTGGAGAAGGTTGTCTTGGAGGTGTTGGTTGTCGTGGAGGTGTTTGATGTGGTGGTGATTGTATTGGTGATTGATGTGGTGTAGGTTCAGGTGGTGGTGTTGGTGGTTTACTTGGTTCTTTGGATGGTTTCTTCTTTAGCACAATCTTCGGCTTTGTAATCTTCGGAGAAACTTTCTATATCTTCGGAGACACAATCCTCTTTCTTGCTCCTGTTTTCTTCTTACTACTCGATGGAGGGGATTGAGATTCAGAAACATGTTGTGGTGATGGGACATATGGAGCATCCTCCTTTTCCTGCCTCTTTCTCTTTCTCAACAATTTCTCTTTCTCTGTCGCTTCTTGAATTCTTTTTGAACGTTCAGTTTCATCTATTTCATCTTCCGAAGAACTCGAAGAACTTGTAGTATCTGTTTCAACGTCATCACCTTCGATATCATCAATAACTTTCTCTTTCTCAGTAACATCAGCTTCTATGTTAGCAGCTTGATCTGACTCTAAATCATCAATGTTTATCATCACATCATTAATATCAGCATCCAGATTTTCTTCAACATTCACAACTGGTTCCTCAACATCAGGCTCATCAATCAACAAAGTCTTTGCCACTTTCTTTTGTCTTTTCTTTGGCTGTGATGATGACCCCTCACCCTCTTGTGATTTAGGGGTGACCTTTTTGCTTCTCTTTCTTGGTTCTTTGACAAACCAGTCATTACGTGTGGTTTTGAACTCTTCAAGAGCCTTTAGCTCATCAGCATAAGCTGCTTCCTTCATCTCTTCTTCATTTCTCCAGTTTTGGCGATTCACTGGATCAGGATCAACATAATTCACATCTTTGATAAATCCGAAAAACTCTGCTACTTTCTTCGGTTCAGGATGGTTCGGATGACATCTTGCAAGCTGCTTGAGAGAATCATTGCTCATGTGTGAAAGCACTAACAAATCATTGTTTAAATCACGTTCAATATCCGGATATGCATGATTAATCAACATCTGCACAAATCTTGGATACATCCAAGTTTTACTCTTTGTTGTAATATTCTCGGCCATGTAATGAAAAACAATGTGCGAGAAGTTGTATTTGTTGTTCAAAACCAATGCAATGACCATATTCATCTGGTAATCACGCATGGTATCATACCCTCCTTTGCAATGACTAAGAGACATCAGTACAGAATGTACAATAAACTTGTAAGGCTTCTGAAACGTTGACTTCAAGTAATTTCCAACATTTAGTGCACCAACATATCCCATCCTTAGCATGCATCCCTTTACCATTCGTTCAGGAAACTTTGTTGGCGAGTCTTCATCGTCTGGAAAGTTCAAAACTTCATGAATGAGCGCCTCTGTTACATTAATTCTCTTATCTTTATTATGATGCTTCACAACTGATCGAATCACTTTATTTTCTTCATCGTTAGTTGCATTCTTCCAGAAACGTTCTACGTGTGATTTGTACACTGGACGTTGATCGGTCAAAGCTTTTCTGAATTGGAATTCTACTCATGAACTCTGTATTTTTCTTCACATCAAGGTCACAACAACTGTTGTGAAGTGGATCAAATATTACGTTCGAACCCTGCAAAACAAAACAGCACAAAATAAATCAATCACTTAGAAAAATTTTCAACATCAAACATGTTCAATCGAAATCACATGTAATGACTAAGCATTACAAGCGAAATCACCCAAAACAGTTAGAAGCGAAATCAACATGACAACTTAGAAGCGGAATCATCATAGGTGCTGTTTGAAGCGAAATCAGCATAGACACATAGAAGCGGAATCACAAGTTACACTTTTAAGCGGAGTTAGATCACACTTAGAAGCGGAATAAGAAATGACACATTGGAGCGGAATCAACAACACAATCAATTTGGGGTGGAATTACAGATAATCATTCAAATCTTGTCAGATGATGAAATTGATCAGGTGGGTTTGTTAATCTGAGATTTCCGAACAAAGGGTTGTGTTTCAATTTCATTTTTAACAACAAATGCATCCTAGATCTAAGTTTGTATCAACAGTTCATTGACAACATGTAATCTGCCCAGATCTGGTACAATCAATACACAAATTCAAAATCTATACTATAAATCGACAATATACATAAGATCTATGTTCAATTTTAACCGATTTTAACCCTAAAACTACGTTATTAGTTCATCACATTGCCGACAGACATGAAACAAGTAATTCTAGGTCAAATCAGGTCTCAATCTATGTTGCCCATATCTCTAGATGAATAAACCAACTAGAAATAGCAGATTCAATTGACAATCGGGCAGCAATTTGGTCGGAAAATGAAGAATTTAGGGTTTTGCTCGTAGTCGCCGGAGAGAAAACACTTGGGGCGGAATCAGACAAGTGAGGTTGGAGCGGAATTAGATGGCCTTTTATAGGTTGTCTGATTCCGCTCGAAATGGTCAAACAACTTCACAAGCGGAATCACTTAGAAGCTTACAAGCGGAATCAGATGTTAAGCAGCTTCGAGCGAAATCAACTTTTAGTACATTTTCAAGCGGAATTAAAAAGTGATTTTCAAACTTTTTTATTTTTTAACATTTTTGAATGTTCACCGACACACCTAGTTAACCAAGTCCAAGTTAATGACCTTGGTCAACTGTTTAGCCTACCAAGTTCAAATTAATGACCTTGGTTGACCAGATTATGAAGTACGCTGACATTTCGATTTTGAAAAAAGTTCAAATTAATGAACTTTCGAACTTTTCGAACTTTCAAACACTTTATCAATCTTTCAAACATGTACCAATCACAGTTCAATATCTCCTGCTTACCCAACCCTCATCAAACAGACATGATTTGCACAAGACTTTGATCATCTGATCCCCAACGTCGGTTGTCGAAAATAAGATGAAAAATAAAATCTTTTTGGATTTTTTAACAAGATAAGCAGAAATATATACACACAATCTTTTTGTGAGCTTGTTAAGGGATCATATCAGCATTTGACAAGACACCAGCACCGTTAAGCTTTTATTTCATACTAAGCCTTAAACAGTTCGTGCAGATTGTCGATATACCGATCCTCTTAAATTTTCACAGAACTTTCAATCTGTCCGGGATACGGAATTAATGTTTTAAGACTTAAACTTTTACATGTATCCCACCTCAGTATATACTCTCGTATCCAGATCCCAATATTCAGTCTTAAAGGTGAGTATACCTAGATGATATCTGTAATGGGGTGAAATGCGAGGGCCGTGAGAGCTCAGGTCGATACTTCCGTATACGTAGAGAGATGACGGCTTCGACTTTACGGTGGGTCCTCTTTGGGGATCTTCTTTACAACAGCACATGATTATCATTTTGCAATGTTTAATCATTTTTTATGCTGACGGGAGGCTTTACAAGTAAAGCATTGCGTAATGTATTATCCGGGGACTAGGTGAGTATTTCCATACAGCAGAAGTCCCGGGATAATACCCCAGATATCACTAAGCATAAAAACCTAGTATCTCAGAAAGATGGACCTTTCAAATGAGATTTCGGGGGTTACCCATATATCCTGGAGGTGTTCCCCACGTAAAAGCAAGTAAATTTTAGGTTTATATCCCAAACAAACCTACTAATTTTGTAAAAACCTATCGGCACATCATCAGCGAGACTGCTTAATGCATTTTAAACGTTACATTTATTTAGCGTACTGTGTCTGCCTAGCTGATGTACTATCATTTCCCCTATTATACACAAACTCTTTTTCAAGTTTTCTAATGTTTTTGGAATTTTGTAATTTTATCGTGTTTTTGTATTTTCTACAAATTTCTCCCCCTAAAGCAGAAAAACAAACTATATAGAAAGTTGACAACACGACATGGTTCACATCTGATCTCCGCCCTCCTCGGCTTCACATTCTACTACCCTCCCAGATCGCAGATTTTTCATCCCATTCAATTTTAGAAGATAATAAAATCTCTTTTTGTCAAAAGGTTTTGTATAAAAATCAGCTTTCTGATCATCAGTGTGTATGTGTTCAATCCGGATTAACTTCTTCTCGTGACAATCACGGATGAAGTGGTGACGGATTTCGTTATGTTTCGTTTTAGAATGGTGAACCGGGTTTTTAGTGATGTTTATAGCTGCTTCGTTGTCCACATAAATCGGCGTATCCAAGAATTACAAACCGAAGTCGCGCATTTGCTGTTGGATCCAAAGGATCTGTGAGCAACAGTTGGAGGCTGAAACGTATTCTGCCTCACACGTAGAATGCGCCACTTAGGTTTGTTTCTTGCATTGCCAGGTAACTAGTCGAGTTCCAAAGAACTGACACCCAGCAGTGGTGGACTTTGCATTCTGCTTGCAGCTTCCAAAGTCAGAATCAGCGAAACCTGATAGGGAGAAGTCACCCGAGCGAGGATACCACAAGCCGATGCTTGGGCAGCCTTTCAAATACCGTAAGGTACGTTTGACAATCGTTAGGTGTGACTGCTTCGGGCTCGACTGATATCTGGCACAGAGACATGTCGGGTACATGATGTCCGGTCGAGAAGCAGTGAGATACATCAGAGATCCAATAATTGACCGGTACAGTGTCTCGTCCACTTTCACTCCACTTTCGTTAGGATAGATACCATGGTTCTGTGCAAGGGGGGTTGCTGCAGGACTACATTCAGTCATATCAAACTTTTCAAGTACGTCCTTCACGTATTTCGTTTGGTGAATGAAGATTCCATCGGGCATCTGTTCCACCTGCAGCCCGAGGAAGAACTTCATCTCCCCCATCGAACTCATCTCAAACTTTTTCTTCATTACTTTCTCAAACTCTTTACACTGCTCGTCGTTGGTGGAACCGAAAATGATATCGTCAACGTAGATTTGCACAATCAACAAATGGCCTACAACTTCCTTTGTGAACAAAGTGCTATCAATTGTCCCTCTGGTGAACCCGTTGGCCAACAGATATTGGGAAAGCGTCTCGTACCAGGCTCTCGGGGCCTGGTGAAGTCCGTAGCGCCCCTTGTCCAGCAGATAAACCTTGTTTTTGTGTAGTGGATCTGTGAACCCCGGCGGTTGTCCCACATACACCTCTTCTTTAATCTTTCCGTATAGGAAGGAAGATTTGACATCCAGCTGGTACACTTTAAAGTCTTTCCATGACGCAAACGCCAGGAAGATCCGAATCGCCTCGAGTCTAGCAACAGGCGCGTAAACTTCATCATAGTCGATGCCTTCTTGCTGACTAAAGCCTTGTACCACTAATCGTGCTTTGTTCCTCACCACGACTCCTCTGTCATCCCTTTTGCACTTGAATACCCACTTTGTTTTTATCAACTTTTGATTCTCTGGCTGATCGACTAGTCTCCAAACAGCCAGTTTCTCAAACTGTTGCAGCTCTTCCTGAATTGCATTCACCCACCTATCCTCAGTCAACGCCTCTTTATACGTTATGGGCTCGATCTGCGAAATAAAACACTTTAATGTGAATTCTTCTTGCAAATGTGCAACAGAAGAATAAAAACATGTAAGAGCTCGGTTGATTTGGTCTCGGGTTTTAACACCACTTTGCAGGTCACCAATTATTTGCTCTGACGGATGGTAAGACAAAGTCCGAGGCATAATGGTGTCAGGCACGTTAACTTCCGATTGCAAGTTCGATATATCAAGATCAACGGTTTGATCATCAGCTTCCGTCGAAGTAACATTTGGTTCCTCGTCAAAGGTCGGAGCGGTTTCTTCCTCTGAGTCGTCAAAATCGTCAAATGTTGGAGCTGGTTCCTCTGGTGGTTCGTGAGCTGTTCCACTTGGTCCGGCTTCATCATTGTGAGTACCCTCGATGGGTTGAGAAACCACTAGCGGTCTAGGCAAGTGCTCCTGTGATATAGATTGCTGGTACTTGTACAGAAGTGCTAGTTCCTCATCACTCGGCTGAACCGGTAGTTGAAACGACTCCCAGAGCTTGTCATAATCGAACAGGAATCTTTGTCCGGGAAGTTGTGGTGATGGAGTGTGCTTCTGACAATCCACATGCTGAACTTGTATCACTTTCCCCAGGCACGGTACGAATGCCCTCTTCAATGGGCTTGCGTAACCTACAAAGAAACCCTCGTTTGATTTAGCACCAAATTTTCCATTTCATCAATAAACGTACATTGAGACCCAAATGACTCCAGAAATTCTAGATTCGGCTTGTATCGGTGCAGCAACTCAAAACATGTCTTCTTGTACTTTTTGATGGTGAGTACGCGATTCAAAGTGTAACATGCTGCAGCCACTGCTTCGCTCCAGAAGAAGATCGGTAGTTTGGAATCGGCTAACATCGTTCGAGCTGTCTCTATTAGGGTCCGATTCTTTCTTTCAGCAACGCCGTTCTGTTGTGGTGTATATGGCGCACTGAATTCATGAAGAATTCCATTTTCATTGCAAAACTCGAACATTTTGTTGTTTTTGAATTCCGTTCCGTTGTCACTATGAATTCTTCGGATCGGCAGCTTATACACCGTTTCCATCTTGTTTAACAACACCTTCAGCGACTCAAACGTCTGATCCTTTCTTTCCAAGCACACGACACACAAGAATCTTGTAAAGTCATCAGTCACTACCAAGCAGTACAAATCTCCACTGATGCTCTTTACATTGACCGACCAGAAGAGATCCATGTGTAATCTCTCAAGCGGTAATCTGATCGAATTAACTATCTTCGGTGGGTGTGACTTCCGAGTCTTCTTCCCCTTTTTACAAGCTACACAATCATCATTCAATTGAAAACTCTTTAAGTTTACACCTTCTACCAAATTATTGTGTACTAGAAAATTCATTTTACGAACATGAATGTGGCCCATATTACGATGCCACATAAGTGACTCTTTTTCCGTTGCTTTTGATTTTGACACAAAACATTATTTTTGATGAGTTGTTGGTGTTGCGACACCCATATAAAAAATATACAGGTCGTTCTTCCGTGGAGCGCGCAACAACACCATCTCATCAGGGATTTTAAACCCCGGTTTTAAAACCAAACACTCGTTCTTTGTGAAATGTACACTGAAAGATTTATCACATATTTGAGAAATGCTAAGTAAATTGTTTTCCACCTCTACGATATAGTTCACTTTCTCGAATGAGATGACACCATTCGTCAATGTTCCCTATCCAACAATTCTGCCGCCTTGATTTCCGACGAAGCCCGCATAACTTCCATTTATTGATTTGACGTCATAAAGAAGAGCTAGCATCCCTGTCATATGTCTCGATGCACCACTGTCCATGATCCACTTTGAAAGTATAGACCTGGGCAGCCCCTGCAAACATCAAATCAACTCATTCAAACAATAATGCCCATGACTTTTTGACCTCAGAAACAGTGCCAAACACTACATCACACTTCTCATCAATTTTAGGAAAGTTAAATGTGACGTTAGGAACATCATCTTTCACAATTGGTTTTACTTTGTTGTTAATTGGGGGAAACTCAGTAAGAAATTTATCAAGTTCAGATTCAAACTCGACAACATCATCTTTCAAAACCTTTGTTTCATTTTTAAAGCATTTTCCATCTTTTTCACCTCAACTGATGGTTTCGACTTCGCAACCCACGATTGGTTTTCAAAAATTTTTGTTTTCGGATAAATTTTTGAAGTCTTGTGAGACTTGGAAGATTCGCCAACCTCGAAGGTCGATTTCGGCTTTTCTTCCGACTTCAAAGATTCACCTCTTTTTAAAATGCGAATTGGGGAAACCATTGGTTTTTTACCTTTTGTATCAATCGGTGACTTTGGTCGAGGTTTTTGAACAACATGTTTTACAAAACGGGTTTTTCAAACACTTTCTTGCATTGTTTTGCCATATGCCCGATTTCATTACAGCGATAACAGACTCTTTTGTTATATTCGACAAAAGTTGATTTGAATGTCTCCTGTTTCAACTTTTTCGCTGCATTGAAATCGTCAACGGCTTTTTGACTTAAAATGTAGTCCTTTTCGTCATCCACACTCGGTCCAGCAACAAAGATATCATTCATTTTCTCTTTTTGCTTAACCACCTGCTTAGCCATCTTTTTCTCAAAACCAATCCCTTTGTTTTTAAAATTGTTTTTCTTGTTATTACCCTTACTTTCCCACTCTTTCTTTCCCGAGCTGGTAGGACGTGATGTAACAAAAGATTTTTTCGGTTTTGAAAAGAATTCTTTGTTGTTAACCTCATCAATGTTCATTTCAACCAACTTGAAAACTTTCTCAACATTCTCAATCTTCACGTTCTGAAGAGGATACTCGAAATCAGAGTAAAGTTTGTCAGTTCCAATCATAGTGTAGACCACCATAATCGGATCATCATTCGCACTTTTGTCTGATTTCGGTATGAAACGGTCCAAGAAATTACCCTCATCTTCAGACTCAGTAACCGATTTCTCAGATTGAGACTTCTCAGAGTTATCACTCTCTTCATCTAATACCTAATTGACAACTGTTTTGATGACCTGTGATTCATTGTCTGTGTCGGATGCAGAGAATGTAACATCAATGCTCTCAGGCAAATCATCCTCAATTGATCTCAACTTGAGATTCAAAGCAGCTTCCACCCCATCTGGATATTTTTGTGTATAATGATTCCACATTGGGGGTGGAACGCTGTTAAAGACCGGTGCAGCATGTGGCTGCTGTGGAACAATCTATTCATGGACATAGGATGAAGCCACATAACTCATCAATTTTTTATCAATTCTCTCATTTTCAATTTTAGCTAATTCAAGCTCTTTCTTTAGTGAAGCGATCGTGTCAAGATGAAAGTTAACCTCAACTTGTTTATCAAAAAGTGTTGCTTTAACCAATTATGTTGCTTTGTCATTTTCAACACTTTCTTTTTGGATCATTTTAATTGACCTGGCATGAGTATCATAAGCCTCTTTGACTTGTCCAAGATCAAATTTTAGCATATCTGTATGATGTTTCAATTCCTGAAACTTAGTGTCTTTCTCAAGACACTCCATGCATGGTTGTAAACACTTTTGGCATGGTGTTTTGGGGATTGAAACGACTTTCTCAACAACCTGTTCATCACAAACAATTGTCGCATCCTGTTTACCGACATTTTTCAACTCAGACTCAGACACTTTGACCTCCTCAACTCCAGACTCCTGATCTGACTCCTGTTTGACTGACACGGTACTGACAGACTCTGACTTCTCGAGTTCTGTGTCTACCTCTTTTAGCTTTCCCATGAGAGCTCTATCAGCGATATCTTCAAACGTGTCTTCGGTCAACTCTTTTGTCACATCTATCATTTCCTCGACAGCTTCTTTCTTTTCTTTGTATCTTGGACACGATCCAGTCGTCGGTTCTTCGAAAAATCCTGCAAAAGATTCAAAAACTTTCAGAGGCATTATCAATTTCATAGAACTTGCCAATACCTCCTGTTCTGATTGGTAATAGTAAACTTCTGCAGCGATTTCTTCAATGTCAACCACATTCTCAACAGGAACATCTTCAACAACCACTGGAACATCTTCAACAATCATTTCTGGCTCAGTCACTATCTCCGGTACTTCAACTATTTCTGCCATCATGGCCTGCCCATCACTTCTAGGGATGTATTTATCCCAGCTAAAACCTTCGGCTACTTTTTCATCATCCTGATTCACGATAAGAGCCTTCTCCGGTTTGTTCTCGATTTGCGGTCTCTGAACAGCAGGTTGTTGGTTAGGCCGATGATAGATCGCCTGCCTGTAATAGTCGTTCGTGAACGGGTTCTGATGGTTGTTCACTTCTCGGTTTGGGCATTCTCTCTTGAAATGGCCACGTTCTTTACACTTGAAGCAGGTAACTTTTGATTTGTCGAACCCTAGCTTCTGATCAGGACCTGAGAAACTGTTTCTGCCTGTGATCTCCATAAAGCGTTGTGCCCTCCTAACCAAACTTGCCATGCACCATTTTATATCAATCAATTCAAGCTCCTCCGGGTCGATCAGGTCGTAATCCTCTTTTGTCATATCCGGATTACCGATCCTACCCGCCACTAAACCCTCATACGCCTCTAAAACGGAAGCAAGTAACGCAACGTGTTGTTTCACGGCTGTTTCAGTAATTCATTCCCATTCTTAATATTCACCGCGATGTTGCATTGCACCCCAGAAACATAAGCCTGATTGTTTGAACTTGTAGAGCTTTGAGGCGATGTCTGCTCTTGAGCTTTAAAGTTTGGCTCATAGTTTACGAACGGTGAAGACTTGTTTGATTGTGGAGTGTTTGTAAGAGCACTTGAAGTTGTATCAGCACTAAAACCCGTTTGTATCTTCGGACTCTGGTTTGTTGCAACCGGAGTGTTTCCTTTGTACTAAAGAGATACGTCTTGTTGTCCATTTGTGTAGGACCGTATTTGACAGTCAATTTAGTCAATTCGAGCTAGCAACTACCGATAATGCAGCGGAAATACAAAATCGGCATGAATCAAAGCAAGAAAGGAGTAGAAACAGAAGTAATACACTTTAACACCGTTTTCTCATTCAACTTTCACAAAATACAAGGTCAGCAGGTCGGCTACACTTTTGACATCAACGTACAGAATGAGAAAACACTTTGGGTATTTATAGGGATCACAGTTCCGCTTATGTGGACAGTCCACAAGAGCGAAACCTCTTAACAAGTAGTTTCGCTTATATGGACATGATATGGACATGTCCATATAAGCGAAACCTTAACATGAAAATCAAACAATTACATTTTTAACCCCTATAAAATACATAATTAACACATCTAGACCTTATACATTCAACAACTAAGACTAAGACGCAGGCTTTAGACATTATGCACCAACAAACTCCCCCTTGGATACAGCCGCAGTCTTCATCTTGTCTTCGGGTCTTCATATCGCTCTGAACTTTTCTTCATGTTGCTTAGGCTTCCTGCTAAGCGCCTTTCTTAACATTTCATTCTCTTTCTTCTTTAATTTTTCTTCTTCAGCTTGACTCTTTATAAATGTACCTCTCTTTTCTTCAAGCTTTTGACGTTCACGTTTGGCTTTCCTTTTCATCTTCTCATCAAGCGACCACCAGGATGATTTCCATTTACTCTCAGAATTGATACCTTTCTGAAAGCAAAGGGCAACAACACGTTGAAACTGCTGCGCTTGTTCTTTATCTTCTGGTTGATAATGAATCTTGTTGATGAAAAGACATTCGATATCTTTCGCAGAGCAATTTACAAGCCACATAGGATCATAAACATGTATCTCTCGTATCTCCCCTCCTGCTCTGTAAGTAATTATGGCTTCGGTTGAAATACAACTATACACCCAACCAATGAAACCTTTATAAAAGTCTTGTTCCATCTGAGGCATTGGTATCGTTTTCATCGTTCTTGGCGGTTTGACATTCAAAATAGTCTCTTCAACTCGTGTTTCAGGATCAACCCTTTGCACTCTTTTAGGATGATGTGGCTTCCATTTACGAAACTTTTTTAACGATTCATATTTAATGTAACCCCACATAGAAACATCATTCTTTCGAACAGGATAATCCAAACATCTTACCTTCGGTAGTTCATCCACATCCCACAATGGTAATGACATAATGTCATATAAACGTTCAAAGTACTGAACTCCGCACGCTCTTCTAATAGCATAAGCATTCACTTGAGGTAAGAATCCCCAACTGATGATGTCACCAAGAGATACGCTTCGATCACGTTGATAATACTTCAAAGGTCTCTTAAACTTTCTCTCGTGACTTTTTCTGAACCATTTCGTTCTATCTTCCTTTTCCATATCCCTTTGAGTGCTCTCAAAGTTCTTATCTTTCACCGCCTCAGTTACTTTTTGCCTCAATTCATCTCTATTCTCCTCTGCAAAGAACTCCATAAGCGCAGGATACTTAGAAGTATCTTCAACCATATCCTCATCATCCGTCCAGTCTTCTACTTCAACTCTGTCGTACTTATCAACCTCTTCAACATACTTATACGTGTATTCAGGCTGTTGATTGATGTCAAAAGTATTCAACTCTTCTTCAAAATCGAACTTGAATTCAGGATCCACAGTATGCATCATTTCTCTGTAAGCATCCAATCTCAAGATTAACTTCTCAATATGTTCAACAATCTGAGCATTACTAGACTCCCCCTTTCCACTTGCTTCCCCTGATTCTTCATTAACCGAATCGTTCATCAAGTCATCAACTGTTTTTTCAGTAGAAGCTTCAGTAACTTTCAAACCTGTGCCACCCTGAGCATCATCATCATCATCATCATCATCTTTACCAGATCCATGACTGCTCGCAGAAAATACTTTTTCATCCTCTTCATCTTCCTCTTCATCCTCCTCTTCATCATCTTCATCATCACTGTTACCCATCAACTCTTCAAGAGGAGACTCATCTTCAAACAGACAAGATATTGCAGAGATACGCTCAGGATTATCAACAACCATTGAAGGAACAATCGATCTTTCAGTCACAGCTGAACTTCCTTCAACTCCCTTACCTTTATCTTTCATTTGTCTTTCAATCTCTGCTTGACGTTCAGCTCTAAGCTCTTCAACTTGCAGCTCTTCAAACTTTTGTTCTACCGACGTTCCAAGCATGCTTTCAACAACTTTATTCAGCATATAAAACTCATGATCTCTGATCGCCTTAGTGTTAGGATCTGAGTTTGGATTGATTGTGATTTGTGTTTGAATTTAGATGAACAAATGAAAGAGTAGTGCAGCGGAATTTAATGGAACCAAACTTTTCACAATCAAACAGAAGAAATGCTATCAATCATACATTTTCTAACACTGAATCAAATGATTAAATTTATTTTTAAACTCTGATTACAATGTGTGAATGATATGAAAACTCCCCCTCAGCCTAAGCTCAGTGTTTGTTCGTGCAGAAAGAAGATGGTGAATGAGCTAAACAGAACAGTACAGAGTATTGTTCTATTTATAGGCACTTGCAAACCACTGAGCATCAAAGCTGACGTCACCATGAAAGTGACATCTAACCTCCTAACAAACTCTAACCTCTGATCTATATAAAGACTGCTATGCTAACTACTGATATTACATTTCAATGCATAAACTAAACATAAACTGCTGCTGCATCCTTCCACTACTGTGAACCCAGCAGTACTTGTCATGATCGGCAGTGCTTGAACCAAGGCAGTAGATTGAGCAGCAGAGCTTTAGTTCTTCTATTAGACTTTGTCTTGGTCAGCAGTTGTAGTTCAGCAGATTGCATGATCAGCAAATAGGAGGTCAGCAGATGTTGAAACCACTTTCAAGGGGAGAGACTTGCAACCAAACATCTGCTTATTTTGAATCTACTGTTGTGATCCAGTTTTGGCTTTTATTATCTGTTCCTTTGGTAGGGTTCAATCCCAACAATCTCCCCCTGGAACAGATAATGCCAAAACTCTCCATTATTGTAGATTTTTATTGCCTCAACAACAGTTCCCTTATTTGCCCTTTGAATTGTAGTTCAAAGGTTAAGGCATCTGTATCATCTTCATCCCTGCTAAGTGGAAGATCAAGGAGATCCTGCAAATCTTCAAGTCTCAGGCCAAGAGCTTGTTCCCTTGTAAATTTCTTCACTTCGCCATCTGCCCTGACCATAGTCAATACGTGGTTCTGTTTATCAGTTTTCCACTCTTATATTTTTAGGCGAGATAGGTTTCTTGGGAGATTTTTATTTGTTGAGGAGTTTGGTGAGGCTGGCCTATTCATAACTGGCTGAGCAGTATGTGCAGATTTTTCCAGTTCAGATTCTTCTTTCAACATTAACACCAAGCCCTTTTTCACAATGGCATTTCCAATAAGAATCTCTTGAACCATTTCAGAACCTAACTGGCTTTGTCTCCTTCTTTTGTAGATGGCAGTACCAGCAGGAGCAGTGGTTCTTTTGGGATGTGGCTTTGATGATCCTTTCGAAACCTCTGCTTTGGAGTAATTAGGCTTTTGTGGAGCTGTTGGATCTTTCTTCCTTAGCTCTTCCAACCTTTTGTAGGTGGCCCTGACCCTCGCTTCTCCCCACTTAGACACAGAGTTCTTTGACCCATAATCAGCAATTATCAGCTCCTCTTTCATTCTCTTCAGCTCTAAAGCTTTATCAGCTTCAACCTTTTTGAATTTTTCTGGGGAAGTCTGCTCGACCTTATTCTTGATCATTTCATGAATCCTGGCTACTTCCTCTTCAAGCTCAGGAATGGTCCAGTTTCTGAATATGTGTTTCTCCCCCTTGTAGGTCTTGTAGGTCATTATATTTTCAAAGTAGTCTTTTCTCAAGGACTCATCTGCCCTTTCAGAGATTTGCTGACATACATTTTTTGCAAATTGTTCCAAAGCTTTGACCTGTGTAAGTAGAAATTGATAGTTTTGTTGATACTCTCTATCAGATTTCCCTTGTTTGTTTTTTATTGCGATATCCTCTGCTTGCTTGGCCTTGATTTTCAAGTATTCTTCAATATTAGTTGGCCTGGGATATCCTTCAATCGATGGCAAGCTCCTTTTGGCAGGGTCATCCTCATAGTAGAAAGATTTAATTTCATCTCTGACTGTCACAAGTTCAAGAGGAAATTGAACACCTGGATGAGGTAAGGGTTTGTACAGTTGAGCTGAAGAGAGAGGAATGGGTTTTGAAACTGTGATAAGTGCTTGGGTTTTGAATCATCTGATATGACAACCCTTCTCCTTTTTATTTTAGGGAGGGCATATGATGTTTTGGGTGGATCAGTGGGAGTGATTTGGATGGCAGTGGTTTGTGACTGACTAACAGCTGTTGAAACAACTGGTGTTTCAACTACTGTTGTCATTACAACAGATGTTTTGACATCTGCTGTCTTCTGCTTTAGGGCAGGAACTGATGGTGGTGGTAAAGCAGTGATAGTGGTGTGTGTTGAAGTGGTGTGTGTTTGAGTGGGAGCAGATATTTCAGCAACTGCTTGGATGGTGGTTTGATGTTGGTGGCTTTTGGACAGTGGTTTTGGAGTGTGCTTTTGAAGGCTGGATGGTGTGGATTTGGGTTTCCTTACTTTTCTAGTAAGTTTTCCTTTTGGAATCGGATTTTGATCATCCTTTTCACCAGAACAACCCTGCGCATTCAGCTTCATGAAAGCTTTCTTCTCCTCATTCCACCTTGACAAGGCCTTTGCCGCTCTATCCCTTTTTACACTTATGATAGCATCATCAAGTGCATTCTGGGTAACATCAACCCTCTTACTACCATCTGGCAAGGGAACTTCTCTGAGCATTGCACCTGTTACTATATCAAGATATAGCCCATTATCAATCCCCTTCTTTACCCACTCCTTCATTTTCTCCCCCTTTTTGGAATTATCTGTAGGGAGGTCATCAATATAAAGTACAGTCGGAGGAGCAGTGCCAGTGGTTTTCAGCAAATGGGCCTTAAGAGCCTTGATGTCATCGTTTGTATCCCTGAACCTAGACTCCATTGCCTTTTTGAGCTCTTGAACATGTTTGGCATGTTGGTGCTCGGCCAACTGAAATTGTTGATGGAGAAAAGGTTGAAAGAGGTTCCAGAGCTCATTTGTAACATCTGCTGGTGGTGGAGCAGGTGTTTGAGATGGAACAGCAGTGGATGGTACCTTTTGAATTGTTAACAACTGTTGCAGCATTTCTTTTAATTTCTGCAATAGATGTATCCAATTTTTCAACACGTTTCGTCAATTCTTGGTACTTTAAACCATCACCCAATTTAATGGGATCATCTGATTTCCCACTAGCAGTGGTTTTATCAGAAGTTGAAGTAGGGAGTGTACTCCAAACATCAACAACTGATGCCCCTTTTTCTTGGTACTGGGGTCTTCTTCCTTCAACACTTGATAATCTTTTGATGTTACCCGTGGTTAGTACAAACTCACTGGCAGATAACAGAGGTGTTATAGAAGGAATTGCCTCCAAGGAAGTCTTATTGATGTAACCACTGTCCAAGTGTAAACCTGTAGGTTCAACACTTGTAGTGGCTGCTTCAGTTGGAATACCACCAAGAGTTACGTGTAACTCAACGGGTGTAACCTCCTCAGGTTGTGTTGGTGGGTTAGCAAAGATTGATACATCAAGCCCAGTCTCTTGTTGAGGTATTTTCTCATGAACCGGTGATTGAGAAGGACTGGTTTGTGCTAGGTTCAAATCAATTGCATCCAACAGCAGTTTGGTGTTTGGTGGAATTGGGGATGTGAAGGTAGGTTTAGAAAGCGGAATTGCCCCGGGTATTAGGCTATGGAGGATGGAAACGAGTGCTTCCAGAGCCTCATGATGTGGTGACCCTGTGTGTACAACCTGTTCTTTTTGTGAAGAGACAGGAGGAGTTTCAGGTATAGGTTGAGATATTTCTACCAACTGCTGTGAGGAAGTAGCAGCAGTAGTTTGTTGTGATTTTTGTGCAATCACAGGCAGGTGCTCTGGTATCTCATCCTCCAGAGTTGCCTTTTTTATGGGTTTGGGGGGTTTTTGATTTTTCTTTTTCTGTGGTTTTTTAGTGTTTTTAGGTGTGGGTTTCAAGACAGTTGTTTGGCTGCCTTGATCACCTTGAGCAGTGGGCTCAGTAGCAGATACCTGAGGAGCAGTGTTTGCTGCTAAAGTCTGCTCAGGCACCTCTGCTTGTGTTTTACAAGGTGCTAACATTCTTGAAAATGGTTCAGCAGTAAGCTGTATATTTGAAAAGATTCACCTTGGTTTATTACCGCAATATCATCCTTACTGAACTTTTTCTCAAAATAATAACTTAAAAATCTTGGGAACAGTAAGAATGATTTTGTTTCAACATTTTTAACCAAATCATTGAAAATTGCCTTGGAGTAGTTAAGATTTTCTCCTTATAAAATAGCATACCCCAAGTTTTGAATTTTCATTGGTATTTCATTAAAGGAAGTGGTTTTGTTTGAAACACACATGACAAGGGTATGAAATAAAAATCTGGTTGTAGAAGGGAAGAAACCTTTTTGTAAGGTGTCCCTCTTCATTGTGTCTGCATACCCTCTCTCAATGAAGTCAATTTTTAACTCGTTTTTAGGGAAGGAGTCTTTACCTTGCAGATCATCGAGTTGAAAGACTTCAGATATTGATTGCGGTGTTATTCGGACTGCTTTCTTCTGCAGAGTAGAGTTAATGGCTATGACATCTTTTCCTTGTTTCTCAAGGATACAATTTTTCCAAAACTCTCTCTGAGTTTGCAGGTAAATCGGTGCATCAGCGGTTAACAAAGTTTTGTACTTTGAGGCGTTGAGCAGATCGAGGATGGAATCAAATGTGTCGATGGTACCGGGTTTTGTGAGAAGACCCAGTAGATTATGAGATGGTTTGTGTGGGATTTCGGTGGAGGTAGCATTTTGAGAGGCCCCTTTAGAAGCTTTTGCGGATGATTTCGATTTTGTCATTTTGAAGATTAGAATCGAAGATGAAATTGTGAAGGAATTTGACGAAATGTGATGGAAACTGCTTTGAGAAGAGAATTTTTGAGAATTCAATTCGACAGTGAAACCTTGTTTGGGTGTTGAAAAGGGGGTTTTATAGAAGAAGAGTGAATGCTGACGTGGCAGTAGTTACAAAAGGTTTGACCCCTAAGTACTGCCCGCATGCCATCCCCTGGTGAGGTGAAGGACAATACTTTTAAACAGTACAGGTTGTGAAAACAACTGGTGAAGACAGTAGTTGTAGTGATAATGGATGACAATGGATGCTTTTTACCATCAGTAGATAACCTAGCAGTGGATGCACCACCGATTTTGACCATCAGTGGTTAACCAAAGATAATGAGAACATGGGATGACTTTCAGCAGAGGACAAACTTTTGTAGCAGCACAGACTTTTGAACCCATCAGTGGTTATGGCAGACCTTTAGGATTTTAATGAAAAATTCATTTTTAGCTATTTTAAGGATGGATTTTTGATTTTCTGAAAACATTTTAATGCTTTTATTCATAGAAAAACAAGATTTTGCCTGTTATTCCATGTTGAGCATACCAATCCTAGAGATCAAGCTTTCAAAGGTAGATGTGTCTAATGCTTTGGTTAGCACATCTGCCAGCTGATCGTTTGTTGGAACATGATGCAGAGAAATCAAACCTTTTTCATAGTAATCCCTCACAAAGTGATGTCTGATGTCGATATGTTTGGTGGTTGAATGGGAAACTGGATTTTTGATGATATTTTCTGCTGCCTGGCTGTCCAACATGAGTGGTGTCTTCAAGGCAGTGATACCAAAATCCAGTACAGCTTGCAGCAGCTATGTATTCTGCCTCAGCAGTGGATGTGGAAACAGCTGCTTGCTTTTTGCTTTGCCAAGACACTAAGCAATTGCCTAGGAATTGGCACCCTCCTGAAGTGGACTTCCTTGTTTTATCACATCCAGCAAAGTCACTATCTGAGAAACCTGAAAGCTCAATTTTACCATCAGCTGGATACTAGATACCTAGTGTGGGAGCACCTTTGAGGTATCTGAATATCCTTTTTACAGCAATAAGGTTTGACTTTCTAGGGGATGATTGGGATCTTGCACAGACACATGTTGCAAACATGATATCTGGTCTAGATGCAGTTAGGTACAATAAAGACCCAATCATGCTTCTATATAAGGTCTGATCAACCAAATCATCCTTTTCTTCAGACATGACCAATTTGTTGGTTGCAATGGGTGTACTGCATGGCTTACAATCATCCATATCAAATTTCTTTAAAAGTTCTTTTGCATATTTGCCTTGATGGATGAAAGTGCCATTTTGCAGCTGCTTTACTTGGAGACCAAGAAAGCACTGGAGTTCACCCATTGCACTCATTTCAAACTCAGCTGTCATGAGTTGTCTGAACTCTTCACACATTTTATTACATATGCTTCCAAAAATGATGTCATCCACATAAATCTGGACAATCATCAAATCCTCTCCATTTTAAAAACAGTGTTTTATCAATCCTGCCTCTGGTGAAACCAATGGAAAGTAAAAAGGTGGAAAGAGTTTCATACCAGGCTCTGGGTGCTTGCTTCAAGCCATACAAAGCTTTGTTTAGCTTGTAGACATGATCTGGATAAAATGGATCCTCAAAACATGGAGGTTGACAGACATATACCTCTTCTTGAATCTTACCATAGAGGAATGCACATTTTATATCCATTTGGTACACCTTGATATTGTGGTTGACAGCAAAGGCCAGAAAGAGTCTAATTGCTTCAAGTCTTGCAACAAGAGCAAATGTTTCATCATAATCAATTCCCTCTTCTTGTCTGTAGCCTTGAACCACAAGCCTGGCTTTATTCTTGACAACAATGCCCCTTTCATCAGTTTTTTTTTGAAGACCCGCTTTGTGCCAATAGGACTTACATTCTCTGTCAGTGGTACAAGAAACAATACTTGTTGTCTTCTGAACTGTTGGAGCTCTTCTTGCATGGCCTCTACCCAGCTGTTGTCTTTTAGTGCCTCTTGGTACTTGACTGGCTGATGGAGTGATAGAAAGCCAGCAAAAAGACAAATGTTTTGGGACTGCTTTCTTGTGAGCACCCCTTCATTGATGTTGCCAATGATTTGATCTGGTGGATGAGATTTCAAGAAGATTAGCTCTCCTTGGTAGGGAATGATGGCATTTTGTGGTGAAGGCTGCAGATGTGTATCATCTGAGCTAACCACTGCTGGTGACTTTGATGACCCAGCAGTGGCTTCAAAAGGTGGAGGCATTGGAGGTAAAGGTGTGAACACCTGCTGACTTTGATCCACTGTTTGATGACTTTTGTCAGCAGTGTTTAATGAGGTGGAAGCAGTGGTTAAGGGGCTATTTTGGTCAACAACTGTTGAGGTAGCAGTGGTTGAGCTTTGACAACTGTTATGAACAACTGATGCTCCCCCTCTTGAAGCAGACTTTTGAGGAATGATGATTTCATATCCATAGTCTGGTGATGAATCCTCTGATGGACCTGCAGTGTTAGTCTTGACAGCAGTATTTTCAAAAGTGAATTTTTCAAGATCGAACAATTCTGCAGGATTTGCAGGGATTTTCAGTGATCAAAGTTCATTGAACTTTACATTCAAGGTCTCTTCCACTGCTTTGGTCCGTGTATTAAACACTTTGTAGGCCTTAGCAGTGGATGAGTATCCCAGGTGATATCCCATATCGATTTTGGCTGCAAACATTGAGATAGAATCTTTTAAGTTCAAAATGAAGCGTGGGCAACCAAAAACTTTGAAATATGAGATTAATGGCTTTATTTTATACAGAATTTCATAAGCAGTCTTTTTGTGCCTGGAGTTGATTAAAACTCTGTTTTGGACATAGCAAGCAGTGTTTACGGGCTCTACCCAAAAAGTTAATGGCAAACCTGAATCTGCAAGCATGGTTCTGGCAGCCTCAATCAGTGTTCTATTCTTTCTTTCAACAACCCCATTTTGCTCTGGTTTTCTAGGAATGTTGTACTGCCTTACAATCCCTTTCTTCACACAGAAGGCATCCAACTCCTTATTTTTGAATTCTGTGCCATTGTCACTCCTGAAGACTTTTACTAGAAGGTCAAATTGCTTTACAACCTGTATCACAAAGTCTTGCAAAATACCTGCAGTCTCATCTTTGGAGTGTAAAAAAAAGGTCCATGTAAACCTAGAGAAGTCATCAACAATAACCAAACAGTATCTTTTCTTTTTGAGACTCATGACTTGCACTGGGCCAAACAAATCCATGTGCAGCATTTGCAAACACTGGGTTGTTTTGGACTCTTCAATGGACTTAAAAGAGCTCTTGTGTTGTTTTCCTTTTAAACAGGAAACACAGTGTTCAGGACATGAAAACATTTTTTGTGGTAAGCCTCTTACTAAGCCATTTTTTGAAATTTCATTGATTGTTTTGAGATTTGTGTGTCCCAGTCTTTTGTGCCATAACTCTGTCTCTTTGTTAGAGGCAGCTGAGAACAGACAGGCATCAGCTCTGGGACACTCTCTTGACATGTCAACAACATAAACATTGCCACTTCTTTGAGCAACAAGTTTTGTTGAGCCGTTCTTGATTATTGCTTCAATCTTACTAACCATTTCTGGTCCGACAATCCTACAACAATCCTTTGTGAAGAATGATCGAAACCCTTTATCACTCATTTAAGACACACTCAGGAGGTTGAATTTCAGATTATCAATAAGATTGACATTTTCAAATTTTACATTTCCAGACTTTACAGTACCAGACCCCAGAACTTTTCCCTTACTATTATTACCAAAGGATATATCACCCCCTCCATGAATTTTGAAATCTTGAAGAAGGGCTTTACATCCGGTCATGTGCCTGGAGCCTCCACTATCTACATACCAAAGACTATCTAAGCATGCAGAAGCTCCCTGCACATGAAGTAAAGGATTAGTTCAAAAAGGTTTCCAAAGCCAACAGGGCTTTGGATGGGGTCTCAACAATGTCTGGGATGGAGGCAGATGCATGGACAGTGGTTAGCTCAGGGGTTTATACATTTTTGGGAATGTATTTCTCTAACTACTGTTGGGGGTCTTGACCTATCATCTGTTGATAACCAAGAGGATGCCTGTTCACTTTGGGTTTAGAGGGCTTTTTGTAAGTCTCATAAACGTGTGGAATGCTTTGGTATGATGCTTTTTCCTTGCCTTTTCTGAATTGATTGGCTGGAGGTGCATCTGTCACCCGTACATCCCTTTGACAGATGTTTGGTTCAGCTGTTTTGTGACAGCAGTTTGGACAGGGATGAACAGTGGTTGTTTCTTGGTGAACTTAACAGATGATGCTGATAAACTTAAGGATGTTTTTGCAGTGTACTCTTTCTTCTTTTCATCAAAGTTTTTGAGATACACACATTCCTTAGTTTTGTGGTTATTTTTACCACAGATGGTGCAGCTTGCAGCAGGTTAAATGTTACTTGTTTTGTTTATATCATATGCTTTTAGATGAAAACAATCTTTTGTTAGATGATTCTTCTTTTCACAGAATTCACAAAACAAATTTTTTATCTTTTCTCTTTTCTTTCTTTTCTCAGATTCCTTTGCAACAGAGTTTTGAACCTCTGTTGGGATATCTTTGATAGGAATGACTCTTGCTTTTGGAGCTTTTACACCATCAGTGGTTGTGAAATCCATTGGTTTGAAATTTTCCAGGATATCACACTCATCAGACCATGTGGGTTTAAATTGGCATTTCTCAATTTCCTCAAAAGTTGAGGATCCCATAGATCTTTCCAGAGTAATTTTGTTACCAAGTTTGTCGGTTATTTTAACCTCTTGGCCCTTTTTGTTGGTTGGTATGATTTCAGAAGAAACAGCTTGCATTGCAGCAGTGCTTGCAATGTCATCATATTTTCTATGACCTATACCAAACTTGACATTGCTTTTAAGCTGTTTCTCAAGCATAACCTCATACCCTTTGCAAGACTCCACCCACCTTTCACAGGTGAGTTGAGTTTTGGTTATGCTTTGTTCTTCTTTCAAACTACTGATATCTTTATCTTTTTCAGCCAATTTGTTTCTAAGTTCTTTCAATGACTTTTCAAATTTGAACTCATCAGACAAGATTTTATCTCTAAGGTTTTCATTCACCTCTTTAATGTTAGCAAATGCAATAATACAGTTGTCTGAACACAGTTTTTCAAGAACTTGAGGTGATACCTTAGCAGCAGCCATCATGGCACAATCACATTGATGATTATCTTCTTCATCAGCTCTCTCTTCTTCATCACCAGCTTTCTTCGACTCTTCTTCCTCTTTGTCTTCTTTGGACCAAGGGTCGGTCAGTGGTTCAATCAGGGTTTCTGAATTTTCTTCCAGCAGTAGTTCACAAGCAACTGCAGTAACCACTGCTTCACCAACTTCATCCACTGTTTTAGCACTTAGCTGTTCACCTTCAGCTTCATCCCCTTCTGGTATTGACTCTAATGCCATCAAACAAAATTCATCATTAAAAGCATTATTAGAAGCATATAGAGCAAAATTTTCATCACTAAGCTCTTCAGGCATGCTGCTCCAATCAACAAAGCCTTGTGTGAAAAAGCTTTGCTGATCTGGTTGTGTCACAGTTGGAGCAGCTGTTTGAGGTGCAGCAGGTTGCACTTGTGCCTGAGGGACAAGGGCTTGAACATACTGAATTTGTGGAACAGTGGTTTGAACATAATGCACCGGCACAGGGGTTGCAGCATAATGAGCAGTGTTAACATGTGCTGCAGGGGCATATTGGGTATAGTGCACAGTGTTTTGTTGTTGTGGTCTAGGATTTGTGCTAGGGTGAGTTATTATGGGACCAGTAGTTTGACTCCTACATTCTCTAGCAAAGTGACCTAGCCTACTACACTTGTAACACTTGATTTTCGATTTATCCAACCCCACCCTTAAATTTCCATGAAGCCCTGGAAATTTTATCCCTGTTCTTTTGTAGAACTTGCTTGTTCTTACACTAAGCAAGGCCAACTGATGCAAGATGTCCATCTCCTCTAAGTCAGTGGGATCAAAATGTTGCAAATCATTCAGCTCAAAACACAAATTATCTGACATCTGGTTCTCAGTATTTGCTATGAAAGCATAATTTGTAGAGTGAGAATCAGAGTTGATGAAGTTACCCCCAGCTGTTATGTCAATGAATGATCATAACTCTGATCCTTACTACTACTGCTAGATTCTTCCTGACCAAACAGAGCTGTACTGCCGAATGAATAGTCATCAGCAACTTTACCAGACTCTTGCAACCTCCTTTTTTGGTTCAACTCCCTTTCATAGGTCAGGAGTCTACCATGGAGTTGGGTCAGGGTCAGATCTTTGAATTCAGCTGAATTCCTGGTGACAAAAACAATTGTGTCCCATTTTTCTGGCAATGATCTAAGGAACCTGCTATTTTGGGTTGCATTTGGAAATGTAACCTTAACAAGCCTTAGCTCACTGATGAGACAACTGAAACGTTCAAATTGTTGGGTTAGTGATTCCCCTTTGATGTGACAAAACGTTTCATACTGCTGATTCAGAATTTCCCTATTGTTTTCGATAACCTCCTCTATTCCTCCGAACTGTTCCTTCAATGCATCCCACAATTCTTTTGCACTGTCACAATGTAACAGTCCAGCCTAGATTTCGTTGGGGAGTGCAGAGGCTATGATGCTAAACGCTTTGGCATCCAGTTCAAATTTCTGAAAATCCAATTCAGTGTAATCTTCAGTTGGTTTAGGAACGGATTTTTTGGCGTCCTCTGCACGTGGCACCATAGGAACATGAGGACCGAAAATGACAGATCTCCAACATCCAGTGTTTTGTTGAGCGAGGATGTGACGCATCCTTCGCTCCCAGATGTTGTACTCATTTCTTTTCAGCATAGGTGGTTTAAACAAAGAGCCAATGTTATTTTTATCATCTTGAGATTGCGACATCTTTCTGGTTGTTTTACAGGTACTGATTAATCAACTTTATCGGTGATTAAACCTTACTCTGTTTTTCAACACAACGAACAAATGATCAGTATCAACAATTTCGAGCTGAACTATTTACGTCAAAATGATTATTAGATCAAGTTTGACTGTCCAAGCTCTGATACCAATTGTTAGGATCTGAGTTTGGATTGATTGTGATTTGTGTTTGAATTTAGAAGAACAAATGAAAGAGTAGTGCAGCGGAATTTAATGGAACCAAACTTTTCACAATCAAACAGAAGAAATGCTATCAATCATACATTTTCTAACACTGAATCAAATGATTAAATTTATTTTTAAACTCTGATTACAATGTGTGTATGATATGCAAACTCCCCCTCAGCCTGAGCTCAGTGTTTGTTCGTGCAGAAAGAAGATGGTGAATGAGCTAAACAGAACAGTACAAAGTACTGTTCTATTTTGAGGCACTTGCAAACCACTGAGCATCAAAGCTGACGTCACCATGAAAGTGACATCTAACCTCCTAACAAACTCTAACCTCTGATCTATACAAACACTGCTATGCTAACTACTGATATTACATTTCAATGCATAAACTAAACATAAACTGCTGCTGCATCCTTCCACTACTGTGAACCCAGCAGTACTTGTCATGATCGGCAGTGCATGAACCAAGGCAGTAGATTGAGCAACAGAGCTTTAGTTCTTCTATCAGACTTTGTCTTGGTCAGCAGTTGTAGGTCAGTAGATTGCATGATCAGCAGATAGGAGGTCAGCAGATAGGAGGTCAGCAGATGTTGAAACCACTTTCAAGGGGAGAGACTTGCAACCAAACATCTGCTTATTTTGAATCTACTGCTGTGATCCAGTTTTGGCTTTTATTATCTGTTCCTTTGGTAGGGTTCAATCCCAACACTTAGCTGCTTCAAGCTCTTTGTTCTTTAACTTGAAGTATTCATTCTGTTCATCACGTCTTGTCTTCTCTTCTTCAAGTTCAGCAACTCTAACCTTCAAGATATCAATTTCTGATTGATCAGAGTCAATCTTTTTCACCAACTCTTTGTTATCCATCTCCAGCTTCTTTACTCTCATCTCTAGATTCTTTTCACGGTCAGACACTTTCTTGTTTTCAGCAACTAGCTTCTTGTTTTCCACTAACACTTCGTCCATCCTTTTCTCCAACTTCAACACCTGTTCTTGTTCGCAAAACCGAAGTCTCCGATATCTTCAATATTATCATGTGGAGTATAAAGACCTTTGCTAGACAAACCAGGTTGCATTTGGGTGAGTGGAGGGGTCTGAAAGAGTTCTTGCGAGGTGAAAAGGGTTTGTTATGGTGGTGGTGAATGATGTAGTGGTGATGGTTGTCTTGGAGGTGTTGGTTGTTTAGGTGGTGTGGATTGTTGTTGTGGTGTAGGTTGTCGGGGTGGTGAGGATTGTTGTTGTGGTGTAGGTTGTCGGGGTGGTGATTGGATAGGTGATTGTGGTGGTGTTGATTCATGTGGTGGTGTAGGTGATTTCTTGGTTTGTTTCTTCTTGAGCACAATCTTTGGCACTTTGATCTTTGGCGTAACTTTGCGAATCTTTGGAGAAACCACTTTCTTTCTAGCTCCAGCTTTCTTTCTGCCACCTGGAGGAGATTGCAATTCAGAGACATGTTCAGGTGAAGGAACGAAAGCAGCATCGTCATCCTTCTCTTGTCTCTTTCTCTTTTTCAATAACTTTTCTTTTTCTATCTCCTCTTGAATTCTTTTTCGACATTCTGTTTCATCTACAACTTTTTCATCTGAAGAACTTGAGGAACTTGTTGTGTCTTTATCCACATCATCTCCTTCAATATCATCAAAAACCTTTTCTTTCTCTTTCTGTGCTTCAACATCAACAACTTTATCAACATCAGCAACCACTGTTGGCCCTGTCTCTAATACATCAGGATCAAATAAAACATCAACATTAAACGGATCATCTTCAGTAGTTACAACTTGTTCCTTTTCTGCAGTGATCACTGGATTATCTTCTTCCGGCTCATCAATCAAAGATGGTTTGGCAGCTTTCTTTTGTTTCTTCTTTGGTTGTGAAGAAGATCCTTCAACATTTTGCGTGATAGGAGTGGCCTTTCTATGACGTCTCCCCGTTTCTTTGACATACCATTCATTCTTTGTACTTTTGATATCTTCAAGGACTTTCAGTTCATCAACATATGTTGCTTCTTTCATTTCAGCTTCGTTTCTCCATTTCTGATGATCTACAGGATCTGGATCAACATAGTTGGCATCTTTGATAAAACCGAAGAATTCAACAGCAACTTTCGGTTCAGGGTGGTTCGGATGATATTTCACAAGCTGTTTGATTGAAACCTTGTTCATATGTGATTGCACCAACAAATATCCTTTATGTTTCTGTCAATTTCAGGATAGGCGTGATCAATAAGCATCTGCACAAACCTCGGATACGTCCAGGTCTTGCTCTTTGATGTAATATTTTCTGCCATGTAATGAAATACGATATGTGAAAAGTTGTATTTCTTGTTTAGCACCAATGCAGTGACCATATTCATCTGATAGTCATGCATCGCATCATAACCTCCCTTCGTGTGACTTAAAGACATTAAAACATAGTGAATCAGGAACTTAAACGGCTTTGTAAACTTTGACTTCAGATAATTTCCAGCATTCAAAGCTCCCTGATATCCCATTCTTAACATGCAGCCTTTCACCATTCTTTCCGGAAATCTCATTGGCGAATCAGCTTCATCAGGAAAGTTAATAACTTCACGAATAAGAGCTTCGGTGACTAGAATCTTCTCCATCTTGCCATGTACTTCAACAATCGAAGATATAACTTTATTCTGATCATCATAGCATGCATTTGTCCAGAAACGTTCAATGTGAGACTTGTATACTGGCCTTTAATCAGTTAATGCCTTCTGAATGGGAATACGACCCATGAATTCCAAGATGCCACTGAAATTTGCCAAATCTGGATATTTCTGAACATCCAAATCACAACAACTGTTGTGAAGTGGATCAAATACAACACTAGATCCCTGCACATCAACCACAGATGCATTGAATCAGATACTTAGAAAAATTTTCAAACAATTTCTCATGAACACACCCTAAAAGCGAAACTATTTATGTGCATATAAGCGGAACAATATATGTACTGATAAGCGAAACCTCACTATGTACTCATGAGCGGAACCATTTACACACACAAAAGCAAAATCACATTATGTTCAGATAAGCGGAACTTCACATGATGTTCAAATGAGCGGAACATGTGATGTACATATGAACGAAACTACAGATTGCACTCATGAACGGAACTACCATATGCTCCTATGAGCGGAACTACTGATGAACATTGAAGCGGAACATCATTAAGTATCAATAAGCGGAACCACAGTATGTACAGAAAAGCGAAACCAATGAATAAATGACCGTTTAAGCGAATCATATGTCAAACTCTCAGTAACATCATCAAATCTCAAAATTGAACTTGTAATCTTGTTAACCTATTGATTCCGAGACTTGGGTTTGTTTTAATTCCAATTTTGACCTCTAAACGAACCCTAGATCTACGTCTGAACTATCTGTGACTCGACAAACATCATCATACAACAAATTTGAAACAATCAATGCACAAAATCATAATCTACACACTAAGACGACCACATATGATAGATTTAGAGTTCTGATTAAATCGTTAAAAGCCTAAAACTATGTTTCATTCAACAGACGTGGCCGACAGTTCAAATTAAGCATGTTATTGAACAAATTAGAACAGTACTAACCTTGCCCATGATTGTAAACTAAGAGAATAACAAGATCAAAAGAAAATCGGGCAGCACTTCGCCTGAAAATGGTCGATTTTAGGGTTTCGTTTCAACGTCGCCGGAGAAGAGAACGTATAAGCGAAAGGGTAAAAATGACATTATGAGCGGAACCCCAGCTTATATATGTGATGTGGCTTCGCTCCAACGACCAATTGTCAAATAAGCGAAACCATGTGGGTCAAACAAGCGGAACTACATATGATGCTATTAGCAAAACTACATGATAAGCAGCCATATGAGCGAAACCTTTATTTTAGTGTGACATAAAAGCGAAACCATGATTTAATGAATGACATAAGAGCGAAACCATGTTGTGATTTTCAAAAATTCCATTTTTAACACTTTTCAGATTAACCACCGTCACACCCAGTTGACCAAGTCCTAGTCAATGACCTTGGTCAACTGCTTGGCCCACCAAGTCCAAGTTAATGACCTTGGTTGACCGAATTATGAAGTAAGCAGTTGTTTTATCCTAAAAATAGTTCAAATGAATGAACTTTTGAACGTTTTGATCTTCCAAACACCTTTTCAATTATCCAACACTGTACCAATCACAATTCTGTCTCACCAGCTTACCCAGCCCTCATCAAACACTGACATGTTCTGCACTAAGCTTTGATCTTCCGATTCCCAAAGTCAGTTGTCGAAAATAAATGAGAAACTAAAATCTTTTTGGATTTTTAAACTGGATAAAAACTGAAAGCTGGATAAAACTGAAAGCTGTACACACAATGTTTTTGTGAGTGTGTTAGGGGATCATATCAGCTGCCGACTAGACACAAGCATCGTTAAGCTGTTAATTCATTTTAAACTTTTAAACAGTTCGCGTTGATTGCCGATATACTGATCCTCTTAAATTTTCACAAAACGTTCAACCTGTTCGGGATATGAAATTAGTGTTTTAAGACTTAAACATCTACATGTGTCCCACCTCAGTATATACTCCCGTATCCAGACCCCAGTATTCAGTCTTACAGGTGAGTGTACCACAGCTGATATCTGTTCAGGGGTAAGTGCAAGGGCCGTGAGAGCTCAGGTCGATACTTCTGTATATGCAGAAAGATGACGGCTTCGACTTTAAGGTGTGTCCCCTTTAGAGGATCTTTTGTTTACAACAGCAGCGACTATCAATTTTATTGTTTCATCAGCATGCTGAGGGCGAGCTTATATTTCAAAGCTTTTTGCAGAAAGTATTATCTGGGGACTAGGTCAATACTTCCATACAGCAGAAGTCCCGGGATAATACCCCAGATATCACTGAGTATAAAGACCTAGTATCTCAGAATACGGGACCCTTCAAACAGGATTTCAGGGGTTACCTATATATCCTGGAGGTGTTCCCCACGTAGACTCAAGTTAATTTTATGTTTATATCCCAAGCTGATCTACTAATTTTGCGAAAACCTACCGGCACGTCTTTAGGGAGACTGCTTAATTGCATTTATACATTACAATTCTTTAGCGTACTGTGCCAGTCTAGCTGATGTACTATCATTTCCCCTATACTACACAACTCTTTTTGAATTTTTTAATGTTTTTGGATTTTTGAATTTTATCATGTTTTTGTATTTTTCTGCGAATTTCTCCCCCTAAAACTAAAATATATTTTTGTGTTTTTGTTTTTATCGAAAAGCAGAAAATAAACTATACAAACAAAATTGACAACTCGACAAAGGTTCACGTCAGATCGCCGCACAAATCGGATTCACATTCAATAACCCTCCCAGACTGCAGATTTTTCATCCCGTTTAACCTCAAAAGATAATAAAATCTCTTTTTATCGAAAGGTTTTGTGTAGAAATCCGCTTTCTGATCATCGGTGTGCAAGTGTTCAATCCGAATTAACTTTTTCTCGTGACAATCACGGATAAAGTGGTGACGGATTTCAATATGCTTTGTTTTCGAATGATGAACCGGATTTTTAGTAATGTTAATCGCTGCTTCATTGTCCACATAGATAGGTGTATCTAAGAACTGCAAACCGAAGTCGCGCATCTGCTGTTGGATCCAAAGGATCTGCGAGCAACAGCTGGAGGCTGAAACGTATTCAGCCTCGCATGTAGAGAGCGCTACTACGGTTTGTTTCTTACACTGCCAGGTGACAAGTCGAGTTCCGAAGAACTGACACCCAGCAGTGGTGGACTTTGCGTTTTGCTTGCAGCTCCCGAAGTCGGAATCAGCAAAACCAGATAAAGTAAAGTCACCCGATCGAGGGTACCACAAGCCGATGCTTGGGCATCCCTTCAAATACCGTATAATACGTTTCACTATTGTCAGGTGTGACTGCTTTGGATTTAACTGATATCTAGCGCAGAGACACGTCGGGTACATGATGTCTGGACGGGAAGCCGTGAGATACATCAGAGAGCCAATGATAGATCGGTACAATGTCTCGTCCATCTTCACACCTTGCTTGTCTAGATAAATTCCATGATTCTGCGCGAGGGGGATGGATGCAGGACTGCAATCTGTCATGTCGAACTTGTCGAGCACGTCCTTTGCATACTTCGTCTGGTGAATGAAGATTCCGTCGGGCATTTGCTCTACCTGCAGCCCGAGGAAGAACTTCATCTCCCCCATTGAGCTCATCTCGAACTTTTTCTTCATCACCTTTTCAAACTCTTTGCACAGGTCGTCGTTGGTGGATCCAAAGATTATATCGTCAACATATATCTGCATGATCAACAAGTGGCCTGCTTCTTCCTTGGTGAACAAAGTGTTGTCTACTGTGCCTCTTGTGAACCCGTTGTCCAGCAAGTATGTCGAAAGCGTCTCGTACCAGGCTCTCGGGGCCTGGTGAAGTCCGTATAGCGCTTTGTCCAGTAGATACACCTTGTTTCTGTGTAGTGGGTCTGTGAACCCCGGCGGTTGCCCCACATACACTTCTTCTCTTATTGTTCCGTAAAGGAAGGCAGATTTGACGTCAAGTTGATATACTTTAAAATCTTTCCAAGACGCAAAGGCTAGAAATATCCGAATTGCCTCGAGTCTTGCAACCGGCGCGTAGACTTCATCATAATCTATTCCTTCCCGTTGACTGAAGCGTTGAACCCCAAGTCGCGCTTTGTTTCTCACCACGACACCTCTGTCATCACGCTTACACTTAAAAACCCATTTCGTCTTGATTAACTTCTGATTTTTTGGCAGATCGACAAGTCTCCAGACGCCCAGTTTTTCGAACTCTTGCAGCTCCTCCTGCATTGCATTCACCCAGCTATCCTCGGTCAATGCCTCTTTGTAGGTTCTGGGCTCTATCTGCGAAATAAAACATTTTAATGAGACTTCTTTCTGCATATCAGCAATAGATGAATAGAAACATGTAAGAGCTCGATCTATTTGATGTCGGGTTTTGACACCACTTTGTAGGTCACCAATAATCTGTTCTGAGGGATGATAAGACAACGTCCGTGGCATAGGATTTTCAGGCACATTTACTTCCGATTCCAAGCTCGATATGTCAAGATCAACCGTTTGATCCTCAGCTTCCGTTGGATCCTCGTCAAAGTCGGAGCGGGTTCCGCTTCTGAGTCGTCAGATTCGTCAAAAGATGGAGCTGGTTCCTCTGGTGGTTCATGAATTGTTCCACTCGGTCCTGCTTCATCATCGTGAGTACCCACGGCGGGTTGAGAAACTTCTAGCTATCTAAACACTAGCTCTTGCGGTGCATTTTGCTGATACAGGTACATAAGAGCTAGTTCCTCCTCACTCGGCTCGGCCGGTAAATGAAACGACTCCCAGAGTTTATCGTAGTCAAACAGGAATCTTTGTCCGGGAAGTTGTGGCGATGGAGTGTGCTTCTGACAATCCACATGTAGGACTTGAATCACCTTCCCCAGACATGGTACGAACACCCTTTTCAGCGGGCTTGCTTAACCTACAAAGAAACCCTCATTAGATTTTGCGCCAAATTTACCGTTTTCATCAATAAAAGTGCAAGGAGACCCAAAAGGCTCCAAAAACTCAAGGTTCGGCTTATAACGGTACAGCAGCTCAAAGCAAGTCTTTTTATACTTCTTGACAGTGAGAACTCTATTAAATGTGTAACAGGCTGCTGAAACTGCTTCACTCCAGAAAAAGATTGGCAGCTTGGAATCGGCTAACATTGTACGTGCTGTTTCAATCAGGGTCCGATTCTTTCGTTCAGCAACGCCGTTTTGCTGTGGAGTGTACGGCGCACTGAATTCATGAAGAATTCCCTTTTCGTTGCAGAACTCGTACATCTTGTTATTCTTGAATTATGTTCCGTTGTCGCTCTGAATCCTCCGAATTGGCAGTTTGTACACCGTTTCCATCTTCTTGAAAAGCACCATCAATGACTAGAAAGTTTGATCTTTTCGTTCCAAGCACACTACCCAAGAAAATCTCGTAAAGTTATCAGTCACCACCAGGCAATACAAGTCTTCGCTGATGCTCTTTACGTTGACAGGCCCGAAGAGATCCATGTGCAATCTCTCAAGAGGTAACCTGATTGAATTCATCATCTTCAATGGGTGTGACTTTCGAGTCTGCTTTCCCTTCTTGCACGCTATACAATCATCATTCAAGTGAAAATTCTTTAGATTAACACCATCAACTAAATCATTGTGTACCAAAAAGTTCATTTTGCGAACATGAATGTGGCCCATCTTTCGATGCCACATTATCGAATCTTTTTCTGTAGCTTTGGTTTTAGATACAAAACACTGTTTCTGATGAGATGTTGGCGTCGCGACACTCATATCCAAAATATAAAGATCATTTTCCCACGGAGCTCGCAACAGCACCATCTCATCAGGGAATTTAAACCCTGGTTTCAACACAACACATTCAGTTTTAGTAAAGTGTACACTAAAAGCTTTATCACAGATTTGCGAGATACTGAGTAAATTGTTCGTTAACTCTACTATGTAGTTCACTTTGTCAAACGAAATTACTCCATTTGACAGCGTCCCTTGACCAACGATCCTTCCACCTTGATTCCCATCAAATCCGACATAGCTTCCGTTTATGGATTTGACATCATAGAGCAGAGCAAGCGTCCCAGTCATATGCCTTGAAGCGCCACTATCCATAATCCACTTTGATAGTATCGACTTGGGCACCCCCTGCAACAATCACATCAAAACAAATTTATTCAAACAATGAAGCCCATGATTTCTTTACTTCCGACACACTTCCGAACACAACATCACACGTTTCATTTGTTTTCGGAAAATCAAATGTGACATTTGGAACCTCTTCTTTCACAATTGTTTTAACTTTGTTAGTTATTGGTGGAAATTCATCAAGAAACTTATCAACTTCATTTTCAAAATCAACCACATCATCTTTAAAAAGATTTGAATCAATTTTCAAAGCGTTATCCATCTTCTTGAAGTCTTGCTAGTCTTAGAAGATTCGCCAATCTCGAAAGTCGATTTCGGCTTATTCTCCGACTTCAACGATTCACCTCGTTTCAAAATACGGATCGGAGAAACCAATGGCTTTTTGCCCTTTGTGTCAGTTGGAGATTTAGGTCGTGGTTTTTGAATGTTTGACTTTTGAACAATTGGTTTTGAAACAGCTTGTTTTTGAACACTTGGTTTTGAAACAGTTTGTTTTTGAACCAGTTTGACAACAACAGGTTTCTCAATGACTTTCTGACACTGTTTCGCCATGTGGCCGATCTCATTGCAGCGGTAACACACCCTTTTGTCATATTCGACAAAAGTAGATTTGACTGACTCTTCTTTCAACTTCTTTGCTGCATTGAAATCGTCCACAGCTTTTTGACTGAAAATACAAACTTTCTCATCGTCAACACTAGGACCAGCGACAAAAACTTCATTGATCTTCTATTTCCGCTTAAACACCTGCTTAGCCGATTTCTTTTCAAACCCGATTCTTTTGTTTTTAAAGGTGTTTTTCTTGTTTTGACCTTTACCAACCCCTTCATTTTCAAAATCAACCACATCATCTTTAAAAAGATTTGAATCAATTTTCAAAGCGTTATCCATCTTCTTGAAGTCTTGCTAGTCTTAGAAGATTCGCCAATCTCGAAAGTCGATTTCGGCTTATTCTCCGACTTCAACGATTCACCTCGTTTCAAAATACGGATCGGAGAAACCAATGGCTTTTTGCCCTTTGTGTCAGTTGGAGATTTAGGTCGTGGTTTTTGAATGTTTGACTTTTGAACAATTGGTTTTGAAACAGCTTGTTTTTGAACACTTGGTTTTGAAACAGTTTGTTTTTGAACCAGTTTGACAACAACAGGTTTCTCAATGACTTTCTGACACTGTTTCGCCATGTGGCCGATCTCATTGCAGCGGTAACACACCCTTTTGTCATATTCGACAAAAGTAGATTTGACTGACTCTTCTTTCAACTTCTTTGCTGCATTGAAATCGTCCACAGCTTTTTGACTGAAAATACAAACTTTCTCATCGTCAACACTAGGACCAGCGACAAAAACTTCATTGATCTTCTATTTCCGCTTAAACACCTGCTTAGCCGATTTCTTTTCAAACCCGATTCTTTTGTTTTTAAAGGTGTTTTTCTTGTTTTGACCTTTACCAACCCCTTCTTTCTTTTCTGAACTTGTGGGACGTGAAGTAACAAAAGACTTTTTGGATTTCGAAAAGTATTCATTGTTATTAACTTCGTTAATGTTCATTTCAACCAGTTTAAACACTTTTTTGACATTCTCGATTTTCACATTCTGAAGCGGGTACTCGAAGTCGGAATAAAGTTTGTCAGTTCCAACCATAGTGTATACCACCATGATCGGATCTTCATTCACACTCTTTTCCGATTTCGATACATATCGACCTAAGAAATTTCCTTCATCTTCAGAATCACTGACAGCCTTCTCAGAATGAGCCTTCTCAGATTTCTCACTCTCCTCATCCAACACCTGATCGACAACATTTTTGATAACCTGAGATTCGTTGTCGGTATCGGATGGGGAAAATGTGACATCTGTGGTCTCAGGCAACTCATCTTCTATCGTTCTCAATTTGAGATTTAAAGTCGCTTCCACCCTATCTAGATATTTCTGTGTGTAATGACTCCACATTGGGGTGGAACGCTCTTAAAGACAGGTGAAGCATGTGGCTGTTGGGGAACAATTTGTTCAAGAACGTACGAAGAAGCCACATAACTCATTAACTTCTTATCAATCCGATCGTTTTCAATTTTAACCAATTCAAGTTCCTTTTTAAGCGAAGCGATTGTGTCTAAATGAAAATTGACTTCTTGTTGTTTATCAAATAATGTTGCTTTAGCCAATTTTGTAGCTTTATCATTTTCGACACTTTCTTTTTGTATCATCTTGATTGACCTTTTAAGAGTATCGTACGCCTCTTTCACTTGACTAAGATCAAACTTAATCATATCAGCATGGTGTTTCAACTCCTGATACTTAGTGTCATTTTCAAGACACTCCGTGCATGGTTCTAAACACTGTTTGCACGGTGTTTCAGGGATTGAAACAAACTTTTCAACAACCTGATCTACACTATCAACTTTACCGACATTGTTTGACTCTGACTCAGACAATTTGACAGATTTGCTCTCCTGAACTCCAGATTCCTCTCTTTTGACAGACACACTACTGACAGACTTTGACTCCTCGGATTCTAAGTCTACCTCTTTGAGTTTTCCCATCAGTGCTTTGTCAGCTATGTCTTTCAAAACTTCTCCAGTCATCTCTTTCGACACATCTATCAACTCTTCAACGACTTCTTTCTTCTCTTCAAACCTTGGGCAGGTTCCGGTCCTTGGTTCTTCAAAGTAACCTGCAAAAGATTCAGAAATGTTAGGAGGCAATACAAATTTCATTAAGCTTCCCAAAACCTCCTACTCAGACTGGTAGTAATACACTCCAGCAGCTATTTCTTCCATATCAACCGCATTATCAGCAGAAACCTCTTCAACAACCGCAGAAACATCCTCAATAACTGTTTCCAGTTCAGGCACTACCTCAGAAATCTCAACAACTTCAGCCATCATGGCTTGTCCATCGCTACCGGGGATATACTTATCCCAGCTGAAACCTGCAGCAACCTTCTCGTCGTCTTGATTCACAATCAGTGCCTTTTCCGGTTTATTCTCTATCTGTGGCCTCTGAACAGTTTGCTGTTGATTTGGTCGGTGATATATCGCTTGCCTGTAGTAGTCGTTAGTGAACGGGTTTTGAAGATTGTTGACTTCACGATTAGGACATTCTTGTTTGAAGTGACCGCGTTCTTTACATTTAAAGCATGTAACTTTCGACTTATCAAACCCTAACTTTTGATCTGGGCCTGATAGACTGTTCCGGCCTGTAATTTCCATGAAACGTTGAGCCCTGCGCACCAAACTCGCCATGCACCATTTTATGTCAATCAATTCAAGCTCTTCGGGATCGATTTGGTCGTAATCCTCCTTCGTCATGTCAGGATTACCGATCCTCCCTGCGACTAATCCCTCATAAGCCTCAAGTACGGAAGCGAGCAGTGCTATGTGCTGTTTTGCGGCTGTTTCAGTTATCTCGTTCCCATTCTTTATGTTTACCGCAATGTTGCACTGAACTCCAGAAACGTATGCCTGATGATTTGATCCTGTTGAGCTTTGAGGTGAAGGCTGTTCCTGAGCTTTGACATTCGGTTCAAAGTTCGCAAATGGTGACGAATTGCCAGAATGCGGAGTGTTTGAAGAAACACTTGAAGTGTTATCAGCACTGAACCCTGTATGTATTTTTGGACTTTGATTGGTTGAAACTGTAGGGTTGCCTTTGTAATACAACGATACATCCTGCTGCACACTCGCTGAGTTCATTTTCTTGATTTTCAGCAACTCTAACTCGTGGGCTTCAATTTTCTCGATGAATGAGCTGAGGTTGAGATTCACAAAATCAGAATTGTTCTTCAGCATCATTAGATACGTCCCCCACTCATCATACGGAAGAGCATCACACAACTTATCAATCCATTCTTCATTTGTCTTTTTAATTTCCAAACGTTTCATTTCGACCACAAGATGACAGTATCGTTCGATTAACTGCTTTGTTGTCTCGCCTTTAATCCCAGTAAAGATATCAAATTCCTTTTTGATTAAGGCTTTCTTGCTCTTAATCATTGAAACACTGCCTTGGAATTTCAGCTGTAACGCCTGCCACATTGACTGAGCATTGTCTTCATGTTCTAGCAAAACGAGGATATCTTCCTTAATGGCCTGTTGCAGAATGGTCACCATTTTCTTTTCAGCTTTGAATTCAATCTGTTCAGATTATGTCAAACTCCCGATGCCCTTTTCCAATCCCATTCAATTAACTGGTGGTTGATACTTAGCATCTATTTCCATCCAACATTCGAAGTGATTGGCTTGCACCCAGTTTTTGAAACGGCCGGACCATCCCGCATATTCATCTAAACTCATGAGCTTTGGTGGCTTTTGCATAGTCCCCAATTCATTCTCCATGTTAACGTTCTGCATGATACTCGCCGGACTTTGCGTAGCCATGCCACTCCCTGCAAACAAGTTAAAAAAATCTTGATGTTCCATGTTTAGTGATAAATTTCCAAAAACGTTTAACTTTTTGATTAACAGGTTGTTTTTATCAAAAACTTTTAACACAAACTGAGTTTCCAACACTTGATCACGTACGAAATGGACTAAACGCTCAAAACATGGTTTTTACACTAACACAGGTCAAATAAGCGAAACCAGACACTAAGTGTACTAATGAGCGAAACCTGTTTGTGACCTTATAAGCGAAACCTGTAACTTGACAAATGAGCGAAACTAATTATAACACTAAGAGCGGAACCACTAAATGACACTTGGAGTGAAACCTACAAACGAAACTACTGGAATGTCCCTATGAGCGAAACATCAGGAGCGAAACCTCCAAAAATGTCACTATGAGCGGAACCATTCGAGCGAAACCCATGATATACTTATGCTGTAAAAGCAAAACCACTAAGATGACAAATAAGCGGAACCTATTCTCGAGCCATTTTATGTCACTTTTAAGCTGATTTTAGGTCTGAAAATCTCAAGGGTTTGTTATTAATCAGTTTTACACTATATGTCCAAATCTCAGTCCATTTTGTCCGTCGGAAAGGTCTGAAACTCAAAATGTGCTTGAAAAGGGCTTTGATTCAGGTCAACTAGCTCCCAACTGGCTCTGATACCAATTGTAGGACCGTATTTGACAGTCAATTGAGTCAATTCGAGCTAGCAACTACCGATAATGCAACGGAAATACAAAATTGGCATGAATCAAAGCAAGAAAGGAGTAGAAACAGAAGTAATACACTTTAACACCGTTTTCTCATTCAACTTTCACAAAATACAAGGTCAGCAGGTCGGCTACACTTTTGACATCAACGTACAGAATGAGAAAACACTTTGGGTATTTATAGGGATGATAGTTCCGCTTATGTGGACAGTCCACAAAAGCGAAACCTCTTAACAAGTAGTTTCGCTTATATGGACATGTCCATATAAACGAAACCTTAACATGAAAATCAAACAATTACATTTTTAACCCCTATAAAATACATAATTAACACATCTAGACCCTATACATTCAACAACTAAGACTAAGACGCAGGCTTTAGACATTATGCACCAACAATTTGCTGAATTCATTTTCTTGATCTTCAACAACTCCAACTCATGAGCTTCTATCTTTTCAATGAATGAGCTGAGATTTAAATTCACGAAATCCGAATTATTCTTCAACATCATTAAGTATGTGCCCTATTTATCATAAGGTAATGCATCGGACAACTTTTCGATCCATTCCTCGTTTGTCTTTGTAATCTCCAATCTTTTCATCTCTACCACCAGATGGCAATAACGTTCAATCAACTACTTTGTCGTTTCACCCTTCATCCCAGTAAAGATGTCAAACTCTTTCTTGATCAAGGCTTTCTTGCTTTTGATCATAGATACGCTGCCTTGGAACTTCAACTTTAATGCTTGCCACATCGATTGAGAGTTGTCATCATGTTGTAACAGCACAAGAATATCTTCTTTTATGGCCTGTTGGAGAATACTAACCATCTTCTTCTCAGCCTTAAAATCATTCTGTTCAGTTTCAGTTAAACTCCCAATGCCTTTCTCTAAGCCCAATCCATCAACTAGTGGAACGTATTTTTTCTCTATCTTCATCCAACATTCAAAATGGTTGGCTTGGACCCAATTCTTGAATCGACCCGACCATCCGACATACTCGTCCAAGTTCATAAGCTTTGGCGGTTTCTGCATTGTTCCTAGCTCATTTTCAATGTTGACATTTTGAACAATGCTTGCCGGACTTTGTGTTGCCGTCATGCCGCTACCCACGAAAAGGTTGTAAAAATCTTGATTTTCCATTTTAGGTGACAATTACCGAAAAATTTTTAACTTTTTGAAAAACAGGTTACTTTTACCGAAAAACTTTCTACACAGACTGAATTCCCAACACGATATCACGAACGAAACGGACTTAAACTCTCAAACCATGATTTTTAATTCTGAAAATGTTTTCAAGCGGAATCTGTCTTTTAAAATTTCAGGCGAAATCACAGTTTTAACACTCGAGCGGAATCAGAAGTTGTTACTTTGGAGCGAAATCAACAGGTAATTCCGAGCGGAATTACCTCTGGAGCGGAATCACCTATGAACCTCGAGCGGAATCACTAATTCCGCTTCAACTGCTTGAGCGGAATTAGAACCTTTAGTAACCAAAAACTTGATTTCGCTTGAAACTTAAGCGGAATCACCAAAAACCTTCGTTCGAACGGAATCAGATTCTAAGCCATTTTTAACCACTTTTAAGCCGTATTTTATGCTGAAACTCTCAAGGGTTTGTTAATTGTCAATTTTATACAATATGTCAAAAGTTCAGTCCATTTTGTCCGTGGCAATGTCAAGAAACTCAAAAAGTGTAGTAAAAAAGCTTTGATTCTGGTATTTTAGCTCATAACTGGCTCTGATACCAATTGTAGGATCGTTATTGACGATCAAATGAGTCAATCAGAGCTGAAACACCACTGTTTATGCGGCGAAATCACACAAACAGTTTGAATCAAAGAGAATGGAGTAGAAATAGACAGCAGATCATTTTAAACACGGTTTATCATTAATTCTTCACAGAAAAATTCGGCAGCAGTTCGGCTACAACTTCGACATTCAGTACATAATGAGAAACACACAAGGACTATATATAGGTGGTTAATTCCGCTCCAAATGACATCGTGTCATTTCGGGCGGAATCAACAACATGTGATTTCGCTCCAAATGACACAATGTCATTTCGAGCGAAATCTACACTTTACAACATAAACTTTACAAACAGCCCCCTACACTATACATAATTGACATAAATGACCCCTAGACCCTATACAAGCTTGACTAAGACTAAGACGTAAGCTTTAGACATTCGTGCATCAACACTATAGCTACTTAGAATAAAATAAGCAAAAACAATATTTCTTATAAATATATAGTTCTTAACTAAGTCACAAGAAAATAAAATTTTCAAAAAGAAAAAGCCGACATTTTACTATCTTAGCCAATTTCAAATAGAACTCACCTACCCAAGCCATAGCCTACCCTTTAAAAATATCTCTCGATACCTACAAGGATTAAAATGTCAAAAAGGAGGAGGTTTGATTACTTGTCAAGCCTATGGAAGAAGTAATTTCCAAATTGGGTATGAGCGTTCTCACTTATACATTTTTGGCCGAGTGTTGAGTGATTACTTGTGAGGTGTGTAAAAGATGTATATAGCCAAAAAGAATTTTATAAAGGCATGCTACGCCCAAAAATAAATAATTTTCTTAAATTGTGTTGTAAATAAGTCATGACCAAATAAGAATGTAAACAAAATAGAAACAAAAAAATTAGAACTTGGATTCCCGACACTCTAAAGATAAGTAAAAAACTCTCTTCTACCCATTTTGTTTGTGTGTGTGAGCCACAAAAAAAAGTTTCACTTGAGAACAAGCAAAGATTCAAGTGTTGGGGTATTTGATGTGCTTAAAATACAACATATAAATTGTATCAAATACGGCGTAAAAGCAACCCTTTTTTAGTATTGATGTTGGAAAAAGCTTGTGTTTCTGTTCCTTTTTAGTAAACAGGGTTAAAAGAGCTTAAATGAACAAAAGAAGCAAAAAGACAACATAAACCAACATAAAATGCAATGAAGAGGGACTGACGGAACTTGCCGAGCCTCCATCCACATCCAAACCCAAGAAATAACAAGATCAGAAGCTCTGCAAGGGGCCGTGCTCACCTAGCACAGGCCGCGCCCAGTGGGAATTCACTGCCGTAGAAAAAGACAACAACAACAAAAGACAAATTCAAAGCTCAACACGGGGCCATGCTAAACCAACACGGGACGTGGTCAACTCTTGGATTTCCAGAATTTGAAGAAGTACAGCAAGTACACTGGCCATGGGCCGTGCCATTGACACACGGGGTCGTGTTAGTCCAAATCTGACACTGCAGTTAATGTAGAAGAGAGAGACTGATGGCCACGAGGCCGTGCCAGGCGGGCACGGGCTGTGGTGGACGTTCTGTTTACCGCTATAAATATGGATGCTTGGTTTCACTTCAACTCAACCCTTGGCAAACCACTTCTCTCTCACTTGCCACCACTCCACCACCACTACTACACCATCATCCACCACCATCATCCATTTTCCATCTTTTAGAGTGTATGTGTAGTCTCGAGATCCAAGATTGATAGTAAGAATCTTTGTCAAAGAAAGGCCATGCTTGGCTAAATTCTTACATCACTTGGTGAAGACATATCTTCTATGTATTTTCTTTATGATTTCCAATCTTTGACAACTTTGTAATTGGGTATGTATTAATGACTTTAATAACTAGTTTTTTATATTGAAGGCGAATTTATTTAATCATTCTTCATATGTCGTTGATTCACATATTCATGTCTTTATGGTCTATATAAAGCGCGTTAACTACTTGGAAGGGGGTTAGAAGGATGGTTGGGTAAAGCTATGTCTCGTTCAATGTATAAATCCTGTGAGAACCTGGTTCAAGTTTAGTACTACTCCATGGATTGGCCGGGAATGACTGGCCGACTAAACTACTATTAAAACTTTAAACCAACCCCGTGAGGACTGTATCCCTGCTGACTCAGACCAACGGGTTGAGGGTGACCACTGCCTGGAAGGGGGCCCACCACATTTTGCATTAATAACTTACTTAATTATCTTTCAATATTCCGACCTAGTGGGATTGAATCCTTGCTGACTCAAACCACTAGGTTGAGTGTAGGATCATTGTCGGACCCAAAATGAGTCGATCAGAGGCGTTCTACTCAGAATGAAAGGCAGAAACAGACTTAATGAGTTGAATTCAGCAAGATATTCACTTTAATTGTCATTTATATTGATCTGGATCAGTTTTACAGCAAGACGACACTTCGACAGAGCTTCGCCGTCGGAAAACACCAAGCTAATTTCATCCCAACTGACACGAGATCACAACTATATATAGACATTCTAATTCCGCACGAACCTAACTCAAACGGTATTACAGTTCACGCGAAATTACAATACAAACGGAATTAATGACTAATTCCGCACGGAATTACCGGATGACTTTTCAAGCGGAATTAATCTCTTCGTGCGGAATTATCTTTTTGCCTTGTTTTCTCGAACTTCGTGCCATGAACAATGCAAGACTCGATACAAGACGAAGTTGACAGACGTATGCACCAACAGACTCCCCCTCGGATGTTGACGAGTCTACTGTGTCGAGTCTTTACATCCTCAGTCTTCATCAGTCCTCTCGAACTCTTTGAAGTATCTGAAACTGTAAAGTTTTTGCTATTTTTTCTTTACCCTCCTTTTTATCATCAACAGACTCCCCCTCTCAACATGCTTGATCAAAATATTACTTTCAGAGAATCAGAATCGTGATCTGGCTCTCAACTTTCTAATTCTCTTGATCAGATCTCTTGATTCCTTAAGTTCATCAGCATCCTCAGCTTCAAGATCATAACCTGGCTCTCTCTAAACAGAAACCTCAGGTATTAGAATCTGGCTTTTCTCAAATCTTATAGCTGTACATTCTCTACCACAAACATAAGTTTTATAATATAGAGATTTAATAATCTCAGACACCATTTGCAAATCTCTTCCAACAATCATTATCTTAATTGGGGTAGAAACATTTTGAATCTTCTGATGACCACATGTAGGAAAGAAATTAAACATTTTTAAATTCAGCAAACTCCCCCTCAAATTGATCATCGTGTTCCGCACTTGGAATTTTGAGAATCAGCTTTTCAACATCAATTGTCGAAAATCTTTTTGAATTTTTCAAAAGTTTATGCTAAAACACACTGAAAATCTTTTTGGAATTTTTGATTTTAAAGAAAACAGTAAAGAAATATTTACAGACACTATTTTTGTGAGTTTGTGTAAGAGGATCATATCAGTTTATGAGACAAATCACTAACACCGTTAAGCTTCATTTCATTTAAGTTCTAAACAATTCACCTAGATTGTCAGTATATTGATCCACTTAAATTTTCACACAAAGTTCAATTGTTTCGAGATACGAGATTAATGTTTTAAAAACTTAAACTTATACGCGTGTCCCACCACTTGAATATACTCCCGTATCCAGATCCCAATATTCAGTCTTACAGGTGAGTATACCTAGATGATCTCTGTAAAGGGTTAAATGCGAAATCGTGAGAGCTCAGGTCAGAACTTCCATTCAGCAGAGAGATGACGATTCGACTTAAGGTGTGTTCCCTTTAGAGAATCTTTTCTTCAACATAACATGATTAGCATTTTTCAATGTTTCATCATTTTTTGTACTGGGGTGATGCTGTATTTCAAGCAAATGCAAAGTATTATACGGGGACTAGGCCATTGCTTCCGCAATATCAGAAGTCCCGGGATAGTACCCCAGATATCACTGAGTATAAAGACCTAGTATCTCAGAAAGAGGGACCTTTCAAACAAGATTTCGGGGGTTACCCATATATCCAAGAAATGTTACCCACGAGATAAACAAGTTTGAATTTTATGTTTATATCTCGAAAACAATTTACTAAATGTGCAAAAACCTACTGGCCCATCCGCAGTGAGATTGTTTATCACATTTTTAACTTTTCAATTCTTTAGCATGTTGTGATAGTCCACTGATGTACTATCATTTCTTCTTTTCACAACAAAACTCTTTTTTGAATTTTATCATGTTTTTGGATTTTTCAAATTTTCTAATGTTTTTGGATTTTCTGAAAATTTCTTACTCCCCCTAAAAATGCAAACACATTTAAAGAAATTTGAAAACAAAGTGTACAAGTAAGTGACAACTGTTGTGAATCGCTTCAATACTCCATCCACTTGGCATAAACAATCAGAACTCCCCCTTACAACAAACTATTTTCCCATTAAGATTTCAAAACACTTAAGTTTGTTTTAATCAAAATGGTTTTTCCGGAAAATAAGTTTTGTTGATTTTACCACTTGTAAATTTGGGGTTCAATTCATCACATTGTTTTTCAACCACTTGAATAATAGTTAAATCAAGTTCAACTTAATGACCTTGATTAATCACTTTGAAAGATCAAACCTCTTTACCAATTGTAAGACGAAATCACCTTTCGTGATTTTCCCAAGAAAGATGCCGATTCATGCTCCACAATTACCAACCTGGGAGCTCCGGCAAGTCAGGTTTTTCAAGTAAAGAAAATGTCCACCCAAGCCTGACCAGCCTTGGGTGATACTAATTCATCTGCAGTTGGATTATAAGTTGCTTTCTTTGTTGCATAAAAGTCTTTAACCCCTTGAACTTTACCCTCAACCATTTTTTCCAAAAATCTTTTTAACATTTCCATTAAAAGCTTTCTCAACATCAAATTCTTTCTTTTCAGTATAGAATTGATTCGATATTTCAACCTTCCCAACTTTTGATTTAAAATTTTCAGCCCTCAATGGTGGAAAATGTGTATTATCCATTGGAGGAACTGAGTTTTCTTCTTTTTCCGCAACTTGTGGCTCCTCTGATTTTGTGGAATCAGATTCATTGCCAGATTTTACATCAAACTTCTTAACAACCGACATTTGATTGTCTTTGGCTCTCTTTTTGTAAAAAAATTTCTTTGAACACTCACCAACTTCAAAGGTTGAATTTTCAAAAATTTTGAATTTTTCAGTTGCTAGTTCATTTTTCTCAACAACTTTTTCTTTAAGCTTTTTAGAGACTTCCTGTTTTGTCTTTGTAGTTTGAGAGCAGTTCCATGCAATGTGACCAACTTCATTGCATTTGTAACAGGTTCTAGTCTCCTTTCTATGAAAAACTCCAGTTCCCATTCTCTCTTGCTTTTGAATAATGAATTCTCTGTTTGTAATGAATTCTCTGTTCTAGTCTCCTTTCTATGAAAAACTCCAGTTCCCATTATCCCTGAAACAAATTTTGTTTTTGGTTTATAAATTTTCTCATTTTTATAATTTTCTAAAGGAATAAAGCCTAAACCTTTCTTTTTGAAATTACCGTTATGGTTTGGTTTCTTTTGAAAACCAGAACCAGAACTGTAACCTTTTTTCTTGTTTAATCTTTGTTGAACTCTTGAAGTGTACTTTTTGGGTTTTGCTTTAAGATTTAAATCTTTTATTTCAGAAATATTAATTTCTGTCATTTTGAAAACCTGTTTAATCATTTCAAATCTAACACTTCTTATTGGAAATTCTTTGTCAGAATATAATTTTTCAGAATCATTCAAAGTATATGCAACTTCGAATGTTTCATCATCCAAATTAGATTTTGATAACAAAAATTCTTTACTATAAACCCGTTTAACCGGCGTATTTGAATTATTGACTGACGAACTCGAACTTCCAGACCCGGAATTTGACTCAAACTCCTCATCTTTATCCAACACCTGATCGACCACCTTTTTTATTAACTCGGACTCATGATCAGTGTCAAACGATGTAAAAGTAACGTCAATATTTTCTGGTAAATCATCGGTTATATCAGACTTCAGTTTTATATTGACTGCTTTTTGGACTTGCTCCTCATTTGGTTTTCTAGGAGAATAACCTTCCCAGATCGGAGGCGGACACTTGTTATAACTAACACTCTGTTTCTTACCATTATTCTTCTTCTTTGGCTTTTTATCTTCTTGAAATGCTTCAAAACCTGCAACAGTCGGATAAATTCGGTCAATTATATAATCGGAACTAGAATAACTTTGCAACAGTCTTCTAATTCTTTCATTTTCAACCCTCTCAGTCTCCAACTCTTACTTTAGCTTTGCACATTCTTCAATGTAGTTGATAGCTTTTTTCTTCGACATCATCACTGCATTCATCATTGTTAAAGCATCTTCTCTTTCAGAATTTATCATCTGTAGACCAGTCACTGTTCTATTTAGCACATCATATAATTCTTTCACATAGTTGAGATTGAACAATAATTGTTCTTTCATCTTTTCTTGCTCACTCAACTTTTCATCTTTTTCTTCACATTTCTTGCAAGATTCCAAGCATTTTTCACACGGCTTGATAGTCTCAACAATCTTTTCGACTATTTTTTCGACTTCAACAACTTTCTCAACCTCAATCACCTTCTCAGCTTCATCATTCTTCTCAACAATTTTAACTTCATCCTTTTGAACAGTCTCTTCCTTTTGAGAAATACTCTCACATTTCTTCTTCTTTCGTTCTCTTGCTGCTCGTCTCTCCTTCAACTTCTCCACACGATCTGCAAAATAAAATTGAAAACTTTAGGAGATAAATGAGTTTTTGCAATATCAATATGCATTTCTTCCTCATAATCACTGAAATCATCAGTTTCTATTGGTGATTGATCAAATTCTATTGTCTTTTCTGTACTATCATCTGAAGAACCAGAATCAGATGGTGTTTGATAAAAAACTGTTGTTCTTTTTGAACTTTCATCTGATGAAACAGACTCTCCTTCTTGACTTTTATCATCACTAGCAAACACTTTTATCCATTCTGTAAATAAATCAGGTTCTTGAATGACTTTTGCAATGAGAGCAACAACTTTTGAATCAGGTGGAATATATTTGTCCCAGCTAAAACCTTCTGCCACTTTTTCATCATCTTGATCAATGATACCATAATACGCTTTCTTATTTGCATCTTCGATCATTCTAGCATGTGCAATTTGTGGCTCTTTTTGTTGTTGTTGTTGTGGTTGATGAGCAACTTGTTGATATATGGCTTTCCGATAGTAATCATCCTTTCCAAATGGATTCTTTGCTCCACTAGCTTCTTGATTTTTGCATTCTCTTTTGAAATGACCTTTCTCCCTGCAACGAAAACACGTAACTTTAGATTTATCAAAACCCAAAGTAGAAACATGTGCATCTAAGAAACCATTTCTTCCTGTAATCATTTTAAACTTTTATGGTCTCCTCAAGACACTAGCCAAGCACCATTTGATGTCCATTAGTTCCATTTCTTCTGCATCTATCTGATCGTAATCCTCTTTTGTCAACATAGGATTTCCGATCCTTCCAGCAACCAATCCCTCATAGGTCTCCAAAACTGTAGCAAGTAATGTCATGTGATCTTTTGCAACTTCTTCAAAAATACTCTGACCATTCGGGAGATTCAATGCAATGTTGCACTGTATCACACAACCATTTCCAGTTTTTGAACTTTGATGCTGAAAGCTTGTAGTTGAATTCTTTGGATTCACACTTGGATATGAAGAAATTCCACTGCTACTGTTTGAACTTTGATCAACAGTTCCAGATGAGTTACCAGCATTAAAAGCAGTTTGAATTTTTGGGCTCATTTCAACCTCTTGAACACTACCTTTGTAATACATTTTCACATCTTGTTGATTACTCGGATTATTCATCCTCGCAATCTTTTGTTGTTCAAGATCTTGACTTTCAATCTTTTTAATGAACTGTGAAATAGTCAATCCATCATATTCCCCAGTGTTCTTTAGAATCATCAAAAATGTACCCCATTCTTTCTAAGGTAATGCATCAGCTAACTTATCGACCCACTCATCTTGACTTTTCTCTATTCCCAACAAAGACATAGATCGAACTAAGTGGCAGTATCTTTCAATCAATTTCTTTGACGATTCTCCTGACAAGCTTGAAAACAAATCAAATTCTTTCTTTAGCAATGCTTTCTTGCTTCTAATCATTTTCTCACTACCTTCAAATTTAACCTTCAACGCATCCCAGATCGATCGTGAAATATTGTCATGTTGAAGCAATATGAAGATGTCTTCTTTAATTGCTTGCTGTAGCAGACTAATCATCATCTTTTCTGCTTTATGCATTTCTCTATCTTTGTCATTTAGTTCAGAAATTAATTTTGTGACTCCCAACTCAGTACGTGGTCTAACATACTTCTTCTCAATACATTTCCAAGATCTCAAATGATTGGCTTGCACCCAGTTTTCAAATCGATCTTTCTATCCATAATACTCCTCGATTCCCATAAGCTTCGGGGGTTTTTGCAAAGTTCCGATTTCATTTTCCATGTTCATGCTTTGAGCAATGGCAGCCGGAGTAGTCGGTGATGAAGCAAACGCGTTATAGAACTCTTCTTCCATGATTTGGTAACACTTTTTCAAAATCAGCACTTTCAAACGAAATTAACCTGCACCAGATACACTTCAAATGAAATTAGTGGTTTTCAAAAGAAATCAAGTAATTCCGTGCGGATTTACTCAATTTCACACGAAATTAGGTTTGACACGAAATTACTCAAACAAAATTAGAATCTCGTGCGGAAGTAAATGCAATTTCAAACGAAATTAATCCAAGAACTATAATTTCATGCGGAATTAGTATGTTGATGTCATCATTTCGAACAAATTTTCATGCGAAATTAGAAAGTTTATCCGATTTAGATTGAATTAAGGTTCAATTCTCTCAAGGCTCTGTTAAAACACTGTTTTGATTATGATATGTGAACTTCAGATCATTTTAACCGTTAGAACTTGTTCAATTGATAAAAGAAGGTATAGAAGTAAGAAAAAACTGATGAAATTGAGCTGAAATCGGTTGAACTCCTCCTCCTGAGCTCTGATACCACTTGTAGGATCGTTGTCGGACCCAAAATGAGTCGATCAGAGGCGTTCTACTCAGAATGAAAGGCGGAAACAGACATAATGAGTTGAATTCAGCAAGATATTCACTTTAATTGTCGTTTATATTGATCTGGAACATTTTTACAGCAAGACGGCACTTCAACAGAGCTTCGCCGTCGGAAAACACCAAGCTAATTTCATCCCAACTTACATGAGATCACAACTATATATAGACATTCTAATTCCGCACGAACCTAACTCAAACCGTATTACAGTTCACGCGAAATTACAATACAAACGGAATTAATGACTAATTCCGCACGGAATTACCGGACGACTTTTCAAGCGGAATTAACCTCTTCGTGTGGAATTATCTTTTTGCCTTGTTTTCTCGAACTTCGTGCCATGAACAATGCAAGACTCGATACAAGACGAAGTTGACAGACGTATGCACCAACATTGAGGGTAACGTCGCCTTCACAAGAGGGGCTTACTACCATAACTAAGATAATCTCTTAAAATGCCCAAAGTGCGAAAATCATCAAAAGGGTGCATGAAAGATAAGTCGGATCCAAGTGATTCTTTCTTGTCTATCTGTTTTTAATTTTATTTTATTTTCTGTTTTTATCTTTTATTTAGTTTAAAAATATTTTCTCAAAGTTTGGTTCGATTAGACGTTGACGATAAGCCGATATTAAAAGCTCTTGTGTCCTTGGACGACCTCGGTATCTAGCCATCACTATACTACGTCCGCGATGAGTGCACTTGCCCTAACGTGTGTGTAGAGTGATAGTAGAATATCGTGTTTTATAAATTTAAAACTTGAATTGGCGAGTAAAAAGAGCTAAATATATACACACCCGCACACGTCCGTCACACGTATGCGCTTCCGCTACGAGCAGGGTGTGACATGACCTGCCGGAGATCAAACACAAGTGTCGTAACATGTTTGGCAGATTGGCGGTAGTACGAATGGCAGACCAAATCATCGTCGTCATCGGTCGTTTACTGATTTTAGGTATGATCATCTCAGTTACGTACTCAATTTCAAGGAGGGTTCATGTGAGAATGTTGAAGATGAGGGTTCACTCAAGGGTTTCTCATCGAGGTTACCGGTGTCTCCTGGGCCATTGTCTATGGCTCTTGTAGGTCATCAGATGTTTGCATCGATAGCTACCTGTTGATACCAGATAACAATGTTTTAACTAAACTTGGCAAGTGATTTCAAAAAAAAAAATGAAAATAATGTGCAGAACTAGAAATCAAACGTTCAAGAAACAGAAATACAGGCTTTTCAAGTTTATATCACTTTGAAATGCTTACAAGGTGATTATGAGGTTATTGACTATTACAAACAAATACGTAAAGAATTATGTGATAAAGGGAAGTGGAGTTTTGTAGTATATGATAAATGCTAAGCTTGACTCATTTTCCCTTCGGTGTAATGTTCTCTATTTATAGAGAATGTGAGGTATGAATAAACATTTGTTTATTCATACACTTGGTTGTGAAAAGTGGCTTTTTGGCATATTCATTGAATCAGTTCACGTCCGCTGGTCACTTAGGAGTTCGTGTAAGACCTTATCTCTTTGTCAAGTTGCTTCATCAGAATTCTGAAAAAAACCTCATCAGAAATCTGATGATTCTCAGATTTGATTTCTAATGATCAGGTTTTGCCAGATTCTCATGATAAATATTAGACTTATCAAAAGAAACGTATGATTGGTGTTTTATGATCATCCTTTCTTGAGTGTGACCATTTTCTGATCTTTTTTGAAGATGACGCTTTTCTTTCTTTTGTTCTGTTACATATCTTTTTTCTTAAAGACCTGTTGACTTTGTCATCTTCATAAATGATCAGATTTTTCTTCAACACTTACAAAAGGTTTCCTAACACTACCGTCTCGTGATGCTATTGTTTTGATGAATTAAAGGATGTAAATAAAATTGTTAGTGTATCAAGTGTTGTTTATGTGAAGATCTTCACTGATTACATGTGGAATTTTATATTTTTAGGGTTTTCATTTATTATATGTATATAATTTTCTAGTTGCTTTTACTTTTCTATAAATTATATAATAGTTTATTTGTTTTACATGTTGTTTATTTACAACACTGTTTAGTCTATGTAAGACGAGGATTAGAACTCTATCCGGTTGAATTTAGTGCCCCCTTTGTTAAGAGATTTTAATTTCTTTTTGAGTGTTTGTACTTATATTTTATATGAACTCCAACCTTGATACGATGATGTTCTACGCTTAGTGCTTCTTTTTATAACAATAAGAGCCCGTTGTTAGGAAACTTACAAGACCACCCAATATTCTACCAACCAACAAAATTAGATAAATCATGTTGGGTAAGTGGCATTAAAGAGGTTATCTTAGGAAACTATTGGAAGCAAGATTCGAATCTTAAAAAAATTGTGCATCATCCGCATACCGGTGGCAGCTTCGAATAGGTCATATATTTTAGGCATTTTATCTACAGTTTTCTAATGACACCGTCTTCTAATGCATCTTCCATAGCCATGAAACAAAATTATTCTGAGTAGTGCATCAAAACCCCCTCTTTTGTGTCGTGGGGTGAAGGTGATGGTGAAAATTTGAACGTATCATCTTGTTTATTCACACCACCATTCGGTCTCTTTAAGCCAAGGATTAGAACCTAAACCTGTTGAATTTTGTCCCTCTTCTTTGATTTTAACGTCAATCTAGAGCAGAAGTCTCATATACGAATTTTGCTTCTACTACTTTTGTAACATTCATGAAATTTCAAGCTTTTGGTCTTCAATCATTTTCGTACATAGTGACACAACTCACTAAAACATGCATATTTATTATTAGATGTACTAGCAAGATGGTTATGTAAATGCTTTTAATTATAACCTCGCGTTAAATTAACGGAATGAGCATTGGTGACAAAGCAGTTAAATTTAAAACTCCATGATTTGGTTAACATGATTGGTATAGCATCAAATAATATATCATAAGTGAAAATAATATTAAAACATATAAAAATAGTTGGAGGTTTTTGTCTTATGTCTTTCGGAAATTACCCGTGTCTTAGACTTTTAATATTTTTTAGGCGCGATACGTCCTCTAGCAAATAATATAAATATTATTTAATTAATTTTTATAATAATTAGTGGGTAGTTTTATTTCTTTAGTAAATTAATGTAAAAACTCTCAAACTCATACCAAACTTTTATAAAACATAACAAGATTTATATAAAAAATATGCGATTTTATAAAAATGGAATATAAAAAATGTGATTTTATAAAAATATGCGATTTTATAAAACATAACAAGATTTATATAAAAAATATGCGATTTTATAAAAATTAATGTAAAAACTCTCAAACTCATACCAAACTTTTATTTCTTTTACCCCTTATTTGAAGACATTGGTTTTACAAACTGTCCAACACTTGTTCTTCATGCTTCAAACATCCTACACTTGTCTTGCATATGTTGACACCTACACGCCTTTTTTCTCGTATAAATACCAACCATTTTCCACATCAAAAACTCTCAAAAATCCTTGCACTATTTTTCTCCCCTTTGCCCTGTTGAATTGAAGAAATTTTGTTCCCATGTAAGTTTCATCAAAACCGTTCTTTGTTTATATTCGTTCTTCGTACAAATCTTTGCTATTCTTGCACCATTATTATTTGTTTTACACTTTATTCCAACATACATTAACCTACATATTATATCACCTATGATCTAAAACCATGTTTTATATTTAACTTATGCATAAAAACCACATAAACGACCACCAAGAGTTCTTCCCGTTTTGGACAAATTATGTGTTGTATATAACTTGGTAAAAACTTACCCAAATCAAGTGAACTCTTAATTCATGATTAAATACATCGAAATACAGTTTTATATGGCACACTTAAAAACACTTTCGTTTGGACCCCAACTATTTAAAACAAACCATAAGCACAAAACCAAAGGTTCTGTAAGATCCATGTTTTGACCATTTTTCGAGTCCCGAACATAAAAACTTTCTAAATGAAAGTTGTAAGACACATTCTAATTTAGTAGATTGGAAATGTTTGTAATTTTTCGTCGTCGCTTACTATTTTTAAAACATAAAACAAAACAACACAGAAAGCTATTAACATTTATACTTTCTAAAAACGAGACGATTTACCATTAACCAAGGGTTCTTGTAGCCAATATCATCTACATATATCATCATAACATATTTAAAACCCTAATTAACCATCCTTAAATTATTAGGCTCAACTTGTATTCATTGAGAACATGCAAGCTCATCATCAATCATCAAGGTGAAAACATAGCCTCTTTTACTGTTTTTAACTGTTTGGGATGGAACATGTAGTCAATAAAAGCATTCGTTTAATGCAATTCAAATACGTACACAAGTATTTCATGATCATACATGTTATTTGGAGCAAGTATCCAAAATAATTGCTAACCTATGCAAAATCATTAACTTATTCAAGCCAACTATAGTAGATTATAGCGATATAGGATTGACAAACCCACCCATCGTGACTAGGGTGATCGTAATTGTAATCATCCGTCATGTTATGAGGTTTTCTTGCGTATGTAATGTGTTGGTTATATAATATATAGTTATGAATGATATACTTATTGGATTGTATAAATACAGTTTACCGCGCTTAATTATTAAAAACCTATGTTTCTAACAAACTGTATTTAGTTTACAAATTTTCTATGCAAACATGATATGCGTTAAGCAGGAGTGAATTCTCCTAACCCTAATTTGAAACCACGACACGTTGTGGGCAAGGAACCAGTTATTCCTAACTCTCGTCCACATATCTCATCCCTGGACTAGAACGAATCGATGCGATTAACGCTAACTCAAAATACTTACTAGTGGGGAGCCTTCTACGGATCCCAGAAAGCAACTATGAAGGCGAAACGACGGGGGAGAGTCATCCCTAAATCACACATTATTAGAAAAAACAAGCAGTTATAGCACAACGGTACCACTGCTTGACCACATGCACGGAACAATTGAAGGCATCGGTGCTCGGAATGCGAAGCAGTTACGACATGCACGCACGCAAACCAAGAGTGGAAAGTGAAACGTGAAGCATCAAGCTAAGTTGAGAAGTACCGACGACATCATTTACTCTTTTTCGTTCACATACCTCTTTCCCTAACCTAGAAGGAGAGACTGTTCCCTTTGTCTGAATGAAGAACCTAGAGTTCTACTACTCAACTAGAACTATTTTGACCATGTCTGCACTATTCTTTTTTGTAATATGGGCCTTTTTTACTGGCCTTTACATCTACCGATGTTCCATTCTAGCTGTGAGGATTGGACAAGCTTGACTTTCGGCCATCGGTGATTATTTCTCAGACAGTGACCATGACGATGTGTTGAGGATGCAAACCTGCCAATTTAAACCTATTATCGCATTCTCGCATTTGAACCTCTTAGCAACCCACACGTTATTTCAAACTCATTCGTACGACTTACGACAACTCCTTAGAATTTGATTGCTTCCCAATGTGATAAACTGTAAACTCATCCAAGAACATGGATAAAGGTGAATTACCCCTCTCTCGTGCATGACCTAAATTGAAAATTTTGACTGACATTTCAGCGAACCTTAACATTACAAGCTAGTGCTACAACCCTCCTTCTTTGGCTGATTCTTGTTGTATCGACGTCATTGACGCGACACTTGTATCGACAAAAGTGTCATTTATTTCTATTTTACACTGCTTGCGTACGACCAACTACATCCGCGATATCGGAAAAACCCTTGCTACTTATCCTGAAATTTTTATACACTACATCGAGTTGGACGCGTCGAATCTAACTACATCTTGGAATGTTTCCCACGTCTTATCATGTTATGCTTCACAAACAGTATCGTTTTGTCTGACACAAACTTTGTAAGAAATTCCTCTTGAATGAATTTTCCCCTGCGTACATTACTCAAGGAGCAACGAACCATGGATACCTCGGAGATGAGGATATCTCAAACATGCGATTTTATGGTCGTATCATTCAAATTAACTGACACACCTGCGGTCTTCATAAAACACATGAGCCATTTATGCAAACCCTACCTTGACGAGTTCGTCATTTGTTTTCTTTAACAACCCCCGAATCTTCTCTAAGAAGCCAGAAGGAACCCAGACAATCCTCCGACGAGACACCAGTAAAACCCCCAACCCCGTATCTCCTTGAACACACCACATAAACTCCCTCTATCATTCTTCTTCATAATATCCGTTACACACATACAACCAGCAGGAGAGAGATCGACAGAGGAGAAAGTCAGAGAGAGGGATACGGCGGAGGCCGGTGACGAGCCGGCGAAGGATTGTTGGTAGTGTCGACGGCAGAGGGTTGCCGCAGTCGATGGATTGTTGGTAGTGTCCCCTTCTCTTTTTCTTTTTTCCTTTTATTTCCTCATGATCGATGATGATGATGTTACCGCTATCATCCAAGATGATGCTGATGTTGCTAAGATGATGATGATGTTGTTGGCAGTGTCGACGGCAAAGGGCTGCCGCAGTCGGCGACGGTGGGGCCGATCGGCGGCGGCAGTAGTGGTGGTGGTGGTTCCGTTTCGGGTCACGGCTTGGTTCAAGATTTGGATCCGTTCTGGTGGATTCGGGTTTTGGTGCGAGGTAACCGGTGGTGGTAAAGTCACCAAGACAGCGGCGGCGCTGTGGTGGTGCTGAGGGCCGTAACAAACTTGGACGGTTCTAACTGCTATTTGAAACACTATGCGTTAGATACGTGTAATTAATACGTGATGTTACTTGCATACGAACCTAACAAATATTGGTAACCATAATAGGGTGTGGTTGACCAACCTAACACAAGTAAATTGTCTGACGAGCAAAGCAAAGGTGAGTTCACACATTTTACTTAAAGCATGTACTTCCCTGGTTTGGGAAACGGACAACATTTTCCCTGGTTTGGGAAACGGACAACACTTTCCCTGGTTTTGGAAACAGACAACACTTTCCCTAGTTTGGGAACAATTGAATGGTACAAACAACACTTTCCCTGGTTTGGGATTGCTTACTATTCCTGGTCTGTAATACAGTTAATTACTATTTATATTAGATGCAACAAGTGTAGTAAATTAAACTCTATCACGAAGTCCCTACTTTCTATACCGATTAGTCACCGGGGCCTGGCGAACGGGTTATTAGTTGGTAGCGCTATTTAGGTTTCACCAACCTCACACCGTGCCTGGAGAGGATCGGTCGTGAACTAATAGGCCTTGGCAAACCGTCAATGATGATAGACATTGATAAAAGGGGCAACAACGAAACATGAGGTCGCTAAGTATTCGGTATTACACAGTTTAGTAGCTTACATATGGGGTAGCTCCCCATGGCATGGTATAAATGAGTTAATTAAACAACAAAAGTTTTTTGAAATAAAACTCGAAAACTGTGAACTCATGAACTCGCCAACTTTATGTTAACACCCTACTACATGCTTTGTAGGTTGCTCGTTACAGCTTTAGACGGACATTGCAATCGGCTGGAGTACGTGGTTTGTAAGTCTCATATTAATATGTAATTAAAGAATTTGTGGTTTTAAATTATAATGGGCTTTCTTTATACTTTCACTATTATAGTAAACTGTGTTTTTGAACAATTAAAACTTGAACACTAATCGTGTCAGTTGGATAACTTATAACATACGTAAATGGGTCAACATGATTAGTGGCTAGATCCTGGTCGGTCACACGCCTCGCAATAGTACTTCGCATGTGGAAATTTGAGGGTGTGACAGTAATCTTTGGGTTGACATTTATAGTTGCATGTTAGCCATATGTTAATTTTAGATAACCATTTTGGCATGTGGATTGTTTAAACTCTTTATACTATGCTAGCACTTAAAACCTGTATACTCTCCAATACTTTTTGTATTAAACTCTACTTTGAAATGTGTTGCAGGAAATTGACGACGATGATGACAATGAAATGTAATAGAATTGACTAGAAACGCATCTTAGAATTTTAGACTTGTTGTAATTTGTACTTTGTTGTATTGGTTTCTTTGTTGTTATACTTTGCTTCCCACAAGTTTTACTTGAATATTATTCAACGAAATGAAATTCGGTTTTGATAAATACTGTCGAAAATAGTGTTATGAAGTCTCTAACAATCTCGTTTTCGTCTCACTCTGATGTTTCTGTCATCGGTTGGGGTGTGACATAGAGGCTGTGATATGCAACTAGGTGTCCACCACCGTCTACTTTGAGGCAGTTAATCGATGAATCATCTAAGTGGCAGATTGTTGAATATAAGATGTCAGATGATCGATTAAACAATGTTGCTAACAACGTTCAATTCAAAGAGTTACATATTGGACGACAAACAAGTTATAATATTTAAGCGTTGAATATTAGTTCATGAAATTCACTTTAATTAAATGGGGAAATTAAATAGTTAGTGAAATGTTTAATTAAATAACTATTTGTGAAATAATTATATATATATATATATATATATATATACATATATATATAGGGGATGGTTCAAATGAAAACCACTTTTATTGTGAAAACTCGAAAACTAACTAAAAAAAGCCTAAAAAACACACAAATTTTTTTTTTCAATTTTTTTTTATAAAAATCGCTAGTTTTTATATATAAAAAAAAAACTTTTTTTCAAAAAAAAAAAAAAAAAAAATTTGTGTAGTGCACATGTGTAATAATACACATGTGTAGTACACATACATATGTGCAGTATTACACATGTGCACTACACAAATTTTTTTTTTTTTTTAATTTTTTTTTATATTAAAAAACCTGCGAAATTTTGATTGCAAAAAAAAAAATTTTAAAAAATTTTTGTATGTTTTTTTGGCTTTTTTTAATTAGTTTTCGAGTTTTTTCACAATACTAGTGGTTTTCATTTGAACCTTCCCCTATATATATATATATAGGGGATCGCTAAAATGAAAACCACCTCTAGTTGTAAAAACCATGGGAACCACTTTCTAGCTTTTGGATCAACAAGATGAATGGATAAGATTAAAAGTAACAAAAATTAATATTATATAGATTTTGTCTTATTATGTCTTTATTATTTTAATACAAAAGGGTATTTAAGTAAAATAACTCTTTTTTTTCTTTTTGCCTTTATTATTTTTTTATTACTTTTCTGTTTTATTATATTACTTTTTAGTTTTATTATATTACTTTTTGATATTTTAAAAGATTTTTTTAGTAAAAACATTTTTAAATTCAAATTTTTTTAACAAAAGACAATTTTTTTTGCGGGCCGGTTTTTGCACGCCGGGTTTTTTCAACAGTCGTTTTTACGCGCCGTTTTTTACCGCCGTTTTTTTTACGCCGTTTTTTAACGCGCCGTTTTTTAACGCCGTTTTTTTTAACGCTGTTTTTTTAACGGCATTTTTTACGCGCCGTTTTTTACGCGCCGTTTTTTTAATACGCCGTTTTAGCGTCCCGTTTTAATGTCCCGTTTTTACGCGCCGTTCATACGGCCCGTTTTACGCGCCGTTTTTTACGTTAACGTTTTTTTTACATTTTACGCGCCAATTTGTACGTTAACGTTATTTTACGTTTTACACGTCGGTTTTTTACGTTTTACGCCCCGGTTTTTTACGTTTTACGCGTCGGTTTTTTACGTTTTACGTGTCGGTTTTTTACGTTTTACGTGTCGGTTTTTACATTTTACGTGTCGGTTTTTTACGTTTTACACCCCGGTTTTTTATCTTTTACGCGTCGGTTTTTTACGTTTTACGTGTCGGTTTTTTACGTTTTACGCCCCGGTTTTTTACGTTTTACGCGTCGGTTTTTTACGTTTTACGCGTCGGTTTTTTACGTTTTACGTGTCGGTTTTTTACGTTTTACGCGTCGGTTTTTTGTGTTTTACGTCCCGGATTTTTACGTTAAAGTTATTTACGTTTTACGCGCCGGTTTTTTGCGTTTTACGTCCCGGTTTTTACGTCAACGTTTTTTTCCGTTTTACGCACCGTTTTTTTACGTTTTACGCGCCGGTTTTTTACGTTAACGTTATTTACGTTTTACACGCCGGTTTTTTGCGTTTTACGCACCGGTTTTTTACGTCAACGTTTTTTTACGTTTTACGCACCGGTTTTTTTACGTTTTACACGCCGGTTTTTTTACGTTTTACGCGCCGGTTTTTTTACGTTTTACGCACCGGTTTTTTTATGTTTTACGCACCGGTTTTTTACGTTAGTTTTTTTACGTTTTACGCGCCGGTTTTTTACGTTAACGTTATTTACGTTTTACATGCCGGTTTTTTGCGTTTTACGCACCTGTTTTTTACGTCAACTTTTTTTTACGTTTTACGCGCCGGTTTTTTTACGTTTTACGCACCGGTTTTTTTACGTTTTACACGCCGGTTTTTTTGCACGCCAGTTTTTGCACGCCGGGCTTTTTCAAGCGTCGTTTTTTTAAGGCGCCGTTTCTTACACCTTTTTTTAACGCGTCGTTTTTTAAACGTTTTTTTACACGCCGTTTTTTACACGTTTTTTGCACGCCGTTTTTCCGCCCGGTTTTTTCACGCATCGTTTTTTAACGTGTCGTTTTTTGCACGCAGTTTTTTACGCTCGGCTTTTTCAAGCGTCGTTTTTTTAACGCGCCGTTTTTACGTCCCGTTTTAACACGGCGTTTTTTACGTCCTGTTTTTTTACGGCGTTTTTATGCCTCGTTTTCACGTCCCTTGTTTAGGCGTCGTTTTATCACACGGGTTTTTTACGTCTTACAAATTACGTAGAAAAAGTTTTACGTTTTACGTTAAATAATTTTTAAATAAAAGTTTACATTTTACGTTTTACGTTAAAAAGTTTACGTTTTACGTTTTACGTTAAACTTTTTAAATTTTTACGTTTGTTGTAAAACTTTTTACGTTAAAATTTTTACGTTTTACGTTAAACTTTTTACGTTTTACGTTAAACTTTTTACGTTTTACGTAAAACTTTTACGTTTTACGTTAAAATTTTTACGTTTTACATTAAACGTTTTACGTTTTACATTTTACATTTTACGTTAAACTTTTTACGTTTTATGTTAAACTTTTTACGTTTTACGTTAAACTTTTTACGTTTTACGTTTTATGTTAAACTATTTATGTTTTACGTTTTTACGGAAAACGGACAGAGTTTCCTCTGTTTTTAGAATAAGCCGACAACTCAAGTTGTCGTTATCTTTTCAAAACTCAACAATTTTCAACCATATAAATACAAATATATAAAATTTCTATCAAAATGTCAAATGTAACAAGTCACTAAAGTATCGGTTCGAGCTCGGTGCGCGTTAACTAAATAAAAACTAAACTAACTTAATAATAAAGCGCTACGTTTAAACTTTACCGGTCCTCAGTTGACCGTCTCTGACTTGTTTTACTGCTGCTGACCCGAACCACCGGGTCCGTTGACTGCTTTCGCCCCAAACCAAACCCCGAAAACTGACCCAAGTTGCACCGCATCGAGCCGAAACCCGAGCCGCTACTGAACTGTGTCACTGCCCTGTTTTCTTGACCGGGTTTGACCCGAACCCGATATGCGAAACAAATCTAACTTGAACCAAGTTCTGACCCGATCTACTGCAAGCCCGAACCAAAATTGAACCAAAAACTGAGTCGAGCCACTGTGAACCCGAACTATCAACAACTTCAAACGAAACCAAAATATCAGATCTAAAACTCGAATAAAATGGATTTCACTAAGACGAACATAAAACCAATAGACGAAAGATCTTACCCGGACCCGAATCAAGTCGAAACGAACTGAACCATGACCACTACCGCCGCTGGCCGCCACCTGAAACCACCATTCGACGGATAAAACCCGAACCACAGTCATCTTCCACCTCACCTTGTCATCAACATCACCACCTAGCTCGTCGTAGAACCCACAACCGCCGCCGCCGTGAGCGGCGGCGGCGCCGTCGACGGTCCACCATTTCCTCTCCCATGCGTCTCTCTCTCTTCGTCTGGTTGGATTAAACAACACCGGAGCGCCGGTAGTCGGTTGAAGAGATGAGAGAGAGAGAGATAAATTTTGACGAGATGAGAGAGAGATAAATTTTGAAGAGATGAGAGAGAGATGTGGGTGTGTCGTCTGGTTGAAGAGATGAGAGAAATATGAATTTTGAACCTCTGAATTTTGATGTTGAAGGTGGATTTTGATGTTGAAGGTCTGTGAAATTTGAAGAGAGAGGAGAGAAGTCTTTTGTGTATTTTAAAGAGAGATGAGAGAAGATATTTAATAAATTGAAGTGACAGAGAGAAAGTGTTGGAAGGTTAGATTAGACATTTGGGGTAAATGACCAAAATACCCTATATTATGATTGGTGGAGAGGGGTTCTCGCGGTTCTTACAACTGAAGGTGGTTTCTATTTTAGCGGCTCCCTATATATATATATATATATATATATATATATATATATATATATATATATATATATATATATATATATACACACAAATGTATATATATATATATACATATGTATATATATATATATATACATATGTATATATATATATATATACATATGTATATATATATAGAGAAAGTATAATGTACTTCAAGGCTTAACCTACATTAACATACATGACAAAAAATATAACGTGCGTTATTATCATAGAACGTGCGTGATTATAGTCCTATGCGTGATTATGTGGTTCCATGCGTGATTATGTGGTCCCATGTGTAATTATGTGGTCCCATGCGTGATTATACCCCTGATCCAACGGTTACCATTGTCTCCTACGTGATGTATGATAAGGCTTTTTGTATGTTAACCTTACTCTATATATATATATATATATATATATTAGTTGGACGATAAACAAGTTATAATATTTAAGCGTTAAATATTAGTTCCTAACTACGTTTAATTAAATGGGGAAATTAAATATTTAGTGAAGTGTTTAATTAAATAATTATTTGGGAAATAATTATATAGTGGAGTGTTCAAATGAGAATAATTTTTTGTAAGAATAAAAAATAAGAAATTTCAACCAATAAGAATGCTTCATTTTACTTCATTGAATTTTTTTATTTAGTATTAGTGTAAAGGTATATTGGTAAACTTAGATGGATCCTTAATTGGTAGTCTTCTTTTTTAATAGCTAACTGGTGTGTGTAAGGTGTATTATATTTTTATTGATTTTTTAAGCCCATTTTACACATTAGTCAAGTTTTAAATTTATAAAACACGATATTCTACTAACACTAAAGACACACATGGGCAAGTGCACCCATCGTGAGCGTAGTATAGCGTTGGTAAGATACCGAGGTCGTCCAAGGACACAAGAGCTTTTAGTGCCAGTTTATCCTCAACGTCTAATCAATCTAAAATTTTTAGAAAAGGTTTTAAACGTGAAAAATAAAAACTAAAAATGTTGAAATAAAAATAAAAATAAAACAGATAGACAACATGAATCACTTGGATCCGACTCGTCTTTAATGTATCCTTTGATGATTTCCGCACTTTTGCACTTTTTAAGAGATTATCTTAGTTATATTAGTAGGCTCCTCTTTTGAAGGTGACGTTACCCTCAACCTAGTGGTTTGAGCCAGCAAGGATACAATCTCAAAGGGTCAGAATATTGAAAGATAATTAATTAAGTTATTAATGCGAAAAGTGGCAGGCCCCTCTTTTGAAGGTCACGTTACCCTCGGCTAAGTGGTTTAAGTCAGCAGGGATACAATCCTAAGTAGCCGGTTTAATGTATTAATAGTAGTTTACATATGAGAGGATCAAGCCATTCGCACCCCCGTCATCCAATACCAGTGGGTATTGAAGGAGGTCCTAGTAAGCTTGACCCAGGTCCTTGCTGGATCTATACACTGAACAAGGCAAGAACCTTACTAAACCATTCCCTTAACCCCCGACCAGGTAGCCAACATATCTCTATATATAGACCGTAGAGATATGAATGGTGAAAATCTTTTACTTTATATAAACAGTAAAGTAATGTCAAGACACCACAGACAAATGATAAAGAAGTTTCACATTCAACATAAGAAACTAGTTATTAATGTCATTAATACAAAACCAAATAAAAAGTGTGAAAAGATTAAAAATCAAAAGTAATACATTAAATGCTTGTCTTCACCAAGTGATGTAAGAGACTTAGCCAAATATGGCCTTTGATTGACAAGAACTCTTACTATCAATCTTGGATCCCGAGACTACTACACACACTCTAAGGTGGATGATGGATGATGGTTGTGGAAGTGGGTGTTGTAGTGGTGGTGGAGTGGTGGCAAAGTGGGAGAGAGGTGGTTTGCCAAGGGATGCCTTTGAAGAGAGCCAAGCACCCCTATTTATAGCCTGAGCAGAAGCCCGACCACGGCCTCGTGTCCGCTGGACACGCCCCCGTGGCCATCCCTTTTCTCTTTCTACATTAATTGCATTTGTCAGCATTGGGCTCCACACGGCCCCGTGTTTACTAGACATGGCCCCGTGTGTAGAAGTGTATCTGTACTATCAAGATTTGCAAGATTCTGCAAATCTTAGCGTTGACCACGCCCCGTGCTGAGCTGGGCACACCCCCGTGGTGAGCGTAGAAGCTTCCACGACTTTGTCCATTTCTGCAGACATCTGACCACGCCCCCGTGTCCAGTGGGCACGGGCTGTGGTCAGCCTTCTGTTTCTTTGTTTTTGCTTGTGGAGATGCTGTCGAGGGTCGGACATGTCACATTTATTCCTTTTCTTCGTATTTATGTTAGTTTTTGCTGCATATTTGTTCATTTTGTTCGTTTGAGATCATTTGGTCCTGAAAATACAAAAGGAAGACAAAAACACAATTTTTTCAACATTAGTATTAAAAAAGGTTAGTTTTATGCCTCATCTGATGTGATTTATATGTTGTATTTTACACATCATTAACTACATTAAATTTGTAACTTATTTCAAAACAAAACATTTTTTTTTTCAAAAAAAGAAAAAAAATAATTTAAAATGTAGCATAAATTACGATGTGTGTAGGATGAATTATGATCAGCTGTGTATGATAAATTTCAATATATATAGGATGAATTTAAAAACGTGTAGGATAAATTTTGATGTGTGTAAGCAAAAATTTAAGTGTAAAGGATGATAATGTTTATGACTAATTGATTAGTTAAAGATAATGATGCGTGAAAAAACTATTTAATGTTTTACATTTGTACCATTTGTTCTTTTTATTCTTAATTTAATTTTCTTCTCAAATAAACCTTCCCCGTATTATATATATATATATATATATATATATATATATATATATATATATATATATATATATATATATATATATATAATTGCGCTAAAATAAGAACCACCTCGAGTTGTAAGAACCGTGAGAACTTTATGATCTGGGGCGAGGTGGACCAAATTTTTTTTTCATAAACGTAGATGCGTGTATTATAAACACATTTGTAAAAAAATTCAAAAAAAAAATGTCGTGTGTGTAGTTTTGAGCACCACAAGTTTGTGTTTACGGGTACCGTAAATTTTCCGGTAAGATTTACGGTACCCGTAAACACAAACTTGTGTTGCTCAAAACTACACACACGACATTTTTCTTTTTGAATTTTTTTTACAAATGTGTTTATAATACACGCATCTACGTTTATGAAAAAAAAATTTGGTCCACCTCGCCCCGTACGGTGTAGTTCTCACGGTTCTTACAACTCGAGATGGTTCTCATTTTAGCGGTCACCTATATATATATATATATATATATATATATACATATATATACATAGAGTAAGGTTAACATACAAAAAGCCTTATCATACATCACGTAGGAGACAATGGTAACCGTTGGATCAGGGGTATAATCACGCATGAGACCACATAATCACGCATGGGACCACATAATCACACATGGGACCACATAATCACGCATGGGACTATAATCACGCACGTTCTATGATAATAACGCAGGTTATATTTTTTGTCATGTATGTTAATGTAGGTTAAGCCTTGAAGTACATTATACTTTCTCTATTTACATATATATATATACATATATATACATATATATATATACATATATATACATAGGGAGGGGCTCATGCGAGAACCACCCTTATTGTGAGAACCTTGAGAACCAATGTGAACACAACCTAAAATAACTAAAAAAACCTAAAAAAAAACCTAAAAAAACCTAAAAGAACCTAACCCCCACCCCCCCCCCCCCCAAAAAAAAACCTAAACCCCCCCACCCCCCTAAAAAAAAACCTACCCCCCCCCAAAAAAAAAACCTAAACACCCCCCCCCCCCAGCTAAATGCTAAAAAAAACCTAACCCCACCCCCCCTCCAAAAAAAAACCTAAACCCCCCTCCCCCACCCCCCAAAAACCTAACCCTCCCCCCCTAAGCTAAAATGCTAAAAACTAAAACCCCAAAAAACCTAAAAAAATCTAAAAAAAAATTTTTTGAATTTTTTTAATATTTTTTATGTTAAAATCGCTACTTTTAGAAGCCAAAAAAATTTTTTTTTTTTTAAATTTAAAAAAAAAATTTTTTGGCTTCGAAAAGTAGCGATTTTTTTATAAAAAATATTAAAAAATTCAAAAAAAAAATTTGTGTGATTTTTAGCTATTTTTGGGCATTTTTGGTGTGTTCACATTGTTTCTCGCGGTTCTCACAATAAGAGGTGGTTCTCGCATGATCTTCTCCCTATATATATATATATATATAGGGTAAGGTTTATGCGAGAATCACCTTTATTGCGAGAACCGCGAGAACCAATATGAACACAACCTAAAATAGCTAAAAAAAACCTACAAAAATCTAACCCCCACCCCAAAAACCTAAACCACCCCCCCTCACCCCCCCCCCCCCCACCCACAAAAAAAACCTAAACCTCCCTCCCCCACCCACCCCCTAAGTTAAAATGCTAAAAACTAAACCCTCAAAAAACCTAAAAAAATCTAAAAAAAATCAAAAAAACACACAAATTTTTTTTAATATTTTTTACATTAGAATCGCTACTTTTAGTAGCCAAAAAAAATTTTTGTTTTTAAAATTTTTTTTTGCTACTAAAAGTAGCGATTTTTTTATAAAAAATGTTAAAAAAAAATTTTGTGTGTTTTTTAGCTATTTTTAGGTATTTTTTGTTGTGTTCATATTGGTTCTCGCAGTTCTCGCAATAAAGGGTGGTTTCTAGTGGATCCTTCTCCCATATGCAAGAACCACCTTTATTGCGAGAACCGCGAGAATCAATGTGAATACAACCTAAAATAGCTAAAAAAACCTAAAAAAAACCTAACCCCCACCCCCCCCCCAAAAAAAAAAAAAAAAAAAAAAAACCTAAACCCCCCTCCCACCCCTCCCAAGCCAAAAACCTAAAAAAAAAATCTAAAAAGATAAAAAAAACACAATTTTTTTTTTATATTTTTTACATTAAAATCGCTATTTTTAGTAGGCAAAAGTAGCGTTTTTTTATAAAAGATGTTAAAAAAAATTTTGGTGTTTTTTAGCTATTTTTAAGTATTTTTGGTTGTGTTCACATTGGTTCTCGCAATAAAGGGTGGTTCCTAACGGATCCATCTCTCATATATATATATATATATATATATATATATATATATATATATATTGTTTAAGAAACAATTGGTGTATATGGGGTAATTATTCCATATATAACTTTTCAACTTTTTTATGCATTATTACTTGTACATTATGCTTTGGGTAGTTTTTAAAAAAAAAATTTGATTTTTTTTTATTTTCAACCCAAAGGTTTTTACTTTTTACAATTTTAACCCTACATAATTAGTTGTTTTAACTTTAACCCAAAACATTTCATTATTTGCAATTTAACTTTACAACTTTTGTCACTTATACTTTTCATCTTTCGCAAATTTTCGTTTTACGTATAGTTCTAAATTTTTCGAGTTAATACGACGTAACGTGCATGTGTGGTTCAACGTTTTTACCTCTATTTTTCCATGTTTGACAGGTTCGTCGCAACACGCATATCCTAGGTCGAGTCAGTGTTGGTGGTCGATTACGGTTGTGTGACATTAGTACTATTTGACACCATTTTACGCCTCGCCGCAACACGGGGTGTGCTTTGTGGGGTTTTCAAAGAAAAAATGGTTATGCATATGTTTGTTGTAACGTCGACTTTGGGGGTTTTCCAAAAAAAAAATGATTTTTTTTTTTACTTTTCACCCAAAAGTATTTCATAAATTACTTTTAACTCAAAACTATTTTTTTTTTACTTTTAACTCAAAACTTTTTAAATTTTCCAATCTATTCTCATAACTTTTTTTACTTTCAACTTTGGTCCTTTATAGCTTTCATATTCCGCAAATTTTTCGCTTTATGCTTGGTTCTAAATTTTGTGACTTAAACACATCGCAACGTGCGTCTTTGGTTTAACGTTTTTTTACGTTTCGTTCTAAATTTTCCGAGTTAACACGACGCAACGTGCGTGTGTGGGTGAACGTTTTTACGTCGTCTATTTTTTCCCCGTTTGACAGGTTTAACATAACGTACGGGTCCTAGATTGACTTAGTTATAACTAAAGAATCCCCGCCGCATTGCGGCGGGTCGCAATCCTAGTTATTATTTAATTGTTAAATGATGATATTATATATCTTAGATAAATAGTACTGGTGAAGTATTTATATTAGACAACAATTAGGTAGGAACTAATGTGTAAATAAGTCTACATCTATATAATTATATGGGTCATGGTTAAAATCGGGTTACTCCAATTGTAAGACAAAAGAGACTTGACAACCATCCATACCACCGTCCGACCACTGTCTCCCTGGTCCGACCAATTGCTGGTCACCGAGTCACCACCAGCAGCTGTCACTAGACGCTGCCACCATCCTGTAGCTCCCGGTTCTGGCTGAACCGGGATTTCCAACGCCGACCCGCCACCACGCCGTTTTCTGAGATGGTCTCCGCCGCTTCCTCGTCACCTTGTTTTTCGAGCCGGTGATCACCTTGAGCCGTGTCTCGCACTGTCATTTAGCTTCGAGTATTGCAGCTTGTTTGAAGCGTTGATTTGGGAACTGGCAGGTACGTGAACTTGTCAACTAGTGTTTTGTTCGTCCAAGCCATTGTCTGTGCTCTTCGGTTTTTTGTCAAAAAGTATAAATTGTAAACACTCTATAGTTGGATTGTAATTGTTTAAACGAATTGTAACTGGATCACTCATGGAAATTTAAATCGGATTTAAATAATGTGTACACGCTTCCGCTACTTGATTAATATGAGATATTAATAAAACGATAAAATTGAGTTTTATTATAAATAAAATTGTACACTGACTCCCAACAATTGGATAGTTTAAATGTTAAAAAAAAACAATATTAACTAGTAAAAAACATATCATGTTTGATGGACTAAGTATACTTTAGTTGAATTTACATTTATTATTGCCCAAAAAATTATGCACAGTTGAAAAATATGTTTTAAAATTTTATGTAACAAAATTCAAAAGTGTCACGTAAAAGTTTATTGGGTAAATTACTTTTTGAATCCCTATGTTTTAGTAGTTTTAACCATTTATGTTTAAAATCAAAATGTTTAACGCCCTGAGTCCTATAGCTGCATTTTTCTTAACCATTTGAGTCCAAATTTCTAACATTGTTAGAATTTGTTGGTTAAATATTGTTAAATGACCAAAATACCCTCCACATCTTCCCTATAAAAAAAAACCCTCCACATATGTCACACCACCACATCACACCTTCACCTTCAGATCTACATCAATCCCCCTTTTTCCCACACTCCCCGTAAACACAAATCTCCAATTATCATTATTATGTACCCTCAATTTCAACATCTTAGATCCGTATCGTAAAACTAACAAATTGCAGTTCATCAAAATTTAAATGGGGGCATCTGAATCCATACAAGTGGCAGAAGACGACATGAAGAAACCGAACAACTAGAAACACATGATTATACCTGAAACTGCAAAAAAACAGCCCGTGTCTCCCTCTGGCAAGCCAAAGTACTCAAAGAGCTAGCAAAGTTTTCAGTTTCCAACGGATCAATATCAACACAAACAAGCCTCTCACCACACGCTTTACAAACACCAGTCTCATCCATTTCCGTTCGCGTCACTTGCCATCTCCCCTTCCCGAACCACCATTGTCGTATCAACCCCGCTGCACAATCCGACTTAAACCAATCCTCTATCAACCCCGACGTATCCTCACCAACCTACCGCACACTCGCCCGCAACCTCTGCGACATCTGGTACACTTTATCCGTCTTCCGCCGCCGCACCATTCTCAACCATGTAACAATCAACCTCATAGGATTTATCTGCCATCCCCTTTTTACAAAACCCGAGTAAAGCCAGCACGTACGACCTCAACTTGGGTGAAATCCCACACCCCCTCTTTCATTCTTTTCACCAAATTGAAAGCCAATTCGGGGTCTTCTTTCATTGCCGCCGTCAATCAAGGTGTGGGACCCTTGCAACGTGCTGTCTACGATGGGGGTGATAGTGGTGGGGATGGTGGTGCGGTGGCGATGATGATGGTGGTGTGGTGGGGATAGTGGTACGGTGGTGGGGATGATGGTAGTGCGGTGGTGGGGATGGTGGTGGTGCGGTGGTGGTGATAGATGTCTAGAGAATGGGGATGATTAAAAGGATGGGGTTTTTATAGAGAAGATGTGGAGGGTATTTTGGTCATTTAACAATATTTTACTAAAAAATTCTAACAGTGTTAGAAATTTGGACTCAAATGGTTAAGAAAAATGGTTATAGGGAATCTGGGCGTTAAACATTTTGATTTTGGAATTAAGTGGTTAAAAACTTTTAAAACATAGGAACTCAAAAAGTAATTTACCTAAATTTATTATTAAGACATATTTTATCGATCATATATATTAAAGATTGCATTATATTTTATTTAATATGTGTGATATACGAGTTTCAACTCATGTAATACATAAATTTTTAAAGACATGCCTTTTTATTATTATATAACATTATATTTATGCAATTTGAATAATACCTGTGATTTAACCTCGTTAAATAATGTTTATAAACAAATTTGAATTTGATTAAAAGAAATTATTGTTGTTAATCAACTAAAAAGAAGAACCATAAATATTTAAAGTGATGCTATACTCTACATCAATTATATTTATGCAATTTGGATAATACCTGTGATTTAACCTCGTTAAATAATGTATATAAACAAATTTGGATTTGATTAAAAGAAATTATTGTTGTTAATCAACTTAAAAGAAGAACCATAAATATTTAAAGTGATGCCTATACATCAAATAAAGTTGAATCCAGATCTAAGTAATAAAAAATAAATCAAGTAATTTAATAAAACAAAATTTCTCAATAAAAACAAAATATTCCAGCTGTTGTCTCAAGTGCTACCCTGTAAAATAAGATTGATTTTTATGTTTTTGTTTATATTAAATATATTAATATTAATTCAAGCCAAACATGTTATTCTTGCACAAAGATTGTCCCACATATGTTTATAGCCTATATTACACAAACGAACAAATCAAGAGATATGAACTGAATCTTCACATGGTAACCGATTGTTAAACCTTTACTATTATTTTCACTTTTTGATATTTCATGATGCATATATTCTATAATCTATATTAATGAAGAATTAATCTTTAAATTTTAATGCAAATTAACAATTAAAAATAAATAAATTTGCTCAAATAATTAATTAAACTACTGGAATGAATCCACAACCAACCCACACAATTCATCTAATTTGGTTTGTCATTTCCAGAAACTGTAAATGATGGTTTAACCTATAATTTCTATTAGAACAGCTTGAACGAAGGTAGATGGCATTGTATTGGTTTCTCAGTTAACTCATAGTGAAAAGTGGGTTGTCAACTCAAAGGTTTAAAGAGTTACAATCTTAGAATATGAGTTAACTAGAATAAGCATCATATTGTTCTGTTGTCGAATTGAAACATGTAACGCCAACCGTAAGGTAATATGTGGCACACTTGACTTCTGCTAGTAACAAAATTCGATAAAAGTCCAGATGATGGAGACCAAGATTTATTCGCATGACGTATTTGCATCCATGAACTAGAGAAAATTGAAGAATCATCATCCATATATAATTAAAGAATTTTTTTTGCAAATATGATTAATCTGTATAACCATGTTCACCTAAATCACAACTTAATGGCTTTAAACTTAGTGTTCTAATTTGTTTGTGGGGTTCATATGACATAAATAAGATAGATACCTTGTGGTCCATCTACATTCTAGTTGAGTACCTCCATTAAATCGATCTAGGCTCCATATTGATTTCATTCAGGCTCCGAAGATATGTGAGTTTAGAATTACCACTCAAAATGCAAAAAACACACACATATGAACAAAGTTATAAAATTTGGCAATCGTTATAATAAAGTATGATCTTTTCATACATGAGAAAGATAATTTGTAAGTAGTTAATCTAATGTTGTAAGTTAACAGCTTAATTTCGAATTTGACTATTAACTTCCTAAAAATAATATGGGCTCATCCAAATAAATTAAAAAACAATTAAAAAATTAAACTGAAACTTCAAAAGTATATATATGTATATAGATACCTTGATCTTGTCATGCCAAGTTCTTCCAAGTCCACACATATGTTTTGGTACGAATTAAAATTGTAATTTTTCTATATAATTCTCATTTAAAACACAAAAATGAAACAATAGAAAACGCCAATGAACTATTTGTTTACATATGCATTTACATTTATTCAGATATCAATTAAATAAATTCAGAAACATGAAAATCCAAAATATACCATGAAAGTGGATGAATTTGTTCAGATCTGATCCAGAATTTGAATGGTTCATTTATGTCATTTTTCTGGGTACGTTGATCCTTTCTCTGTCTTCCCACAGCTTTACTGAACCGCAAATCTTGATTTAGTGGAGTTCCAAGAACCATATGCAGTTCAAGAAAGCTGTGGAAGAACATAAAAAGAACCAGTCTTTTTTGAATGCTTTCACATATTTGTCTTCCTCATCAAAACCCTAATTAGGGTTCTTGTAAACACAGAGTTGTGTGGGTGAGTGAGAGAGAGATTGGTGGATTTAAGATTAGATGGTGAAAGGGGTATATATAGGAGAATAGTCATCTTTACCACCAATCCCAAGAAGAATATCAGGTATAAAATATAAATTTATAGGCCACCTTCTCACTCTCATAATTTACATTATTTGTTTTTTTCTCCTTGACTGAATTACACTCGTTATAAGATGCATAAATATTCAAATGTTCTAATTACTTCTGAAACAAAATGCAATGTTTAGTTAAGTGTTTGGTGGTTAATTTTACCAAAGCATAGTGTGCTTTTTACAGAAATTAAACTTACTCACGTTAGTGGCTCTATGCAATGGCTTTTTACTGGTTTAGGATATCTGCCGATTATGTGTTGGTAATTATTGAGTGTGAATGAAGAGTCACTTTATTTTTTGTGTGGAAACCGTCGTTGATCCGTCAGTTTTTACCAACGGAAAAATGTTTTCTATAAGATTCGGTTTTCTTATGGTGTTAATTTCGGATTATGTGTGTATGTGTTAACGCCTATGCACCATTACATACATAATGTGGCCAAAAAGGTTTAAACATAACCCGGAACCCAACGAGATTATATATTATGTGGAGTCTAACTAGCTAGATAATATAATTGTCACACCCTCAAAATCCACACGCGGAGTATTAACGCGAGGCGTGTGACTGACCAGAATCCTAACCACTAATCATGTTGAACCATTTACATATGTTATAAATTTTTCCCAATTAACACGATTAGTTTCTATGTTTAAATATCCAAGAAAGTAATTTAATTTAGTAGCGGAAATGTAAAGAAAATCCATCATAATTTAAAACCACAAGTTCTTTAATTATGCGTTAACATAAAACTTACAAACCACGCACTCCAGCCGATTACAATGTCCATCCAAAGCTGTAACGAGCAATCTACAAAGCATGCTGTAGGGTGTCAACATAAAGTTAGCGAGTTTACGAGTTCACAATTTACCAGTTTTATTTCCAAAAACTTTTGTTGCTTAATTACTAATTTATACCATGCCATTGGGAGCTACCCCATATGTAAGTTACTAAACTACGTAATACCGAATACTTAGCGACCTCATGTTTCGTTGTTTCCCCGTTTGTCAATGTCTATCATCATTGGCGGTTTGCCAAAGTCTATTAGTTCACGACCGATCCTCTCCAGGCACGGTGTGAGATTGGTGAAACCTAAATAGCGCTATCAACTAATAACTCGTTCGCCAGGCCCCAGCAACTAAAGTAGGGACTTCGTGATAGAGTTTCGTTTAGTACACTTGTTGCATCTAATATAAATAGTAATTAACCGTATTCCAAACCAGGAATAGTAAGCAATCCCAAACCAGGGAAAGTTTTGTTTGTACTATTCAAACGTATTCCAAACCAGGAATAGTAAGCAATCCCAAACCAGGGAAAGTGTTTTTCGTTCCGTTTCCCAACCACCGGGAACACATGCATTTAGAAAAGTGTGTGAACTCACCTTTGCTTTGCTCGGTAGACAATTTACTTGTGTTAGGTTGGTCAACTACACCACTTGACTGAAGAAGTGAGTAAAGTGTGTTGTGTCGCTACTGCCCTCTTCCTACTCCGAGACCCGAAACCGAGCCGAAACATGACCCGGTTGACTATTTGACCAGGTTTGACTTGTACCGAGCTTGAACAGGGATCTGAAGTTTGGCTGAATCAAACTCGAGCCAGCTGAAACTAACATCACCCTCATCACCTCCACGAAGTCACCGTCGACCCGCCACTCTCAGTCGGCCGGCCTGAAATCGTTGTCTCCGGCTGCGTCACCCTTATCAACATCGTCAGTCTATCATCATCGTGCCATCATCAACCTTATTATATCATCACCGTCATCGGAACACGGCTGGAGTTATTGCCGGCGAGGAGGAGCCGGAGTATAAAGAAAGAGGGGTTTAGGTGTGCGTGTGTCGGTGCTCTCGTCGGAGGAGTCGTCGCCGGAGATAGCTGGAGTCACTCCGGTCGTCGGAGTTGCAGGGAAGAAGAGGCAGAGAGCAGATGGGAGGGTGCCGGTTGAGTTATGTGGGTGTTTAGGATTTTAGATGAAGAGAACGATGGGCGGGGTGTGGGTGTGTGACGGTAAAGGAACCCGCCGGAATCACTATCTCTGGTGACCGGCGATTTAGAGAGGAGAATGGGAGTGAGAGTGTTATGCGGCTGATGAAGGAGAGAATCTAGGGTTTTTATTAATATTATTATTATTATTATTATTATTATTATTATTATTATTATATAACTCTCTTTCTCTCTCTATACCTCTCTCTCTCTACCACTCTCACACACACACACACACAGATCTCATCTCCATCTCTCAACACCATCAACCGACCATCACCACCATTAACCCACCTGCCACCGCCACCACCATCAACCCGCCACCTACCACCACTATCGTCTCCGTCTTGAACCCCTCTGTCACCACTATCCTCCATAATCGACTCCCCAATCTTGTCATTATAATCGCTTTGCGATTCAATTGAATTCCAAAAGCTTGAGTTGAGTGTTGAATCTGAAGAACAGCAGTCAACATGAACACTCTTGGACTCCTTATCAAGCTTTCTAACATTCATTTTCTCTTTAGTCCTCTCTCTAGCTCTTGTTCTTGCCTCTGCCCTTGACTGATTCACACTAAATCCAGATTTAACTTCCGAACCTTCTATCGGTAACCCCCAAATTTGAGATCCAGAGGGTTAGAGATGTTAACGGATCGATGTGAATATCTTTTATGGCAACTCCGTCACCGGAGAAAGCTAGGGTTAGTCGGAGCAACGGAGTCGCCGGAGCGTGAAACGACGCCGAATTGGTTAGTGAGTTCTGTAGTGTTTTCAGCTAGGGTTTGTAATTGGCGCTTTAAGATGAATTTGTATATAATACTGTAGAATTTTACGGATACAGAGGGCATTTTGGATGATGAAATGGAGAAGATAACGATGATGGATGAATATACATTTGGTGGATTTGTTGGTGATTAGTTAGGGTTTTGAATGGAGACTTATTCCATTCAAAATATTCAAATTTGGGGGTTACCGATAGAAGGTTCGGTAGTGGTTTGACTTAGCTCGGCTAAATAGTTTGCCAGGAATTCCAACTCTATAACCGGTGCCTGCAATTGAAGGTTCGGAAGTTAAATCCAGATAGAAGGTTCGGTAGTGGCTGGAGGTGGCAGTGGTGGTTGTGGTGGTGAATGGCGGTGGCAGTGGTAGCAGGGGGAAATATTACAGAGTAGAACAAAACATAGGGGGTAATATGAAAGGGCAATATAGTCATTTTACATACCAATTAACAGAACTATTAAGTTTTTTAACGGCAGGGGGTAATATTGCGACATAACACCAAACATTGGGGGGTAAAATTACAATTATTTCATTAGGGGGGTCAGAGTACCAATTAGCCTAAACCCCAGGGGGTAAAATTGCAGTTTACTCTAATAATAATAATAATAATAATAATAATAATAATAATAATAATAATAATAATAATAATAATAATAATAATAATAATAATAATGAGTAAACTGCTATTTTGGTCCCCATGGTTTGGGCACTTTTGCCATTTTAATCCAAATCTCAAACTTTTTAAATATAGGTCCCAGTGGTTTCACTTTTATTGTCATTTTAGTCCAAAATCCAAAAACCCCATATTTTGACTGTTGAAAGCTGATTATGTTGTCCTTTTGTTCAGGGCATTTTTGTCATTTTAATTTTATTATAACATATACAAAATCCCAAGCACCCCTAAATCTCTGCACTTCCTCTCTCTCTAAACACCCCCTTTCTCTCTCTCTCTTCTCTCTCTCTAGTTCATCATTTCTTTTCTTCAATTTGTTGATCTCAGCCGTTTGTGAAACATCAGCAGCTTTTAACTTCTCGATCTCAGCAGCTTGAGCAGTTGTAGTATCCTCATCATTCTCGCAATCCCAAAATTACCCGACCCAATATCTCTAACCAACTCATACAGATCACTATCATTCTCTCAGTACTCTTCCACCACCAGCACCATCAGTCTACCACCATTAAAACTAACCTACAACCACCACCTGCCACCCCTTCGTCAACAACCTCTCAAAAATGTCAAAACCCTAACCCCCCACTAGATCTGCAACCACCATTGTGTTGAGATGGAGAACCACCACCAGTTGTTTATGTCGGCGTTGAGTGTTGGATTAGGAGTAGGAGTTGGAATCGGGACGGGGAAGACAGTGAGTAGGTGGACCAGTGGCGGTGAGGATTCGTCGGGGATGGAGCGAGAGATGCTGGGCCTCTTCAACACCGCCTCCACCACCATTTGGGCCTCTACAAATCACCGAAGCTTTTACAGTAGAGACGACGGCGGTGGTGCCGGCAACGTCTGTGATAGAGAGAAGGGAGAGCGAGAAGATTTTAGATATTTGATGAATTTAGATCATGCTTTGATGAATGCTGGACCTTGTACACGTTTGTGGGTTAGGGTTCTTTTTGGTGAAGATGATGGTTAAATGGGGGAAGATTATGTTTATATTAGGGTATAAAGGAATTAATTTAGTTTATTAATTATTAATATGTTATAATAAATTAAGATAAACAAAAATGCCCTGAACAAAAAGATAAAATAGGTAGGTTGCAACAGTCAAAAAAGAGGGTTTTTGAATTTTGGACTAAAATGGCAATAAAAGTAAAACCACAGGGACCCATATTTAAAAAGTTTGAGATTTGAACTAAAATGGCAAAAGTGCCCAAACCACAGGGACCAAAATGGCAGTTTACTCTAATGATGATGATGGTGATGGTGATGGTGATGGTGATGGTGATGGTGATGGTGATGGTGATGGTGATGGTGATGGCGATGGTGACGGTGACGGTGACGGTGACGGTGACGGTGACGGTGACGGTGACGGTGACGGTGACGGTGACGGTGACGGTGACGGTGACGGTGACGGTGACGGTGACGGTGACGGTGACGGTGATGGTGATGGTGATGGTGATGGTGATGGTGATCGTGATGGTGATGGTGATGGTGATGGTGATGGTGATGATGATGATGAGAGTACGGGTTGTCACATTCTCCCCATGTTACAGGAGTTTCGTCCTCGAAATTTAAGTTAAGACATATGAAACGCTCTATTGATTCATCAATAACCTATCGTCACACGTAGATACACATTGTTTCACGAAAGTTCACAAAACAAACATGTAGGCTACCTAGCAAGTAAAGTCACATAGCATATGAAGTCACATATTTATCACAACATACCTCACTTTATAAATCCGATAATTATCAATTACATCTCGTTTATCCAATCCATATAATCATAACATAAAGATGAAATCATGCAGGAAAACCCGAACTATCACATTATCCACGAGTTCAAAGAAATTTCGTCCCAAAATTTAGCGTGCATCCACTGACAAACTAGTGTGTTTAAATGTTTTCGTGGGGCGTCACATCATCCCCCTGTTGGTTTGGAATTTCGTCCTGAAATTCAGTAGTAGCCTCAATGCTGGAAGTATCGTTAAACAACCGGGGATAATTGCGCATCATCTGGTCTTCCCGTTCCCAGGTAAACTCTGGGCCACGACGCAAACTCGGACTATTGATATCTTGTTACGCTTGAGGGTTTTGATTTCACGATCCATGATCTCATCCAGTTCCTCAATGAAGCATAGTTGATCATCGATCATGAATTCCTTAAAAGGAATGATAAGTGTTTCATCTGACAGACACTTCTTCAGACTTGACATGTGAAAAACGTTGTGCACCGCACTCAGCTCTTCAAGCAGGTTTAGTTTATATGCTACCTTACCGATTCTCTCGGTAATTTCGAAAGGTCCAGCATAATGCGGATTAGGATTGCCCCTTTTTCCAAAGCGTAGCACACCTTTCCAAGGTGATACTTTCAGTAGACCCGGTCCTCGACCTGGAATTCTAAAGGTTTCCTACGTTTATCAGCGTAGCTTTTCTAATGGTCTCGAGCCGCCATGCGTTGTCCAGTCTGGGCAATCTTTTCCTTAGTGTCAAGTACAAGTTCTAGGTCGGTGATTTAGCCTTTGCCAACTTCCGCCCAACATAAGAGTGATCAGCATTTACGTCTGTACAATACCTCGAATGGTGCTGGCAGAATGCTAGTGTGGTAACTGTTGTTGTAAGCGAATTCTACCAGTAGTAAGTGTCGCTCCCAATCGTTACCAAGTCGATGACGCATACTCTCAGCATGTCTTTAAGTGTTTGGATGGTACGTTCAGTTTGACCATCGGTCAGTGGGTGATAAACGGTGCTCGTGTCTAAACGTGAGCCAAAGGATTTGTGCATAGCTTGCCACAAATCGGATGAAAAAATGTAGGTTACGATCAGAGATGATAGAAGTTGGCACTCTGTGCCTAGCAAGTACTTCTTTCAAGTTGATTGTTGCAAGTTTTGAAAAATTGTCGGTTTCTTTGATCACAAGGAAGTGCACAGACTTGGTTAAACGGTCTATGATCCCCCTAAGGGGCCTTGAGGTCGTGCTGCTTCTTGTTAGAGCCGGGATATATCGAGTAGCAAGACTTGTGTGCTTCGTCGATCACAAGCTCTCGGAGATTTCCGTAAGATGGAACCCAGATACGTTCCATGAAGTAGTAAATGTCATCACCTTTAAGTTCGAGCGGCTTTTTCATGCCCCGCATGGATTCAGCTAGAAGGTTCTCCGCATTCAATGCTTCGATTCGAGCATTTCAGATTTGGTTAGGGAGGTTCGAGTGAATAGTAAGCTGAAAAGCACATACCTGCTTAGGTTTGGTTTCTTTCCTGCTGAGGGCAGCCACAACATTTGCTTTTGCCCAGATGATACTTGATTGCGTACCCGTAATCGTTTAGGAGTGGGCGTTGGTCAGGAATATGCTTGAGACTCTTGTAATCAGTGTAAATCGCGCATTTGGTACCGTACAGGTAATGTCTCCATATCTTGGGTGCAAAGACTACAGCTCCCAGCCCTAGGTTGTGCGTAGTGTAATTCCTTTCTTGCACTTGAGTCGTTGGGTGGGGGGCATAAGCGATGACTCTCTCGCGTTGCATCAACACGTGACTGAGTCCTTGAACATTTCTTTACTAATAGACGATACTCTTTCGAGCAAAGTAGTAAGGGGTTGGTGCACGCAGTCGAGAACAATAGGTCTCATGAAGTTAAAAGTCGCATATTTGAAACTTAGCGTAGAGTCCTTCATTTCATATGAGTTTCCAAGGTAAGGCGTATAGGTTGCTTGGGTTCCTGCTGGCTCTTACAGTAGATTCCAGGGGTTATTAAAGAAACAAGTGACGAACTCGTCAAGGTAGGGTTTGCACAAATGGGTTGTGAGTTTTATGAAGACCGTAGGGGCGTCAGTTAATTCAAACGTCATAACTAGAAAATCATTTGTTCGAGATACCCTCATCTCCGAGGCATTCATGGTTCATTGCTCCCTGAATAATGTACGCAGGGGAAATTCATTCAAGCAGAATTTCAAGAATGATGTCAGACAAAACGATACTTTTTATGAAGCGTAACATGGTAAGACATGGGAAACATTCTAAGATGTAGTTAGATTCAACGCGTCCAACTCGATGTAGTATATAAAATCTTCAGGATAAGTAACAATGGTTTTTCCGATATCGCGGATGTAGTTGGTCGTACGCAAGCAGTGTAAAATAGAAGTGAAGGACACTTTTTGTCGATATAAGTGTCGCGTCAATGATGTTGATACAACAAGAATCAGCCAAAGGAGAATGGTTGTAGCACTAGCTTGTAATGTTAAGATTCGCTGAAATGCCTGTCAAGGTTTTCAAGTTAGGTCGTGCACGAGAGAGGGTTAATTCACCTTTATCCATGTTCTTGGATGAGTTTGCGGTTTATCAAATTGGGAAGTAATCAAATTCTAAGGAGTTGTAGTAAGTCGTGCGAATGAGTTTGAAATAACGTGTGGGTCGCTAAGAGGTTCCAATGCGAGAATGCAAAAATAGTTTTAAAATGGCAAGTTTGCATCCTCAACGCATCGCCGTAGTCACTGTCTGAGAGATAATAACCAATGGCCGGAAGTCAAGCTTGTCCAATCCTCACAGCTAGAATGGAACATCGGTCGATGTAAAGGCCATCGAAAAGGTCCACATATTACGAAAAGGAAATAGTGCAGGTATATTTAAAACAGTTCTAGTCGATCAGTAGAATTCTAGGTTATTCAATCGAACAAAGGGAACGAGTCTCTCCTTCTAGGTTAGGGAAAGGGGTATGTGAACAAAAGAGAGTAAATGATGTCGTCAATACTTCACAACTTAGCTTGACGCTTCGCGTTTCACTTTCAACTCTTGGTTTGCGTGCGGGGATGTCGTAACTGCTTCGCATTCCGAACACCGATGCCTTCAATTACTCTGTGCACGTGGTCAAGGTTATAGTATCCTTGTGCTACAACTGTTTGTTTTTCCTAATAACGCACAATTTAGGGATGACTCCCCCGCGTCGTTTCGCTTTTGTAGTCGCTTTCTGTGATCCGTAGCAGGCTCCCCACTAGTAGGTATTTTGAGTAAGCGTTCATCGCGTCGATTCGTTCTTGTCCAGGGATAAGATATGTGGACGAGGGTTAGGAATAACTGGTTCCTTGCCCACAACATGTCGTGACTTCGAATTAAGGTTAGGAGAATTCACTCCTGCTTAGCGCATATCATGTTTGCATAGTTTTTGTTCACATATGAATCACAGGGTTGAATACTAAACATACACTTACATATTTATATATATATGCTAAATATACACATACACATTTACACATATATGTTATGCACAAGTAAATGCCGATAGCTTACAATTACCAGGTGAGCATCTGAATTTGATGAACCATGCAATCCGGAGTATGGTGTCGTTGTGGTTTTTATTAAAGAACGGTTATAGTCTAGTTTTCATATAAAAATATTTTACGTCTCAAAACATTTTATATCTTAAACCTAGTTCACTATAACCAATGGCTCTGATACCAATCTGTTACACCCTCAAAATCCACACGCACAGTACTACCGCGAGGCGTGTGACTGACCAGGATCCTAACCACTAATCATGTTGAACCATTTACGTATGTTATAAAATGTTTCTCAATTAACACGATTAGTTTCTATGTTTAAATATCCAAAAATGCAATTTAATTTAGCAGCGGAAATGTAAAGAAAACCCATCATAATTTAAAACCACAAGTTCTTTCATTATGCGTTAACTTGAAACTTACAAACCACACATTCCAACCGATTGCAATGTCCGTCCAAAGCTGTAACGAGCAACCTACAAAGCATGCAGTAGGGTGTCAATATAAAGTTGCCGAGTTCATGAGTTCACAGTTTACCAGTTTTATTTCCAAAAATTTTTGTTGTTTAATTACTCATTTATACCATGCCATGGGGAGCTACCCCATATGTAAGTTACTAAACTGCGTGATACGGAATACTTAGCGACTTCATGTTTCGTTGTAGCCCCGTTTGTTAATGTCTATCATCATTGGCGGTTTGCCAAGGTCTATTAGTTCACGATCGATCCTCTCCAAGCACGGTGTGAGGTCGGTGAAACCTAAAGAGCGCTATCAACTAATAACCCGTTCACCAGGCTGTTGGTGCAGTCATCTGTCGACTATGTCTAATGTCGAGTCCAGATTGCGATGCGGATCTGATCAAGCATGATGTCATCATGTTTAATAATGACATCATGTGACATCATCATAATGTGGATATCATCAATACAAGTAATCGACAAAATCATGTTAGAATTAAAAATATGAAAGTAGCCATTTGTTATTATTGGACCTTTGGATGGTCCAATGAGCATCCACCAATTGATGGTCCAATGAGGACTCACCCTTCAAAAGATCCAATGAGATGCAAGCACAAGAGTCAAAAGGATGAAAGGCAATCATGTGATGAATCACTTTTACGGCTTCACATGGATCGCTTATATGAACATTTGTCAGATCGCTTTTATGAACATGTGTGAACCGCCTTTATGGTTATGTCATATGAGCGGTTCTAGTTTACTATAAATAGGATCATTTGTCATTTCATTGGTAACAGAGTTCAGAATTGATACCGAGGTATTGCCGGTTTTTCCTTGTAATCGAAACGTTGTAAAATCAATCTACAAGAGTTTAAAGTGTGAATCTAGCTGTGTACGCATCCGTTTCTTTGTTTCCGCCTCTGAAACGGAGTTGAGCTCTTCCAAACGACTCGTTTAGGTCGGAAATCGATCCTACAATTGGTATCAGAGCTAAGGAGGAGGAGATCTCGCATATACAGCTCGTTTTTCATCATTTTTCTGCTTCTACACTTTTCTTTTTCGGAAAAACTAAACATTTTACGGTCTAAATTGCTTCAAATTTACACATTGTGTGCAGAATCATGATTTAACAAAACCTGGAAATTTTCAAAATCTAATTCGGCTTAAAATTGATTAAAATTGAAATTTTGTTCAAAAGCGGTTCGTGTTTTGCTGACATCACATTTAGAACCGCTCCAAAATTAATTGTTTAGACCGCTTATTTGAACATGTTGGATCGCTCATTGGGTAACAGTTGAACCGCTCATAATACATTTTTGGATCGCTCATTGGATAACAGTTGAACTGCTCATAATACATTTTTGGGTCCGCTCTTTTGTCATTATCTACACATTAATTACCTGATCAACTAAAAGAAGTGGCCCAATCACATATTAAAGTTGTCGCATGTTATTGGTTATAGTTGCCGGCCCCATGTGCCTTGATATATAGGCCAATCTTGATGTTTGTTTCATAAACCATTGCCGCCCATTTGATCACAGCCGAAGATCTACTCACAGACTTTAAATCACCGCTCCACTCATATTTGACCATTAGAAATATTACATCGATCCACGTGTTGTCAGTCCAATAGTTAGTCATTATATGAATTTCATTTCCTATATGTTTCATTAGTTTGAAAATTCATTTGTATCACTTGTTTTGTTTGAGAGGGTTACTTGTTTACATAACGTGTTTGGAAATCCAAGTTGTGTTGTGAATCAGGTGTGTTCTGTCGGCTTAAAAGTTTGTTCCAATTCGTCAAGTGTGTTTTGGTCGCGTGAAATCGTGTGGAAGGTCACATTCGCTTGAACGTCAATTCTAGTTCGTACAGTTTGGAGTTCAAAAGTCTTAAAAGGCTCAGTTCATTTGAAAGATCGTCAGTTTGTACAAAAAAGTGTTAAGTCATCTGTATTTGATCCAAGTCATATCAGTCTGCACAGTTTGTCAACCTTCTGTCCGCAAAGAAAATTCATCAGTTCAAGTATTTCCCTAAGTATAATCTGTTATTGAAACATGGATAGTGATGATGATACTGAGTATTGGGCGAGAAAATACAGAGAAGATATGAAGTTGCTTGCTGAGAGTGATAGTGAAGACGAAAAAGTCAAGAAAGAGAAGAAAAAGAAGAAGATCAAAACGCCGGTGAGTAGTGATGATGAAGAAGTGCCAGTGATGAAAAGGCAAACTGTGAAAGAAGTGCCTAAGTTCAAAGTTGATGGAAGTGTTGATGCGAAAGAGATTCCGGTAAAGTGTGAAAACTGTGAGATTGTGAAAAAGCAGAACAACGAGTTGATGCACAACTTAAACCGTCTGAAGGAGTCTTATGATGTGCTGAACAAGGCAATGAATCAGTACAATCAAACTAGTGAAGAGCAAGCTGTAGCAATGAAGACTCTTCAGGGAGCATTTATGACAAAACAAAAAGTTGTAAACAATTACATTGAAAAATGTGCTGCTTTAGAACAGAAGCTTGAGCTGCAACGAATAGAAACTGAAAGAGTAAATCGTTTATTGAAAAGTTACTCATGTACTTCCTATGTGATTGACAGGATTTATCCGACTGTTGAGAGCATGAAGGCCTGGGAAGAGGATGAGGTAACTGAAGAAAAAGCAGCTGAAGTCAGTATTGAAGAAAAGATTGCTGACAAGAGGAAGAATGACAAGAAAAAGGATACTGAAAAGGCTTCATCTGGTAAGAAGAAAGGTGTCAGTTATAACAGATGTCCACCTCCACTGGAAAACGGATATTTGCCTAGACATCCTAACGATGAAAGAGTCAAAAAGGCTACAAATTTACAGTGGGAGTCAGAGTCGTCTGTCAATCTTCCTGAAAATATTGATGTTGTGTTTACATCATCTGACACTGATCAACAGTCTCAATTGATGAAGATAGTCGTGGATCATGTGTTAGATAGTGATGACAGTGAAGAGTCAAAGTCGGAGTCCGCGTCAGAATCAAAATCTGAGTCAAAAGCTCCGAGGCAAACAGAAAAACAGGGAAAATTGGTTTATGATAGAAAATTCCTGTTATCAAAATCTAATTTGGATGATGGATTGTTTAAAGTTGCTTATACTTTGAATAATTCGGACAAATTATATTCTGATGAGGAATTTCCATTAAGGGGTGTCAAAACTGAATTGATAAACAAGGTTTTCAAACTCACAGAAATTAATATTTCTGAAATTAAAGACTTATGTCTTAATGAAAAACCTAAAAAATACACCTCAAGAGTACAACATAGATTAAACAAGAAAAAGAATTACAGTTCTGGTTCTGGTTTCCAAAAGAGATCAAACCATAGCGGTAATTTCAAAAAGAAAGGATTAGGTTTTACTCCTACAGAAAAACAGAAAAATGAAAAATATGTTCGTGATTTTCAATCCAAGATGTCATTTGTTTCAGGTACATCAACTGATGAAGAAGAAAAGACAAGTTTCTGGAGGGAAAAGAACAGTGAATTTTGGAAGAAGAAACAAGCTGAACTAAAGAAAGACTCGAGAACTTGTTTCAAGTGCAACAATGTTGGACATATCGCCAAAGATTGTTCTCAGGCGATACAATCAAAACAGGGAGTTTTTCGCAAAATCTCAGAAAAAGTGTTTGCGTTCGAATCACCACTTGATAGAACAAAATTGTTCAAAGATTCTATTTTTGAAATTGGTGAGAGTTCAAACAGGTTTTACAAGAAGAGAGCCAAATCTAAAAACCAGAAATGGGTTGTGAAGAAGGGTAGTGAAAGCTCTAGCGATGATTCTGATAGGTCGAAATCAGAGGAGCTATCTTCAGGCGATGAAACTGATTCCACAAAGTCAGTTGAGCCACAAGTTGTATCAAAATGTGAAGCTGATGAAAAAGTTGAGAACTCAGTTCCGAGTGTTAGTGATGATGAGTTTCCATCACTTAGTGCTGAAAATTATAAAAAGAAAATTGGTAAAGTTGAAATTTCTAACCAATTTTATCATGATGAACAGGAATTTGATGCTGAAAAGGTCTTTAACCCCAGTGTAAAACACATTTTTGGCAAGATGATTGATAGAAAAGTCAAAGGGGTTAAGGAATTTTACGAGAAGAAAACAAAGAAAGAAAATGTTGAACCATCCCTGGTTTGTGACTGGGATGGTACATATTATGAACAGTAAGTCTCAGGACTTGCCGGAGCTCCCAGGTTGGTAAGCGTGGAGCATGAATCGGCATCTTTCTTAGAGTTGTATTCGGTAACGTCATTCAAACGGTAAAGAGGTTTGTTTGTGTATTTCTTACAATTGGTACAGAGGTTTCTGAAATGCAAATGGTAAATCAAGGACATTAAGTTGTACTTGTATTTTCCTACATTGGTCGAAAGACAAGATGATGAACCACAACCCCGAACATTTGTTGGATATTTCTACAAATGATAATCTACAATTGGTAAAATCAATCAAACTTATTTTCCGGAAAAACCATTTTGATTAAAACAAACTTAAGTGTTTTGAAATCTAAATGGGAAAATAGTTTGTTGATAGGGGGAGTTCTGATTGTTTTTGCCTAGTGAATGGCGAATTGAGGAGATTCGATATCAGTTGTCATGTTCTGTATAGTTTGTTTTCAATTTTCATTAGATGTATTTGAATTTTAGGGGGAGTAAGAATTTTTAGAGAAAATCCAAAAACATCAGAAAATTTGAAAAAAGTCAAAAACATGATAAAATCAAAATTGAGTTTTTGTTGCGAAAAAGAGGAAATGATAGTACATCAGTGGACTATCACGGCACGCTAAAGAAATGTAAAGTTAAAATGTGATAAACGATCTTACTGCGGATGTGTCGGTAGATTTTCGCACATTTAGTAAATTGAAACGAGATATAAACCTAAATCAAACTTGCTTGATTCGTCGGTAACTATTCTTGGATATATGGATAACCCCCGAAATCTTGTTTGAAAGGTCCCGTATTCTGAGATACTAGGTCTTTATGCTCAGTGATATCTGGGGTATTATCTCGGGACTTCTGCTGTATGGAAGTACTGACCTAGTCCCCGGATAATACTTTCTGCAAATGCTTGAAAAAGCGCCGCCCTCAGCATGCTGATGAAACAATAAAATTGATAGTCGCTGCTGTTGAAATGCAAAAAGATCCTCTAAAGGGGACCCACCAAAAGTCGAGCCGTCATCTCTCTACTGAACGGAAGTTCTGACCTGAGCTCTCACGGTTTCGCATTTAACCCCTTTACAGATATCATCTGTGGTATACTCACCTGTAAGACTGAATATTTGGGATCTGGATACGGGAGTATATTCAAGTGGAGTGATACACAATTAAGTTTATGTCTCTAAAACATTAATATCGTATCTCGAATCGATTGAAATTTGTGTGAAGATTTAAGTGGACAAACATGCTGACAATCTAGGTAAATTGTTTATAACTGAGTATGTTTAAAGCTTAACGGTGTTGGTGATTTGTCTCAAAACTGATATGATCCTCTTGCACGAGCTCACAAAAAATATTGTTTGTAAATAGTTTATTTCTGCATTTTAATTTCTTTATTTCAAAATACAAAAAGATTTTTGGTGTGTTTTAGCATAAATTTTTGAAAATTCAAAAAGATTTTCGACAACTGATGTTGAATAGCTGATTTTCAAAATTCCGAGTGCTAAACATGATGAGCAATACTTGAGGGGGAGTGTGTGTGTGAAATTAATTGATTTCATAATCTAACCTTTTCAAGTGTTTCATCAAAATCTGTGTTTGTTGTGAATGAGAATCTGGATTGGTGCAAGTTCATATGTTTAAAATATGTATGTGAAAGAAATTTACTCTGAGGAAGAGTTTATGCAGGAAAGCCAGACGTCGATCCTGAAGATGTTGCTGAAGATCAAAGGAATGCCAGCAAATCAAGAGGGGGAGTCTGAAGATAGAGAGAGAGAAGCCCAAAGACTGATAAAGACTGAAGTCGTTGAAGACTCGACACTTTAGACTCGTCAACATCTGAGGGGGAGTCTGTTGGTGCAGTCATCTGTCGACTATGTCTAATGTCGAGTCCAGATTGCGATGCGGATCTGATCAAGCATGATGTCATCATGTTTAATGATGACATCATGTGACATCATCATAATGTGGATATCATCAATACAAGTAATCGACAAAATCATGTTAGAATTGAAAATATGAAAGTAGCCATTTGTTATTATTGGACCTTTGGATGGTCCAATGAGCATCCACCAATTGATGGTCCAATGAGGACTCACCCTTCAAAAGATCCAATGAGATGCAAGCACAAGAGTCAAAAGGATGAAAGGCAATCATGTGATGAATCGCTTTTACGGCTTCACATGGATCGCTTATATGAACATTTGTCAGATCGCTTTTATGAACATGTGTGAACCGCCTTTATGGTTATGTCATATTAGCGGTTCTAGTTTACTATAAATAGGATCATTTGTCATTTCATTGGTAACAGAGTTCAGAATTGATACCGAGGTATTGCCGGTTTTTCCTTGTAATCGAAACGTTGTAAAATCAATCTACAAGAGGTTTAAAGTGTGAATCTAGCTGTGTACGCATCCGTTTCTTTGTTTCCGCCTCTGAAATGGAGTTGAGCTCTTCCAAACGACTCGTTTAGGTCGGAAATCGATCCTACACAGGCCCTGACGACTATCGGTATAGAAAGTAGGGACTTCGTGATAGAGTTTCGTTTAGTACACTTGTTGCATCTAATAAAAATAGTAATTAATCGTATTCTAAACTAGGAATAGTAAGCAATCCCAAACCAGGGAAAGTGTTGTTTGTACCGTTCAAGTGTATTCCAAAGCAGGAATAGTAAGCAATCCCAAACCAGGGAAAGTGTTGTTTGTACCGTTCAAGCGTATTCCAAAGCAGGAATAGTAAGCAATCCCAAACCAGGTAAAGTGTTTTTCGTTTCGTTTCCCAACCACCGGGAACACATGCTTTTAGAGAAGTGTGTGAACTCACCTTTGCTTTGCTCGGCAGACAATTTACTTGTGTTAGGTTGGTCAACCACACAACTTGACTGAAGAAGTGAGTAAAGTGTGTTGTGCCAACTGCCCTCTTCCTGCTCTGAGACCCGAAACCAAGCCAAAACCTGACCCGGTTGATTGTTTGACTGGGTTTGACTGGTACCGAGCTTGAACAGGGATCTGAAGTTTGGCTGAATCAAACTCGAGCCAGCTGAAACTAACATCATCCTCGTCACCTCCACGAAGTCGCCGTCACCCCAGCCACTATCACCGGCCGGCCTGAAACCGCCGCCGCTAGCGCCTTCAGCGTTATCAACATCGTCAGTCTATCATCATCGTGCCATCATCACCCTTGTTGTATCATCACCATCATTGGAACGCGGCTGGAGTTATTGCCGACGAGGAGGAGCCGGAGTATAAAGAAAGAGGGGTTAGGGTGTGCGTGTGTGGGTGCTCTCATCAAAAGAGTCGTCACCGGAGTTACTCCGGTCATCGGAGTTGCAGGGAAGAAGAGGTAGAGAGTAGATAAGAGGGTGTCGGCTGAGTTATATGGGTGTTTAGGGTTTTAGATGAAGAGAACGAGGGGCAGGGTGTGGGTGTGCGACGGTAAAGGAACCCGCCGGAATCACTATCTCCAGTGACCGGAGATTTAGAGAGGAGAAGGGGAGTGAGAATGTTATGCGGCTGATGAAGGAGAGAATCTGGGGCTTTTATTTTGAATAAATGGGGTATAAGGTGTTTTATATAGGCTAGGGTTTAGGGAAGTTGGGTTGGGCTAGGCCCATGAGTATGGATTCGCTTAAACACTAGGTGTCTAGCTAAGCCCTATCACCCGATTCAATACACGAATAATATATACGTTTGATTCGGGTTATTCGTTAAACAACTCGTTTCTCTTGACGCGGTTATTATTTAAACAACAACAACAACAACAACAACAACAACAATAATAATAATAACAATAATAATAATAATAATAATAAAATATCCTTCTCTCGACGATTAGGGTCGAGAGTACGGGCTGTCACAATAACCCTGTCGAATAACTATATCACTTAACTAGTACATTCCCCTTTTTGATGGAAATGACTACTATTTGTAACATTCTGCTTTTAAAGATGGAAATGACTACTATTTGTAACATGTGGCACGTCAGCCAATATTATTCACAGTTCACATACATATTTTCACATCCCAAGTGGTGAGTTTCCAGAAAGTCACCCATCATTGAATATTCTTCGTTCAAACACGTTGAACTATGTCGTTCTCTTCTCATCCACAATCAATGCACCCAATACATGTTAGTGATATTTGAGCGTAGAATTATTTATACCTAGTGTCTCTTTTGTGGACGGAACAATGCGTGATTTTCTTCGTGATCACACATTCACACTAGCACTCCATGTATGACATGGTTATTAGTTAGATGACACCAAACACTGCTACTCGGTTATTAGATGGAACCGAACACTATTGTTACCGTTATTAAGATGTAATCGAGTTCTATTGTCTAATTTTCTATAAGAGAACTAAAAGACTTATTCTCATATAATAAGTTGATAATTTATGTAAAAAGGTTTTCAATATTATATCAAATGACAAGTTTCAAACTAAGTTTACCAAATGTATTAAAACAAGTTAAAGCGAACCCGCGCGTTGCGGCGGGATGTTGGTTAAATCCTAGTCGGATTTTAAACCCAAATCACTGCGCATTATCATGGGGACGCGATGGAAATTTGATTGGTATTAGTTCAGCTTCTTACGATATCGACACATATTAAATTGAGATAAACACAAAACTCCCACAATTTCTTACATTACAAACGTATCCTCATTTACCATCCTCTATCCCTCTCTCGGATCCTCTTATATTAAATAAAAAAATAACATTACACAAATTTACAATATTACAAACCTTAACCTTAAGCCGAAAATTCTTATTGGTTAAACTTTACATATTGAAGCAAATTAAGTTTTTGAACCACCGATATCAAGGCATTAATCTTTAGCTTTTGAAAATGGCCTTCAGCAAGAAGCACCATCAACAAAAATATATGCTTTGAACCACCATCAGCAAGAACCCACTCTCGCAACAAACTGGTCGTCACAGCGACATCTATATACATCAACATCTATGTAAAATTGTAGAACATACTTATTAGCCAATGGTGGCAAATATACGAACAACAAAGAAAATTACAATATCTTTTGGTCAAACTGTATTCATGTTTCAACTTCATCTCTATTGAAATCTAAACACACAAACAGAGGATCATGATATGTTTAAATATATGTTATCAAATAATCATGTAACCCAACAAAATAACACTAACGGGTTTAGCAAAATCAATCTTCAAAGCATGACTGTGCAAAACGATGCCATGCAGATTATTCTTCGCCCTCATTGCACCCACCGTATTCTTCAAGTACACAAACCCGTAATCCGCAACAAATAACACATCACAATGCTCACACCACCATGAATCTCAAAACATATTCACATATACGTACTGTATAAGTTATTTATATGTAAATTGTTCCTGAATCTGTGAAATCTCCCCAAGTTATACGTATAAGTTATATGTTTCATGACAACATTTTAGAAAACTACCCAAGAATTTATATATATCTACCAGCGCCAAACCAACGCCACCACAACCACAACACGACCACTGAACCGCTGCTACGCGGCACCACCACCAAGCTATTGCCATAACGATTATCTACCAATTTTCGAAATGATTATGTTTCAGACTTTCCTTTCATCGATAACCGTTATATGTAACAAATCATCAATGTACACTATCAGATCTACAACATTTAATATCGCAAAAATTACAGACAAAATAAGTTTCAAAATCGACTAAAAATCATAAATAAAAAACCTGATTCATCAAATCTAAGCGGTTGCATTCCAAAAGATGTACCAACTAAAAATGAGACATGTAGATCAAATAAAAACTACATTTTAAATAGTTGCACATCAGAAACATACTCTGCTTCAGCGGAGGCGGCGGCAACGGCAGGGGCAACGTCATCTACGGCTTCATTCGATTAGCACAAACAAAATCTCATGTTCTCCAATTACATAGTTCTTATTAAAATGATAATTCATTCCCATAAATCACACCATAACCAAACTCAAATATGAAGAATTCAATTGAAAACGATGGAAGGGAGTGATGGTATACATGTGATTCCAATCCATGGCCGGCGAAAACGTCATGGCCGGAGATTTTTGGGTGGCGGTGGGCTTATATAGAGGCGTGAAATGGTGACAGACGATGGGGAATCGGTGTTGGAGGAGACGAACGACGCGGCGATTTGGTTGTCAGTTGTAGAGTGTCGACGGTTTTTTTTCAATTGTGTATACAACTTTTGTTTGAATTTTTTTTGTCAACGCACCATTTGAATGGAACGGGTGCGCTGTTTGGATATTTATCTTTCATTTTCCTTTGGTAATTGGAACATGGATTGGGGCATGACGGTCACATAAAGATTTTGAATTAAACGGTGTGTTTGTGTAGGACATGACGGTTAAATAAGGTGTAGCCCTGTCTTTTTTTAGTGTTGTATAATTTATTAAAAGGGTGTCTGTATTGGGACATGTTGATTTAGGTTGATATAATATGGTATGTGTTTATTAATGTAAGGCTATTATTTAAGAGACACAACTATTAAGTTAACCTAAGATGCCCCAAGTTACTTTTTGTAGGGTTATATAATATAATAATAAAATGAAAGGGTGTGATTAAAATAAACTAAAAGTTGTGACTTTTAAACAAATGACACATACCCTAAGTTGGTAATTGTATAAGGGTATAATTAATATGTTTCTCTATTATAGTAAAACTAATAATCAGTTTTAACGCTCGCCATGTTAAATGACAAACAAATAGCTCATCAAGATTTTTACCTTAGCTTATCAAGTTGTCATAGATGATGATATACATATGCGTGTCATATGTGCTAATAGTATATATGGGTTTGTTTTAAATCTTGCAACTATTTTTATATAAAAGGATACATGGTTTTATAAAACTGTGTATTTTCAATAATACAACACTTTCAATATATTGACTATACATATTTTATTGCAAACAAATAAATACAAACACTTTCAAAAAAAAAACATTAAGGTAGTGTTTGGTATGCAGGAATGAGACGTGGAATGGAATGGATGATTACGAGGGAATGAAGAAAAGGGTGTTTGGTTGGTTAATGGAATGGAATCACCCATTCCAAAAGACATTCCATTCCCTCAAAATCATTCCTTCCACCCCCCATGTTTTTTTTCATTCCATCTCCTCTTGCACCATTCATCAATAACACCACAACCCACCACCTTCGCCACAACCCACCACCACCACCACCCACCACTGACGCCATTGCCGCCACCCACTGCCACCTCACCCCGACAGCTACCGCCGCCGCCGCCGCTACCCACTCGCCACCGTTATCACCCACAGCTGCAACCAACTGCCAACGCCACTCACCGTCGCCGCCCACCACCATCGTCGACGCCACCACCACCAACCACCGTTGCCACCAACCGCCACCTATGCTGTCACCCACCATCAACGACCACCTTGCTGCCACCGCCACTCGTCGTCACCACCGCACCGCCACTCTCCGCCACCACCACCACCACCCATCGCCGCCACCGACACCTATAACCACCCACAATCACTACCACCGACCACCACCACAACTCACTGCTGATTTTTATTACTCTGTTTTTCTTGCCTACCGAACAATACACAATAATAATTATTCCATTCACATGGTAACCAAACAAGACATGGAATGGTAATGATCCATTGCATTCCCTCGTCCATTTCATTACCTCGTCCATTCCATTCCTTTGTTCATTCCATTACCCCATACCAAACAAACCCTAAGTACATGCTTAACTTACTTGCATGTACTTATTTATATGAATTTGAACTAATATTTGCAACTTACACAGATTTTATATTTATGGCTCAAACGCAATATGTATTGATTTTATCCTAAAGATGTAAACGTTATGTAAATAATGTAAAAAACGCAAAATATTGTTATTTTTTCAAATAATAAGAATCATAATCATATGAGATCTACGACAAACATGTTAGGATTTGAGTTTAACTTGTATACTTTAAAGGAACAAATATAGATGTAATTTAAAGTATAAATGGAAATACGGAATTATATGAGCGTACAAGAGTGGAAAGTTATATCAAAACTGTTTTGCATTAATAATCAAGGGAATACAAATTACAGTAATGATTGTACAAACTCCCCCTTAGTCCGATCACACAACTTTTCTGTTTGTACAAAAGGAATGGTAATTGATAAAATAGATCTCTAACACATGATATCTATTTATACAAGTACTAAAGGTCTGCTTGCAATCGGCTGACATCACACTGATAGTGACATCTAACATTCCTAACAGAAAAGATTTCTCATATGTTAGCAAACATCTGCGAAAATCTAACATCTAATCTATTACATAAAACATTCGTTCTAAGCATTGTAATGTTACATTGATCTAATCGGTGTTCTTTAAACCGTTGTTGACTTGTATCAAACATTTGTTTGGCCAAAACAGACGTTTGGTCTGCATGATCATTGCTTGTCTTCAACAGGGCTTTGGCCATCAAACAGAGGTTTCCTCTTCTTCAGCAGGTGTTCCATGCCTTCAAACAAATCTTTACAATCTTCAATAGATGTTCTGATTAGTGTTCAATTTTCATTATCTTTGGGAGGAGAATGTATCGTTATATATGTTTATTTCTTGATCAGGAAGTCATGTTTTGGCTTTCGTAATCATCTGTTCTTTCGTATGTCCAACAATCTCTCCCAAGAATAGATGATACTAAAACAGATTTTTATTTGATCAACTTTTATTCCTCATCAACCTATCCCTAATTTGACCCTTGAATTGGTGTTCAAATTTCATAGAAAGATAGTCATCTGGATCCTTTTCGAGTTCAAGCCCTAGAAGGACTTGCAGATCTTCATTTTTTAGCCAAAGGCACTGTCCATGGAGATCTTTTCAACTTCTCCATTAGCCCTGAGCAAAGTCAATTCATGACTTGTCCTATCAGACTTCCATTTGAGAATTTTGAGGCTAGATGAATTTATTGGGATAAATGTTATTTGATGAGTTGGGGAAAGTTGTTTTCCAAATACTTGACCAAGTAGACCTTCTGAATTTGCATCTGGATACCCATACATTTGTTCATTCCTGATCACTTCTTTTCTCATTTCATCTTCATACATGTTTATATCTTCAGCTGACATCTCCTTTTGCCTTTTGAGGTAGCTTTTTAGAGCTAAGGAGATGTTCTTTGCTGAAGGAAGTTCTAAGGGATCAACTAGAGATTTGATATGGAAGTCTTGCTCATAGACTAGCTTTCTGAGGACCGAGTGATCTTGTTCTCTTAAAATTTCTTACTTTTTGTAGTTCTCTAAGATTGTTGGCTCATCCTATCTTGCCATTGATTTCTTGATAAATAGAATCAAATGTCATAGTTCCAAAATTGGCTGCAAGCATTTCTTCTTCATCCTCTTCAATGATAGAACCTTTTTATCATTAGGCATTCTTCCTGCTCTAAAGTTAGGAGGTGTTGGTTTTAGCTCTGGATTTAACTTTAGCTTTTTTATCCTCAAGACTTCATCATGTATGGCCTCTGTTGACCATCCTGTGAATTGAGCTCTGGTTGCTTTGTAGGGATTATTTTTCATGATGTATTCCATGTAGTCTTCTCTTAAAGCCCTTCTAAGATCAGGGTCATCAACTGGACCCTAAGAAGCTTTCTTGCTGACATCCTAAGCAAATTCTTTCAAAACATTCACTTTAGTGAATTCTTCAGATAAGATCTGCTGGGCTATTTTATCTCCATTTCCTTGACTTCTTTCTACTGCAATCATTTTAGCCTATTTTAGCTTCAGCTCCAAGTATTCTTTGACATTAGCAGGCTTTGGATAATTTTGAAGAGATGTAAATGAAAGTTGGCTTGGGTCTGTTGACGAGTAGAAAAATTGTATTTCTTTTGAAAAAGTTTCTAACTCCAAAGGATATGCTAATGTAGTTATGGCTGCAGTGGTTGATGAGATAGATGTTGTGGTAATGATGGTGAGTTGAAGTGACGTAGACGTTTGAGTGGGCGAGTTTTGAGGGGTTTCTTCATCATCGTTTGGGATGATGAATTTTGTTTTTCTTAATCTGGTTTGAGATGTAGGTGTGTTTGTTGGTGGTGAAGGGGTTTTGGTTGATAGTCTGAATATAATTCTTTGAGAATTTGAGGGGATACATTAGCAGTAGCTTCCTCAACACAATTAGTGGAACTTTTGGGATCAAGACTTTTCATACTTCCTACACCAACCCTTTCACAAACAACAGTTTGTAGGTTAGTTGCATTCTCAAATCATTTTTAGTATATTTTTCTCCAACAGTCATTTCTTCCTTGAGTTCACTTTCTCCTGCAATAGAATCAAATGCCATAAAACAATAATTCACAGATTCATCATTTGTCTTTGTCAAAAGATCAAAGTTTTCATCATTTAGGTCCTCAGGTACTCAAATCAACAAAGCCATGTGTGGAAGCTTTATTGTTTAGTCTCTATCGGTGTAGGGGTAGGTTTAGTTAGAGGTGCTTGAACATGTGTAACATGCATTTGGACATATTGGACATGAGGTGCAGGTGCTTGGACATATTGCACAGGGACATGACTTAGGGTTTAAGCAAAGTGTGCAGTGTTCTGCACAACTGGTCCAAAGTTATTTTTGGGATTTTAATAAAATTATTGTTTATTACTAGATTGAGGTCTTTCGTTTGGATAGGTTATTATTGGTGTAAAGTTGTTTGTTTGACTTCTACACTCCCTAACAAAATGACTAATCTATTGCACTTAAAACATTTTATCTTTGACTTATCCAATCCCACCCTTGATCTCCCATTAAGTCCGGTCCTGGATATTTTCTACCAGTTTTCTTTTAAAAGTTGTTTTCTCTTATACTGAGTAGGGCTACCTGGTGCAAAACGACCATTTCTTCTAAGTCAATGGGATCAACATGCTTTAGATCATCAAGAACAAAAGATAGATTATTAGGGTTTTGACTGTCACTATTTATTGTAAAAGCAAAGTTTGAGGTGTATTGATCAAAGTTTATCTGAGTGGATAATCAATGAAATGATATGTTGTGTTTTTGTCAATAATATAAAAGTACAAATACTATATAACCAAATACTATATAAAACGTCAACTGCTAAATTTGCAAGCTATCACATTAGTCGGAAAAAAATACTATATAACCAAATACTATATAACCAAATGAAAATTCTTTCAAACGAAACATTCACCCATATAATAACTAAAAAAAGAAAATATGGATGAACAAATTGTTTTGAAAACCATGTAACATAGGTTACAACCACTGTTGTTGAGCCCACAACTCCTGATGCCCACAGTGTACAACACACCACTATGGTACCCTACATTAGAAATTTCCAAAAAAACCATCCCATTCCTATCACCAAATCAAAAAGAAAACCAAAAAGAGGGTATCTCCGGAGGATAAGATGCTAGAGGACCCTGTTGTAACACAAATGTAGCAAACATTTGTTGTTACTTCCTCACAACAAATGGAAACATCTTCACCCAACTAAACTCCTCACATATCCTCACAAAAGAATAGTGTTGTAAGAACAATGGAACCAAATCAAGAGTTAGATGATTCACTTGAACATCTATTATCAAGCCCCCTCCCAGGGTTGCTTCTCTTTCAACTCCACCACCCACAAATACAATCTCCACTATTTTATCCACCATAAAACCATTGCTTGATGCAATTGACCAAAATAACTTGGATATACAAATTCCACCCAACCACCTATAACTTGGAGCATGACACAACAAGTGATTGGGTCAAGTTCTGTGACTGTAAGCCCACAAGCAGAGGAGGCAATACCTCTTATTTCACAAGTGACACTTGAAGGTTTTTCAAGTGAGGCAACCACTACAACTGTAGAGACAACATTCACATAGTTGGACAATGGTTACATATCTAAGACCTCCTTGAAGGCAATAACTATTGAGTCTACAATAATACACTCTTTAGTAGTTGGAAGTCCCCAAAACCAAGAAAAAGGGGCACTTGTGTTGGTGCATGTTATGTGACAACAACTTTGGATTGGTCTTTGGATATTAAACAGAAGATTGGATCATGAAGGCTTAAAGAAAAACGAGTTCTATGAAGCCCAATCAAGTCCCAGTTTGTATTAAGTCTATAAGGCCCAAGTTTATGTAATGGTAATATGGGCAAAGCCCAAATTCGCAGAGCTGTGTGTATATAAACAGCCTTAGTCTTGAGTTTTAAGTGTAGACACTTAGACACTTGGAAAGACATCTTAGACATAATAGACACTTTAAGAGAGCATTCCAGTTTGAGAGGTTAAGAACAAAACAGAAATCGGCTGTTAGGTTCTTGGAGATCTTAGTGATTGTAAAACGTTTTCTAAAGGTTTGATAATCACAGAAGATCAGTTGGAAAAGCTTGTATGTTTGTGTGTTCAAGTTCTTATTCTTCTACATATTCTTGTTTCTGTATTCGAAGGTTTATCAAGGGGATTCCGCACCCTTGATAGATTAACAGTCTTGTTACGATCCATACGGGATACGGGGACTTACAATTGGTATCAGAGCTTTTGCTCTTGTGCGTGGTTCAAGACTGATCGAAGGATTCAAGTTTTTTTGGTTGAAGAATTTTTGGTGTCTCATTCATAATCTTCGTGAAGAGCAACAAGAACAAGGAAGAACAGTTCAAATTTCGTATACTTTGATCTGTTTTGGTTATTGGCTGTTAGTTTGTTTGGGAAATTTCGAGTTAAAATTCTGGGTTTTTACGAAGAACAGGAAGAACAGGAAGAACAGTTGAATAACACTTTAAATTCGCGTATTTTAATCTATTTTGATTATTGTTTTGACTATTTTCGTGTTTGTTTGAAGCTGTGCTTGGATTTCGTGTATGGAAAGAAGTGCTGATTGAGACTTTGCTTGAAAAGTTTCAAAAAGGAAGCAATTTCATGTGATCAGCTGCTGCTGTTTCGTGATTGGGTGGCTGGGTGGCCCAATCAGCTCTTGTGCGATCATTAGATATTCAAAAGTTGAAATTTTGAACCTTGTGCGACCCAGATTAGCTCTTGTGCGACCCGGATTGTTCTTGTGCGACCCGTTTCAAGCTTGTGCGATCAGAGCTCAGCTTGTGTGAACAGAGCTCAGCTTGTGCGATCAGAGTTCAGCTTGTGCGATCAAAGTTCAGCTTGTGCGATCAGGCCTATTCGGTGACAGATTGGCCCAAAGTTAGTGGATTGTGCGATCCAGAAGACATTGTGCGATTCTAAGGGTCTTGTGCGATCCTATATTGTGCGTTTCACTTGTGGTGGAATTTTGAGAGGCAAGCGTAGGAAATTTTTCAGTGTTTCGAGTTTAGAGAACAATCTATAGCTCATCTGAAGAAGCCGTTTGCACCGTTGAACTCGTGGGATTTTTAGGACAAAAAAAAAATTAAATGAACTCTTAAGGATGGAGCATGAGGTTGGCACAACCAACAAACCACCTAAGATGATGAAGGTGGAGAACTACTTGACATGGAAGGATAGGTTTCAATTCTTCATTAAATATCAGGACACACGAATGTGGATCTGTATCGCTGATGGGTACACAAACCCTACACATGACTTTGAGGGCAGACCTCGTGTCACAGCCTATGTGAACATGCAGGAGAATGATAAAAAGATGTATGAGGCTGAAAAGAGAGCCTTGGCTGCTATCAAGATGTCTCTACCTGATAGCAATAAGCAGACCTTTAAGAAGTCACTTGAAGACATCATCACTCGATACTACCATCTGATGTCAGAACTGGATAATTATGATATAGATTGCTATACTGACATTGAGAAAAATGACAAGATGCTTGATGCTTTACCTGCTAAATGGGATATCTACACTCTCATGATTAAGGGAGAAGCAGATTATGACATAAAGGAATTGGAGGAAGTAGTTGGAAAGCTAAGAGCTTATGAGCTCAGCATGAAGAAGAAGGACACTGGATATGATCAGGTTCAAGATCCAGGGATCTACAATGGGCTTACATCTTCTTCATCTCATGATGCTTCTAGCGACTCTGCAACTGCATTTCTTTCGTGTGATAATGAGCAGGTCACAGTGAATGAGGATGGTGATGTGTGTTTTGTAGCTGCTTCAGGAGGATTAACAGGAGTTAAGAGACCATCAGCTTCTAAGCAAACAAGCAGTGCAAAGTCAATGCCTATGAGTGTGAAGTCTGCTGAAGAACATCTTGCTCTACTTGCTTCTTTTGTTGCGTCATATGAGAACTACATTCAGGGGAAGATATCTGATCCTGCCACTTTAGATGAAGATTATGATCATGTAGGATCGGATTCGCGACCTGAATGAGTCGTTTGGAAGAGTTCTTATTCGTTTCAGAGGCGGGAACTAAGAAACGAACTTGAAAACAGCTAGAAAATCACTTTAATCCTCTTTTTCATTCAATAAACAACGTTTACAATGAGAGGAAATACCGGCAGCACCTCGGTATCAAATTTCCGAATGGTTACAAATGACATCGTTTGAATGAAATATATAGTGCATGACCTGACCGTTTGAACATGCTCAAACGGTCACTAAACACTCAAACGGAAGCCTTCAAACGGCCAACTCAAACGGACATGACTTTCAAACGGATGACTTCATACGGACATGTCTTTCAAACGGAACCCTTTCATTCAAACGGTCAGCCTTCAAATTTCTTGTTTTATCTCTAATCTGATCTGCAATGAATCCGAGACTCGACATAAGACGAAGACGACAGATGACTGCACCAACAGACTCCCCCTCAGATGTTGACGAGTCTGAAGTGTCGAGTCTTCACAATCTTCAGTCTTGATCTGTCTCTGAGCTTCACTTTCAGTCTTTTCTTGCAGGTCTTCAGACTCCCCCTTGCGATATGCTGGCATTTCTTCAGATCATCAGCATCATCAGCTTTAGGATCGTTGTCTGGCTTTCCGACTAGCAACTTTTCATCCTATCCTGCAAAAGCTCTACCTCAAAGTAAATTTCTCTCATATACATATTTCAAATTTAAACACTCGTACTATTCAGAATCTCTATCAAAACAATTACAGATCTTCCAACCAGATGAACCATTTTAGGGTTAGATTATGAAAACATTAAATTCCAAACAAACATTCCCCCTCAAATATTGCTCATCATGTTTAGCACTCGGAATTTTGAAAATCTGTTTTTCAATATCAGTTGTCGAAAATCTTTTTGAATTTTCAAAATTTTATGCTAAAATACACCAAAAATCTTTTTGAATTTTTTAAAAGAAGTAAAAACAGAAACAAAATATTTACAGACACTATTTTTGTGAGTTTGTGCAAGAGGATCATATCAGATTTTGAAACATATCACAAACACCGTTAAGCTTGATTACATTTTAAGTTCTAAACAATTTACCTAGATTGTCAGTATGTTTGTCCTCTTAAATTTTCACACAGATTTCAACTGTTTCGAGATACGCAATTAGTTTCTTAGATACTTAAACTTATCCGTGTGTCCCACTACTCGAATATACTCCCGTATCCAGATCCCAATATTCAGTCTTACAGGTGAGTATACCACAGCTGATATCTGTAAAGGGGTTATGTGCGAGGGCCGTGAGAGCTCAGGTCGATACTTCCGTATACGCAGAGAGATAACGGCTTCGACTTTAGGTGGGTCCCCTTTAGAGGATCTTTTGTTACAACAGCAGCGACTATCAATTTTATTGTTTCATCAGCTTGCTGAGGGCGAGCTTATATTTCAAAGCTTTTTGCGAAAAGCGTTATCCGCGGACTAGGTCAGTACTTCCATACAGCAGAAGTCCCGGGATAATACCCCAGATATCACTGAGTATAAAGACCTAGTATCTCAGAATACGGGACCTTTCAAACAAGATTTCAGGGGTTACCTATATATCCAAGCAGTTTTGTTAACCCACAGAATAAGCAAGTTTGATTTTAGGTTTATATCTCGTTACAGTTTACTAAATGTGCGAAAACCTACTGACACATCCACAGTAAGATTGTTTATCACATTTTTGACTATACATTTCTTTAGCGTGTCGTGATAGTCCACTGATGTACTATCATTTCCTCTTTTATGCAACAAAAACTCATTTTTCAGTTTTATCATGTTTTTGGCTTTTTCAAATTTTCTGATGTTTTTGGATTTTCTAAAAATTCTTACTCCCCCTAAAATTCAAATACATCTAATGAAAATTGAAAACAAACTATACAGAACATGACAACTGATATCAAATCACTTCAATTCGCTATTCGCTTGGCATAAACAATCAGAACTCCCCCTCACAACAAACTATTTTCCCATTTAGATTTCAAAACACTTAAGTTTGTTTTAATCAAAATGGTTTTTCCGGAAAATAAGTTTGATTGATTTTATCACTTGTAGATTTATCAATAACAAGTTCGGGGTTGTGGTTCATCATATTGTCTTACCAATCTTGTGAATGATAGTTAATTCAAGTTCAATTTAATGACCTTGATTCAACAACTTGTAAGATCAACCTAGTTCAAATTCTGAATCACTTATAACAATCACCAACATACAACTCAAACCTGTTTCTCAACCAATTACCATCAGTTGGTTGAATTCTCAAGGTGCCGATTCCTACTCCACGCTTATAAACCTGGGAGTTCCGGCAAGTCCTGCAAAAATTTAAACACAGATTAAGAAAGATGCCGATTCATGATCCACGATACCAACTTGGGATCTCCGGCAAGTCAGGTTTTTATTCTTTGAAAAATATGTCCACCCAAGCCTGACCTTCCTTGAGTGTAACAACATCTTTTTCATCTTTTCTTTCAACAGACTTGTAAACACGTCCTTTGGAAGCATAAAAATCTTCAATACTTTTGGCCTTACCATTGACCATTTGTCCAAAGATACATTTCACATTGCCGTTGAAAGTCTTTTCAACATCAAATTTCTTCTTGTCAGAATAAAATTGATTTGAAATTTCAACTTTTCCAACTTTCTTCATAAAATTTTCAGCACACAACGGTGGAAAATTTTCATCATTCATAGTTGGAACTGATCTTTCAACTTTTTTCTCAACACGTGGCTCCTCTGATTTTATGGAATCAGATTCATCACCAGAACTATTACCTGAACCTTTCACAACCCATTTTTGATTTGGCATATTATCTTTCCTTTTTGAAGCACTCTTTGAACATTCTCCTTTCTCAAAAGTTGAATTTTCAAAGCCAGTAAACTTCCGGGTTGACAGTTCAGTCTTCTCGAACAATCTTCTCTTTCATTTTACCAGAGATTTCCTGTTTTGGCTTGAATGTCTTTGGACAATTTTAGCAACATGACCAACATCTTTACACTGAAAACAGGTTCTGGTTTCTATCTTCTTCTGAACAACATTCTTCTTTAACGCTTCTTGCTTCTTGGCAAGGAATTCCTGATTCGTCTGCTTTCTAAATGATTGTTCTTTTTCAGCTTCTGACGTTTTCCCTGAAACAAACATAGTTTTTGATTTATACATTTTTTCATTTTTATAGTTTTTCGGTGGAACAAAACCAAGACCTTTCTTTTTGAAATTACGATTATGGTTTGGTTTCTTTTGGAAACTATAACCACAATTGTAACCCATTTTCTTGTTAATTCTTTGTTGAACTCTTGAAGTGTATTGTTTAGGTTTTCCGGAAAGATTTAAATCTTTTATTTCAAAAATATTAATTTCTGTTATTTTGAAAACCTTTTGAATCATTTCAAATCTGACACTTCTTATTGGAAAACTCTCGTCAGAATATAATTTGTCAGAACCTTTCAAAGTATATGCCACTTTGAATGATTCATCATTCAAATTAGATTTCGAAAATAAAAACTCGTTATCATAAACCCGTTTGTCCTTTTTATTTGCCGGCTTTGACATATTTGACCCAGACTTTGACTCGGATTTGGACTCCGGTTTTGACTCTCACTGTCATCTTTGTCTAACACCTGATCTACCATACTTTTTATCAATTTTGACTCATGATCAGTGTCTGATGACGTATACGTAACATCAATACTTTCTGGCAAATTATCCGACGGTCCAGACTCCCATTTCAAATTGATTGCTTTATTGACTCTTTCAGAATTTGGATTTCGAAGCATAAATCCATATTCGACCGTGGGCGGACATCTATTATAGACCACACTTGATTTCTTACCAAAAGATTTCACTTTTCCTTCATCTTCAGTCACAGCTTTCTCTACTTCAGACATTTTCATTTCTTCAAACGTCTTCAAATTCTCCACTACGGGATAAATTCTGTCAATAACAAAAGAAGAACATGAGTAGCTATCTAATAACTTTTTAACTTTCTCAGTCTCTATCTTCTGTGTTGCCAGCTCCAATTCTAAATCAGCACATTTTTTGATATGAAAGTTAGCATCATCCAGCTGTCTAAGATATGCTACTTTCAAAGTATTCATCGCCATTGCTTGTTCACCACTCGAATCAGTATATTTGTTGATTTCTCTGTTCATTGTGTCATACGATTCTTTCAACTTGTGAATATTGTGCAACAACTCATTGTTTTGTTTGATTAACAAATCACAGTTCATGCACTTTTCAGAAACTTCAACTCGTTCTGCATCAATCTTCACTTCATATTCTGGAACTTCTTTGACACTTCTGTTTGATTGTAAAAACTCAGCTCTTCTCTTCTTCTCAGCTTTTGCTTCAGCTTTCAATCTCTCTTCCTCTTCTTCTTCTTCTTTGTTCTTCCTTCGTCTTTCTTCAGCAGCTTCCATGACTTTTCTGCATCTTTCTGCACATTTCAAATCATAAGCATTAGCAAAGAAAGCATGAGAAGTGTTTTTGGACATCTCTTTGGCCATGAGATCTTTATCCGGACAAAAATCATCCCAAGTAAAACCTTCAGCCAACTTTTCATCATCTTGTTCAACCAAACACACTTTGTTGTCTTTCGGAAGATACTTTTCCCAGGTAAAATTATCATATTTTCCCTGACTAACAACACATGCCTTTCTATCAACCACATCTCTCCCATTAGCTATTTGTGCCTGTTGCTGTGCTGGTGGTGTGATTTGATGATAGATGGCCTTCTTGTGATAGTCGTTATTTCCAAAAGGGTTCTGGGCTCCGGTAGCTTCACGGTTTTTGCACTCCCTCTTGAAATGCCCCTTCTCCCTGCAACGAAAACATGTAACTTTAGATTTATCAAAACCCAAAGCTGAAACGTTTGCATCATGAAAATCATCACGGCCTGTAATTTGTTTAAACTTTTCAGCACGTCTCATCACACTCGCCATACACCATTTGATATCCATCAATTCCATTTCCTCAGCATCGATTTGATCGTAATCCTCTTTCGTGAGCATTGGATTTCCGATCTTTCCTGCAACAAAGCAACTATAAGACTCTAAAATCATCCCTAACAAAGACATTTGATTTTTTCCAATTTCTTCAGTGTAGTCTTGATCATTTTCAAGGCTTAACACAATGTTACACTGAAGTTTTCTACCATTCTTTGTTACAGAGATGTTAGGATCGTATGATAAAAATCTTGTGCTGTTTGATCCTTGAGATGCCTTCTTCTCAGGAGAATCTTTAACACTGTAAGCAGTTTCGATCTTTGGAGAATACTTTGTAGAATCAGTAGCACCACTCTTATAGTACAAACTGATATCCTGTTCTCCATCATAGTTTTTCATTCTAGCGATCTTCCTCTGCTCCATCTCCTGAGCTTCCAGATGCTTGATAAAATCTCCCAATGTCATAGCTTTGTAATCTTTTCTGTTAGATCTTAGCATCATCAGAAATGTTCCCCATGTTTCGTGTGGAAGCACATCTACAAGTTTTTCAACTAATTCATCAGTATCTTTCTTAATACCAAGTTTTGTCATATTTCTCACCAAGTTACAATATCTATCAGTAATCTGCTTGGTGTTTTCAGATTTTAAACCACGAAACAAATCGAATTCTTTCTTCATGAGAGATTTCTTATTCTTAAGCATATCATCACTTCCAATAAACTTTGCTTCCAATTCTGACCATATTGAATATGCAGTTCCATCATGTTGAAGCAAGATCAGAATGTCTTCTTTTATTGCTTGCTGAAGCAGACTCACCATGAGTTTTTCATCTCGGTATTTCTTTTTGTCATCTGTACTCATTTCTCGAATTGTTTGCTGCACACCATTTTTAACTGGTCTAACATATGGCTCTTCCGTGTGTTCCCACGCATCTAGATGATAAGCCTCGACCCAATTTCCAAAACTTTCAGACCACACGTTATAGTCATCAATATCCATGAGTTTGGGTGGTTTCTGAGATGTTCCGGTTTCATTTTCAATCATAGCACTTTGAGTCACTGACATCAGTGTTGCAAAAGCGTTATAAAACTCAGAATCCATATTTAACACACTGAACAACTTTCAAATAAAGTTTCAAATGGTATACTATTTCAAACGATCAGTTCGCTTTCAAACGGAACAGTTTCAAACGGTAATGATCTGTTCAAACGATAGGATTACTTTTCAAACGACAGGATGTCTTTCAAAAGGACATCACCTTCAAACGATCGGACAGCAGCTTTAAACGATGCTTCAAACGATTTGACGGTTTTCAAACGATAGGAACCTGATTTCAAACGAAACAGTCTATGACATCATCATTTCCCGAACAGTTTCAAACGGACAAGCAGTTTTCTATCAGTTTACTTCGATTTTCAGTCTGAAACTTTTAAGGCTTTGTTAAAAGTCAATTCCGAACACAGTCTGAAGATTTGAGCTGATTTTGACCGTGGAAAGTATCGGCTTTGAACAGAAGGTGTAGAAAACTAGATTTCCAAGCTGAATATGGCAAGAACTCCTCGTCCTGAGCTCTGATACCAATTGTAGGATCGGATTCGCGACCTGAATGAGTCGTTTGGAAGAGTTCTTATTCGTTTCAGAGGCGGAAACTAAGAAACGAACTTGAAAACAGCTAGAAAATCACTTTAATCCTCTTTTTCATTCAATAAACAACGTTTACAATGAGAGGAAATACCGGCAGCACCTCGGTATCAAATTTCCGAATGGTTACAAATGACATCGTTTGAATGATATATATAGTGAATGACCTGACCGTTTGAACATGCTCAAACAGTCACTAAACACTCAAACGGAAGCCTTCAAACGGCCAACTCAAACGGACATGACTTTCAAACGGAGGACTTCATACGGACATGTCTTTCAAACGGAACCCTTTCATTCAAACGGTCAGCCTTCAAATTTCTTGTTTTATCTCTAATCTGATCTGCAATGAATCCGAGACTCGACATAAGACGAAGACGACAGATGACTGCACCAACAGATCAGATTGACCCTGATGATCTAGAAGAGATGGATTTACAATGGCAGATGGCCATGATTTCGAGACGTGTGAAGAGGTTCATGAATAGAAGAGGAAGGAAGTTTGTGGGGAAGAGTGTTGGTTTCGACAAGACCAAATTCAGGTGCTTTAACTGTCAGAGCTATGGTCACTTCGCTAGGGAATGTCAGAAACAAAAGCATGAGACTGCGAGTTAGAGTTCAAACAACAGAAATACATCAAACAACTCGAACTCAAGGGCGTTGATATCTACTGCAAGAGAAGGTTCATATGACTGGAGTATTCACTTAGAAAATGATGAGAATGTCACTCAAGCATTCATGGCAGAGATCACTCCAGTCGATGATGGTGAAGCTACAGTAGATGAGGCTAAAGTTGAGAAAAAGAGTGAAGCTGAGGAAGATAAGGCTGATCAGACAACAGATGCTGAAGAGGAAAGGCCAGAGTCTGAGCATGTAATGGAAGCTGAAGCAAAAGATGAAATCATCAAAAGAATGGAAGCTCAACTTGCTGCTCTCATGGCCAACTCAGACAAATCGACAGGAGAGGTATGTAACTCTGCTACTTCTGTTTGTTTAAAGTGTCGTGAACTACAGGGTGAAGTTGACAAATTGTCAACTCAAAACAAATGTCTTGTGAGCGAAATGTCTAATGTAAAAGAATCAAATTTCTTTGCTAAAAGAAACGAGTCATCATATTTGAAAAAGATAAAAGGCTATGAAGCTGAAACTGAAGCTTTAACCTGCAAATTAAATGAAAAACTTCAAGTCATAGACTTAACTCATGACATGATGGCTGAGAAAACAAAAGAGATTTCTGATAAAAACAAAGAGTTGTCAGATGCACAACTTAAAATTGTTGAACTTGAAAAGAGGTTAGGTCAATTCAGGGATTCTGCTTTTGTTATGAAACATATGATGGGTGGGTTAAAGAAGAGTAATGACAAGACAAGTGTGGGATTCCAGGGCTTTAATGAAGTCCCACCTCCTCTTAGTCATGACTATTCCTTCCTACCTGATGAGGATGAGCTTACAGATTTTCTGTCAACATCACCAAGTAGTTCCACATCCAATCAAGGTGATGTGTTTTAAGATAATGATGCTAAGAAGGAAAATAACAGCAAATCTGTTTTGAAAAGGAAAATTACACCATCTAAAAACAATAATCAAACTTTTGTTAAAAAGGTTAATTTTGTTCAAGGAAGTGATATGAAAACCGAAACAGCTGTTATCGAAAAGGAATCAAATGTAGAGTTTGCTAAAAACAAAAACATAGAAAAATCTGAAATTAAGCAAACTGAACAAAATCCTTCAAGGCATCATCATCAAAACCAGAATCTAGTTCAAAGGCTTCAACTAAGACGTCTTCGAAAAAGAGATCGTGCTTCAAATGTCACACAAAGGGACATGCAGCTAGCTGCTGTCCTAATAAAAAGGTTGAAGCACAAGTTAGTGAGAAACAAAGAGGGAAGTCACCAGAAAAGAACGGTGATAAAAAGGAAAGAGAGTCTAACTCTCCAAAGAAAACTGCTCCAAAGCAACAACAGGGTGTTGCTAGTGGTGTAGATAAGGCTGAAAAAGGAACTCCTCAAGTTCCTCGTTTTCAAAGAAATCAACCAAGATTTCAGCCTGCATCTACATCAGGCAGACATGAGAGACCTAGAAGTAGTTCACCAAGAATGAACAACCAAAATTCAAATAATTTCAGAAGTCAAGGTCAATATCAAAATCGATACCAAAATAATGGTGGTCGAACTTTTTATAACAATGGCTTTAGAAATTACAACAATCAAGCTTCTTGGAATCAAAACTCAAGATTTCAAAGGTCACATAGTCCAAACACATATAGGAACCCTCAGGACCAGAGACCTTATGGAAATCATACCCCATTTCCATCAACAGGTCCGAGATCCAATACTCCAATTAGGGGTGATGGATCTTGGATGGATGTTCAAGTAGTTGGTGAATTTGGACGACCCAAGACCATTAAGGCTTGGGTCCCCCAATCTAACTAATCTTTTGGTTGGTGGGTGCAGGAGCTGCTAAGGAGGATTGTCAACTTATGGTATGTTGATAGTGGCTGCTCCAGGCACATGACGGGGGATGCGAGATTGTTTTCTGAATTTGAAGAATATGATGGTGGACATGTAAATTTTGCTGGTACTAAAGGTGGAAGAATTACTGGACGAGGAAAAGTGACGAATGGGAAGATCACATTGGACAAAGTGAACTATGTTGAGCAGCTTAAACACAATCTGATGAGCGTGTCACAAGTCTGCGACAAGGGTCACTCGGTCCATTTTACCAAGTCTGAGGCTTTGGTGTTGAAACCGGGTTTGGTCATTCCGGACGATTGGATAGTGATGCGTGCACCAAAGAAAAATGACACTTATGTCATGGACATGGGTGCCAAGGATCCAACTGCGGCGGTGGCGTGTTTACTGTCAAAAGCATCTGAAGCTGAATCAATGTTGTGGCACAGACGCATGGCCCACATTCACTACCGCAAAATGAATTACATTATTAAAAATGAGATAGTGAAAGGGGTTCCATTGCTGAGGTTTCAAGTGGAAGATAAATGTCCTCCATGTCAAAAGGGAAAACAACACAAGAAACCTCATAAGTCTAAAACAGTAAATTCCATTAATGCCCCTTATGAATTACTTCACATGGATTTATTTGGTCCAGTGAACGTAAGGAGCATAGGTGTAAAGTACTACTGTCTTGTTGTCACTGATGATTACTCACGTTATTCATGGGTTTTCTTTTTAGGTACAAAAGATGAGACAGCAGAAATGCTTATTGATCTTTTTACAAAATTGGAAAACGTTCATGATGCAAGGATCAAGAGGATAAGGAGTGATAATGGCATGGAGTTCAAGAATCGGATTCTTGATCTCTACTGTCTTCGAAAGGGAATTGAACATCAATATTCCGCTCCTTACACTCCTCAACAAAATGGAGTCGCTAAGAGGAAAAACAAGACGTTGATTGAATCCGCTAGGACGATGCTTTCAGATTCAAAGCTACTAGTTCTTTTCTGGGGAGAAGCTGTGAATACAGCTTGCTATGTCCTAAACAAAGTTTTAACCGTTAAACGTTTTAACAAAACTTGTCATGAGTTGATGTTTAACGAAAAACCAAACTTAACAGGCTTTGAACCATTTGGATTACCCTGCACCATTGTGCGAAACAAAGATAAACAAAAATTCGGTGAGGTGGCAGATGAAGGCTACTTTCTAGGCTACGTGCCTGGCACACCGAATAAAAAGGTTTTCAATCTAAAAACTGGTAGAATTGAGGTTGTTTTCAATGTAGAAATTACTTCTTACAAACCTCAACAATCAACGAGTGGTCCTGCTATATTATATGATTATGACAGTGTGTTTAAATCATTTAATATTCCAGAGGTTTCTGATGCAGATGCTTCTCAGCTGATTCAAACAGTGATTGGTGAAGACGATGAAGGCGAATTTATGCCTAGATCGAATGTAGATATGTCAGATGCTCCGGAAGCTTCTCAAGGTGCTGCTGATGATGATTCAAGTGATAGTGAACCCGAACCCAACCAGGGGAGGATTTCATTAATCCGTTTGCTAATCAGTATATTCAGGGGGAGGTTGGATCAAACTTGGGTGATAATCTAGAAGTCGATGTTGTTGCTACTACACGAGCAAATAGAGATCATCCAGTTGACATGATACTTGGAGAACCTACTGCAGGTGTTCAGACTAGAAGTAGCATAGCAGTGAATTCTGGGTTATTTGTTTCGATTGAGAAGACTGGGATAGTGAACGAGTGCTTGTATAGTTGCTTTATTTCTCAAGAGGAGCCGAAGAACATTCATATGGCTCTTAAAGACAATTCATGGGTTGAAGCTATGCAAGAGGAATTGGCCCAGTTTGCTAAGTTGAAGGTTTGGGAATTGGTGGACCTTCCTAAAGGTGAGAGAGAGATTGGCACTAAATGGGTATTTAGATGCAAGAAGGATGAAAGAGGTATTGTCACACGCAACAAAGCTCGGTTGGTTGTCAAAGGTTTTAATCAGCAAGAGGGGATTGATTACAATGAGGTGTTTGCACCAGTGGCGAGGTTGGAGGCAATTCGCTTGTTTCTGGCTTTTGCTTCATTCAAGGGCTTAAAAGTTTACCAACTAGACGTGAAGAGTGCATTTCTTTACGGGAAAGTCCAAGAAGTGGTGTATGTCTCACAACCAGATGGGTTCGTTGATCCAGACTATCCAGATCGAGTGTACAAACTTGATAAGGCATTGTATGGGTTACATCAAGCTCCCAGGGCGTGGTACGAGACACTGTCTACACATCTGCTCAAGAATGGTTTCTCGAGATGTTTGTTTTATAGTATACAGATTGAAGCAGTTTGTTGATGCGAAGTTGCTGTGAAGAGAGGAGGAGTTTGTTGCTGCTTGGTAGAATCCTCCTTCTACAATGCAAAATGGATGTTGTGAAGACTTACATGGAATGTTGAATCAAAACTTGGAAGATTTGGTGATTGGATGCATCAGCTTAGGGGGACTCTTCTGTTGCTGACAGAATTCATGTTGAAGCTGACGCTATCCAAAGACCAAAGACTGCGAGATTCTGAAGACTAAAGTTTCCTTTGCAAGCTATTGTCAAGGGGGAGTTTGTTGGTGCATGTTATGTGACAACAGCTTTGGATTGGTCTTTGGATATTAAACAGAAGATTGGATCATGAAGGCTTAAAGAAAAACGAGTTCTATGAAGCCCAATCAAGTCCAAGTTTGTATTAAGTCTATAAGGCCCAAGTTTATGTAATGGTAATATGGGCAAAGCCCAAATTCGTAGGCTTTGGCTGTGTGTATATAAACAGCCTTAGTCTTGAGTTTTAAGTGTAGACACTTAGACACTTGGAAAGACATCTTAGACATAATAGACACTTTGAGAAAGCATTCCAGTTTGAGAGGTTAAGAACAAAATAGAAATCGGCTGTTAGGTTCTTGGAGATCTTAGTGATTGTAAAACGTTTTCTAAAGGTTTGATAATCACAGAAGATCAGTTGGAAAAGCTTGTGCGTTTGTGTGTTCAAGTTCTTATTCTTCAACATATTCTTGTTTCTGTATTAGAAGGTTTATCAAGGGGATTCCGCACCCTTGATAGATTAACAGTCTTGTTACGATCCATATGGGATACGGGGACTTACAACTTGGTTCAAAACCAAGTACAATTACTTTTGGTGGGAACTCAGATGATGCTATTAACTTAGGTGATGGGTTAAGATATCAAGAATTGACGGAGAGGATAACCAATTAGAGTCATCACTAGATGAAATCAAAGATATGCTGTAGACTTTGGTGCAAAACTCCAGAAGTCCACCCACAAATGTAGAAATTGCAAAAGAAATATGGACTCATGCAAGCATGTATCTACAACTTCAAAAGTAATCTGTTGATACAACTCATAACATGCACATGGAGCTTATCAAAAACATGGTGGAAGATAGGTATAATGATACTTAAGTAGAGACTAGGGCCCTTAAAGGCCATCTTCTCCAAACCACAACTACTGCTCTCTCTCCCCAAATACACAGACGATGATGTCAAAAAGGGGGAGAATGACATCATGGGAAAACTTCCTCCTCTTGTCAAGAAAGCTCAAAAGAGACCTAGCACATCTATAGCCAAAAAGGCTAAAGCAGATGCACTTGGGTAAACCTTTATATGGTGGATTTGGGTAAAAGAAGTTTACATGTGGTTGATCTAAATTTGGTTGATCAGTGACGACGATGAAAGTTTGCATGTGATTTATATAAACGTTATTATATGTGTATCTCTAACGTTAGTGTTCTTTCTATAAAAGTTTACATGTGATTTGTTTTGATTCTGAATTTGGTTGATCAGTGGCAATGATGATGATAAGTGCAAGAATCTCGAAATTCAAAAACCCTAAATATTGTTAAAAGTTTCAATTGAAGCTCATACATCAAGGTATATTATATGTGTATCTCTTACAATATTTACTTGTTGAAATTGAAATATGATGTCTTACAATGAAGCATAGATATCCATTTTCGATTTAAATCAACAATTATATTTGTGTGTGCTTTGTGGTAGGCACTGGTGGCTGAAAATGATTGCCTTGTGTTATTTTGATTTCATACACAACTATGCAGTTTCATTAATATGTGCTTCTATAATTGTATTTTTATATGAGTTGGGGGTTTTGTTGATAACAACTTTATAATTGTTATGACGTTTCGGTTTGAATATGTGTTGGATACTTTTCTGAATAAGATGCATGTACCTTAAAGTTTGTAGTCAACATACAACTATAAGAGAATCTATGAAAAAACCTTTGAATACAATCAACAGATTTTGGCGCACTTCATAAAACTCACATGAATCGTTTGTAAACGTTTAACATCTTTCTAAAAAGTGGGTTAGAAAAATAATTAAAAGGACTTATATTGATGAGTGTACTCATTTTATTTCTAAAGAACGTGTTAGAAATGGTTTAATATATAAAAACCAAATATTTTGAATGTTTGTTAAATGTTAAGTTCATATGAGCACATTAGAATCGGTTATCTTAAAAGCTACTATTTTTAACAATTTGTAATCGCTTATTTTCTAACAAGCAGGTTTGAAATGGTTTGAATATGATAAATCAAATATTAAAACAATGTGTATTCTTTTTATTTTTCGAACGAGTGAGTTTGAAACTGTTTTATTTAATAAACTATTATAAGGTTTATTGTCTTAACGTGTAATGAAAACATAAATGTATATAGTTTCATTTTAAAACACTTGCAAAAATGTGAAATGTTTTGAACGAATAAAACATGTCTTTGCGATTTATAAATGGTTCGATGATTCCACGAAAAGTATAATGTCTAGAATCATATAATAGTCCCGGAAAGACTATTTGGTGGAAAACAACTCGATGTTGTTATGTACATAATAAGTTGTTTAACCACAAGTGAGTAGTTAATTATAAACAACTTTATATTTTCGAAAACTTGTGATAATTCAAGCGTAGAGTTCCAATTTATGTGTTTTATTGAGGGAGTATCTCAAAACATGACACAAAACTAATAGTCCCGGAAAGACTATTTGGTGGAAAACAACTCGATGTGGTTATGTACATAATAAGTTGTTTAACCACAAGTGAGTAGTTAATTATAAACAACTTTATATTTTCGAAAACTTGTGATAATTCAAGCGTAGAGTTCCAATTTATGTGTTTTATTGAGGGAGTATCTCAAAACATGACACAAAACGATATAATTGCGATTATTTTGGTCAAAAGTGTTGAAGATAATGATACTTTAGTATTTGATGTTTAGATATCATTGGTCTATCCATTTTAAATATGTTTGCATTTTATTTTATCATTGATGATGAACTATATTTTAGGTTTATTTCACATAAACAAGGGGGTCAAAAGATAAATATATAAAAGAATTGCAAGAAGTATATTTATTTGGACTACTAATAATTTGGCAAATTAAGAAAGGATACACATTTTGACGCAAAGTGTAAGAAATGATTTACGCAAACACAACGAACGGGTTGTGATCATGACTTATGCAATAAGTCATAAATAAAACATCAAATGTATGACGACATCATGGTGAGTGGTTTGAGATTAAATACATGAAAGAAATATATGTTATTATTGTAAATAATTTTAATATTATCAAATTTATTATGGAAAATCACAATAGTGATGGACTTATAGATGCTTCTATCACCATACATGTTGTTTGAACTATGTGGAGGATTTGTCCTTAAATTTGGGAGAGTATCCCATTACATGGTTTTCAAGGTAACAACAATGAAAATGTATAAATCGCTTTAGGAAAACGGGAATGCCATTTCCTTGAGTGTCAATATAGCTGACTATATTATAAGACTTTAGTGATCTACACAAATACCATTCATCGTGTTTGGTGATGAATGTGTTCTATAGAATGACTTGGATTAAGGCTTATGTATAAAGTCCTTATGAGTCAATAGCGCAGCCTTAGAGATTAAAGGCAAACAAGTTGTGATCCTAACAGATGAAGTTAACTATGGTTTTCGAGACCTTCCTAGAAACCGAGGTTTGGAAGGTAAAATAAAATTTCATTATAGTGTCTAAACTAAGAAATGAATGTTCATAAGAGGTAGCGAGTTATCTCTTAAGGTTGTGAAGAATCAGAATGATGCATCTTCTATTCGCATGCTTGAGTATTGTGGTCTAAAACATTCTAGACTAATACTTGTTCATTTAGATGCTCGACGGAGATTAAATTAACTTTTAACATTCAAAATATGTTATAACATAAGAATGAGTTTTGTGCTTAAACCAAACTATAAATATGACTTCACTTCAGTCCAAAGGAATCAATCAAACTTGTTCAAAGCGCAAGCGATGCGGGAGGGGGTGAGTGCCATTTAAGAAACAATCCTTTAGGGTATGTAGAAATGGTAGTTGAGAAGTTGTCCCATACTTGAAATGAAAGGGAGAACCTTTCATCACCCTATTTGGATGTTATGCAATAACACTTAAATGTGGGCGGTAACTTGCATTTGAAGGTTTATCAATATGGAGTTTACAAATCCATATAGATATTATAAACACATGACCAAGTGGAGTACACAATGGTTATATAGTCAATCGATTTGATTGGACTCGAATGCCAATTGTGTTGGTGCATTTCATCTGTTGACTTCGTTTTGAATCAAGTCATAGTATTAGAATGTTAGATCAGGGCACGTAGTACGAGAAAATAGAAGATTGTATAGGTTTTTAGGAGTAGGTTCGCTCATTTGGACTTGTGTGGTTCGCTTATTTGTCAAACAGTGTGGTCCGCTTATACTACCAAGGTTGGTCCGCTTATTCAGACATGGTACCTTGGGGCAGACCAGCTTGCCTATATATAGCCATATGAGCGGTTCATTTGTAACGATTAGTCGAAACTCGTACCGAGGTGCTGCCAGATCGAGATTGTACTAGAATCTGTTATATATCAATAGAAAAGGTGTTTAAAGTGATATTCAAGCTGTTCCTGAATCAAATAGTTGTTTTCCGCACCTGTATTTGATAGAATTACCTCTGATCGACTCGTTCGGGTCGCAGAACGATCCTACAATTGGTATCAGAGCTTCAGGAGGAGGAGTTCTACAAAGAATAGCTGAGATTCTTCAAAATTTCTATCTTCTACACCTTCTTTCTCTGATTCAGACACTTTCAACGGTCGAAATCAGCTCAAAATCTCAGGGATTGTGCGCAACTACACAGAGACAAACCCTTGAAAGTTTGGTGTCGAAACTCGAAGGAAAAATGGGTCAAAATGATGTCCGAAGTAGGTCCGCTTTTCTGAACAGGTCATAGGTCCGCTCCTGTGAACCCCACTGGTCCGCTCAAAGTGACAGTTTCAACCAGGTTCGCGCCAAAATTTGTGTCTGGTCCGCTCTTAGGTACAAAATTCAGGAGGTCCGCTTGAAATTTCTTGTCAGGTTCGCTCGAAGTGACACTGGGATACACATCCGCTCAAAGGGTTTAGTTTGGTTCGCTCTTGTGACCATTTGTTAGTCTGGTTCACTTTTATCGACTGAATCTGGTCCGCTCATTTGTCATTTGGTAGATCTGTTCAAGTGAACTTGTCTGGTCCGCTTTTCTGTCTAGCAAAGGATTCGCTTTTGTGTACTGCTTAAAATACTTGTTTCGCTTTTACGGCTGTTAGTGAATTTTTCGGAAAAGTTCGATGGACGAGGAATTTTTCAACGCATTCGCTACCCCGGTAACCCCAATCACTTTGGCACAAAATACGATGCTCGAGAACGAAATGGGCACGATGCAAAAACCACCAAGACTCATGAACATTGAAGAGTATAAGGGTTGGGAAGGTCGGTTTGAGAACTGGGTTCAAGCAAATTATCTTGATGCTTGGGAATGCGTGGAGACAAAATATGTTCGACCTTTGAATGACGATGAAGAACCTGTTCCAATCAAAGATCTTTCTGCTGACGCTAGGAAGAAGTACAAAGATGAGAAAATGATGCTTAGTCTTCTTCAACAGGCAGTGAAGGAAGATATCATGGTCCTTCTACAGCATAATGGAACTTCGTATTCGATCTGGAAAGCGTTACGGTCGAAGTTTAGAGGAAGTGAGGAGATGGTGAAGAGCAAGAAATCACTTCTAAAGAAAGAATTTGATTTGTTTCGAGGGCTAAAGAATGAGAGTACGAGAGAGATTATTGAACGTTATTGTAATCTGCTTGCAAATATGAAAAGGTTAAGTATTGAGAAGAGTACTGATGAGCTGATTGAGAAGCTTGCTGATGCATTGCCTTATGAGACGTGGGGCACATATTTGATGATGCTCAGAAACAAAAAAGGTTTCAGCAATCTGACGCTCAGTAAGTTCATTGAAAAAATAGAGGCTCAAGAAATGGAACAGAGAAAAGTTATCCGAATGAAAGATTTCGATGGTGAACAGGACATCGGGCTGTATTATAAGGCAGGGGTAAATGAGAAGAAATCTTCAAATCTATCTCCTAAGGTTGAAACTGCCTACAGTGCCAAGAATTCGTCTGGGAGTCAATCATCTGGGTCCAACAGCAAAACCAGCTTTACGTCATTTTCATCATATAATTCAAACATTTCTGCAACTAAAAACGGGAGAAAATTACAGTGCAACATTGTATTAAATCTTGAAAATGATCAAGATTATTCTGAGGAAGTTGCTAAAAATCAAATGTCACTATTAGGAATGGTTTTGGAATCTTATACTTGTTTTGTTGCAGGTCGTATCGGCAATCTAATGCTAACTAAAGAAGATTACGACCAGATAGATGCAGAAGAAATGGCGCTGATGGACATAAAGTGGTGTCTGGCTAGTGTTTTACGGAGAGCTGAGAAATTCAAACAAATCACGGGGAGAGATGATCTTCGTGATGCGAATGTCTCTACTTTAGGTTTCGATAAATCTAAAGTCACTTGTTTTCGGTGCAGGGAAAAAGGACACTTCAAGAGAGAGTGCACAAACCGAGAAGCAAGTGGAGTTCAAAATCCGTTCAACAACAACAACGATTACTATCGAAAAGCCATCTATCACCAAGTTGGTCAATCATCTCAACAAAAACATCAAGCTCAAACTGCACATGGAAGAGATGTGATAGAAGATTCAGGAAAAAGAGCATGTATGGTTAATCAAGATGGAAAGCAGTCATTTAACTGGGATAAATATATTCCAGATAATAGAAAAGCTTGTTTGATTGATCAAGAAGATGAAAAGCTAGCAGAGGGTTTTAGCTGGGCAAATTTCACTTGGGATGATTACATTCCTGATCAAACTACAGCTTACACTGCTTTTACAGCAAAGATTGTAGATGATAGTGATGATGATACAGAGTATTGGGCTAGACAATATAGAGAAGATATGAAGTTGGTTGCTGAGAGTGATAGTGAAGATGAAAAAGTCAAGAAGAAGAAAAAGAAAATCAAAACGCCGGTGAGTAGTGATGATGAAGAAGTGCCGGTGGTGAGAAGGCAAAAGGTGACAGAAGTGCCTAAGTTTAAAGTTGAAGAACAAGTTGATGCAAAAGAAGTTCATGTAAAGTGTGAAAATTGTGAAGCTGTGAAGAAGCAGAATAGCACCTTGATTTACAACTTGAACAGCCTTAAGGAGTCGTATGATGTGTTGAACAAGACAATGAATCAGTACAATCAAACTAGTGAAGAGCAAGCTGTTGCTATGAAGACACTTCAGGGAGCATTTATGACAAAACAAAAAGTTGTAAACAATTACATTGAAAAGTGTGCTGCTTTAGAACAGAAGCTTGAGCTGCAACGAATTGAAACGGAAAGAGTTAATCGTTTATTAAAAAGTTACTCATGTACTTCCTATGTGATTGACAGGATTTATCCTACGGTTGAGAGCATGAAGGTATGGGAAGAAGATGAGATAACTGAAGAAAAAACAGCTGGAGTTGTTGCTGGTGAAAAGATTGCTGACAAGAAGAAGAATGACAAGAAAAAAGACACTGAAAAGACGCCATCTGGTAAGAAAAAAGGTGTCAGTTACAATAAGTGTCCACCCCCGCTGGAAAATGGATATTTGCCAAGATATCCAAACGATGAAAGAGTCAAAAAGGCCACAAATTTATAGTGGGAGTCAGAGTCGTCAGTAAATCTTCCAGAAAATATTGATGTTGTATTTACATCATCTGACACTGATCAACAGTCTCAATTGATGAAGAAAGTCGTGGATCATGTGTTAGAGAGTGATGATGTTGTAGAGTCAAAGTCTGGGTCATGCACACAGAGTCAAACAGAAAAACAGGGCAAATTTGTTTATGATAGAAAGTTTCTGTTATCAAAATCTAATTTGGATGATGGATTGTTTAAAGTTGCTTATACTTTGAATGATTCTGACAGATTATATTCTGATGAAGAATTTCCAATAAGAGGTGTTAAAACTGAACTGATTAAAAAGGTTTTCATACTCACATAAATCAATATTTCTGAAATAAAAGGCTTATGTCTTATTGATAAACCTAAACCTTACACCTCAAGAGTTCAACAAAGATTAAATAAGAAAAAGAATTACAGTTCTGGTTTAGGTTTCCAAAAGAAATCAAACCATAACGGTAATTTCAAAAAGAAAGGTCTTGGTTTTACTCCTACAGAAAAACAGAAAAATGAAAAATATGTTCGTGATTTTAAATCCAAAATGTCGTTTGTTTCAGGTACATCAACTGATGAAGAAGAAAAGACAAGTTTCTGGAGAGAATCAAATAAAGAGTTCCTTGCAAAGAAACAAGACGAACAGAAACGAGATACAAGAATCTGTTTTCGATGCAACACTGTGGGACATATTGCAAAAGATTGTTCGAATGCGATAAAATCAAAACAGGGAGTATTTCGTAAAATCAAAGAGAAAGTGTTTGCATTCGAATCACCACTTGATAGAACAAAACTGTTTAAAGATTCTATTTTTGAAATTGGTGAGAGTTCGAACAAGTTTTACATGAAAAGAGCAAAATTTGACAACCAGAAATGGGTTGTTAAGAGTGTTGGTGAAAGCTCTAGCGATGATTCTGTTAGGTCGAAATCAGAGGAGCTATCTTCAGGCGATGAAACTGATTCCACAAAGTCAGTTGAGCCACAAGTTGTTTCAAAATGTGAAGCTGATGTAAAAGTTGAAAAATCAGTTCCGATTGTTAATGATGAGGAGTTTCCATTACTTCGGGCTGAGAATTATAAAAAGAAAATTGGTAAAGTTGAAATTTCTAACCAATTTTATCATGATGAACAGGAATTTGATGCTGAGAAGGTCTTTAACCCCAAGGTAAAACACATCTTTGGCAAGATGATTGATCGAAAAGTCAAAGGGGTTAAGGAATTTTAAGAGAAGAAAACAACGAAAGAAAAGGTTGAACCATCCCTGGTTTGTAACTGGGATGGTACATATTATGAACAGTAAGTCTCAGGACTTGCCGGAGCTCCTAGGTTGGTAAGCGTGGAGCATGAATCGGCATCTTTCTTGAATTTTATTCGGTAATGTCAATCATACAATCGGTAAAGAGGTTATAATTACAAGTGGTTAGATGTTTTGATTGCATATGGTAAATCAAGGACATTAAGTTGTACTTGTATTTTCCTACTTCTGGTTGGAAGTCAAGATGATGAACCACATCCCTGAACATTTGTTTGATAAACCTACAAGTGGTAAAATCAATCAAACTTATTTTCCGGAAAAACCATTTTGATTAAAACAAACTTAAGTGTTTTGAAATCTAAATGGGAAAATAGTTTGTTGATATGGGGAGTTCTGATTGTTTATGCTTAGTGAATGGCGATTTGAGGTGATTTGATATCGGTTGTAATGTTTCTGTACAGTTTGTTTTCATATTTTCGTTAATGTGTATGCATTTTAGGGGGAGTAAGAAAATTTCAGAAAATCCAAAAACATTAGAAAATTTGAAAAAGTCAAAAACATGATAAAATCAAAAATGAGTTTTGTTGCGAAAAAGAGGAAATGATAGTACATCAGTGGACTATCACAACATGCTAAAGAATTGGAAAGTCAAAATGTGATAAACTATCTTACTGCGGATGTGTCAGTAGATTTTCGCCCATTTAGTAAATTGAAACGAGATATAAACCTAAATCAAACTTGATTCATGGGTAACTATTCTTGAATATATGGGTAACCCCCGAAATCTTGTTTGAAAGGTCCCGTATTCTGAGATACTAGGTCTTTATACTCAGTGATATCTGGGGTATTATCCTGGGACTTCTGCTGAATGGAAGTTCTGACCTAGTCCCCGGATAATACTTTCTGCAAATGCTTGAAAAAGCGCCGCCCTTAGCAATCTGATTAAACAATAAAATTGATAGTCATTGCTGTTGTAAAAAAGATCCTCTAAAGGGGACCCACCAAAAGTCGAGCCGTCATCTCTCTACTGAACGGAAGTTCTGACCTGAGCTCTCACGGTTTCGCATCTACCCCTTTACAGATATTATCTATGGTATACTCACCTGTTAGACTGAATATTTGGGATCTGGATACAGGAGTATATTCAAGTGGAGTGATACACAATTAAGTTTAAGTCTCTAAAACATTAATATCGTATCTCGAATCATTTGAAGTCTGTGTGAAAATTTATGTGGACAAACATACTGACAATCTAGGTAAATTGTTTAGAACTGAGAATGTTTAAAGCTTAACGGTGTTGGTGATATGTCTCAAATCTGATATGATCCTCTTGCACAAGCTCACAAAAACATTGTTTGTAAATAGTTTATTTCTGCATTTCATTTTCTTTCAGAAAAATCCAAAAAGATTTTTGATGTGTTTTAGCATAATTTTTTGAAAATACAAAAAGATTTTTGACAACTGATGTTGAAAAGCTAATTTTCAAAATTCAAAAGTGCTAAACATGATGAGCAATATTTGAGGGGGAGTGTGTGTGTGAAATTAAATATGTTTTCATAATCTAACCTTTTCAAGTGGTTCATCATACAGATAGAGAATTGAGAGGGAGTTAAATGTTGGTGCACATGAGAGAGTCTAAGTTGGTGTATGTTTATATGCTTAAAAAGTTTGTCATAAAACTTATGTTTTGTGGTAGAGTGTATGCAGGAAAGTCAACATCTGATAGAGAATATGTAAAATGTGAGGGGGAGTACAAGTTGGACTTGATAAGCTCAAAAGTTGTCAATCTCACTGTGAGGGGAAGTATGTTGATGAGAAGAGAAAGAGATGAAGATAGAGAGAAAAGCCCAGTGGCTGATCAAGACAGAAGATTGAAGACAGTGTGATATGACTCGATGACACTCCGTTCGATGGCACTCCGTCAACATCTGAGGGGGAGTCTGTTGGTGCATTTCATCTGTTGACTTCGTTTTGAATCAAGTCATAGTATTAGAATGTTAGATCAGGGCACGTAGTACGAGAAAATAGAAGATTGTATAGGTTTTTAGGAGTAGGTTCGCTCATTTGGACTTGTGTGGTTCGCTTATTTGTCAAACAGTGTGGTCCGCTTATACTACCAAGGTTGGTCCGCTTATTCGGACATGGTACCTTGGGGCGGACCAGCTTGCCTATATATAGCCATATGAGCGGTTCATTTGTAACGATTAGTCGAAACTCGTACCGAGGTGCTGCCGGATCGAGATTGTACCAGAATCTGTTATATATCAATAGAAAAGGTGTTTAAAGTGATATTCAAGCTGTTCCTGAATCAAATACTTGTTTTCCGCACCTGTATTTGATAGAATTACCTCTGATCGACTCGTTCGGGTCGCAGAACGATCCTACAAATTGGTTAGATTAAAATCTAGTAAAATGTCAATTATGACACACCGAAGGCATGATGGAAACATGTCTAGCCATGTGTTTCATAACTAGATCCAAGTTGTGATTAAGAGTTATAAGTCTTACGAATCGACCAAAAGGCAAAACTGACTAGTCAAGAACACGTTAGAACAACTGATCTTAATTTTAAATTGTCGTTGGTGACCTAGTGAAGTCAAAAGATAATTTTGGATCCAACAACTAGTGAGTTAATAATAGAACAAGTTGTAGAATGAAACTAAAGCCCATGGAAAAATGGACATGAGGGAAACCTAACCTAGTTGACTGGAGATCCTAAGATCTAGATTTAATAGGACAACTTAATCATGAACCGAAGGGTAGTCATTATGGGGGCATAGCTAATATGTATATTTATATATAAGCTGTTGTATAAGTTTATATATTCCCCTAAACTATAAAAGGGTCTTTAAATACATCCTAGTCCATTCCTATAATATTCAGTGACATTGATGTGAAGTTAAGCATATGAGGTTAATGATTTGAGGAAATCAAATAACCATGATGCTTTTAATGATTCATGGGAATCACTTGTGTGAGAGATAGGTAGGGTCACTTTGCATGGCATTGTGGGATGTGCTATCCTAGAGCTCTCACAGAAACAGGCTAGTGTTCCAGGATCATAATAGGACACGATAATAAGGGGATGGCCTAGCGAAGGAAAGTATTGTGTGAAGTGTATTGTCGTTTACACAAATGGGATTCTTCAAGGACAACATGTCTACAAAACCCTAATAAGCAAAGTATGCTTCATAAAGGAAGGTTCAAAGGAAACACCTACCTATCCTGCAATACTTGATTGTCGAGGTTTCATCGGGAAATTTTGAGTGTTTTAATCGATCTCCATTCATGTGGGGGGTTGTTGTAAATTTTAGTGAAAATGGGGTTTTCACTAAATATTTTGGAGCCCAATAATCTATTATCTATTATTATTATATATAATAATGAAAATAACTAGGGCTCGGTGGTAGTATATCAGAGCTTCCTAGATGGTGTTTTGGAGGGAATTCATATAGTGAAGCCCTGTTTTACATAAGCACACCGTAAATATCAATCCGTAAATATCAATCGGATAATTTATATATTCCTCCTTCTTTCTCATGATTCCATTTTCTCACAAACCCTAAATGGCTAAACCTTTATTGTTCTTCTTCTTTAATCCTAGTGGCGACTTCTAAAGATCAGACGCGTCTCTCCATTGATCGTGACGGATGGTCCATAGGACAACCCTTAATGATGTTAAAAGATGAGTTTATCCCTCAATTGATCGCGTAATTATCTTAAATTAGATGACTACAGTTGCTTATGTTTCAGGTACACTTTGGAGCTTAAAATGGATAAAATGTTGCTTTGGAGGGATTGGAGAGGAACGGGTCAAGCATGGAAGGAAAGAAGAAACAAAACACATATTTCAGGGGTCCACCGTAACTTACGGTGGCTACCGTAAGTTATGGTAGCCCTGAAATCCATATTTTTCCACCGTACCTCAGTAGCAAACCACCATAACATTTTGAAGTCCACCGTAACTTACGGTGGGTACCGTAAGTAACGGTGGAGGCGACGGACAAAAGTGTAACTGCTCATTAAAACCGTTTTTGGAGGTGCCTTTTCACATTATCTCATCATTGGACGTTTCTTTGGAGATTGGGGGTGAATTTGGCTAGTTCTTGTTGGTTCCAAACATTTCTAAACATTTGGTTTTGGTTTTTAATTCGTATGAACTTGAACTTTGATGTTTTGATGATCAACCGAACAATGTCTGGCTAAATTTGTGGTGATCATCTTAGGTGAAGGTTTCTCTAAAAACTCTTGTGTGTTTGTTCCTGTATTTCTAGAATGATAACTTTGTGTTTGCTTTGATTATCATGGTGTATGAATATTTAATTGTAGCTTGTTAATTGATATTGCAATTCTAGTCTAAACCGTACGTTCTTGGTGTCGTTGACAATCGTGATATCACGGGAAGGGTTAGGGTTGGATATTGGTTGATTGATCATCGAGAAACAACCTAACATTCATATAATCCGAGTACTTTGTTCCCTTTTATCACAACAATTGTTTATACACGAGTTATGTCTATGTAACTCTTTCTAGTTGGAATTTCGCACAAGTGTTAAAAGAAACTGAATCCTAAGATGGTCATTGTTCTCATAATCTGAATTAAAAATCCAAATCATTGATCTTTAATTTCTGCATTTTAGGTTAAATGTAGTTTATTCACTAAGCTATAGAATCAACAAACTTTCCACAAACTTCCTGTGTTTGATACCCATTTACTGCTATCTACTAGTTGTAATTTAGATTAAATTTGATTGTGACCACGACATCACGTCAAATTTTGGCGCCGTTGCTGGGGAGTAGTGCGCAACGTGTGTTAGTTTAATAGTTTTGCTTTATTATTTTCGGGTTTATGCTGGTTGTGTTTAGTGTGCAGGTACTACAGGTGTATGCATACTAGGGGCTCTCACAAGTCATCACCGCTATCGTTTGATCCGAAAATTGAAAGAACGTTGAGGCAAAACCGAGTCTTGTTAAGATAAAACAGAATTATTGGTTCACCCACTTCACCCATCACACCAAGAAACATGATGCAAGAATCTCAAGTACCACCCACAACGGGTCAAACGACCTCATCTTTCATACCTACTGCCACACAACCATCACCAAACACCACCATACCTAATACCACTACCGAACCTACTCCACCACTTGAAGTTACACCAACCAATACCGTGCAACCGATCACTACTCAAGTTGAACCCACTATTACCTTTAACCCTTCTACCACAATTCCACCATTTTCCCATTTCTTTCCCCCAACTACGGGTCAATCATCCTCTACTTACTCAATAACACCCAACTCAACTATCGTTCATGCTACTTCATCCTTTAGACCACTAAACCAATCGGGTTTTCAATACTCAACTCTTCCCTTTGGGCAATCTTCGGGTATTCAAGGGGATGGATACGATGATGGTTATGAAGAAGATTTTAGAGGGTATGAAGAGGAAGGCTTTTATTATGGAGGTGATGGAGGATACTTGGGACCTCAAGGAGGAGCGGGTCAACAAAGTCAACCAATTCAGTAGTTTCAAGACACGAGTAGAATACCGGTTGGGGTGCAACACATTAGACCACAAGGGCCACAATTGCAACGCCCTACACCACTACATCAAGTGCGGCCTCAAAATACGCAACCTCAATTTCAGCGGCCGATTCAACAACAACCATCAATGCATCAATACCAATATCAACCACCGTTTGCACCTCAAGGGCCTATGCAAGGGCAAATGGGTCAACCAAGAGCACCATTGGGTGCCCCTCAAAGACATCATCGGGAAGTAGTACGGGGAATTGAAGCTCACTTCCGGCCTATTATCATTAACAATCCTTCACCGGTAGTGATTCCTCATCATGCGGATGGAAGAACTTTTGAAGTTAGAACAACCGCCCTCCAAAGTCTTCCAAAATTTAAGGGGTTAGCAACGAAAGAACCTTATTTTCATTTGGAGACATACGATTCTATTTGTAACACTATTGGAGGTCAAGCATTCTCTTCGGATGATGTCAAGTTGGTTCTCTTCTAATTTTCTTTGGAAGACAAAGCAAAGAGATGGTTTCACACTCTACCCTCCGCATCAATTTTTACACGGGCCGATATGCAACAGATTTTCTTAGATGAATATTACACCTCTCAAAAGACTAATGATGCAAGTAGAGGTTTGAGAAGCTTCCAACAACAATCGGGGGAGATGTTTCATGAAGCCTTCGAAAGATTCAATTTGATGCTAAGGAATTGCCCTCATCATCGGATCCAACTTTGGGAGTTGTTGAACGCGTTTCACGAGGGGTTGAGTTCGGAGGATGAATGTGATTTGCTGTTGATTACTAATGGCACATGCGGTACGAATTATGAACATGTTGATTGGGCATTTTTAGAGCAAATGGCAGTGAATTCCAAGAGAAGGCTCAATCTTCAAGACGGGCAAGGCATGTGACACAAAAGCCACAAGTGCATGGAGTAGAGAGTGGCAACATGCAAACTACAAATCAAGTGTACAACGTGTGCACTAATTGCAATGAAATAGGCCACACGGTGGAAGTTTGTATAGTGGGGGTGGTTGATGAGCAAGTAGAGGAAGTGAATGCAATTCAAAGGGGTGGTCGAAATTTCAATATGAACTCCAACACATACCACCCCGGGTTATGAAATCATCCTAATTTCCGTTATGGGAACACGGCGAACCAAGCTAACCCAAACTTTCAAGGAGCTCAAGGTAACTTTGCACCTCGTTAACAATACAACCAAGGCAATTATCGGGGTGGGAACAACTATGGCTACCAAGGGCAATTTCAACAAACGGGTTAAAGTGGTTCGGGTCAAAATTCGTCAAGCGGGAATGAAGTCATGGATATGCTTCGGGCTATGCAACAAGATATGCAAAAACGGAATCAACTTGACGAAATCCGAATGCAAAAGGATGAGGTTCGTGACAAAAGTATTCAATCACTAACAACCCAAATGGGTCAATTGGCGACTGATGTGGCGGAGTTGAAGAAAAACAAAGGTCAACTTCCTAGCGACACCAAGGTAAATCCTTCACATGGTTCGTCACGAGGTAACAATGTTAATATTAGTCATGTTAGTGTGTTGAGAAGTGGCAAAGAGTTTAAAGCAAATTTGTCACCGGGTTTGGTTGAGAGGGTAGTTGAGGATGTCACGGGTAATGAAAGTGACGATGATGAAGTTTCACCGGTTAAACCTAAAGAATCAAATGTTAAAAAATCGGGGTTGGGTGAAAATGAGAAAGTAAAAAAGATGAAGGTGAACCGAGTCAAGTCCCGTTTCCATCGGCTTTACTTGACCCGGGTAAGAAAAATTTTATTGCATCAAGAGGTCCCCAAAAAGAAGAATTATGGGACATGTTTAAACAAGTTAAAAATAACCTTCCACTCCTTGATGAAATAAAACAAGTACCCGCATACGCTAAATTTTTAAAAGAATTATGCACACAAAAAAGGCAACAAAAGAAGAAAATGCCTAAGCGGGTAGACTTGACCGGGCAAGTAAGTGCGGTTTTGAATAGGGAGCTTCCTCCTAAGCTCAAAGATCCGGGTACGCCGTTAATAAATATACAAGTTGGTAATTTTAAAATGGCAAAGGCGTTACTAGATCTTGGAGCCGGGGTGAGCATTTTACCGGGGGGCTTATATGACCAATACGATTTTGGTCCGTTAGCAAGGGAGAGACAACGGTTCTTTTGGCCGATTTGTCTCATAAGCTACCTCGGGGGAGGGTTCAAAATGTGATTGTGAAAATTGATGAGTTTTATTACCCGGTTGACTTTTTAGTCTTAGACTACTCATCGGCGGACCCAAAGCAACAACAAAATGTCATTTTGGGTCGGCCATTTTTGAGCACCGCGCATGCTGTGATCGATTGTAGATTTGGTACAGTCGATATGACTTTTGGAAACCGGAAAATGCGTTTGAATGTTTTTACTAACAATTCTAATGTTGTTGGTGTTGATGAGTGTTTCATGGCAGATTTAGTCGACGGATGCAACCCGCATGAGTATGAGGAGGATGGCATAGATGTTTGTTTGTGTGATTTTTCTGAACAAGTACATGCGTGTGCACTACGGGGAGAAGAAGAAAAACAGGATGCTATGGCTTTAAAGGAAGGTCGACCGCCATGGACTCATCAATTTGAAAGCTTGCTAGTGGAAATTAGCTCGGGTACTAAACCATCATTAGAAGAACCACCAAAGTTGGAGCTCAAAGACTTGCCAAGCCATTTGAAGTATGCTTTTCTAGGGGATAATGACACACTACCGGTCATTATTGCCTCTAATTTAGAGATGGCGCAAGAACAAGCTTTGTTGGAAGTCTTGAAAGAGAACAAAGGAGCTATTGGATGGACGATTGCCGATCTCAAAGGAATTAGTCCATCAATCGTCATGCACAAGATCATCACCACCGAAGATGCAAAACCGCAAGAGAAGCTCAAAGGCGATTAAATCCGAACCTAAGGGAGATAGTAAAGAAGGAGGTAATTAAATGGCTGGATGCGGGAATTATCTATCCGATTTCGGATAGTGCTTAGGTAAGTCCTACCCAAGTTGTGCCTAAGAAGGCCGGTATTCAAGTAGTCAAGGATGAAAATGGTGAACAAATTGCCACCCGACCGGTCACCGAGTGGCGTGTATGTATTGACTACCGCAAATTGAATACCGCCACTTCTAAGGACCATTTCCCGCTACCTTTTATTGACCAAATCATTGAAAAATTATCGGGTCAAAAATATTACTGCTTTTTGGACGGGTACTCGAGTTATAATCAAATAGCAATACACCCGGATGACCAATACAAGACCACCTTCACTTGTCCATATGGCACCTTTGCCTTTCAGCGAATGCCATTTGGCTTGTGCAATGCACCGGCAACTTTCCAACGATGTATGATGAGTATTTTCTCGGACATGGTTGGAGAGTCGCTTGAAGTGTTTATGGATGACTTTTCAATTTTTGGCACTAGGTTTGAATCTTGTCTCAATGAATTACAAAAAGTTTTAAAAAGTTGTGTTGAGAAGAATTTAGTGTTTAGTTGGGAGAAAAGTCATTTCATGGTGCAAGAGGGCATTGTGTTAGGCCATGTAATATCGGAAAGGGGAATGGAGGTGGACAAGACAAAAATACGGGTAATATAATCTTTGCCAGCACCGAAAAATGTTAAGGGTGTAAGGTCATTTTTGGGACACGTGGGTTTTTATAGACGTTTCATTAAAGGTTTTAGTGTTATCACGAAACCTTTATGTAATTTGTTGTTAAAAGATGTTCCATTTGACTTTACTGACGAATGTTTGCAAGCATTTACTGTTTTAAAGGAACATTTGGTCAAAGCTCCCATCTTGCAACCGCCTGATTGGTCAAAACCATTCAAAATCATGTTTGACGCAAGCGACACTACAATTGGTGCAATTTTGGGTCAAGGAGTTGATAAAAAGCCGGTGGTAATCTACTATGCAAGTAAGACTTTATCTGAAGCGCAACTGAATTACACCACAACCGAGAAGGAATTACTAGCAGTGGTGTATGCTTTGGATAAGTTCCGTTCGTATATTTAGGGGAGCAAAGTGGTTGTTTACTCGGATCATAGTGCGGTCCAGTATTTGATGGAGAAAAAGGACGCGAAGCCCCGTTTACTCCGGTGGGTGTTGTTATTATAAGAGTTTGACTTAGAGATCTAAGACAAAAAGGGGAGTGAGAACGTAGTGGCGGATCACTTGTCTCGGATCCCGGTGGAAGGGATTGACGATTTTGGTGAGATAAATGAAAGGTTTCCAGATGAGCAACTCCTAGCCGTATCCACTTTTGTTGCACCGTGGTATGCTCACTATGTAAACTACTTAGCCACGGGTGCCATCCCAAATCATTGGACCAAGAAGCGAAGACAACAATTTATGGTCCAAGTGAAGCAATACATTTGGGATGAACCAGATCTTTTTAAGATCGGGCCGGATCAAGTCATTAGGAGGAGCGTGCCCGAAACGGAGGTGTTGGAAATCTTGACTCATGCCCATTCATCCGCATGTGGAGGTCACTTTAGCGGGCATAAAACGGGTTATCGGGTTCTCTCATGTGGGTTTTATTAGCCCACAATTTTCAAGGATGCATGTGAGTTCGCAAGAAATTGTGTAAATTGCCAAAGGATGGGAAGCATTTCAAAGAGGGACGAGATGCCATTACAACCAATTTTGGTTGTGGAAATATTTGATGTATGGGGCATTGACTTTATGGGTCCCTTCCCAAATTCCAACGAGTTTTTATACATTTTGGTGGCGGTGGATTATGTCTCTAAGTGGATTGAAGCCATTGCAACAAGAACAAATGACCACTCGGTTGTTTGTAAATTTGTTCAATCCAACATCTTCTCCCGGTTTGGTATTCCGAGAGTTATTATCAGTGACGGTGGTTCACATTTCAAGAACTTTAATTTCGGGAAATTGTTGAAGCGATATAGCGTGAATCACCGGATTGCCACACCTTACCATCCGCAAACGAGTGGACAAGTTGAAGTGTCCAACCGTCAAATAAAGGAAATTCTCATGAAGACAGTTAGAACGGATATGAAGGATTGGTCGAGCAAGTTGGATGATGCATTGTGGGCGTACCGAACAGCCTACAAGACTCTGATTGGCACAACACCTTACCGGATGGTGTATAGAAAGGGTTGTCACTTGCCAATGGAGTTAGCGCATCGGGCACATTGGGCAATCAAGACGGTAAATGCGGATTATGATGAAGCGTGAAAGATTAGGAAGTTGCAATTGAGTGAAATTGAAGAAATTAGAGACGAGGCATATGAGTGTGCATCGACTTACAAAGACAAGCTCAAGAACATTGCATCCAAGACAAATGTTAGTGTACGTGCAACGGTGTCGTTAGGATCTTGATTACGTTGCATCCAAGACAAAAACATTGATGAGTTCACAGATGGCTTGTTTAGGACGTGATTAATATCTTCATCAGGACCGAAATAAACTGTTTGTTGTCCAGGAAGATGGAAAGGCAACCTCATAACAGAAGGACTCCTATAATTAACTTCATTCGAAAAAATCCTCCAAGAGGCTTCACAAGCCGATATATACCTACAATCATAATACTCTTTAATTTCATCATTTTCTGCTTGCTCGTCTTGATTATTGCTCGGAACCACAGCAACTGTTGCTCTATCAGGGCCTTTATTAATATATTTGAACAAATACTTTATTGACGCTGATTGGTTGCACCATTCAACGTTTATATGCGCCTGATACCTTTTCAAAAGTTTTTTGTTGTAAGGTACAACACTTCTGTTGTCTAACTCAATTTTATTTTTTAAAACGAAAGCACCGTCATCTCTTCTTCTGTATAAGGGAAATCCGTTAGAACCCAAGGTTGACTGATCTTGAAATTTCTTGGGAAAACCTTTTGAACATTTTCTATCAACCATACATGGAGAGCTCATTCTAGCGTTACCACATGGACCGTGAATCATATGGTCTTTCACAAGCGTATATAGTTCCGGGTCTTCGTTTATATCAGGGATTTCTGCAGAAATAAACTGATCAACATGGTCTACAGTTGGAAGTTTGTAATCATTTTCCATGAATAAGCACATATGCGCATGAGGCAATCTTCGCTTCTGAAACTCAATAGTGTAAACAACTACACAAAAAAGTAAAAAAGTGTTACATATCATTGAGATCATGTTTAAAAAGGTAAATTTAATAACATACCAGCTGCAGCTTTTCCAAACAAATGACGGTCTTTCAAATCTTTGCAAATTGCATCCAGCTTTATTTTAAACATTCGCGATAGAATATCAGGCCTATCCTCCGGATTAAGATTTGTGTCCTTAAGAAACCTTTGAACCTCCGGCCACTTGGGATTCCAGGTAATGGTTATAAAAAAGTCGGGATAACCATACCATTTACAAATAGCCATAGCATCTAGATAGTTTTGCATCATATATCGTGACCCGCCTGTAAACGAAGATGGAAGGAAAATACGTTTTCCAACCTTAGACAAATCTTGTTGGGCGTTAGATCTTAGTTTGCAGATACTCTCGTATGTATCAGACCTGAGATCATGGTGCTGAAATCTTATAAAGTTAAGTCGCTCGCTCTCAATCATCATATAAGCATCAACCAAGAACTGTTGGAATAACCGTCGAGAATTTAGAATCAATGAAAACTGGTTACTACGATCTTGTACACGATACGCAAAGAACTCTCTCATTGTACAATTCGGACGTTTCTTGTTAGTAACATCAATGACACCCCTATGGGGTATGTCAATTCTGTAACCGTCGTCTCCATATGGGAACAAAATAGGATACTGAAGTGCAAGATAGGAAGGATGCAACTCACTTATTCTTTTTAATGACCCCGTTTGTGTCTCGAAAACGATATCTCTATTCTCAAGAGTGTTATCAATATCTCCAACAATAAGAGCGGCAACCTCGGAGGAAGTAGGTAAGTTATAAGTCCGACCATCTTGTTCTCTTTTCCCAATAAGGCGAAGCTTCAACGTAGTATTAGGATTCTCTTGGAAGCAATCTCTAACCATCCTATAAATTTTCACAAGCATATTGTTGGCATCCAACATTGCTTTGATTTGTTGTATCAACTTATTATCAGTTTCGTTTGAAGAAGTTGATGAGGAAGCATCGTCTAAACACCTGTTTCATAAATTGTCATAGTAAGTAAATATATAGTTAAAACAAATGTTATAATAAAAATTAAGTTTTTGCATGGTACCTAAAAACTCATTGCCTGTTTGCCAACTCATTTTCAGTATCGTATATGTATAACTGACAAAATTTAGGTTTCCCTCCGTTTTCTGGCAAAAGACTACCAATCGCATGATAATTTTCACCACTAATTCTGTAGCAAAAGGAGCATTACCAGTATTAACGGTGTGGTCAACCTTACCACCCATTGACGTAAACGCAAACATAGAATTGTAACGTCGAATGTTCTTTAAAAAGTGCCTGCTTTCGTTATCATTGGACATGAATAGACTTTTATAATAAGGTGTCGCAGATTTGTAATCAGGTAACACAACTTTGGCATAACCACAACATAACATATGAGATATTTTGCCACCCTCTTTTCTTAAGTTTCCTTTCTCTGCATCCCATAAGTTTGCATAACAAACTTCACAAGTAATAACTTGGTCACCATGATCCAAATAATCTATCAAACATACAACTTTTGAGTTATGTATACAACATTCATTAAAATAATAATAACAACAGTCATATTTATAAGTTTATATTTTTTACATTATGTAGCATTACTTATAAACAAACCAAACCTATAGAAACACCTTTATAAGGATCTCGTTCTACGGTTTCCTCGGTGGTCAAGTCGATCATTGGTATAGGAGATGAAATACGTGGTTTGCATACCAACTTACGTTTCCCAGATGATAGCCTTGGCAAATTACAATTCAAAGATGATGTGCGGGTGGTTGATGTGATGTCAGTTGAAATTTTTATTTTAAAACCATTTGCTCTCGTTGTAAGATTGCGCGTAGTACAACTAATGTTACCTAGTATAATTAAAAAAAAAGCATAGTAAACATATCGATGCAAAACAATAGAAACATAATAAAATATATAAACATTAATAAATACTTACTTGTTACCATACTTAAGAGACTTGGAGTAACATTATTAGCCACATCAGGAGTGGATTCCAAATTGTGACAACCAATAACTTTGACTATGTTATCCGATGTAACACCTATGGTAGTAGATCTTCTTTTGTCAATATAGATCCAGGTAATCGCATGTTATCTCTATCCTTGTTTTGTAGAATTCGAGTCACTAATAGAAAATATTAAAGAACAAAAAAAATTCATTATCACGTATTTATATAAAATTTTATTGAAATAATATATAATAAATTAAATAAAAGTATAGCTTATAAAATAACATACCATCAGGTGAAACTGGACGATGTTGTGTAACACACGGAGTGGAAGTGGAATTAATATTGGTGGATAAAATATTGAGGGATGACGATGTAGTTCCTCCATTTGATCTCTTATTATCCAAGTATAATTTCCTTAATTTCCTTCTATGAAAAGCCTCATCTTGAGTAACAATTGGGAGGACAGCTAACAGAAAATCGTATACATATTCACATAATTATAATAAAAAAAATCAAAATAGTTAGTTGTAAATCAAGAAAGGATAATTTTCATTTTCTTATAAAAATATATAGCTAAAATAATACCATTGGTTATGCTTGATAAAGGTCTTCTGCCTCATCGAACTTTGAAGACACATTAAAAAAATGGAAGAATAAATAAACAATTCGAGCATAATAGTTAGCTAACTAAGTAGGCGTAAAAGAATAGAAATGTATAATGAAAGAATTAGTGTTATACCGTTAACAATGTCGGTGGACGTGTTTCCATTCCGGTGAACTGCGCATAAAATATATATATATATATATATATATATATATATATATAGGGAGAGGATCATGAGAAAACTAGATATAAATGAGAAAACTAGAAAACTAACTAAAATCCACTAAAAGGGAGAGGGAGGGAGACTTTTAATGAAGGAGGGGGGACTTTTAATGAAGGAGGGGTAAAATTGGAACAAAAAATATATAAATTTTCAAACATTTCCCATTTCTCCATACGTTATCATTTTAAAACAAAAATGGCACCATAAGATCACAAATTTTCTTATCTTTCATTCAAGTATATTCGAGCATATTTTTTATGACATAAAAAAAGATTTATGGTGTCGTCTTGTTTTCTCCACTATTATTATAGTAGTGCACATGTGCAATGTAACATGTACTACAATTGCATTACATGCTTAAAATTAGCTTTTTGAGTCTAGTTTAGCTTTTAGGGTTAGTTTTTTTGGAGGTTTAGGATTAGGATTAGGTTTTTGGGTGTGGGGGGAGGGGGGGTTTAGGTTTTTTTTGGGGGTGGGGGGGTGGGGGGTTTAGGTTTTTTTTCGGGTTTATGTTTAGTGTTTAGTTTTAGGTTTTTGGGGGGTGGGGGTGGGGGGTTTAGGTTTTTGGGGGGTGGGGGGTGGGGGGGTTTAGGTTTTTGGGGGGTGGGGGGTGGGGGAGGGGGGTTTAGGTTTTTTTTTGGGGGGGGGGTGGGGGGTTTAGGTTTTTTTCGGGTTTATGTTTAGGGTTTAGTTTTAGGTTTTTGGGGGGTGGGGGGTGGGGGGGTTTAGGTTTTTGGGGGGTGGGGGGTGGGGGGGTTAGGCTTTTGGTGGGAGGGTGAATTTAGGTTTTGGGGGGTGGGGGGGGGGTTTAGGTTTTTGGGGGGTGTCGGTGGGTGGTGGGTTAAGTGCTTTAGTCTTTCCGTATTAGTGCACATGTGCAGTACAACAAAATTTTTTTTTTTTTTTTTTTTTTTGAAAATTTTTTTCCATACATATAAAGTAGCGATTTTTTATTAAAAAATTGTAAAAAAAAAAAAAAAAAATTTTGGTATTTTTTTTGGTTTTTTTTAGGTTTTTTTAGTTAGTTTTTTGGTTTTCTCATTTAAACTAGTTTTCTCATGATCCATCCCCTATATATATATATATATATATATATATATATATATAATCAATAGTTGTTAAAATAATTATCATGTGCTAGCTAATTTTAAAGTTATTGTTTTTTAGGAATGAGTAGGAAAAAAGTTGAAAAACTTTAAATAACTTACCATCCTGAGTGTTTTCTTTATCAATGTCATTGTATACGGAGTTAGTCTTTGGTCGTTTAGGCATTGCTGGCAATTTAAAAAAAAAAAGTGTTACAATAAAGAATTGATATGTTGGATCACATGTTAAGTAATATTTAATCAATGCAGATTCAGATATAAACTCTAACTTACCATTATGGTGGTAATTGTCTACATCGATCTATATTTTATACGGACTCATAAATCATAAAATTTATGTCAACGGATATAAACAAAAAACGGTTACACACCAGTCTATATTAACAATGGAATGCATTAACATTAATGAACAAAAATTAATATGAAAAACATCATAATTTACTAAAAACAAAATAAAACCAAAAAATTCTTATATAAAGTAAGTACTTAGGAACAATAAAACATAACCAAAACAAATTATATAAGCTCTAACTAAAAGGAGAAATAATAGTCTCTATAATTAATGCTCCGTTAACTCCGTTAAATGTATCAACATCTTGTACATATTCAATATCTTCGCCAGTTAGTTTAACGGTAACCATATGTCCCCATTCACTCATTAAAATCCATGTGTTGTACTCCATTATATGTGGTTGGTGCCACCTACTTTGGAAAGAAACTGTTTGAGAATTCTGAAAAGATAAAACCTTATGCCATACTTCACCTTCGAGTTTGAAGAGTTCAACAATAAGCACTTCAGGTTCGGAAACAACAAACATGTGAATCTTCCGGTTTAATGTGATAAGATGCCCTTGGCTAGGAATAAAATCTTTACTCAAAGGAAAATTAATAAGTTTGAATGTTTCAGATAAAACATCAAAAGCAATTATAAACTTCTTTCCATTTACCCACCAAGATTGTGAAACAAAGAAATATACGGTCTTAGCGGATAGTGTTCCAACAGACCACGCATAAGAACTTGAACCAAAGTTAGTTGCATTCAAGAATTCGACATCTCTCCATATACCAAAACGTCGAGAATAGACACTTGCAAATACATTATTGTATCGACGTTTGATGTGGAGTACTTTAAGGTCGTTAGATTGATCGTGGTAGATAGCGCCAGTATCATATTGGTGATCGTATCCATGTTTAGGGTAGTCATCAGATAAAATAGTATACCAATTAGTAGTTGGATTCCAAAGGATAAGTTTACTAATACAGTTTTCCATGAAAACTAATAAAAGTCCGTCGAGAGAAGAAAGAAAACGTAATAATAGTGGTGGAGTCTCGAAAGGAAAAGATATACTTTTCCTTGAACCGATTTCAATCTTGCCACAGATTACGTTATCAACATCTATTGACATATCATTCAAAGATATTAGCTTCCGATTTTTAGCTTTATTAAGGCATACACAATGCAACATGGCAAACTGATTACTTGATAATTCTGTACACCATGCTTTACTAACACATTTGATTTGACAAATTGATTTTGCAGGGAGCCTAGACAAAACTTACACGACTAATGTGTCAAAAGCAATAGCTTCCATGATCTGAACTACATCGGAAGAAAAAGATATGAAATACATAACAATGATGAATTGTGTATAACTATATATATATATATATATTAATATAAAGAGACATCCTAATCCAAGCATGTAACTTAAGTGAATGCTAATACGCAAAAACAACTATTCTGAAAAAAAAACATATAAGTTCAAATAAAATGAAAAATCATTAGCATCACAATAGATTCATATACAAACTAAACAAACTAACCAAGTTGAAAGGTTGAATCACCAGGAGCAAATTAGCACCGGAACAAACTTGTTTTGATAAATTCTTATTGAATCAGCCTATAAGAAATCAAATGGTGATATAGAACTAACACATTGAAACCAACTCTATATCAATATATAGAGATACATGCTAAAATAAAATGGAAATATATTTATGTACTATGTTACTTTTGGAAGTTATTAAATTGTAATATAGATTTCCATAAATAAATTTACTTACCTTATATCCAAGTTATACTTAAGGAAAATGAGATTGATCACATCTTTCATCTTTCAAATAAAATTAGAAAATTGTATTGCGAAAATATGAAGATTGTCACTACTTATTAAAATAGATACCTAATTTATGAAAATGAATATAATCTAACGTAAAGTTATAAAGATAAGAAAAAGTTAACATAGTCAGAAGTTAAAAATGGCCATATAAAACACTAACACTATTCAACCTATTACAAAATAAGTTATTTATAAAATTACAAAACATCTACATAAAGTAAACCATAGTAAAGTAAGCAAAGTTTTCATATCCATCAACCCAACCACCAAAATGTATCTATTTAAAAGACTAACCAACAACTTACCAAACCATAGTTGTTTTAAACAAAATGTATACCAGTCTTCCTTAGATCGAGGTTACATCATTCAACACAATCTTCCTCTGTGAAGTTACATATGTGAAGTGCAGCATGTGTCCAAACTCCAACTGGTTATCTGCCATGAATTTCCTCCAATTATCAACCGCGTAACGTAAGGTACCACCGTTTAACTCAGTCTTTGTTTCATAAACTTCAACATCACCATTCATGTTTTGCACAGATAGAGGTTGCAAGTTTTCAGACAGGCCTGCTCTATTTACAACCTCAACAGGAAGCCGCTAAATGCGTTGAAAGAAAGCCAAAAATAAGTGAATAGAAAAAATGAACAAAAATATGATGGTAAATCATGTAAAAAAAACATACCAGCCTATATTTTCCTTTACGACTAAAGTTGAAGAATTCAGGATCCATGCCGACACCAGAAACTTTGCGTGCATTACTTGTAACCTTCTTTCGATGCTTCACATTTTGAACAACAGCTAACCTTTTCTTTGTCTTGTTTAAGAAAAAAATATATAGAGGTAGTTAACAGCAAATATAGTATATATTGTACAATTAAAGCTATCTTGTACAAAGACTATTTATGAAATTGGATAACATACGGCTTTGACTTAATTTCAATTATATTACTTAAAGAAATTTACACATAATATATACACTTTGTACGACTTATAAACAATTTAGACCATTGAATCTAAACCTATTCACTTTGTACTAAATTAATACTCATTTCATTCTACTTAAACATGTATCTCAAAAGATTCAAGTTGACCACAAAAATATAAAATATCAAAGATTCTATAATTTGAATTTTAAACATGCTATTCACCAACAATTATGAATTTTCTATCAAACCTTATGAATATGACTAAGCAAACAATGGCAATAAAAACGGATATTAGTGAAATTAATAAAAATACATTAAATATTTAATACCTTGACGGTTTCAGCAGATGGACGATACGGAATAGAATCAGATTTTGTAGAACGTTTTCGGCCTTTGCATTCTTTGTTCAAATTCTTGACTGTGTCGGATCCGTCAGCAAAAAGTTTAGCTTTTCCTTTTCCTTTAACCTGTTGTGAAAGAATAGAGTTAGCACATCCATTATTTTACATCTTATATGTTTTTATAAATTTATAGCTAAAACTATACCGCATCATATTTCATATACAAAATGTAATATATTAAGTAGCATCTATTAATCGGAATAGCATTCAAAAGTAAAACAAAAGGAAAGATAGGGCAAACAAACATGAATAAGCAAGGTTTAAATAAATAACAACTACCATGAAGAAGGAAAACTAATCACTGAAACAATACAACAGCCGCCAGAGATCCAAAAGCCAAAGTTGGTTTTTAAAAAAAAATATTAAACTGGTATAAAAAAACTTTTTCTTTTGACAAAAACGGCTAAAACCATCCCATATCGACTTTCAGTTCGATCTAATCAAGCTGCAATTTCTTTATCTATAATACTAAACTTATTAAATTAATTGTACAATGTCATAAGTATTGAAATACTATTTGACTGGTACACCTAGGTGATCGGTGGAATTTAGGCACACTTTAATTGATATTATTTATACTCTACATGCGTTGATATTGTCACAAAAATACTACTTTGATTAGTTTCTATATGTTGTGGGTTATGAAGATAAAATGTGCTAAAATGATGAATTAATAAAATAGAGTCTCTACAAAGTGAAATATCATTTATATTATGTGAAATAGAGTTTTCTATTATAATTAAATGCCAGTGATAAATGCAATTAATTGTTTATAAAATGAATTCACTCGTATGATGGAAATGATTAATGGGGATGAAAAGAATTACGTAACATCATTAAATGAGTTTTGAGAATTTAATCTATACTATATAATAAAAGAAACCTCTTTAGGGACACTTGTCATCATATTAGGCCATCTCTTATAAATAATTATTATTTTAATTTAATCTCATATAATTATTTATAAATAAACAAACCATTGATTTATATAAACTGTTTGTTTAATATCAATAATATATATGACACGATCAATACTTATATATTAAATACTTATAAATGTAATTAAACAATACATATTATCCATATTTATATCTAGGACCAAATTAACCGATTGATTTATATAAACTGTTTGTTTAATATCAATAATATATATGACACGATCAATACTTATATATTGAATACTTATAAATGTAATTAAACAATACATATTATCCATATATACAAAGTAACTAATATATTAATCAAAATTAAAAGAATATTAACATTATGTAAGTTAGTATTTCAGATGCTTTAATTTTAATATAACATGAATATTATATTGATAGTTTGATAATGATATTAGTTAGTATTTCACATGCTTTAATTTTAATATAACATGAACATTATATTGATACTTTGATAATAATATTATATTAATATAATAAACATGGTATTATACCAAAAATGTAATGGTATATATAAACTTTGAGAAAGACGATTTTGTTTGATTGAGTTTAGTTTGTAAAAACAAACTAAACTTTTAACCTTTGTATTATTTATATGTAAAATTATACTTATTTAACCCGTGCAATACGTGAGATTCTTTAAAATATTACTTTTTTATTATTTAGTATACAAATTACTTTTCTTCAACCCATTTAATACACAGGGTTTTTAAAGATATATTTTTTTTTATTATTAGGTATACAAAATTACATTTATTCAACCCGTGTAATACACGGGGTCTTTAAAGATATAGTTTTTTTTATTATTATTTGGTATATAAAATTATATTTATTCAACCCTTACAATACAAGTAAATAATTAATTAATATTAAATCTTATCTTACTTTGAATGTCGGATAGAATCATTCTATTTTTTCCTAATAATATATTAATTTCAAATTTATGTTATAAATTAAAGATATTTTTTAAGTTATATTACAAAACAATAATCTTAAACTTCAAAAAGCAATAATACGCTCATATAAAAAATTTAAAGTACAAACAAAATATATAACATAACTTATTAGACATCAGATCAAACTTTAAAAAACACTAATTAGGAAGAGAAGCTAATAATATAATTCTATTTTTTATTCGAATTAAATCGAACCAAATTTATGATTTTTAAACGAATCCAATAGCTTATTATTTACTATACAAAATTACATTTATTTAACCCGTGTAATACATGGTGTTTTTAAAGATATAACTTTTTTATTATTTAGTATATATTCGCCCCGCTTGCGGTATGCGTATATAATATATATGTGTGGACGCTCGGATGACAAAAGTGGAATTGCACTAATTTTAACGTTATTTTACTAAGTTCGTGAAAATAACGTTAAAAGCGACGGACGGTTAATAATGCATCATCATGTGGTGGCGTTAATAACAGAAAGACAAAAGGGAACATGCACTAATTGGTCTTTCTCCCGATTGCTAAGTGTTATGTGCCTTATGTCCAAGGCTTGATGCAGAACTACTATCCAGGCGGGGGTCTCACTGAAAGCAGCCTCTACATCTTACCCTCCTCAGACCCTACCTTAGCTTTGCTATTGGTGGGATTTACTGAGTATGATGATGGTGATGATGATTTAGTACATATAATTAGATTTATTCAACCCGTATAATACACGAGGTTTATAAGGATATAACTTTTTTATTATTTAGTTTATAAAATTACATTTATCAAACCCCAGTAATATACAAGGTTATAAAATTACATTTATTTAACTTGTGTAATACACAATGTTTTTAAAGATATAACTTTTTTTATTATTTAGTATAAATAATTAGATTTATTCAACCCGTACAAATGACGAGTTTTTATTATTTGATATATAAAATTACATTTATTCACTACAATACATGGGATTCTTAGAGATATAATTTTAATATATAAAATTATATTTTTTTAACCCGTGTAATAAACGAGCTTTTTAAAGGATATTTTTTTAATTTAGTATATAAAAGTACATTTATTCAGCCCGTGTAATACACGGGGTTCTAACCTAGTTAAATATATTAGTCAAATTTGATTGTTTGTGAAATTACATGGCATATTGGCAGGAAGCAAGTGTTCTAGAGATTGGATTCAAAAGTCAAAAGTAATCTAATTGGGCTCGACTTCTATTGGACACGCACACAAGGTGACTTGAGAGGATTTTTTTTGGGCGGCTGACTTGAGGGTTTGGGCCGACATCATCACATCATCAGCCATTATTCCGTAGACAATTCTAATTAACAGCCATCAAGATCGAACATCAAGAGACGAATTAGCGTTACTTTTTATTATTCTTCTCCAATCAATTATTCAAGCCAAGCAATGAAGTCGGGACGATTCGGGATGACAACCGGTGCCGTAAAGACAAACATGCGTGGCTAAACTTCTCGTGACTTCCGCCCGGGTGAATGTTTACGCGGTTGACATAATTATTTGTTTTTCTGATTCTTGTAAACTGGTACAGCTTGACCACTTGTGTTGGATTATTGGTAAACGTTTTTTGTGTTTGAATTACTTGTCGTTTATTAAGCGTATTGGCAACTTTCTTGGGTTGTTAGAGGGTTGGTAAATTGGTGAGTAATTGACACAATCAGACGGGTTATTAGGTTTCATAGTGAATCTTAAAAACTATCCCTATTAACTAATCAAATCATTAATTCCGAGGCCATGTCTATGTGGTGTTTTGAATCAGAAAACGGATTTTTATATTAAAACGGGTATTCAGGATTCCGGGTGGAGGTTACTTCTTCTTAATATTGATAACACTTTTCGTGACAAATTGTGTTTTCTTTTAAATCTACAAACAAAACCCCAATTTAGATAATTTAGTTTTAATTAATTTCTTTAACGCTAACCACAAATTCCCCGTGGATACGATACCCTACTTACGCTATCTACGTAGTTTAATTAGGTTTTTGCATGACCCTTACGACAGTCATCAAAACGGCGCCGTTGCCGGGGAATTAGTGCGCTTCGTGTTAGTTAGTTAGTTAGTTAGTTGTTCTTGTTTTTAAGAAAAAATCTAAAAAAAACCCAAAAATATTTTTTTTTTGTTTTATCTGGTTTGTTCGTGATTTACGTGGGTAGTTGAGCTGTGTTGTGCAGGATGACAGATCTTACTATATTTTGCGGCTCTTCTACATGCAAGTTGTGCGGGGAACCACTTCACCCATGTATCGGTTGCCACGAGGCACGATTTAGACGGGAAAAAGCGAAATTGGAAGAACCACCGATGCCTTGCTATGAGAATCCTTCCTATCCACCATATTTCTATGATTCTGATATAACGGTGGAGGATAGTTATTACTCTGACGGATGGGATCGGGACGAGGATGTTTGTTATGAGACAAGGACGGATGGACGATGTTTCTGTTGCGATCGTGATCATACTTATGATTATGATGTGTGTGCGGTGTATTTGGAAAATCCGAAGTATTGGAATAAAAAAATGAAGGATGCGTACATCTTAAAACCGTATCAGGGATATCGACAATATCATCCCAAAGAATATTCTGTGCTCGAGGGTATCTATACTTATCAGACCGAGGAGGAGAAAAAGCTTGCTATGTTGGAAGTGATTTTGTCCAACCTCGAGCAGTATTTATCAGCACCCAACCTTTCCGATGAAGATCGAATCAGCTTTCTAGTTTCCAGGTGTCAAAAGTTAAAGATGAAGATAGAATTAGAAGAGCGTCTTTCACCATTACCTGATGATATTAGAGATTATTCTCACATGGAGGAGGAGGTTGTGGAGGAATCCTTTATCTGATGAAGAGTCACTGGTGGATCAGATGGTGTGTGAGGATGATGAGGCAGAGCAGTCTGATGAGATGAATGTGTGTACCAAACCTCTTCCCATATCAATCATTCCAATTAACAAGTGTGGGGAAGAGGGTTTGAGGAAGAAGATGAAAAAGGCGAAGCTACAAGACATCGGTGTATATCTCGTGAAGTGGATCAGCCAAACCCGCATGTGCTTTCTAAACATGCCAATTATACTGACGAGCTTATGGAGATGGCATGTAAAATTCCGGGCATTCATTGGAAATACAAGGGGTAAATGTGCATTAAAACCACCGTAGCGCATATCAGGTACGATCTGGCTGAAGATCTAAAACTTAGCGCTCTCGGGAGGCAGCCCGAGGATGTAGAGTATTGTATTTTTGTTTTGTTTTGTGTTGCGTGTGTGTTCTTGCAGGTTTTAATTATCTTCACGGATGCGTTTACCCAAGTGTGGGGAAGTCTGAGGAGGTGAAGATCACTTTTGTGCATACTCAATCTCCATTTGGATGAAAGTGATTCGAATAATTTCAAGTCAAGTGTCCCGTGTTGAAGCAGCCGCGAATGAAATGCTATACGGTTGTGGTGGAACAAAGCTCATAGGAATTCAACCGCGTCAAATCAGGGGAGTCTGTTCCATTTATCTTTGTATATTTATTTATATTGGTAGTTGTGTCGTAGATAGTTTCTCGCTCCATTGAGAACAATGAAGGGATTAAGTGTGGGGAGGGAAGACTAGCGTCTGTCTAGTTGTGTCTTAGTGTCATGTCGTGTCGTAAATATAAAAAATTTAAAAAAATGTAAAAAAGAAAAATCCAAAAAAATTGAAAAAAATAGAAAATGTTTCGAGAAAGTTTTTGCAATAAATGGAAAATGATAGGTATAGTTGGATAGTTGGCATTTAATTACTATATATAAGAGATAATGAACAATCGGTCACGTGTCTAACTTAGAATATGTGGGTAGGCCCAGCCGGTTGAAAGGTTCCTTAGGCTTGATATAAAATAACTTAAAATAGGAGTCTTGTGGGTTCCCGCCTTAGGAGCTATGGTAAAACTGAAACTGTAGAGAGTATAAGGGGTACGTCATAAGTAAAAAACTTATAAGTTTTCTGATTAAATTGGCACACCTGTTTCTTTTTGTGAAAACAAATCCAAAACAGTGTGGCGCCTAAAAAAAATATTACATCCATCCATTTGAGCACATGTTGAAAAAAAGAAAGAAAACAAAGCCTATGGCATTGCCGCGGGGATAGCGACTCATGCGGTACATACCCTCTAGGTGGAGTTATAAAAAAAAGAGACGTGAAGTTTATGGCATTAACCACGGGGATGGTGACTCGTGTGGCGTATGTCCGCTGAACTGATCGTATGCAAAAGCATGTAAGCTCACAATATCATCCATTCATCCATCATAAAGTTTAATCGGCATAATATAAGAATTTTTTATATAAGACAGTAGATTATATATCTTTTAATCTCATAAGCTTGAAACGGGAATAGGTGGAATCGTAGTCTTTTGAGAGTGGGATCCATAGATGTCTATAAATTACTTGAACCTAATGGATCGAAAATAAGGACTTGGGAACCGGCGGTTGGGTTTAAATGGACCGTATACCTGCAATCTTGGTTACCGTGTGATTTGATTTGTTAATAAATTAACTGAATCTATTAGATGCCAATGTTTCTGATTGTGATTCCATTGCAAATAATTTTTTTCGGGACGAAAAAAGATAAGTGTGGGGATTTGATCGGTGGAATTTAGGCACACTTTAATTGATATTATTTATACTCTACATGCATTGATATTGTCACAAAAATACTACTTTGATTGGTTTCTATATGTTGTGGGTTATGAAGATAAAATGTGCTAAAATGATGAATTAATATAATAGAGTCTCTACAAAGTGAAATATCATTTATATTATGTGAAATAGAGTTTTTTATTATAATTAAATGCCAGTGATAAATGTAATTAATTGTTTATAAAAAGAATTCACTTGTAGAGTTAAGTTCCTGTAAAAATAAAATTATCGTACGAAACGTACGAAGTGAAAGAAAGTCAAAAAAGTGGCGGTGGCATTTTGGTAATTATCAGCAACTTCAAAATTACTCTAGTAGAGTAATTTTGAACTTCTGTAGGGTAATTTTGTAAAAGTTCAAGTAGAGTAATTTTGGTCGTGTAGGGTAATTATCAAAATTGTAGGGTAATTATCAAAATTACACTAAACCCCCCCCCCCCCCAAAAACCTAAACCCCCCCCCCCACCCCCCAAAAACCTAAAAAAACCTAAACCATTGTAAAAGTTCAAGTAGAGTAATTTTGGTCGTGTAGGGTAATTATCAAAATTGTAGGGTAATTATCAAAATTACACTAACCCCCCCCCCACCCCCCCAAAAACCTAAAAAAAACCTAACCCCCCCCCCCACCCCCCAAAAACCTAAAAAAACCTAAACCCCCACCCCCCCCACCCCCCAAAAACCTAAAAAAACCTAACCCCCCCCCCCACCCCCCAAAAACCTAAACCCCCCCCCCCCACCCCCCAAAAACCTAAAAAAACCTAACCCCCCCCCCCCAACCCAAACTAAAAGCTAAAAACTAAACCATAAAGCTAAACCCCATAACTAAATGCTAACAAAATTACTCTACAAGACATTTCCCAAAATTACCCTACAGAAGTCAAAATTACTCTACTAGAGTAATTTGATAATTACCCTACATTTCCTAAAATTACTCTACAGATGCTCAAAATTACTCTACAGAAGTCAAAATTACTCTACCAGAGTAATTTGGAAGTTGCTCATAATTACCAAAATGACACCGCCACTTTTTGCTTTTTCCCTTAATGCGTACGTTTCGTACGTTAATTTTGTTTTTATTTGATCCTTTACCTTCACTTGTATGATGGAAATGATTAATGGGTATGAAAAGAATTACGTAACATGATCATTAAATGAGTTTTGAGAATTTAATTAAATATATTAGTCAAATTTGATTGTTTGTGAAATTACATGGCATATTGGCAGGAAGCAAGTGTTCTAGAGATTGGATTCAAAAGTCAAAAGTAATCTAATTAGGCTGGACTTGTATTGGACACGCACACAAGGTGACTTGGGAGGATTTTTTTTTGGGCGGCTGACTTGAGGGTTTGGGCCGACATCATCACATCATCAGCCATTATTCAGTAGACAATTCTAATTAACAGCCGTCAAGATCGAACATCAAGAGACGAATTAGCATTACTTTTTATTATTCTTCTCCAATCAATTATTCAAGCCAAGCAATGAAGTCGGGACGATTCGGGATGACAACCGGTGCCGTAAAGACAAACATGCGCGGCTAAACTTCTCGTGACTTCCGCCCGGGTGAATGTTTACGCGGTTTGACATAATTATTTGTTTTTCTGATTCTTGTAAACTGGTACAGCTTGACCACTTGTGTTGGATTATTGGTAAACATTTTTTGTGTTTGAATTACTTGTCGTTTATTAAGCGTATTGGCAACTTTCTTGCGTTGTTAGCGGGTTGGTAAATTGGTGAGTAAATGATACAATCAAACGGGTTATTAGGTTGCATAGTGAATCTTAAAAACTATCCCTATTAACTAATCAAATTCATTAATTTCGAGGCCATGTCTATGTGGTGTTTTGAATCAGAAAACGGATTTTTATATTAAAACGGGTATTCGGGATTCCGGGTGGAGGTTACTTCTTCTTAATATTGATAACACTTTTCGTGACAAATTGTGTTTTCTTTTAAATCTACAAACAAAACCCCAATTTAGATAATTTAGTTTTAATTAATTTCTTTAACGCTAACCACAAATTCCCCGTGGATATGATACCCTACTTACGCTATCTACGTAGTTTATTAGGTTTTTGCATGACCCTTACGACAGTCATCACTAGGAAATAAAAAATCTAGTTGTAAACCTCTAATACAACTAATATAAGCATTGAAACTATTTCATATACCTTACGTATCCAGCAAATTGATTTAACAATGTGTTTGTACAAAGAAACAACCAAAAACAGACTATAACACTAACGATATAGATGCAACCTTAGGTTTCAAATCAGTACTAAAGTTCGTATCATTTCATTCAAGCTTGAATTTATAAACATGAGTTTTCATACGCAATTATCATAAATAAATTAATATAAATATATGTTAGTGGTGATAAACTTACATCTTGCATTGTCTTGAAATGTGAAGCATCACCTTTTTTTTTTGGTTAAGGAGGACAACACCTCTGGTAAATTTTATTACTAATAAAAAATATTTACAACCAAAGAAAAAGAACCTCACAAAAAACAGAAACCACAGTCCCTTGCCCAAACTATACAATCACCAATACAAAACATCAAACCCAATACAGATCTCAAAACTCAAAAACCAAAACATCAAACTATACCAAATCAAAACTATAAAAACCAAAACCAACAAAATTCTTCAAACCCACGGACTTCAAAGCAACATCCATGATATCCAGCTCCACACTGACTAGCCAATCCCAAATCACTATGCCCCAAACTCCATACCAAATATCATTAAGCCTCCAAAACAAATTAGCCCAACCCATCAATCCACTAAAAATATACACAGCCCAAACATAAAGAATCACCAACACCCCAAAAACTCTATTTCAAACTAAGCCCAGCAACAACTCTACTCCTATATCCCTATTCATGCATATCCAGAAAATAACCTCCTCATCACACATCCTACCCTCCAATCAATACAAACCACTACAGCAGACCCACTATATTTTGCCCAAATAAACCAAACATACTCCCTGCAATAAACAAAACTGCCTCTACCCATCCAATCCCTTAACAACAGCACCCAACACCCTACTAATTCCAAACAGACCAATAATCAAAAACTATCCTAACAGCAAACTTGCCATGATCCACTGCATACCCTTCAGCCAATATAATCCCTTTACACCCAAATCCCTAACCCAAACCATACCCACGAATAAATATTCAACCCAATCCATAATTGCAACCAACACCCTTCCAACCTCTTAACCAAAAAGCAACTGACACAAATTAAAAGCAAGAAAAGGTTTAAAAAAACCATAGACACCATAAAAACCAGGATTGGTCGCCACTGTATGGAACCTTCTTTCAACATGAACCTTCTTTGGTGTATGTGACGGGACTGTTCCTGCCGGTAGACTTGTTGATGTCTTATACAAAGTAAGAAAATCATTAACACTATGAATTTAAAAAATCATAAAATTTAAATGAATTTAAAAAGCACTATTGTTTGGATATACTTAATTAACTACCTTACTGAAAGATGGACTTTCATTAAGAATATAAATATTGTCATCCTCTTCTATGTCCTGGAAAACATCATTTTGAAAAAAAAAAGACGGGTAAAAATGGATACAAAATGTATTACTTAATAGATATGAACCTTCAAAAGCGTTTTAAAGTAATCGGCCTTAGAGATCTGAAATACATCATCATCGGATTCAACCTTCTTGCTCAACCTTATCTCTATCTCGTCTCGATACACGGTTAAGCCAAATAAAACATCATCAAGTTTTTCAAATACCAGTAAATCATCTTCTTGAATGCCAAGATCGTTGCAAAGTTGAGGCCAACCTTGTGAAAATACATAGCTTGAATTAAACTTACTTGTTGACACAGTCCACGAAGAACCCTTATAATTTATTTCATATGAGTCAGCCACTACATTGTCTTCAAAACATTCTTGAACAAAAGAATCTTCAATGATCTACATAATATGAAACATAATACATTGAGTTTTCACTTGTAAGTTAGATGATAAAGTGCAAAAAACATGTTAACGATAAAATGTAATGAACAAAAAATGAGATTACGTACCGTAAAGCCCAATCTTAGATAACGATTAATTGTGAAATAAGATTGACCACACACGCCGTTAACATAAGATGAAAGATGGAGACCAAAATGGTTCAATGGAAGAAAGGTTAGCAAACAATCCTTTTGAAGATTAAGTTCTGGAACAACTGTTTGCCAGCCGTCAGTTAAGACTGGCATAGATTTTACTCGTTTCAACATTACGACCCCTTTTTCCCCACTTGAATGATAGATACGCAGCTTCCTCTCGGCCCAATTATCTCGATAGAATTGAGTAACAAAGGTAATAGGTACATCCTATATATATATATTAATATTTAGTATATTTAGTATTATAAGTTTTAAACATAAAAATACTAAATAATAATACTCAAAAAAAATGAATTATACGTAACATAAAAAATGCTTACTATACTCAATGATTCAGAAGACAGAAGATACTTTACAAACGAAGTACACATTTTCAAACCTGCAACAATAAATATGCTAAGAACAATGATTTCAACAAACAAAAAATATCACATTCTCGTAGTTTACCGAATACTAATACTTACAATATCATAAAAAACACTACGGACAGAATACTGATTCGACTATACATACTGAATATTCACATCATGCAAAACCAAAGTTAAATGGTTCAGAAATATAGATTTTCTATGACCTTACAGCCAATCTTATAACTAACTTTAATGATTCTGAAATTTAAAGTTAAAATATCCGTATCTATAAAATTTTAAGTGAATGACTAAATATCGAATCATCATTGTCCGTTTATGTCTAAAGTACCATTGATATATACACACAACTTGAACAAAGCATAACAAAAATAAACTACAAACACTAAATTTCTAACAATTAAAGATTCAATCTTACAAACACAATACTATAACCGGTTAAGATTTGAAGTATGTCAATGTAATGGTCTACAATCAACGATTGGAACGATTAAATCAAAAAATTATGAAAAAAATGAAGGAAGTTATATGTTCTTACCTTTAAATCAAGATTCCGTCTACGAAAATGGCGCCAGCAACCCTAAGAACTAATATTCCGGCGATAATCCGAGCCCTAGTTTGCGTCGCCGATGAAGTCTCTCCTTGGGATGATTTGAGAGATGATATGATGGTATAGGTTGGTACGTACACTCTCTATAATTACAACCGTCATTTGTAATATTACATAAATAACCCCTATACTTTGAAAGTTGACGAAAACAAAATGGATTTAACAATATATTACAACAACACCTTTTTATGTTCTACTAAATGTTAATAATTTTTGAAGCAAGTGTCTAATTATTATTATTATTATTATTATTATTATTATTATTATTATTATTAGTACATATATAATAAAATTAGTAAATTGTTAACTGTTGTTTAAATTTTATGTATTCAATTTTCCATTTCTTATATTAAATTTATATATTAAATTTTATATCACATGTGAATACTGAGTGATTGGATATTTCAATTTTAATTATGACAAATCTTTATATAACATCTAAAGTAACCTCCAAGATATCAAGCGTGAATAATCAAAGGTTGTTAATCTATCTTTATAAACAAAAAAATAAATCGATATATATTAATAATTAATGAACAGGTGGGTTAATAAACGATAAAAACGTATGTATTAGTAAAAATTGATAAAATGTAATACTAAGGAAACATATTTTTTTTCATTCATTTTATATCATAAAACAATTTAAGCAGCAACTTCTTCATTAACTTCTTCTTTAACCTCTATATTAACACGTGCAAGACGACGTTCAGGAATACGGACCAAATCTTCTGTGCCTCTAAAAACTATCATATCAAATTTTGATTCCGAAATCATCTCAAATATAATATAGAAATTTTCATGTCTTCTTTAATTTGATTCCATCTAGTAGTAAAATACAAATTTTGACCATGCTTCTCCATAAAAACCAACCATGTACGGTTAGGAAAAGCAGTTATAGTAACATGGTTGGTAGGTATTATGTTCTTCAATTTATGATGAACAAAAAATCTATCGATAAGCTGCAAGTCAAAAAAAATTATGTTAAAAATAGTTTTATAAACTTAGTCAAAAAGTAATATAATATAAATATAAAAAAAATTAAATACCAAATGATCTTTATGTTCAAAAAACTGTGATGTTTGGCAGTATAAGAAATCATCTTGAGCAAGTGCCAAATCTTGATAGAAGTATATCAGTCGAAAAGTTAGACTACCTTCGTACAGAAATAAAAGCAATGACTTATTTGGTAATAGTAGTGACTGTATCATGTTCAACCATCCATCATGAAAAAAATATGAAGACCCTGCTTTTCTAACCCTGACAGTAAAAACTCTTCGATCAGTCGTAATGATTTGAACCATACAATCAGGAGGTAAATTGAAATCAGCTACCCAATTGTGGTAATTCTTTGGTAAAATCTGTATACAAATTAAATAATAAAAATAACATATTAAAAATCAATAAACAATGAAGATAACATGAACATACCCGAGACTTCATCTTGTTGTCTGAAAGATAAAGTAAAAAACAATTCAACAACTCCATTGGTATATGAAAGTATTACAGGATGAAGATGATTAAGTATACTTGGAAGATAACACTATTTATGGTTAGATTAATAGTCTCAATTATGGAAAAATATATTTATCAATTCTATGCACAAATATATTACTATTTTATAAAAAAAGATATAAGAGTATAGTTTATTTGTTACAAAAAGGGGGAATTATAAAATTAAATATATAAATAAATTTATTGAAAAAGATTCCAAACATATATGCCATGGTTCCTTACTTCGACAGGGTACAGATATCTAAAGATTAAAGGAGTCTATTTAAAGTTTTAAACTAAAAAACGGATTGTATTTTTTTTTTTGATTCAGTATTAATTTGAAAACGTTAATTTTTTTTTAAATAGTATGTAATATTTTCTATAATCTGATTAATATATATGTTTAGAAACAATTATCGCAAGTCTGTATAAACTTATTACTGATAATGTATTAACTAATTTAAAAATCTACCAAAAATTGTCTTTTAGTTAGAAATATTCGAAAATAATATGAATATTTTAAATAATAAAAAAGTATCTTTTTTTAAATGATTAAGATTATCGAAAGATAGATTAGATGTTATATTTTTAGTAACACTATAATTACCCTAGTTATAATAAAAACCTTAAATAATAAAATAATATATTATTAACATGAGAATTAGCAAAAAGAACAATGATGATACGATATATGTACGAAACAAAAATAGAATTATCAAAAACAATTAGCAAAGAACAATTCTTATTCTAAACATAAAGCTGAACCATGAAACAATGATGTTCAGATAAATAAACCACACAAATCAAACCATCGTCAATTACGAAAAAAACGAAGAAACATATCCAAATACTGAAAAAACCATCAATGAAATCAAATGTTTAGATTAAAGGTAAACTACTTTTCCATCTTTGGAATCAGAAGAACTGCATCAAGAGTATCGTTGTCCTCATGCCCAATATCATCTTTACGCATTTTTGATGACGATTGCGAACAAACATCATCAACATCATAAACGGTATCCAGATTGCGCTTCAAGTAACCTTCGCTCATCTTATCCAACTTAGCATCCTTCTGATCAAACGATGTTGTAAAGCCAACTTTAAAAACATTTGAGCAAGGGGTTACATCGTCTCCCGTTTGGGATATAGAATCCTACAAAAATAAAATAAAAAAGGGATGAGTTATAAATATACATTTAACAAATAATGAGTAAAACTTAAATCATATATAAACTAAAGGATACTAAACCTTAACGGGAAAATCAACATTACGATTGGAATCGGATGGTTCGACATTGACGGCTTCCTCATCAATAGGCTGATTTTATTTTAAAAAAGTAAAAAAAAGATGATAATAATGATAAGTTAAACATTGTTGGCAAATTGTACTAATAGTATCAAGGTGGTATGGAATAAATATACATGGATAATGTCGAAATGTTTATCAAGCTCGGACAATATCACCAGGTTATTAGTCATCTTGGAGACTAAGTAGCCATCTGACTTCTTGCTAATGTTAAAAGATGAAACAGCTATCGTGAAAGCAAACTTCCTATTGAGTAAAGAATTCAGCTCCTTTGGAAAGTTTCCTTTGTTGGCTAACTGTTGAAAAACAAAATATATTGTAAACAGATTCTAGTTAGGAGAATAACAAAACGTATGGTAAAAGCAATTATTTTGTACATACTTCAATGTTGTTGTCTAACAGCTGATTTGCATTAACCTTCAAAAGTTTTGTCACCTCACGCTCAAACAATGTCAGAGTGACAATGCCAGTACAATCCTGCACACGTATAGAAAGCCTAATTCTGCATAATATATTAATAAGATTTAGTTAAATTGTCAAACCAGTATTAGCACAAACAAAAAAAAGAATATGGATAATGTCTACCTTGGAATTGATGAAACGGTCCTTGTATTACAAACATCAGTCTTGCATTCCAAGACAATAACCTCTTCAAAACCATCAGTACGATCCTACGATCCTGCTTCTCTTTAACAACAGTAATGGTTGAAACCTTTTTGTTGCAGCTTGTGCACGCGTTGTAAAACCACTCATTGTTCGATGCAAAACTCTTGATAGTCCCGACAATGATAACAAACTTCGTCTGTGTTTAAGAAATAGATAATGTATAACAACAAAGATAAAGGAAAACATATTAAAACAATTTTAATCAGTGTTACCATATCTATTGAGTTTAACGACCCAATGGGATAAAAAGTCAAGTCAGAAAGGAACTCTTCAGTAGCAGACTTGACAACAGAAGAACTTAAGCCAGAATAACTGGAAGAAGTTTAGGGAGAAAGTTTCTAGATAAATCTAATCAAACATGAAATATAAGTATTTACACTCAGCATGCTTGTTACATAATTATAAAAACATATTATGATAGTGTACCTTTTTTTAAACTCAACAATTTCATGAATATCACTGTTAATTAAGACTCGAGTGACGGTATACAAATTAGATACAGACAAATGTCCTGTACATTATAATAAAAAAATTGATTAATTTAAACAACTATTAAAATTGAAACAGTAAAGAAAATAAAGAATAGATTTAAAGTAGTATGATACCTCCCCAGAATTTGTATTTTCCAAACTAAATGATTATGACCACATTATTTTCACCTCGATTGCTGCTCTCATACACCATTATTTGATCCGCATAACTGTCCCAAAGTGTTACAAAGATCTGCTTATTGCTGAACATTAAAGGTAGTCAAAAATAAAATTATTAGTGTAAATAAAATAACATAACAAATATAATACTATCAGTAATAAAAGTGACAAAAAAAATAAATACTTCAAGTCTTCAAGCATAAACGTGACTTTCTTCTGGTTTTTTACATTATTAGTTTCCATGTCTACCTCGAAGGGAAAACTTTTGACCACAAATCCAATTACATCTGAGGAAAAAACAAATAGTGTCAGCAAAATAACGATGTGTTATGTTATAATATATAGTGTTAATTGAATATGATACCAATTGGACTTTTAAAAAACTTGCTGTTATCTGTTGGATCCTCCACAACAGAATCAAACGGAGTAAAATCAAAACCCCATTCAGAACCAATAGCCTCGTGGCATTCCTCAACAACGGTGTTGTTATTAAGGTTAATCTTCAAACCACCGTGAGCGTATTTGACCTTCTGACGATTCTCACCCAACGAAGGATTTCGAATCGTCAAACAACGCTTTTCTTCTAAAAGATGTTGGTATGCAGTTGCATTTTTAGCTAAAACAAAAGCTTGCATTTTTGTTCCCTAACAAAAAACAGCATTATTTTATACAAAAATTACGTACTTTAAAAATTACATGTATATAATATTAAATTAAAGCAGAAATCTATGAACGCTTACCTCACTGTCCACTGTCCATGATTATCATATCATAGCAATAAACTTTTCTAGCGTTATTGAAATCAGCTCTTGTCCACAAACGGACAATCCGAATGCTAATGGTGTAGTTATCAACGTTGAGGTCCAAATTATTCAACAGGGTGATTGCAGGTTGTTCCATTTCTGCATACAATTCAAAGGAAATATTAGTAAAATAAAAACACAACAATATATACTAACACATTGTAATAAATAATCAATATGCTATATATTTGGATGAAAAGCAACAAAATATAGAACAGTAAATGCTATTCTTACCTCGGCTTATGGAAATTGATAGAGAGTTTTCTTATTAGAGAAGAATGAAATAAGTGTGAAATGTTTAAAGAATATTTATAATTACGTAGGCAATGTTAATTAAGGAAACATTGTATATTATACAAAATTAAAAGATCTAATCAATTATGAAAGCACATAAACATGGAAATATGTCAAAGAATAGCAATTTCTATAAGTACAGTCAATCATTTGACATGTCCAAATTTAGGTTAATTTAACTTAAAACATATATAATCAATAAATTAAAAAATTAAAAGTAAAAAGGGGAAACAACTTAAATGGATATGACAGAAACTATGCTACACTTCATTAGAAATGCCACTTACAACAAAAACACATTGGAAATGGCTTTTAACTATGCTACATTAAAATGACACTAACCACTTTTTTAAAATCCTTTGTAATTTGAAGTTCCTTCTTTATCTATACTTGAAACAGAAGATTTCCCGCGTTCTACAACCTTAGCAGCACCAAGTTCAGCACTGAGCTCCTTCTTCGACACGTATCCGGAAACCAAAATATCAAAATGTTATTGAGCCTTGTTATCACTGCACAACAATATCTATAATATGATAGGTCACATTCAGGCACAAGCTCGTTATAATGTGCAACCCTGATCAACATCATTCACAAAAAAATTACATCCTCAGTGACTCAAATCAGAATATAAACAATTCAAGTTATGACATAAATTTAAGCGGGGAATTTTTTCACACTTTGCACTAAAATCAATAACTTTATTCTCCTAAGAATAGGTATGTAAACGAACCAACTGGACAAAAACGGGGGCATATTCATGTTCGTTAATAAATAATATCTATCAAACATACAGTAGGATAATATAAATTTATTATGGCATATTAACAACTTCTGAGCAAAAAATGTTATCAAATGAAGTAGTATACAGATGTCATAATGTTTTAACATAGGACGATACTGTATAAATAGTATTAAGATACTGTAAACATACACATTATCGGTAAATAAAAATTGTTCGGAGAAATAGTAATACATTATGGTTAAACGACAAACATAAAACAAAATAAACTCCAAATTACAATGAAATAATACAGATGCATAAATAAACAAAATAATTTTTTATTATCATTTCCATTATGCTTAAAAGGTGAAATCAAAATATAAGTAAGCTGATAGATACATGTTCATGACATTATAACAATGATAAAAACATTAATATTCCTAAGTTGCGTTGGTAATCATCAAGGTAGCACTATTAAAATAATAACGAAGTAGAAAAAGATATCCATTCTCCAAACCAGCTTGGCGCATAAACGTTGTCCAACCTCTAAATGCATATCTAAGCTTTTTGTTACCGGTGTCGGAACGGAGAGCCAAAGTCTTTGAAAAGCCATTTCCAGACACAACAGTCATATATTCTATGTCGGCAAGGTTAACGTTCGCAGCAAAATCATTTGGAAATATCTACATTTAAAAAACATAAACCAATATTAGTATGCAATTAAGTCAACCATATAAAACTAAAACAGATAAAAAAATATTAAAAGAACAAACTTACAAAACGGTTCGTTAAAACCCATTTCAGTTCATAAAAATCACCCACATCTATAGGGGATTCTACTATACCATCTTCAACATCCTTTGCGGACACATGTTGGTTACCATCAGATTCAACTTCAGAATCTTCAAACTCAAAATAAATTTCACAATCAGGATCGTCAACATCAGACGGTACCATGACCGACAAACGATGTGTTTCATCTTCTAAAATACCATCCTCTTGAACTTCAAATACTTCTTCTACTCTTAAAGGTTGATGATGGATACGATGCAAACCATCCTTGTGGAAACTGAAATACTGAAATCATTATATCCCAATAATTGAAATATAACAAAATCCCTTGTTTCCAGATGAAGATCATTTGAAATATGTATCCAGTCAACGATACTATAGTTGGTACCAAAACGGCGTACAATGTATACCGTCCAGACCAATTTGTTTCGAAAACGTATTGTGAAACAACAATCCAAAGGATCATTCTTGAAATAATTATCCATGAACGCGGAATGAAGCAGCTGAAGAAAAAATATTTAGTAAACATAATGAAACAAAATAAGTTAAAAAATACAATACAAATAGATAACATAGGAGAATAATACCAGATCTTTTGATTCTGTATTCGTCATCACACAATAGAACATAGGATTCACATATGTACCGTGGTGGCCTTTGATATGTTTCAGTTTAAATGTTTTTATATCCACTTTTTCAAATACTATCAAATCATTCTGCTTAACAACAAGCATTATAATAACTGTCACCCAACCTTGACATATAAAACACCCCCTTGTATTTGATTCAACAACAACAGACCACTTATAACCACTATCTATTATTAGATCTACACTTCCTACTGGATAATTAGCAACATCTATCAATGAATTATACCGCTTAGGCAATTCCTGAAAACAAAAAGAACAATATATTTATAACAGAAGGTAAATAATAAAAACATTGAGACAAATTAAAATTTTATAACATCTAACAAAATAAAATTGGCAAATAAAGCAGAGTTCCTAACCAACTCAGATTTATACGGATCCGTCATATGAATCAGAAACCCAACTTCCATACTTGCAAAGAAAATAAAAATACACACAAAAAACTTGAAATTAGAACAATGTTATATTAAAAAAAACAGAACAAAAAGTCTGTTTTATTAAATTTTGAAACTCTGTAACAACATGGTAACATAAATCTGTTTATATAATCAAAAATAGCGTTTAGGGTTTATGATGGAATGAATGAACTGGAAAAATAACAAAAGAGGATTAACCTGACACAAATAGAAATCCATTACGGTGTATAAGAACATCAATAAACAGACAAATTACAACAATCAACTGGTTAAAATATCATATCAAAAAGAATTAGCGGATCCGTTAACATAAACAACTACATACAAATCATACATCAAAATTAGGGTTTTCTAATAAAAACTAAAAAATTACATACAGAGGTGGAATACAACTTACCGATGCTTGAATTTCGACGTCTGATGATGAACATAAAACAGAGCACGCTTCTTCAGTTGTCGTCTGAAACATCCGATTAAAAGCAAGAATTTGTATATAGGCGGTAGAATTGGAAACGGTTCCATAATTTCGTAAAAAAACTTCTGATGATTTATTAAGTTTTCAAACTTCCATATATAATCTAAAGAGAGTGGTAATAGGATTGAAGGAATTGAAGGAAAATATAGAGAAGAGGAGAATGGCGCCTAAAATCCCAATTCTCTGGCCAAAGAGAATAGCCACATCAAAGTCAAATAGTCAACACTATTTTGCTTTAGTATAAGAGATAGATAAATAACCAAGTTGATTTATAAAATGCAAAGATTTTTTAAGCTTTTTGATGTTGTTTTGTTTTAGTACAGGGCTTCACAGTGGATACCTCTTTCTAAATACAAGTAATATATTAAACCATATGTCACACTGAGCAATACATGTGACCATTTTTAAATCTAATAATGTTGTTTATATGCCTTATGTTGTTCTTTAATGCAAAAAGGAACAGTTCGGATAAGGGAATTACAAACACCGAGTATCTACTGATAAGTTCTCGAATTTTAATATAATGTCTTTTGTTTTGGATTAAGGTAATAAAGGAGATGAAGGGAACAACAACAAAGGTAGGCAATCAAAAATATTGCTACCATATGGAGGATTATGAGTCTCACCACTGGGAAACTGCACACAAACTCTCAAGTCAGTGGATTTCAAACAACCCATGTTGTTGATGCCTGATCGGGTTGTGGGCAGTGGTTTGTTTCTCTGCATAAATTTGTGTTTTGCTTGTATACATAAATTAAAATCTCTCCATCACACACGTTTAAGTGATCATAGGACTAAGCAGAGCTTAATGTAGGATGATTATAGTTTTTGTTGCAAATTTTAATTAAAGGTTTATAAGCATGTTATTTAAAGCTTATCGCAATTGTTAGAAAACCGCATCGGCCCATCTAGCCAAGAACGACGAGGTTGCTGGTTGGTCAGCTGGTTTTGATGTTATAACATGAGATTTAACATCTGAATATGCAAAGGAATTAAAAAAAAAAAACTTTGTTTGGTTTTTGTCATGTTACACTAAAGTATTCTTATGATTTTGAAACATTCTTCTATAAATTCATGTTTATAAATGAAAATATATCTATAAATTCATTGTTTATATATGACAATGTATATTTTGTTTTTTCAATTGCAATTGAATCAATTTGAATTGAGAACTTGACTTGAAGGATAAAACACATAAGGTAACTATTGTGTCCACAAAAAGAAAGTGTTCGGCCTTCTTAAACCCAACTGAGCCCAAGTAATTTGATATCATAATTGTATTTTACTTCAATATATAGATATTTTACTTATAAAGTTATATATATATATATATATATATATATATATATATATATATATATATATATATATATATATATATATATATATATATATAGGGGAAGGTTCATTTGAGAAGAAAATTTAATTGAGAAGAAAAAGAACAAAGGGTAATTTTGTAAAACATTAAATAGTTTTTCCACTAATCTCATTTATTATCATTTTGACTAATTAATTAGTCATAAAAACTAGTATCCTCCACACTAAACTTTTTTTGCCTACACACATCAAAAGTTATCTTACATATTTCGAAATTCATCCTACACGTTGAAATTTATCCTACACAACTCGTAATTTATCCTACACAACTCATAATTTATTCTACACTTTAAATTATTTTATCTTATTTTTTTGAAAAAATATATATTTTGAAGATAAGTTACAAAAAAATTAATGTAGTTAGCTATTAAAGAGGAAGACTACAAATTAATAACCTATGTAGATTTACCAATGTACCCTTATAGTAACATTAAATACTTATATTAAATGAAGTAAAATAAAACATTCTTATTGGTCGAAATTTCTTCTTTTTTCTTCTTACAAAAAATTTCTTCTCATTTGAACTCTCCACTATATATATATATATATATATATATGTATATATATATATATATAGGGTAAGGATAGTGTAAAAAGGGCCTAAAGTGTGAGAAGTGTGAGAAGTGTATTATAACACTATATATAATACTATATAACACCATATAAACACCGTATAACAATATGTAACACCATATAATACCATACAACACTATGTAACACTATATATCATTATATAACAAATATAACACTATACATCTATCATAGACATGCTATCAGACACCCTATAGTGTTATATTTGTTATATAATGATATATAGTGTTACATAGTGTTATATGGTATTATATGGTGTTACATATTGTTATACGGTGTTTATATGGTGTTATATAGTATTATATATAGTGTTATAATACACTTCTCACACTTCTTACACTTTGAGCACTTTTTACAGGATCCTCTACCTATATATATATATATATATATATATATATATATATATATATATATTATACCATGATATCAACACCTATAATGTACCTCAACTTACCAAACAAATCCCATCGTGTCTACCAGGTCAACATTTGACTTTTGGAAACCAAATACATCCTTTTGAAAGCCAAATACATACATGGGCTTGAACTATTGTGTTCTCTTAGCATTTTAAATTGAATTTAAGAAGGGTCTTTTAGTGTTAGATGAGTAATGAACCAGTACGCCAATAAACTTGTAGGGGTTCTCACATGAAACGGTTTACGATGTATTATGGTATTTTTTTTGAACGGCAAATTTGGATCACTGACGGACCACTGGAGTATATCATCGTGCCACCAGCGAAACCACCCGATCATATCCATCTCCACTAGGCATAGTGCCTATACACCAATTCAGGAGGAAACCCAATAAATATGGGAAAAACCTCTCTTGTGGGAATCGAACCTGGGACCTATTGGTCTCAAAGACTTATCTCACCCCCAAGATGCCACTAGGCTATAAAGCCATGGGTTGTATTATGTGATCTCTTTTGTCCTCATACTGATGTTCATTATCCGTGAGGCCTTGTGAGGTGTGATGGTCAATTACTTCATGAGTTTTGTGTCTTTTAAGTATGTATTAATCATAAATGCTTATTATATAACTTCCTCAGTCATAATTTATTTTTTGTTTTAATTTTTTGAAATTAACTATTTTCAAAATAAAATATAATAAATATAAAATTTGTGCATATTATCTCAAATATAATATACATACACATTTTTTCTCTTTTATTATATTCGTACCAACATATTTTCTTGTGATTCTCTATTTTATTATATTATATTATGTTATACTATATATGATATTCTTTGTTTAGTTTAGCTAACGTTACATTATATTATATTATGGTATATCATGTGATGTCTGTGATGTCATGTTACCTAAACTAAACAAAGAATATTATATAATATAAGACAACATGATATAACATAACATATATTTATAAAATATAATATTAAGGGGCTGTTTGTTTTTTCCAATAAGAGCTTGCTGCCCTCTTATGTCTGCGTCATGCAGACCACGCGCAAACCTTTGGGTCTGAATACTGTTTGTTTTCTTGAAGACCTTTCATTAAAAAAGGTTTGCGCGTCCTATTTTTGGTGCAGATGTGAACTCTCCTCTTCTAACCTCTTTCCCTCTGCCCATGCCCACAGATGCTCCTCCTCGCACACAAAAAAGCCTAGCACCTTCTCCTCCACCCCTTCCTCCTCCATAGCACCGCCACCTCCACAGCGTCGCCACCTCCCATACTCTCCACAGCCGCCGCCACCTCCCCCACTCTCCACAGCCATCGTCATCTCCGTCACTCTCCATAGAGTTGGAACCCAGTTTGTTGATCTTTGACAGAGTGTGGAAAGAGCAAAGGACAGTATGTGTTTGAGGGGGAGGTGGCAAACCACAACCAACCTGCACCACCTACAACCCACAACCACCCCTGAACCACCGACAACCCACAACCACCCCTGTGCACCATCGACCACCCACAACCACCCCTGCACCAACAGCCACCAATAACCACCCCTGCACCACCAGCAACCCATAACCACCGGCCACCCTCAAAGCTGAAAAGAACTTCAAAGGTCCAAATTTTGAGGATACCGATTCACTCGCAGCTGAAAAGAAATTAAAAAGCCCAAATTTCTTCAAAAGCCCAACTTTCTTTATTCTTCACTTGTGCTTAAAAGAACTTCAAAAGTCCAAATTTCTTGGTTGGTGACTTACAAATTATATATACAGTGAGAAAGAAAGAGAGATAGAGAGTTTAGAAAGAGGGTGTTGAGAGAGAGATGGTATTTTGGGATTTTTTGATTTTCAACACAAAGTTGGAACCCAGTTTGTTGATCTTTGACTATTTTGACCTTTTTCTTAGCTATTTGATTTACAGGACTTTATGGGTAGTTTGTATATTGAATTATCTGGTTGGTATTTAGCAGTTTGCAGAAGTTAAAAAACAAACAGTCTTCTTCTTGCAGACTGTAGAGGTTTGGTCCACCTCTTCAGTTACACATGTCTGCAAATGTGGTCCGCAGACTCCAGACGTTTAAACAAACAACACCTAAGTAAACTAGACAAAGAATAATATTATATAATATAATATTAACCAAGCTAAAAAAGAATCGTAATAAAATTTGTAGGTCCGAATATAATAAAATATAAAAAAATATGTGTGTTGTATTATATTAAAAATAATATGCATAAGTTTTATATTTATCATAATTTTTTTAAACTAGTTATATAAAAATAAATAAAAAAAACTAAACACTGTTCCTACTATAATGTTTTCTCTCATAATAGACGTTTGGTAATTGTATTTATAGTAATTTTAGAAATATAATTATTAAATATTTTTATGTATAATATTATCTTTTACAAATATAATGAGTTTTTATATGTTTAGAGTTAATTACACAGGTGGTCCTTGTGATTTATTAAAGGTAACACCTTTGAATACAAACAAAAAAATTATATAACGGTATTTTATTCAATTTACACTGATTTAACAAAAAAAAATTAACGACAGTTAGCCTTAATACTCAAAGGTGTTACAAAATTGAAACCATAGAACCTGAACCTGTTAAAAAGTTAAGTTAGTACCCAAAGATGTTACTTTTAGTAAACCATAAGGACTATCAGTGTAATTAACTCAAATCATTACGTGATTAGACATTCAACATAAATCATTACGTGATTACACATTCAATATAAACATTACGTGATTACACATTCAATATGCTTTATTATAATTACATACAGGAACATAATCAATGACTACCTAAATCATGTAGCATATGTGAAGCACTAACAAATTACGTGATTATGAATACTCATTGTAACGTCCATGACTTTCATAATTACACCTATGTTGCTTATCAACTATTTTTAGTTGACACTTGATTTTACACATGTTTTAGGAGAAGTTTGATGACTTCAAGACTTGTTATCACTTAGGATGCTTGAGCCCTATTGCCTTAGCTTCATCTCTAAAACAAATCTATTGTATTGTTTTTGCTTATTGAATAAATTTGTTCATTTGTTTGGTTGTTTGAAACAATGTAATTTGATTAATTATTATATTCAAACTTTGTTTAGTTTCATCTGCTATTGAACAATCTTGTTGTGTGTTACTCCGACATTTCCGTCATCGGTTGAGGTGTTACACCCATTACGTGATTTCGTTATAGTATGTTATGTGAAACTCCACTAAGTGATTACGTAATTACGTAACAATAGTTGGCTATGTATTATTACGTGATATTTGAATACCCATTATGTGATTTCGTAATTACGTGATTTTTTAATACACATTACGTGATTTTTGAATACCCATTACGTGATTTCATTACTGTATTTATGCGAAACCCCACTGAGTGATTACGTATTTACGTAACCATAACTATAATTAAAAAACATGTGATACGAAATATTTCAGATCTAATCACATATTAAGTATAAATGTAATACAAAACGTTAGTCAATCAACCTATAATAACTACATTATGCCGTATATTGAAGATTTAACCATGTAATAAAGCGTAAACAATTAACTTCTTATTATTGAATGTGTAATTCATGTAATTGATTTATATTGAATGTGTAATCACGTAATGATTTATGTTGAATTTGTAATCATATAATTATTTATATTGAATGGATAATTATGTATCCTGTAATTTAAATAAAAAAAATTATAGCAACAGTCTGTTAGATTTAAAGTGAAAGAAGTGCTCGTTAACGCGACGTAATTTAAAAAAATATATATATCAACGTATGAAAAAGTTATAGTCATTTGAAAATAAAAACATGAGTAATTCACTTTAGAAAAAGACCATATTACCTTTCCTGCAAATAATTATTGTCACTCCAGGAATCTTGTGTACACTTTGCACAAAATTTTGTTCTTGTAACGATCTATTCACATATTATAAAATCCAATTTATATTTTAAATCATAAAATACTATACAATGTCACCATAATAAAATTTTGCATCTGAACAATTAAATCAAAATTCGATCCGCTAATAAAAACTAAATCAAGTCGGACCAATCTAGCACAATCCCGGTTAAGACAACGTAGTCTGCGCAAATCTTGGCTAGGACTGTCGTTTAGGCGATGTGACATTGATCACTCAAAAAGAAAATCACCGTTAAAAAAAAAAAAAAAAAGAAAAAAAAAGAAAAAAAAAACAACTAAATCAAGAAGTGTAATTTATTTCTTTTTGTCATTTTTAAAGTCTGGTCTTATTAAAAAATCAAACATAAGGTCCCGAACAGTACCTATTACCTAACCATGCTTCTTTAGTAAACGGTAACCATGTGGTTCACTGGGCTGCACCACACACCTCTCTCTCTCTCCACCCACACCCTCCCTATGGTCCAGTTGAGTTCACTTTTCACATAACACATAATGACACCATCTTACACGCTGGAAATTGAGTGGATCTGAAAGTCCATATCCAATACACTTTTATATTTTCCACCAAACTCTTATTATTATTAATTCCTCTACAAACCCCAACACAAAAAGTCCAATTCAATTATCGGGTTCAAGCCCAATCTTCTCTCTCCTCTTTCTCTCTCTCTTCCTGGATCTCGATTTCTCTCCTTCGAATTACATCTGTTGCAGGTATTTCTTTCTCTCGATCGCTTATTTCCATTCTGATCTTCGCGATTATTAGTTTGTAGTGCTTTAAATTTTCATTTTTGATCTCATCTGGTTGTAGTTGCATGTTTCTGTTGGATTTCAAAGTTTCAAAACACAAAAATACACAAAGATAAACTCACGAATAGGAAACTTATTTTACTGCTTCAAACCCACACTTTTATTCATTGCAACACCAAACATATATACACACATTTAGCTACATACAAATGAGTAAAACTAACCATGACTGAACACCAATATTTGACCAAATAAAACATAAAAACCATGTGACATAAATAACTTTTCTGCTGATTCGTTTGACCCGTATCCGATTACGAAGCTCCATTTCCGGTACCCTAAAACCCATATTAAAACCCGTCAAGATTAACCTACACTCACCCCCTTAATCTTGACAAGTTTCTTCATTCTTTCTTGCTCGTCATGCTAAACGAACCGCACGGATCGGGTTTCTTGCTTAAACTTGCTTCATGCCTTAATCAGTTCATGAAGATCCGACTTGACTCCAGTATTGCTCTTGTGTTGCTTTCTTCTTTATCGCAACTAAGTTTTTTTTTTTTAATTCACCTGCTACTCGTTGCTTCCTTCCATCCTTCAAATTAAATATAGACACAAACCAACTTGCTTGGTTGCTTCCCCACCTTTTTACTCCATCCTAACAACCCCTTTTTTAAATGATATTCGATTTGTAAATTCATTTCAAATTTGGATTTGCATTAAAAGTCTCAAGACTTATCCAAGACCAATTAATTTCCAAATTTATCTCAACTTGCACCGACCCATTATAATGTATCATGAACGAATTTAAAATTCATGAAACATTTCAATAATCTCATGCAATACCAATCTTTCACAAAACCTCCTGTTGACAAAAACACAATTACCTCCTTGGCTATTTTCGAACATGTCTCACAAAGATGCAGTTCGCCTTCTTTTTCTTAAACGGCTTCACAAGAACCTCACACAGGTCTCGGTAGTCTTCACACAATTTTCTTCCCTCGATCACAAAGATCTGACTTTGCTGGATCACACAGTTCCTCCTCCTTGATCGAATCACACAGCACCACTTAGGTTTTCGATCGGCTACACAGGTTGCTCACACACTACTGCTCCTTCTTGATCTTCTTTAAGCCACATAGGTAGTCTCTACCTGAATTGCTGAACCACACAGGTTCTTGTCTCCAATGCCACTCACATAGAGTTTTTTTTTCGACCACACAACTTCGGTTCTTTCTCTAAACCGCACCACCGGGTTTTCTTCTCTTGATCACAAAGATCTCCTTTCTCACGGCTGCCACACACAGAGCAGGTATGTTTTTGATCACACAGATCGTCTTCTTCCTCCTCTTCTATCGGCTCACTAAGAACCGATCGATTCACGTAGAACTTTCTTCATACGGCTTACACAGAACCCTTCTACGATCACTTAGGTCGTCTTTTTCGATGCATCCGCCCGGCTCACTCAGAACCGTATTCAGTTCACTAAGAACCTCTCCTTTTCAAGTCTCGATTTCTTCTCCACATCGCTCACTTAGAACCATGTTCAGTTCACACGGAACCTCCGCTACTGTCTCAAAACTCAACACTCTTCAGTGAATTGATTCTCTCTTCTCATTCTTGCAGTTTAGAGGGCTGCTCCCTTCTTCTCCGAAAATCGACTCTCAAACCTGCCCTCTTTCTAAACCTCACTAAACCCACGGTATGAGCCTGGTGCTCTGATACCAATTGTTGGATTTCAAAGTTTCAAAACACAAAAATACACAAAGATAAACTCACGAATAGGAAACTTATTTTACTGCTTCAAACCCACACTTTTATTCATTGCAACACCAAACATATATACACACATTTAGCTACATACAAATGAGTAAAACTAACCATGACTGAACACCAATATTTGACCAAATAAAACATAAAAACCATGTGACATAAATAACTTTTCTGCTGATTCGTTTGACCCGTATCCGATTACGAAGCTCCATTTCCGGTACCCTAAAACCCATATTAAAACCCGTCAAGATTAACCTACAGTTTCTCAACTTGTTGCTTTTGTTGTTGAATTTGTTGTTTAAATTTTAATAGGTAGAAGATGATTAACTATTACTTTTGAAGATGTGTTTGTCTGGGCTTTTGTTGTTGAATTTGTTTAAAATTTATGTCTGTTTATTCATCGATAATACTAATGTTAATATTAACAATCAGTGTTGTTTTAAAGATGTGTTTGTCTGGGCTTGAATATTGAGTTCTTGTTTTGTTTTTTGAAGCCCAAATATTGATTTTGAAATAAAAATATTGTAGATCTAGTTTTTGGAGGTAGGTGTTTAGCCCATGGATTGGAGACTTCAATATTTTACTTTTGAGTTCGATCTATAAAAAATAATAAAAATTATTGTGTTTTTTTTTATTTTATTAATTTGTGTATAATTATGATGATGGTAACATGGACTGCAAAAGTTGGTCCAAATATTCAAGCGGCATTTTTAAATATACCATATTTTTTTACAGAATTTTTTATTATATTTATGAGATATAATTTTAAAATGTAAGTAGAACCCAAACGGTAAAATAGTCGTATCATAAGTTGTATTTTGAGAAACACATAAACATAAAATTATAAGTGGTTCGATGAAACTATTATTTTTATTACATGATTTAAGAAGTATAAATGAAACTGAGCCAAAGATCTATACACTAATATATAATTATATAGTACTTAAATTAATATAATTAAATTGTGAGTAGCCACTTTTGCGAGTTCAAAAATGAAACTTTTTGTATCTGGATCCCTGAGGTTTCATTTTTGTGGCCATTTTCATTCAATTGACACACTGGGTTAGAATTTTCTGTTATCTTCCCCACTTTTTGTCGTTTTTTTCGTTTAAATGAAGGGTATAATCGTCATTTAATGCCATATTATATTTAATTAAATGATGAAAACAATAAAAAAAAGGGAAGATGTAACAAAAAATTGTAACCCAGTTTGCCAATTGGATGAAAATGACAACAAAAATGAAAACTTAGAAACCCAGATACAAAAGGTTTATTTTTGGACTGAACTAGCAAAAGTGGCCTAAATACCATCTTGCATTTTACTCTTAAATTGTTGATGACGTTTGGCATTTCTTTTCACCAAACTATATTTATTTTAACAAAATTGACCGTTTATAGTAATTATTTCGGGAATAAATATAGTTTACGCATCATAACATCTTACTTCCAATTTGTTGTAACCCAAAAATCGTATGACAGAACCGAAAATGACTACTGTTTTCACAGGTTAATCTTTTACTTCTTGCATATTGCTACACTAAAATTATAATTATAAATATACATTTAAAACAAAAATTTCTACAAAAAAGTTGCGTTTGACCTAAAACAAATTTGTCTTTTGACTTTAAGTTTTGACATCAAAATACTCAATCAATTTAACTTATAACATGAAATACATTTTTTTAATATTTCATAAAGATAAATGTGGTCAACTTGCAAACCCATAAAGTTGACACGAACGTTACCCGTTTAGCTAAACATGTTCGCATATTTAGCCAGAAACTGACCCGAACTTGCTTAGCTAAAAATCCACACTTGCGAATATTATGTTAGGTTCATAGTGTCGGAAATTTTCACATTGTATTTTGTGTTAACCAGGTCTGTTGTTCTTCATTCAAGATGGACATGATTCCTACTGAGAATAATGCACTGGTTGACATGGAAATGCCCCTTGACCCGGTGTATATTGCAGTCGAAACAGACAATGTCGAGACACCGCCCAGCAAACGTCGAAAAAAGAAGTCAATGGTGTGGGAATACTTCACCATCGAAACCGTTAGTCCAGGCTGCAGACGAGCCTGCTGCAAGCAATGCAAGCAGTCGTTTGCATACAGCACGGGTTCCAAAGTCGCCGGCACCAGCCACCTGAAACGCCACATTGCCAAAGGCGGTTGCCCGGTTGCGCTTCGAAATCAACAGGACCCGTCAACACCGTTCATCACACCTTCAAAGTTATCCTACGAGGCTGCTGGTCACACCAATGGTCAAAGTCAAACCACTGATCCACCTAAGCGGCGTTATCGAACCGCTAGTGTTCCTTATGCCGCATTTGACTCTGAACGGTGTCGCCAGGAGATAGCCCGGATGATCATACTGCATGACTACCCACTCCACATTGTCGAGCATCCCGGGTTTGTCGGTTTTGTGCGAAACCTTCAGCCGAATTTCAATACGGTTAATTTCAGTACGGTTCAAGGAGACTGCGTAGCAACTTATCTTAAGGAAAAGCAGAGTGTTCAGAATCTGATTGACGAGATGCCGGGTCAGATTTGCCTCACACTTGACCTCTGGAATTCATGCCAGACAACGGGTTACGTTTTCGTAACGGGTCAGTTTGTCGATAGCGAGTGGAAAATGCATCGAAAGCTACTAAACGTTGTGATGGAGCCGTTTCCCGAGTCCGATTCGGCTTTCAGCCATGCGGTATCTTCCTGCTTATCGGATTGGAACATGGAGGGACGGTTGTTTTCGATCACGATCAACCAAAAGTTGAGTGAAATCGGGATTAGTAGTCTTAGAAGTTTGCTTTCGGAGAAAAACCCGAATATCCTCGGTGGTCGGTTGTTGGTGGATCGATGTCTTGCTCGTTCGTTAAGCGATGTGACGCACGAGGCGTTTAACGTCTGTCGAGAAACGGTCAACAAAGTCAGAGACTGCGCGAAGTATGTCAAAACGTCGGAGGAGCTAGAAGAGAAGTTTCTTGAACTCAAGCAACAACTCCAAGTACCGAGCACGAAAACGCTAGCGCTCGATGATCAAACCCGTTGGAATACCACTTACGAGATGTTATTAGCGGCTTCCGAGTTGAAAGAAGTATTTTTGTCTCTAGATACATCCGATCCCGATTACCCGAAATCACCCACGGGTGAAGAATGGAAGCAGGTCGAGAATCTGTGCGCGTGTTTGAAGCTGCTTTTCGACACCGCAAATCTACTAACATCACCTACTCTATCGACAACAAACACGTTTTTCCATGAAGTGTGGAAGATCCAGCTGGAGTTGAACCGTTCAGCCACAAGCGAAGATGTCGGCATCAGCACCATTGCCAAGCCGATGAAAGCGAGTTTCGATACCTACTGGCAAAACTGTTGTTTGATCTTAGCAATATCCGTGGTTATGGACCCACGGTTTAAAATGAAGCTGGTGGAGTTCAGTTTCACAAAGATTTACGGGGACGAGGCTGTGAGTTATATTAAGCTGGTGGATGAAGGGATACACCAGATGTTTCTCGAGTACGTTGGCGGATTAGACGGAAACGTTAAACAAGAGGATGTAGCGGGACTCGGGCTTACTGATTTCGACATGTATATCATGGAAAAAACAAGTCAACAGTCGAAGTCGGAACTGGATCAGTACTTGGAGGAGTCTCTTTTACCGCGGGTTCATGAGTTTGATGTTATGGGTTGGTGGAAACTGAATAAGGTTAAGTACCCGACGCTCTCGAAGCTGGCTCGTGATATTTTGACTGTTCCTGTGTCGGCGGTGGCTCCTGAGTTGGTTTTCGAGTCGGGGATCAAGGAGATGGACCGTTATCGGTGTTCTTTGAGACCGGAAACCGTTGAGGCGATTGTGTGTGCAAAGGACTGGCTTGTGGGTGGGGGTGGGGGTGATTCTGTTGACATGATGAAGGGTTTGGTGAAGATGGAATTTCCCATATGATGTGTGTATGGTTATGGTTGTAGTTTGTACACTTGAGTTTGTTGGTTGTATTTATTTTTATTATTGGTGGTGTTTTGATGAGTGTTTGGGCAATTGGGCCTGCTTCTGTTTAACCCAGTAACCCACTCAACAACATATGCCATTTAGGGTTCTTTTTTTTTTTTTTTTTTTCTGAGTATGAAATAATTGAGAAATTGTAGAACAATTAAGTTATCTTCAAGAAATTTGAGAAATGGTCTTAATGATGTTAAACTGTTTTACCAAGTGTATCCATGTAGATGAGTTGAATTCGAGTTTTTCTAACCTGAGGTCGACTTGTTTCAAGCTCTACGTGTCAAGCTTGAGCTCGGTTTATAAGTAATTTGAGAAAGCCTACATATTCTTGAAAAAGCTTTTTGGTTTTGCGAACCTACATTGTTTCGAAAATAACAAAAAACAATTATGTATTATTTGTGGCTCAAAAGCTTGCGATGACCCCTGTTATTTGGTGGTAAGCGTCGGTTGGTTCCATGTAATACACTAGTTCGGATTAATCGACCAGTTATAAAAAAAATCCCAAGTTAGCTCAAATTTAAAGCGACCCTTGCATAAAATTATATAATGAATTTGAGATTTTATATACAGTTTTTACATTCAGCCATTTAATTTAAATAAAATTATAACTAAAAGAGTAAAATGCCAAAATCGTACCTAAAGTTTGGACACTTTTGCCTGTTACATCCAAAATAATCACTTTTTTTTTTATAAATGGGCCCCTAACGTTTCATTTTTATAAAAATCACTAACTCAGTTAAAATGTATTGTAACTCAGGGATATTTTGGCAATTCCGTTAACTCGGGGATGATTCTGGCAATTTATCAAGTTAAAATGTTTATCGCTAATTCGTTAACAAAATTGTCCCTCAGTTAACCATACATTTTAACTGGGTTTGTGATTTGGATGGAAATAACAACGAAAATAAAACATTAGGAATTCAATTAAAAAAAAAAGAAAAGAAAAAAAAAATCTTATTTTGGATGTAACAGGTAAAAGTGTCCAAACCTAAGGAAAATTTTGGCATTTTACTCTAAACTAAAACCTTTCAATTTGATTTAAATTTAAAACAACTCCAGAGTTATCTCACAAATAGAGTAGACAAGTGATGTGTTTTATTGTTGGTTAACTAAATTTATTTATATCTTATTTTGATCGATTTGCAGGCGTTTTCTCTTAAGTAAATATTAATTGTTATGACCGGATTTACTTGTACTCAACTTCTTTTGAACGAATCCAACTTTTGTAGAGTCACCTAAAAGTTTAGATTCGTCACTGGTAATGGTTCAAAGGGTCGTGAACTTGTTTTAATCGGACCCATACATTTTGAAACAAAACAAAGACACTACCAAAACGTCAATATATAAACCAAAACATTGTTTCTCTTCGGTTAGACATGAAGGAGCACTCAAGGGAACTATCGTAGCCCTGACCAATCCCATATTATCATGTCAATTCTACACCCAATGTACCCTATAACCACAAAACAATGACGGTGTCTACCCACAAGTATACTGAAGCATGGACCTCACTCTTTTACTCCACCCATCAATCACACAACCTTAAACACCCCATCCTTCATACTTTTACACTACCCTAGCGCTAGTAAGTACACATGTGACCGGAACCCGCATGGCGTACCCTAGGGGGTGACAACTGTGTTACTATACGGGTACCTTATCTATATACTCCTACCCGTGAAGTGCCCCAACCACCCTTATCCTATCCTACTTCTAATAAATAATTTTAGATAAAGTCAAGTAACAACGTCCCATCCTCTCTCAAAAATTTCTATATTTTTCCTACAATAAATTCAATTGTAAATTCCTAGGTATTTAAAATTTGAATCTATCATTAATTTTTATAACCATAAATATCTTTAGTTTACCAAATAATCAAACCCCCATAAATAATATTTTAAAATTATACCCATGGCATTATAGCCTAGTGGTATTTTGGTGGTGGGATAAGACTTATGACCATTAGGTCATGGCTTCGATTCTCACAAAGGGGGTTTTTCCCAGATTTATTGGGTTTCCTCCTGAATTGGTGTATAGGCATTATTGCTTAGTGGAGATGGATATGATCGGGTGGTTCTACTGGTGGCACGATGATACTTCAGTGGTCCGTCAGTAATTCAAATTTGCCGTTCAAAAAAAAAAAGAGTAAATTACTTTTTGAGACCCTGTGTTTTAGTGGTTTTAACCACTTGAGTCCAAAATCAAAAAGTTTAACGCCCTGAGTCCCTAGCCATTTATTTTATAACGTTTTGAGTTCAATTTTGTTCATTTTATAACGATTTGAGTCCAAATAAGGTTAAAATTTGGACTCAAATGGTTAAAGAAAATGGTTATAGGGACCCAGGTCGTTAAACTTTTTGATTTTGGACTCAACTAGTTAAAACCACTAAAACACAGGGACTCAAAAAGTAATTTACCCAAAAAAAATATTTTAAAATTATACATATTATACATATTAATTTAAATTTGTGATGAATAGTGTTTTGATTTTTTTTAAATATTCTTTTTGAGTTTTTTTAATAAAAGACTATTTATCATTTAGTTTATTTTTTAAATACCTTGCTCATGTTAGTTTTTCTAATCTAACTATGTAACTATACTTTTTAAACATTGTGGTACAGTATTTCATGAAAATTGATATTGTGCCGCTATCATACTCAAATAGAACTGGAATAGACGATGTGTATTTACTTTTTTTTTAATTCAAAACAACATATTTTTTTGTATTGTATATTATACGAGTGCCGATAACAATATTAAAAATGTATTTTTTTTATTGTAAACTATACGAGTCTCGATATGTGACGCATCTAATCGATTTCGACCAAATAACAATGGTATCGATATCGGCAATATTAGAAACCAGTATTCGTTTTTAAGGTTTTTGATTGATATAAAAGATATGTCGATATCCTTTTGAGCATATCGCGACTTTATTTCTTTAGTTTTCTCTTTCAGTTATTATAGCGAGTGTCGATATTGAAACATGAATAGTAACTTTATTTTTATAATAATATATAGTTTTTTTAATTTTTTTATTTAATATATTATATAGATATTAGTTTTTTTAATCTAACTATGTAACTATACCTTTTAAACATTGTGTTACAGTTTTTCATGAAAATGGATATCGTGCCGCTATCATGCCCAACTAGAACCAGAGCCGACGATGTGTATTTACTCTTTTTTTTTTGTATTCAAAACAAAATATTTTTTTTTGTATTGTATGTTATACGAGTGCCGATAACAATATTAAAAATGTACTTTTTATTGTAAACTATACGAGTCTCGATATGTGATGCATCTAATCGATTTCGAGCAAATAACATTGGTACCGATATCGGCAATATTAGAAACCAGTATTCATTTTTAAGGTTTTTGATTGATATAAAAGATGTGTCGATATCCTTTTGAGCATATGGCGACTTTATTTCTTTAGTTTTCTCTTTCAGTTACTATAGTGAGTGTCGGTATTGAAACGAACCCAACCGAACTGATAATAACTGAGTTACCGTCGCATAGCGCCGGGGAAAACCTACTAGTTTTAATAAATTGGAATTATAGACTAGAGGATCAAATAGAAAGTATAATATAGGGTAGGAAGGGTTTGAATGAATGAGATTGTGACATGTGACAAAATTAAAAAATAAAGAGGGAAGAGTATTTAGTCAATCTTATCTCAACTTCTTTTTTATCTTTTACTCCATCTTCAAAACCTATCATCTTTAAAACTCATCATCTTCAACCTTTTCTTCACTTTCTATTTCTATAATCACTCCCTCATAGTGCGATTTTTGTCATCAATCAATGATTAAAACACTCAATGAACGTGTGCTTTCAACTTTTTTGAAGAAATACAGTTTAATTTATATAATTTCTCATTTTTTCACTCCGGATTATGAAGCGAAACACTTGATCTTTCGATTCGATCGTTGATCAGTGTTTCTAGCATTCAAATTTCGTCAATCGTTGAAGAAATCGACTTCGATCCGTGTAAGAAATCTAAATAATTTCGTTAATCATTGCGTTTTACGATCTGGGTTTCGAATTATGTTTTAGAAAAACTCATTTTTTTTTGTGTTTTTAGTCTGTGTTTTAAAAAGAACTTTTTTTTTTGTTTTTAGTCCATTGCATTTTAGAAAATTTTTTTCTGTTTTTAGTCAATTGCGTTTTAGAAAGAACATTTTGTTTTTTATTTTTAGTCTATTGCGTTTTAGAAAGAATATTTTTTTTGTGTTTTTAGTCCATTGCATTTTAGAAAAAAAAACACAATTTTTTTGTAGTTTTTGTCCATTGCATTTTAGAGAGAACACTTTCTTTTGTGTTTTTTTTGTCAATTGCGTTTTAGAAATAACACTTTCTTTTGTGTTTTTAGTCCATTGCGTCTTAGAAAAAACACATTTTTTTTTGTTTTTTGTCCTTTGCGTTTTACACATCTGGGTTATCGAATGTTTTTTTTTTCCAAAAGTATAGCAATAGCATACTCGTTTTAAAAAGAAAAAAAACGCTTGTTTTTATGGTTCAATTTTTATAAAAAGAAAATAATGTGGTAAGAAAGAGTTATTAACGTTTTAAAAATAGAGGGGAATTATAGAAGAGAGAAATTATTCACTTGAATGGAATAGAATACCCTTAAACTAACCAACACACCTCCTTTTTGTGTTAAATTCCACCCATTTAATCTTAGCCCTTGATTACTCAATAGATGGTCAAGATTACTTCCTAACTTTTCTACCCAAATAAATTTACTAGTATATCCTGACTCCTAAATATATACAAACGATATACATATATATAGAAACGAGATCACGAGAAAACGGTTGGAAGTGTGAAAACGGTGACAATAGATCCTGGCCGAACACATGGCGTGCGATATAATCAAGGGAGGGGCTTCTTTGTCTTTTTATTTTTATTTTTCCAATGCATCTCACACATTGTTCTCATTTTTGGCATGTAGGATTTTTTGGCGTGTAGTTAAAAACAAAAACTTCTTGGCGTTTTATTGTTTTTTAGATCTGTCACCATGAATTAATCGTTTTTGTCTTACAAAGTAAATATCTTGGCATTTATGGCGTTCCCAAATTCATTATAATCGATTAATAATTCAAACATTGCAATTTTTTGGCGTTTTCTTGTTTTTTTGTAGATCTGTCGTGATGAATTAATCATTTTTGTCTTATAAAAGTAAACATCTTGGCGTCCATGACATTCCCAAATTCATTATGTACCATTAATAATTCAAACATTACAATTTTTTTTGGCATTTTCTTTGTTTTTTTTGTAGATCTATCCAGTTGAATTAATCCCTTTTGTCTTATAAAAGTAAATAAATTGGCATTCATAGCGTTCCCAAATTCATTAATAATTCAAAACATTACAACTAAGACGAAATCAAACTAAACTAATATTCTTCTGTGGATGGTATTACATCAGAGATGTACCCATCGCTTTGCTCATCACTTTCTTCAGACCCATTTCTTTACATAACAAAGCACCGAAAATGACATAAAAAAAGAAAAGAAAAAAAAATAAAACTCCTCGTCAGAAGAAATTTCGTCTTAGAAGTATCCATTGCTCCCCTCGTCTTCTTCTTCGGATTCTTCTTCCAGTTTCTCATCCAAGTCATCACTTTCACTTTCATCGGTCTCTTGTTCTTGAAGATTTTGAACCCTCCATGTGAACATGTCATGCAACAATGCCAATTTTACTGTCATGTCTGTGTTCAAACATGTTGCGTTGTATAACTCCTCTAGGACCTAAGGCTCTGCTTGGTCGTGATGTTTTTAAGTGTGTAGTCTTCCTGCTCCCCGTTGTCACATACAACAATCACCATATCAGTGTCTTCATCGAAGCGCCATGATCGGATGACTGGGTCCACATTTGCATTTGCATTGTTCGATCCAAATTTTCTGGTTAATCTTCTTATAACCGTCTATTTTTTCTCACAGAGGTTATCAAGAGGAACGCCAAGTGCTAGGATCCCCCTTTGTACTTCTTCTTCCAAGTTTATTATGGCTTTGATTGTTTTCACAAACACTCTTCTTCTGTTGTCAAAAAAGGATTACGAATATGTTGATTCTAAGGTTGAATCTCCATGAAACGATGTTTGCCATTATTCTTCTTTCAGGGGCTTTTTTTTTTTTTTTTTTTTTTTTTTTTGAAATTTGGCGTTTTGGTTAAAGATGGCGTTTTTTTCATATGATCATTGGAAGTGATGATGGAAGTGATGGTAACGTCGTTTATATAACGATATTTTTGGCGCGTAGTTTAGGAGGGAATTTTTTATAATAAATATTAGTAATAAAGTGTCAGTTACTGTTTGTTCACATCTATATGTTAAATCTGCAACGTGTTTCATCGTTAAGCTTGGCATTTTTGTATGAATGGCGTTTTAGATAAATATGGCGTTTCATCTGGAAGAGACTGATGTGTATGGCTTGTAGGTTAAGGCGGGAATTTTGAATGGCGTTTTGCTCATTAGTTTGGCATTTTGTATTAGAGCAGTAAAAAGACCCTTTTACCCATAATGAAACGCGTCCAAGTAATAAAGGTGATGTTATTTACGAAAACGCCACCGCGCCATTCTAATCCATAGATTGTTTTGATCATGGCGTTCTCACTGTTTTCACACTTTTAGGCGTTTTCCATATATAAATCCTGCGCCTATACACACACACACACACACACACATATATAGCGCTGGGTTCATTTCAGAACTCTGAATATTACAAAACTTTCAGAACCGCTAATAAACAATTATTTTATTTATATTTTTTATATTAAACACTATTTAAGGATATATTATATGTATTTTTATGATTACATATATGAAAAAACCAAATAATTTATGTGTAATAACTAATTTACATATGTGTAAAGGAACAAGTTTACATATGTGTAAATGAACCAATTTACATATATGTAATTATAAATGAACTAGTTTATAAAATTTACGTATAGTGGTTTGGGGTGATGTTGGTTCATTATCGGGTCCTACCTTTCGGCTTCTTTAATTGATAACATTTGTGACAACACGTATTTCGAACCTATCTTTGTGTTTAATGTAACGTATGTGGACGTGATGTGATTATATGAACTTGGTTGATTAATTTAATGTTATGTTATATGTTTATGTGTAACAAATGTATGTAACCCGAATTGCACAACTCTAACTCGATCGCACAAGCCCATTCGGGCCATACTCTTTGCACTCGAACCACAAGGGCGGGCCATGATGGGTTCGGCCCACTCCTTTGTGTCGCATAACCCATGAGGAGGATGTATACTCCTCATTAGTTGCAAAACACAACACACACACGAAACCCTATTCTCTCATTCTCTCCTCTCGAAGCCGACGGCAACACATCCCCATCTCTCGAAGATCTTCCCTTGATCGAATCAATCTTTGATCTACCTTCTAACCGGTTAGTGTTTCACTGTTATTGTTTTGATTAGATGATATTATGGGTGCCATGATTTTATGTGATAACTAGAATTGTTTGTGTGAATGATGATGTTCTAGTGAATCGGATTGTATGATGGTGATCTAAAACCGAATAGATGTTAAACGACTATCATGTCCTGTTTTTGGATTGTTTGCATGATGATTAGGATTGAATGTATGTAATCGGTTGTATGTTTATGTAATCAGACCAAATTATATGAATTGATAAGTTATTGTTTATGCTTCGAATATAATTAGGGTTTATATGAATTAGGTGATAAAACCCTTGTTTGATCGATAATTTGCATAATCTAAAACTGTTAGTTGTTGACTAATTGTGTGCAAATATGGAAACCATGTAACTGATTAGCATAACTTTCGTATATTAAAACAAATCGCACAAGTTTCCCTTCGGTCGCATAAGATCAGATCACATAGAATCTGATCTGATCACACAAGACTGGTTGCACAAGGGAATCGCACAAGTGGGTATAATCACATAAAGCACAGAGTACTGCTTTGTTATGCATGATCGCACAAGACTTGTGGATCGCACAAGACTTGTGGATCGCACAAGACAGTGCCGATCGCACAAGGCTTGGGCCACACACAAACTACTTGAACTGTTACAATGTTGGGCCTCACAGCCAATCTCAATCGCACAAGGACTGGTCAGTCGCACAAGACCATCCGGACCGCACAAGACTCATGTTTATTCTGTTTGGGCCGCATGCATATGGATTTCTTATGTTAGCTGGGCCGGGTATGTTTTGGATCGCATAACCTGTTATGACTCGCACAAGATGTGCTGGACGCACAACAGGTTGGGCCAGGTATCTTTGGGTTCCATTACTGAATCGCACAAGGTTGTTGGGCCTTTAGACTTGTGCGAGCCCAACCATTGGGTTTGGATATATTATGTGTTTGACTGTTAACGTGTTACCTGTGTATGCCATGATCGCTATGTGCTAGCAACCTGTTAGTTTATATGCAAACTTACGTGCACTACTTGAACCTAGACCTAACTCGTATGGTAACCATGTTAGGACGTGGTTGACCCCCTTATAGCTCAAGTAACCTTTTCGTGTATCTGCCAAGCAAACCAAGGTGAGTTCACACTCTTACCAAGGCATGGGATTCCCGGTGGGTTGGGAATGGGATTGAATGATACTCGTACTTTCATCGCTACTGGAATACGTACCACTGTCCTCGTTCGGGGAAGGACACCTATAGATACAACTAGACTAGTAACACATGGGAAACCCCCACTAATCTTCGCAAACATGTCTGGGAGGCCGCGATACGAATACTAATCTTCGCAAACATGTCTGGGAGGCCGCGATACGAATACAGATACAACTAGTCTAGTAACACATGGGAAACCCCCACTAATCTTCGCAAACATGTCTGGGAGGCCGCGATATGAATACTAATCTTCGCAAACATGTCTGGGAGGCCGCGATACGAATACAGATACAACTAGTCTAGTAGCACATGGGAAGCCCCCACTAATCTTCGCAAACATGTCTGGGAGACCGCGATACGAACTAATACGATACATGGTTTACAAAACGAACATATGGTTTACGAAACGAATACTATAACTAAACAACCAACTGTGAACTCGCTCAACTTTGTTGTTGACTCGTTGTTACATGCCTTGCAGGTCGTTAGGTACTCATGGAGCTTGCACAGGGAGGCGCGGTCGTTGTGGGACATGGCAGAATGTGCCATGCTAAAAACATTACTTTATTTCGTACGTAACACTTACATTGGGTTTTACAATTATGTTTCCGCTAAACACATAACTACGTTTTTGATTTGAACACCTTTCATATTGTGTGGTGAATTTTACTTATTACTTGTTATGTTCAATATGATTGGTGGCTTGATCCTGGTCAGTCACGCCTCCAGGCGGTGATACTCCGCGTGTGGATTTTGGGGGTGTGACAGATTGGTATCAGAGCCATTGGTTATAGAGAACTTGGTTTTAATAAAAGGAAAAAGTTTTTGTTAAAACCGGACTATAACCTGTACAGTGCTCAACGATCCACAACGACGCTTCGCTCCACGTGCAAGACTCAACACTATAGGTGATACTATTCATGTCTACATTGCCTACTTGCTAGATTACATAGAACTTTGCTCACAGTATGCTTAGATAAACGTAACGACTATTGTTTGAGAACACTTGTGTGCTTACTCTCTTCTGTCAGCGCACTTACGCGAACCTTTCTCACCCATGTTCCCTTTGATATGAAGATCATGAGTGGACGCGTTAACATGACTTAAGGCCAGTTGACGGCTCTGATTAATGAACAAGTTGCTGCGGCACTTGCAGCCGCACAAGCAGGAGGTCAGCATGCTCAGCCACCTGTATGCACATTCAAGACTTTCATGGACTGTCGTCCTAGCACATTCAGTGGCACTGAAGGGGCCGTTGGACTCCTCCATTGGTTTCAGAAGCTCGAATCCGTCTTTGAGATGTGTGAATGCCCTGAGGCTTGCAGGGTGAAGTATGCCACTGGTACTCTCGAAGGCATTGCGCTGACTTGGTGGAATGCGCAAGTGCAAATGTTGGGGCTGGTAGCTGCCAACGCCACCCCATGGAATGACTTTAAGGAACTGATCAAGCGGGAATACTGTACTCGTGATGACATCCACAAGTTGGAAGTGGAGTTCTTTAACCTGAAGATGACAGGGTCGGAGATAGAGGCGTATACGAAAAGGTCAAACGAGTTGGCCGTCTTGTGTCCAACCATGGTGGACCCTCCTATCAAGCGCATTGAGCTGTACCTCAAAGGCTTAGTACCAGAGATTCAAAGCCACGTGACCTCTGCTAACCTTACTACCATCTAGGATGTTACTCGTCTTGCTCATCGTCTCACAGATCAGGCAGTGGAACAGAACAGAATGCCTAAGCGCATCGGTGCTACTACCACTACTACTTCTGCTACTCCCAGCGACAACAAACGAAAATGGGATGGAACCTCTAGCAAGGGTTCGACTTCGGTTCAGTCCTAGGCACAGCAGCGAAAGATCGATGACTACCAGAGTCCCGGTCAGCAATCTTCTGGTAGCCAAGGGCAGGGTGGATATCGAGGAAATCACCCAAAGTGCAATAGATGTAACAGACACCACAGTGGTCAGTGCAACAAGGGTCGTTGTCAGAGGTGTCTCAAGATGGGTCACGAAGCTAAGGATTGCAGGAGCTCACGACCTGCGAATCAGAACTAGCAACAACGACCACCAGCTCCATAGAACCAGCAGCAGCAACAGCAGCGAGGCAACAGGGGATGCTTTCAGTGTGGTGCTGAAGGCCACTTCAAGCGGGACTGCCCCCAGTTAAATCAAAATCAGAACAACAACAACAATAATCAGGGCAATGGGAACAACAATGGTGGAAACAATGATAACGACGCTAGGGGTCGCGTGTTCGTGCTGGGTCAGGGTGAAGCAAGGAATGATCCTAATGTGGTGATGGGTAAGTTCCTTCTCGACGACTTTTGTGTTACTGTTTTATTTGATTCGGGTGCCGATACCAGTTATGTGTCTCTAAAAGTTAGTCAAATGCTTAAACGTGCACCAACTCCTTTAAACACCAAATATGTCGTAGAGTTAGCCAATGGTAAAAGTCTAGAGGGCACACACATAGTTCAGGGTTGTAATCTTGTCCTCGCTGGTCAGACTTTCTCTATAGATCTCATTCCTATAGTTCTGGGTAGTTTCGACATCGTCATTGGGATGGATTGGTTATCCCAACAGCAAGCAGAGATCCTATGCAAAGAGAAGATTGTTCGTATTCCCCGTTTTGGTGAGGAACCTCTCGAAATTCAAGGCGACAAGAGTGGTGCTGTGGTGGGCATCATCTCCTTTCTTAAGGCCCAGAAGTGTTTGCGAAAGGGCCACACCGCTATTTTAGCACTCGTTACTGACGCATCAACGAAAGAGGAGAGACTGGAGGATATTCCAGTGGTACGCGATTTCCCTGAGGTATTCCCTGAGGAATTACCTGGACTTCCGCCCCATTGTCAGGTCGAGTTTCAAATCGAGCTAGCTCCTGGAGCAGCGCCCATAGCTCTTGCACCGTATCGCTTAGCTCCATCGGAATTGGAAGAACTATCTACGCAACTGCAAGAACTTTTGGATAAAGGTTTTATTCGTCCTAGCTCTTCGCCCTGGGGAGCTCCAGTGTTATTTGTGAAGAAGAAAGACAGTACCTTCAGGATGTGCATTGACTATCGTGAACTCAACAAGGTGACCGTGAAGAATCGCTATCCTTTTCCATGCATCGATGACTTATTCGACCAGTTGCAAGGATCGAGCTACTACTCAAAGATTGATCTGAGGTCAGGTTACCATTAACTGAGAGTCCGGGATGAGGACGTCTCCAAAACAGCATTCAGAACTCGCTACGGCCACTACGAGTTTCTGGTCATGCCATTCGGGCTGACAAACGCGCCTGCAGTTTTCATGGATCTTATGAACAGAGTGTGCAAGCCTTATTTGGACAAGTTTGTCATTGTTTTCATCGACGACATCCTGATCTACTCTAAGAGTCAGGAGGAACACAAGCAGCATTTACGACTTATTTTGGAACTACTTCGAGCAGAACAGTAATACGCCAAGTTTTCAAAATGCGACTTTTGGCTTCGTGAAGTTCACTTTTTAGGCCACGTGGTATACAAGGATGGGATTCATGTGGATCCATCCAAGGTAGACTCGATCAAGAACTGTAACACCTCATAAAATCACGTCCAATGATGTATTGACACGTGTAATAAACCCTAATGAAGTCAAACAGTGAAATTTAGGGACTAATTTTTTTCGGAAAATTTAAAACTTTGATTATAAAAGGACTGAACGTGTTAGCATACCTAAAATAAGTTTCTAAATAACCTCTTACAATGTTTATATTCACAAATGTGCCACTAGATGAATAAGTGTAGCCGTTTGCGTGATTAATTGAAAGTTTGCGCGATGAAGGGTTAAAAGCGTCAACATGTTAATCCTTATCTCTGAGTGACCTTTTAACAAACCGGGAGCTTCATGATGTTTAATTATACTCTCGGGAATGCCAAGTAATGGCCATATAAGGTTTTGATGCCTATAAGCAAAGTTACGCGCAACTTTGCAAATTAGAGGGGCTAAAAGTGTCAATATGTTTAATTATACCTCTGAATGACCTTTTAGCGAACCCGAAGCATCGTGATGTTTAATAATACTTACAAGAATGCCCAATATGGATTAGATGAGGCTTCAATGCTATTAAATGATGAGATGCGCAAGTTTGCGCAATAGAGGGACCTAAAGCGTCAACTTTTGAATCTACGCAATTCGGGGACCATTTAAGCGAACGAGAGCGTAGTAATATTTAAGTATATGCTTAGGAATGATTATTATGGGCCATGGAAGGCTTAGATATCATTAAACGGCATTTCGCGCTACTTTGCGCAATTAAGGGACTAATTACGTCAAACTGCAAAAGGAGGTCGAATCGTTTGATAACGGACCTTCCGGAATATGTCCATGAGTTAAACATACCCCATTTATTATTTATATAGCTTAGATATAGGCTTAGAGGTGTTTGGTGCGCAAAAATAAACTTTTATGTCATGCAGGTACTAAAAGTGTCAAAAAGTGCACAAGTTTGCACTTTGGCGCATATCTCGCATTCTGAATATCCCCGGACACCCAAAAATTTATGTAAGCACTAAAATATTTTATTTTAGTGTGTGGCATGATAAAATTCCACTCGTCGCGTAATTTGGACCGTTTTTCACGTCCGTCCGTGTTCCGTCGTAATTAGCCGAACAACGTGACCGTACGACCAAATGAACCGACATCCGGCATATTTTTGAGCATGTTTCATATTCCCTATGCTTAGGCATCATTTTATAGCCTTAAAAATGGTTTAACGAGACTCAAACGCATTAGAAAGGGGCTAGAAGCATGCAGGGACCAAAACTGCCATTTTAGAAACTTGATTTCCAGCTGTTACCAGCTGTTACAGCTGTTTTAATCAATTGCAAATGGTTTTCTTCAGTCCTTGGGCAGCCCATAGATTGTTAAAACAAGGGGTAAAGGTGTACGGTCCAGATTTGATCACATTTATCAAGGAACGATCCTAACGGTCCTCTAAATTCTATAAATACCCATTGAATGTTTGGCTCTCATTTGCACCTCTCCTTCAATCTGATAAACTCTCTGAATTCTGAGGATCTTGAACTCTTTTGAGAACCTCCCTCAGTCCTTTGGACCCTTTGTAAGTCCCCTTTCGCGCTTAGTTTAATTATTTAGCGTTTATAGCCGAAAAGTCAAGCGTTTTCGATAAACGCTTTGACTTTCAAATGGCTGAGCCATTGTTCGCAACGAACATGGCTACGTGACCGTAGTTAGGTGGGTGTTAAACCCTCAAAAGGGAACCTCCTAATTACCACGTTTACTTAGTTTAATTGTCGGGTCAAATTAAAGTCAAACGGGTTAGTTTTAAATGAAACTCATAACTATTAATATAAAAGTCATAAAATCAGTTTTGCCACTTTAATAACTTGGTAAACATTAGTTGAACATGTTTAAACATGGTTCAACCCGACTATTCTAAGTATAGGCCTGGTTCGGAACCGAAAGTCGCAAAAGTTGACTTTTGCTTTGACTTTCAGTTCTGACTCGATTTAGCTTAGTTTAGATATGCCTTAGGATTCCATTAGGACCGTATTATAAGTTAGTATAACTCTCTAAAGTTATACAACTTGGTTCAATAGAAATCCTAGTTCATGCTTGTTTCCGTTAAAAGCCTAAACGTTGACCGTTATGCCCTTTTGACCTTAAAACGACGTTTTTGAAAATGTGAAAGGATAGAAACCTTCACTACTGAATTATAAACTTGTCCCTAAAATTTGACATCAGTTTGAGGTCTAGATTAGAAGTTATGCTCAATAGCGTAATTAGAAAGCCTTTTATTAATTAAACGGCGTAATTAGCATATATCCTATCTAAACCCAATTTTTGATACCAAACTTCTTACCTACTGATATAAAATAATATTTTGGGATTTTTAAAGGTTTTTATTTATTTTTAGGCTGAGCATAACATAGGGTTATAGGCTTGATTCGGTAATTGCCGGTTTTGCCCTTTTGGGCTATAAAATGAGTTTTACAAATCCTTTTGACCCCAAACCTTTTTCTACTGATATAAATGATAAATAAAATATTTTGAGCCTTCTGGAATAATAAAAATATCAGCTCTTCTTAGAAAACCCGAAAATGGCTCTAAATCGCCTTTTTAAGCATTTTAAGTGCATAAGTATGTACTAGAACCTTTTTAAGCATAAAGGGTTGATACCTACTGATGTGTTCAGTAAGTTTTTATATTTTTAATAGGTAGGCAAATATTTTAAACTCAGAATTCCAGAAGTGACCTTTTAGGCACATGTGAAATTACCAAAATGCCCCTACGGTGCATAATAAGGTTAAAGGTAATAAAATTCACCTAGGTTTGATACCCTACTGTTATAACTTAGTAAATTAAGTATATTTACTGAATTAATCAGAACTGTACTTAAGGTTATGATTTATATCCTTGTACACCCTTTAAAATGACCAAAATGCCCTCATAAGGCATAGTTTGGGTTTAAAACTATTTGGGGCATAACAGAAGGTATCCTGCTGATATCACAACATATTTAGGGCATACTAACTTAGGAAACCTGTTCATGATTCATTGGTTACTCGTTACGCACTTTTCGCGTTCGGATCGGCGTATGTAACTAGTTTGCATATATTAGCCGAAACGGGTCAAACCATATCGTTTTTATCTCAAATTCCAGAATGTGTTTAAGTTATCCATATTAAACAAGCATGCAAGCTTGTCGGGTCAAAAGCACATTCTAAATCGGTCTTCGCTTTGTCATGCGTTTGACCCGTATTCTTCTGATTAAAACTAACCGGTCTGAGCTTAGGCTTAATTAAAGACCCGTTAGAAATCTAATAGGTTATTAAAAACCTTTGTTCCAGATTTAGGAGCCCAGTAAAAGCTATCTGTACTTGCTTGGTGGTATACGGCTGGGATAAATTGTATAAATTTGCTCAGGTAAATACGTTTAACTTATTTTCCCTATACGGGCTTGGGGTACGGTATATAAAATACCGCTTGGTCGGGGAATTGACCTTAACCAGTTGATGGCTAAGTGTTGTCAAATTAACCTGTTTAAAAATGCTGTTTTGTTTGTTTAACGCCTTTGGGGGTTTAATGACCATGTCCCGGATATCCTTGGCATCATTCAAAGAATGGCCACGACCTTAGCACACGGGTGTAGGCGTACACCCGTAGTGCATTTCATTAAAGTATAATCGTCGGTCAAGAGAAGTCTTGTGGCGGAATTATATTAAGTGGTGTGTCTATTAATCTTTAACCCGGCACGACCCGGGCCACTAAACGCATAACGAACATGTAATTCTTTTACAAGATTATTAAGCAAATAATTATCCCAAGTTATAAAAAGTTTTATGCCACGGGCATTTAAATCAATTTTAAACATTTTCAAAATGAGTCAGTTAAATTGTATTTACCAGTGTAAACTGACGTATTTACCAAAAAGGCTAAGTGCAGGTACTACGCGTAATAGGTTGGTCACTCCTTAAGCATCCATAGAAGTCTCGCAAGCTTAGGATGCATGAAGTCTGTTGAAATGAAGTTTCCTTTTTGTTTGGATCTGCCTGTGGATCTATTTCGACTAATTTGTGATACTTGAATATTACAATATTTTAAGTTGAAATAAATCTTTCTTTGCTTCCGCTGTGCATTTATATTTTTGTATGTTTGACTATGACGATATCAACTACGTCACGGAATCCCCCACCGGGCCCACTGGTGACACGTGGAAAATAGGGGTGTGACAGGTTGGTATCAGAGCCAACACTGAGTGAATTAAACACTAGCCTTTTGTGTTTAATCTCAGTTACACAATTGCACATTTCTTGATTCTTGAGTCTAGACAAGAACTTAGGACTAATTCAAATTCATTTTGTTTTGTCCCTGATTGGTTCCTTTGATTATTTTTCTGATTAGCCCCTGCATGGGCAAGTCATTTCAGTAGAAGTCTCGTTTAGGGCAACCAAGTATATTGTTTAAATTTAAGGGAACGGTTAGACTTAAAATAACATTCCCATTATAAGATCTACCATTATAGTAAAATGGCAAAATCTAAAAAGGACAAGACCTAGCTCAGGTGTCGTTTTAAGACAGGGCCAAGATGGTAGTTCCTCAATTAGATTCAGATCCTGTCTATATTAAAAGAGAATCTTAGGGGTAAAACCTAGCCACGTGTCATTTTAGACATGGCTAAGATGGTAGAACCTGTCTATATTAAAAGAGAATCTTAGGGGTAAAACCTAGCCACGCGTCATTGTAGACATGGCCAAGATGGTAGAACCTGTCTAAAAGATTCCAAAATTTTGTTAACATCTGTAGGCATGTTAACATAATTGGGTAAATTGTGATGCAGTATAAATCACACAGGCCATCTTTGAAAATTGGGATTTATTTAAAATTCCCTGTAAGTAGATAGCCATCCTTTAAGGATGAAGTGTCTACTGGTAATAAATAACGTCCTCTGGGATTAAGAGACAGTAGAAGTCTGCAACTCACTGTCAAGAAAGGGTAATGAACTGTGATTCAGACCCAAATACCTCGATTCTGTGAAAATCCTGGTTATAAATTAAAACCGTCTTTGTGACTAGGCTTTTGTGCCAATATTAAAACTGTAATATAGGATTGTAATAAAGGTCCTGAATATATAAATGATTAACAAATTAACCAGAAATGGCCATTTAAAACCATGGTTTATAAATTATAATACTGTAAAACTTTCTAAAATAAACCTTGTCCATTATTTCCTTATGTGGCAATTAAAGCTACATGGCAAGGTCAGATAAGGTAAACAACCGTCCGGTGAAAAAAAAAACCATGGGTTATAAATTTTAGAAAATTCATAAGCCTATTCTAAGGATTCAAATCCTTGTAAACACCTGTAAACATGTTAACATTCCTGGCAGATGTGATTCAGTCACATAATTCATCTTTATACTGGATTCTCCCGAAATCCTTCTTATTTGGTGAATAAAGCATCCATTAAGGATGTAATGCTTACGGGCCATATTCATTGTCATATAAGACAAAAGACAGTGGTAGCATACGACTCCCTGTCAAGAAAAGGCAATGAACAACGTTCAAAGCCTAATTACCTGATTCTGCAAGATCATGGTTTATAATTTAAAGTTGCCCTTGTGACTTGGCCTTTTGTGCCATAGTTATATTTTAAAATAAATTTAGGATAATTATAATGGAAATCCTGAATAAAATAAATATCATTCCTTTTCTGCCAGTGAATATATTAAAAAGAATCTTAAAAGGTATAACCTAGCTTGAATGTCAGTAAAGACCTAGCTATGATGGTAAAACCTGTATTAAAAAGATTCGATTCCTTGATAAACATGTTAGCACTCTTGACAACAGTGATGCGGTAAAATCACATTTGTCATCCTTGTATTGGGAATTTCCAAACCCCTTATTTAGCCTAGATGATCAGAATGAATCATGGTTAATAATCGTCGAACATGATGTATATGTCAAAACATCCTTTTAAGATGTATGCCTACGGGCAAAGATGCATTCATGGTAGAGATAGTTATTCATAACTTCCTGTCGAAAGGTAATGGGTTATGAAATTTTCCGATCCAAAGGAATCTTTGATTATGTTTTAGATTGTCCTTATGACAAGGCTTTGTGCCATCTAAAGAATCCTTTGAAACAAGCCTTTGTGCTGTATAAAGTGTCTGTACGACATTGACAGTTGTGACTTATATCCCCTGTCTAATAAGAAGGATTAGATTCTGTGTAAACGCCAAAGATGGTTTATTTTAAAACCTAGGCAAAACATAATCAAATAAATCTTATACTATCTAATGGCCTATAAGGTTTAATTTCACCATGGCTATTTAATCATAAAATTCGACGATTGGCCATATAATTAAGTAAATTATTATTACCTGGTTTTTAGCCTTCAAAGCTTCATCATGGCGGATTTATATGAAGCCCACAGTCATTCAGTTGATCAGAGTAACACAGTAAGACTGATCTTAACGAGCACTGAGATACAAGCTATGTTGGATATAGCCGTAAACAAAGCAGTGGACCGAGTATTTAAGGATCATAAGAGACAGTGCAAGAATATCCCAATTAACGTTACAAAAAGGGGTAAGACTGGTCCAAATTATAACTAGTCCAAGCCAATTGAGGCAAAACCCAAATGTAAAACCTGCGGGAAAACAGCACTTCGGAAAATGTATCCAAAAGCAGATCACGAGATGTGGCATCTGTATGAAGACAGATCACAAGACTCATGAATGCAAGGACTTGAAGGACGCCACATGCTATGGTTGTGGTGAGAAGAGGCACATAAAGACCCACTGCCCAAAGAAGGCGACTAAAGAGAAGGGCATTTAGAAGTCACAAGCTAAGCCTTGTAAAATCTGTGATAAGGAAAGGCACAAATCTTTGGAGTGCCAAGATAGAAAGGACGTAACCTGCTATGGTTGTAAGGAAATAGGGCACATCAAAAAACTAATTTCCCAATTAAACCAACAAGTCTGGGGAGGCTAAGGAGACCAAAGCTGGAGACTCTCAAATGAATGTTCAAGAGGCCGTTCAGGATGACAATGTCACGACAGGTACCTTTCTGATAAATGGCGTTCATGCTAGAGTATTACTTGATTCAGGTTCAGATAAGTCTTTCATAGACAATGGATTTGATAAATCATTAAATCTGCCTGCTTAAAACTCTAAGCGTTAAGAATAAAGTAGAATTGACCGATAGAACCTTAGAGACTGCTTCAGCAATATTAAATGGATGTTTTATATCCGCTAGGAATCATTCTTATCCGTTGTCCTTGTTTCCGTTAATAAAAGAGGAACTGGATATAGTGGTAAGAATGAATTGATCGTCTTAAAGATCAAGCCCATATTGTGGGAGATAAGAAGCAAGAAGCTATCATGACTCCTTATGATAAGCCTTTGACAATTCAAGGAAACATATGGTATGGATTGCCTATGTATCTGCTGAATTTGGTGTTTAATACCAAAGCTTCGAGTATGGAAACTCAGAGAAGACAAACAGCAGCCGCGATACTAGAAATGCGACAAATGTTAATGGTGCATCAAATATGAACCTCAATGTTGAGGGAGTTAATCGCCAAAACTGTGAGTAACACAGCTGTTAGAAACGCTATAAGAAAATCCATGAGAAGGTTCAAGAAGCTGAATGCTGTTTGCTCTAAAACACATGTCGCTGCCCATGATAAGAGCTTCATTCATACTTCAAATGCGAAAAATAAACCCAACAAAATCATATATAGCAAGGAGCCATTCCCTTTTAGGATATACTTAAAAGCACTTCGTCTCTTGGAAGTTAAGAGACTTCAATAGTAAAAAGGGGCCATCGATTACAGGAAATTGTTAGATAAAGTAGAAACCATTAGGCGTATCAGCGGCTATGCTGGAAAGAACACAGTAAGGTATGCATCACCATCATTCGATGGCAATACCCTTAAGTAGTAAGGACATTACTGAAGCCCACAAGGAAGATTCCCTTATACAGTGTGGGATGGTCCAGATTTTAAGGACCTTATTAGAAAAAAAAACCTATTACCCGTTTCATGAAATGGAAAAAGATGGGAGTAGATGTGACAACTCAGAGTTTCAAGGTTCTTTACGTGTGTGTGTTACCTCTATTAACGTTCGGTCAGATGTTGCAATTATGTGTTTATGTGTTCGTTATGTGAAACTCTTGTGTTATGTGTGTATGTCTACAAGGAAACCGTGATACGATTAATTGTGTAAATTAGTAAATTTAGGAACTAACTAAATTGGACCGCGGAATTACTCGACACTTGTGGGCCGCAAATTTACTTGAAAGCCAAACCCGAACATGTGCACACCTTTAAGTTTATAAATCATGTATGATATAGTTAAGGCCCAAACGAAGTCTGGGCGTCAGGCCCATAACCGTTAAAGTCAACCGAATCCAAATCCACTTGGTGATTGCATTTATGTATTAGGAAATATACGTAATAACTTAATGGAAAAATTTTGCAAACCCTAGTGGTTCCCTCATCTCTTGGAGATCATCGGCAGCCCCTCCCCTACGACTGAAATCACCTTCTTGGCCCTAGCATCTTCTTTATACATCTCTATACGGGTTAGTATGATCACCACGGTTTATTCATGCAATACTTTCTGTCGAGTTACATGTGTTTATATGTGAACTGTTGGTGCTACCAACCATATGAGAAACAACTTTATTTTTAGAGAATGATATAGGTAACATGATGGTTATGATTAGTTGTCGTCTGTTAGGTAATTGATGATGAATATATGATTTTAGTTCTAGTTGATTGTTCTTGATCAGGTGTAAATTGTTGTGATTCGTAATGCCGATCTCGGACTTAGTATGGTTCGGAATCGTCATAGATTATAATGAGCGATGTGATGATGCATGTTAATGAATCGATAATTTAGAATTTATGTTAGGACTGATTAAGTATAATGGAACGTTACGTGATGAACCCGGTTTCGTGACTCGATCTTAATGTCGATAGTTTGGGGTTGCTCATACATAAATTATTAGTGGGTTGGATTCATGATTGTTAATAAATGATGATAATAATGATAGTTTAGGGAAACAGTTTGATAATTTGGAATGTTATGATCAAATGAGTGTGGTAAATCTTTGTGATAATCGGCTGATGAGGAGAGTTCATAGTGGCTTGAATAAATGATGTTATGTAATGAGGTTAACCTGGGGATGGCATGATGAAGGGTGTTATGAATCTAAGCTAGTGTGCTAATAATGATGAACTGATAGTAGGGTTCATGAGAATTTCCTAGTTTCTGTAACAGTTGATCGTGTGATATGAAGGGATGGTTACTAAAAATTATGAAAGGGGGGCTGACTTGGTCAACCTCAAATTTGAATTGCACATGTATACTCTGATCGCACATCCCTAGGTTGTAAATAGGCTGCATATGGGACAGTGGGCCGCACAGTCTTCTGGACTCATTATGTATTTGGGCTACACGGTAGTTGGGCCACACACACACACTCCACTATTGGGTTGTAGGCTCTGATTTTGGGATGGGTAGTACTAGTCGGGTGAAATGGTTAAAACACGGGCTGCACTGGTTAATTGGAATTAAAAATTGTGCAAACAAATGTGTAGGTGAGTGTGGTCCAACCGCATATGTGTTGGGCTGGACTCGGGCCGAGCGGCCCAACTTTTGTCAATGCTTGTCGGGCCGGGCATGTTGGATGAGATTTATTTTCCTTCGGGCCCATAGTTGTTCGGACCATAGGTTTATCGAGCCGAACTTGATTAATGAATCCTTATACTTTGTGCTTAACTGAATAAGTAGGTGTACGGGTTGACAAATGTCACTACTTGTATGTTGTGTGCACTAATTGATGAATAAATGTGGAGTGACACGTACCGAGCTTGTATGCATACTGACTGTTATATGTGCAATTATCATAGGACTTGATTGATTGTTGGTTAAACGAGTAATAAAGTCTACCGAGCACTCTAAGGTGAGTTCACTGCACTTTTCTAAGCATGCGTCCCGGTGGTTTGGGACATCTGGTAAACGTTTCGGAATGGAATACTGGGTAAACTGTTTATTTGGGATGTTGGTTATTGAACACAGTGTAAATCATGTAAGACCCCGTACATTTACCGTGTTGCTGAAGAAGCAACGAGGTATTTAGTTGATAGCGCTATTAGGTTTGGCACCCTCACACCGGGCCGAAAGGACGGGCGTGAACTAATTACCTGGACTTCATGACCAATGCCTTGTTAGAGGCATTGGGGTTGGGCATTCACATCGTGTACATATAAGACCCCTTACATCTATTCAAGGTTGTTTGATACCTTGACATCATGACCAATGCCTAAATGGAGGCATTGGGGTTGGGCATTCACATCTAGTCGCCACATACGGTAATCGAGTAATAACAACATCAAAACAAATCGTTGAACTGTTTTATACACATATCTGGTAACAAAACATGTTAACAAAACTTTGAACTCACCAGCGTCGTCTGACACACTTGTCTGCATGCTTGCAGGTCTGTAGGCTTATATCATTTGGAACTTGCTGTCTGGGAGGCTGGAGTGGTCATGGGTCGAGATACAAGGAATCGCAATACAAGCTTAATGGTTTATATACACATGTTTTACGAAACACTTAACAAATGAATTATGCTTCCGCTGTATACAATGAATGACATGTAACGCCTGTAACACTTTATGTTAATGAATGAAAGTTTTATTTAAATACATTTATGAGTTCAATGTGATTGGTGGCTTGGATCCTGGTATGTCACATGCCTCGCGAGGGTTTCCGCATGTGGTATTTTGGGGGTGTGACAGTTTGGTATCAGAGCCACTGGTTATAGTGAACTTGGTTTCAAAACATTTTGTAAAACCAGACTATAACCGAACAAGTTCTGAATACGACCATGACACTCAGCTCCAGACTGCAAGGTTCGTCTCTCGTATACTCACTGTATTGCATAACTAGTGAACACTTACCTATGATCATGCATGTGATTGCACGTTTAGCACAACAGTATGAATTCATGTATTACTTGCATGTGTTTTGTGACTGATAGGGTGGTATTTCCCTAAACATTAATGACCCACGTTTCGTGATGCTCTTTGTTTGCTACTTGAGTTTGAGGAACCATTTGACATGAGTTAGGAGGAACTGAGATAAGCATGCAAATCGCAATATTATTGTGGGTGCACACATAATAATAAAGTGGGGTGCATGCGAGTCCCGGTGAGGTTTAACAAGTGAAAAAGGGGTTCCGTTTCGTTATTTGATCGATTTGAAACACAACAGTCTATAAGAGTCGTGGTAGTGATCGTCTCTTACTTGAACGTGATCTTTTCACTTCTTCCTGAACCCTTGCGAATCTCGATGCTATCGAGTATTACCTGAATACCCATCTGAACGCCTAGCGAACTGTGTAATGTTAGGTGCTAGTACGAATGTCCCTGAGTTGGATGTCACAGCGTCGAATGATTGGTCGATACCTTTCTCACTTCCCTTCGTTTGTTGGAACTCAATGTATTGACGCCTTAGATCCCGAAAGGTGATCACTTCTGCAACACTTTAGCAACATACCGTGTAATACTCAATCAACTTGCAAGAACGATGGACAAAGGATGAGCGTAGTGCCTTACCAACCTCGGTATTAGAACTACCCTGATTGTCGGCAACGAACATCAGTAAACTGACGTCGATCGAATCCTAAGCGATTTATGAGAGTCAACTTTTACGCATCAATTGGGGCATAAGCAAAGACAATTGACTAATGGGTGGAATGCGTAACTGCCAGCACAGTGAGTAGCACCTTAGGATGTGACACGAAACGAGAAAAGATCGACCCTGTTGGTGAAAGATCGTAGGCCTCCGTTACAAGCAACGACATTAGAAGCAACAGTCACGGCGACATCAAGGCACTCGTAATCATAGTCTACAGTATGGAAATGAAGGAGCCTACAACATGGATTGGCTGTTGTTAAGATAAGACGACGACAACCAGGGGAACGACGGCAGTATCGGAAATTCTAGTAACGAAAAAAAAAATAACACTGGAAATGATGCTCATGGAAGAGCACTTAGGATTGGCGTGGGCGACGCCAGGATTACAGCAACATGGTGGCCAACACGTTCTTGGAAGCTGGTCATTTCATTCCTGTTATGTTCAACTCTGATACTTCAGGAAACCGAACTTGTTGTGGAATCGGCTGATGGCAAGTCAAATGGAGCCTCATATGTTCATTGGGATGCAAACTCGACCTTGTGGGACAAGTGTTCGACACCGACCTTCTTTCTGCATACCTTGATAGTTTCGATGCAGTAGTTAGTGTGTTTTGGTTATCCAGATATTGCGCAGATATACCCTACGAGAAGATAATTTCGCGTATCCCTCTCCCTAGCGGAGGATCGTTATCTGTTTTAAAGCGTCAGAGTGGTGCAAAGGTTAGCACCATTTCAGCTACGAAAGCCCAGAAGTGTCTACGGAGGGATTACCCCGCTATGTTAGCAACTGTTATTGACGTTAAAGTTGTTCGTGATTTCTTCCTATGTGCTACCAGAAGAACTATCAGGTTTACCTTCACATCGTCAGGTGGAATACTAGATCTGTATCATGCCAGAGGCATTCCTGAATACTCGTACATTTACCGTCTTGCACCAGGAGGGTTGCAAGAGCTGTCTAATCAACTACGGGGACCGTTGAACATGAGTTTTGTCGAACCTAGCTTTTCGCTTTGGGAAGCCCAGTTATATCCTTGAGGATAAGCCTTTTCGCAAGTGAACTGATTATCGAGAACTTAACAAGGTGACAGTTAAAGACCACTTGCTTTGACCATGTATTGCCAGTCTGTTGACTACTAGTGAGGGTCAGGCTCCCATTCGAGGATTTATTAACGAACAAATTATTGTAAGAAGGAAGTCTAAGGGGAGAATGTTCCTGAAACGGCATGTCAAACACAATGTGGCCATTTCGAGTTGTATTCCAAAACCTTTGGGCTGGTCATCACGCCAGCAGCTTTATGGATCACATGAATCGACCATGCTTATTGATAACGTGTTGAAACATTTACAGGAGAAAGGAACATTACAGACGTCATTTGTGTTTTATTTTAAAACTCCGGAGGGAGGAACCACTACGCGCGAAGTCTCGTTAAAGGTAACTTCTGGATTCGAGAGGTACGTTTTTTTTAGCCATGGCAGCAATGAAGTGGGATATAGGTGGATCTCGCTAAGATTCATTCTGATAGAAACCGAATTGGCGCTAAAGATTCTTCCAAGGATACAACAATATCTTGGTTTCGCTAGACGCTATCGTAGATTCACCGAGGGATTTTCGGAAATTGCGTCGCTTTAACCTCTTTAACACAGCAGGGTGCTGTGTTCGTGAAAGACAAAACAAGAGGACGAGTATTCAGCTTTCGAATCCTAACTCTGCAACGCGCTGAGCATCGTCTTTACCCGAGGATGCGGATGATTTAGTGGAATACCACGATCGTTCGAATCAGGGTCCTGGATGCACACCGATGCACCGCGAGAGAGTGATGACTTACGTAATAGAGTTATAAAGAGGAACTGCACGACACACAACCTGCGGTGGGAAACCGTGGTCTTTAGATTTACGTTGAATGCATTACTTAGACGATACAAGATGCATTACTTAGATCGATCACAAGAGCCTCTCGTGTACCTATGTTTCGAGGGATCTACAGCTAATGGCATCACTGGATGGAACACTGGGATGATTACGCCTGCGAATCTTTAAGGCATACGAGCCTAGCAGCTCACTATCGAATCTAACCTACCTAATTTGACTCGCTCAGTTCAAACTGGAGAACCGAAGGAAGAGAAGTTTCAAGTGAATCCATACGGGGCATGGAGAACCAACCTTTGGCAGGTCGGATGATATCCGCTACTCATGGAACGAATGTGGATCTCATTATACAACAACCTTAGGGAACTTGTGTTGTACAAAGCACACTGGCCTCGATATTTTAGTCGTCGGGGTTTCAATAAGAGATATCAGGGCTTATAAATCTTGTACTGTTGGTCGGGCATGAAAGCCCACCTGGCAATGTAGATGAATGATGTTTGACTTGTGGGAAAGTCAAGGTGGAGTATCAGCAACCAGAAGCGTCGAAATAGAAACAATAACACCTGGGTGATCGTTGGTTGTCTTACGTAACTGGCGCACTTTATTGCAATCAAGGACACTGACGAGTCTTCACAGCTGTGAATGTTCCTCTGTGAGAGGCGACTTTTAGGCACGAGGTGCAACTCCTGTTACCTTTGATTTTGAGCTATACCTGAATTATGACAGGCGATACACAACACCCTTGGCCCACGTCTAAACATGAGCATTTCTTATCACTATAGGACGAACGGTTTGAGTAAACGAACCCCCCCCGACACTCGAAGATATGCTACGAGCATGTTTGGGATTGACTTAGTATAAATTGGAAGGACGCATACATATGGCTGAGTTCTACCATTCTGGTATTCAGACAGCTCTGTTTGAGGCATTGCATGGAAAATAATGCCAATCTCCTCGTGGACTGAGTTGGATGACAACCTAATCACGGGTCAAGGTCTTGCACTCAAAACTCTTTGAAGGATTATTTAGATTGGAAATCGTGTGGCGACAACGCATGATCGCCAGAAAACCTGATAACTTAGAAAACACCGGGAGTTCGCTGCAGGCGAACGTGTCATATTGGAAGTCTCACCCTGGGAGGGTGCGATACGCCTCGAGAAGCGTGGCGATCTTAACTTACATCATGTTGGGCCATACAACATTCTGGGAAGAATCGACAACATGACCTACAAACTCGAATCTAAGGTAGTGTTTGTCCAATGAAACGCTTGCGGTACCCTTACTAGAGCTTAGGGTTAACGACAAATTGCAAATTTCGAGAAATCCATCGAAAACATGGACCAGGAAGTCAAAGTTCGTTAATATAGTCGATGTCCAATCGCGAGAGTTCGTTGGAACTCAAGACGTGGACTAGAGTTCTCGTGGCAACGCAGAGAGCAGATGAAACTCTAGCATCCTCAATTGTTCAAACGGTTGAATCAACTTCCAATGTTATCAGCGAATTTCGGGACGCAATTCCCTTTCAAGCTGGGGATGATGTGGTACCCGGGGAAAACCCACAGTCATCCTGATCTACTCATCACTCCATTTCCCTCTCTGATCGCTTATCAAATTTCGGGACGAAATTTCTTTAAAGTTGGGGATGATGTGACAACTCAGAGTTTTAAGGTTCTTTACGTGTGTGTGTTACCTCTATTAACGTTCGGTCAGATGTTGCAATTATGTGTTTATGTGTTCGTTATGTGAAAATCTTGTGTTATGTGTGTATGTCTACAAGGAAACCGTGATACGATTAATTGTGTAAATTAGTAAATTTAGGAACTAACTAAATTGGACCGCGGAATTACTCGACACTTGTGGGCCGCAAATTTACTTGAAAGCCAAACCCGAACATGTGCACACCTTTAAGTTTATAAATCATGTATGATATAGTTAAGGCCCAAACGAAGTCTGGGCGTCAGGCCCATAACCGTTAAAGTCAACCGAATCCAAATCCACTTGGTGATTGCATTTATGTATTAGGAAATATACGTAATAACTTAATGGAAAACTTTTGCAAACCCTAGTGGTTCCCTCATCTCTTGGAGATCATCGGCAGCCCCTCCCCTACGACTGAAATCACCTTCTTGGCCCTAGCATCTTCTTTATACATCTCTATACGGGTTAGTATGATCACCACGGTTTATTCATGCAATACTTTCTGTCGAGTTACATGTGTTTATATGTGAACTGTTGGTGCTACCAACCATATGAGAAACAACTTTATTTTTAGAGAATGATATAGGTAACATGATGGTTATGATTAGTTGTCGTCTGTTAGGTAATTGATGATGAATATATGATTTTATTTCTGGTTGATTGTTCTTGATCAGGTGTAAATTGTTGTGATTCGTAATGCCGATCTCGGACTTAGTATGGTTCGGAATCGTCATAGATTATAATGAGCGATGTGATGATGCATGTTAATGAATCGATAATTTAGAATTTATGTTAGGACTGATTAAGTATAATGGAATGTTACGTGATGAACCCGGTTTCGTGACTCGATCTTAATGTCGATAGTTTGGGGTTGCTCATACATAAATTATTAGTGGGTTGGATTCATGATTGTTAATAAATGATGATAATAATGATAGTTTAGGGAAACAGTTTGATAATTTGGAATGTTATGATCAAATGAGTGTGGTAAATCTTTGTGATAATCGGCTGATGAGGAGAGTTCATAGTGGCTTGAATAAATGATGTTATGTAATGAGGTTAACCTGGGGATGGCATGATGAAGGGTGTTATGAATCTAAGCTAGTGTGCTAATAATGATGAACTGATAGTAGGGTTCATGAGAATTTCCTAGTTTCTGTAACAGTTGATCGTGTGATATGAAGGGATGGTTACTAAAAATTATGAAAGGGGGGCTGACTTGGTCAACCTCAAATTTGAATTGCACATGTATACTCTGATCGCACATCCCTAGGTTGTAAATAGGCTGCATATGGGACAGTGAGCCGCACAGTCTTCTGGACTCATTATGTATTTGGGCTACACGGTAGTTGGGCCACACACACACACTCCACTATTGGGCTGTAGGCTCTGATTTTGGGATGGGTAGTACTAGTCGGGTGAAATGGTTAAAACACGGGCTGCACTGGTTAATTGGAATTAAAAATTGTGCAAACAAATGTGTAGGTGAGTGTGGTCCAACCGCATATGTGTTGGGCTGGACTCGGGCCGAGCGGCCCAACTTTTGTCAATGCTTGTCGGGCCGGGCATGTTGGATGAGATTTATTTTCCTTCGGGCCCATAGTTGTTCGGACCATAGGTTCATCGAGCCGAACTTGATTAATGAATCCTTATACTTTGTGCTTAACTGAATAAGTAGGTGTACGGGTTGACAAATGTCACTACTTGTATGTTGTGTGCACTAATTGATGAATAAATGTGGAGTGACACGTACCGAGCTTGTATGCATACTGACTGTTATATGTGCAATTATCATAGGACTTGATTGATTGTTGGTTAAACGAGTAATAAAGTCTACCGAGCACTCTAAGGTGAGTTCACTGCACTTTTCTAAGCATGCGTCCCGGTGGTTTGGGACATCTGGTAAACGTTTCGGAATGGAATACTGGGTAAACTGTTTATTTGGGATGTTGGTTATTGAACACAGTGTAAATCATGTAAGACCCCGTACATCTACCGTGTTGCTGAAGAAGCAACGAGGTATTTAGTTGATAGCGCTATTAGGTTTGGCACCCTCACACCGGGCCGAAAGGACGGGCGTGAACTAATTACCTGGACTTCATGACCAATGCCTAGTTAGAGGCATTGGGGTTGGGCATTCACATCGTGTACATATAAGACCCCTTACATCTATTCAAGGTTGTTTGATACCTTGACATCATGACCAATGCCTAAATGGAGGCATTGGGGTTGGGCATTCACATCTAGTCGCCACATATGGTAATCGAGTAATAACAACATCAAAACAAATCGTTGAACTGTTTTATACACATATCTGGTAACAAAACATGTTAACAAAACTTTGAACTCACCAGCGTCGTCTGACACACTTGTCTGCATGCTTGCAGGTCTGTAGGCTTATATCATTTGGAACTTGCTGTCTGGGAGGCTGGAGTGGTCATGGGTCAAGATACAAGGAATCGCAATACAAGCTTAATGGTTTATATACACATGTTTTACGAAACACTTAACAAATGAATTATGCTTCCGCTGTATACAATGAATGACATGTAACGCCTGTAACACTTTATGTTAATGAATGAAAGTTTTATTTAAATACATTTATGAGTTCAATGTGATTGGTGGCTTGGATCCTGGTATGTCACACGCCTCGCGAGGGTTTCCGCATGTGGTATTTTAGGGGTGTGACAGTAGAAATTTTTACTCTCACCATAAAAGTTCTAGATGGTCGACAGTATGTCGCAAATCTTAATCCTTTTGCTGAGATAGTGTTCTATTTAGATTACCCAAAATCTAAGCTTAATGTAATTAATTATCAGTGGCTAGCATCGGCAATAAGAGGGCACATTTAGTTTTCAAAACCGGCTCATCATAAATCCAGATCTACCTCAGCTACTCACGTTATACAGATTAAGAAATAACCAGTCAAAGCTGAGATTGTCCGGAAATTGTTAAAGATTCCGCAGCTAAGTTAAAAGGGATTAAGAATGGAGGCGTTTAACCCTCCTGATGTACGATTAGAGGCTGTTCACCTTAGTAATGACATTAGATAAATCACTTATTGTGATCCTTTTTCTAAGAATTACGTTTGGTTTCAGGTATTGCTAAGCCTCTCATAAGACCGTAAGCTTAGTAAACTTTTAGAAATTTGCCCATAAGAACCCCAGATACTAAGTGTAAGGTAAAACTTACAAGCGAAATTATAAGAACCATTACTCCTGTTCCTGTCAGAAACTTCTAATCGTAGAATTTTAGAAGTATCCTCTCTCTAGAGGAAGTGCGTTGCATATATAATTGATATCTCTTTAATCTCTATTGATTAAGAATACCAGATGGTATGACAAAAAGTGCCATATGAGGGTTGGTGTATCCTAGCAAGTTCTATAGATTTCTTCCATGCCTGATCAACATGGAGGTTTAATGCATGGAACCACAAAGATATTCCGATAATCATATGATACTAAAAGTCAACTAATGGTATTCAAAGAAGATGTCCACAATAGGATTGTCCAAGTAAATGTTCCCGATTAAGGAATTCGTGGACTTGTAACATAAATGTGTCATTTATTTGACACAAGCAATAATGGATAAACTGGAGCCTGAGATATGAAAAATCTCTATAACCTCCTTGTATCTTGATTATCTTCTCCTAGAATTTCCCTGTTCACCTCCTGAAAGGCAAGTCGAGTTAAAGTTTACATCCCATTTAGGGCAGTATTATTATAAAATCTTCAAGACGGCTAGTACCATCATTGGAAGAATCGAAACCTTGATTAAGTAAATTTTGAAATAGAAAATTCATATAGCCTAACTTAATACTCCGAGGATTCGGTATTGTTAATTAAGAAAGATGATTCGGTATTGTTAATTAAGCTGCCCAGGATCGTCGATTTGTTCGACTAGCGGCAATGATTAGCTATTCCTTAAGATTAGTTTTAAGCAGTGATTGGAATAACCAACTCACCTTAAGATAAACTTTTATATAATAATTGTTATATAAGTATCAAGGCTGCTCCTTGGGAGACCTTGTATAGATGAGATGTTAAACATCTATTGTTAGACAGAAAATTGGCAAGTCCAATTATTAGGATCTGAAAGTTGCCTTGGAAACAACGAATAAGATCGTGCACATCCGTAATCATCTATAAGTTGCCGGTATTCGGCAGAAAATCAAGGATTAATGAATGTAGCAACCCTCCTAAGTTTTTGATTAAGGGATAAAGTTCAACAAAGATATCACCATGGAAGGGTGTACCAATCTATTAATTATCAGACAAGTTAAGCTCTGAATATACAGAATCATTCGAGGAAATCGAATATATCAAGATCAAATAGCTTATGAGCTAAAACCCATTTAAGGAGCTTGGTGGAACTCACAATATGACCCACACTAAAGGTTTAAGGATATGATTCCCCAATAAGTCAAGAAGCATTATCACGTAATGATATGCAGATCTATGATATGATGAGAAACCTGTATCGATTAAGGATCGGCATGTTAAGAAGCCCCAAAAAGGATACACGTACCTATTATAAAGGTCAACTGGGGTGCGTGGAAAAGCCCCAGATATGCTATAGAAGTTATGTCCATTATAAAAAAAAGTACTTCCATCATTTAGCAAATATCGAGGTCGAGATTTCTTTTAAGGGGGTGAGGATGTAACACCTCGTAAAATCACGTCCAATGATGTATTGACACGTGTAATAAACCCTAATGAAGTCAAACAGTGAAATTTAGGGACTAATTTTTTTCGAAAAATTTAAAACTTTGATTATAAAAGGACTGAACGTGTTAGCATACCTAAAATAAGTTTCTAAATAACCTCTTACAATGTTTATATTCACAAATGTGCCACTTGATGAATAAGTGTAGCCGTTTGCGTGATTAAATGAAAGTTTGCGCGATGAAGGGTTAAAAGCGTCAACATGTTAATCCTTACCTCTGAGTGACCTTTTAACAAACCGGGAGCTTCATGATGTTTAATTATACTCTCGGGAATGCCAAGTAATGGCCATATAAGGTTTTGATGTCTATAAGCAAAGTTACGCGCAACTTTGCAAATTAGAGGGGCTAAAAGTGTCAATATGTTTAATTATACCTCTGAATGACCTTTTAGCGAACCCGAAGCATCGTGATGTTTAATAATACTTACAAGAATGCCCAATATGGATTAGATGAGGCTTCAATGCTATTAAATGATGAGATGCGCAAGTTTCCGCAATAGAGGGACCTAAAGCGTCAACTTTTGAATCTACGCCATTCGGGGACCATTTAAGCAAACGAGAGCGTAGTAATATTTAAGTATATGCTTAGGAATGATTATTATGGGCCATGGAAGGCTTAGATATCATTAAACGGCATTTCGCGCTACTTTGCGCAATTAAGGGACTAATTACGTCAAACTGCAAAAGGAGGTCGAATCGTTTGATAACGGACCTTCCGGAATATGTCCATGAGTTAAACATACCCCATTTATTATTTATATAGCTTAGATATAGGCTTAGAGGTGTTTGGTGCGCAAAAATAAACTTTTATGTCATGCAGGGACTAAAAGTGTCAAAAAGTGCACAAGTTTGCACTTTTGCGCATATCTCGCATTCTGTATATCCCCGGACACCCAAAAATTTATGTAAGCACTAAAATATTTTATTTTAGTGTGTGGCATGATAAAATTCCACTTGTCGCGTAATTTGGACCGTTTTTCGCGTCCGTCCGTGTTCCGTCGTAATTAGCGGAACAACGTGACCGTACGACCAAACGAACCGACATCCGGCATATTTTTGAGCATGTTTCATATTACCTATGCTTAGGCATCATTTTATAGCCTTAAAAATGGTTTAACGGGCCTCAAACGCATCAGAAAGGGGCTAGAAGCATGCAGGGACCAAAACTGCCATTTTAGAAACTTGATTTCCAGCTGTTACCAGTTGTTACCAGCTGTTACAGCTGTTTTAATCAATTGCAAATGGTTTTCTTCAGTCCTTGGGCAGCCCATAGATTTCTAAAATAAGGGGTAAAGGTGTACGGTCCAGATTTGATCACATTTATCAAGGAACGATCCTAACGGTCCTTTAAATCCTATAAATACCTATTGAATGTTTGGCTCTCATTTGCACCTCTCCTTCAATCTGATAAATTCTCTGAATTGTGAGGATCTTGAACTCTTTTGAGAACCTCCCTCAGTCCTTTGGACCCTTTGTAAGTCCCCTTTCGTGCTTAGTTTAATTATTTAGCGTTTATAGCCGAAAAGTCAAGCGTTTTCGATAAACGCTTTGACTTTCAAATGGCTGAGCCATTGTTCGCAACGGACATGGCTACGTGAGAACCTCCCTCAGTTTTGCCACTTTAATAACTTGGTAAATATTAGTTGAACATGTTTAAACATGGTTCAACCCAACAATTCTAAGTATATGCCCGGTTCGGAACCGAAAGTCGCAAAAGTTGACTTTTGCTTTGACTTTCAGTTCTGACCCGATTTAGCTTAGTTTAGATATGCCTTAGGATTCCATTAGGACCGTATTATAAGTTAGTATAACTCTCTAAAGTTATACAACTTGGTTCCATAGAAATCCTAGTTCATGCTTGTTTCCGTAAAAAGCCTAAACGTTGACCGTTATGCCCTTTTGACCTTAAAACGACGTTTTTGAAAATGTGAAAGGATAGAAACTTTCACTACTGAATTATAAACTTGTCCCTAAAATTTGACATCATTTTGAGGTCTAGATTAGAAGTTATGCTCAATAGCGTAATTAGAAAGCCTTTTATTAATTAAACGGCGTAATTAGCATATATCCTATCTAAACCCAATTTTTGATACCAAACTTCTTACCTACTGATATAAAATAATATTTTGGGATTTTTAAAGATTTTTATTTATTTTTAGGCTGAGCATAACATAGGGTTATAGGCTTGATTCGGTAATTGCCGGTTTTGCCCTTTTGGGCTATAAAATGAGTTTTACAAATCCTTTTGACCCCAAACCTTTTTCTACTGATCTAAAATGATAAATAAAATATTTTGAGCCTTCTGGAATAATAAAAATATCAGCTCTTCTTAGAAAACCCGAAAATGGCTCTAAATCGCCTTTTTAAGCATTTTAAGCGCATAAGTATGTACTAGAACCTTTTTAAGCATAAAGGGTTGATACCTACTGATGTGTTCAGTAAGTTTTTATATTTTTAATAGTAGGCAAATATTTTAACTCAGAATTCCAGAAGTGACCTTTTAGGCACATGTGAAATTACCAAAATGCCCCTACGGTGCATAATAAGGTTAAAGGTAATAAAATTCACCTAGGTTTGATACCCTACTGTTATAACTTAGTAAATTAAGTATATTTACAGAATTAATCAGACCTGTACTTCAGGTTATGATTTAAACCCTTGTACACCCTTTAAAATGACCAAAATGCCCTCATAAGGCATAGTTTGGGTTTAAAACTATTTGGGGCATAACGGAAGGTATCCTGCTGATATCACAACATATTTAGGGCATACTAACTTAGGAAACCTATTCATGATTCATTGGTTACTTGTTACGCACTTTTCGCGTTCGGATCGGCGTATGTAACTAGTTTGCATATATTAGCCGAAACGGGTCAAACCATATCGTTTTTATCTCAAATTCCAGAATGTGTTTAAGTTACCCATATTAAACAAGCATGCAAGCTTGTCGGGTCAAAACCACATTCTAAATCGGTCTTCGCTTTGTCATGCGTTTGAACCGTATTCTTCTGATTAAAACTAACCGATCTGAGCTTAGGCTTAATTAAAGACCCGTTAGAAATCTAATAGGTTATTAAAAACCTTCGTTCCAGATTTAGGAGCCCAGTAAAAGCTATCTGTACTTGCTTGGTGGTATACAGCTGGGAAAATTGTATAAATTTGCTCAGGTAAATACGTTTAACTTATTTTCCCTATACGGGCTTGGGGTACGGTATATAAAATACCACTTGGTCGGGGAATTGACCTTAACCAGTTGATGGCTAAGTGTTGTCAAATTAACCCGTTTAAAAATGCTGTTTTGTTTGTTTAACGCCTTTGGGGGTTTAATGACCATGTCCCGGATATCTTTGGCATCATTCAAAGAATGGCCACGACCTTAGCACACGGGTGTAGGCGTACACCCGTAGTCCATTTCATTAAAGTATAATCGTCGGTCGAGAGAAGTCTTGCGGCGGAATTATATTAAGTGGTGTGTCTATTAATCTTTAACCCGGCATGACCCGGGCCACTGAACGCATAACGAACATGTAATTCTTTTACAAGATTATTAAGCAAATAATTATCCCAAGTTATAAAAATTTTTATGCCACAGGCATTTAAATCAATTTTAAACATTTTCAAAATGAGTCAGTTAAATTGTATTTACCAGTGTAAACTGACGTATTTTCCAAAAAGGCTAAGTGCAGGTACTACGCGTAATAGGCTGGTCACTCCTTAAGCATCCATAGAAGTCTCGCAAGCTTATGATGCATGAAGTCTGTTGAAATGAAGTTTCCTTTTTGTTTGGATCTGCCTGTGGATCTATTTCGACTAATTTGTGATACTTGAATATTACAATATTTTAAGTTGAAATAAATCTTTCTTTGCTTCCGCTGTGCATTTATATTTTTGTATGTTTGACTATGACGATATCAACTACGTCACGGAATCCCCCACCGGGCCCACCGGTGACACGTGGAAAATAGGGGTGTGACAAGAACTTACCTGCACCACGTACACCAACGGAAATTCGCCAATTCTTGGGTTTGGCAGGTTACTACAGGAGGTTTATCAAGGATTTTTCCTAGATTGCGCAACCTCTCACCTTACTAACGCAGAAGGGCGTTACTTATCGATGGGGTAATACACAGGAAACAGCTTTTCAACACTTAAAGGATAGACTCTGTAGCGCACCTATTCTTTCCTTGCCAGAGGGCACAGACGATTTCGTGGTTTATTGTGATGCATCAATACAGGGTCTTGGTTGCGTATTGATGCAACGGGATAAAGTCATTGCTTACGCCTCGCGCCAACTTAAGATTCATGAACAGAATTACACTACACACGATTTAGAGCTGGGAGCTGTCGTTTTCGCGCTTAAGATATGGAGACATTACCTGTACGGTACCAAGTGCACCATCTACACCGATCACAGGAGTCTCGAGCATATCTTCAAGCAGAAGGAATTAAACATGCGTCAACGTCGATGGGTCAAGCTTTTAAATGATTACGAATGCGCAATTAAGTACCATCCGGGCAAAGCCAATGTGGTGGCCGACGCCCTCAGTCGAAAGGATACTACACCTAGGCGTGTACGAGCGTTGCAACTCACCATTCAATCTAGTCTTCCTGCACAGATACAAGATGCTCAGATAGAAGCATTGAAACCAGAAAATGTCAGGGCTGAAGCCTTACGCGGCTCAAGGCAACGATTAGAACAAAAGGAAGACGGCGCCTACTATGTGCCAGGACGTATTTGGGTCCCACATTATGGAAACCTACGCAAGCTAGTGATGGATAAAGCACATAAGTCTCGCTACTCAGTACATCCAGGTTCGGATAAGATGTACCACGATATCAGAACTACGTATTGGTGGCCTAGCATGAAAGCCCACATAGCAACTTACGTCAGCAAGTGCTTGACTTGTGCGAGAGTCAAGACAGAATACCAGAAACCATCAGGCCTACTCCAGCAACCAAAGATACCACAATGGAAATGGGAGGAAATTTCCATGGATTTTGTTACTGGCCTGCCTAGATCTCAACGTGGGAATGATACTATTTGGGTGATCGTGGATCGACTCACTAAGTCTGCACACTTCTTGTCTATCAAGGAAACAGACAAGTTCTCTACTTTAGTAGGCATTTACTTAAAAGAAGTGGTTTCGAGGCACGGGGTGCCCACCTCTATTATTTCGGATCGTGATGCACGTTTTACTTCTGAACTGTGGCAAGCGATGCACAAATCTTTTGGCTCACGATTGGACATGAGCACAACTTATCACCCTCAGACGGATGGGCAGTCTGAGCGTACTATTCAAACCCTAGAAGACATGCTTAGGGCATGTGTAATCGATTTCGGCAATGGCTGGGAAAAGCATCTCCTGTTAGTGGAGTTCTCGTACAACAACAGTTACCACACCAGCATTCAAGCCGCTCCGTTTGAGGCATTGTACGGGCGTAAATGCCGATCACCCCTTTGTTGGGCAGAGGTGGGTGATAGGCAGATCACGGGTCCAGAACTTGTAGTGGACGCAACGGAAAGAATTGCTCAGATACGGCAACGCATGGCGGCAGCTCGTGACCGTCAGAAAAGCTACGCTGATAAGCGTAGGAAACCATTCGAGTTCCAGGTTGGGGATCGAGTGCTACTCAAAGTCTCACCTTGGAAAGGTGTAGTTCGTTTTGGCAAACGAGGTAAACTTAACCCACGTTATGTTGGACCGTTCGAAATCCTCGAGAAGATAGGCAAGGTGGCCTCCAAACTGAACATACCAGCAGAACTCGGTGGAGTTCACAACATCTTTCACGTGTCAAATCTGAAGAAGTGTCTGTCAGATGAGACCCTCATAGTTCCTTTGAAGGAGCTCACTATCGACGATCAGTTGCGATTCGTCAAGGAACCAGTTGAAATCACAGACCGAGACGTTAAGGTCCTCAAGCACACTAGAATCCCTCTTGTACGAGTTCGTTGGAACTCCCCTCGTGGCACAGAGTTCACCTGGGAACGAGAAGATCAAACGAAACTCAAGTATCCCCAGTTGTTCGAAAACAATGCAACTACCACTGAGGCTGAAGCTACTACAGAATTTCGGGACGAAATTCCAAATCAACGGGGGGATGATGTGACACCCCAGGAAAACCAGTAAACTACACAACACAACTAGCTTCCTCAGTAACCGCATGCTAAATTTCGGGACAAAATTCTTTCAAGTTTGGGATAATGTGACAACACGTATTTTGAACCTATCTTTGTGTTTAATGTAACGTATGTGAACGTGATGTGATTATATGAACTTGCTTGATTAATTTAATGTTATGTTATATGTTTATGTGTAACAAATGTATGTAACCCGAATTGCACAACTCTAACTAGATCGCACAAGCCCATTCGGGCCATACTCTTTGCACTCGAACCACAAGGGCGGCCCATGATGGGTTCGGCCCACTCCTTTGTGTCGTATAACCCATGAGGAGGATGTATACTCCTCATTAGTTGCAAAACACAACACACACACGAAATCCTATTCTCTCCTTCTCTCCTCTCGAAGCCGACAGCGACACATCCCCATCTCTCGAAGATCTTCCCTTGATCGAATCAATCTTTGATCTACCTTCTAACCAGTTAGTATTTCACTGTTATTGTTTTGATTAGATGATATTATGGGTGCCATGATTTTATGTGATAACTAGAATTGTTTGTGTGAATGATGATGTTCTAGTGAATCAGATTGTATGATGGTGATCTAAAACCGAATAGATGTTAAACGGCTATCATGTCCTGTTTTCGGATTGTTTGCATGATGATTTGGATCGAATGTATGTAATCGGTTTTATGTTTATGTAATCGGACCAAATTATATGAATTGATAAGGTATTGTTTATGCTTCGAATATAATTAGGGTTTATATGAATTAGGTGATAAAACCCTTGTTTGATCAATAATTTGCATAATCTAAAACTGTTAGTTATTGATTGATTGTGTGCAAATATGGAAACCATGTAACTAATTAGCATAACTTTCGGATATTAAAACAAATCGCACAAGTTTCCCTTCGGTCGCATAAGATCAGATCACATAGAATCTGATTTGATCGCACAAGACTGGTCGCACAAGGGAATCGCACAAGTGGGTACAATCACATAAAGCACAGAGTACCGCTTTGTTATGCATGGTCGCACAAGACTTGGGCCACACACAAACTACTTGAACTGTTAAAATGTTGGGCCTCACAACCCAATCTCAATCGCACAAGGACTGGTCAGTAGCACAAGACCATCCGGACTGCACAAGACTCATGTTTATTCTGTTTGGGCCGCATGCATATGGATTTCTTATGTTAGCTGGGCCGGGTATGTTTTGGATCGCACAACCTGTTATGACTCGCACAAGATGTGCTGGACGCACAACAGGTTGGGCCAGGTATCTTTGGGTTCCATTAGTGAATCGCACAAGGTTGTTGGGCCTTTTGACTTATGCGAGCCCAACCATTGGGTTCGGATATATTATGTGTTTGACTGTTAACGTGTTACCTGTGTATGCCATGATCATTTGTGCTAGCAACCTGTTAGTTTATATGGAAACTTACGTGCACTACTTGAACCTAGACCTAACTCGTATGGTAACCATGTTAGGACGTGGTTGACCCCCTTATAGCTCAAGTAACCTTTTCGTGTATCTGCCGAGCAAACCAAGGTGAGTTCACACTCTTACCAAGGCATGGGATTCCTGGTGGGTTGGGAATGGGATTGAATGATACTCGTACTTTCATCACTACTGGAATACGTACCACTGTCCTCGTTCGGGGAAGGACACCTATAGATACAACTAGACTAGTAACACATGGGAAACCTCCATTAATCTTCGCAAACATGTCTGGGAGGCCACGATACGAATACTAATCTTCGCCAAACATGTCTGGGAGGCCGCGATACGAATACAGATACAGCTAGTCAAGTAACACATGGGAAACCCCCACTAATCTTCGCAAACATGTCTGGGAGGCTGCGATACAAATACTAATCTTCGCAAACATGTCTGGGAGGCCGCGATACGAATACAGATACAACTAGTCTAGTAACACATGGGAAGCCCCCACTAATCTTCGCAAACATGTCTGGGAGACCGCGATACGAACTAATACGATACACGGTTTACAAAACGAACATATGGTTTACGAAACGAATACTATAACTAAACAACCAACTGTGAACTCGCTCAACTTTGTTGTTGACTCGTTGTTACATGCCTTGCAGGTCGTTAGGTACTCATGGAGCTTGCACAGGGAGGCGCGGTCGTTGTGGGACATGGCAGAATGTGCCATGCTAAAAACATTACTTTATTTTGTACTTAACACTTACATTGGGTTTTACAATTATGCTTCCGCTAAACACTTAACTACGATTTTTATTTGAACACCTTTCATATTGTGTGGTTGAATTTTACTTATTACTTGTTATGTTCAATATGATTGGTGGCTTGATCCTGGTCAGTCACGCCTCCAGGCGGTGATACTCCGCGTGTGGATTTTGGGGGTGTGACAACATTCACATGGGCTTTTGGGTTTGGTTCGGTATTACTAGGCAAGGCTCCTAGTGGTATTTCGTAGAAATTTTGGGCGAGTTGGCTTACTTGTTTTTCAATATTTTTCATGCCAGTCCGTTGGTTCCTAATTTCGGCATCGGTTTGTAGGAACCTTTCCAAATACCTCTTGTCGGGTTTGGAGAAAAGACGAGTGATGAGATCCTCAAGTCTTTCTCCTCCTCCTTGTTGTGGTTGGAAACTATGTTGCTCATTTTAGGGTTGTTGTTGAAAGTTAGATCATTGATTTTGATTTGTTGGTTATTACCTCCTGATTCCCTCCAACTAAAGTTGGGGTGATTTCGCCACTCGGGGGTGAAGGAGTTACTTGGAGCTCCCGGTGGTCATGGACGGTTATTGAGGGAATTCACCACTTCCATTTGATTTTCTATATCTTTCATACAACTCTAGTTTTCATGTAGTCCGCCACATCCTTCACAAGCCATAACCGAAACCGTTTTATTTAATTCAAGTTTCTTTATTTTTGAAGCTAAGGCTTAGATTTGAGTTTGTAAAGAAGTGGTTTTGTCCACTTTATGGGCGCCCGAGGCTATGGATTTTGAATCCCTAGGAGTGTGCCATTGAAAACTGTTTTGAGCAATTTCTTCAATTTGGGTATAAATTTATCGAGGCGCCGATTCCCAGGCAGTCCCCCGGAGTTAGAATCAAGGATTTTCCTAGTGTGTGGTAAGAGTCCATTGTAGAAAATGGACACTTGTTGCCAATATTCAAGACCATGATGTGGACATTTCCTTAATAACTCCTTGAACTTCTCCCATGTCTCGTACAAAGATTCCCCGTCGTCTTGAGAGTATGAATTAATCTCGGTCATGAGTTTGGCGGTTTTATCGGGAGGGAAGCATTTGTAGAGAAAATTTTGGGCAAGTTCAACCCAAGTGTGCACGGACCCACTTGGGAGGGTATTTAGCCAAGCTTTTGCTCAATCTTTGAGGGAAAAGGGGAACACACGGAGCCGGATAGCATTGTTGGAGGCTCCATTGATCCGAAAGGTGTCACATATTTCCAAAAAGTTGGTAATATGTAAATGGGGATCTTCATCGGGTAGGCCGTGAAAGATGGCAGAATTTTGGAGCATTTGGATTAGGTGTGGTCGAAGCTCAAAGTTGTTGGCATCGACATTAGGAGGGTCAATAGCGGCTCCAAGATTACCGACCGTAGGCCGTAGGTAATCCAAGAGAGTGCATTGATCCGCCATGGGGAGGTTTTGGGTTGAGGCTTTTTGTCGGTTTTTAGATTGAAGTCTTTTTCTTAAAAAGCGCTCTGGTTCGTCGAGTGGCACTTTTATGTCTTTGTCGGAGGCGGAGGTCATGCACCAGGTCGTATTTCATGTGAATTATGCAGAGTTACGTGACTTTCTATGAATAAAAACACAAAAATGGCTGATCATAAGGGTAGCACGGCCCCGTGTCTATATAGGCATGACCCTGTGTTTTCTAGAAAAAGTTTCTGTTTTTAGGTTCCCAGATACTGGAGGTTTGACACGGCCCCGTGCTCCTGTAACACGGCCATGTGTGGTTATTACAGTAACAAGAAAACAACTCTTCCCAGATACTATAGGTCTGATATGGCGATCAACACGGACCCGTGTTATTCCTGCAGAAAGTAGAAAAATAGGAGAAAAAGAAGAAAAACCTAAAGAGGAAAATTAGAAAAGCATAAAAATGATTAGGCCGCTGATTTTAAACTTTCGTAGAATCCTTGTGTCCCCGGCAGCGGCGCCAAAAACTTGACGTGGTGTTGGAGTGCGTATGATTTTTATTATATTTTTAAGTACTTTTCACTCTTTTATCAAGTTCTAAATTTATAAAACACGATATAACACTATCACTCTCTATAACACGCTAGGGCAAGTGCACCCATTGTTGGCGTAGTATAGTGATGGTAAGATACCGAGGTCATCCAATGGCACATGATCTTTTAATACCGTAATAACCTTGACCTCTAATCTAATAAAATTTTGAGCAAAGATTTTTAATAAGCAAAATAAAGAAAATAAATAAATAAATAAATAGATAGACAAGATAGAATCAGTTGGTTCCGACTCATCCTTTATGTACCCTTTTATGATTTCCGCACTTCGGAATTTTTAAGAGATTATCTTAGTTATAGTGGCATGTCCCTCTTTTGGAGGCAACGCTACCCTCAGCCATATTGGTCTGAGTCAGGAGGGATACAGTCCCGCAAGGCCAGAATATTGAAAGATAATTAACTAAGTTATTAATGAAAAATGTGGCATGTCCCTCTTTTGGAGGCAACACTACCCTCGGCCATATTGGTCTGAGTCAGTAGGGATACAGTCCCGCAAGGCCGGTTCAAAGTTTTAATAGTATTTTATTTGTAAGGGACTCAAGCTGTTCTTACTTCCCCCGATTTGATGCTATCTACCTCAAGGGAAGTCCTAATAAGCTTGAATCAAGTCCTCGCAAGATCTATACAATGAATGAGGCCACCCATACCACCATTCTAACCCCCTTCCGGGCAGTTAACGCGCTTTATATAGACCATAAAGACACGAATGAGTGAATCAACGAAACATGAAGAGATGATAGAATAAAGTTCACTTTCATTATAAAAAAACTAGTTATTAAAGTCATTAATATATACCCAATTAAAAAGTTTCCCAAAGCTTGGAAATCAAAAGTAATACATATATGATTTGTCTTCACCAAGTGATGTAAAAGATTAGCCAAGCCTGGCCTTTGTTTGACCAAAACTCTTACGATCAATCTTGGATCCCGAGACTACTACACACACTCTAAAGATAGATGATAGATGAATATGGTGGATGATGGTGGTATTGTGGTGGTGGAGTGATGGCAGGTGTGAGAGAAGTGGTTTGCCAAGGGATGAGTTGCACTTGAACCAAGCACCTCTTTTTATAGCTGAAAATAGAAAGTTTACATTACCCCGTGCCTAGTAGGCATGACCCCTTGCCCTTCTCCTTCTCTGTCTTCATTTATTGAGCTTGTCAGTCCAGATGCTCACACAATCCCGTGTTTCAATGGAATGGCCCCGTGACCATTTTACTTGATATACGATCCAAGATTTGCAAATCTGAGAGTTGACCACGACTCATGTCCATGAGACACGGCCCCGTGTCCCTTGTCTGCTTATGTTTGTCTTCTTCTTCATGGAATCTTGGGTGGGGCACGACCCCATGCCCGACAGGCATGACCCATGCTTAGCTTCTGATTTGTTGTTCTTGGTCTTGGGGTGAAGCTCGGAGGGTTGGTATATTGTATCAACTTCCCTTCTTTTGTATTCATGCTGGTTTTTGCCGTTAGTTTGTTCCCTTTTGTACATTTGAGCTATTTTAATTATGAAAATCAAAAGTATACAAAGAACCACATTTTTTCCAACATTAGTACTAAAAGGGTTGTTTTTATACCTTATTTGATATAATTTATATGTTGCATTTGGTGCATATCATTTGTTGAACTATGTGTATGTTTTAATTCGCATTCCATGTGGTTGTTTGTATCTTTGTATGTTTTTTTTTCAAGTGGTTATCTAATAAAACATCCAAAATTTGTTGCAATATCTAATAAAAAGTGATTATGTAACAAAACATTCGAAATTAGTTAACAATATCTAATAAAAAAGCACGAATTAAATTACGTTTTTAACTAAGCAAAATAAAAATATTGTTGCAAAGTTTACTTTGACCTCCCAAAATATAGATCCAACCTGGCTTCGATTTTTTAATCCAAATCTTGCAGAAATGCGTCCCTGTTCGGCCTTTTATCAAATGTCTTTGTAGCCTCGATAATTTCTTGACGTTGCAGATTGTACTAGGATAGAATAATCTTACTAAGATACCGGTTTCTTAGGAGCCGAAATTGCACATCTTGTCTGTTGTTTTTCTCACCTTCCTTCGCAAACCCACATGTCCACGACGTTTTCCCCTTGTATGTTTTCGTATGTCGCACGGTAAATACTCCACAGTCTACACCGTTGTTAATAGTTCTCCAATCCATTTTTTTCTTTCTATAATGGATTTATCCATTTGTTTGATACCTTGTTTTGTTTTTAGGGTCTTCTTCAAGTACAAAACTAGTACCCTTCTCTGTAATAATATAAAGTTTGGTTAGTTTTTTACATTTAACATAACACGCATATGAACTAATTTTGCAAAATAGTTTTTTATTACCAGAGTTTGTGGAAGCCCTTTGTATTTAGCATCAAACTCTTGTTCGACACCGGAGTTATCAAGTAATTCAACTTTGTTGTTTCTCATGTGGAAGCACAGACAGTATAAATGATCACCTTGAAGTACTGGAATGAACAAAAGGTCAACTAGTTCCAGTTTCTTTACCTCATATTTCTTTATTATATCTTCAATAATTGAACTAAAAACTTCAAGCCGTTGATTGTCGGTAAAGTTAGGCACATACATGGTGCTTGACTGATTTTTATACACTTTATATATTAGTAAATCCATAAATTAAATTCTTACCATGCGAGTTACACTATAAAATGCGGAATGTATATATAACTTGCGAAATTCAACACCTAACATGCGAAATTTAAAGTATAACATGCGAATTTGAATACAACCTAACATGTGAATTTTAACACCTAACATGCGAAATTTAAAGTATAACATGCGAAATTTAAAGTATAACATGTGAATATTAACACCTACTATGCGAATTGAATAAAACATAACATGTACTATGCATAAAACGTATAACTTACTAGCATTGTATTATGCAGGAAGAGTCTATATGGTGATGAAGTTTTATCCCTCTTCTTCTCTTCAAGGATTAGTACATCCACAAATGCATCAATCCCGTTTGATGCTACATATTGATTTTTATAGAAGCTTTCGAAGATTATTTTGTATGCTTTCACCCCAGCTTTTTATTTGTAAAACAATGAGCTGCCATCAAACATATTATAAGAAACTGTCGATTTAACCTTTTTCGCATATATATATACATGTTTTATTGATAAAATGGTTTACTTACTTCATTTTTGCAAATGTAGCAAACATGTATCTAAGTAGACTGAATTCACGATCCAGAAGTGGTTCACTTAAAGTAACCAATCTGTTGCAGTAAGGGGAACAAAATGCACCACCAGGTTAGGTTCTGAATACCTTTTCTCATTTTGATTTTTTTACACTTTCTATTGTTTTAAACATTATCTCATTTAACCCTTTTGGTTCAACCTTTGTTTGTTCTCCCTTATCCTTTGTTCCTGGTTTTTGTTTTGCTTGTTGTTCGGATGGATTTGGGTCTGATTTCCTTTTAGTTGCTGGGTTTCTTCCCTTGTGTACTTTAATTGTTGTAGCTGGGTTTCTTCCTTTGTGTACTATAATAGTTGTATCTACAAGATGGGGTTGTTCTTCAGATGGAGGGGGTGCCAGTTTCAAAAGGGATTCAACCAATTGCAATTCTTCGGCCGTCACTGGTCCACCATATCTTTTTCTTTTTCAATATCAACACCCATGTACGTATCTTTTTCTTGTAGTTGCTTCTGTGTACAATCTACTAGATTTACTGCTCCCATTTCAATTTCACAAATGTCATCATTATTGTGCCCACCTTCTGCATGTGAGTACTTAAGTGTTTAGTAATAAAATTTAATTTTTACCCATATTTTCAGTGTTTATTAATAAAATTTAAATTTTACCCATATATTTTGTAATAAAAGTGTTTACCTTGCACCAGCGAATCGTTGTGTACGTATAAACCCGATTTGACAGTTTGCATTTTCGCAATATATGTGTCTGTTATTCCCTCCATCATCGGTCTGCAGTAGTTCTGCACACAATTCGCACGTTTAATAAAAAAATAAATAGAATCACATGTTGTAATGACAAAATCGTAAGTTATTTGGAACTTCATGTTTTATTGAAATCGCATGTTACCTTCAGATTCTCTATTTCTCACACTGTCCTCATTATTGGTTTGGCCTTGATCTTCTACATCCCCTCTACATTCTTTATTTTCTTTATGTGCGTTATCTCCTTCATCATTACAAGCAACAGATTCAGGCTCATAAACAGAATCAGGCACACAAATTGCTGTTTTTTGAAGTGTGTCTTCCCACTGCTTACACACGTGCATAATTTCCGAATCCCAAAACACTTTGTTTTTGCATCCAAAACCAATTTGTTCATTTCTTGAACTATTGTATTGTATTTCTTCATATTGCTCGTCATTCTTTTCAACAGATTCTGCAAATTTTTGGTACAAATAATTTGCCGCTAATATCAACGATGTTATATGTAATATGCTATAACGCCCTGCTTATTCGTACTTTCCATAATTAGAAGGTCTTGCTTGTATTTCTATTTTTGGAAGTCTTGTGTCCTTGTAATCGTTCTTTCGTTGTAATCTTTGTAAAATCCGAGACTTGAATCATAAATAAAATTTGTATTTCTTTTAATTCGTGTTATACATACTTCATACATGTTTATACGTTTAATTTCATGAAATGACACATATTCGAAGTTCTTGGAAACTATGTGTTAAACTTGCAAATACGTGAAACATGCTAATCATACATCTTTTGAATGCATACGATACTTAAATACGACATTCATACGCTTAAACATACTTCATTATACTTGTTTTATGTTAATGTCACTTGTTTGATCCTTATAGTATGCTTTTATATCATAAACAATCCTCAAAACACCTAAAAACCTAAATAAGAAACTTAAGGGGGCCAAAATGTCAATATTGGAAACATAAACCACACCAGGCTACTCCCTGGCGGGCCGCGACTCGCCCAAGACTAAGGCTTCGCGGGCCGCGAGCCAGTCGGATCCGGAAACAACCTATTCAGCTCGTGTATTGGTCACTTCTTTCTTGGTTTTTGATTGGTTTAAGGTGTGTTTCTTGCATTTAAATCTCACCAACCCAACCCTAATCCATCCCCTATAAAACCCAAGCCTCCTCCAAGCATTTTTCACTTTCTAAACACTCTCCATTCACTCTCAAACTCTCAAAAACGTAGCTGAATTCAGGAGCTAAGGCAAATTGCTATCTTCATACAAAAGTGAGCATAACTCACTCATCTCTTAACCTTTTGCTTTGATTCTTTTTCCTACTTATTTGGATTAACCTTAGGAACATTTCCACAAGTTTTCCATGGAAAACCAAGGTCTAGAATGTCATCAAAAAGGAGCCAAAGTGGTCTGCAAGTTTCTGTTTTCATTCAAACCTTGTTAAACTTAGTTAAACTTGAGTTATCTCATCTCAAACTTATGTCCTTATGCTCACAACCACATCTATGGTTAGTTGGGCTTAAAAACAAGGTTGAGACATGTAAAATCAGAGGTGTAAACCTCACTAACTTTTTGTTTTGTTTAGGGTTTTTACCCACAAGTAGTGTTCAAACTTGAAGCTTGATGTTGTGTGATTAAAGGACAAGCTTGGGCTATTCTACTTGAAAATCCACACACTATTTGATGTTTTCCATAGATTAATTTTTCTTATTTCATTCTTTACTTGTATGTTCTTGACCCTCCTTGTTGTTCATAAAAAGTGTAGTGGTGAACAAAGAGGTACCTAGATGGAAGACTTGTTCTTCCTACCTTATGCATGAACTATACGACACAAAAGAGGTTCCTAAATGGAGGATTCATCCTCCTACCTCATGCTTGAACTATTGGACATATTAATATATTACATAACCTTTATATTACCTAAATAATCAAACCTTGATGATTACTTTCATATGTTTATGTTCATACGTTTTTAAACTCCGAATCTTTACTCCATCATTGTACTCCAATACTCATACGCCTTATTTCTTCGTGTAGAAGGACTTGGTGTTCCAACCTCCCATAACAACAACTCCCTCGCGGATTCACAAATGGAAAGCTTGCAAAACCGTGAGTATACTCGAACTCCCCCTTTTTCGTTTACCACTTTTGGGGTGTAACATGTTAAATTATAAAACTACACTCAAACTTTAATCTTTATGCATGCACAAAACAATCCAAATACGTGAATGCTATGTTGTTATACTTGATACATATACTTGGGTGATTCTTATGTGATACAATAGTAATTAGCTTTATACGAGTCTCCATTTGACATGTATAGCGCTGTAGGAGTAACGCACCACCCGTGAATGAGAGGTCATGTTGAATTATATTCTTTATTGCGTAAACAGAGGGTTGACTAGAATTATTGCATGCCATGTTATGTTGATCTTGAATAACCTAAGTTTCCATGTGGATTCATTTTAAACTTTTATACTTATACTTAAACTTGTTTACTCGCCTTTGCTTTTGCATTGAACTTTATTTTAAACATGTTACAGGTTGAGGATGATGATGCTATGAAATGAAGTAGTGATGATGCTTAGATACACATTTAGACGTATTAGGTTTAAAATGTTGTATCAATTTTGGTTTTTGTTATGTTATGAACATGTTGTTATTTGAATTATTGTGTAATGTTGACAATTTGAAATTATGAAATGAAAACGGTTGATTTAAATATTGTCACAAATAGTGTTATGAAGTCTCTTGCAATCTCGAACTCGTCCCACTCTGATGATTCCGCCATTGGTTGGGTGTGACAGATTGGTGTCAGAGCCATAACTATAAGGAATTAGGTAGAATTGCCATGATTCGACCTAGTGTATAGTAGGTACCTTATTTTTGACCATTCTTGATTCATGCTTAAAATGTTATTCTTCCTACCTTGCTTCTTTCTCTTCTTTTTGGTCTTAATGCTTACATAATGTCTTTCCTAAGACATTTTGTTCTTGAAGAAGGTTTGGATGACTAGAAGAGACCTATCCCAGTGTAAATGCTACTTTGGCCTCGATGATTATAATGAAGATGATGGGCAGATAGTATCCACCCACACGGAGTCGATCTATGTCTCCAACATCCACAAAGACACTTCAACACACGAGCAAAGAAAATAAACCACGCCAAACCCAAAACGCCGTTTATTTGTGACAGTTCTTATAGTTTCAAAAGAAGAAAGAGACTTATGACACTGAAGATTTAGATCATAAATTGCTTCTATTTGTTTTTTTTTAATTTTCTTTTTCTTTTGTTTGTTATGTAATTTTCAGCTAAGAACAACAAATACATTAATCCTATAATGAAAAATATAATAAAACGCTAACCGGGCAAATACTTGTGAAACGCCATCATGCCATAAAACGCCCCAAAAACTACTAAACTATAATAAAATTACTTTGAACAAGTACTATGATAATAAATATAAAAAAAAAGGTTAAAACAATGTGCAAAAAGAATAAAACAAAAAGTCCCATCTTTATCTAAACGTCATTGGAAAAGAAAACGCCATAATTACAGCCGTCAAGATGGGACGTGTTACACCATAAAAACAGATGAATTTGATAACAAAACACGGTAACTGCAAAAACAGTAAAATGAGACGACGAAAACATAATTACTAACATTTATTATATTGAAAGCCAAATACTTGGGGAATTGAATTTAGTTATATTTTTCAAAACGCCGTAATTACCTGTCACTGCGCGAGAAAAAAAGTCATTATAAAAGTTGAACATGAGAACACACCTTAACACGCCAAAAACATTGTCTAAAACGCCACATATTGTCTAAAACGCCAAAAACTTAAAAATGGCTAAGGTTATTGCATGGAGGTTTGAAAGGTCGGAGAGACGTTTCATCCTAAAGTTCTCTGATAGGAGAAGGGTGAAGGCTAGGACAATCAAAGCCATACTTGGTATGGATGAAGGGGTTCAGAGGGACATTCTGGCCCTTGGGGTTCCAATGGCCAACGGTTGTGAAAGAACTTGAACGGTAATTAGAAGATTGACGAGAAAATTTCCGGCAGAAGACGATGATGCAGATGATATTGACGATACTCCTCTACCAACACTTAGCAGTTGGGTGGTGCATGAAGAAGCAGGAACGGTTGAAGTGACTTATCGACACGGGGTGCAATATTCATTGCCGACGGAGGAAATATTGAAGACGGAGAGGCTATTTCTTCTTGAACAACTCTGTGATTTAGCACCTTCGAACGATGCAAGATCCAGGGTTGTAATGATATTCAAGAATAGGTTGCAGCAAAGAAGAGACGAGGTGATGGCGTTATACGCCAATCTAAAATTTGATGATGTTGAATCTGAAGAAAGTGATGAACAAAGCGATGGGTACATCTCTGATGTAATCCCATCCACAGAAGACTATCAGTTTATTTTGATTTCGTATTATTGTAATCTTATAAAATATTAATCAATGGTAATCAATTATTAAACAAACGCCACGAACGCCAAAAAAATGACATGGGAAACGCCAGAACGCCAAAAAATTAACTATGTGACACAAAAAGAATTAATTCAACGAAACGAAATCGGGGGAAAACATTAAAACGCCAAAGTAATTAATGATTCTAGATAACGCCAAAATTATCTTGCACGTAAAAAATGAAGCAGCATGGCACACACGAAAATCGGGAAAAAAGAAGAATATTGAAAAGAAAAAAAAGCCCCTCAGACCCTGATCATGTCGCACGCCACGTGTTGGCCCAGGATGTGTTCTCACCGTTCTCACACTTTTGGGCGTTTTCTCGTGATCTCGTACCTATATATATATATATATATATATATATATATATATATATATATAGGAAGGTTAACGTACATTACGACTTAACGTACATCACGTACGACAGGTAATAACGCACGTTCATTTTAAAATCACGCACGTTATAACTCAAAAACCCAAAATAATGAAGCATATTGAAAACATTAATCACGCATGTTATAGAAAAAATCACGCACGTTGTTGTACGTGAAGTACGTTAAGCCGTAATGTACGATATACTTTATATATATATATATATGTGGATTGGAAAAAATGAGAACCACCTCTAGTTGAGAGAACCATAAGAACCCATCTTAGTGTTTGATCTCCTGTTGATGTAAGGTTGAGATTTGTTTGGTTATTAAAACAAGTGTGGTCTTATCTTTTTATTTAAAAAATAATATATTGTACTATAAGGGAAAAAAAGTTTTGTTAACTAATGCTTTATTGACTTTTTGGCACTACTCATGTCCTACATTTCAAATCTAACAAATCAGAAAACTCCACCATACGTTTAAATTCTATATAAAAACAACTTATAATAATTAATTTTTATAATTTTTTATTAAAGATTAGACATAAAATAAGTCAAAAAAAAAAACCTCATCTCTGTATCTTTTTTTATTAATAAATAACATAAAACAAATAAATTTAGATTAAAAAATATAAGTAACTTAGCAAAAGTTTTTAAATAGATAAATACCTGTGTAATAAAATATTTATATTGACTTAAAATTTTACACTATTATAAATCACGACAAATGTTAAAATAAATACACATGTGACGTAAATCACCAAAATATGTAACGAAAAATAAATAAAGCCAAGTCATTTTTCATCGGCCCGAGATCTGCAACGGTGCCTATCTTACGTAGGTATCATTTGCAGCTTCATAAAAACACCACAAAAACCTACAAAAAAATACATAAGCTATCATTTACACAAACCGTAAACTTTAACAAAACCCAAAAAACGAATTAAAAACAATGTTCGGCATTTCAAATTTAAAAAAAAAATGTTCAGAATTTCAAACATGATTTTTTACATTCGACACCGTACGTGAAAACATTTACAAACTTATGTAAAATACATAAGTTATCATTTACAAACTTTGAAAATTAGAAAAAGAGAGAGATGAAGTATGAAGATTTATAAAAATAAAGAAAAATAAAAAAGAGGAGAGAGAAACATATGGTGATATATGACATGAAAAAAGAGAAACATATGGTGATGTATAACATGAAAACAGAGAAACATAGGGAGATGTATGACATGAGGAGAGAGATTGAAAATTAAAATGACTAGTTTACCCTTCCAGAAAACAAAACAAAACATGTATATGTGACATCATCTAATTGGTGTATGAGAGTTCTTATGGTTCTCGCAAGTGAGTATGGTTCTCATTTGAACCGAATCCTATATATATATGTAGCACTACTAGAAAAGTAGGCAATTGCGATCAAACTTTGCGACCAACATAAGACGGTCGCAAAAATAGCGACCAGATTGTCACCAAAACCAAAATAGTCGCAAAATTAATGACCAATCTAGATTCGGTCGCAAAACAGTCGCAAATCTTGTGACAACGTTAATCCAGTCGCAAATATGATTAATAGTGGTTGGAAAACGGTCGCAGATACAAGAAAAATATAAAAGTAAAAGTTGCAACCGTCCAAAGCAATCACAAATACAAGAAAAATATAAATAGCAAAAGTTGCGACCGTCTAAAGCGATCGCAAATACGAGAAAAGTAAAAAAAAAGTTGCGACTGTCTAAAGCGGTCACAAATCCAAGAGATATACAAAAAAGGAAATTGCCATTTTAGTCCCTGAGGTTTCTCAGCTAAATTTCCATTTTAAACACATTGCCCAACTACAATAAAAAAACTATTTGGATCAAAATGACATTTTGAGACAAACTTTAGTGACTAAAGTACAACTTACTCATAAAAAACCAATTAAACTGCCTCACATTTACATTTACTCCGCTCACATTTAGGGTTTTTCTACTCACGATTCTGCACGATTCACCGCTCCCTCATGATTCTGGTTAGACGATTTGATTAACAAGGTGCCGATTCTGCTTAAACTTCATTGATCCTAGTTAAGCGACGGTACAAATTCTGATTCTGGTTAGACGATTTTCAATTGTTGATTTGTTGATTCATGATGAACTTAATCGATAACTCTAATTCGTTGATTTTGTCTCTCTTGTTGATATAGATTTGTTGATTTTGTCTCTCTGATTGATACAGATTCGTTCAAAAATCAAGGTATGTATGTTTCAGAATGCTATCGATTATATCTTCTTCCGTAATTCTTGCTCTGATTGTCACAATTTCATACAAATTTCTCACAAATGACGGTAATCACCAGCAATCTGAACTTGTTTATGTTAACTACTTACGAACGATGCTTTATTCGTTGTTGTATTCATGTTTTGATAGGTGATTTCACATTGCTGGCTAAAGGAAAAGTGAAACGAGAGAGTTTTCACGATAAGGTATGTGTTTCTGTATTAGTAGAAGAGTTAATTGCTTAATCCTAGGGTTTTGAATCCAAAAAAGTAGCAGTTTCTGATTGTGAATTGAAATAGTTATGATTTGTTTAAATAGTTTTTCAGTTTTAAACCTGAATTAAGTTAGTAGATTTGACATGAAAACAAGGATTTATGCTCTTCGATTTGTTTCTAAATCAGTTACTTATCACATGTCATCATTTTACTTTTGTTGAGTATTTTTTGATGAGATTTTTTGAATGAATAGGTTGTATGGATTACTGGAGCTAGTCGGGGAATCGGTATGTCAAATCAGATCTTTTGATTGTTGTTCTTACCATAATTGTATATTAGTTATTGAAGTTGAAAATTAGGATTCATTTATGTATTAGTCTAATAAATGAATATGAATGGAATTTAGCCTAATCCACTTCTTGGATTTCATGTGTCAACTTCAAATATTTTTATTAGATTCTAAATCAACATGTAGTATAAATTGTCATCATTCGAAGTAGCATATTGCTCTTAAGGATAACTTATGCACAGCAGAGTAGTAGACCGTCACTATCTAATTTTTATATCTAATTTTTATATCCTGGAGATGGTCATTTTTTTAGTCAAGATTTTCTCTTCATGTTCTATTTTTTATTTCTGCTCACATAGATAATGATATCATGACGCCTTTCTTCTTATTATTTTTGTTAAATTAAGGTAGTTTTGATTCTTGTTCTTGGCCTTTCACCTTCTTTTGGTCATAATGGGATATAAAATCTTTTTTAATTTGTAATCTTTTTATATGTTCAGAAGTTAAAATTTTAAAAAACTTCAGCATACCATAACTTTATAATAGTCGAAAATTTGTGAAGTTCTTTCTTGATTATCTTGTACTTTTCGTTCAACAATCAAACATCAAAATCTGAATGTTTGGGCACATATCTTCATGTTTTGCATGTTTAGGCTCCTTTTAAAGTTTGCTACTTATTTTACATCTTGTAGGGCCCGGGTCTATATTACGTAGACAACAAAGGAGGACGCTTGAAGGGAACAAAGTTCTCAGTCGGGTCTGGTTCACCATATGCTTATGGTGTACTAGATAGCGGGTGAGCATCCCCTACCCTACCTCTCCCTCTCTTCACAGAACAATAAACACATGTTTGTGGAGCCCACCTAAGTATGTACTCAGTTTTGTTTGTTTAGAATCTGGCCAAATACATATACAAAAACATTAGTTCCTTTTTAAAACGAATCAGTTGTTTTGGATGGGTCAAATCAAGGATACTTTGTCTTTTCAAATAAATTTTTGAAGGCATAATCGTCATTAGGCATTGTCTGAAATTGGTATAAACAGAAGCATATACATACTTGGGTGGCCTAAAAAGTAGTTTCAATCGTTGCTTTTTAAAAGCTCGAAACAATGGTATTGTTGTCTTTTTTAATTTGTATGTGCTGTTAGGTGTGAAAAAAAGAGTTGAATACATGGATGTCACCAGAAGTTTGTATTTTGTGCACTACGTGATTGATTTGCATGTTTCATATTTGTTTTAATTTTGCCAATTTTGGTAGGTACAAATATGATCTGACGATTGATGAAGCTGCTGAATTGGCTAGAAGAGCCATCTATCATGCCACATTCCGTGACGGAGCTAGTGGCGGTGTTGCTAGAGGTACACCTTCTTTAACCTTTTTTACAAATAATTAGTAACAACTATGATTGCAAAATAATATTATTTCGTAATATTTTAATCCTTGACCTGTTCTACCCATCCCCCCATGTGACTTTTTTTTGCGTATTTCTTTGAAAGTTACACTTTTCTCCCTGTGCCTTGTCAAAAACTACGATTCTCAACGTGGCATGAAAGAAATTATACATGTTTTTACTCAATGCAAACGAGGGAATAGTTTGACAGACCATAGGGGGACGGAAATGTAGCTGATTTGCTTTGTCAGTTTCTCTCTAGTGATAAAATATACACTGAGAAGTAAACAATAGGGCACATGGGAGTTGGGTAAGTTTCTTCACTGTTGGACCGTTGTTTGACCCTAAAACGTCAGTCAAGGTAGCTCATCATCATATATAAAGGCGGAATCAGTATATATGATGTAACAACAACTTGTCCTTTCAATTACACTGCTTTTATTAGCTTTCTGAATGAATTTTGACAGAGTTTTGGCTCCTAAGCACACACATACACATTACAGATCCGCTCCAATGACACGCTTTATATAGACATGCTGGTTCGCTAATATGACAGGTCATATTAGCGGACCTGTTTCACTATGACACAAAAGCGGACCACTAACGAACCTATGAGCGGACCTCTATACTAAAGACCATAAAAGCGGACCTACATCATAACTTTCTAAATTTAACTGTTTAAACCCCTGTTGACCAATCTTAACTTAGAACTTCTTGTAGACGTAGTCAACAGACAACCTATGCATCAACAGACTCCCCCTTGGATGTTGATGTAGTCTTTATCAGTTTTCATATCCGTAGTCTTTAGACTTGATCTTTTCACCAACTCTGTCTTCTCTTCATAAACATTCTTCACGAGTTCCAGGATTGTCTCCTAGCTCTAACTTCAAGCTTCCCATTAGCTGTTGATCCAGACTCCCCCTTTCACAGACTCCCCCTCTCAATATGCTGGAATTTAAGATATCTGGTTCAAGATTTGACAATTTGCCTCCGTGGGAATAATGAAGTCTCTAAACCTGTTACTCAACCAATAACATTACAATCTATCTTTTCTAAACAATAAAAACAAATTCAATCAGCTCTAAGAAATCCACTCAAGTTTTCAAGTTCAAGTTAATGACCCTGAACACCTGATTAATCTACCAAGTTCAATTTAATGATCCTGGTTGATCTTTTGACGAATCAAACTGATTTAGTAAAATTATTTTCAACTTTTTCTGAAAATAACAAGTATCAACTTAATGAACTTGTTTGTGACTTTGAAAAAAAAAAACAATCAAACTTCCAACAATATAAACTCTCCTCATTCTTCAGCTCAGAATCTCCTGCATCTGCTTCATCTTTCTAGAATCCGACAATCAACTTTCCACTCTGGTTTGTCTAAAATAAAGCAGAAATAAAATCTTTTTGATTTTTTAATGTGATCTAAACTAAGAAATGAAATACTAAAAACTTAAATTGTAGAAAGTAAACTATTTACAAGTTTATTTTTGGTGAGCGTGTCAGGGAATCATATCAGCTTTTCAGACAGATTACAAGTACCGTTAAGCTACATTACATACACGGATTTAAACAATTCACCTCGATTGTCGATATACTGATCCATCTTAAATTCTCACACAAACTTCAATCTATTCAGGATACCGTTTAAATGTTTTAAGAACTTAGATCAATTCATGTGTCCCACCTCTTGAATATACTCCCGTATCTAGAATCCCAATATTCAGTCTTACAGGCAAGAATACTACAATGATGTTTGTACATAAATTAGGGTTTAAATGCGAAAACTGAGGGATCTCAGGTCAGAACTTCTATTCAGCAGAGAGATATCAGTTTCGACTTTGCAGTATGTCCCCTTTAGAGGATCTTTTCAGCTACAACAGATGATTATCAATTTTATTGTCTAATCAGCTGAGGGTTTTATGCTATATTTCAAGCATTTTGGATAATGTATTAGCCAAGGACTAGGTCAGAACTACCGTTCAGCAAAAGTCCCGGAATAATACCCCAGACATCATAAAGTATAAACACCTAGTATATCAGAATACGAGATCTTTCAAACGAGATTTCAGGGGTTACCTATATATCCAAGTAGTGTTCCCCACGAATTTCACAAGTTTGAAATTTTAGGTTTATATCCCGAATAAATTTACTAAATGTGCGAAAACCTATCGACACATCGTTAGTGAAACTGTTTAACTCATTTTGTCATTCCAAATCTTTAGCATACTGTAATTGTCTAGCCGATGTACAATCATTTTCCCTATATACACAAGCTCTTTTTCAATTTTATCATGTTTTTGGATTTTTGCATTTTTTACTGTTTTTGTATTTTTCTGAAAATAAACTATGTACAACTATCTATCTCCCCCTAAATACCAAAACACGTAAAAAACCGACAAGCCATCGCAGATTGTTTCTCGTCTTCATCCGCAACAGTACTCTCATCAACGCTCACAACCCCATCCGACACCGAAAGCAATTTCATACCATTAAGTTTTAACAAATATTGAAACCGATTTTTATCAAAAGCTTTGGTATGCAAATCAGCTTTTTGTTCGTCAGTGTGGATTTTCTCAATTCGTATCAACTTATTCTCGAAGCAATCGCGAATAAAGTGATGACGAATTTCGATATGTTTAGTTTTAGCGTGATGTACTGGATTTTTAGTTATATTAATTGCGGCCTCATTATCAACAAACAGAGGTGTGTTAAGAAACTGCAAACCGTAGTCGCGCATCTGTTGCTGTATCCACAGGATCTGAGAGCAGCAACTGCTGGCAGAAACATACTCCGCTTCACATGTCGATAGCGCCACAGATGTTTGTTTCTTACACTGCCAGGTAACCAATCTCGGTCCAAAGAACTGGCATCCTACAGTTGTTGATTTCGCGTTGACTTTGCAGCATCCGAAATCCTAATTCCCTTCGAGCGTAAAGTCGCCTTTTCTAGGATACCATACAGGTAACGTAATATCCTCTTGACAATAATCATGTGCGATGCTCTCGGGTTAGAGTGAAATCTTGCTGCGAGGCACGTTGGGTACATGATGTCAGGACGTGAAGCAGTCAGATATGTCACGACCCCCGATCCACCCTGGCCGGAATCGGGAGCCGTGAGCAGTCCAGTGGTACCAGTGATTATTTTGAAAAACATTGCAGCGGAAATTTTATTAGGACCGTGAGTTAGGAAAATATCAGAGTTTAGAAACACCGGATTTTATTTAAATAGATGGAATAAATTCCATGTTTTACAAAGGTAGCTTTTAATAAAAACAATATTTCTTAATTTGATTTAAATAAATAAAATAAGCCACTTCTTGAAGTCTTTCAGTGTCGGATCCACTCCTTACTCCAATCTACTTGTAATTACCTGAAACGCGTTTTAAAAAGGTTTTGTCAGCGGGAAATACTGAGTGAATCATTCATTTTACTGAAAACGACACATTTGTTATAATTTACAGTATTAAGGGTTTTTACATATGTTTATTATCAACCAACTTTCAAGAATAGGTATTTGTCACATACCAGCTCTGTGACTGTGGTCATATCACCATTGGTTGTCCCACAGAGTGACGTATATCACTTTAGGCTCGCCCACCTAATGTGAAGGAAACAATAATAATAATAATATTGTGCACAATACCCCACATACCGGCTGTAATTTGGTGATTACATAAACTTAATCACTGTAATTATAACTTTGAAAAATGATTTGGAGTATTGTAAAATAGTTGATAAAAAGAGAATGACTCACAAACTGTGAGAAAAGAGTTTATAAAAGGGGAATGACTCACATTATAAGCATGCAGATTCATACGGGCAAAGTTTAATCTACACATAAGCCTTGATATATTGCAGATTTATACATGCAGAGCTTAGCCTATTGATTTAGCCTTGTAACCTAGTGCATACGAACTAGGTAGGTAACTTAATACAACAATTACGATAACTCACGAGATCAAATTCTCACAACGAACGACAAAGTGCGATACCTAAACATCCATCGATTTAACGACGAACAACAAAGTACGATACTTAAACATCCATCGAATTAACGACGAACGACAAAGTATAACCCTATGTGGGCGGCACTTAAACATCCATTGGATATATTGATCTCGGAAAATGAATCGTAATAGCGATCGAGTTATTACCCTGATTGCGGCAGCATTTCGTGAATCGTGTGTGTTTGTTGTATTGTTTCTGCCATAACTCGACGTACACAGCGAGTTTTTACGTCGTTCCAAAGACAGAATTCAAGTCCCAAGGCCCTCTATTTATACTGAAAATTTGCATCTCCCGCGTGTCGCGGAAGAATTCGTGGAATCTCCCGCGTATCGCCTGGGATGTCATTTTTAGGGTAGGATAGGTACGTGTCCAACTAGCCTTGCTGAGTCGACAGTTTCGATAAATTCAAATTTTACAGCGAGTTATTTAGATAATCGTTAGCTAGGGTTTTACCCCCCTGAGTTTTAGGGGCCCTGATCCTGATTTCAATTGTTCTAAAAATTTTAGGATTTATGCCAAATTACTTGGGTGTCTCAATTAGGGTTTCCTATAGGTTAAATAAAATAATAATTTATAGTTTCGGGTGAGGGTTGTTACATCCTCCCCACCTTAAGAAAAATCTCGTCCTCGAGATTTACTGAAATAGATGAGGATCTTTTTGTTTCATTTCTGATTCCAGTTCTTAAGTGTATTCTGGTCCTTTCTTTGAATCCCACTTGACTTTGACCAATACTAGGTGTTTGTGTTTGAGAAATTTCATCCTTCGATCTTTCATCTGAAGGGGTTTCTCAACAAAGTTTAACTTTTCATTTACCTCTATATCTTGAAGAGGTACTACCAGAGATTAAACATTTCTTGAGATTGGAGACATGAAATACGTCATGTACTTCTGCTAACTTTTCTGGTAGTTGTAAACGATAGGCAACTGGTCCTATGCGTTGAATTACTGGAAATGGTCCTATGTACTTTTGGACTCAGTTTTCCTTTCTTACCGAATCGTACTATTCCTTTCCAAGGAGAAACTTTCAGAAGTACTTTGTCTCCGACTTGAAACTTTAATGGCTTGCAGTGATTGTCCGCATAGCTTTTCTGGCGATCTCGAGCCGTTTTTAGTCTTTCCTTGATTTGAGTTATTTTGTTAGGGGTTTCTTGTACAATTTTAGGATCTGATAATTAACTTTCTCCTATTTCTGCTCAACAAACTGGAGTTTTGCACTTGCGTCCGTACAGTGCTTCGAATGGGACACTTTCGATACTTGAATGATAATTATTGTTATAGGAGAATTTAATTAAGGGGAAGTGGTTATCCTACTTGAATGGTTATCACACATGCTCGCAGCATGTCTTCCAAGGTTTGAATGGTTCTTTCACTTTGTCTGTCTGTTTGGGGATGATAAGCTGTACTTAAATTTAGTCGTGTTCTCATTGCTATTTGGAAACTTGTCCAGAAATGAGAAGTGAAACGACAATCTCTGTCCGATACAATGGAGAGTGGAACTCCATGTAAGGATACTATTTCATCTACGTACAACTTGGTTAACCTTTCCATGCTAAAGGTTTCTTTCATAGTTAGAAGATGAGCTGATTTGGGTAAATCGATCCATGATTACTCAAATCGCATTATTACCTTTTCTGGTTTTGGGTAACTTAGTAACAAAATCCATTGTTAAGAGTTCCTATTTCCATATAGGCATTTCTAATTGTTGGAGTAATCCTGAAGGTTTCTAGTGCTCTGCCTTAACTTGTGAACAAGTAAGATATTTAGATATATGACTGGCAATGTCCATTTTTCATTCCTATCCACCAAAAGTTATTTCTTAAATCTTGGTACATCTTATTGTTACCTGGGTACATGGTATATCTAGATCTATGGGATTCCTCTAGAATCTTACTTCTTACTTTTTCCTGCTTAGGTACCCAATTGTTTTCTTAGGGAATCTCCAATTTCTATCACTTCCTCGTTTTAATTCTTTGGCTTGTCCTTTTATTCCTTCAGCATCGTCTTCGATTGCTGTTTCTTGAACTTTCTTTAGTTGCTCCATTAAATCTAACTGTAGATCTAATCTAAGAGCATGGCCTCGGTTTTGCTTTTCATGATACTTACGACTTAAAGCATCTGCAACTACATTTGCTTTTCTTCGTGATACTGGATATCACAGTTGTATTTATTTAGGATTTCCATTCATCTTCTTTGCCTCATGTTTAGTTCTTTTTGCCCAAATGCGTACCTTAAGTTTTTTTTTTTTTTTTTTTTTTTTTTTTTTGTGATCTGTATCTACAGATAATGTCTCCAAATCTTGAGGGCAAAATTATAGTTCCTAATTTTAAATCATGAGTTGTATAATTTTCCTCGTGCTTTTTCTAGTGCCTAGAGGCATATGCAATTACCTTTTTGCGTTGCATCAACACACATTCTACTCCTAATTTTGAAGCATCACAATATACTTCAAAATCTTCAGTTCCTTCTGGCAATGCTAAAATTGAAGCACTTGTTAACCTTTGATTTAATATCTTAAGAGCTTCTTCTTGTCTAGGTCCACTCAAACTTAACTATTTTACAGGTTAGCTGAGTTAAGGGTTTAGTTATCTTAGAAAAATCTTTAATAAATTGTCTATAGTATCCGGCTAAACCTAGAAAACTTCGAACTTTTATGGCTGTTTGCGGAACCCTCTATTTAGTAATTGTTTCTATTTTTAGAAGGATTTACATGGATACCTTCGTGATTTTCAAGATGACCTAAGAATTGCACTTCCTGTAGCCAGAATTCATACTTCGAGAATTTGGCGTACAACTTCTCTTTTCTTAACAAAGTTAAGAGTGCATGCAAATGCTCACAATGTTCTTTTTGACTGTTGGAATAAATAAGTATAATAACTTAATTTATATACATTAAATGGTTATTATTATGGTTGGATATTGATTAGTGCTGCCTTGTTTAAGCATAGGTGATCAGTCCATGCCTAACTAAGGCTAGGCTACTCAATATCTGCTCCTGACAATAACCAGAGTATTTAAAATACTGATATATTATCATAAACTTAAATCGGAATAGGAGGTGAATTTGTGTATCATTATCTGAGTATATGATTGTTTTAAGATTGCTTATATAGAATAAATTAATAAGGCAAATTTAATATAAATAATTTTAAATAAATAAATAATTAAATTCAAGATTAGCGAAATCTTCAGATTTTGTGGAAATGTCACCAGAAGGTGATCGTGATCAAAGAAACATTTTAGTGAAGTTGAAGGCCAAAAACATGTTATAATTCAAGAGAATCAAAGTGCTTATTGGGATTATTTTGGATTTGAATATGATGGCTTAAAATATCATATGGGACCTGGAATTGAATACAAATTGCGAACAATTTAACTGGGTTTGAACAAAACGAGTTGTAATAAGGAAGTTCGGACATCATTACAACAGAAACCATGGAAAATCGAGTTTTTCAAGAAATTGATTTGATATTAAAGAGTCATTGCTTTTTACTATGCAAAGATCAATTATAGCAAAATGATATTTGAACTTTTGGACAACAATTGGTATAATGTCCTCCTATGGTCTTCCTAATTTGAATGAACCATAAGTACAATGAACGTGTGGATTTACCAAGAAGTGTAAAAATTAGCTACTATGAAAGAAATCCTCATGGTATGATGCCTATTAGAAGGAGTAAAAACACGAGAGTTAACTTACTATAGTCAGAAGTCAGAATTTCAATAATATAAAAACTTTACTTGAAATTTCGTGTGATAACTAGTGTGACGTTATTATGGAATGTCGAAAATAAAAAAAATAGAGAATTTACAAAGGTATGTGATTCCTTTTTGCAGTGTGATGATGGTTAAACTGTGCACCGATGTTTGTGAAATCTCGTTACAACGTACCTTAGCGAGATTTGTGTCGTTTGTAGAATCGTGTGGCAAGAGTGTTTCTTTCTAATTAGTCGTTTTTCTACTGGCGGAAATAGTATTGATGTCATAGTGCCCAATTTATAATTTCCATAGGTCTTGCCTTGGAAGTCGTGTGTGATAAACTTCGACGTTTGTGGACATATAATTTAATAAGTTTCATGTGCTTTCTTGTGCATTAGCACAACTTTATTTGCGTAAATCGTATATGGTAATTCTTTTAGAATTTCTTTTACTCTTAATGATGTCCCAACTTAATGGGTTTCCATTGTCAAACGAGCTACGGGACAATTGACCAAACGGAATAATGTTTGATATCGGAAAGGTATTCCTGATAAAGAAATCTAGACACAGATGCTAGTGCTTTATTTCAAATTGTCAATCCTTATGGTTTTTGGATTTCCTTATAGATATACCTATCTATATAATCACATATTTCACATGCTGAAATAAACATACCATTTATGAGGTCAACGTATTAACAAAGTCATATTTCTAAAAATCAATCAAATATCTGGTCATAATGCTATTTTAGGGAAATCTTGTCACTTGTTTGACATATTATATACCCCGTCTTACCCGGTTCGCGCCGGAGAGGTAATCTCAGTATATCCGGACAAACTGGAGGGTCTGCTACTCTATACCTAGTTTTGCCGGAGAAAATTTTCTATTTCCCATAAATAGTATCTTTTCAAGATTTTTAAAAGTGCCTCTTTCATTAGGGCTTTTATCCAGAATCAAGAAAATTTGTATTTCCCTAACATATCTTATTCCCGACCAAATAATATCAATAAGCAAGAAGCAATTACGTGCTATTGCCTGCTAATTGTCATTTTTATGGAATACCAATATCCATTACATTGTACTTATATAAGTAATTTACCTTTAAAGTTTATTTAAGGCAAAATTCTTAAATTCAAGTCTAAATATCATCCGGAGTGCTATCAGATAATATTAAGCTTCAAATTTTCCGTTTAAACTTAGGTATTATTATAACACCTAATTGCGTAAACAAGTGGCTTAGCTTATACTAAGGCATCTTTTCTTATGTTTAAGTCTAAATGTTATCAGATGTGCTACCCGTTAATAGCAATCTCCTAACTCTTTTATTTAAGCTTAAGTATCATTATCACAACACTTATAGGCTTAAAGCAGTGGCTTAGCTCTGATACCACCTTCTGTCACGACCCCCGATCCACCCTGGCCGGAATCGGGAGCCGTGAGCAGTCCAGTGGTACCGGTGATTATTTTGAAAAACATTGCAGCGGAAATTTCATCAGGACCGTGAGTTAGGAAAATATCAGAGTTTAGAAACACCGGATTTTATTTAAATAGATGGAATAAATTCCATGTTTTACAAAGGTAGTTTTTAATAAAAAACAATATTTCTTAATTTGATTTAAATAAATAAAATAAGCCACTTCTTGAAGTCTTTCAGTGTCGGATCCACTCCTTACTCCAATCTACTTGTAATTACCTGAAACGCGTTTTAAAAAGGTTTTGTCAGCGAGAAATACTGAGTGAATCATTCATTTTACTGAAAACGACACATTTGTTATAATTTACTGTATTAAGGGTTTTTACATATGTTTATTATCAACCAACTTTCAAGAATAGGTATTTGTCACAGACCAGCTCTGTGACTGTGGTCATATCACCATTGGCTGTCCCAATGAGTGACGTATATCACTTTAGGCTCGCCCACCTAATGTGAAGGAAACAATAATAATAATAATATTGTGCACAATACCCCACATACCGGCTGTAATTTGGTGATTACATAAACTTAATCACTGTAATTATAACTTTGAAAAATGATTTGGAGTATTGTAAAATAGTTGATAAAAAGAGAATGACTCACAAACTGTGAGAAAAGAGTTTATAAAAGGGGAATGACTCACATTATAAGCATGCAGATTCATACGGGCAAAGTTTAATCTACAGATAAGCCTTGATATATTGCAGATTTATACATGCAGAGCTTAGCCTATTGATTTAGCCTTGTAACCTAGTGCATACGAACTAGGTAGGTAACTTAATACAACAATTACGATAACTCACGAGATCAAATTCTCACAACGAACGACAAAGTGCGATACTTAAACATCCATCGATTTAACGACGAACGACAAAGTACGATACTTAAACATCCATCGAATTAACGACGAACGACAAAGTATAACCCTATGTGGGCGGCACTTAAACATCCATTGGATATATTGATCTCGGAAAATGAATCGTAATAGCGATCGAGTTATTACCCTGATTGCGGCAGCATTTCGTGAATCGTGTGTGTTTGTTGTATTGTTTCTGCCATAACTCGATGTACACAGCGAGTTTTTACGTCGTTCCAAAGATAGAATTCAAGTCCCAAGGCCCTCTATTTATACTGAAAATTTGCATCTCCCGCGTGTCGCGGAAGAATTCGTGGAATCTCCCGCGTATCGCCTGGGATGTCATTTTTAGGGTAGGGTAGGTACGTGTCCAACTAGCCTTGCTGAGTCGACAGTTTCGATAAATTCAAATTTTACAGCGAGTTATTTAGATAATCGTTTGCTAGGGTTTTACCCCCCTGAGTTTTAGGGGCCCTGATCCTGATTCCGATTGTTCTAAAAATTTTAGGGTTTATGCCAAATTACTTGGGTGTCTCAATTAGGGTTTCCTATAGGTTAAATAAAATAATAATTTATAGTTTCGGGTGAGGGTTGATACAAGATACATCAAAGAACCTATCATGGAACGATAGAACGTTTCATCAGCCCTGTCTCCGGTGAGATCTGGGTGAATCCCATGATTAGTCGCAAGTGGGGTAGCAGCTGGAGTAGAACTTGACATTCCAAATTTCTCTAGAATATCATGCACGTACTTCCTTTGATGAATGAAAATTCCCTCAGGAAGTTGTTCAACTTGTAGACCCAGAAAGAATTTCATCTCCCCCATTGATGACATTTCGAATTTCTGCTTCATCACCTGTTCGAAATCTTTGCACAATTTCTCATTCGTTGACCCAAAAATTATATCGTCCACATAAATTTGTACTATCAGAAGATGACTATCAACGACTTTAGTGAAGAGAGTGGCATCCACTTTTCCACGTATGATCTGGTTAACGAGTAGGTGTTGAGACAAAGTCTCGTACTAGGCTCTCGGCGCCTGATGTAGACCATACAACGCTTTGTCCAGCAGATAAACTTTGTTCTTGTGGATTGGGTCAGTAAAGCCCGGCGGCTGACCAACATAAACCTCCTCTTTGACCTTCCCATAAAGAAACGCTGATTTAACATCTAACTGATATACTTTGAAATTCTTCCAAGACGCAAATGCTAGGAAAAATCTGATAGCCTCTAGTCGTGCGACAGGAGCATAGACTTCGGTAAAATCAATTCCCTCCTGTTGACTAAAGCCCTGAACAACGAGTCGAGCTTTGTTCGTTACAACCACTCCTCTATCGTCCCTCTTACATTTGAAAACCCATTTTGTATTGATTTTCCTTTGACCATCCGGCAAATCAACTAACTTCCACACTCCCAACTTTTCAAACTGACTTAACTCTTCTTGCATCGCTATGACCCAAGTGTCTTCAGTAAGCGCCTCTTTGTAAGTTCTCGGTTCGACCTACGAGATAAAACAACTTAATGAAAATTCAGTTTGTAAAGGTGCTACTGTAGAATAAAAACATGTTAAGCCCTGGTCAATTTGACGTCTCGTGCGAACGCCCGATTGCAATTCTCCTATGATCAACTCCTCTGGATGATAAGAAAGAGTTCGCAGCATCACTTCGCTTGGAACTTCTACATTACCCTCCAGATTAGTAACATTCTGCTCTGCATCTTGTTCACCAACTTGGTTTGTTTGACTTGACAACTGGATTTGCTCCCCCTCAAGGTCTGAATCACCATGGTAAAAAACTGGCATATTTTCAGCTTCTTGATCATCATTCACCTCCGACTGATTACCAGGAGCAACTTCATCATCATGTTCACCAACATTACTAGGACCTGCTTCATCGTCATTTGAAGTTTCCCGAGGTCTTCTAGAATACTCCGCTGGGAACCTGAGCTGCGACTCATACTCTCGCAAAATATCCAGCTCATCAAAGAAATCTTCTTCTTCCTCTGATTCTTCTCTCATGTCAAACGAATCCCAAAGTTTGTCATAATGATAACGCCATGAATCCCCAGGATTCTGTGGCGGCATAGTGTACCCCTGACATTCAACATTTGCTGCCTCAATAATCTGCTTCTCGCTTGGAATAAAGACACGTCGCAAAGGACTTGAATAACCCACAAGATTCCCTCAACGCTCTTCGGACCAAACTTTCCTTTAGGCTCTATCACCGTACAGGGTGACCCAAACGGTTCTAGATACTTCAAATTCGGTTTGCGTTTATTGAGTAGCTCAAAACATGTCTTGTTGAACTTCTTTACAGTAAGAACTCTGTTGAGAGTATAGCATGCAGCAGAAACAACTTCAGCCCAGAAATTTATTGGTAACTTAGAGTCTGCAAGCATCGTTCTTGCTGTTTCGATTAGCGTCCGGTTTTTGCGTTCTGCAACTCCATTCTGCTGCGGAGTGTACGGAGCACTAAACTCATGCAGTATACCTCTTTCGTCACAAAATTCTTCCATCTTACTATTTTTGAACTCAGTACCATTATCACTGCGAATTCTACAGATCGGCCTCTGGTACAAATTCTCAATTCTTTTAAACAACGCTACAAGGCTGTCAAACGTTTCGTCTTTGGATTTTAAAAACATAACCCAAGAAAATCTGGAATAATCATCAGTCACGACCAAGCAGTAGGAATCTCCTGTTATACTCTTGACATTCACTGGACCAAACAAATCCATGTGAAGTCTTTCCAAAGGTCTTGAAACTGAATTGACTTGCTTTGTAGGGTGTGACTTTTTCTTCTGTTTGCCTTTGACACAACCTATGCACTCCCCTTCCAGATGAAAACCTTTGACATGCACTCCTGTGACCAAGTCGTTATGCACTCCTGTGACACAACCTATGCACTCCCCTTCCAGGTGAATATGCCCCATCTTTCGGTGCCATAACCTTGACTCTTTTTCCGTTGCTCTAGACACAAAACAATGAGCCTGACCCGTGGTTGTAGTAGCGACGCTCATGTCCAACACGTACAGATCGTTGACTCTTGGTGCCCTCATGATGATCCACTCTTCAGGTATCACAAATCCCGGTTTCAAGATCAAACATTCTTTGTCGGTGAAATGAGTAGTATACATCCTGTCACAGATCTGGGAGATACTCAGCAGGTTGTTTTCCAGCTCAGCGATGTAGTTAACTCTCTCAAACGTTATGACGCCATTCGATAACGTTCCTTCACCTATGATCCATCCTCCTTGATTACCCGCAAAACCCACATAACCATCGTTAATGTTATTCACATCATACAGCAGCGCGGTCTTCCCTGTCATATGTCTCGATGCTCCACTATCCATGATCCACCTGGATACAAGTTTTGGAAGATCCTGCACATAACAAATCATCATTTAAACAACTTCAAGATAGATGCCGATTCATGCTTCGCGAACCAGGAAGCTCCAGCAATTCAAACTATTTAGTCAAACATTGAGTCCACCCAGGCCTCATCAGCCTTAGGTGCAACCTTGACTCTCGCAATTTGAATTTTGAAATTTTCAGCCTTAAGAGGCGGAAAATTTGCATCATAATCAACAGTAATTGGCTCTTCAGCCTTTTTCTCCTCAGAAGTTGAAACTTTCTTCTCAACTTTTGTCTCAATTTTAGGTTTCCACACCTGTTGAGTTACTGCAACCCTTTTGTAAAATTTGTCATTTTTAGTTACCGACTTCTCTACGGGTTCAGTTTTTACTTTTACGTTGTCGATTTTAATGTTTTTCTTTTCAACAACTTTCTTCTCAACATACATCGGTGCTTTACCCTTCACATCAACCTTCTTTTGTTGAGCCTTCACAGCTTCAGTCTTAGGCTTCACATATGTACACTTTCGTGCAATATGACCAACCTGTTCACATCTAAAACAAGTACGAGTATCAGCTACCCGACTCGTGCCTTCAGACTGAGCCTGTGAAGCTCTCTTCTCAAAAAATTCTTTGTTCGATTTTGAAAAAATTTCTTTTTCTTCATCAGCAAGTGAACTTGAACTGTTTACAAACATTTTCTTCTTAGCAAACCTCTTGTTTGAAACATTCCTTTTCTGATATGGTTTACCCCCCTGATAACCACCCAACCAGTTGTTTCTGTTGTTATTGTAAAAACGCGGTGGATAACCAGTTTTCTTGTTGTAAACCATGTCTTTCTTTCGACTCAAATTGTTCACTGCTGACAACTCGACTTCAACAAGTTTGAAAACATTTGTCAATTTATTCATGTTAACATTCTCGATCGGAAACTCTGAATCCGAAAACAACTTATCCGAACCCATCATCTTGTACATGACAAGGTTCGATTCTTCATCTAAGTTGTTCTTGGACTTTTGTTTCGGAATGTATTTATCCAAGAAACACCCATCCTCCTCAGAAGTGTCACAATCCGGTTTAAGCACTTTGTCTACCACACTTTTCACCACATCAATTTGGACACCCTCGTCATTGGAAGACGTGAACGTGACATCAATGTTCTCAAGAAGTTTAACATCACTTTCTTCCTCAATTTCCACCAAACTAGACTGCTTTTTCGTGTAGTTGTCTAAGATTGGCGGTGGAACTTTGTGAAACCCTACACCCGTTCCATCAGAAAACACATCCTCGCCAGCTTTGTTTTTCCCTATAGGTTTAGGAACAATATGCTGCAAAACAAAACTTGCTGAGCTATAGCTGTTTAACTTCAACTGAATTCTTTCATTTTCAATTTCAGCTTCTTGAACTTTAAGTTTCAATTTAGCAATTTCATCCAGTTGATTGTTAATTGATTCTTCTTTTATTCTCACCACAGCTCTCAGATGTTCGTTTTCTTTAAACGTTTTGCCATTTCGATCATCACTATCTTTGACAATGCTTTTCAATTTTTCAAACTTTTCAGAAATTTGACGGTTTTCAAGAATTAACTTTTCATTTTCACATTTTATTTTCTCACGTTCAGTTTTATCATGTTCGATTTGAGCCGTTAATTCTTTGATCCGTTCAGTTGAAGCTTTTATAGTTTTGTCACGACCTAGAATCTGATCCTCAACATTTTTAACTTTCGTTGTCAGATTCTTGATTTTCTCATTGTTAAGATACGTGACAGTGCTACAAAAATTGCATTGTTTGGTGCAATTTTTGCAGTCAACATTTCCGTCGACCTTGTTAACTGACGCATTTGTTGACGCAATTTGACTGACCCGCCCCTTTGACTCAGTAACAGAATTAGGGTCTACCTCAAGTGCTTTCGCAGCTAGCACTTTGTCAGCCATCTTTCCCAGGTTCTCAGACGTCAAATCCTGCGTAGTATCGATCAATCCCGTATCAAACTGCTTTGCTTTCTCAAATTCTTCTTTTTCTTTCTTCTCTTTCTCTTCTTTCTCCTTTCTCTCTTTCTCCTTTTCTTCTTCAATCATCTTCTCAGTTGGCGTTCCCCACCACTTGTGCTGCCAGTATTCATCTTCTTCTTTGTACTCCTTGATGATGGCTTCGATATCTAGCGTTTTGTCATCAATCGCGATGTTGCCATACCTATCAAGATAGCACTCTCTATCTGGATCCCATCTATTTGCTCTTCTAGCTTCCAGAAAGATACCAGAAAGTCTGATAATCTTGTTTTCAGCAATCATCTTTCGGTATTTATACTTCTGTTCCTCAGTACGATCATCTTTCCACGGAATGGGTTCATCATTACTTGCCATGAATGCGTAACCCACCGCATCTTCCTCTGGTAGAACTTCTTTACTCCAATCATACCCCTCATCGTCGTAAATCACAGCCAGAGCCCTTGATTTGTCTCTGTTATCTTCAGACTGCTTCAATCTGGGCGGCTCAGATTTATTTTGATGGTAGATTGCCTTTTTGTAGTAATCGTCTCTAAACGGATTCTCTGACTCATCAGCGTACGCGTTTCTACATTCACGCTTGAAGTGACCCTTCTGCTTACACTTAAAGCACGTCACCTTGGATTTATCGAACCCCAACTTTGTAGACGGACCACCGATCGTCTTTCTCCCGGTAATTTCCATAAAACGCTGAGCACGTCGAACAGCACTTGCCATTGCCCAACGAATGTCAATAAGCTCCATTTCTTCGGGGTCTATCTGATCGTAATCTTCTTTCGTCAGATTTGTGTTCCCGATCTTACCAGCTACCAACCCTTCATAAGACTCTAGCACAGATGCCAAAAAGACCATCTGTTGCTTAGCCGACTCCTCATCAAAATTCTGTGCGTTCTTCAAATCTATCGCGATATTGCAAGAAAACTTTGCATCAGAACGATTTGCAGAAGACGTAGATCCACTATGATAACCACTATGACTTCCGCTACTTAAACTGCTTTGACTTTCTTTGCTTGCTGAAGATACATTCTCAGCTGAAAATGCAGTCTTTGGAGAAGTTGCTTTTGGCATCATGCTTTTTGGATAATAGAGATCCAAATTCTGCTGAGAAGAAGAATGATTGACTTTATAAGTTTTCTTCAGTTCCAACTCGTGACTTTCAAGTCTCTCAATCACCAAATCTGGAGTCAAATCTTTAGGAGCAATAGTGTTCTTCAACATAAGCGCATAATATCTCCAATCAACCTCATCTGGTAATGAATCGAACAGTTTGTCAACTAGTTCTTCATCAGAAAACTTGATTTCATGTCTTGCTAACTCTAGTTTCAGATGACCGAACCTCTCTATCATTTTACACACCGATTCATTCTTTAGACAACCAAAAAATTAAATTCTTTTCTAAGAAGTTTTCGTTTGTTCTTTACAATCTCTTTGCTTCCAAGACACTTCTTTCCGAGTTTATCCCACAAATCTTTAGCATTTGAGTAATCTATCAGCGAAATGATGTCTTCCCGCACCGATTGAAACAATAATGCCACACACTTTTGCTCGGCCACAAAACTCTCAATCTCTTCAGCCGATCTCAATGCTTCACCATTCTTCTTTCCCTCGGCATAACCATTCTTCATACTCTTCCAGCTGGGAAAAGCGAATGCCATCAACCAGTCTTCGAACTTTGTTGCCCACCTGCTATAATCTTCTATAGCCATCAGCTTAGGAGGTTTGTTAAATGTTCCAAATGCGCTTTCGGACTCCCAAGCTTCCTTCTTTCTTTCTTTCGGTGGACTCTTGTTTGCATTGCTTGAAGAGGTGTCATTGTTTCCAGAACTCCCTGTGAAAGCATACATGTCGCTGAAAGGATTCAAGAAGATATCATCCATCTTGACTATTCCTGCAAAAACAACCAACACTTAGAAAAAAATTTCAAATTTTTGAAAATCTGGACACAAAAGCGGACCAGATTGAAGTCGTAAAAGCGGACCAATATTGTCCGTAAAAGCGGACCAGATATTGTCCGTAAAAGCGGACCAAGTAATGTACGTAACAGCGAACCAGAAAGTGTCACAAAAGCGGACCAAAAACTCGCGATGTCTGTAAAAGCGGACCACAGTTTTTAACCGATTTTGACCATTTTTAGTTCGAATTTCACTCTAAAACTTTCTAGGGTTTGTTATTAGTGTGTTTTACACGTTATACTCAAATTTCAGACAATTTCAATCGTAGGAACCACTGAAAATCGAAAAAGTGTGAGAAAAAATGAGTAGAAAAGAGAGATTTCTGCAGATGTAAGCTGTAGTAGTATGAACTCCTCGTCCTGAGCTCTGATACCACTTGTTGGACCGTTGTTTGACCCTAAAACGTCAGTCAAGGTAGCTCATCATCATATATAAAGGCGGAATCAGTATATATGATGTAACAACAGCTTGTCCTTTCAATTCCACTGCTTTTATTAGCTTTCTGAATGAATTTTGACAGAGTTTCGGCTCCTAAGCACACACATACACATTACAGATCCGCTCCAATGACACGCTTTATATAGACATGCTGGTTCGCTAATATGACAGGTTATATTAGCGGACCTGTTTCACTATGACACAAAAGCGGACCACTAACGAACCTATGAGCGGACCTCTATACTAAAGACCATAAAAGCGGACCTACATCATAACTTTTTAAATTTAATAGTTTAAACCCCTGTTGACCAATCTTGACTTAGAACTTCTTGTAGACGTAGTCAACAGACATCCTATGCATCAACATTCACAACCTGAAAAATTAGTATGTTATGGTTTCCGGTAACCGTGTGACTTTCTTCATGCTTTGTCGTTGAATAGTGCATTTAAAGTGGTAATCACAACCTGAAAAAATCATTTCATTATAACAAAGTTCTTTTTTTTTAACTTAACATAATACTGAAGATATATATCCTGAAAAAAAATAAATTCATTATAACAAATGTATTGATAGGGTTAAATAAGGTTGTATCTATATTACTGGTTTGGTACTGCACATGGTTACAATGTTTTCTTTAACATGTTAAATAAGGTTGTATCTAAAGTTTTTTTTAATACATAATATAAGCAGCTAATCAATTTAATAAATTATGATTATGCCGGCCATTAATATTTCACTTTGCATTGGTGTCATTAGATCGAAAGGTTGAACGTGATTATCCAAGATATAGTGAAAGAAAAAGAAAGAAAAAGAAGTTGAACGAATAATTGCGGGATTGGTGGTGGAAAAAGAGAAAGATAACGTGGAGAAAGAGGCTATGAATCTAATAATGGCAAACATTGAAGTGATGCTAAAAGCTAGGTTTCAAAACGTATAATGTAGGTTATAAATAATTTGTTTTAACATGTATTTTGATATAATAACTTTGGTATTTGATGTTTTAAGTGGAATGTTTTATATAATTGTGAAAATTTGATGATGTGTAAATTTAAAAAATGACATTATATGCAGGTTAAAAAATGGCTAAAAGGAAAAAAAGCATTTTGCGACTGCGAAAGACGGTCACAAATTTTCTTAAGGCAAGCGGTCGGAAAATGATTGCAAATTTTAAAAGGCAAGCAGTCGCAAAACGATCACAACAAGACTGTCGCAACCAAAGTCGCACAAAACCAGTAACAGTCGCAAAATTTGCGACCACTTTTATAGTCGCAAATGATAACAGCAGTCGCAACTCAGAGGCAATAGAGAAATTGCGACGGGTGTTTTTCAATCGCATGTTTGATCGGGAAATGGTCGCAATAGGGCAGTTGCGACTGTTTTGCGACTGGAAATGCGGTTGCAAAAACCCAGTTTTCTAGTAGTGTAGTGAAAGTGTAAAATACAATATCCTTAACGTACAATACGTACAAGATGAAATTATGACATGCGTAATTAGTTTTATAACACGTGTGATTAGTCTTTTACCACATGCATGATTATGGTTTTCAACGTGCGTGATTATGGTTTGTCAACATACATCATTAGGGTTTTTGAGTTTTATAACGTGCATAATTTCATCTCGTACGCATCGTACGTTAAGTAATATTGTACGTTAACCAACCCCTATATATGTATATATACATACATATATATGTGGTAAATTTGAATCTTTATAATAAACAATTTAAAAAGTAAATATAATAACCATATGATATTTACTATTTTCAAATTAATCAAACCGGTAATTAATCTTCGTTTGTTTGTAATAAAATTAATTCAATTATATAAATTTTGTGTATACATAAAATTACATGATTTCTATTCTGAAACCCGTGTAATTAGGGGTGTAAACAACTTGTCATGTTTTTATGTTTTATGAAGCTCGAGTTCGGCGCACAAGTAAAACCTAAAGCGTGAGCCCGGCTTGACTCGGCTCGAGCTATTTTGAAAACAACCTCAAACGAGCTAAAATCTCGGATCGAGCTCGCTTCAGTATCACTTAAACGCGCCAAAACTCGGCTCGCTAATGTTATAATCATTATTATTATATTATATAAAAAATAAATAAAATTTTGTTTCGGCTGGTTTAGGCTTGCGAGCCTAAACGTGCTTTGTATTTCATGCTCGAATTCGATAATTAAATGAGCTCTAATTCAGGCTTGAGCTCGGACTTGGGCTCGTTAAAGCTTGGCTCGGTCGAGCTTTTAACCGAGCCGATAACGAGTAGCTCTCGAGCCTTTGGCCTTGTTTACACCCCTACGTGTAATACATTAGTTAATAACCATATTTTATATTTCTTTCGGTTTAGAAAAAAGGTTATTGGATTTTATCAATCCCAATTATTAGGTATTGACCACTGTCACTCCTAACTATCACTTTAACTTCCACCACTCTCAAGTTAACACTTTGTGTGTTATGTCACTCCACATGTGAACATTTCTTAGCGTTTGATTTATGTTATTGGTGATATTAGGCTAACATTTTGTAAATTACTAATGACTGCAGGTGAATCTGCTCATGCTCATAAAAGAAAAAAAAAAAGAGCCAAAAACCACTCACCTGGGGTGACACAACACACAAAGTGTTAAGTTGAAAGTGGTTGGAGTCAAAGTGATAGTTGAGAATGACAACGATCAATACCCAATAGTTAGAAGTAATAAAATCCAAGTAAAAAACATTGTTTCTGTTATACCAAATATTATTAAACACGGTTAGTAATTTCAAGGAAAAGTTGTGGTTTAAATTATAATGAGCAAGCGAATAAGGAAAATTGATGGCAAATTTTTTCCATAATCAAATTGTTTGCAAGCGTTGTCTTTTTCATTGTTGTTTTGCAAAACCCATACTGTGAAAACCATTTGTCTTGTATCTTGTTGGTACATGAATTATGTCTATCAAATTAGTTATTCATGTTTCCTTACACTTCTATACAAATTAAAGGTTGTGATACGTATCATCTTCATTTTTACTTGTCATACCCTTTTAAAAATTGTAAAATCAATTATATTCCCTTCTTTTCACTCTACAAGACAAAGTTTCTAAGTGACTTCAATGGGAAGAAAAAAAAAAGTGAGTGTCTTTAGTAAAACACTTAAGAAACTTACTAACTATTAGATTTTTTTGTTATAAAAATAATAAAGGACCATGAAAATGATAGACGCAAGAGTCTAAAACAATGAGATTCTCTCTTCCCTAAACTTATGATCAGAAATCGTTATTTCTCTGCACACATATCATGGGGCTGATGTCGACGCCAACATGCATCATGGGTTCACGGATGTGAGAAGCAAATAGAGTGTTATCTCCCTTCCATCTCATATTCGTGTTTAGCATTGTGTGGTGTTCTCGTATTTCATTTAGAGTTGCCAGCCTTTCCTTTGTATTGTATACATATAGTGGAAGGAGCCATGACAAACAAAGGTCATGTGCGTATCTATACTAGTGGTCCTTCAACCTTTGTATATGCCCAATTACGAAATATCAATGTATGCATGCGTGTATAAGTTATAGACATTGGTTTTTATTTATATTTATAATATAATATAATATAATATATTAAAATCTAATGGTAACAAGTTGTTCTAATATTTCATGGATTATATCTTTGTTTGATCTTGTCTAACATGAAGCTTATACCATGCGGTATGGGGGTCGGCTCTCCCCCGTCCCGGGTCGTTTGGCTCGTCCCACACCGCCCTCTCCGGGGTCGTTGCGTCGCAGGTGTCATTTGCAAGACGGAGGCGATGAGCATGCTGGTTGGCTGAGTTGCAAGGATGGTGGGCCCCTCTCTGTCTCCTTTAATATATTGGTTTTTTATTATGTTGAGTAGTCCCCAAAGGGATGGTCCTCCTCCCGTGATGATGTAGCGTCTACGTGGTGGATGGTCTCCAAAGAGACTAACCAAACCATACCCAATGGTCTTAAAAAACGTAGTCATATTACATTTGTATAGGTTTGTCTCACGAATGCATTAATTGGCCTGCTTGACTGGCCCATCTTCCTCTCCTCCATCTCTCCCCGAGTTTGTCTCAACTAGGCATACTTGTGATGGATACATCTCTCTTACCTCTCTCTCACATTAGTGTCATGTCGTTCACAGAAAAATGTCCTGCATTGAAGATGCTCTTAGAGACATGCATGCTATCATGCATAAATGATTTTCCAAAAATACTTTTTTTAGGTATTTAAATTTATGGATTTTTACATATAGAATTTTTAAAGTGAATTAACTTTTATTTTTTTTGAAGTATATTATTATTCAAAGGATCTACATATTCACACACCCAACTGCCTATTTCCACACCTTTCAAGACGCCTCGTATAGGCCTATACGAGACGTCTAGGGTTACTTTATCCGACCAACCACTGAACCTCGTACCACGTCACATCAGTCACATCAGACGGGGCGTCTAGGCCTGTACGAGGAAGCAATACGAAGCGACCAAGACGCCTCGTATAGCCCTATACGAGGCGTCTTGAAGACTGATGTGACTATGTGTCTGGCATGCTACATAAAGCAATATGGGGCGTCTAAGGCTATACGAGGCATCTTTGTTTCATATAAACAGGAACTTGCAGTGCATTGTTCATCCACCCGAACATAGTCCTGTTTCTTCTACATCTCTTCGAAATATATTTTCTTGTTTGCATTCATGTTCTTATCACTGTGAAGTGTTGAAATGTCATCATACTGGGACGACAACTATGTCTTTGGGCAGTATTCTGGCGACGCATGGGTGCCCGAAAACGTTCCGGTAACAGTTATTAGCTTAACTGTTTTAATTACTTGTTGTTTTAGTTAATTGGTTACTAATGATGATACCGTTTTTTGGAGGAGTCTTGCGTTCCCGATTCTAATGAGCAAGAGGAGGTTGTGTCTAGTGTACAAGGAAAACAAAACATACCGTTTCTAGATTTGAACAAGCATCCCCTTGTTGATGAAACATCCCCTGTAGATGACTCATACCATGCTGGTCAACCAAGTTATCCAGCGCAACAAGGGTATCCGGATTATGGATACGGGTGTGAATATTCTTACATGCAACAACATTATCCTGATGGATACGGAGGAGACGGTGGTCATCAGCAATTCACTTCCGCGAGCGGTCCTTATGTTCAACAAAACTATCCGGACGTTGGAGGATATGGTGGATATGGTGGTGAGGCACCCCCCATCCCGGACAATCCGTACTTAAAAAAGCAGGTATCAATTTTATTTTTTATTTTAGATAGATTAATTGTTATTATTATTATTATTATTATTATTATTATTATTATTATTGAAATTTGTATTATTATTATTATTGTTGTTGTTGTTATCAGGTTTTTAACTCTCTAGATGAACTAAAAGAAATGGATACAAGAAATGGCAAACACGGATGGTTTCGTTATTATCACCTGTCGATCAAAGAAAATCGGAGGAAGGACCGGGAGGGTATGGCTTGAATGTGACCGTGGTGGTGAGCACCACACTACAGCAAAACTTAGAAAAGCTGTAGGATCGTGTGTCGACCCGAATGAGTCGTTCAGAGGAGTTTTCGTCAATTACAGGTGCGGAAAACAAGTAATCAACGTAGGAACAGCTATCAAATCACTTTAAACACCTGTTTCTATTGATATTTAACAGTTTACAATCCAATCTCGATCCGGCAGCACTTCGGTACGAGTTTCAATCAAACGCTACAAATGATTCGCTCTAAGGGCTATATATAGTGCTTGTAGGTCCGCTCCAATGGACGTGTCCGTAAAAGCGGACCTCCATTGTGACATATAAGCGGACCACACTATTGACATAAAAGCGAACCTGCTAAGTCCCTATAAGCGAATCTACCTAAAACAACCTATACAACATTCTATTTTCTCGTAACACGTGCCCTGATCTAACACTCTAAGATTATGACTCGATCCAAGACGAAGTCAACAGATGAAATGCACCAACAGACTCCCCCTCAGATGTTGACGGAGTCGTCCATCGAGTCTTCACACTGTTATGTCTTCACATCTTCAGTCTTGATCAGTCTTTGGGCTTCTCTCTTTCTATCTTCTTCTCTTTCTCTTTTATCATCAACAGACTCCCCCTCACTATGATGTTGACATCTTTTGAGTTTATCAAGTCCAACATATGCTCCCCCTTAAATGTTGACTTTCCTGCATAAACACTCAACCACAAACATAAGTTTTATGATAAACATTTAAGCATAAGATCATCACTTATCACAAACTAATCAAACAATCAGATACTGATGAACCACTTGGAATTGTGACGTTTTTTCTTATCAAAACAAATACAGACACCCAAACCAATTGTTCATCATGTTTAGCACTTCGAATTTTGAAAATCAGCTTTTCAACACCAGTTGTCGAAAATCTTTTTGTATTTTCAAAAATTTATACTAAAACACACTAAAAATCTTTTTGGATTTTTCTGTAAGAAAATAAAATGCAGAAATAAACTATTTGCAGACTATATTTTTGTGAGTTTGTGCAAGAGGATCATATCAGTATATGAGACATATCATCAACACAGTTAAGCTTTAAACATTCTCAGTTCTAAACAATTTACCTAGATTGTCAGTATGTTTGTCCACTTAAATTTTCACACAGACTTCAATTGATTCGAGATACGATATTAATGTTTTAGAAACTTAAACTTAATTGTGTATCACTCCACTTGAATATACTCCTGTATCCAGATCCCAAAATTTCAGTCTTATAGGTGAGTATACCACAGATGATATCTGTAAAGGGGTAATGTGCGAGGGCCATGAGATCTCAGGTCGATACTTCCGTATACGCAGAGAGATGACGACTTCGACTTTTCGGTGGGTCCCCTTTAGAGGATCTTTTGATTACAACAGCAGCGACTATCAATTTTATTGTTTCATCAGCTTGCTGAGGGCGATGCTATGTTTCAAGCATTTTGCGAAAAGCATTATCCGGGGACTAGGTCAGTACTTCCATACAGTAGAAGTCCCGGGATACTACCCCAGATATCACTGAGTATAAAGACCTAGTATCTCAGAATACGGGACCTTTCAAACAAGATTTCGGGGGTTACCCATATATCCAAGAATAGTTACCCACAAATCAAGCAAGTTTGATTTACGTTTATATCTCGTTTCAATTTACTAAATGTGCGAAAATCTACTGACACATCCACAGTAAGATTGTTTATCACTTTTAAACTTTCCAATTCTTTAGCATGTTGTGATAGTCCACTGATGTACTATCATTTCCTCTTTTTCACAACAAAACTCATTTTTGATTTTATCATGTTTTTGGTTTTTTTTCAAATTTTCTAATGTTTTTGGATTTTCTGAAATTTTCTTACTCCCCCTAAAATGCAAACACATTAACGAAAATATGAAAACAAACTGTACAGAAACATGAAAACCGATATCAAATCACCTCAAATCGCCATTTACTAGGCATAAACAATCAGAACTCCCCCTATCAACAAACTATTTTCCCATTTAGATTTCAAAACACTTAAGTTTGTTTTAATCAACATGGTTTTTCCGGAAAATAAGTTTAATTGATTTTACCACTTGTAGATTTATCAAACAAATGTTCGGGGATGTGGTTCATCATCTTGTCTTCCAACCAAAAGTAGGAAAATACAAGTACAAATTAATGTCCTTGATTTACCATATGCAAACAATGCACAATCAACACTCCTAACCACTTGTAAATATGACCAACACATACCACTAGCAAGCAAACACAAACAAACCTTTTACCGTTTGTATGATTGACGTTACCGAATAAAACTCAAGAAAGATGCCGATTCATGCTCCACGCTTACCAACCTGGGAGCTCCGGCAAGTCCTGAGACTTACTGTTCATAATATGTACCATCCCAGTCACAAACTAGGGATGGTTCAACCTTTTCTTTCTTTGTTTTCTTCTCATAAAATTCTTTAACCCCTTTGACTTTTCGATCAATCATCTTGCCAAGGATATGTTTTACCTTGGGGTTAAAGACCTTCTCAGCATCAAATTCCTGTTTATCATTATAAAATTGGTTAGAAATTTCAATTTTACCAATTTTCTTTTTATAATTCTCAGCCCGAAGTAATGGAAACTCCTCATCATTCACAATCGGAACTGATTTTTCATCTTTTACATCAGCTTCACATTTTGAAACAACTTGTGGCTCAACTGACTTTGTGGAATCAGTTTCATCGCCCGAAGATAGCTCCTCTGATTTTGATCCATCAGAATCATCGCTAGAGCTTTCACCAACCTTCTTAACAACCCATTTCTGGTTGTCAGATTTTGCTCTTTTCTTGTAAAACTTGTTTGAACTCTCACCAATTTCAAAAATAGAATTTTTAAACAGTTTGGTTCGATCAATTGGTGGTTCAAACTCAACCACTTGTTCTTTGAGTTTACGAGATACTCCCTGTTTTGATTGTATCGCCTTAGAACAATCTTTGGCAATATGTCCAACATTGTTGCACTTGAAACAGGTTCTCGAGTCTCTCTTCTGCTCAGCTATCTTCTTCAACTCAACTTGCTTCTTCGTCAGAAACTCACTGTTTGATTCTTTCCAAAAGTTTGTCTTTTCTTCTTCATCAGTTGATGTACCTGAAACAAATGACATTTTGGATTTAAAATCACGAACATATTTTTCATTTTTCTGTTTTTCTGTAGGAATAAACCCTAAACCTTTCTTTATGAAATTACCGTTATGGTTTGATCTCTTTTGGAAATCTGAACCAGAACTGTAATTCTTTTTCTTGTTTAATCTCTGTTGAACTCTTGAGGTGTAATATCTTGGTTTTTCATTAAGACATAAGCCTTTTATTTCAGAAATATTAATTTCTGTGAGTACGAAAACCTTGTTTATCAATTCCGTTTTAACACCTCTTATTGGAAATTCTTCATCAGAATATAATTTGTCAGAATCAATCAAAGTGTAAGCAACTTTAAACAATCCATCATCCAAATTAGATTTTGACAATAGAAATTTTCTATCATAAACTAATTTGTCCGGTTTTTCTGTTTGACATTCTGTGTTTGACCCAGACTTTGACTCTTCAATATCATCACTCTCTAACACATGATCCACTACTTTCTTCATCAATTGAGACTGTTGATCAGTGTCAGATGATGTAAACACAACATCAATACTTTCTGGTAGATTGACTGATGACTCTGACTCCCACTGTAAATTTGTGGCTTTTTTGACTCTTTCATCGTTAGGATATCTAGGCAAATATCCATTTTCCAGCGGGGGTGGACACTTGTTATAACTGACACCGTGCTTCTTACCAGATGGCGTCTTTTCAGTGTCTTTTTTCTTGTCATTCTTCTTCTTGTCAGCAGTCTTTTCATCAGCACCTTTTCCAACTTCTTTCTCTTCAGTTACCTCATCATCTTCCCATACCTTCATACTTTCAACTGTCGGATAAATCCTGTCAATAACATAGGAAGTACATGAGTAACTTTTTAATAAACGATTTACTCATTCAGTTTCAATTCTTTGCAACTCAAGCTTTTCTTCCAAAGCAACACATTTCTCAATGTAATTGTTTACAACTTTTTGCTTTGTCATAAAAGCTCCCTGAAGTGTCTTCATTGCTGTAGCTTGTTCTTCACTCGTTTGGTTGTACTGATTCATCGTTTTGTTCAGCACATCATAAGACTCCTTCAGACTGTTCAAGTTGTAAATCAACGTGCTATTCTGCTTCTTCACAACTTCACAATTCTCACACTTCACTGGAATTTTTTTCGCATCAACTTCTTCCTCAACCTTGAATTTAGGAACATCTTTCACCTTTTGTCTTCTCACCACCGGCACTTCTTCATCATCACTGCTCACCGGTGTCTTGATCTTTTTCTTTTTCTTCTTGGCTTTTTCATCTTCACTATCACTTTCAGCAAGCATCTTTATATCTTCTTTATATTTTCTAGCCCAATATTCCGTATCATCATCACTATCATCTATAACCTTTGCCGTAAAAGCAGTGTAAGCTGTAGTTTGATCAGGAATATAATCATCCCAAGTGAAATTTGCCCAGCTAAAACCCTCTGGTAATCTCTCATCATCTTGATCAATTATCAAAGCACTACCATCCCTTCTTTTTCCACAATCATAACTACTCACACAAGCCCTCTTTCCAGTGTCTTCAATTACATCTCTTCCATGTGCAGTTTGAGCTTGATGTTTTTGTTGTTGAGATGATTGTTGACCAACTTGGTGGTAGATGGCTTTCCGATAGTAATCATTATTGTTGTTGAACGGATTTTGAGCCCCACTTGCTTCTCAGTTAGTGCACTCCCTCTTGAAGTGTCCTTTTTCCCTGCACCGAAAACAAGTGACTTTAGATTTGTCAAAACCTAAAGTAGAAACATTCGCATCACGAAGATCATCTCTCCCCGTGATTTGTTTGAATTTCTCAGCTCTCCGTAAAACACTAGCCAGACACCACTTTATGTCCATCAGCTCCATCTCTTTAGCATCTATCTGGTTGTAATCTTCTTTGGTTAACATTGAATTCCCGATACGACCTGCAACAAAACAAGTATAAGATTCCAAAACCATTCCTAATAAAGACATTTGGTTTTTGGCAACTTCCTCAGAATAATCTTGATCATTTTCAAGATTTAATACAATGTTGCACTGTAATTTTCTCCCGTTTTTAGTTGCAGAGATGTTTGGATCGAAAGATGAAAATGGTGTGAAACTGGTTTTGCTGTTTGATCCAGATGATGGACTTCCAGATGAATTTTTGGCACTATAGGCAGTCTCAACCTTAGGAGATAGATTTGAAGATTTCTTTTCATTAACTCCTGCCTTATAATACAACCCGATGTCCTGTTCACCATCAAAATGTTTCATTCTGATCACTTTCCGTTGTTCCATTTCTTGAGCCTCAATTTTTTCAATGAACTTACTGAGCGTCAGATTGCTAAAACCCTTCTTGTTTCTAAGCATCATAAGGTATGTGCCCCAAGTCTCATAGGGCAACGCATCAACAAGTTTCTCTATCAACTCATCAGTGCTCTTCTCAATACTCAACCTTTTCATGTTGGCAAGAGATTACAATAACGTTCAATAATCTCTCGTGTACTCTCATTCTTTAAACCACGAAAAAGATCAAATTCTTTCTTTAGAAGCGACTTATTGCTTTTAACCATCTCTTCACTACCCTGAAACTTTGACCGCAAAGCTCTCCAAATTGAATATGATGTTCCATTGTGTTGCAAAAGAACCATGATATCCTCTTTCACTGCTTGTTGAAGAAGACTTAGCATCATTTTCTCATCTTTGTACTTCTTCCTTGCATCAGCAGTTAGACTTTTTATCGGAATGGGTTCTTCATCATCATCCAAAGGTCGAACATACTTTGTCTCGACGCATTCCCAAGCATCAAGATAGTTAGCTTGCACCCAATTCTCAAACCGACCTTCCCAACCTTTAAATTCTTCTATGTTCATTAGCGTCGGTGGTTTTTGCATTGTGCCCGTTTCGTTTTCGAGCATCGTATTTTGTGCAAAACTTATCGGTGTAACCGGGGTAGCGAACGCGTTAAAGAATTCCTTGTCCATTTTCAACTTTTCGAAAATTTTTCACAACAGCTTTAAAAGCGAATCAAGTTGTTCACAAGAGCGGATCTATGTGACAAAAGAGCGAATCTATCTGAAATTCACTTGAAGCGAATCTACTTGAGTTCACACGAGCGGACCTAGTTAAGAATGTATGAGCGAACCACAGATATGACCACACAAGCGAACCAGTCTGCTAAGTGTACCCAAAAGCGAACCAGCTTGATCTTTTGGAGCGAACCTGTTTGTTGTCTGCTGGAGCGGACCAGATTGTTTCAAATGAGCGAACTTTACTTTCAAGTGAGCACAAAAGCGGACCAGTTGGACACTACGAGCGGACCAGATCAACTTCCAATGAGCGAACCTGTATGAAACTATAACTTTGAGCGGATCTATATGGTTAATGGAGCGAACCTATGAACACTCGGACATACTTTTGACCCATTTTTACTTCGAATTTTGACACCAAACTTTCCAGGGTTTGTCACTGTAGAGTTTCGCACAATCCTTGTAATTTTGAGCCGAATTTGACCGTTGGAAGTGTCTGAAATGAAGAAAGAAGGTGTACATGGAAGAAAACTTGATGAAATTTAGCTATTCACTGCAGAACTCCTCCTCCTGAAGCTCTCATACCACTTCTAGGATCGTGTGTCGACCCGAATGAGTCGTTCAGAGGAGTTTTCGTCAATTACAGGTGCGGAAAACAAGTAATCGACGTAGGAACAGCTATCAAATCACTTTAAACACCTGTTTCTATTGATATTTAACAGTTTACAGTCCAATCTCGATCCGGCAGCACTTCGGTACGAGTTTCAATCAAACGTTACAAATGATTCGCTCTAAGGGCTATATATAGTGCTTGTAGGTCCGCTCCAATGGACGTGTCCGTAAAAGCGGACCTCCATTGTGACATATAAGCGGACCACACTATTGACATAAAAGCGAACCTGCTAAGTCCCTATAAGCGAATCTACCTAAAACAACCTATACAACATTCTATTTTCTCGTAACACGTGCCCTGATCTAACACTCTAAGATTATGACTTGATCCAAGACAAAGTCAACATATGAAATGCACCAACAAAAGCCGGAAGCAAAAAAACCAGTTGCCTGTTTTACCTGCTGGTTGTGCGAGACCATCCGTATGAAACCTGGGAGATAAGAAAGGGAAAAAATTGAACATAACCACGAGCTTTGTGAGGACCTGTCGGCCCACGCGTTTGTGTGAAGGTTTACTCAAAGTGAAAAGAATCTGATCGAGCAGCTGACAGCTCAAAACATGGAGCCGCGCAAAATTTTTCAAACGATAAGGAAGCAGGACCCCGACATGTTTCATGTTTAGAAAGACATTTAAAACGTTGTGGCGAACATTAGCGCCGAACAAAGAGACGGATTGACTCCCATGAAGTCACTAGAAAACATGTTGATAAACAACGAATTTATTTACGAGACACGGGAGGAACCCGGAACAGAGGTCGTAACAGAGATCTTCTTTCTTCATCAATACTCGAGTGAAATGTGGCGTGCATTCCCCCACGTCTTGCTGATTGATTCGGCGTACAAGACAAACATATACAATATGCCATTTGTCCAGATTGTTGGTATGATGCCTACCAACCATTCATTTTGTATCGTGCATGTTGTTACTGTAAAGAACAGAGTGATAACTTTGTGTGGGTGCTTAAGAGGATCAAGTCAATGTTGGATGAGTGTATGGAGCCACGTGTGATTATAACGGATAGAGACCTGGCCCTTATGGGCGCGTGTGCTAAAGTATTTCTAGACGCCTCCAGGCTTCTTTACAGGTTTCACATACAAGAGAATATTATGACGCACTGCAAGAGTGCCTTCACAGAAGAAGACTGGGAAAAATATTTGTCATTCTGGGGGTCATTGTGTGAGTCTCCATCCGTACCCATATATGAGTACCACTTGCGCAACCTGCAGACACGACTTGTGGAGTGAAAACGTTCAAGTAAGTTTTTAATAACATATTGTTATGGGTGAAATTCTGAGCTCATATCCTGGGAAATATCTTGAGTTATATCTTGATTGTATGATATCTGCTCATATCCGGGATGCTCATTCAGGATATTGGTAACATCCTGAATGGTATCCTCAGGATTACTAACGGGTTATGTGCAGGAGTACGCGTCCAGATGGAGCAATGTTCACAAAGACCCTTTCTCCAGGAGACTAGGTCCAAGTTGTTCAAATAAAGACGTTGAAGCCGCATTACTCGGTCTACAACGTTCACAATGGAATATTCGGAGCATCCCATATTTGTAGGAATTTTTGTTTGTATTTCGTTACTATAAATAGGTGGGTATATCAGATCGAATAGGACATCACAGCTACACTCACTACACTCCTACACTTGTTCTCTCGCAACTTTTACTTTCACACAAAGCATTGTAACACTTAGCGATCTGGTCAATATCCTGCACTGTATCCTGAAGTTTGAAGTAATAAGAAGAACTAGGCAGTTGCAATTGTCAGCTCCCGAGGTTTTATGCCGGCGATCTAGATTGATCAAGGGTTTTCCTCGTACATCTCGTGTCACTTCCTTTACTTTTTGCTCATAGTTTGATCGTAGATACAGCTCAATATCCTGAGCCGTATCCCGAAAACTGTTTTTGCAAACAACATAACAAGCATATTTCCGATACACTCTTTGGCACACTACCTCACTTAACTAATTTGATCACTTAATTACTTCGGTAATTTTTGACCAAAACAATTTGGCGCCCACCGTGGGGCAAGTGGTGCTATCTTTACTAAAAATCTTTGTGAAATCATTAATCGGTTTTCTGTTTTCAAAACTTTTTGCCACATTATTTGCAATGGCCACAAGATCAAGCATGAGCTCCTCCACTGTGTCTGCTACAACTTCTGCTACTACTGGTTCGGTGCTTCCACCACCTCCTCCAAGGATGCCAGCTTCTTCACAACCTCAGGATGTTATCCCTACCCGGAGCGTTCAGGGATCCGCTCCCGTTTTAGCTTCTAATGATGAAATTCTAACCTTATTTGGAAGTGTGCAGGAACAAATGAAGCAACAACAGGAAATTAACCAAATGCTGTTAAGAGAAATACAACTCTTAAAAGCTGGCTCGAGCAGATCCACTGAAGATATTGTCACTCCTCTACAACCCAGAACTTTGAACTTCAGTTCGGCTCTGTATACTGAGGATAATAGGGGGAATATTGTGCCTAGTCATTCCCAGAATCATACTCCTGAAATACCCTCATCGATCAGGATGTCAACTGTGAGGAGCTCAGGATATGTTTCAGGATATGGCCAGGATCCTTAGACTGGTAACGTGTCTAATAATAATAATAATACTCTTGCCACTAACAGTGTTGGATCTTTGCAGGATACAGCTGTGACATCAGCATTATCTAGGGAACTTCAGAAGCTAAAGGATATGATATCCAGTGTACCTGGGGTGGTTCAGCCAATTCCTGAAGTATCCCAGGACAGCCACATGATATCTCGGTTTGTGCATCCTATTTGTGATGCTGAAATCCCAAAAAGATTCCAAACTCCCAACATGAAGCTTTATGATGGAACCACGGATCCTGAGGAGCATATTGCCCAGTATAGGGAACAGATGGAAATCAATCCTATTGTCACACCCCGACCACGTAGGATAACAAACCGTGGCGGAAACGTCGGGGAGTGTTGCAATAGAAGCTATTGTTTCACAACCATGGATACAAAATAGTTTTGTTTTATTGATAAAATTAATCATTTCATTGTCTTAACACATAGAACAAACTAGTTTTATATCGTCTATCATAGTTGTTATATCACTAAGGCCTTGTCCAGATCCTATGTGACGCATGCATCCTAGAAATCAATCAAGCATCAACACCTGAAACATATGTAAAAACTTAGTCAGCAAAGAAATGCTGGCGAGTACATAGGTTTTATAAGAGTATCAGAATCATGGCTCGTTTATATGTTGCAGTACTTTATTAGACTACAAGAGTCAAAATACAAACCTTGTTTTGAAAAGTGTATTGCAACATAGTTAACCAACTCAAATCAAGTGGGTTATAGTTTGTAAAATCCCATAGCCATGCTTCTTAACCCAAAAACATTTGATTTAGAAAACCAACCTGTAAAACATCTTGTAAAAATTCGTTAAAAACTCGTATGGTTTATAACCTTTAGAAAACATCGTTTGTGTGACATCGTTTCAAAATCATTTACCCAAGTGAACTAAATAACACCACGGTATGTAATATATTGAAAACACTTATATATAAGAAGTACCAGCGGCGTATCTACCATGTTTTCACCATATTACACCCGTCCCGTTATCTAAACACTAGTAAAAAACCAATCGTTTACCCAATTCGTATAACTTGTTCAAATCGTTTTCAAATCGTTAACTCGTTTTAATCGTTTAAAATCATCCTCGTTTTAATTGTGAAAACTTATTTATGGTCGTCTCGCTAACAACATTCATACCTTCATGACTCGATCACCTCGCTTCTTGCTTCTCGAATTAACAAACCACCAAAGGGTAAGTTAACAAACATCAGATTCAGTCCCTACCCACAACCCCCACACATAACCATGGGTGCAGTGCAATAACGGGATTTATCAGATCCTATGGTACCATAACCTAATACTGGTTGGCTTGATCAATGCTAATGAATGTCATTTGTTATGTAACTACAACCATCAAGTTTCGTTCACATTATTGAAATCGTTATTAGTTTAGTAAAAATCATTTTAATCGTTTTTGAAATCATCGTTATAATATCGAAAATCGTTTTGAAAACCATCGTTAAATCCTTGAAAACATTTAGCACATATGAATCACCCCAAAACAATTGAAAACAGTAAAATAGGGGAACTATGTACTCACATGGAGTGCAAAGTATCTTCAATCAATAGAACTCAAGCAAACTCAAGTAAACCAGAGCAATCAAACAGCACCTAGTAATCGAATCACTAGTCAAACAATAGACGCCTAAATCGGAAGATCGGATAGAATGAGGTCTTGTAAACCAAATGAGTGTTGGAACTCATGTGATATGGTTTAACAAAGCTTACATCCTAAAATTGAAACCTAACCTAAGTGCTTTCGACCCATTGCGACCCATTAAGGCAGCTCACACTACTTTAACGCGTCGTGCGCGCAAAAGCGCGTTCGAGACGTCTAACTAGTCCTATGACAAGTATTATATGCCAAAAAATGTTTAATTATGTTACATAATCAGTTACATGACAAAAGTTTAGGTTACATATGCTTAATTACCAATTATGCATAAATGGGTATTTTGGTAATTTAACTAAGGCATATAAACTACTTATCATACAACTACCTAAACTAGGTGACCATAAGGTATAACCTTAGAAGGTTACTCCCTATGATACTATGGTCACTAAACATGTTTGGTCGGATCCTAAAGATCGATCAAACGGGTCGGGTTCGAAAGTCTAAGCGGGTGTTTAGTCCGCTTGACTTACAACTCTACATAAGCACTAATCTAAAAAGTGACGAGCTAAACATGCTAGAACATGTTTAGTTAAGTTAGAAAACAGGTTTTGATATCAAAACAAACGGTTTTGATATCCTAGAGTAGTTTGGTTACAAAATACGCGAGAAAACGCATTTTGGCCGAAACTACGACTCGTCACTGAGTCTAGATAACGTGGTAATCAGTAGGTATAGTCACTAGGGACTATGACCATCGTGATTACGCTCACGTTATGAAGTTCAAACGAACTTCGCATTGAACATAAACTGGTTAATGTAGAAAGTCAAACGCAGTTTGACTTTAACGATAGAAACGAACGAAAAACGCGAAAGAATACTTACAGAGGGTCCCCGCAAGATTGAATTCCAAGTATTTCTCAGGTATGAAGTGATAATCAGTCCAACTTAGAGAAAATCTCAGAATTCAAGTGAGGAATGAATAAAGGTGGGTATTTATAGGAGAGCTAGAACCGTTAGGATCGTTTATCGGGAAACGAGCTTCGATCTAGACCCTCCACTTGGGCCCATGGTATTGCTAATCAATGGGGCACAAGAAAACCATCAAATTTAGCCCATGGTATTGCAAAAATTGCATTAAAACCCCTGAATTCGACCCAGATTGCAAAATCTGAAGTTTCTGCCTGATAGGCTCTCGCGCCCCGCGTAAGAATTAAGCTTGGCTTACGCGGGCCGCTGGCCAACTTTGGCAGATTGTCAAAACAGGTCCTTGCACATCAGAAACTTGTATTTCGGCTTATTTTTGACACGTTTAAGCCCCGTTAACCTCATTTCAAGGCTCTAAAATGATGTTAAAGTATAGGGAACTCAAAACATGCTCAAAAATATCTCGGATGTCGGTTTGTTTGGTCGTACGATCGCGTTGTTCGGTTAATTACTACGGGAGTCGTAACGCAAAAACGATCCAAATTAAGCAACGAATGGAATTTTATCATGCCAAACACTAAAATAAAATATTTTAGTGCTTACATAAATTTTTGGAAGTCCGGATATATTCAGAACGAAAGATATGCGCGAAAATGCAAACTTGTGCACATTTTGACTCTTTTAGTCCCTATTGATCAATAAAGTTTATTTTAGCATACCGAACACCTCAAAGCCTATTTCTAAGCTATGTAAAGGTTATTTAGGGTATGTTTAACTTATGATCAAGTTCCGGAATGTTCATTACTATACAAATCGGTATAGTTTCGTAGTTTGACACAAATAGTCCCTACGATCGAACAAACTTGATTTCAACACACCAAACCATCCAAAACTTATTTCTAAGTTATGTGGAGGTTATTTAAGGTATGTTAAGCCTATTTCACTATTCCGGAGTGTTTGTTGCATTAAACTGGTTATATTTACGCATCCGTGCGCATATAACCTTCCAGAAAGCGATTTAGAGCTTGAAATCGGAATCGAATTGAATTGAAAATTTACCAAACAAAATTACACACATAATAACATAAAAACACATATAATAACACCAAAGCACATTGCTTTATTGATAACCAACATTGTTTTGTATTGAACCACGACTACAGAACACAGTTGTCACAGTCTCCCCTACTTCAGGAAATTTCGTCCCGAAATTTTAACTAGAGGAAGCTTGTGAAAACAAATGCGGTTATTTCGCCTTCATCTGGTCTTTACGTTCCCAAGTAAACTCTGGGCCATGTTTGGATTCCCAGTGAACGTTTACCAATCGAATCCATTTGTTCTTCAACTGTTTGAAAGTACGGTCCACGATCAGCACATGTTTCTCGACAAAGATGCACCGTTTCTTCGATTCGGATCTCGTCGAGAGGAATGTGAAGATCTGCGTCAGCTAAACACTTTCGCAAATTGGACACGTAAAAAGTCGGGTGAATATCCCAAGCTCTGGAGGTAGCTTTAATCATAACATCCAAAGTTTGAATCGTTCGCTTAGATTGATTATCTGTTTGAGAATGATAAGCAGTGTTTAGATTCAGTTGGGTTCCCAAAGCAGATTGCATGGTCTTCCAGAAATGAGAGGATATTCGAGCATCACGATCAGAAGTGATATCCAAAGGAACACCATGTCGTGATACAATCTCATCAACATAAATCTTTGCAAGTTTGTCAGCAGATAAAACCTTGTGAATTGGAATAAAATGAGCTGATTTCGTTAATCGATTGATAACAACCCAAATAGCATTGTGACCTTTAGGTATATGCGGTAACTTAGTGATGAGATCCATCGCAAGGCTCTCCCTCTTCTAAACCGGTATCTCTGGTTGTACAAGCAAACCAGAAGGTCGTTGATGTTCAGCCTTGACTTTAAGACAAGTTAGGCATTTTGATACATACAAGGCAACATCCTTTTTTCATACCAGGCCACTAGCACTGAGTACGAAGATCCTTGTACACTTTATCAGCACCAGGATGGATAGAATATCGAGACTTGTGAGATTCGTCCATCACTAGGGTGCGAAGATCGTCTTGTTTCGGAATCCACAAACGATCCTTGAAATAGAGCAACCCATCGTCCTTCGTTTCGAGTTTAAGCTCAAGCTGATGTGGTAATTTCGTACCCATCAAATTTTGTGAAACACAAAATTGCTGAGCTTGAAGAACACGAGTTTGAAGATTAAATAGCGTTTGGAGCGCTTCTTCTTGTTTGGGTCCCCACTCAAAAGGCTTATTCTTTTGAGTCAAAGCAGTGAGTGGAACCGCGATTTTGAGAAGTTTGAAAATGATTCGATGATAATATCCAGCAAGACCAAGAGAAGATCGAATCTCTGTTGGTGTTGTTGGTGTATTCTAGTCCTTAATAGCAACAATCTTGGATGGATCCACATGAATACCCTGCTCATTGACTATATGACCCAAGAATTGAACTTCTTTAAGCCAGAATTCACACTTGGAGAATTTAGCGAAAAGTTGTTCCTTCTTCAGGAGTTCCAATGTTAAGCAAAGGTGTTGCTCGTGCTCGGCTCGAGACTTTGAATAGACCAGAATATCGTCGATGTCTAAATAAGGTTTATAGACCCTATTCATTAAGTCCATAAAGATGGCTGGAGCATTCGTCAAACCAAAAGGCATGACTGTGAACTCGTAATGCCCATACCATGAGCGGAAAGCAGTTTTGGGAATATCTTCTTCGAGAATACGAATTTGATGATACCCAGAACGCAGGTCGATTTTGGAAAAGCATGAAGCACCTTGCAGCTGATCAAAGAGACCATCAATATGAGGTAGGGGATATCGATTCTTGACGGTAAACTTATTAAGCTCACGATAATCGATACACATTCGAAAAGACCCATCTTTCTTTTTCACGAAGAGGACAGGGGCTCCCCAAGGTGAAAAGCTCGGACGGATGAATCCTTTATCAGATAACTCTTGAAGCTGCTTCGATAATTCTTGCATCTCTGACGGTGCAAGTCGATAAGGCGTTTTTGCAATCGGGTTGGCATTGGGTACAAGGTTAAAATGAAACAGGACTTGACGAGCTGGAGGTAAACCAGGCAGTTCGTCAGGAAACGCCTCTGGATAATCCCCAACAGTCAGAATATCCTGAATACTCTTGCTCTTGACTTTCTCCTAGGTGACGTGTGCTAGGAAAGCAACATATCTTTTTCGTAGATAGCTTTGGGCTTTTGTTTCTTAAAAGAAACAGGCGTTTAAGGTTCTAGGGGAGATCACAAGTGATCACAAAAAAATGACAAAACCACACGAATGGTTTATTTTTGTATTGACATCATAAGGTTGCATCAAACATTCATACGATTGCATTGGTTCACAAAAAATACAAACCATAAATTTTTATTTATATACCAACCGCATTGTCTTTAAATGTTAAAAGATAACAACCAGAGGAAATACAAAATACTAATCATTCACAGTTGCATCATTGATTGCCTCATTGATGTTATACACTCGTCCACGTGCTGGATTCACATTGACATTGATGTTCGCATTCGGGTTTGCATTAGCATTCGCGTTCGCATTCACCAGTCTTGGACAGTTGTTGCGGAAGTGACCAAACTCTCCACAGTTGATACATGAACCCAGTGGAATCTCGCAACATTCCCTTGAACCGGAGCTTGAACCTGAGCAACCTGATTCTGTCCCAGACGACAAATATTGGCCAAATACCCAAGTTTTCCACATGTTGTGCATTTGTTACAAGCTTGCTGTGCAACGTGATGACCATCGCAGCGTGCACAATGAGGTGCGGTACCTGCATACGCCTTCTTCGCAGGAGGCTGAGCTGGTGGGTTCTGATCAGTCTGTGCCGTAACAGCAAAATTCTGAGCATCCTTCCGCTTCCTCGACTTCTTTGTCGTCTCACCTTCCTTACCCTTTTTCTTGTCCTTTGCAGAATCGGTCGCCTTCTTTTTATCACCCTTGCGGGTGAGTTTACCTTTCCTGACTTGAGATTCAGTCAGGGTAGCAGACAACTCGATCGCTTGACGAAGGGTAGTAGGGTTAACACCGGTCACGATATCCAGAATAGAATCGGCTAAACCATTGATATATCTTTCAATTGCTTTATCCAGAGGGGTAACCATGGTGGGTCACAACAGACTGAGTTCCTCAAAACGATCCGTGTACGCATGGTGTTCAGCCCCATCTTGCTTTAGATCGTCAAACTCTCGCTCCAATGCCCGAATTTCGTGACGGGGACAAAACTCTTTCATCATGAGAGCCCGAAGCTCATCCCATGTTTGTGCCAATGCCACTTCGGCACCCCTATCGCGCATAACACCATTCCACCAGGTAAGCGCTCGCCTCTCAAACACACTAGAAGCAAATTCAACCTTCCGCGCATTCGGACACTGGACGTGTCTGAATGTGCTCTCGATACTCTCAAACCACTGCAAGAGCGCAGTTGCTCCTTGCGACCCAGAAAACTTTAGCGGCTTAGCAGAATTGAAGCTCTTGAAGTTACACGGCGCATTGTTCTTGTTATTATTGTTGTTGAATATCTCGTGGACTTGAAAATACCGTCAAAACAAAAGAGGCATTGTCTAATAAGGACACAAGAGAAACGAGTAAGGTTGAAAAGCAAAAGAGGTATTGAAAATACCGTCAAAACACCAGAAAGGCGATCATTTGTTCGTTACCTCGAACAAACAAATGACACGGAGAGACTAATCAAAGTAAATGGATCAAAAATAATGTATCGCCGAAGACATGCTCGCCTATAAGTGGACACTCACCCCAAGAGTTCCCAGGTAAGAGTGACTGGTCCTACGGATTTGTACGAACACTCTAGCCTTAGACAGAAAACTCATAGTACAGGCACCCACTCTTCCAATTTGCACGTGTTCACACTATTTAGACCCAAACTCTGAAGAGATTTGAAAACTTAAAGGGTTCAAAACCTTATAACAAAGGGTTCAAAACCTAGTAATCAATCATCCTAGAACAGATGATTAGTTTTCAAAGCGGATTTGAACTTAGCGTTCTCATTGTAGTTATCACCTAAGGATAGGTGACGACATTGTTTTAAAATCTAAACGCAAGTAAACTTGCGTTGGGGTCCTAAAAGTTATAGTCTAGGTCAAAGCAATACTAATAACCTAATTCCCTATAACCTTTGGCTCTGATACCAACTTCTTCTGTCACACCCCGACCACGTAGGACAACAAACCGTGGCGGAAACGTCGGGGAGTGTTGCAACAGAAGCAATTGTTTCACAACCATGGATACAAAATAGTTTTGTTTTATTGATAAAATTAATCATTTCATTGTCTTAACACATAGAACAAACTAATTTTATATCGTCTATCATAGTTGTTATGTCACTAAGGCCTTGTCCAGATCCTATGTGACGCATGCATCCTAGAAATAAATCAAGCATCAACACCTGAAACATATGTAAAAACTTAGTCAGCAAAGAAATGCTGGTGAGTACATAGGTTTTATAATAATATCAGAATCATGGCTCGTTTATATGTTGCAGTACTTTATTAGACTACAAGAGTCAAAATACAAACCTTGTTTTGAAAAGTGTATTGCAACATAGTTAACCAACTCAAATCAAGTGGGTTATAGTTTGTAAAATCCCATAGCCATGCTTCTTAACCCAAAAACATTTTATTTAGAAAACCAACTTGTAAAACATCTTGTAAAAATTCGTTAAAAACTCGTATGGTTTATAACCTTTAGAAAACATCATTTGTGTGACATCGTTTCAAAATCGTTTACCCAACTGAACTAAATAACACCACGGTATGTAATATATTAAAAACACTTATATATAAGAAGTACCAGCGGCGTATCTACCATGTTTTCCCCATATTACACCCGTCCCGTTATCTAAACACTATTAAAAAACCAATCGTTTACCCAATTCGTATAACTTGTTCAAATCGTTTTCAAATCGTTTCCAAATCGTTAACTCGTTTTAATCGTTTAAAATCATCCTCGTTTTAATTGTGAAAACTTATTTATGGTCGTCTCGCTAACAACATTCAAACCTTCGTGACTCGATCACCTCGCTTCTCGCTTCTCGAATTAACAAACCACCAAAGGGTAAGTTAACAAACATCAGATTTAGTCGCTACCCACAACCCCCACACATAACCATGGGTGCAGTGCAATAACGGGATTTGACAGATCCTATGGTACCATAACCAAATACTGGTCGGCTTGATCAATGCTAATGAATGCCATTTGTTATGTAACTGCAACCATCAAGTTTCATTCACATTATTGAAATCGTTATTAGTTTAGTAAAAATCGTTTTAATCGTTTTTGAAATCATCGTTATAATATCGAAAATCGTTTTGAAAACCATCGTTAAATCCTTGAAAACATTTAGCACATATGAATCACCCCAAAACAATTGAAAACAGTAAAATAGGGGAACTATTTACTCACATGGAGTGCAAAGTATCTTCAATCAATAGAACTCAAGCAAACTCAAGTAAACCAGAGCAATCAAACAGCACCTAGTAATCGAATCACTAGTCAAACAATAGACGCCTAAATCGGAAGATCGGATAGATTGAGGTCTTGTAAACCAAATGAGTGTTGGAACTCATGTGATATGGTTTAACAAAGCTTACATCCTAAAATTGAAACATAACCTAAGTGCTTTCGACCCATTGCGACCCATTAAGGTAGCTCACGCTACTTTACCGCGTCGTGCGCGCAAAAGCGCGTTCGAGACGTCTAACTAGTCCTATGACAAGTATTATATGCCAAAACATGTTTAATTATGTTACATAATCAGTTACGTGACAAAAGTTTAGGTTACATATGCTTAATTACCAATTATGCATAAAAAGGGTATTTTGGTAATTTACCTAAGGCATTTAAACTACTTATCATACAACTACCTAAACTAGGTGACCATAAGGTATAACCTCGGAAGGTTATTCCTTATGATACTATGGTCACTAAACATGTTTGGTCGGATCCTAAAGATCGATCAAACGGGTCGTGTTCGAAAGTCTAAGCGGGTGTTTAGTCCGCTTGACTTACGACTCTACATAAGCACTAATCTAAAAAGTGACGAGCTAAACATGCTAGAACATGTTTAGTTAAGTTAGAAAACAGGTTTTGATTTCAAAACAAACGGTTTTGATATCCTAGAGTAGTTTGGTTACAAAATACGCGAGAAAATGCATTTTGGCCGAAACTACGACTCGTCACTGAGTCTAGATAACGTGGTAATCAGTAGGTATAGTCACTAGGGACTATGACCATCGTGATTACGCTCACGTTATGAAGTTCAAACGAACTTCGCATTGACCATAAACTGGTTAATGCATAAAGTCAAACGCAGTTTGACTTTAACGATAGAAACGAACGAAAAACGCGAAAGAATACTTACAGAGGGTCCCCGCAAGATTGAATTCCAAGTATTTCTCAGGTATGAAGTGACAATCACTCCAACTTAGAGAAAATCTCAGAATTCAAGTGAGGAATGAATGAAGGTGGGTATTTATAGGAGAGCTAGAACCGTTAGGATCGTTTATCGGGAAACGAGCTTCGATCTACACCCTCCACTTGGGCCCATGGTATTGCTAAATAATGGGGCATAAGAAAACCATCAAATTTAGCCCATGGTATTGCAAAAATTGCATTAAAACCCCTGAATTCGACCCAGATTGCAAAATCTGAAGTTTCTGTCTGACAGGCTCTCGCGCCCCGCGTAAGAATTAAGCTTGGCTTACGCGGGCCGCCTGGCCAACTTTGGCAGATTGTCAAAACAGGTCCCTGCACATCAGAAACTTGTATTTCGGCTCATTTTTGACACGTTTAAGCCCCGTTAACCTCATTTCAAGGCTCTAAAATGATGTTAAAGTGTATGGAATTCAAAACATGCTCAAAAATATCTCGGATGTCGGTTTGTTTGGTCGTACGATCGCGTTGTTCGGTTAATTACGACGGGAGTCGTAATGAACGCAAAAACGATCCAAATTAAGCGACGAATGGAATTTTATCTTGCCAAACACTAAAATAAAATATTTTAATGCTTACATAAATTTTTGGAAGTCCGGATATATTCAGAACGAAAGATATGCGCGAAAATGCAAACTTGTGCACATTTTGACGCTTTTAGTCCCTATTGATCAATAAAGTTTATTTTAGCATACCGAACACCTCAAAGCCTATTTCTAAGCTATGTAAAGGTTATTTAGGGTATGTTTAACTTATGATCAAGTTCTGGAATGTTCGTTACTATACAAATCGGTATAGTTTGTAGTTTGACACAAATAGTCCCTGCGATCGAACAAACTTGATTTCAACACACCAAACCATCCAAAACTTATTTCTAAGTTATGTGGAGGTTATTTAAGGTATGTTAAGCCTATTTCACTATTCCGAAGTGTTTGTTGCGTTAAACTGGTTATATTTACGCATCCGTGCGCATATAACCTTCCAGAAAGCGATTTAGAGCTTGAAATCGGAATTGAATTGAATTGAAAATTTACCAAACAAAATTACACACATAATAACATAAAAACACATATAATAACACCAAAGCACATTGCTTTATTGATAACCAACATTGTTTTGTATTGAACCACGACTACAGAACACAGTTGTCACACCTATCCCTCCGGAACTTAAGGAAGCATGCTTATGCAAGGGTTTCGGCTCTACCTTAACAGGATCAGCCTTAAAATGGTTGTTAAACGTTCCTCCTCACTCAATTACTTCTTTTGCTCATTTGGTTAACTTATTTAATAGTCAATTTTCTTGCAGCCGGAGTTTTGAGAAATTAACCAGTGATCTTTACAGGATAACTGAAGGACCTCAGGAATCCTTGAGGGACTATGTGAATAAGTTTAGCCGGGAATCCTTGGATATCCCGCACCTTGATGTCGCAACAGCTGTGCAGGCTTTCAAGATGGGATTGCAGAAAGATTCCCAATTTTACCAAGATCTTGTGATGAATCCCTGCAGGAATCTCGATGAAGCTCGTAACAGGGCATTGAGATATATCAGGCTGGAGGATGATAAGAAAATGCAAGAGAGGATGAATGCATCCTCAACATATTAATCAACTAACAGGAAGTCAGAATCCTCGTACAAACCATACCGCTCTAAGCCATATGGTAGAAATGATAACAAGAAAGTGAATGCTGTTGAAGACGAGGATCCTGAAGAATATCCTGAATTATCTGAATATTGCTTTTCTGTTAACATTCCAGAATTAATGTATGCTATGCAGGGCTTAGGAGACAAAGCCAGGTGGCCTCGAAAGAACCAACAAAAAGCTGATTGGAAGGATAAATCCAAATGGTGTGCCTTCCACGAAGATTTTGGTCATGTGACTGAGGATTGCATTGCTCTAAGAAAAGAAATAAGTTATCTTCTGAGCAAGGGATATCTGAAGGATCTCCTAGGAAGAAAGAAGAATAAGGGTCAGGATACGGAAAAGGATCCTGAACGAGCGGCATCACCTCCTGCGGATGCCAAGATAATCAACTTTATCTTGGGAGGATCCGACATTTGTGGGACTTCGTATTCTGCGGCCAAGAGGCATGCGAAGGAGGCTAAGACTAAAAGGGGAGATAAACCAGCCAGGATGACGACCCTTACAACTGATAAAGTGATCACTTTCGACAGTGGTGACCGGGATACTGTGCAGGATCCTCACCATGATGCTCTCGTAATAACATTGTATGTTGCTAACCATTTTATACGCAGGATATTGGTGGACAACGGTAGCTCTGTCAACATAATTCAGCTGGAAACATTGAAGAGGATGAATGTATCTCCGATGGACATTACTTCGAAGTCTACTGTGCTCGTCGGTTTCAGTGGAGAAGCTAGGAATACCGTGGGAGAGATAAAGTTACCAGTATATGTTGAAGGGGTCAACTCGATACAACGTTTCTGTGTGATGGATTCCCTATCCTGCTACAACATTATACTGGGCAGGCCATGGATCCATGACATGAAGGCCGTCCCATCAACCTATCATCAGTGTATCAAGATCCCTACTCCTTGGGGGGTTGTCAAGGTGGAAAGTTATCAACAGGAGGCAAAGGAATGTTACTCATCCTTGATGAAATCCTCAACCAAGCCCAATGCAGCATAACAATTAAAGATACGAGCCCAGAATATCGCGGAGGCTTTAGAACAGGATGTTAAGAAAATTATCCTGGACCAGGATAATCCGGATATCTCGGTGCTCGTAGGAACCAATATCCCTCAAGAGATTGAGGATCAGCTTACTAACTTTTTGAAATGCAGGATGTCAACATTTGCATGGAAGCATGAGGATATGACAGGTATATCCAAAGATGTTATTACTCACAAGCTTGGAATTGACAGGTCTTTCAAGCCTGTCCAGCAAAAGAGAAGGAAGTTTGCTTCAGAACGAAACATAATTATTCAAGAAGAGGTTGAAAGACTATTGAAATCCAAGATGATCAGAGAAGTTAAATTTCCCAAGTGGCTGGCAAATGTGGTAGTGGTTCAAAAGAAGAATGGGAAATGGAGAGTTTGTGTAGATTACACAGACTTGAATAAGGCTTGTCCCAAAGACCCATTTCCTCTTCCTCATATTAATACAATGGTGGATGCTACCGCTGGCCACGAGATGTTGACCTTCATGGATGCATCCTCAAGATTTCAGCAGATTCAAATGGAGCCTTCGGACCAAGAGGATACTGCCTTCATGACGCCAACAAGTATTTATTGTTATACTGCTATGCCTTTGGGTTTGAAAAATGCAGGTGCAACATACCAGAGATTGGTGAATATGATGTTCAAAGATAAGCTGGGGGACACAATGGAGGTATACATCAACGATATGGTGGTAAAATCTAAAAAGGATGAGGATCACCTCCAGGATATTAAGGGAGCATTTGATATCCTGGATCAATATAGCATGAAACTTAATCCTGCCAAGTGCCATTTTGGAGTAGGGGCAGGAAAGTTTCTAGGATATATGGTAACTAAAAGGGGGATAGAAGCGAGCCCGGAACAGATCAAAGCCATCTTGGATATAAATATGAAGGATGTTCAACGGTTAACAGGGCGAGTTGCGGCACTAAACAAATTTATCTCAAGATCCTCCGAGAAATGCAAAGAATTTTATGATATCCTAAAGAAAAACAAGAAATTCGAATGGGGAGAGAAGCATGAAGCAGCCTTGCAGGATTTGAAGCAGTATCTTTCAACCGCACCCCTATTGATGAAGCCTGAGGATGGTGAACCATTATCCCTGTATCTTGCAGTATCAGGGAACGCAGTAAGTGCTGTCCTTATAAAGGATCATGAAGATCAGCAGTATCCTGTTTATTATGTTAGCAAAAGTTTGTTAAATTCTGAAACTAGATATTCTCATTTAGAAAAGTTGATATTGGCTCTAGTCATGGCATCAACAAAGCTTAGGCATTACTTTGAGACACATAGGATTCATGTTAAAACTAATTATCCTGTCAAAAATGTGCTTAGGAAACCAGAGATGTCCGGTAGGATGGCTAAGTGGTTAGTGAAGTTGAGTGCTTATGACTTAGTATATGAACCTAGGAATGCCATAAAGTCGCAGGATCTAGCCGACTTTGTGGCTGATTTCAGTAGTGACATTCAGGATGAGGTAGACCTAGAAGTCCAACAATTAGGGGAATCCTCGGGATCCTGGACATTGTACACTGATGGAGCATCTAATGTTAGAGGAGTAGGATTGGGTATACTACTAAAATCTCCACAGGGGGACATATTACCCCAGGCTATTAGATGTGAATTTCCTGCCACTAATAATGAAGCAGAATATGAGGCTTTGATTGCAGGATTAGAATTAGCTAAGAACATGAATATTAAAAGTTTGCAAGTATATGTTGACTCCTTGTTAATCACTAATCATTTTAATGGATCCTATGCAGTTAAAGGTGAGAAGTTAATCGAATATCTCGATATTCTCAAAAAATTAGCAGGATATTTCGATGTTTTTACACTTGAACAGGTACCAAGAGAGGATAATGCTGAAGCAGATGCCTTGGCAAACTTAGGATCATCGGTCAGGATACCGGAGGGAACCCAAATACCAATACTACATATCTTGTATCCTGCAACAAATCCTAAGGATAAAGAAGTAACAAGCATTCAGGATTCTGGTCATGATCCTGAAAAGGATACTGGGTCCTGGATGTCTCTAATTGTAGGACCGGTTTTGACACCGTTCGATTGCGTAACGAACGTTCGACATGCGGAATCCGTGAACGTACTTGACCGAACACACAATAACGTACAAGAAAACGTGATTCTACTAATGTGACGTCGTGTACAATGCCGTGAATCACGTAGAGAAACTTTCTCTCTCTAGACTTTCTCTCTCTAAGCTCTAAGCTCCTAAATCTCCAAATGAGCTCCAAGTCTTCCAAAAGTCTTAACCTTTACAACTAAATGAGCTATTTATAGGCACAATGGATATAATGAGAAATCTCATTATTTACAAAATCGCCACCTTGCCTTTCTAACTAGTTGTAACCTAAAAGCTTAGAATTCTTCAATTCTTCGATTTCTGCTACGGAATAGATTGACGGAGGCGATAGAAAGATAATGCACTAACAGACTCCCCCTTGGATATTGCCGTAGTCAATCTCGTAGCATCTTGTCTTTCTCTATCTCGAACAGAATCCCCGTGGATCTGTCTTCAGGCTCCCCCTTTCGTCAAGCTTCCGTGCTTTTGGGATCGGCACCTGGATTTCCGTATACAAGCTCCTCCAAAATATTTATCTGGCTTTTTGAATCCACGCTTCCTCATGCGTTGAGCTCGTCTTTAGACTCCCCCTTAGACTCAGCTGTCGGGATCGTAGTCTGGCTTTCATCGTTTCACAAGTTCAGGATTAATTCCTAGCTTTGTTCTTCATCTGCTCAGGACTTGAAACCTGGTTAACCTGTATATCCTCTACCTCAATATAAGTTTCACAAATTTATAACAGTTAGAATTAAAAACATACTGGTAGAACTCATTAACTCATCAATCTGTATAGTTACATCAAGTTCAAATGAATGACCTTGATTAACTAAGCACACAATCTTTCAAAATATTTGTATATGACATTCAAAGTTTTCAACATATTCTCCCAATCTTGTTCATCATGTTTAGCACTCGAATTTTGAATATCATCTCTTCAACATCAGTTGTCGAAAATCTTTTTGACTTTTCAAAAATTTTATGCTAAAACACTCCGAAAATCTTTTTGGATTTTTGTTTTTGAATGAAATACAGTAAACAAATATATACAGATAATATTTTTGTGAGTTTGTGTAAGAGGATCATATCAGTTCATGAGACAAATCACTAGCACCGTTAAGCTTTAATCATTTTAAGTTCTAAACGATTCACGTAGGTTGACGATATAGTTGTCCTCTTAAATTTTCACACAATTTTCAATCTATTCAGGATACGATTTAGATGTTTTATGAACTTAGCTCATTCATGTGTCCCACCTCTTGAATATACTCCCGTATCCAGAATCTCAATATTCAGTCTTACAGGTGAGTATACTACAATGAAATCTGTACATAAATTAGGGGTTAAATGCGAGAACTGAGGGATCTCAGGTCGATACTTCCGTATGCGCAGAGAGATATCAGTTTTGACTTTACAGTATGTCCCCTTTAGAGGATCTTTTCAGCTACAACAGATGATTATCAATTTTATTGTCTAATCAGCTGAGGGCTTTATGCTATGTTTCAAGCATTTCAGGCAAAGCATTATCCAAGGACTAGGTCAGAACTTCCGTTCAGCAGAAGTCCCGGAATAATACCCCAGACATCATTGAGTGTAAAAACCTAGTATTTCAGAATAAGAGACCTTTCAAACGAGATTTCAGGGGTTACCTATATATCCAAGTAGTGTTCCCCACGAATTTCGCAAGTTTGAAATTTTAGGTTTATATCCCGAATAAATCTACTAAATGTGCAAAAACCTATCGACACATCATCAGTGAGACCGTTTATCACATTTGACATTTCATTTCCTTAGCATGCTGTGATAGTCCACTGATTTTCTATCATTTCCTCTTTTCTCAACAAAACTCATTTTTGATTTTTCAATGTTTTTGGAATTTTCAAATTTTCTAATTTTTTAAATTTTTCTCCCCCTAAAATCAAAATATGTTTCAATTTTGATTTTCAAGGAAAATTTGAAAACAAACTGTACAAATAAAGTGACAAACTGATATCAAATCATTTCAATTCGCCATCCTTGTAACGTAAACAATCAGAACTCCCCTGACAACAAACTATTTTCCCATTTAGATTTCAAAACACTTAAGTTTATTTTAATCAAAATGGTTTTTTTTTTCGAAAAATTAGTTTTGTGTGTCATTTCACAAATTCGGGGTTCTTTCATCACATTGTTTTTCCTTTAATCACTTGTCGGAAAGAGAAATCAAGTACAACTTAATGTCCTTGATTAGTCTTTTGTAATTCGAAATATCACAGTTACCAACCTATGAATTTCTCAAGAAAGATGCCGATACCTGTTCCACACTTACCAACCTGGGAACTCCGGCAAGTCAGGGTTTTTCATTTGAAAAGATTCACCCAAGCTTGACCAACCTTGGGTGTTTTTGACACTTTTACCTCAAAACTTGGCTCTTCTGGTTTTGACGAAGCAGAATCATTGCCTGAATGTGGCTTGTCTGACTTTGATGAGTCAGATTCATCGCCAACACGTGGCTCCTTTGCTTCCGAAGAAACAAATTCCTTGCCAGGAACTTTTTCTTTCTTATTTAACCTGTCTGTCCTCAGATTTGTATCTGATGAACTCAGTTTGCTTGAATTGTCAGTCTTTGATGAGCAAACTGGATTATCAGAACTCTTTTCTGATTTTCTTGTTGTATCCGAGGACAAAATCCTTTCAAAATACTCTATCGCCTTCTTTCTTTTCTTCCTCAGTTTGTCTTTCTGCCCTTGTGAAAGCTTTACTTTCTTTTCTTGAACTTTCTGTTCTTGAACTTTTGGTTCTTGAACTTTCTGTCCTTTGGGCTTGACACTGACTGGTTTCTTTGCCATTCTTGAGATTCAACCCTTGATTTTCCCATCGATCTTCTCGGGCAATCTCTGACAATGTGGCCTCGAATTTGGCATTCATAACACCTTCTCGTTTCAAATCTCTGACTTTAGCAGTTAACAGCAATGTGTCCTTGATAACCACAAGAGTAACACACTCTGTTATCATACCATGTACGACTTTCACCCCAAATGCTCAGATCATAGCATTGTCTGGCTTTGTGGTAGTCATCACTCCTCCGAGAAACTGGATTTGGCTTTGAAGCACCGTGGTCAAACCTGCACCACTTATTACCAACATTTTGTGAGTTTTCATTTTTAGATTTTTGTGTTTTTTGAAAATGATTGGATGACTTATCTGATGAGCTTTTATTTTCTTTTTTAGAATTTTTCAAACTTTTATCTTTTCGTTTCTGTTCTGCATTCTTCTTAACAGGTTTTTGCTTTGAGCATTCACCTATTTCAGTAGATTGCAAAACAGTATTTTGATTTTTTTCTTGTAAATCTAAAAATATTTTTCTTTTCTTTTCTTTTTCATCATCAGATATTTCATCACAATCTTCAATTTTGACTTTGTCAAAATTTTTGACATTGTCACTTATTGGAACTGAATTGATCGGTTTTGGACAGGGAAAATTCAAACTATCTGATGCAGTCACAAAACCTTTCAATTTCTTTTCAAGTTCATCAATCTTGTTTCTTGAATTCTCAGCTTCTTTTTCTAGCTGAGAGATTCTTTCAAGATAGAACTTGATTGAATTTTCATTTTCAATTTTAAGATTTTCAAGAACAGATTTTTCATTTTCCAAAACTGTTAACTGTTCTTGAAATCTTGTTTCATTTTCTTTCAGATTTTTGTTTTCCAATTTTATCCAGAAATCTTCATTTTTTGAAGATTTTCTTTTGCTTTCAAAATCTTTTTCATTTTCTTTCAAAATTTTGTTTTCTGATGTCAAACTGTTTAAATCTTTTAACAGTTTATCATTCTCAGATTTTAGCTTTTCATAGTTCAAGCATAACTCCAAAATCCGTTCATTGTCATCCTTCTTCTTAATCTTCAGAGTATCGTTTTCCAATGTCAAACTCTCCACATCCTTCAAGAGTTTCACACTAGCTGCTTCTGATTTTTCGCATTCCGAGCATTTTCCTTTCATCTTTTTCTCTTCCTCTTCTTTTCTCTCTTTTTCTTCTTTCTCCTTTCTCTCTTTCTCTTCTTCTATCATCTTTTCTGTTGGTGTTCCCCACCATTTGTGCTGCCAGTACTCATCATCTTCTTTGTACTCCTTGATGATGGCTTTGATATCTAGCGTTTTGTCATCAATCGCGATGTTGCCATACTTATCAAGGTAGCACTCTCTATCTGGATCCCATCTATTTGCTCTTTTTGCCTCCAGAAATATACCAGAAAGTCTGATAATCTTGTTTTCAGCAACCATTTTTCTGTGTCTATACTTTTGCTCTTCCGTACGCTCGTCTTTCCATGGAATAGGTTCATCTTTCGCCATGAACTTATATTTGTGAATTACCTTGTAAATTGCCTCGTGTTACCTGCAAATCAACAATCAAACAATCAGTTTAAACTGAAACTGACTATGTAACAGTTTGTTGATGAAACCAATCGAAGATTCGTTGTCGAAGATTCGCGAACACGTTCCAATGAATGCACACTTTTAATTCAAATGCCCCCCAATTCTTTATCACATGGGCTACTAGCTCAATGATTGGGCCACACAAATATTAGTCACCAACAACTCATGGGCTTTGATTGGGCCATTTATAACAACAACATCATATCAACTTTCTTATGTCAAATAACATCCAATCAATCAATTGGGTGGTGCAATTATGTTTAAAATGCTTTGATTGGGCCTCTACATTTGTGGGCAGCAATTTAAAGATGATTGGATCTTGGGCGGTGCAAATCCACTAAGCCAACAAGCATACTAAGCCGACAAGCACACTTATCAATCAATTATTGGGCCTCAACTGTGATTGAGCCTAACACTCAACACAACAGACAAATGATTGGTCCTTTAATTGCTTTAACACTTCACGTGCAACACCAGCCGACAAAACAACCTTTAACCGTGATTGGGCCTCTTGTTTTGATGGGTCGGTAATGTTGGGCGGCAACAAGAAGATGATTGGGCCAATGTTTACATACTTCACATGCAAATGATCAACAAGCCGACAAATTTAATGTGATACCAGATCTTAAATTTCCGACAACTCAAATCAAACTTTAATCACGTGATGACTGATAACCACTTTCAAACGGTTGGAATCTTTCAAACGTGATGTCACTTTCAAATGAGAAGTTCAAACGATAGTCATGTTTCAAACGGTCAGTCAAACGGAAATGGCTGCTTCAAACGATGTTTCAAACGGGATGGCCAATTTCAAACGATGGAACCAGTTTCAAACGGTAGGCTCATGTTCAAACGACGAGTCAAACGATAGGACCACTTTCAAACGGAACATGTCATTTTCAAACGAGAGAACTTGATTTCAAACGGACAGTTCAAACTGGAACCCAAATTTCAAACGATAGATCAGTTTCAAACGGACTTCGGACCTAAAAACTCGAATATCTCCTAAACGGCTTGGAGTTTCGATCTGAAACTTGGTAGGTTTGTAAATCAGGTATATTCACACAATATATCAAAAATTCATCCAATTCAGTCCGTAAAATCCCGTTCAATTTGACGTTTTTCAGCGAAAAACTTGATAAGAATGAAAAAGATGAAGAAATCTATGAAATCGAATCTGAAATTGATGTAATCAGGTACGAATCTATGTGTTTGATCGTGCAATCGAGCTCCTAGCTCTGATACCACTTGTAGGACCGGTTTTGACACCGTTCGATTGCGTAACGAACGTTCGACGTGCGGAATCCGTGAACGTACTTGACCGAACACACAATAACGTACAAGAAAACGTGATTCTATTAATGTGACGTCGTGTACAATGCCGTGAATCACGTAGAGAAACTTTCTCTCTCTAGACTTTCTCTCTCTAAGCTCTAAGCTCCTAAATCTCCAAATGAGCTCCAAGTCTTCCAAAAGTCTTAACCTTTACAACTAAATGAGCTATTTATAGGCACAATGGATATAATGAGAAATCTCATTATTTACAAAATCGCCACCTTGCCTTTCTGACTAGTTGTAACCTAAAAGCTTAGATTTCTTCAATTCTTTGATTTCTGCTACGGAATAGATTGACGGAGGTGATAGACAGATAATGCACTAACACTAATCATAAGAGATCTCAAGGAAGGACACATTCCTGAAGATGAAAATTCTAAGGCATTTAGGATGAAGGTATCACGATTCACAATTATAAATAATATTTTGTATAAGAAATCTCTTGCAGGTCCATACCTAAGATGCTTGAAGGATCCTGAAGCCGTGGAAGTGCTTCAGGATATACACGAAGGGGATTGTGGTAACCATACCGGGGGCAGGTCATTATTCTCAAAGGTGTTGAGAACAGGATACTATTGGCCAACGATGAGGAAAGATGCTACGGAATATGCTCGAAGATGTGATGCATGTCAAAGACACAGTAACATACTACATCAACCAGCTGAACCACTATATCCTATAACTTCCCCTTGGCCATTTATGAAATGGGGAATGGACATAGTAGGGAAATTGCCAAAAGCTCCAGGAGGAAAAGTCTTTATGCTGGCAATGACTGATTATTTCTCTAAGTAGATGGAGGTTGAAGCATTTGTTCAAGTCAGAGATCAAGAAGTAGTATCCTTCATAAAGAGGAATATCCTGAGCAGGTTTGGAGTACCAACTGAAATCATTTGTGACAATGGATCTCAGTTTATAAGCAAGAAAACTACTGACTTTTGCAAAAGTTGGGGAATCAAGATAATCACGTCCACCCCGGTACATCCTCAAGCAAATGGGCATGCAAAATCTTCAAACAAGATAATAGTCAACAACCTGAAAAAGAGATTAGGAGCTAAAAAAGGAAGATGGGCAGAAGAACTACCTTTTGTTTTGTGGGCCGATAGAAAAACGGTAAAAAATGCAACTGGTCAGACACCATTTTCCTTGGTATTCGGAGCAGAAGCAATGATCCCAACAGAGATGGTGATACCTACTGCGAGATCTATCCTCCAGGATCCTGAGCAGAATCCTGAAGCTTTGTGCCAAGATTTGGACACCATAGACGAGACAAGAGATGCAACAAGACTAAGGATGGCAGCATATCAACAAAGAATATCCAAAGCATACAACAAGAATATAAGGACCAGAAGATTCAAAGTTGGGGATTGGGTGTTAAGAAAGGCTTTTCAAAATACCACTAATCCTGCCGATGGAAAACTGGCTCCAAAATGGGAAGGACCCTATGAGGTTGAATCGGAATCAGGAAAAGAAGCATACCGACTCAGGAGCATGGAAGGGGAAATGCTACCAAGATCCTGGAATGCTATACACTTAAAGCTCTATTTCAAGTAAGAATAGAATTCAATTTCTATCTCAGAATGGTATGTGTTCTATCTCTCTTAAATATATTTGAATTCGTTTATTATCTTGAACCCAATACTGACTTAGGCATCGGAGGGGTGTTAGCCAAGCTAACACCCACCTTAGTTTAAGGTTGTTTTGCAGAATATGTGTCAGGATATAACTCCAGGATATACACTCAGGATATTTCGGAAGATTAGAGGATTGGCCCCCTCTCTCACGTTTAAGGGATCCTCATCCCTTCAAAGGTTTAAAGGTATTCACCTTTCTTTCGAGTTGGGTTTGAACATCCCGCCTGGAGCGCAAGTCATCTAGGGGTAGTTCAAGGTAACGGGACCAGTTCATGTGAAAGTGACTGACAATTTCGTTACTATTGGTTATATCCTGGATTCTAAAGGTATATGAGGATTGATCACCCTCTCTCACGAAAGGGTATTTTCATACCCTCTAAGGTTTAAAGGTTTTCACCTTTCTAAGACTTGGAGTTTATACACTGTCGCCTGTAGCGCATAAAAACCAGGGTTTATCCCCAGTATATTAAGGGTTTATCCCCAGCATATTAAGAGTTTATCCCAGGATATCAGGGGTGATTCCAGGATATTCAGAATCTATTCAGTAAAGCTAAAGTATGACTGTATCTACACTCCTATGTTAAAAACAGGGGACATATATCAAACAATTTAAAGGATGGATCCAAGTTTGTAAGTGTGCACTGGGGACATTTCTATGGTGGAAAATTGGGACTAATTCCTTAGGGAATTCCTGGTATGATCTCTCCTTTTTATTTGGATAAGTTACAGATTGTGTGCCAGTATCCTGATCAGGATATCTTTTAGGATACATTTACAATGTGTTCCCAAGAATGTTCAAATGAAATTATTTTTACAAGTAAAATTCATGTAGTGAGAATATAGCAACAAAATTAAAGGCAAAAGGAAGTTATATTATTGACATACCAAAAGATGTGCTCTTAGTTTCACCTCAAAACAAGGCCCATCCACTAAGAGCACTAATAGTTCCCTACCATATTTACTTAACAGTTGAAGGCTTTGTCTCAAACCGAGACCCATCCACCTCCAATTGTTATATTGTTCAAAAGAAAAACATACTAACGATGATGACCAAGGGCTTCGTCCTGAAACTCAGGATCCCTCCACCTTTGGTCATCATATTGTTCAAATGCAGGAAAAGTAAATTGTTTTGAGTTACATGCCAACCATCAAATCTAAAAAAGTGGGCTCCGGCCTAAGCATCAACATCCATCATCGCCCACTCGAATGCCCTCACACAGCGTCGTCTTTACCAGCCTTCTTCGTCTTCTCAGCTTTAGCATCCTGAGCAGCATCCTCACCAGCATCCTCACCAGCATCCACCTCAGCATCCTTCTTGGCTCCAGCCTGGTCCACCACCTCTGCCGACTTAGAGGATTCACCAGCTTCAGCAGGAAGAGGCACAACCTTGCCTCCAAGCTCCTTCAGCTTTGCCACCCAAGAGTCAACTGGCCAAGATGGGTATACAAGGTCTGTCTCCTTGGCCTCATAAGCCATCTTGATGCAGGCTTGCAGCAGAGAGACTATAGCAGAAGCCTTGATTCCTTCCCGGAAAGAGACCATGGCTTGTTCATGATCCATTTGCACGGTGGCCAGTTTGAGCTCAGCATCCTAGGTGACCTTTTTCTGCTTATCCTCGTAGTGCCGACTCTTCGCTTCAGCAATGGCACCTTGGTCGGCAACAATAGTTTCAAGCTGCTTAATCCTGGCTTCGTAGAGTGCAGCAGTACCACAGGCATCATTGTAAAGATGGAACAGATGCTGGAGGCCCTGTAAGTTAAAATTCAGGTATAAGTCAATATTTACTAACCAGAATATCCTGTCAGGATATTCTATTAGGATATTATGCAGGATATAGTCACAGGGTATTACCTTGTTGAGGAAGGATGTCATCGGCTCCAAGGAGTCGGTAAAGCTAAGATCATCGTAGGAGAATCCTTCGGAGCCTGGGGCACTAACTTCAGAGCCCTTCCTCTTTTTTGTGGTGGAAGCACGGGTCCTCGGATTAGCCTTGGGAGCCGGAAGCGGCTTGGAGCTGGTGGCAGCAGGGGTCTCTTTCTTGACCATGACTGGAGTAGGATAACTGTCAAGCTCGTCAAGATCGAGGAGGATTGGAACTTTGCTGGAATCTACATACAGGGAGTAAAATTCTTTCCTAAATATTTCAAATAGAAACATGTATGCAGGATATCGAACAGGATCCTTACCAGACATGTTTACACTGGAAAGAGGGCTTGGAGATGGTGGAGACGGGTTAAAACTTCTTTCAGCTTCGGGAAGGAGTCTGATAGCATCAATCCTTTTCTGTGAATCTGCAAAGGGAGGTGCTAGCTTCCTAAAATCAGCTGCATACAAAACAGTAAAAAGAAAGTTGACCAGTTCAGGATATGGAACAGGATACAAGACAGGATCATCCTAAAGCCCTAAATCCTACCCTTTTTCAACCACTGCACTGGATATTCCGTTCCTCCAGGGATTGAGTCTCTTTTTACAAAGAAGAACTTGGACTTCCATTCCTCCTCATTCCTGGTGGCACGAAGTATCATTGGGTCACCGGAGGTAGAATAGAACAAAAATCGGCAAGAACTATGGCATCTAAGCCGATATGCTAAGGGGAGGTCATGAATGGAAAGGTCAGGAATATGGTTGTTCTTGATTTGGTCAAGAACAAGCAGGACTCGCCATAGCATTGGCATTGTTTGACTGAAACAGATTTTTGTGGTATTGAAGAATTCGGTGATGAAGTCGGGAAACGGAAATTGTAACCCTAAGGTAAAAGGAAAAACATTAAAGCATATCCACTGGTTGGAAACCATATCTGATCGGATTTCCCGATCAAATGGCTGGAACACAGTCCCTTTCGGGAAGATGCTGGAGGTTTTAAGGGCTGACAAATGTGCGATGTCAAAGGTGCATATTTCCTTCTGATCTTGGAGAATATTTTGTTGAATGAACGAGGGAGCGGAGTCACCAGAGCTTGATCTTGTCTGTCTCGCCATATCTTCACCGGAATAGTGTAAAGGAAAGAAATGAGAAGAGAGAGAGAGAGAGAGAGAGAGAGAGAGAGAGAGAGAGAGAGAGAGAAGATTTTTACCTTTTTTCTTCTTGATGAAGATTAAATGGGGGTGGAAATGAGAAGATATAGGGGAGTGATGAGTAGAAATAGGCTGCACGGTTACAAGTGGTCACATCAGGTCTTATCTCTTAATTACCTTGGTTATCGTGAAAAATGTAACCTTTAGGACTCAGGATCCTTAACGGCAACATTTTTGGGGACAATTGTTATGGGTGAAATTCTGAGCTCATATCCTGGGAAATATCTTGAGTTATATCTTGATTGTATGATATCTGCTCATATCCGGGATGCTCATTCAGGATATTGGTAACATCCTGAATGGTATCCTCAGGATTACTAACGGGTTATGTGCAGGAGTACGCGTCCAGATGGAGCAACGTTCACAAAGACCCTTTCTCCGGGAGACTAGGTCTAAGTCGTTCAAATAAAGACGTTGAAGCCGCATTACTCGGTCTACAACGTTCACAATGGAATATTCGGAGCATCCCATATTTGTAGGAATTTTTGTTTGTATTTCGTTACTATAAATAGGTGGGTATATCAGATCGAATAGGACATCACAGCTACACTCACTACACTCTCACACTTGTTCTCTCGCAACTTTTACTTTCACACAAAGCATTGTAACACTTAGCGATCTGGTAGTGCGATTCAGGAAGCTCCAAGCACATGACTGGGGATAGGAGCTTACCCAGCAACTTTGTTCCAAAGGTGGGTAAATTGGTAAATTTTGGAAATGGAGTGAAAGGAAGGATCATGGGATACGGGTGCATAAGGTATGGATGTTTGACCATAGAGAAAGTAGCCTATGTTGAAGGCTTAAAGTATAATTTTCTAAGTTGTGGTCAATTCTGTGACAAAGGTTTTCAGGTAACCTTTTTACCAGAAAAATGCTTGCTGATAGGTATGGATGATAACAAAATATATTTAAGTGGAAAAAGAATAAGACAATCAATATACTATTTTGATTTCAAAGAAGAAAATGAGCATCCAAAATTATATTTATTTTCAAAAATCGACAAAGGAAGTAGTTGGTTGTGGCATAAAAGGTTGGCCCACTTAAATTTCAAAAACCCAAGCAGACTAGCAAGCAAGGGTCTGGTAAAATGATTACCTTTTATATCCTCTAAGAAGGATAAAAATTGTGATGTTACCTTTTATATCCTCTAAGAAGGATAAAAATTGTGATGCTTGTGAGATGAGAAAATCCAAAAGAAGCTCACACAAATCAATTTCTGAGTCTTCTATTACACAAAATTTGGAACTTACACATGGATTTGTGTGGACTAATAAGTATAGAAAGTTTTTCTAGAAAGAAATATATACTAGTAATAATTGATGATTTTTCCAGATATACTTGGGTCGAATTCTTAAGGAAAAAAAGTGAAACACCTGATCTGATCATTAACTTTATCAAGAAAATTGAAAATCTGTTAAAACTAGCAGTTAGAAGGATCAGATCTGACAATGGGACGGGGTTTAAAAATTCAAAAATTGAGAGCTTTCTTGTAAGTAAAGGAATCTCTCATGATTTTTCTGCTCCTAGAACACCTCAACAGAATGGGGTTGTTGAAAGAAAGAATAGAACCTTAGTAGAAGCTGCCAGAACAATGCTTGCTTATGCTAAAATGCCCAGTCACTTTTGGGCAGAAGCAATAGCAAATGCATGTTTTACTCAAAACAGAACCCTAATCAACAAAAGGCTAAACAAAACACCTTACAATATTATAAATGGAAGGATTCCAAGTGTAAAATTTTTACATACATTTGGTTGTAGATGTTTTGTTTTTAATGATTTTGAAAGCCTTGAAAAATTTGACAGAAAAGCAGAAAAAGGTATTTTTCTTGGTTATTCTTTGTCCTCGAAAGCTTATAGAATTTTTATTCTTAACACAAGGACAATCAGAGAAAGTCTGTATGTTTCATTTGATGACTCATCAGAAACAGAGGTTTCTGAAGAATACATGAAAGAAATAAATTTTTCTAACAAACAAGAAAATTATGAACATCTCTTTGAAATGATAACTGAAGATTTCTTAGAACATGATAAATCTCTCACATACAAATCAACAGATATTTCATGTACTAATCCTGCATAACAAGTGAGTAGTACATCAGAAAATCAAAGTTCTAATGCACTTCAGACAACTGAGACAACTGTTCAGGAGGAAACTTCAAATCCATCAGAACCAACAACTTTTCACAACAAGTTAAGATGGATTAAAGGACATGTTCATTCGGACATCATTGGCAATCCAGCAGATGGTGTGAGAACAAGATCAGCAACTGCACATGAGTGTGCATTTGCTGGGTTCTTAAGCAAAATAGAACCCAAATCTGTCAAAGAAGCTCTGAATGACTCAGACTGGATTCAAGCTATGCAAGAAGAGCTTGATCAGTTTGAAAAGAGCAAGGTATGGGATCTGGTAACCAAGCCAAATAACAAATCTGTCATAGGCTCAAAATGGGTATTCAGGAATAAATTTGATGAGAATGGCATAATCACCAGGAACAAAGCAAGGTTAGTGGTCAAAGGTTATTGTCAACAAGAAGGTATTGATTATGATGAAACTTTTGCACGAGGATGTAAGAATTTTTCTTGCTTATGCTGCATCCAAGGATTTCAAAGTTTATCAAATGGATGTAAAATCAGCTTTCCTGAATGGTAAAATTGTAGAAGAAGTTTATGTGCAGCAACCAGAAGGCTTTGTTGACCCAAAATTTCAAAATCATGTTTACAGATTAAACAAAGCCTTGTATGGGTTGAAGCAAGCTCCTAGAGCTTGGTATGAAACCTTGTCAAACTTCTTACTCAATTCTGGGTTTACTAAAGGAACTATTGACACCACACTTTTCCTCAAAACACACAAAGGTCATACTTTGTTGGTCCAGATATATGTTGATGACATTATATTTGGATCAACAAATGAAAAATTTTGTAAAAAGTTTCAAAAGTTGATGACCAGCCACTTTGAAATGAGTATGATGGGTGAGGTAACCTTTTTCTTAGGGTTACAAGTTAAACAAAGAATTGATGGAATATTTTTTAGTCAATCAAAATATGTGAAAACAATTCTATAAAAATACTCACTTGAAAACTGCTCTGTTTTAAAAACTCCCATGGCAACATGGAACAAATTAGATTCTGATAAAGATGGAATAAGTGTAGATATTAAAACCTATAGAGGGATGATAGGATCATTGCTATATTTAACTGCTTTCTGGCCAGATATCAACGTGATCCTGAAGAATTCCACTTAAAAGCTATAAAAAGGGTTCTCAAATATCTAAAAGGCACATCAGAACTTGGCCTCTGGTATCCAAAGTATACAAACCTTGAATTAATTGCATAAACAGATGCAGATTATGCAGGGTGCAAGATTAACAGAAAAAGCACATCTGGTGCTTGTCAGATCTTGGGAGAAAAAATTGGTATGTTGGGCAAGCAAGAAGCAAAACTGTGTTGCCACATCAACAGCAGAATCAGAATATGTAGCAGCAGCAAGTTGGTGTTCACAAGTGTTGTGGATGCAAACTCAACTGAAGGACTATGGAGTAAATCTGACAAAAATACCAATCCTATATGATTCAAAGAGTGCAATTGCAATAACAGAAAATCTAGTTCATCACTCAAGAACCAAACACATAGATGTCAGATATCACTTCATAAAAGATCATGTGGAGAAAGGTAACTAGTAATGTATTTTGTTCCAACTGAAAACCAAATTGCTGATATCTTTACAAAGCCTCTTGATGAAAAGAGACACAATTTTTTGACCAGCAAACTTGGCATGGTTAAAATAAAAGATGAAAATTTCTCAGAAAACAAAAAGACACAAGTTAAAAACCAAGTTGATGATCATCAAAATTCTGATAATCAAAGATTAATTAAACAGGGTTCTCATAAAGAAATCCATCAATCTGATGGAACATCAGAAGGTCTGATAAATCATAAATGAAAAATAATGATTTATCAGAAAATTTGAAGAAGTATCAGAAAATCTGATGAAATCATCAGAAATTATTCTGATACAACATCAGAAACTTTGTTTAAACATCAAAATGATCATTGATCATAAAAAATCTCTCCATCCTCATGCATATCCCATATGTATAAATTCATAATTGTGCATAGTCTATTTTTGTATTTTTTGGTTTTGTATTTTTAATTAAAAAACAAAAAGGGGGAAAAGTAACATGCATTAAGATAAAATTTAATACAGCAGAGAAAAATCAACCGTCACAAGAAAATTTTGCAGAAATTGAATTATTCTTACACTACCAATGCATGCAACGTCATTTTTTCATAAGGAGTTTAAGAGACACGTAGGCACTAAAATGATTAGGAGCTATGAAAGTAGCCACCTAGCTATTAAATGCTTACTCACACATGGGGCTTAGTAGACTGTCATATTCACTGCAACAGATATCGTCTTAATTGAAGAGATGAAAATAAAAACCTTTTGTTGTTAATATCATTTATGAAGAACTATCACTTTCATCTATATATATTAACAACCTGAAAAGGACTTTCTTCACACCAAAATCATCTCTTCAAAAGCCCTTCATCAGAAACTTCTTATTTTAAAATGGGTCGCCCAAAATCAATGAAAGTTACACAATTCCCTCTCCCTCTTCACAGACATCATAATCTTAGGCTAAGATCTAACTTGGAAGGACCTGCATGGGAGGACTGAAGGTATCTGTATAATATGATCATGTGAAGTCCCTTGGGCTTTGCTGTATCAACACATGTCACTATATATCCAGAACTTCTACAAGAATTCTGGTGGAATGCTCAAATCGTTTTAAGTGGCACTTCCATGTGGATTGATAGCAAAGTTATGGGGGTAAAAATCACCCTAAAGGTGTGACAACCGGTGATTTACGGCTCCTAATTTCGCGATTAACAAACATTTGGATGATAATAAATAGTGTTTAAGACGCAAATTAACTTAATCAGGCCCTTGGAGTGCCCAAGAACGTTTATTCGACTATACAATGCGCGTATGGTGATTTACGGGAAATCTGCTGAATATTTACGCGATAACGAACTGATACCGTACAAAATACTAACAACGCTGACAAATATAGAATTTCTATGAATATTTTATATTTATGAATTTAATTTTTCGAATTTATTACGCTTATGTACGTCACAAACGCAAACGCGTGACGGCGCGTACCCCTCCCCTGCTTCATCTCTAACCAACCGGATACCCCACCTTCACCGACAACATCACAGCCCCCCTCTCTCGTTCTTCCATCTCCGGCGATGATTCGGGTGGTCCGGCGAGTGTCTTGAACGGCGGCGACAAACAGAGAAAGAGAAAGTCTCGGTCCGACGGTCGGAGTCTCGGACCGGCAGTCCTTGTCTCGGACCAGCGGTTCTTGCTTCGATCCGTAGAGTTTCACGTTAATAGTGATGATGTTGCTGTTATGGTTGAAGATGATGAGTTACTGATGTTATGGTATCGACAACGAGAGAAGCCGCCGGCGACGGCCGACAACAACGGTGGTGGTGTTGGTTCAACAGACTTCATGTTCAGGTTGTTTGATTTTGGCTCGGGTTACAAGGGCACCAGCAATCGGGTCTCGTTTCAAGTTCCGGGTCAAGTCTTGTTTTGGTTCGGGTGATGTAGATGACGGTGGTTCAACGACAATGACAGTGGTGGTGCCTCAGTTCGGGAACCGGGTTTTATATTGGGTCACTTCAAAATTCACTGTGTTTCATGTTCTGTTCGGGAGTCACAGATCAGACGGACGGTTCGGATCAGGATATGAAACGAATCGGTCAACCCGAGTCAACTCAGCGAGTCAACTCGGTCAACCCGGTTGACTCGGTCAACGCAGTCAACGACTCGACGCAAGAATTGGCAAAGAATTTTAGTGGCGCGAATATTTATGTCATTTTAATAATTTTTACATTATTAACGTGAATGAGCTCGAACCGATTTAAAATGACGTTTAGTTTATACCTTTCTGTCTTATAAAAATCATGTATATGTTGGTAATTGAATCTTGATTGAATTTTGATAAATAACGACAACTTGTGTTGTCGGGGGCGTCCAAAAACAGAGGAAACTTTGCCCGTTTTTCGAGAAAATCCGTAAAATAACACGTTTTATTATAAAACAGAACCATCGGATTCAAATAATCTCTTAGAAGAACAAATACAAACATATAGTTTCTTTCGACAAACACTTCACAATTTACGAAAACGACGATTCGGAAAGTATTTACAACAATAAATATAGTGTTTATATTTATTCTAAACTTTGAAATTTCGACAATTCCTTTATAAAAATAAATATAGTTGATATATTTATTTCGAATAACAAACAATACGACTTCTTTTATAAAATAAATATAATTCATATATTTATTTCGGATACCAAACAACATGACGATTCTTTTATTAAAATAAATATAGGTTGTATATTTATTTTAAATATCAAACAACACCAACTGTTTTGTAGGATAAATATAGTCTATATTTATTTCAAACGTCAAACGACTCGTATACTTTTATAAAATAAATATAGATACATATTTATTTCAACGTCAACAACTCGAAAGCCTTATAAACTAAACATGACGTTTGTATTTAATTTTAAACATCAAAGATACAGTGATTCTTCTATAAAATGAATATAACTTTTTATATTTATTTCAAATGCTTAAATGGCGTATACATACATATTTCGACAAATATCACACGAGACGCGATACCTATTACTAGTTTGTTACATGTTATTTTCATATAAGTATTCTTTTTATACGCACACGACTTCTCTAAACGACTAACATTACTTTGTCGATATATTGATATTTTTGTATAAATATTTATGTATTTCTAATTTCTCAAAAACTAAGTACTTTCTAGACTTAGTAAATTATTAACGGTATCAAACGAGACTTAACAAGTATAAGTTCTTTGTTTCATTTAAGTTAACAACTTACCGTTGAATCGTTCGGTTAACGATTCGGTAGAGCTCGATGACACGTAGTTTAGTTACTGTGTTTATTTAGAAACTTATAAGATATTCCGTGTTAGGAATATTGTAGAATGCACGCTAGCAAGTCAAGTCTTGGAAACGACATCAAGAAGTCGTAATTAGCTAGCTTTGCACAAGGCAATTCAGGTGAGTTCATAACCCCACCTTCTTACGGTTTCACATTTTTATAAATGTTTTCGGGGTGGAAAGACATGCACGTTTTTCAAAAACATACGAAGTTTTCGATAAACAAAGATAGCATATTTTAGACAAAGCACGTTTTGCAAGAACATACAAAGTTTTTGAACGAACGAAAACTCGTATTTCTAAATCATGTTACGAATGGATTTCGAAGAAGTCAAATGGTTTACGAATGATTCATACTAAGGATACCAGTTTTACAAAACAAATGCATATTTTCGAAACGTGAATGATTTTCATGATTAGGGACGGGATTGTCCTAGTTATAATAATGGGACTGGATTGGTCTGCGTACGTAAAACGAGACAACCCAGTGAGTTCATGTCCCTCTTTTTTCTTAACTGTTTTGGCCTTATAACTCTCGGGGGGTGGAATACATGTTACAGATGTTTAAACGGTATGAAATGAACTATTAAATCATGTGAGCATAGACTAAATTTGAAATGCCATTAACTCTTAATTAGGGACGAAGGTTAGATCTAATGGGTATGACCAAACCCCACTCATGGTACTTGTAACCACTTGAGTGCTTCGGTGTCCCAGTCGAGGTGAATCGACATCAGTCAAGGTGAATTGACATAGTCGAGGGAAATCGACGAGGGTATAAGCCGACTCATTTTGAGTGCTCCCTATGTCCTCACATGCTTTAATGTCCTTGCAAAACTTTAATTGATCTATTCATATTCTCTTACAAACATACATACATATTTTCAATGATTACGAAGATTATTTGGAGCTCACAGTGTTTATATATCAGGCCGAGAAAAATGATTTTTCTTTATTTACACGACAACTTTAAAACCGGTTATCAAAAGATTTGTTTTAAATCTTTTCTAAAACAATCTATGAACTCGCTCAACTTTATGTTGATTTTTCGCATGTTTCTTTCTTAGGTTACTTTCTCAAACTATGGCACGGTTGGAATAGGAGAACCATTGGAGATTCGAGTACTTAGCAAGTGTTCAATTTCTAGAAGTCTTAGCTTATTTGCTTCCGCTGTGCAATGAAGATACCAGTCCAGTCACGCCAGCTCTGATATTTTCGGGGTGTGACAGATTGGTATCAGAGCTATAGGTTACAGCGAATTAGGTTTCTGTAGCGATACCTAGGTTCTAACCTCACTTTCCTCTGGGGACTTGTACTATTATGACTTCGAATACATACAGAACGCCAAAGACTCGAATATGGTCTCCAACCGTTCCCGAAAAACAAATAGTCAGAATTTTGTTTTAAACGTACGTGAATATTGTGTTTTATGCACAGTACACAAAACAATTACTCAGAGAACACTAAACTTTGAGAGTTTAAGAAACATGCATTTAAGACCTTCGTAAACTTATGTTGAAGTTCATTAAATGTCATCACGTAGGTACCACGTCCATTAACTCTGGCAAACGCCAATATTATGCTGTCTATGCTATTTTAGTTAACCAAGCAGGTAACCTACACAAAACGAAGCACGAGCGTGCGAATTACATGGAACTCAAATTTTACATCAACGGATGTCGAAGTACATCACATTCTACGAGGAACGAAACGCTAATGCACAGGTATATGTGAAACTTAAGCTATACATCAATGGAGGTTGAAGTACGTCACATACGACTTTCAAGGTGAAAGTCACCGAGAAGACACTATGGAGCATTTCTGCGATGATGCTAATCCTGTCAGCACGAAAACTATCGATCAGGAAGCGGCGGTTTGGCACGCGGTCTTGCAACGGCACGAGTCAGGGTAAGGAGAAGACGCATGTCTTCGTATCCCCCTTTTCTCATTAATGATGAGTACGATATGTTCGACATTCCATGGTATTGTCACCTAACAACCGGTCATCACACGCAACCCTAGGTAAAGTCCTTAAATTTCTTTTATTGAAATTCCAACTTTTGCATCTAGTGAATAGATTTTCACATCTCTACTCCTCTTAATAGTCACTGTATCACGATCATTTCTCGCATTATAGCGAACACTCATTGCGTCATTTCTTGAAAATTTATATGTTACGCATGCATCGTTTGTTACGCATGTGGTTTCGTTTTGAATAAGCGTTTCATCAAAGTTCAAATATTGTTTCGCTAAACCCAATTATTGATTTGTGATTCGAATGACTCGCATTATTTTAATTGTTGGCTCCTTTGTTATCAAGTGAACACACTTTTTTTAAATTTCTTTTCTTTTCAAGTTACATACATGGTTTTTCATTGTGACCATGCCGAAAGTTTTCTCGTCGATACATGTATATATTGTCGGCTTGCGCCAAAACCAAGTTCAATTGTTTGAACTTGTTCATCACACATATTCAATTCAAGTCACCATATGATGTATTGAAAACATCATACTCAAAATTCGTTTTAACAAGTGTTTCATTTGTTCCGAGTCGAAGTAAACTTGTTTGGCACTCGACTCCATTAAATTGTTTGTTGATTTCGACACCTTGTGGTGATATTTTCCCTTATTTGAAGCTTGCGCTAAACTAGTTTACATATCTCATGCATGGATTTAATTATTTATCTATTGATTTAGATTAAATCCGTTTTGATTTTTCACATTACAACAGTCTTAACACAATCGTGTGACAAGACAAGGGTACACAAAAATTCATTTCATATTTCGGTGTACCTCCTAACGGTCCTTTCAACATCGATCGAATGTTTTGAGATATACATTGCTTCTTCGTCTTCGATCGAAAACACTATTTCTTTGATGTTCCATTTTCAATTGAAAATCCTATGATGTCATTTGAAACAAACTTTCAGATTCACTTTATTGCGCTTTCATTTGATTTCAAACACGGTGAAGTTGTTTGATCACTGCTATTATTGGATTATTTAAATCACTACGACACCTTGTGGTGTCGGTATAAACTTGTAGCTTGGGCTAATCATGATCGAGCGTTTCATGCAAAACACAGGTGATACTTGTTCAATCACCGCTATATTTGAATTGTTTCATTCTCTACGACACCTTGTGGCGTCGGTATAACTTGCAGCTTGTGCTGATCACGATCGAGCGTATCATGCAAACTATTACATTTGAGCTTGTTGATTCTAAGTTCATCCAGTGGATGTTATTACTTCTAGAACTCATTTACATGTTGTAAACGTTCATATGGAATTCGTTTGGTCGAAGTTCCTGTTCTTTGTTGGACCCCTGGTAACTTAGTCACACTAGTGACTGTATCTATACATCTTGTTTCCTTTGACATCAACTTTTGAAACACATTTCTTTTAAACCGTTGGGATTCCTACTGTTGAGGAATGTCCTTGAATTGACATGATTTGAATAAGTCTTGATCTGATTTCGTGGTCATCCACTTTGATACTATTTGTATTTACCTACACATAACGTAACTCTAACGAGTTAACGTAGTCTAAATTTCGAGGACGAAATTTCATTAACAGGGGGAGAATCTGACAACCGGTGATTTACGGCTCCTAATTTCGCGATTAACAAACATTAGGACGATAATAAATAGTGTTTAAGACGCAAATTAACTAAATCAGGCCCTTGGAGTGCCCAGGAACGTTTATCCAACTATACAGTGCGCGTATGGTGATTTACGGGAAATATGCTGAATATTACGAGACAACGAACTGATACCGTACAAAATACTAACAACGCCGACAAATATAGAATTTCTACGAATATTTTATATTTGTGAATTTAATTTTTCGAATTTATTACGCTTCCGTACGTCATAAACGCAAACGTGAACGAAAAACGCTACTGTAGGAAACGCACCGACAACGAAACGGAAGCATCAGACACGCGTATTACCTTCAAAACTAAAATTTTATGACATATTTAGTTTCGTAATTAAATTTTAGTACTCGCAGACAAAACCAGAGCGAGAAACGGTTAAAACTACAAATAACGCGATTTTATGAGAATTTTATGGTAACGGACAATCAAACGCGCAAATAATGACTACCGATAGTATTTTACGAGTTTTAATATTAAGATTATAATTTTCGACGTTACAAGTAATTCGGGATGCAAAAACGGGTTCGTATGATTTGACGGGCCAGTAGAAACACGAGATTTGGGCTTGTGGGCCTTGGTCCCAAGTCCAAAGCCCACAACACTAACATGCATATAAAAGGGACCACACTCCTTATCTTGTTTCATTTGTGCATAGAACCAAACACACACACACACCCAATGTCTCTCTCTCTTCCGGCGACACACTCAGGCGGAGCCGACGACGGCACGGCGGCGGCACGGCGGAGCCACCGCCGGCGACGGTGCTCCGACGACCTCCTTCAGCGCGTGACGGCGCGTACCCCTCCCGTGCTTCATCTCTAACCAGCCGGACACCCCACCTTCACCGACAACATCACAGCCCCCCCTCTCTCATTCTTCCATCTCTGGCGACGATTCGGGTGGTCCGGCGAGGGTCTTGAACGACGGCGACAAACAGAGAAAGAGAATGTCTTGGTCCGACAGTCGGAGTCTCGGACCGGCAGTCCTTGTCTCGGACCAGCGGTTCTTGCTTCGATCCGTCGAGTTTCAAGTTAATAATGATGATGTTGCTGTTATGGTTGAAGATGATGAGTTGCTGATGTTATGGTATCGACGGCGAGGGAAGCCGCCGACGACGACCGACAACAGCGGTGGGGGTGATGGTTCAGCAGACTTCATGTTCAGGTTGTTTGATTTTGGCTCGGGTTACAAGGGTACTAACAATCGGGTCTCGTTTCAAGTTCCGGGTCAAATCTTGTTTTGGTTCGGGTGACGTAGATGACGGTGGTTCAACAACAACGACAGTGGTGGTGCTTCAGTTCGGGAACCGGGTTTCGTATTGGGTCACTTCCAGATTCACTTCGTTTCAGGTTCTGTTCGGGAGTCACGGGTCAGACGGTTCGGATCAGGATATGAAACGACTCGGTCGACTCGGTCAACCCGAGTCAACTCAGCGAGTCAACTCGGTTAACCCGGTTGACTCGGTCAACACAGTCAACGACTCGACACAAGAATTGCTAAAGAATTTTAGTGACGCGAATATTTATGTCATTTTAATAATTTTTATATTATTATTGTGAACGAGCTCGAACTGATTTAAAATGACGTTTAGTTTGTACCTTGCCGTCTTATAAAAATTATGTATATGTTGGTAATTGAATCTTGATTGAATTTTGACAAATAACGACAACTTGTGTTGTCGTGGGTGTCCAAAAACAGAGGAAACTCTGCCCGTTTTTCGAGAAAATCCGTAAAATAACACGTTTTATTATAAAACAGAAACATCGGATTCAAATAATCTCTTAGAAGAACAAATACAAACATATAGTTTCTTTCGACAACACTTCACAATTTACAAAAACGACGATTCGGAAAGTATTTACAACAATAAATATAGTGTTTATATTTATTCTAAACTTTGAAATTTCGACAATTCCTTTATAAAAATAAATATAGTTGATATATTTATTTCGAATAGCAAACAATACGACTTCTTTTATAAAATAAATATAATTCATATATTTATTTCGGATACCAAACAACACGACGATTCTTTTATTAAAATAAATATAGGTTGTATATTTATTTTAAATATCAAACAACACCAACTGTTTTATAGCATAAATATAGACTATATATTTATTTCAAACGTCAAACGACTCGTATACTTTTATAAAATAAATATAGATACATATTTGTTTCAACGTCAACAACTCGAAAGCCTTATAAACTAAACATGACGTTTGTATTTAATTTTAAACATCAAAGATTCAGTGATTCTTCTATAAAATGAATATAACTTTTTATATTTATTTCAAACGCTTAAACGGCGTATACATACATATTTCGACAAATATCACACGAGACGTGATACCTATTACTAGTTTGTTACATGTTATTTTCATATAAGTATTCTTTTTATACGTGCACGACTTCTCTAAACGACTAACATTACTTTGTCGATATATTGATATTTTTGTATAAATATTTATGTATGTCGAATTTCTCAAAAACTAAGTACTTTCTAGACTTAGTAAATTATTAACGATATCAAACGAGACTTAACAAGTATAACTTCTTCGTTTCATTTAAGTTAACAACTTACCGTTGAATCGTTCGGTTAACGATTCAGTAGAGCTCGATGACACGTAGTTTAGTTACTGCGTTTATTTTGAAACTTATAAGATATTCGGTGTTAGGAATATTGTAGAATGCACGCTAGCAAGTCAAGTCTTGGAAACGACATCACGAACTCGTAATTAGCTAGCTTTGCCCAAGGCAATTCAGGTGAGTTCATAACCCCACCTTCTTACGGTTTCACATTTTTATAAATGTTTTCGGGGTGGAAAGACATGCACGTTTTTCATAAACATACGAAGTTTTCGATAAACAAAGATTGCATATTTTAGACAAAGCACGTTTTGCAAGAACATACAAAGTTTTTGAACGAACGAAAACTCATATTTCTAAATCATGTTACGAATGGATTTCGAAGAACTCAAATGGTTTACGAATGATTCATACTAAGGATACCGGTTTTACAAAACAAATGCGTATTTTCGAAACTTGAATGATTTTCATGATTAGGGACGGGATTGTCCAAGTTATAATAACGGGACTGGATTGGTCTGCGTACGTAAAACGAGACAACCCAGTGAGTCCATGTCCCCCTTTTTTCTTAAGTGTTTTGGCTTTATAACTCTCGGGGGTGGAATACATGTTACAGATGTTTAAACGGTATGAAATGAACTATTAAATCATGTGAGCGTAGACAAAATTTGAAATGCCATTAACTCTTAATTAGGGACGAAGGTTAACGGGTACGGCCGAACCCCACTCATGGTACTTGTAACCACTAGAGTGCTTCGGTGTCCCAGTCGAGGTGAATCGACATCAGTCGAGGTGAATCGACATAGTCGAGGGAAATCGACGAGGGTATAAGCCTACTCATTTTGAGTGCTCCCTATGTCCTCACATGCTTTAATGTCCTTGGGATAAAGCCCGAACCTAAGATCTTTTCAGGTGCATGTTAGATTGAAATGTTGAAAGTCTTAAATAAACCAATATCAAGCTAACTATAACTGATTGGTGGATTAAACAATTACAATGATCAAGAACACGAAGAAATACTTTCTAACTGCACACGATTATATTGATTGATCCAATAAACCATCTAGTACAATAATAACTTGATAAAAATCTATCTCTGTCTAACTCTCTCTAGAATGGCTAACCTAACAAATGAGTTGAAAAAACCTTTGATTACTTTAGATACCCATGCCCCACATGGGCTGGCCTCGCCCACCTGGGCTTAGACTGGGCCTAAATTACCTTTCAAGGTCCGAGTACTAATTTAACTAACCCAGTAAAGCCCTTCTCGTAACCCAAAGCCTATTGTGTATACTTGTTACACTAGTCTCAAATATTTTGGCCCAACAATCTCCCCCTAGACTGACGTTATCAAATTGTCTTCATAATGTGAATACAAAAACAACTTCTTTAGAGTCTATGATTTTTGCTATGGTGTTGGTGTCGCTGAGATGCTTTACTTCTGAACTCTCAACATTGGGTCTCTTCGCCTTCTCTTGGAGTTAGATCTGCATTTCAATCATAATCAACATTTGCTTGAACATCTTGCTAAAAAATGTCAGAGGAGGACTCTCAACAACTCTTTTCTTTTTCAATCTTTCTCTTTCAAGACGGTTCACTGGTACTTCTTCACACTTTCACTTTTAGATGATGATTCAAGTTCTTCTGACTTAGGTACATCTGATTGTTCTTCATGCTTGTTAGGAAAGAACAACATTTCATTCTTCATCTACCCCTGTTTCTTGATTTAAATCGAGTTCTGTAAATTCTCAAAAATTTTGTAAGCAAACATTTAATTTCAACAAGTGAACCAATATTCACATGAACACCAAGTACTTCCAAGTACTTGTGCTAAAAAAAATTAGAATTTGAGTTTCTTTCAACATTTTATAACATGTTATGATCAATCAAATTTTCAAGAATGGTTATGATAATTTTAATATTTTTTATCTTTGTTTTTTAAGAATCAAATAGAACACTTTATTTTTGGATTTTATGTCTTTATGAAAAACATGGCACTGTTTTTATATTTTGGATTTTCTGTTTTTTTATAGAAATAAAAACTGGAACAAAAATAAACATAAAATTAACTCAACTAATATATTCTGCAATTACATTTGCAATGAGATCAAATCGTTGTAAGATAGACCGAAGAACATTTTTTAGCACATATTTAGTCAGACTATTCTATGTGATTGCCAATATGTTTGTCCACATAAACTCTTGCTTTAAACCTTTCTTATACAATCGCTTATGATTTCTTATCATATTTTATGCATTAACTATGAATTAAAGTGGGTCTCATACATATCCTAAAATGTATTAAGTACATTCTATCAAGAATGTAGTTTTCCTACCATATATTTTCTCTAGAATCTGGAATCTTATTTGGGACTGGGTTGAGAAAACAACACAATAGATCATATATAGAGATGGGTATAATATACCGATCAAATGATTTCTCATGTGATTAAGTTTTGAGGGATTTAGACCTTAAAGGGTCTATTTTGTTGTGCACATTGGCCTTTTTTTAGACTCATGTTCTCTCTTTTGGTGTTTAGATTGATCTAAAAGCACATTGGCTTTGAACAACAAATAGCTAGGTCTCTGCTTTCGCGAATCAGAAGCTGATGTGTTAAGTATCTTTAGTCTTTGCTCTCTCAAAATAGAGAAGACACCGGAATGTTTCACATTAAATTTCAAACCCTAGAACATACACCGTGTGTATCAGGACATCACACAAGTAGTCAAGTAGAAGTTGTACTAGATCTATATGATGTTCCCCACTAGAGTCATATATTTAGATTCAATCCTGTCATAAGACAACTCATTTCCAAGTCAAAACAAAGTCTATCAACATATCACATTAGATCCTAGTCTTTCGAATTTAAGGCTTTACTTGAGTCAGTCTTACCCATAAAAAAATTTTTATATCACTTCCCATATGACGCGTCAATATCAGACACTTCCTTCAAGCATATATCCTTATCTTCTTACAAAATTGGAGATGTTGCTGCTTTTGGTGTTGCTTTCCAAATATGTTTATGCTTAACAAACTATTTAGTTTCCTATCTGAAACCATTGGTTTTCTCACAACTTATGACTTAGCAATTGAAATTTGTTGTGTACGTAAGTTCCATTTGTTCTTAGCAGCATTCCAATTACCATAAGATGGTTTAACCTTGGGATTCACATTCTTCATTGCCTTACATTTTTCAACCTTCATTGGCTTGGAATGGCAGTTATCCCTTGGTGTAACCTTTTGATCCTTCATGTAATAGGGCACATAGTTATCCCTTGCAATGTGAGCCACTATGCCACAATTGTAACATGTCTCCTTCTTTGCGTAAGGAGCATTGTAACAGCCCAAGTAAACCATGCTAGGATATTGTCCACTTTGCCCCCGATGGGTTGCCCATCTAGGAATTCACAGTTTTGTTTTCACCCGACGAGTTGCCCACCCAGGAAAAACGCGTCTTGGTAGAGAAGGTTTCCACCCCCTTCTCCTTCTCAACAGTTGCCTCACATGGGCTCCCCGTATGCCGGCTTGGCCCACATGGCCTTAGGCATGGCCCAACTTACCTTTTAAGGTTTGAATCCTAATATTAGCTAACCCAGTAAAGCCCAACTAGTAATCCATAGTCCATTGTGTATATTTGATACATCAATCTCAAATATTTAGGCCCAACAAATGTATAGCTACGCAAGTTCTTGTATGTGCTAACCATTTTGTCCGCAAGTTATCCTTCATTTATTGATTGTGAAATATACCAAAATGGATAAAATCATATAAGTGTGTATCTCTGGTATTGATATATACGTAGAGGTTGGGCATTATGTATTGAATAGTTATTGAATCCTAAACTTTTTGTTGGGCCTAGTAACTACATGAAGGAAGATAGCATAGCTAGTTATGATGATATGAAAATGGAATTTGAATGTACATATGTATTTTAATATTCCTAACCATATCACAATGATAATGGAAAATAAAGTACGTGAATATAAGGATAACATATGAGAGTCGAGGGTTTAGATCTGGGGATCGGATCCAAGATTCTAACTGTAAGGGATTCGAACTTGCGGAGACCTTTGTACATAAACAACGAGTTTTTGTGAGAAGTCATTCTTATATTATGAATGTTTTGCATGAAGTCACTTACTTATCTAGTGAAGTAGTTATGTGGTGTTTGTAGGTTATTCAGGTCTTCATACAAAGCGAGGGATGGTTGAAGGTCGTGGTTTATTGAAGTTGTGTTTTATATTTATAGAAGGGTCTCTAAGTATCTTAACTAGTTTTAGATAAAAGAATTTTCTGGTTTGCATTTCCGCTGCGTGTTTTTCTGTTAAATTAGTTTAGAGTGGTACGGTGGATCTGCATAGAAAAGGTGATATGCACCAAATGCAACATATAAATTATATCAAAAAAGGTGTAAAATCAACCCTTTTTAGTACTAGTGTTGGAAAACGTGCGTTTCTTTGTATAATTTTGACTTTCAGGATTAAAAGATCTTAAATGTACAAAAGGAACAACGTGACGGCAAAAACCATCATAAATACAAAAGAAGGAAAGTTGATACATCATACCGACTCTTCGAGCTTCACTCCAAGTCCAAAAACAACAAATCAGAAGACAAGCACGGGGCCATGCCACCAAGGCATGGGGCCGTGCCCCACTCAAGATTCCAGAAAGAAGAAGACAAACAGAAGTAGACAAGAGACACGGGGCCATGTCACATGGACACTGGTCATGGTTAACTTCCAGATATGCAAATCTTGGATAGTACAACAAGTACAATGGCCACAGGGCTGAGCTGTTGACACATGGGGCTGTGCAAGCATCCAGACTGACAAGCTCTTAAAATGAAGACAAAGAAAAGGGAAGGCACGTGGCCGTGCCCACCGAGAATGGGGCCGTGTAAAGCTTCTATTTCCAGCTATAAATAGTAGTGCTTGGTTCAATTGCAATCTATCCATTGGCAAACCACTTCTCTCACACCTGCCACCACTCCACCACCATAATACCATCAACATCCATTACATTCATCCCTCATTCATCTTTAGAGTGTGTGTAGTAGTCTCGGGATCCAAGATTGATTATAAAAGTTTTTTTTTTCAAACAAAGGCCATGCTTGGCTAATGTCTTACGTCACTTGGTGAAGACAAGTTATTTATTTATTACTTTTGATTTCAAAGCTTTGGTTAACTTTTTAATTGGGTTTGTTTTAGTGACGTTGATATCTAGTTTTTTTATATTGAAAGTGAACTTTATTCTATCATCTCTTCATGTTATGTTGATTCAGTCATTCGTGTCTTTACGATCTATATAAAGCGGGTTAATTGCCTGGAAGGGGGTTAGAGGGATGGTTTGGGTAAGGTTCTTGCCTCGTTCAGTGTATAGATCGTGCGAGGACTTGATTCAAGCTTACTAGGACTTCCTTTGAGGCAGATAGCATCAAATGGGGGGAAGTAAGAACGGTCTGAATCCCTTATAAATAAACTACTATTAAAACATTAAACCGGCCTTACAGGACTGTATCCCTGCTGTCTCAAACCAATATGGCCGAGGGTAGCGTTGCCTCCAAAAGAGGGACATGCCACATTTTGCATTACTAACTCACTTAATTATCTTTCAATATTCCGGCCTTGTTGGACTGTATCCCTGCTGACTCAGAACAATATGGCTGAGGGTAGTGTGGCCTCCAAAAGAGGGACATGCCACTTTAACTAATATAATCTCTTAAAAAACCCAAAGTGCAGAAATCATCAAAGGATATATAGATGACGAGTCGGAACCAAGTGATTCTATCTTGTCTATTTGTTTCTTTTGTTACTTTCTTTTATTTCTTTATTTTACTTATTAGAAATCTTTTCTTAAAAATTTGATTAGATTAGACGTCGACGATATTCCGGCATTAAAAGGCTCTTGTGTCTTTGGATGACCTCGGTATCTTATGATCACTATACTACGCCAACGATGGGTGCACTTGCCCTAGTGTGTTCTAGAGAGTGATAGTGTCATATCGTATTTTATAAATATAAAACTTGAATAATGAGTGAAAAGTACTAAAAAATATAATAAAGATATACACACCCTCGTTCACGTCAAGTTTTTGGCGCCGTTGACGGGGACACAAGGATTTTAAAAAAGTCTAAAAGCGGCTGCCTAATCATTTTTATGCTTTTCTAATTTTTCTTTTCAGGTTTTTCTTCTTTTCTTCAATTTTTCTATTTTCTACAGGAATATACGAGGCCATGTTTGATCAACACAGGGCCGTGTTAGGCCTACAATATAAAAAAAGAATCTGTTTTCTGGTTACTAGAACGAAAAAACATGGGGTTGTGTTAAAGGAGCACGGGGTTGTGTCAACCCTCTAGTATCTAGGAACTTAAAAACAGAAACTTTTTCTAAACAGCACAAGGACGTGCCTACATAAACATGGGGCCATGCTACTCTTCTTATCAATAATATTATATGTTTTTGTTCGCAGAAAGTCACGCCACTCTGTATAATTCGCAGAAAGTACGACCTGGTGCATGACTTCCACCTCCGACATAGATATAAAAGTTCCACTAGAAGAACGTGAGCGCTTATTAAGCAAAAGACTTCAAGCTAAAAACCGACAAAAAGCCTTGACCCAAAACCTCCCCATGGCGGATCAACGTACTCTCATGGATTATCTACTGCCTACGGTCGGTAATCTTGGAGCCGCTATTAACCCTCTTAATGTCGAGGCCAAAAACTTTGAGCTTCGACCACACCTAATCCAAATGCTCCAAAATTCCGCCACCTTTCACGGCCTACCTGATTAAGATCCCCATTTACATATTACCAACATTTTGGAAATATGCGACACCTTTCGGATCAACCAAGCCTCCATCAATGCTATCTGGCTCCGTATGTTCCCCTTTTTCCCTCAAAAAGACGGAGCAAAAGCTTGGCTAAACACCCTCCCAAGTGGGTCCATGCACACTTGGGATGAACTTTCCCAAAAATTTCTCTACAAATATTTCCCTCCGGCTAAAACCGCCAAACTCATGATCGAAATTAATTCATACTCTTAAGACGACGGGGAATCTTTGTACGAGACATGGGAAAAGTTCAAGGAGTTATTAAGGAAATGCTCACATCATGTCTTGAACGTTGGCAACAAGTGTCCATTTTCTACAATGGACTATTACCACACATAAAGCAAATCCTTGATTCGAACTCCGGGGTACTCCTTGGAAATCGGTGACCCAACGAAATAGTTTTCAATGGCAAACTCCTAGGGGTTCAAAATCAGTAGCCCCAGGTGCCCATAAAGTGAACGAAGCCACCTCTTTGCAAGCCCAAATCAAAGCTTTAACCACAAAAAAAAAGAAACTTGAATTAAATAAAATGGTTTCAGTTATGGCTTGTGAAGGGTGTGGCGGACCACACAAAAACTGGAGTTGTATGAAAGATATGGAAAACCAAACGGAAGTAGTAAACTACCTCAATAACTGCCCACGACCACCGGGACCCCAAGCAACACTTTCACCCCAAGTGGCGAAATCATCCCAACTTTGCTTGGAGTGAGTCAGGGGGTAGCAACCAACAAAATCAAAGATCTAACTTTCAACAACAACCCCAAAATGAGCAACAAGGCTTCCAACAACAACAATAAGGAGGAAGAGAAAGACTTGAGGATCTCATCACTCGTCTTTTCTCTGAGTCCGACAAGCGGTATTCGGAGAGGTTCCTACAAACCGAAGCCAAAATTAGAAACCAACGAGCCAGTATACAAAACATTGAAAAACAAGTAAGCCAACTTGCCCAAAATTTCTCTGAAAGACCACAAGGATCCTTGCCAAGTAACACTGAACCAAACTCAAAAACCCAAGTAAACATTATCAATTTGAGAAACCGGAAGGTAGGAACAGATAATGAACCAACATCACCTCAAATCACTACATAACCCATAGACACACCTGTAACCAATAACCAAGAAAATACTAAACCCCAAAACATGGAAACAACCAAACCACCATCGGTCCCCTACCCTGGTCGTTTGTAAACTTACTTAAACAACTTCACATCAACTTTGCTTTCATTGAAGTCCTTACACAAATGCCAAAATACTCCAAATTCATGAGAGACTTCCTCACTCACAAAAGGAAGATTGAGTCAATTCAACAAGTCAACTTAAGTGAAGAATGCTCAGTGGCACTCCTCAAAAAAACTCCCCCAAAAGAAGATTAATCCTGGAAGCTTCACCATTCCTTGCTCTATTGGAGGATCACCAATAAGCAATGCACTTGCCGACCTAGGGGCTAGCATCAACCTAATGCCCGCCTCCATGTTCAACCGACTCGGACAAGGGAAGCCACATCCTACAAGGATGAGCATCCAACTTGCGGATAGGTCAGCAAAATACCCTCAAGGTGTCATGGAAAATCTCTTGGTTAAGGTTGGGGAATTTGTTTTCCCGACCGACTTTGTGATCCTTGATATGGAGGAAGACACCGAGATCCCGCTCATATTAGGAAAACCATTCCTTGCACCTCACGGGCCATGGTGGATATGAGTGACAGAAGGCAAACATTGAGGGTAGGTTACAAGGAAATAAAGTTTGAAATGGGACAACGCATGGATGATGATCATGTCAACTAGATCAAAGCAATATCCTCGAGCCTACACTACGCCCTCAGCCGGTGTAACTTGGGGTGCGAGTCATCCCACTCGGGAAACATTTGACTGACTTTGGGTCTAGCCAAGGACTCTTATAAATGTGACGCACCATGGAGGCATTCCACGGACTATCTAATTATAAAGTAGTTTAATATGTAGCTTTTATTTAATGCTTTTATTTTTTTTTTAAGTTTTCTCTTTATAGGAATAAGTTACACTCAAAAGAAGGTTAGAGATAGCCAAAGGACATTGAAACAACACCCCATGCACGTAAACAGATGTCTCCCGACGCAAAATTTTCAAATAAGTAAGTGCAGCACGGGGCCGTGTAAGGTAAGCATGCCCTTATGCCTCAATCTATATAAAATAATTTTGCTTCTGGAACTTTTACACGGGGTCGTGCCTCACAGACACACCCTCGTGTCTATCTTCTGGAAATTTCGTTACTGGCACTTTTGACACGGGGTCGTGTCCCCCAAACACGCCATCGTGTTTGCCTTCTAGAAATTTTCACAGAAGTCATGATACTAGCACGTTTTACACGGGGCCGTATCCCCCAAACAGGCCCCCATGTCTAGTATCTGATTTTTGAAAATTTGTTTTTTTAATCCACATTTATGCATTCAATCAAATCTAAACAATTTTGGACACGTTGAAGACAATGTGTAATTTAAGTACGGGGGGGGGGGGACTTGAATTTGTTTGTCCTAAAACAAGCCTTACACAAAACTCTACTTGAAACCGCTAAAACACCCCAAATTTTTTCTTCAAAAATAATTTTTTTTAGTTTGTTTTGTCTTGTTTTTAGTTTAAGTTAGAAAACTAAGTTCTAAAAGTTCAAGTTTTTACAAATTTACAACCGATAGCGCCGTGATAAAAAGAACCATATAAGAAAAAAATTTTAAAAGGTATGACAATCTTTTTAAAATTTGATTGTATATATATTTTCACACTTTTACCCTTTTGTCACAAATCATGAATTTTGAGCCTTTATCGAGCATTCAATATCATATCTTTACTAAATGCTCACTTTTCATTTCTTGTGTGAATAGCCTGTACGGTTCCTACGAATCTAGAACTTGACAAGACAATACATTCCCGGTCCTTAACTAATCCAAGTAAGTACATGATTGAGGAATTATGACTATAAACCCTTTTTCTTTTTCAACCTTATTTTCTCTTTATGTACCCACCAAATTTTCCCTTATTTAACCCTTTTGAGCCTAAACCTTTCATTTCAAAACCCGCAAAATACCATTGTGCATAAATCACCCATCACTCAAAACCACTATTATTTTTACACCCCTTTATTTTAGTAATATTCGGTTCTTTTGAAATATACAAAAATATGTGACTTGGTTATCTTGTGAATATTTATTCTATGAAAAAAAGAGTTGCTTAAAATAAAATACGACAAGTGACATAAAACCGGTAATTTTCGTACTATTTATTTATTATTTATTATCTGCAATTATGTGCTTAAATGTTAACATTATGTGATTACTTGCTGTCACAACCCCCCGATCCCTAATCCCCGGGAACGGGCGGTCGTGATCCAGTTTCGGTGGTATCCTGTGATTGTCTAATTTGGCAGCGGAATTTTCATCAGGACCGTAGTTAGGAAATATTTTATCAGAGTAAAATACCACACTTTCATAATATTAAACACATGGGATAAATCCCAAGTTTTCAGTATACACACATTTTCATAGGGATACACCCTATTTTTATTTAAGAAAAACATCTATTTCTTTTAGGTAACTTTATTGCCACTTTTCCAAGCCTTCAGTGCTGTCCAGCTGGCTTCTATTTGGCTTTCACATTTTGTTACCTGAAACGCGTTTTAAAAACATTTTGTCAGTGGGAAATACTGGTGAGTTAATCCCAGTTTAATCAAGTTTTAATAAAAACCATTGTACAGTATTGAAGGCGCATCTGCAATTACATTTGTTTCCAAGATATAACAATTAACATCCGTGGTACAGTCATACTCAACTTGTGGAAATGTTACCCCTCCAGTAACAAGTTTTGTATACAAAACCCCAACATACCCACGATAATTGTATTCTTACAAATACTCAATAATTGCTTAGTATATATTTAATTTAGTGAGGTTTTGTAAAAACATTTAACAAAAAGAGGATTACTCACATTGCTGTCTTAGGGTTATCAGTAAGGATTTCCTGGGAATAATCTATAAATTACACAAATGCACGCGTGTTAGTATAATAACCCCTTTTAACATTAGCAATACCCTCCCCGAGATGGCATTCCAACGACTACTTCGGGCAGAACCACGACAGGCGTTACGGAACCCTAGATCAATCGGGCAGAGTATCTAATACGTCTCCAGGGGTTATGATACTTACATCGTAGCAGAACCTCGCTATTTAGGGGGTATAATACCCGAGTATTATGTATACTATTCAGAATTGAGAGAAAGAAACGATTTTTGAACGATTTCGACTAAGATCCGATGGCTCCTTTATATTGGGCCTCACTTCCACTTTTACGCGGCCCGCGTAAGTGTCAACTGTCACACCCCCAAAAATCCACCTGCGGAGTATCACCGCTTGGGAGCGTGACTGACCAGGATCAAGCCACCAATCATACAGAACATTGTATAAAGTAAAAGTAAACACATTATAATCCAAACCATTTCCATATGAAAGGTGTTTCCAAAACATGAGTAAGTTAACATTGTTTAGCGGAAGCGTACTATTGTAAAACCCATAGCAAATAAGTATCAAACATCAAAAGTGTTTAACAAGGTGATCACGATTCAAGCCCCACAACGACCAGCTCCTCCGTGTGCAAGCTCCAAGTACCTAACGATCTGCAAGGCATGTAACAGAATGATCAACAAACTAGTTGAGCGAGTTCACAGAAAGTAAATGCGTAAAAGTAAGTTCGTTTGTAACAAGTGGCTCTACTGGGCCGATTGTATGTTCTATTGGTGGTGGTGTTCCACGTTACTGGTGGTGGTGTTCCACGTTGTATAACCACTAGACTACTCGTAACTATAGGTATCCTTCACAACCGAGGATAGTGATCAGTATAAGTATCCTTCACAACCGAGGATAGTGATCAGTATAAGTATCCTTCACAACCGAGGATAGTGATCAGTATAAGTATCCTTCACAACCGAGGATAGTGATCAGTATAAGTATCCTTCACAACCGAGGATAGTAATGTGGTAGTCTAGTCATAGTGTCAATAATGTATCTAATCAACCTTATCCTTTCAATCCCATTCCCAACACCCCGGGAATCCCATGCCTTGGTAAGAGTGTGAACTCACCTTGGTTTGCTCGGTATGCTAGGTTATGCACTCACTAGTAATTAATCAAGTCCTATTGTATGCACGTATGACAAATCAGTTCACGTTCGCAATGATACGCGTTATCATGTATCAATCATGTAGAATATAACAGTTAACCCGTTCATGCAATTCACGTAATTCATATGAATACATACAGGATCATGCATCTCACAAAACTCAGACAAGTATGGGGGGGGGTCTCCCCTGTTCAAAATTCGGATAGTACATGTAATCATACAATAAACTCAGACCATCATGTTTCACACACAAGTTCGATCCATTGACACATTCATTTAAACTCGGGCCCAATGACATCTTATTAAACTCGGTCCAATCATGCAAATCATTTAAACTCGGACCAAGCATTAAACTCGGTCCAATCTAGCCCATTATATTCGGACCAATTAGGCTACATTAAGTTCGGACCAATCAATGATCCAATTATACTCGGACCTCTTTGATTGAATTAAACTCGGACCCCTTTAATTGAATTAAACTCGGACCTATTGAAGACATGTTAAACTCGGACCAATGTTCCTTAAATTAAACTCGGACCAACATGTGTCCAATTAAACTCGGCCCATTGATATATATTCGGACCATAAAACATCATCAATAACTCGGACCATAACCAACCAATTAAAGTCGGACCAATTACACATCAATTAAACTCGGTCCAAGGGAATTGGTTAAAGTCGGACAAGGTTAATCTTAATTAAACTCAGGCATAGTTTCACTTAGCAAACTCAGACAATCATAGCATAAGAATTCCAATACAACGTCAAGAGAATCAAGCCAGTTACGTATTTCATTCAACAAACCCTAAATCAAAACATATGACGGCAGAATCATAATCAATCCATTCATGCTCAACAACAATCAAACTATATCATTATAGGAACCATCTATCAATCATATGACTAATCATTAACATCAATAGTTTAGAATCAAACCAAATCACAACCTATCACATGAAGAACTAGGGTTTTCAAAGAACACAAGAATCAAGAAATCAATAGATAATCAAGCACAAATCATTAACAATTACCTTGAATGATTCTAGAGGAGTAGGGTGATCAAACTCGTGATGATTATCTTGGTGATGATGATGGTGATGATTGCTAGAGCCCAAGAAATGAGAGTACGTTCTTTGGTTTTTGGTGAAAGTGATTAGTGAATGATTAGAGAGGGGATTAGGGTTTTAAGTATAATCAAATTCACTAATGGCTCTCTACACCCCTAACTAATATAAGTTACAATAGTATACCATCTCATAACTATTTCATAGTTCCACTACCAAGTTTACACATTTGACAAGTTTCACAAATAACCAACAACTATACACAATCAAACAATCAAAATATATATAATTTCATGGAATTCAATTGTGCAATTACATGAACGTGCAATAAATACGAAATAGAAATCTTGGAAATTCGAGTTGTCACATTATCCCCAACTTAAAAGAAATTTCGTCCCGAAATTTGGTACGCACTCACTGAGGAAGCTAGATAAGTTACATCGTTCACTGGTTTTCCTGGGGTGTCACATCATCCCCCCGTTGATTTGGAATTTCGTCCTGAAATTCAGTAGTAGTAGCTTCAGCCTCAGTAGTGGATGTATTGGTTTCGAATAACTGGGGGTACTTTTCTTTCATCTGGTCTTCGCGTTCCCAGGTGTACTCTGGGCCACGTCGGGAGTTCCAACGAACTCGAACAAGAGGGATTCTCTTGTGCTTGAGGACCTTAACATCCCGGTCCGTGATTTCAACTGGTTCCTCGACGAACTGCAACCGCTCGTCGATAGTGAGTTCCTTAAAAGGAACTATAAGGGTCTCATCTGATAGGCATTTCTTCAGATTCGACACGTGAAATACATTGTGAACTGCACCGAGTTCAGGAGGTAGGTTTAATCTGTAGGCTACTTTGCCAATCTTTTCTAAGATTTCGAATGGTCCGACGTACCGCGGATTCAGTTTGCCTCGTTTACCAAATCGAACCACACCCTTCCAGGGTGAAACTTTCAATAAAACCCGGTCCCCGACCTCAAATTCCAATGGCTTTCTACGCTTGTCCGCGTAGGCTTTCTGACGGTCGCGTGCTGCCGCCATGCGTTGTCGTATCTGTGCAATCTTTTCTGTGGCGTCCACTACAATATCTGGACCCGTAATCTGACTATCCCCCACCTCTGCCCAACAGAGAGGTGACCGGCATTTACGTCCGTACAATGCCTCGAATGGAGCGGCTTGAATGCTGGTATGGTAACTGTTATTGTACGAGAACTCCACCAAAGGGAGGTGCTTTTCCCAGCCGTTGCCGAAATCGATAACACACGCTCGAAGCATGTCTTCTAGAGTTTGAATAGTTCGCTCAGACTGCCCATCCGTCTGAGGATGATATGCTGTGCTCATGTCTAATCGTGAGCCGAAGGATTTGTGCATCGCTTGCCAAAGCTCTGACGTGAATCGTGCATCGCGATCCGAAATAATAGAAGTGGGCACTCCGTGCCTCGAAACAACTTCTTTAAGATAGACGTCTGCGAGAGTGGAGAACTTGTCCGTTTCCTTGATCGGTAGGAAGTGTGCAGACTTGGTGAGTCGATCAACTATGACCCATATTGTATCGTTCCCACGCTGAGATCTAGGCAGACCGGTAACAAAATCCATGGAAATTTCTTCCCATTTCCATTGTGGTATCTTAGGCTGCTGAAGTAGACCAGCTGGTTTCTGATACTCAACCTTGACTCTCGCACAGGTTAAGCATTTTCCGACGTATGTAGCGATGTGAGCCTTCATACTAGGCCACCAATAAGTAGTGCTAATGTCGTGGTACATTTTATCCGACCCTGGATGTACCGAATAGCGAGACTTGTGGGCTTCATCCATTACAAGCTCGCGTAAACCGCCATAAAGTGGGACCCAAATACACCCCGTTACATAGTAGGCGCCGTCTTCCTTTTGTTCCATGCGTTGCCTTGAGCCGCGTAAGGCTTCAGCTTTGACGTTTTCGGGTTTCAGTGCTTCTAACTGAGCAGCTCGTATCTGTGCAGGAAGACTGGACTGAATAGTAAGTTGTAGCGCTCGCACGCGCTTAGGTAGAGTGTCTTTCCGACTGAGGGCATCAGCCACAACATTGGCCTTGCCTGGATGATACTTGATGGCGCATTCGTAGTCGTTTAGAAGTTCAACCCATCTCCGTTGACGCATGTTCAAATCCTTTTGCTTAAGAATATGCTCGAGACTCCTGTGATCGGTGTAAATCGTGCACCTGGTACCGTACAGGTAGTGTCGCCATATCTTAAGCGCGAAAACAACAGCTCCCAGCTCTAAATCGTGCGTCGTGTAGTTCCGTTCATGAACCTTGAGTTGCCGCGAAGCGTAGGCTATCACTTTATCACGTTGCATCAACACACATCCAAGACCCTGGATGGATGCATCACAGTATACCACGAAGTCATCTGTGCCCTCTGGCAATGAAAGAATAGGTGCGCTGCAAAGCCTATCCTTTAAGTACTGAAAAGCGGTCTCTTGCGCATTACCCCATATGTAAACGACACCTTTCTGAGTTAACATAGTAAGCGGCTGCGCGATCTTGGAGAAGTCTTTGATAAATCGCCTGTAGTAACCTGCCAAACCCAAGAATTGGCGTATTTCTGTCGGTGTACGTGGTGCTGGCCAGTTTCTGATCGAATCAACCTTGGATGGATCAACATGAATCCCATCCTTGTTCACCACATGGCCTAAGAAGTGGACTTCACGAAGCCAGAAGTCGCATTTTGAAAACTTTGCGTACAATTGCTCTTTTCGAAGAAGTTCCAAGATAAGACGTAAGTGCTGCTCGTGCTCCTCCTGACTCTTGGAGTAAATCAGGATGTCGTCGATGAAAACAATAACGAACTTGTCGAGATAGGGTTTGCACACCCTGTTCATAAGATCCATAAATACTGCAGGCGCGTTTGTAAGCCCGAATGGCATGACAAGGAACTCGTAATGACCGTAGCGAGTTCTGAAAGCGGTTTTGGAGACGTCCTCATCCCGGACTCTCAGCTGATGATACCCTGACCTTAAATCAATCTTGGAATAGTAACACGACCCTTGCAACTGGTCGAATAAGTCGTCGATGCGCGGAAGAGGATAACGGTTCTTCACCGTCACCTTGTTGAGTTCACGGTAGTCTATACACATTCTGAACGTACCGTCTTTCTTCTTCACAAATAACACTGGAGCTCCCCAAGGCGAAGAGCTTGGACGAATAAAGCCCTTTTCCAGGAGCTCTTGTAGCTGCTTCGACAGTTCTTCCAGTTCGGTTGGAGCTAAACGATACGGTGCGCGGGCTATTGGTGCTGCTCCAGGAGCTAACTCAATCTGAAACTCAACTTGACGATGAGGAGGTAAACCAGGTAAATCTTCAGGAAACACTTGAGGAAAATCACGCACAACTGGTATATCCTCCAGCTTCTTTTCCTTTGTTGATGCGTCAGTGACAAGTGCCAGAATGGCAGTATGTCCCTTTCGTAAACATTTCTGCGCCTTTAAGTAAGAGATGATGCCAACCACAGCACCACTCTTGTCACCTTGTACTTCGAGAGGTTCTTGACTGGAGCGAGGAATACGAATAACTTTTTCTTTGCACAAGATCTCCGCATGATGTTGGGATAACCAATCCATACCGATGACGACGTCGAAACTACCCAAAACTATGGGTATGAGATCAATCGGGAACGTCTGACCCGCTAGAACAATACTACAACCCTTGACTACATGTGCGGCTTCTACACTTTTACCATTGGCTAGTTCTACGACGTGTTTGGTGTCTAGAGGTGTTGGTGTACGTTTTAATAATTTACTCATTTTCAAGGACATATAACTTGTATCAGCACCCGAATCAAACAAGACAGTAACATAAATATCGTCGAGAAGAAACTTACCCATAACCACATTGGGATCATTCACTGCATCTCCTCGACCCAACACAAAAGCACGACCACGAGCTTCATTGCCGTTGTTGTTGTTGTTTCCCCCGTTGTTGTTGTTACCATTACCCTGATTGTTGTTATGGTTGTTGTTGTTCTGGTTTCTGTTCAGCTGAGGGCAATGCCTTTTGAAGTGACCCTCTGCACCGCAATGAAAACACCCTTTGTTACCCTGCTGCTGATTCTGCTGTGCTTGAGGTTGCTGCTGATTCTGGTTTGCAGGTTGAGGGCTTCTACAATCTTTGGCCTCATGACCCGCCTTGAGGCATCTTTGACAACGAACCTGGTTACACTGGCCACGATGATGCTTGTTGCAGGTGTTACACTTTGGAAGATTTCCTCGATACCTTCCCTGTCTGTGGCTGCCTGAGGAGTGCTGACTGGGACTCTGGTAACTGTCTGTCTTTCGCTGTTGAGCTTGCGACTGCACTGAAGCTGATCCCTTGCTAGAATCCCCATCCCATTTTCTCTTACTTTCACTGGGAGTAGCAAGTGTAGTAGAAACAGTAGCGGTAGCAGTAGCACTGATACGCTTAGGCAGTTTATTCTGATCAACTGCCTGATCGGTGATGCGGTGAGCGAGACGCTGGATTTCCTGGATGTTGTTGAGGTTAGCCGAGGTAACGTGGCTCTTTATTTCTGGCACCAAACCTTTGAGATACAACTCAATACGCTTGTATGGAGGGTCCACCATAGTTGGACATAACACAGCCAACTCATTTGATCTCTTGGTGTAAGCTTCGATTTCTGAACCAACCATTTTCAAGTTATACAACTCGTCCTCCAACTTGTGAATGTCTTCTCTAGTGCAGTATTCCCTCTTGATCAGTTCTTTGAATTCATTCCAAGGTGTGGCGTTAGCAGCTGCCAACCCTAAGATCTGCACTTGTGCGTTCCACCAAGTGAGCGCAATCCCTTCAAGTGTGCCAGTGGCGAACTTCACCCTGCGAGCCTCAGGGCATTCACACATCTCGAAAACCGACTCGAGCTTTTCAAACCAGTGGAGGAGTCCAACTGCTCCCTCCGTGCCACTGAACGAACTAGGACGACATTCCATGAAATTCTTGAAGGTGCACCCAGGCTGTTGCTGAGCGGGTTGACCTATTGTGTACGAATAGGGCAAAGTTAAGTACGAGAATTAATGTAGGATCTAAAGATCCTAGTGTCTATACTGCAGGGTATACTACCTGCTTGGGCGGCTGCAACTGCCGCAGCAACGAGAGCCTCTAGCTGGGCTTGAGTCATGGTAATTCGTGCGGCCATTGATCTTCACATCAAAGGCAACATAAGTGAGAAAGGTTCGCGAATAGTGCGATGACAGAAGAGTGTAAGCACATAAGTATTCTCATGCAGTGACAAGTTGTGAGCAAGGTAATGTAAGCATACTACGAGCAATGTTCTATGCAAATTCTAGCAAGCAGGTAATAAACATAAACCTTATTACCTAGGATGTCGAGTCTTGCACGTGGAGCGAAGCGTCGTTGTGGATCGTTGAGAGCACTGTTCTGGTTATAGTCTGGTTTTAATAAAAACGTTTTCCCATATTAAAACCAAGTTCTCTATAACCAATGGCTCTGATACCAATCTGTCACACCCCCAAAAATCCACCTGCGGAGTATCACCGCTTGGGAGCGTGACTGACCAGGATCAAGCCACCAATCATACAGAACATTGTATAAAGTAAAAGTAAACACATTATAATCCAAACCATTTCCATATGAAAGGTGTTTCCAAAACATGAGTAAGTTAACATTGTTTAGCGGAAGCGTACTATTGTAAAACCCATAGCAAATAAGTATCAAACATCAAAAGTGTTTAACAAGGTGATCACGATTCAAGCCCCACAACGACCAGCTCCTCCGTGTGCAAGCTCCAAGTACCTAACGATCTGCAAGGCATGTAACAGAATGATCAACAAACTAGTTGAGCGAGTTCACAGAAAGTAAATGCGTAAAAGTAAGTTCGTTTGTAACAAGTGGCTCTACTGGGCCGATTGTATGCTCTATTGGTGGTGGTGTTCCACGTTACTGGTGGTGGTGTTCCACGTTGTATAACCACTAGACTACTCGTAACTATAGGTATCCTTCACAACCGAGGATAGTGATCAGTATAAGTATCCTTCACAACCGAGGATAGTGATCAGTATAAGTATCCTTCACAACCGAGGATAGTGATCAGTATAAGTATCCTTCACAACCGAGGATAGTGATCAGTATAAGTATCCTTCACAACCGAGGATAGTAATGTGGTAGTCTAGTCATAGTGTCAATAATGTATCTAATCAACCTTATCCTTTCAATCCCATTCCCAACACCCCGGGAATCCCATGCCTTGGTAAGAGTGTGAACTCACCTTGGTTTGCTCGGTATGCTAGGTTATGCACTCACTAGTAATTAATCAAGTCCTATTGTATGCACGTATGACAAATCAGTTCACGTTCGCAATGATACGCGTTATCATGTATCAATCATGTAGAATATAACAGTTAACCCGTTCATGCAATTCACGTAATTCATATGAATACATACAGGATCATGCATCTCACAAAACTCAGACAAGTATGGGGGGGGTCTCCCCTGTTCAAAATTCGGATAGTACATGTAATCATACAATAAACTCAGACCATCATGTTTCACACACAAGTTCGATCCATTGACACATTCATTTAAACTCGGGCCCAATGACATCTTATTAAACTCGGTCCAATCATGCAAATCATTTAAACTCGGACCAAGCATTAAACTCGGTCCAATCTAGCCCATTATATTCGGACCAATTAGGCTACATTAAGTTCGGACCAATCAATGATCCAATTATACTCGGACCTCTTTGATTGAATTAAACTCGGACCCCTTTAATTGAATTAAACTCGGACCTATTGAAGACATGTTAAACTCGGACCAATGTTCCTTAAATTAAACTCGGACCAACATGTGTCCAATTAAACTCGGCCCATTGATATATATTCGGACCATAAAACATCATCAATAACTCGGACCATAACCAACCAATTAAAGTCGGACCAATTACACATCAATTAAACTCGGTCCAAGGGAATTGGTTAAAGTCGGACAAGGTTAATCTTAATTAAACTCAGGCATAGTTTCACTTAGCAAACTCAGACAATCATAGCATAAGAATTCCAATACAACGTCAAGAGAATCAAGCCAGTTACGTATTTCATTCAACAAACCCTAAATCAAAACATATGACGGCAGAATCATAATCAATCCATTCATGCTCAACAACAATCAAACTATATCATTATAGGAACCATCTATCAATCATATGACTAATCATTAACATCAATAGTTTAGAATCAAACCAAATCACAACCTATCACATGAAGAACTAGGGTTTTCAAAGAACACAAGAATCAAGAAATCAATAGATAATCAAGCACAAATCATTAACAATTACCTTGAATGATTCTAGAGGAGTAGGGTGATCAAACTCGTGATGATTATCTTGGTGATGATGATGGTGATGATTGCTAGAGCCCAAGAAATGAGAGTACGTTCTTTGGTTTTTGGTGAAAGTGATTAGTGAATGATTAGAGAGGGGATTAGGGTTTTAAGTATAATCAAATTCACTAATGGCTCTCTACACCCCTAACTAATATAAGTTACAATAGTATACCATCTCATAACTATTTCATAGTTCCACTACCAAGTTTACACATTTGACAAGTTTCACAAATAACCAACAACTATACACAATCAAACAATCAAAATATATATAATTTCATGGAATTCAATTGTGCAATTACATGAACGTGCAATAAATACGAAATAGAAATCTTGGAAATTCGAGTTGTCACATCAACAATGGGCTACGTGGCTCGCGTCAAACCCGGTCAACGCGATAGCTTGGCTGGGTCAGTTTATAGGTCTGCCGGGTGTTGGGCCACGTGGCCACACCGGGCTGCGCCACATCTTGGGCTTCTAGCGGCCCACGTAAGGTTGAGGTGTGGCTTACGCGGCCCGCCTCAACTTAAATATTTGATTTTTAATTTATTTCTAATGGCATAATGGATTTTGGGCTCGGTTTTCACATACGGGGTGTATTTAGGGACATATTGGGATATTTTAAATATTTTTAGAGTGTCGGAAATTATTTCGAGGGTGTCGGTTTACGTTAGGGTTGTTATATCCTCCCCACCTTGTTTTAGAGCTCGTCCTCGAGGTCTACTGGAACAAGTGTGGATATTTTCTTTGCATTTCTGATTCAAGCTCCCATGTTTACTCAGGTCCTCTTTTGGAGTCCCACTTCACTTTGACCAGAACTAATCTCTTATGCTTGAGATTCTTAATTTTCCTGTCTTCAATCTGTAGAGGCCTTTCTACAAATTTAAGTTGTTCATTTACCTCTATATCCTTAAGAGGCACAACGAGTGATTCATCGGCTAAACATTTCTTGAGATTAGATACATGAAATACATCATGTATTCCTGTCATTTCCTCTGGCTGTTGTAGCTGATAAGCTACAGGTCCTATTCTTCTAATAATCTCAAAAGGTCCAACATACCTGGGACTTAGCTTCCCTCGCTTGATGAATCTTACCACTCCTTTCCAAGGAGAGACTTTTAATAATACCTTGTCACCTACCTGGAATTCTAACGGCTTACGTCGGTTATTAGCATAGCTCTTCTGTCGATCACGTGCTGCTTTTAGTCGTTCTTTGACTTGAATGATCTTATCGGTTGTTTCCTGCACTATCTCAGGTCCAGATAGTTGCTTTTCCCCAATTTCTGCCTAACAGACTGGGGTTCGGCACTTTCGTCCATAAAGTGCTTCGAATGGTGCAGCATTGATACTTGTGTGATAACTGTTATTATAAGAAAATTCTATTAAAGGTAAGTTTATCGTCCCAATTACCTCCGAAATCAATTACACAAGCTCTAAGCATATCCTCCATTGTCTGAATTGTCCTTTCACTTTGTCCGTCCGTTTGAGGATGGTAGGCTGTGCTTAGATTCAACTTAGTTCCCATTGTCTTTTGGAAACTTGTCCAAAAATGAGAGGTAAAACGGCTATCCCTATCATACACAATTGATAAAGGTATTCCATGTAATGAAACTATTTCATTTACATACAATTTGGCTAATTGTTCCATACTAAAAGTTTCCTTCAATGGTAGGAAATGAGCTGACTTAGTTAGCCTATCTACAATCACCCAGATTGTATCATTACCTTTTCTTGTTTTGGGTAATTTGGTAACAAAATCCATTGTTATCAATTCCCATTTCCAAACTGGCATTTCTAGCTGTTGCAGCAATCCTGAGGGTTTCTGATGTTCAGCTTTAACTTGTGAATAGGTTAAACATATAGAAACATAAGTTGCTCTGTCCTTCTTCATTCCTATCCACCAGAAATTTTTCCTTAAATCCTGGTACATCTTATCATTTCCTGGATGCATTGTATACTTAGACTTATGGGCTTCTTCTAATATACGGTGGCGTAGATTTCCTAATTTAGGTATCCACATTCTCTTTTTATGGAATCTCCAAATTCCATCTGTTCCTTGTTCTAATTCTTTAATTATTCCTTTTAATTTTTCAGTATCATCCTTGATTACTGATTCTTGTGCTTTTCTAACCTGATCGTTTAAATCTACTTGTAGATTTAATTTAAGAGAACGTACCCTTTTTGGCTTTTCATGATATTTTCGACTTAATGCATCAGCCACTACATTGGCTTTTCCTGCATGATACTGAATATTACAATCATAATCACTAAGAATCTCCATCCAGCGTCTTTGTCTCATATTCCACTCTTTTTGCCCAAAAACATACCTTAAACTCTTATGATCTGTGAATATGGTAAACTTACTCCCATAGAGGTAATGTCTCCAAATCTTTAGAGCAAAAATTATGGCTCCTAATTCTAAATCATGGGTTGAATAATTCTCTTCATGATTCTTAAGTTGTCTAGATGTGTAAGCTATAACCTTTTGACGTTGCATCAACACACATCCACAACCTAACTTAGAAGCATCACAGTAGACTACAAAGTCTTCAGTTCCTTTTGGTAACACTAGTATGGGTGCATTGGCTAATCTTTGCTTAAGGGTTCTAAAGGCTTCTTCTTGTTTTGATCCCCATTCAAACTTAATGGATTTACAGGTTAACTTGGTTAAGGGAATGGCTATTCTAGAAAAATCTCGAATGAATCTTCTATAATAACCGGCCAATCCTAAGAAACTTCTAACCTCGGTTGGCGATTCAGGGGTTTTCCATTTGGTAATTTCTTTGATCTTTGTTGGATCTACATGAATTCCTTCATGATCGACTAAGTGTCTAAGAAATTGTACCTGCTCTAACCAAAACTCACATTTGGAAAATTTAGCGTAAAGCTTTTCCTTTCTTAATAGACTTAGAAGTAAGTGCAAATGCTTTGCATGATCCTCTTTATTCTTAGAGTAAATTAGAATATCGTCTATGAAGAAAATTATGAATTTATCCAAATATGGCTTACATATTCGGTTCATCATGTCCATAAATGCAGCTGGAGCATTGGTTAAACCAAATGGCATGACATTAAATTCATAATGGCCATACCTCATTCTGAATGCAGTCTTAGGAATGTCATCTTCCTGTACCTTTAATTGATGATATCCTGATCTTAAATCGATTTTAGAGAAAAATCGAGCTCCTTGCAGTTGATCGAACAGATCATCGATCCTTGGTAATGGGTACCGATTCTTAATCGTGACCTTGTTCAATTCACGGTAGTCAATGCACATGCGCATTGATCCGTCCTTCTTTTTGACAAACAAAATCGGTGCTCCCCGTGGCAATGAGCTTGGCTGAATGAATCCTTTCTCCAATAATCCGTCCAACTGTTTCTTCAGTTCCTGCATTTCGGCGGGTGCCAAACGATAAGGTGCTTTGGCAATCGGTTCCGTTCCTGGTAGTAGGTGGATTCGGAATTCGACTTCTCTGTCTGGCGGTAGTCCTGGCAATTCTTCTGGAAATACATCTGTAAACTTGGAAACTACTGGAATGTCTTTTAGTTCTTTTCCTTTAGTGTTAGTGATTATAGAAATCAAATACACTATAGATCATTTTCTTATATAACTTGCAGTTTTCATCACAGAGATGAATTTAGTGGATCTAGATGGTTTATCTCCTTTAATTGTGATCTTTTCACCCCTTGGTGAATTTACTTGAATTGACTTTTGATCACATAAAATACTGGCTTTATTGGCTATTAACCAATCCATTCCTAACACAACATCAAATCCTACCAGATTCATTGGGTAAAGGTTTGCAATAAATTTTCGATTAACAATTTCTATTCTTGCTCCCTGCAAGATTTTAGAAATCCTAACGGTTTCTCCATTTGTTGTCTCTACGAGACATTCTTGTGGTATTTTAGTTAATGATTGATTTAGAAGTTTGCAAAACGAAGTATTGATAAAACTTTGGTTTGCACCAGAGTCAAATAATACTTTAGCAAAAATATCATTAACTAAAAACGTACCAGCTATGACGTCCGGAATCATCTTGGCTTCATCTGCAGTTAGAACAAATGCTCTAGCATTTTTAGTGTTCTTATTGTTTGCAGCTGGAGCTAATTTCGGACAGTTTGGCCTAATGTGACTTTTTTCTCCATAGTTGAAGCACAGTCCATTACTAGATTTCCTCTTGCAATCTTCTTCCTTGTGTCCTGGTGCTTTGCAGAAATTGTGTCCTCTTACTAGATTTCCTCTTGCAATCTTCTTCCTTGTGTCCTGGTGCTTTGCAGAAATTGCAGTGAGTGGAGCATCTTCCTGAATGCTTCTTTCTGCAGGTTTTGCAGTATGGTACAGAGGTAGAACCTACATTCCTATGGTTGGAATTCCCAAAACGGATTTCTTGAGTGAGCCTTTGGGTTAGGTTTCTCCTCTGGTCTTCTTCTCTAGTACGCACTAGTTCATTAGTCAAGGTATTGGCTAGTTCTACAGCTTCTTCTATGGTTTGAGGTCTAGCTGCCTTGACTACATGCCTAATCTCCCCGATTAATCCCCAGATGTATCGGGAGATTACTACCGGTTCAGGTGATGCAAGGATCGGTACTATTCTAGCATATTCAAAGAATGTAGTAGTATAACCCTTACTATCTACTCCGGTCATTCTAAGGTTCAAAAACTTATTCGCTATGTGTTCGTTTTCATTGGGAGGGCAGAACTTCCTTTCTACCATATTTTTAAATTCCTCCCATTCCATGTTGTATATTCTATCACTTTCTCTTGACTAGAGGATAGTGTTCCACCATTCTAGGGCTGAATTCTTAAACAGATTAGAAGCAAACATTATCTTATCTTCTTCAGCACACTTGCTTAGTTTTAGAACAGCCTCAGTCTTTTCTATCCAGCGTAGAGCTGCAATGGGTCCTTCATTGCCTGAGAATTCTATTGGTTTGTAGGACCAGAATTCTTTATAAGAACAACCATACGACATGGTTCTTCTTCTTGTAGGAATGGGCATCTGAAGTACGAGTCCATTGTTCATGCTGTGTTCTGGTTCAGTTGGTCGCTTACTGCTATGCTTACTTTTATTTTCGGCTTCCTTAACATTTTGGATAATAAATGGCATTGCATCTATGATTCCTTGTGCCACTATATGTTGGATGGCACTATTATCCACGTGATTTCCATTGTTATTCGGGTTCTCATTATTCAGATTATCGTTATTCGAGTTGTTGTCGTTCTGGATATTATCATTCTGGTTTTCCTGATTCACTTCGTTGTCCATCTGAATTTTAAACATTTACCACATATTAATATCACCAATAATATTTGAATATAGCCAATCACATGTCACACACTTTTGGTCAAAAGCGTCGAGCATTGCGACTTTTACTCTATTCATATACTATGCGTCTATTACACACTAGTACTGAATTTAAAATTACAATACCAACTGAAATTTAAAGCTACACTACTAGTAGTAGGCATCCGTAGTTTTTTTTCTAACACATGCACACATATTTTATTATTATATTATTATTATTTCTACCGTCTCCACCATCGTTTCAAGGATATGGATTCATCCAAAAATCCATATTGCGTTCATCGTATTTCCATATGAGACGCTCTCCCACCTGTCGCATTCTCTCAATACTTTCTAAAATTTCCTCACCAAAAGTCCTAAGTTCTTGTACGTTTTCTGCACTCATTGGGGGTGCAGGTTCTAGGACTGTGTTCGGAATCTGGGGTGCGGGTTCCTGGTATGGAGGTATAGGGGCCTGAAATGGGTAAGGATTCTCTAAGATTTCTCTAATGAATACATCATATTCGAAATAGGGATCTAGAGTATCTAAACCTGGGTAGGCTCCTAGGTTTTGCATTGGCATGTCTTCTGGAATAGGGTAGCGTTGCACATAGTCCCTGTTGCCGTCCCACCATGGGTCGTAATTTGGGTCTAGGGGATTTGGTGCGGGTACCCTAGGTTTTTCTTCTGGATTGAAGTCATGCATTTCTACTTGGTTTTCAGGGTTTTCTATCTCCATCGGTTGGTCAGGAATTGGTGGTTGTGGTTGGGGTGCTAACATTTGCTCCAGGTTAGGGTCAGCTACAGTGGTTGCTAAAATATGGATATTAGCTATTCCCCTATTAAGCATATCCTGGGCATATGCATCAGTTTCTCTTTTAGTTGCGGCTAGTGCTCTCTGCTCTTGTAACTTTTTCATACGCTTCCTACGCTCGTGTGCTCCCCTACTGAACCATCCCCTCTTTTTCTGAGGAAATGGCTCTTCAGATTAAGCCTTAAATACAAATATTCCTTCTTCTGTATCAGTAGAGTACCCCGAAAGGGCAGGCTGAGAAGAGGCACCTTCGCTCCTAGGCGAACCAGACAATTGACGATACGCGTCAGATCGTCCTTGGTCGCTCATACTGTAAACTAACAAATAGTCAGATAACACATAACAAGAAAATACAATTATGCATGTATTCCCGTTATTTATTTCCTAACACTTTGAATTTTTGTGTCAGCAGAACACTTCTGTGGCTAAATCAGTGGCATAGCTCTGATACCACCTTCTGTCACAACCCCCCCGATCCCTAATCCCCGAGAACGGGCGGTCGTGATCCAGTTTCGGTGGTATCCTGTGATTGTCTAATTTGGCAGCGGAATTCTTATCAGGACCGTAGTTAGGAAATATTTTATCAGAGTAAAATACCACACTTTCATAATATTAAACACATGGGATAAATCCCAAGTTTTCAATATACACACATTTTCATAGGGATACACCCTATTTTTATTTAAGAAAAACATCTATTTCTTTTAGGTAACTTTATTGCCACTTTTCCAAGCCTTCAGTGCTGTCTAGCTGGCTTCTATTTGGCTTTCACATTTTGTTACCTGAAACGCGTTTTAAAAACATTTTGTCAGTGGGAAATACTGGTGAGTGAATCCCAGTTTAATCAAGTTTTAATAAAAACCATTGTACAGTATTGAGGGCGCATCTGCAATTACATTCGTTTCCAAGATATAACAATTAACATCCGTGGTACTGTCATACTCAACTTTGTATACAAAACCCCAACATACCCCAACATACCCACGATAATTGTATTCTTACAAATACTTAATAACTGCTTAGTATATATTTAATTTAGTGAGGTTTTGTAAAAACATTTAACAAAAAAAGGATTACTCACATTGCTATCTTAGGGTTATCAGTAAGGATTTCCTGGGAATAATCTATAAATTACGCAAATGCACGCGCGTTAGTATAATAACCCATTTTAACATTAGCAATACCCTCCCCGAGACGGCATTCCAACGATTACGTCGGGCAGAACCACGACAGCTGTTACGGAACCCTAGATCAATCGGGCAGAGTATCTAATACATCTCTAGGGGTTATGATACTTACATCGTAGCAGAACCTCGCTATTTAGGGGGTATAATACCCGAGTATTATGTATACTATTCAGAATTGAGAGAAAGAAACGATTTTTGAACGATTTCGACTGAGATCCGATGGCTCCTTTATATAGGGCCTCACTTCCACTTTTACGCGGCTTGCGTAAGTGTCAACAATGGGCTACGCGGCCCTCGTCAAACCCGGTCAACGCGATAGCTTGGCTGGGTCAGCTTATAGGTCTGTCGGGTGTTGGGCCACGTGGCCACACCGGGCTGTGCCACATCTTGGGCTTCTAGCGGCCCGCGTAAGGTTGAGGTGTGGCTTACGCAGCCCGCCTCAACTTAAAAATTTGATTTTTAATTTATTTCTAATGGCATAATGGATTTTGGGCTCGGTTTTCACATACGGGGTATATTTAGGGGCATATTGGGATATTTTAAGTATTTTTATAGTGTCAGAAATTATTTCGAGGGTGTCGGTTTACGTTAGGGTTGTTATACTTGCCTTACATATGAATTCCTGCATGTTTTATACTTCAAATATTGCATTGTCCATTACATTAAGCGTTGCGTCAGAAAGACTAGTAAACTCACCGGTAAGACACACTGTGTCAGCACTCCCACAGAAAACAGTCAGACAACAGATTTAGGGCCTAGGAGTAGGTCCAATATCAAGAACACGTTAAAAACCAAGTGTGGATACAAGGGTTAACGTATACACTTTCCGAAAACTAAAATACGCACTAAAAGACACTCGAAACTCACCTTAAATGCTGAATTCTGCAGAATTCAGCAGAAAAAACAGCAAAAAACAGCATTTTAACACCAAAATATTATGAAGAATTGATGTTTTAGTGTCCAGAATAACTTACAAAGTGTCGGGAATTAAAACTGTCACAAAAGGTGCTTCATACCTAGTAAAACTGCGCAATTTAGCACTTTAACGAACCGTTAACCGAACGAATAACCGGACACTACCCAAAACACCAAAACTAGACTAGAAGCATTGTTTTTATGATATAAAGCTAGTATTGGTGATAAAACACCTTAAAAATCATAAAAACACCTAAACACACTTAAACTAACTTAAACCTTCTAATTTACATTATAAACATCCAACTTCCAACATTTTACAACTTACCCCCCCCCATGAAAACCGGCCCCAAAGGGTCCCACTCTCTTTTTATTATAATATTCTCCATTGTCACCAAGATATTAAGCATATGGTCTTGTGGATAATTTTGTGTTGGAAGATTATGTTAAAACCCACAAGTTCACCCTCATTATCATCATTCTCATATTTCAAACACTCATATTCCTCCCTCCTCCTCTCTTTGCTCTCGGCCTCACACACACACCCACACACCTTAATCTTTGATCATCCTATAACAATTCCAAGCTTGTTCTAAGGTATATGGAGGCTATCTAAGGAGGCACAAGTGCTAGAAGTTGAAGGACCTCTTTGTGGAGCTTTTAACCTCTCATATACTTCATTCTTCATATTCATCCTTCTTGTGCCACTTCCCTAGGCAATAGAGCTAGTAGTAAGCCTTCTAAACACTATTTTAGTTCATGTTTATGTTATGTACAAGTCACACCATCTAAGAAACTAAACTTTAAAAGATGAAGAAGTAAAGATCTAACATAATCATTAGGGAAACAAGTGATTTTAGTATTATTTGGTGTATGTGATGAAGTTGTTGTTGTTGAATCTTGTGTATATGTTTAGATCTATCATGTTAAGCTTGTAGAAGCTTAGATCTAACAAGTTTAAGCATGGATCTTGAAAGATCCATGGTTAAACTTGAAGATGAACTTGTGAAACCTTTATGTGAACTTGAAAGATGATTTTTGAAGCATGATCTTGTGTTCTTGAAGTAACTAAGTGTATGTAAAACTAACTTTAGAAACTAAACTCCATGAAAAGTTTGTTAAAGGATCATCAAGAAGGTTGTTTATGAAAGTTTCAAGTATGATAAGTAAGGATCTTGAAAAATCCATGATGAAACATGGTTTTAAAGATAAAGATCTTTTTAATGAGCATAAGAATGATTTTAGAACATGATTTTCAAGACTTTGAAACGCTAAAACTCATGAATGATTTAGTTGGCAAGTTAAAGTTTCATAAAAGGGTTGTTTAAAATTTACAAGAACACTTGTTTTTGAAAGATCCTTATATGTAAAGTGTAGATCAAAAGACTACACATTTTTAGCAAAAATCAAGTTCATCATAATGTTTTACATGAAATAATTAGTGTATGTTACTTGTAAAAATTGTTGGAAATTGTTTCTGGTGATGAAAAGAAAATAAACACATATTTTAAAAACATGAGAAACATCCATTTTTAGGGGAAACTGTGCCAAAATTTTTATAATATTTTGACACTTAGAAAAATATAAGTTTTGGTGAAACTTATTCCCCAGAAATTCACCTAAAAATATTTATGAAGGTTTCCTAATTTTTGCATAAAATTTCAAGCTAAGAAATAATGATTTCTTCAAGTGAAAATTTATAATTAAGTATGTATATTTTTAGGAAAAATATATATATTTAGTGATCACCAAATTTTGTGATAAGTGTATATTATGTGTATTATATGTAGTAATGTATTAGGAACTTGAAAAATACACTAAATACTCCCAAGGAGTATAAATACCAAAATACGCATACAAATACATAAGGATACTTAAGTATATATATATATATAGTGTGAGGTTCATTGGGGAACACTAAAAAAGTGGGAAACAATGGGGAACCGACTCAAACGAACTCCGATTGGACTCATTCCAGCGGCGTTGGAACCGGCTCGTCGAACCCTAACTAGGATCTCTTGACCCAAAACCCTAAATCATAACCCCTAAACCCTAAATATATTAGGGTTTGGCTTTTAGGGTTTAGCTTTAGGGTTTAGCCTTAGGGTTTAGCTTTAGGGTTTAGCTTCAGGGTTTAGGTTTTAGCTTTAGGGTTTAGGGTTTAGCTTTAGGGTTTAGCCTTTAGGGTTTAGCTTTAGGTTTAGCTTTTAGGGTTTATAGTTTAGATTTTAGAGTTTAGCTTAGGTTTTAGCCTTATTTTTTAGCTTTATGGTTTAGAGTTTAGGAGTTAGGATTTACGGTTTAGGGTTAAAAGATCTTAGTTAGGGTTTGACGAGCCGGTTCCAATGCCGCTGGAATTAGTCCAATCGGAGTTTGTTTGAGTCGGTTCCCCGTTGTTCCCCACTTTTTTAGTGTTCCCCAATGAACCTTCCCCTATATATATATATATAGGGAGCCGCTAAAATGAAAACCACCCCCAGTTGTAAGAACCATGAGAACCACTCTCCACCAATCAGAATAAGGGGTATTATAGTCATTTACTCAATATATCAAATCATCTCTATTAAAGTCTGACTGACAGACTTATTTCACTCACCCCCAAATTTTGAAATCTCTTATTTTCTCTCCCTCTCTCTCTCTCTCTCTCTCATATTCGTTCACAACCATCTTCACCCATCTCTCTCTGTCTCCTTCCCAAATAAAGAAAGCAAAATATGTTTGATCGGTGGTGAGGCGATGGTGGGAGGTGGTAGGAGGTGGTTGGTAGGTGGTGGAAAACGGTGGTGGGAGGTGGTTGGTCGGAAGACAGGGGGTGGTGGGTGACGGTGGGGGCGGAGGTAAATGGAGGTGTTAGTGGTTGCTCGGTGGTGGGAGATTCACTCGCACCCGCCCCGTTTGTGCGGTGGGTTGATGTCATGATGAGCTCCTAGTAAGATCTTTTTTCTGTAAGAACATGAACTCACCGCCGACCCCCGGGATGAACGCGCTGCCGACCCCCGGAGTTGATGAACTTGCTGTCGGCATCACTGAGAATATGGAAAGTGGTGGTGTGTCGATAGGGGTGTGATTGTGCTGATTCGTGTCTCTGTCTCTTCGAGAAATAGTGGGTGTTGATCTGACATCAGACATCGCACCTCAGCCACCGATTTTGTGCCATTTGATGGCTACCAGAGTGCGGCAAACACCCAGGTGGTCTGGGGTTTTTTGCCGGAACAACCACCGTCGGCATTGACTCCGGTGAGTCTTTGGTTTTGTTGGCTTGATTACCTGTCTTTGGTAGTCGGTGCTGGTGCAGGTGGCTGGTGGGGGTCCAAAGGTTCGATTTTTGTTTCTGTTGGATTGATTACCTGTACAGCTTGTTTTTTTTATTATGTTTGTTGGATTTGTTCTTTGATTTGTGTACAGCGGTGCCCGCTGGTGCCGGTGGTGCCCGTTGTGCCGACTGAAACTTTTTTTGCCGACAATTGATATTGACGATCGTTGTTGGCAGTGATGAAGCAAAAAAAAGGATATTTTGATGACAATGGCGTGACAAGGATGGTGGAGGGCAGGTTTTTGAACGTGCAACCCCACTTTGCAGCCTCTGATTATCGGAAAATCTGAGCCAAACCGTGTTTTTTTTATCCGAGATACACATTGTTTTGATGTTGTTGGCTTTTTAATTTTTTCCACCTAGTCGATGATTATAACAATCTATCTGAGACACCTACCGAGTTTGCGATTTATGGGTGCGTTCGTTTTAACGTAAAACGTAAAAACGTAAAACGTAAAAAGTTTTACGTAAAACGTAAAACGTAAAAAGTTTTACGTAAAACGTAAAACGTAAAAATTTTAACGTAAAAGTTTTACGGAAAACGTAAAACGTAAAATTTTTAACGTAAAACGTAAAAAGTTTTGCGTAAAACGTAAAACGTAAAAAGTTTTACGTAAAACGTAACATGTAAAAATTTTAACGTAAAACGTAACACGTAAAATTTTTAACGTAAAACGTAAAAATATTTACGTAAAAAGTTTAACGTAAAACTTAAAACGTAAAAAGTTTAAAAAGTTTAACATAAAACGTAAAACGTAAAAAGTGTAAAAAACGGTGCGTCAAAAAACTTAAAAAAACGGCGCATTAAAACGACGTGTAAAAAAACATGTAACAAACGGCGTGTAAAAAACGGCGCGTTTAAAAAACGTGTAATAAACGACGCTTGAAAAAACGGCGTGTAAAAAACAAGAGGCGTGAATGCGGCGCATAAAAACGCCGCCAAAAAAAAACGTCGCGGTAAAACGGGACACCAAAAACCGGCACGTAAAAAACACGAGGCGTGAATGCGGCGCATAAAAACGTCGCGAATAAAAACGGGACGTAAAAAATTGTCGCGGTAAAACGGGACGCCAAAAACCGGCGCGCAAAAAAAAATTTGCTTGGTTAAAAAAATCTGAATTCAAAAAATGCTTTTAATAAAAAAAATTCTTTTTAAAAAATAAAAAGTAATTTAATAAAACAAAAGTAATAAAAAAATAATAAAGACAAAATAGAGTAATTTTACAATACTACTCTTTTGAATTAAAATATTAAAGACATAATAAGACAAAATTTATTTAATATTAATTTTAGTTACTTTCAATCTCATCTATCCATCTTTTTGATCTAAAGGCTAGAAAGTGGTTCTCTCAGTTCTTACAACTGGAGGTGGTTTTCATTTTAGCGGTCCCCTATATATATATATATATGTATATATATATATGTATATATATATATGTATATATATATATGTATATATGTATATGTATATGTATATGTATATATATATGTATATATATATGTATATATATATGTATATATATATGTATATATATGTATATATATATATATGTATATATATATATATATCCAAGCATGACAATATATATATATATATATATTCCACACAAGTCTTAAAAATATATAATTTTAAAGAAATATAATCCCGTAAAGTAATAAAGATCAAAGTATTGATTTCTAACAAATAATGTAAAATACACAAGTATTTACACAAAAATACAAGTATACTTTCCTAAGTATAGTTGCACAAAAATAATATTGAGAATATTATTTAACAAAATACTTATATTCGTTTTTTGAAAAATAATATAAGTAACATATATGGACAAGTTAAAAATTTAGTTTATTTTTAACACCTATTATTTTGGCAAATACTACATAAACCAATATATATTTTTTTGGGAAGTAAAATATATATTTACAAATAAACAATACAAATTCAAACTGCAAAGACACAACGAACGGGCGAGACCCGACAAACAAGTGCACGACCCTCACAAGAGTTGAACATACAAAAGACAAATACATAAACTTAAGATGGTGACTTGTGTCACACCCCCAAAATCCACATGCGGAACACCACCGCTTGGAGGCGTGACTGACCAGGATCCAGCCACCAATTATATTGAGCAATGTAATATATAACATAAGTAATACTCACCAACCACAAGGTCAGCAAATATCATAGTCAAAGTTCAAAAGTTTTAAGTTTAAGTAATAGTTCAGATAAGTAGCGGAAGCATAGACAAAATAGTTTAAAACAAGATTCTTAGTTCAAGTTTGTTAAAAACCCAACACACGGGTTAGACGACCACTACACATCCACAAGCTGCAAGCTCCTGAATCACTGGGTACCTGCAAAGCATGCAGTAGGGTATCAACATAATGTTGGCGAGTTCACGAGGTGTCAATTTTTAGTTTTCGAAAACGTAAGTTGTTTAGATAAAACATTTATAATCACGTGGTGGGGAGCTACCCCATCTGTAAGCTCACTAAACTGTAGATACCGAAACTGTTGACGGAAAGTTGTTGTGCCCCGAGTCAATGTCTATCGTCATTGACCAAGATGCAAGGTCTACTAGTTCACGCCCGATCTCCCCCGGTCACGGTGTGAGGTTGTCAAACCTAATAGCGCTATCAACTAATAACCCGTTCACCCCCGGCGATTAATCGGTACTGTAAGCAGGGACTTAAGGTGATAGAGTTTCGTTTAGCTTGGCTAGTTGTGATTTATAAATAATATCCAAACGTATCTCCCCCGGAGATAGTAAATACCCATTCGGATTTCCCCCGGAAATAATAGTTCAAAAGTATTTTTCCCAAAGTTGGCAGTTTGTCTGTGTCCCTCCTTGGGACGCATGCTTTTAGTGTGTGAACTCACCTTGGGTTGCTCGGCAGATTAGGTTACATGTCAAACACGCTGGTCACCACGTCCTAACATGGTTACCAGTATAGGTCAGGTTTGGGTACAGAGAATGTCACGTATATTTTACACATAATCTAACACATAGCATGCATACACTTACATGTAGAGTTATTGGGCCTGTTCTACTATTGGATCAGTCAACAGTATCAACTAACACATAGTTCAGTTAAACAGGCAGCCCAAACAAATCACGTTGTGGCCCAATAACTAAAGTGAGCAGCCCAGTCGAGACAAGGTGGTCTCGACTTGTAATGGCTGGTCTCGAGTGGTGCAGGCATGACTCGCAACCTCAGAGGTCTCGAGTCCCGTCTCGAGTTGTCACGATGTGGTCTCAAGTCGAGACCTTGATGGTCTCGAGTCCCTGAAGTCCGTTTTGAAATTGCTTGGTCCAGGTCTCGAGTCGCAACCGTTGCAGTCTCGAGTTGTAGCTTGATGGTCTCGAGTCGAAACCAGAGGTCTCGACTCGTTTACCTGCTGATTCTGGCACATCTGCCCGCATTGTACTATCCACAGAATTCTGATTTCATGCTTTTGTGTACTAACCAATTAAACCACACAAACATGTTTTCTTGTCTAAAACCTTACTCAAATGGATCAACCACAACAATTCAAATCTTCATATCATATTCATATCGCATTCAAATAGTTCATCATTTTTAATCAAACGTGTTCATCTTATCAACCTATGTTCATTCATTCCAACATAACCCCAAACCGGGTCACAATACAATCATCAACATCAGTCCTAAATCTAGCACATAGCCACCGGTTTTCATCCTTAGATTCAAGTGTATTTATGCATTTGTCATATGAATCTTACACTCCATTACTAGCAACATTCTTAATCAATTTAACACATAACCAACATGTAGATCATTTTCAACCAAGAACATATAATCACTCGACATCCTTAACCGATCATCTACATTATTTACTCATACAAATTATTCATGGAAAACATTTAAGCAAAGCATGCATATCATTTATCAATCAAGCTTCACAAATTCTAAAAGTGTGAAATGCTAACCGAATGGTGTTTGGTGTGAGAATGGCACGGAATCAACCGAAAGGAGGACCTTTGAGCTAGGACAAGGGCTTGATCTTTGCTACACTTGATCCGAGATAAGAGGAGAGAGTGGTGTTGCTAGGGTTTAAGGTTTTCTAGAGAGATGATGAAGTGAAAGAGAGAGTGTAGAGGGGAGTGTGAGGGTGTTTGGGTTATCTATATTAGGTGGTGCACCCCAAGTCGGTTTCCGAGTGGGCTACGGGGGTTTGCTGGCCAACCGGCCCCAACCATCTACGGTTCACTCGAGACCGAGTGGTCTCGAGTCATGGTCTCGGCCCACTAGTATTTATACACTTATATATATATTATACATGCATACAACACATAGCATAACAAGATAATCACAACTTTCATTCAATAATTCGTACGTACACATTGCTAATACAAGAGGGTTACTCGGGAAAACCTAGAGTGTCACATTATCCCCGAGTTTTAAGAACTTTCGTCCCGAAAGTTAAGGCAGCCACTGTCAAGCTAGTACGTGTGAGAGTGTTTCAACGGGGTGTCACATCATCCCCCCGTTAGTTTGGAATTTTGTCCCGAAATTCGGTTGTAGCTTTAGTGCTGGGGGTTTCGTTTGGGAACAACTGGGGATACTTGCACTTCATCTGGTCTTCCCGCTCCCCGGTGAATTCTGGGCCACGTCGCGAGTTCCAACGTACTCGCACGAGAGGTATCTGGCTACGTTTGAGGGTTTTGATTTCTCGATCCGTGATCTCAATCGGTTCCTCAGTAAAGTGTAGTTGTTCGTCAATAGTGAGTTCCTTGAAGGGGATTATGAGTGTTTCATCTGACAGACACTTCTTCAGATTAGACACGTGAAAAACATTGTGCACCGCACACAGCTCTTCAGGCAGATTCAATCTATAAGCGACCTTACCGATCCTCTCGGTAATTTCGAATGGTCCAACATATCGCGGATTAAGCTTGCCCCGTTTACCGAAACGAACCACACCCTTCCAGGGTGAGACTTTAAGTAGAACCCGGTCCCCGACCTGGAATTCTAGCGGTTTTCTACGCTTATCAGCGTAGCTTTTCTGACAGTCACGAGCTGCCGCCATGCGTTGTCTAATCTGGGGAATCTTCTCCGTTGTGTCTACCACCAGTTCTAGGCCTGTGACCTGGCTGTCACCAACTTCCGCCCAGCAAAGAGGTGATCGGCATTTACGACTGTACAATGCCTCGAAGGGTGCTGCCTGAATGCTGGTGTGGTAGCTGTTATTGTAGGAGAATTCCATTAGCGGTAGATGCTTCTCCCAATTCTTACCAAAATCGATCACATATGCTCTAAGCATGTCTTCCAGGGTTTGGATGGTGCGTTCAGACTGCCCATCCGTTTGTGGGTGATAAGCATTGCTCATGTCCAAACGTGAGCCAAAGGATTTGTGCATAGCTTGCCACAACTCCGAAGTAAAACGAGCGTCTCGGTCGGAAATAATGGAAGTTGGCACCCCGTGCCTCGAAACTACTTCCTTTAAGTAAACCTCTGCCAAGGTAGAAAACTTGTCTGTTTCCTTAATGGCCAAAAAGTGTGCAGACTTGGTCAATCGATCTACTATCACCCAAATAGTATCATTCCCGCGTTGTGATCTAGGTAAGCCAGTGACGAAATCCATGGAAATTTGCTCCCATTTCCACTTCGGGATTTCTGGTTGTTGGAGTAGGCCTGCTGGTTTCTGATACTATGTCTTGACTCTTGCGTAGGTCAAACATTTGCTGACATATGTTGCTATGTGGGCTTTCATGCCAGGCCACCAATACGTAGTCCTTAAGTCATGGTACATCTTATCTGAACCAGGATGTACTGAGTAGCGGGACTTATGGGCTTTGTCCATCACGAGTTCACGTAGATCTCCATAGAGTGGGACCCAAATGCGCCCTGTTACATAATAAGCGCCACTTCTTTTTGTTCTAATCGTTGCCTCGATCCTCGCAGGGACTCAGCCCTGATGTTCTCTGGTTTCAGTGCTTCAACCTGAGCATTTCGAATCTGAGTAGGGAGGTTAGACTGGATGGTAAGTTGTAGCGCTCGCACGCGCTTGGGCGTAGTGTCTTTTCGGCTGAGGGCGTCTGCCACGACATTGGCCTTGCGTGGATGGTACTTGGTTGCGCATTCATAATCATTCAAGAGTTCGACCCATCGACGTTGTCGCATGTTTAATTCCTTTTGCTTGAAGATATGCTCGAGGCTCCTGTGATCGGTGTAAATAGTGCACTTGGTACCGTACAGGTAATGTCTCCATATCTTAAGCGCAAAAACCACTGCTCCCAGTTCCAAGTCGTGCGTAGTGTAGTTCCTTTCGTGAGTCTTAAGTTGTCGAGAAGCGTAAGCAATAACTTTCTCGCGTTGCATCAGCACGCAACCAAGCCCATGAATAGACGCATCGCAGTAAACCACGAAATCGTCGGTACCTTCAGGTAACGAGAGAATAGGAGCACTACAGAGGTTATCCTTTAGCTTTTGAAAAGCGGACTCCTGAGCTTCATTCCACTTGTAAGCAATATCCTTCTGGGTGAGTGTCGTGAGGGGTTGAGTAATCTTCGAGAATCCCTTGATGAATCTGCGATAGTATCCGGCCAATCCCAAGAATTGACGAACTTCGGTCGGAGTCTTAGGTGTAGGACAATTCTTTATAGAGTCGATCTTAGCTGGATCGACGTGAATTCCGCCCTTATTGACCACGTGCCCAAGGAAATGGACTTCTCGAAGCCAGAAGTCACATTTCGAGAACTTGGCGTACAGTTGCTCACTGCGAAGGAGTTCGAGGATAAGGTGTAGGAGCTGTGCATGCTCTTCTTGACTTTTCGAGTAGATCAGGATGTCGTCGATAAACACAATCACGAATTTGTCGAGGTAAGGCTTGCACACTCGGTTCATGAGGTCCATGAAAACCGCAGGCGCGTTAGTCATTCCAAAGGGCATGACAAGGAACTCGTAATGACCATAACGAGTTCTGAATGCAGTTTTGGAGATGTCTTCATTACGGACTCTTAGCTGATGATAGCCCGATCGTAGGTCAATCTTAGAGTAGTAGCTCGATCCCTGCAACTGATCGAATAGGTCGTTGATACGCGGGAGAGGGTAGCGATTCTTGATGGTAACTTTGTTCAGCTCACGATAGTCGATGTACATTCGGAAAGTGCCATCCTTCTTCTTAACAAAGAGTACCGGTGCTCCCCAGGGTGACGAACTAGGGCGGATAAATCCTTTATCCAATAGTTCCTGTAGTTGTGTAGAGAGTTCCTTTAGTTCCGCGGGGGGCTAGTCGATAAGGCGCACGAGCTATAGGCGCTGCTCTGGGAGCTAGCTCGATTTGGAATTTGACCTGACGATGGGGAGGGAGTCCAGGTAGTTTTTCAGGGAACACCTCGGGGTAGTCGCGTACCACTAGAAAATCTTCAATCCTCTTTTCCTTTTCCTGTGTGTTGGTGACAAGTGCTAAGATAGCGGTGTGCCCCTTTCGTAAACATTTCTGGGCCTTCAAGAATGAGATGATGCCTGTGACTTCTCCGCCTTTGTCACCTTGCACGATGAGGGATTTGCCAGAACGGCGGGGAATGCGAACCATTTTCTCTTTACAGAGGATTTCTATGCGATGTTTGGATAACCAATCCATACCGATAACGACGTCGAAGCTTCCAATAGCAATAGGGAAAAGATCGATGCTATAGGTCTGACCAGACAGTACTAGTTTGTAGTCGTTGATAACATGTGAGGCCTCGATGTTTCTACCATTAGCTAACTCGACGATATGTTTAGAACTTAGTAACGAAGGCGGGCGCTTAAGCTTCTTACTAATACGTAGGGACACATAACTAGCATCGGCTCCAGAATCAAATATTACAGAAACATAACGATCATCGAGTAGGAACTTACCCGCCACGACGTTGGGGTCATTCCTCGCTTCTCCAGCTCCAATCACAAAAGCCCTTCCCCTTGCACCATTCCCAGCATTGTTGTTTTGATCGTTGTTTCCAGCTCCCTGATTGTTGTTGCGGTTCTGGTTCAGCTCAGGGCAATTCTTCTTAAAGTGCCCCTCAGCTCCACACTGGAAACAACCCTTGACGTTCCCATGATGTTGCTGTTGCTGCTGGTTCTGCCCGGCATGACGTAGACTCCTACAGTCCTTGGCCTCATGCCCCATCTTGTTACATCGCTGACACTGACTTTTCCCACAAGGCCCGCTGTGGTGTCGATTGCACTTGTTGCACTTGGGGTGGTTCCCGCGATAGCCACCCTGTTGTTGAGGGCCCTTGTTGTTGTCAGTTTTCCTTTGCTGGGTTGGGGCCTGAGTGGGGTTAGCATCCTTGCTTTGATTTCCTTCCCACTTACGCTTGTTGTCACTAAGAGTTCCAACGGTAGCACTGATCCTTTTGGGCAGCTTGCCCTGTTCTACGGCCTGATCAGTGAGTTTGTGAGCAAGACGAACGACCGGCTGAATGGTATTGAGGTTGGCTGCAGTCACATGGCTTCGAATTTCTGGAGCCAAACCCTTGATGTACAATTCGATTCTTCGGTACATGGGTCGAGACATGTTTGGGCAAAGAGCAGCATAGTCGTTGGACTGTTTGGTGTATGCCTCGATCTCTGATCCAACCATCTTGAGCTCAAAGTACTTGTTTTCGAGCTTGTGGATGTCATCCCTGTGACAATACTCCTCCTTAATCATGTCCTTGAAATCCTCCCACGCAGTAGCATTAGCAGTTTCCAAACCAAACATCTGAATTTGCGCCTTCCACCAGGAAAGCGCGTTTCCTTCGAGCGTACCAGTAGCAAACTTCACCCAATTCGCAGGGGGACACTCACAGACAGCAAAGACGGCTTCGACTTTCTCAATCCAGTGCAGAAGACCTATGGTACCCTCAGTGCCATTGAATGGGAGGGGTTTGCAATCCATGAAAGTTTTGAAAGTACACACGTGTGGTTGCGCAGGTGCATGCTGACCTGTTGTGAGAAGCGAAGCGAATAGGTTTAGGAGTGAAAGACGATGCGGCGGTAGGATCTAAACATCCTAAGATAACGAGTTTACCTCCAGGGTGAGCTGCGAAAGCTGCAGCCACCGTGTTAAGCAGGTTAGTGAATTGAGCCTGAGTCATGTTAATGTTTCCTCTTCCACGTCCACTCATTGTCTTCATAATCAGAAAACATAGTATGAGTGTGATGTCGTAATGTAGGGAGAATGAGATAGAAGAGGGAGGTGTATCTATCTAACTAGGCACACTAGTACGTATAGCAAAACAGAAAACGTAAAGCAAGCAAGCAAGTAATCACTAGTCCGAGCTATGAGGTCTAATGTGTTGAGTCTTGCACTCGGAGTGTAGTGTCGTCACGAGTCACGGGTTATAGTCTGGTTATTCTCAAAAAGATTTCCCCTTTTTAAAACCAAGTTCACTATAGCCAATGGCTCTGATACCAATCTGTCACACCCCCAAAATCCACATGCGGAACACCACCGCTTGGAGGCGTGACTGACCAGGATCCAGCCACCAATTATACTGAGCAATGTAATATATATCATAAGTAATACTCACCAACCACAAGGTCAGCAAATATCATAGTCAAAGTTCAAAAGTTTTAAGTTTAAGTAATAGTTCAGATAAGTAGCGGAAGCATAGACAAAATAGTTTAAAACAAGATTCTTAGTTCAAGTTTGTTAAAAACCCAACACACGGGTTAGACGACCACTACACATCCGCAAGCTGCAAGCTCCTGAATCACTAGGTACCTACAAAGCATGCAGTAGGGTATCAACATAATGTTGGCGAGTTCACGAGGTGTCAAGTTTTAGTTTTCGAAAACGTAAGTTGTGTAGATAAAGCATTTATAATCACGTGGCGGGGAGCTACCCTATCTGTAAGCTCACTAAACTGTAGATACCGAAACTGTTGACGGAAAGTTGTTGTGCCCCGAGTCAATGTCTATCGTCATTGACCAAGATGCAAGGTCTACTAGTTCACGCCCGATCTCCCCCGGTCATGGTGCGAGGTTGTCAAACCTAATAGCGCTATCAACTAATAACCCGTTCGCCCCCGGCGATTAATTGGTACTGTAAGCAGGGACTTAAGGTGATAGAGTTTCGTTTAGCTTGGCTAGTTGTGATTTATAAATAATATCCAAACGTATCTCCCCCGGAGATAGTAAATACCCATTCGGATTTCCCCCGGAAATAATAGTTCAAAAGTATTTTTCCCAAAGTTGGCAGTTTGTCCGTGTCCCTCCTTGGGACGTATGCTTTTAGTGTGTGAACTCACCTTGGGTTGCTTGGCAGATTAGGTTACTTGTCAAACACGCTGGTCACCACGTCCTAACATGGTTACCAGTATAGGTCAGGTTTGGGTACAGAGAATGTCACGTATATTTTACACATAATCTAACACATATCATGCATACAGTTACATGTAGAGTTATTGGGCCTGTTCTACTATTGGATCAGTCAATAGTATCAACTAATACATAGTTCAGTTAAATAGGAAGCCCAAACAAATCACGTTGTGGCCCAATAACTAAAGTGAGCAGCCTAGTCGAGACAAGGTGGTCTCGACTTGTAATGGCTGGTCTCGAGTGGTGCAGGCATGACTCGCAACCTCAGAGGTCTCGAGTCCCGTCTCGAGTTGTCACGATGTGGTCTCGAGTCGATACCTTGATGGTCTCGAGTCCCTGAAGTCCGTTTTGAAATTGCTTGGTCCAGGTCTCGAGTCGCAACCATTGCAGTCTCGAGTTGTAGCTTCATGGTCTCGAGTCGAAACCAGAGGTCTCGACTCGTTTACCTGCTGATTCTGGCACATCTGCCCGCATTGTACTATCCACAGAATTCTGATTTCATGCTTTTGTGTACTAACCAATTACACCACACAAACATGTTTTCTTGTCTAAAACCTTACTCAAATGGATCAAACACAACAATTCAAATCTTCATATCATATTCATATCGCATTCAAACAGTTCATCATTTTTAATCAAACATGTTCATCTTATCAACCTAAGTTCATTCATTCCAACATAACCCCAAACCGGGTCACAATATAATCATCAACATCGGTCCTAAATCTAGCACATAGCCACCGGTTTTCGTCCTTAGATTCAAGTGTATTTATGCATTTGTCATATGAATCTTGCACTCCATTACTAGCAACATTCTTAATCCATTTAACACATAACCAACATGTAGATCATTTTCAACCAAGAACATATAATCACTTGATATCCTTAACCGATCCTCTACATTATTTACTCATACAAATTATTCATCGAAAACATTTAAGGAAAGCATGCATATCATTTATCAATCAAGCTTCACAAATTCTAAAAGTGTGAAATGCTAACCGAATGGTGTTTGGTGTGAGAATTGCACGGAAACAACCGAAAGGAGGACCTTCGAGCTAGGACAAGGGCTTGATCTTTGCTACACTTGATCCGAGATAAGAGGAGAGAGTGGTGTTGCTAGGGTTTAAGGTTTTCTAGAGAGAGGATGAAGTGAAAGAGAGAGTGTAGAGGGGAGTGTGAGGGTGTTTGGGTTATATATATTAGGTGGTGCACCCCAAGTCGGTTTCCGAGTGGGCTAAGGGGGTTTGCGGCCCAACCGGCCCCAACCATCTACGGTTCACTTGAGACCGAGTGGTCTCGAGTCATGGTCTCGGCCCACTAGTATTTATACACTTATATATATATTATACATACATACAACACATAACATAACAAGATAATCACATCTTTCATTCAATAATTCGTACGTACACATTGCTAATACAAGAGGGTTACTCGGGAAAACCTGGAGTGTCACATTATCCCCAAGTTTTAAGAACTTTCGTCCCGAAAGTTAAGGCAGCCACTGTCAAGCTAGTACGTGTGAGAGTGTTTCAACGGGGTGTCACAACTTGTACTTGTGTGATACAAGTCTAGTGACAAACGTACATAGAACAATTATAGATTGCGACGCCTACACGACAAAGCCGGTGAACGTTTACGACGCGGGTTACGCAAAACTATGAGTTCATGTCCCCATTTTTAAACGTTTTCTTGTTTTCTAAACTTAGGGAAAATACATGTACAGTGGTATATATAAACAAAAACTAAGGAATGATACTATAGATCATGTCACGAATAGGGTTAGACTTATGCACCATTAATCAATGTGATACTTAGATCGTGGAACAAAAGGTTAGATCTAATGGGTTTCAGGCAACCACACTTTGGCCACATTTTTACCAAGAGTGCTTTTGTGTCTCTAGCCGTGAATCGACATGTAAAATGCCTATGGTTTGGATGCTTCCTATGTCGCTACACATGTTAATGGCCTTGCAAACCATTAGCGATCTCGATTTCCTTATATTTACAGAATACTTTTTCAAGTACCAATGCATAGCATGATTCTTACAACGAATACTTAAATGTTTTACACAAAACTACATGAATTTACATCAACTTATGTTGACGATTTTCCAAAACTTACATGTATTTCAGGTAACTAGATGGATGTATGCGCGGTTCCCTTATCCAAGATGGTTGTTTTTGTTTCAAGTCATTTTGTGTCGATGCTCCAAGCCACTTTTGAAGGATTTATTCGTTATTTCCCACCTTCCGCGGAGATATAATGAACAAAATCTTGATATTTGTCTTTGAAATGAAGTTGTAAACTTTTCAAACAATTATCTTTCGTGGGATGTAAACCTTTAACTTAACTTTTATTTTGGAATGTTAAACTATGAATGGCATATGGAGTTTATTTTATGATCAAGTGGTATGTTTACCATTCGTATGCAATGAGAACTTTTCAGGATCACACCTCGTGCTTCCGCCTTAGAAAGGGGTGTGACATAAAATAAGCAAGCTTATTGCTTATAAGCCTTTAGTTTGTACCTAAGTCACAAATAAATTTCCAAAAGAAAAACCAATATTTTACACTTTTATCCACTTTTCAAATAAAAGTACCCTACCCTTAACCAAAAACCTACCCTTTTAAAGTCCTCTTGATACTTACAAGAATTATATTAAAAAGGAGGAGGTTTGATTACTTGTTAAGCATATGGTAGGAGTAAGTTCCATACTGGAGTCGAACGTTTCACTTATACATCTTCGACCGAGTGTTGGGTGATCACTTGTGAGGTATGTGAATTTGTATATAGTTAAATGGAATTGTAAAAGGCATGTTATGCCTAAAAAATACTTATTTTTCTTAGAAAGAGTTCTAAATAAATCATGTCGAATAGGATTGTAAATAACATAAAAACAAGAATAAAAAGAACTTGGTTCCCAACACTCTACAAACAAGACCCGAAAATTTCTTCTCTACCAATTCCTTTTGGGCGTGTAAGCAATATTTAAGAGTTTTGCTCGAGGACAAGCAAAAATTCAAGTGTGGGGGTATTTGATACGCACCAAATGCAACCTATATATATTATATAATATAAGGTGTAAAATCAACCCTTTAAGTACTAAAATCAACTCTTTTTAGTACCAAATGCAACACATAAATTATATTAAATAAGAAGACAAACATAAGCAAACAAGAGACACGGGTCGTGGTCAACTTCCAGATATGCAAATCTTGGATAATACAGCAAGTACAATGGCCACGGGGTCGTGCAAGCATCCAGACTGACAAACTCATTAAATGAAGACAGATAAGAAGGGGGGCCCGGGGCCATGCTGACCAGGCACGAGGCCGTGTAAAGCTTTTGTTTCCAGCTATAAATAGGGGTGCTTGGTTCAATTGCAATCCATCCCTTGGCAAACCACTTCTCTTATACCTGCCACCACTCCACCACCACAATAACACCACAATACCACCACATTCATCTTTGGAGTGTGTGTTGTAGTCTCGAGATCCAAGAGTGATTGTAAGAGTTTTTGCCAAACAAAGGCCATGCTTGGCTAATCTCTTACATCACTTGGTGAAGAAAAGTCATTTATGTATTACTTTTGATTTCCAAGCTTTGGTTAACTTTTAAATTGGTTTTGTATTAATGACCTAGATATCTAGTTTTTTTATATTGAAAGTGAACTTTATTCTATTATCTCTTCATGTTTTGTTGATTCACTCATTCGTGTCTTTACAGTCTATATAAAGCGTGTTAACTACCTGGAAGGGAGTTAGAAGGATGGTTTGGGAAAAGTTCTTGCCTTGATAAGTGTATAGATCCTGCAAGGACTTGATTCAAGCTTATTAGGACTTCCTTTGAGGTAGATAGCATTAAAACGGGGGAAGTAAGAACGACTTGAATACCCTATAAATAAACTACTACTAAAACCATAAACCGGACTTGGGGACTATATTCCTGCTGACTCAGACCAATATGGCCGAGGGTAGCGTCGCCTCCCAAAGAGGGACATACCACATTTTGCATTACTAACTTACTTAATTATATTTCAATATTCCGGCTTTGCGAGACTGTATCCTTGCTAACTTAGGCCAATATGGTTGAGGATAGCATTCCTTCCAAAAGAGGGACATGCTACTTTAACTAAGATAATCTCTTAAAAAATCCAAAATGCGGAAATCATCAAAGGATATATAGATGATGAGTCGGAACCAAGGGATTCTATCTTGTCTATTTGTTTCTTTTATTAATTTCTTTTATTTCTTTATTTTACTTATACGAAATCTTTTCTCAAAAATTTGATTAGTTACATCCGCACGAATGTGTCACATCCTTCTGAAATTACATTGGCACGAATGTGTTACATCCTTACGAAATTACATACACATGAATGTGTTACATATTTACGAAATTACATCCGTACGAAGTTACATCCGTACGAACCTCTCTCGTCCTCTCCAAAGTCATGTGTTCGCATCTCAAATATACAATATTCAACAAACGCTCTATCTAGCCCATTTGCACAATGGCGGACATCCATAACATGCACTAACAAATTCCTCCTTGGCCGTCACTGTCGAATCTTGATCTTTGAAAACGAGAGCCGTGATTGAATATTTGCAACTTCAATCAAGCATTTAATATCTTCAGATAATTCCCCTTGATTGATGATTTGAGCTTACATTCCCCTGAAATGAACCTTTAGGTCTTAGTTTGCACGGTTCCCAACCTCCCCTGATTTGCTATACCGTAATCTTCACGAATAATCACCAACTTGAAATAACACAATGCTTCTCCATTTTGACTTTAGCCACATCCGCGCTCGGTTTTAGCGCATTCCCCTGCTTAATCCTCTGATCTTCAAAAACCCAAACGACAATTGATAGAAATTTCGAATCACCACACCAGTAAACTTCAAGTCTATGAATACCCGCGAAAATCTGAAATCCAGTTTCCATAATCACCCTTAAGCACACTCCTGAATGATTGATCAGTATAAATGGTAATCTCCACAATCAGCAAATCTTCATCAGATAACAATTCATCTAGCAATGCACTGTGACCTAAGAAACATTCTTTCACGATTAGATTCACATTCTTCCTCTTCAATCATGAAAATAGATATATATTCTTCTTCGTTAGTCCCGGCAGCAACTTAATCGACAAACATCGTCATTCCCCAGTTGTTAGTCAAGAAAACAATTCATTTGCTTGAAGATTAACCATTCTAACACTTTAGACTATCACCAATCTGTGATATCTTTTAAGTATCAACAATACTGATGCATCTCCTGACACTAATCCTGCTAACCGGCTTGTATGAAGACTCGGGACTCAAACCCTAAGACATCAATCTGACCATGATTTGTAGAATCTGAACTTCTTATGATCATGAACTAACGAAACCAGATTCTATGCATCCCCGGACAATCTGAAGTCGGAACCACCCGAATAATGTTGCATGTCTGAATTTCAAACGAATGAAGATTACCTCCGTGCGGACGTAGTACGTTCGTCATGCCTTATTGCAAATTCTGACCTCTCAAAAACTTATCACTGAATTTCCCCCTCAAACTTGGCAAATTCAGTCCTCTCTATTTACAGAAAAACTCAACTATGTGGTAAATATGTCATTTTGGTCCATAAAAGTGTGTTTTTCATCATGGCGGACTTTTCTATTTGGCCCATTAATAGTCACTATACCAAATGGTAAACATTTTGCATAGTTATCACTCACTACCCCACTATCTTCAACATTCTGTGATTGCATCATCATATCTAGTTTTTGAAGCCTTCGACGGTGTCCCCGAACAGCCCGTATTTGACGTAAAAATCTCGGAAAAATTTTCTTTCACCAAATTTTTTCTGTACACTCGTCTCATCACCACGATCAAAAAATATCTTTCATGCGAATGAGAACGTTCATGCGAATGTATCTACATTCATGTGAATGTATCTACATTCGTGCGAATGAAGTCCTTTCATTCCAATGAAAGGTTTCTAAACGAATGAAGATTGCCTCCATCGGAACTTAGTACATTCGTGCGGACGTAGTTCCTCCGTTCGAACATTGTCGATTCAATTTTTCGATCCGAAATCTTTATTTCTTTGACTTTTATGATGGTTCTTTCATAGACTAGGTCGAAATTCAATATTAATCAATCTTATGGTCTTAGTATTACTTTTTATCTGTGAATTGACCATTTATTTGATGATTTAAGTCTAAAATCCCCTAAAAGTCCATAATTCATGAGCTTAGGTGATTCAATCAACTATTAGATCGATTGAATTGGTACCGTAGCTCTGATACCAATTGAGAGTTCAGGATCCGGCGAGTTTAGATGGAAGTTTGGATAGAATAAAGCTCATTCGATAGAAGTCACATAAGAAAATTCATAAGTAGAAAGCTTCCATTAATACCGAAAGAGCATACATCGTTGATCGGCTGGAGAGATCATCTCTCCAGCCAAACTCCAAAAACTTAACAATTAACGAACACACGACACTATATATACATGTGACATTTGGACGGACGAGTACTTCCATGCGGATGTAGATACATCCGCACGAATGTGTTACATCCTTACAAAATTACATCCGTACGAAATTACATCCATACGAAGTTACATTCGTATGAACCTCTCTCGTCCTCTCCAAAGTCATGTGTTCGTATCTCAACTATACAAAATTCAACACACGCTCTATCTGACCTATTTGCATAGTGGCGGACATACATAGTATGCATTAACAGCCCTAGCGTGTTGTAGAGAGTGATAGTGTCATATCGTGTTTTATAAATATAAAGCTTGAATAACGAGTGAAAAGTACTAAAAATATAATAAAGATATACACACCCTCACTCACGTCAAAAGGCATGTTAAGAGAGGTGGTGTTGTGGGGTAGGTGGTAGTAGCGGTAGTGATGGTAATGTTGGTGGGGTGGGTGATGGCGGTGGTTGAAGGTAGTAATGGTGGTGGCAGGTGGTGATGGTGGAGGGGTGGGTGGTAGCGGTGGTGGTGGTGGTGGAAGGTGTTGATAGTGGTGGGTTGATGGTGAAATTAGAAAATTAAAGAGAGAGAGAAGGGGGGAAAGTGAGAGTTTGTGTATAAATAAAATATATATTTGTATTTTATTTTATGTTTTTTAATTAAAGGATTTTCTAATTGTAAATAGAAAGGCTAAAGAAATATGAAAAATGACAAAAACGCCTCTGAGTTAATGTTGGTTTCTGGACGAAGTTAGTGCATTGTACAAAAATGACAAAAAAAAATTGCAAAACTTCAGGAACACATACATATGAGAAAAAATTGTTTGGATTAATGTGGCATTTCTAACCAAACCACAGGAACTAAACTAATATACCCCCTAGTTAAACCATTTTAGGTCCATTTTGTTTTAATATTATACTTCAGACCATAAAGGTTAATATAGCTCGTCTTAAGCCTCCCGTGTTGCAGGACATGGGGCGTAAAACCGTGTTACAAGTTGGTTGGGGGGGGTGGGGCGTTAAGATGGTACTAATCGAACGACGACTAAAACTTAGAAAAAAGGGTAAAACAAAAATAAAAATTTCTAGCACTAAGTGACTCACATGACGTAAGTTTAGGGGTACTAAAAAGAGAAAAAAAAAGTGGAATGATTAAACTAAAGGAGATGCATATGAAAGTTTACAATAAAAGACGAAATAGATATTATTCTCTCTCTCCCTCTTCATATATATATATATATATATATATATAGGAGAAAGATCCGTTAGGAACCACCCTTTATTTCGAGAACCGCGAGAACCAGTGAGAGAACCAGTATGAACACAAACAGTAATACCTAAAAAAATCTAAAAAACACCAAAAAAAAAAAATTTTACTATTTTTTTTGTAAAAATCGCTATGTTTCGTTTACAATAAAAAAAATTCAAAAAAAAAAAATTTCGAGTAACAGTTATCGATGGAAATGTGCATTTGTATCATTTCTTTGACAAATTCCGTAATTCATTACAAATATTAGACAATTGCACTTTCATTTACACTACCACGTGTAATACACAACTTTTTACATTAACAATATTGGAAATGCACATGTGCATCTATATGTATCAACATGAAATAAGGTGTGTTGGTACACTACTTTCTCTTTCATCTATCATTCCATCCATAATACATAAACATGCACATGTGCATTTTTGTCATATCTTTGACAAATTCCATAATTTATTACAACTATTAGACAATTGCACTTTCATTTACACTACCATGTGTAATACAATACTTTTTATATTACCAATATTAGAAATGCACATGTGCATCTATATGTATCAACATGAAATAAGGTGTTTTGGTACACTGCTTTGAATACACTTTCCCTTTCATCTATCATAACATCCATAATACACTAGCATTACCTCCTACCATCCATAATACAACACCATTACCTCCTACCATCCATAATACAATACCATTACCAATATTTTCACTTTATTACATGTATGTAAACACCATTTATACCATCCAATCAACATATTACATCATAAATTGACAACTATAACCAAACCATCAACCACTAGATATAACTAACCAAAAAACATGTATATGGGCCTACTTCTCCATTCAAAATCACAAACTTTTTGCACCAAAACACGTTATATCATGGTTATACCTAATGATGCACATGTGCATTTTGAATATTGGTAATGTAAAAAGTATTGTATTACGAATGGTATTGTAAATTAAAGTGCAATTGTGTATTCCTGATAACGTATTACCGAATTTGTCGACGTAATGATACATATGCACATGTGCATGGATAACTGTTACTCGAAAAAAAAGTTTTTTTTATGGTAACGAAATATAGCGATTTAAAAAAAAAATATTAAAAAAATTTTTTGAGTGCTTTTTTTATTTTTTTTTAGATTTTATTTTATATTCACATTGGTTCTCGCGGTTCTCGCAATAAAGGTGGTTCTCGCATGAACCTTACCCTATATATATGTATATGCTACAAAGTCTAAAATTGTAAAAAAGTGTGAGAAGATATCAGAGGAGTATGACATATGCTAATTCTTAATAACTAGTATTAAGGGCCCCCCGCGTTGCTTGGGGGCCTAGACCGTGCCAAGTAACACTAATGCTACACAATTACAAGCGACCAACAACACCGGAAAAGCTCGTAAAAATAAAATAAATATAAAAGAAAAAATAACACCGAACGAAAAGCATACGTAAAATCGTTGAACCACGCATGCCAGTTGCGACATGTTAATGGGAAGAAATAAGACTGAACTGTAAAAATAGAAAAGAATAACTAAGTCGATCTAATAGCATGTGCGTTGCGATGAACCTGTCAAACAGGAAAGAATAGACGCGTTATGACGGTCCTGTCAAACGGGAAAAAATAGTCGAAAAAAGTTTGAAACCCACACGTACGTTACGGCGTGTTTACTGGCAAAAGTAGAACAAAATGTAAAACGAAGAATTTGAAAAAGATGAAAAATACATGGATCAAAGTTGAAAATAAAAATGTGTTGGGGTTAAATTGAAAAAGATGAAAAGTTTTTGGTTAAAAGTAAAAAAAAACAAAAAAGTTAAAATGTAAAAAAATAAAACCTCTAGGTTAGAAATGAAAAATCAAAAAAGTTTTTTGAAAGCCTCCCCATGCTTGAAGTACAAGCCATAATGCACAAACATTTTCTTAATTTATAATATGGTAGTTAGAGTAAAGGGTATAAAAGTAAATTAAACAGTATGTACCTGTTGTAAACAAAACACCACATAAAAAACCATTTGTTAACTGCAAAATAAAACATCATGTGCTTGTTACAAATAAAACACCATTGTATAAACATAACCAAAAACAAAATAGAATAAAAACACATAGTTGAAACTTGGAATGTAATATATAAATATATAAATATATATATATATATATATATATATATATAGTACTCGTAATTAAAGATAAAAAATACTCGTTATTATCTATAAAAAATTATTGACATTTAATTAAAAGACGGGAGGAATTTGCACGTGACTTGACTGTGGGTTTCCTGAATTTAAAACATGTTGAATTTACCTTTATACTTTTAATCTAATAAATCAATCAATTATAAATTTAAAACACATATTACCGAATAATCATTCACTTAACCTCATCCATTAATTATTCTAATCTAATGACACACACCATTTCTTACACTTTTTAGAAATAATACATTTTGTAGAGGAACTCCACCCAATATATATATATATATATATATATATATATTGGGAGCCGCTAAAATAGAAACCATCCCCAGTTGTAAAAACTGCGAGTACCACTCTCAACCAATCAGAACAAAGGGTATTCTAGTCATTTACCCCAAATGTCAAATCGCCCCCTCTCTTCATTTAATGTGATCACATCTCTCATCTCTCTCTCTATTTTAAATCCCTCATCTCTGATCTTTCATTTAATCCCTGATCTCTATTTTTCTCTCACTATTTCTTGGTGTGAAATCAGATCATCGTCACAAAACCCCACTCCATCATGATCTCCATCCATCAATTGATTCCCCCACCGCTGAAACCATCACACACCGCCACAAACTCAACACCATTTGAACCACCATCATCCTCACCCAACTCTACTGCAGACCGTCACAAACGGACCACCAGCCACCACCAATTTCAACCGCCATCAATATCTCTCAACACCACCTTGAAACCTTTTGTGGCTACTGTTGTTCTTTGTTTAGTGAGAGAGAGAAAGGAGTAGAAGAAGATAACTTAGAGATAGAAACATGGTGGCGGTTGTGTTTCAAATTTAGGGTTTTGCTTGTGATTTTAAAAGCCAATGAAGTCCGATCAAGGCGGCGCCTGTCGTTCTGTGTTGTAAATTTAGGGTTTGTTAGTGCAGATGAAGGTGGGGGTGTGGTGGCGCGTGAAGTCCGATGATGGAGAGAGTTTGTGGTGGTGTTTGATGATGAAGGTGGAGGTGAAGGTGGGGGTTGCGGTGGTCGTGAAGTCCGATGAAGGTGGGGGGTTTGTGGTGGTGCAAAGTTAGGTGAAGATGGGTTTTGTGTGTTTGTTGAGTCGCCGGTACCCCCAAATCAAGACTCGATTTGCTTTTTTCTTCATGGGAATCTCACTCTCTGTTTTAGATGTTTGAAAATGGTATAACATGATTTTCCTGATTTTTCTGAATCTTGTCATTAATTTTTGAAAAGTTTAGATTTTTTGTTGGCTTGATTACCTGTCTTCGGTAGTCGGTGCTGGTGCAGGTGGCTGGTGGGGGTCCAAAGGCTCGATTTTTGTTTCTGTTGGAATGTTTACCTGTACAACTTGTTTGTTTTGATTATGTTTGTTGGATTTGTTCTTTGATTTGTGTACAGCGGTGCCCGGTGGTGCCCCGTGGTGCCCGCTGGTGCCGGTGGTACCCGTTGTGCCGACTGAAACTTTTTTTGCCGACAATTGATATTGACGATTGTTCTTGGCAGTGATGGTGCAAAAAAACCGCATATTTTGATGACGATGGCGCGGCAAGGATGGTGGAGGGTAGGTTTTTGAACGTGCAACCCCACTTTGCAGCCTCTGATTATCGGAAAATCTGAGCCAAACCGTGTTTTTTTTCCGAGATACACATTGTTTTGATGTTGTTGGTTTTTTAAATTTTTCCACCCAGTCGATGATGATAACAATCTATCTGAGACACCTACCGAGTTAGCGATTTATGGGTGCATTCGTTTTAACGTAAAACGTAAAAAGTTTTACGTAAAACGTAAAAAGTTTTATGTAAATCGTAAAACGTAAAAAGTTTTACGTAAATCGTAAAAAGTTTTACGTAAAATGTAAAACATAAAAAGTTTTACGTAAAACGTAAAACGTAAAAATTTTAATGTAAAACGTAAAACGTAAAAAGTTTTGTGTAAAACGTAACACGTAACACGTAAAAATTTTAACGTAAAACGTAAAAAGTTTAAAAAGTTTAACGTAAAACGTAAAACGTAAAAAGTGTAAAAAACGACGCGTCAAAAAACGTGAAAAAACGGCGCGTTATAACGACGTGTAAAAAACATGTATCAAACGGCGTGTAAAAAAACGTGTAAAAAACGGTGCGTTAAAACACGTGTAAAAAACGACGCGTTAAAACACGTGTAAAAAACGACGCTTGAAAAAACGGCGCGTAAAAAACAAGAAGCGTGAATGTGGCGCATAAAAACGCCGCGAAAAAAACGGGACGTAAAAAAACGTCGCGGTAAAACGGGACGGCAAAAACCGGCGCGTAAAAAACAAAGTGAATGCGGCGCATAAAAACGTCGCGAAAAAAACGGGACGTAGAAAAACGTCGCGGTAAAAAACGCCAAAAATCGGCGCACAAAAAAAATTCGCTTGGTTAAAAAAATCTGAATTCAAAAAATGCTTTTAATAAAAAAAATCTTTTTAAAAAATAAAAAGTAATATAATAAAACAAAAAAGTAATAAAAAAATAATAAAGACAAAATAGAGTAATTTTACTATACTAAAATTTTAAATTAAAATATTAAAGACATAATAAGACAAAATCTATTTAATATTAATTTTAGTTACTTTCAATCTCATCCATCCATCTTCTTGATCTAAAGGCTAGAAAGTGTTTCTCTCAGTTCTTACAACTGGAGGTGGTTTTCATTTTAGCGGTCACACACACACACACACACATATATATATATATATATGAAAGATTAAATACAAATTGATTTTAACATACAAAATTGATTTTAAGTATATTTTTAGTAAAATAAATTAAAAAGAAATTTTACATTGACTCTAGTAAAGTAATTATACTATATGCAATTACTCTAGTAAAATGTGTATATACACACACTAAATTTTAGGACTAAATTAAATGTTTGACAAGATGAAAAAAAAATCTTCTTACTTCTAACATTTAGTATCTTAAGACCTATTTATATAATAGTAGCAGTAGTAGTAGTCTGCAACAGCGGCGGCGGCGGCTACAGTAATAATAATAATTAATAATGATGATGGTGGTAATGATAATGGTAGTTTTTTTTTTCTTTTGAGCTAGGGGTCTTCGAAGGGCCAACATCTCTATCCCTTGCTACATATATCTTTTTTTTAAGTACTTCCTTTTTTTTAAAGTTATATGTGAGAATAAATGACAAAACTTAAATAGTTTATTTTTTAATTAATGGTTAATATTTTTTCTTGTATTTACTTTTTTTATATACAAATGTGTATATATGTTATGTAATAAAAAAAATATGTGGTGCTTAAGTTGTTTACTTCACAAACGTTAAACTAATTTTTTAAGTTATATGTGAGAATAAATAATAAAACTTAAATAGTTTATTTTTTAATTAATGGTTTATATTTTTCTAGTATTTACTTCTTTTATATATAAATGTGTATATATGTTATGTAATGAAAAATATGTGGTGCTTAAGTTGTTTACTTCACAAACGTTAAGCTAATTTTTTAATATTTTTATTTTAAAGAGTAAACTGCCATTTTAGTTCCAGTGGTTTGGTTACTTTTGTCATTTTAGTCCAAAACTTAAACCTTTTGCATCTGTGACCCTGTGGTTTTAGTTTTATTGCCATTTTGGTACAAAAAAAATCAGGTCATATTTGTCTTATAAAATCCTGCTATTTTGTCCTTTTCCTCAGGGGCAAAATGGTCATTTCTTTTTTATAAATAAATACCAGATTTTATAAGACAAATATGACCTGATTTGCCCCTGAGGAAAAAGACAAAATTACATGATTTTATAAGACAAATATGATCTGATTTCATTTTTGGACTAAAATGGCAATAAAACTGAAACCACGTGAACTCAGATGCAAAAGGTTTGATTTTTGGACTAAAGGGACTAAATCCCAGAGACCAAAATGACAGTTTACTCTATTTTAAATTTTAAATGTTTACCTACACACATGTGACTTGGCTTGCATTTGTGTAGGTTTTGTTGATAAACTAGATGTAAGACTCCGTCGCGTTGCGGCCGGGGCTTACAAATTCAGTCGGCATGGGTTAGTTAATAACTAAGGGGTTGTTTGTTTACCTATTAATGAGGGTCTGAATGGTTCAAACAGACCTCTTACTGATTCAACACTTAATGATTCATACTGTTTGTTTCATGAGTAAATGTCTGAATGTTTCAGACATTTGCATCTGAATGGTTTAGACATTTGCATCTGAATGATTAATTATTATACTAAGTCTCAATGGTTAAGACCTCTAATCTGAATTGGTCAGACATTTATCTCTGAACGGTTAAGCATTATACTGTCTCTTAATAGTTCAAACCTCATGCTGCTTAAGCATTTAATAGTTCATACCTCTTACTGATTCAGCACTTAACCATTCAAAAGTTACCAAACAGCCCCTAAACATTATACATGAGCTCCATGTTACGGCCGTTGTATTCGGTACCGGTACCCACTTTTCTGGTTTTTTAGTACCGGCACCGAACGGGTACCGTTCTCATCCTTACCTAAGAATGTTAAAAATTAATAGTATATAAATAAATACTATAGTACACGGTTTTATCATAAAGCAATGTCCAACTTTATAAGCTAAAAATACAAGTTTTAATGCCTAACAATATTACAAATTAAGAGTATATAAATTTTGAACAACTTTATTTAGAAAAAAAAAACCACTAAAGCACATGTACAACTCATATATACACAAACTTGTTGCAAAATAATAGTATATAAATAATTTTTAATTTATAATTAGAGTTTTTTTAGGTGGGGATGAAGTCATCCACAGCCCATATTGTCCAATAAAAAAATAAATGCTTCAAATATGGAAACAACATATAAAGCACACTATACAACAACTAAATCACAACAATGTTTTAAATTAATAGTATATAAATATAATATAAGGGTAGGGATATGGTAAAAAGTGTCTAAAATGTGAGAAGGGTAAGAAGTGTTTTAAACCATTGGATATTTGATCTAATGGTTGAGATCAATAGGGTATAAAAATGTAAATTGTGTTTAAATTAGAAGGACCTTATGTAAAATTGAAGGGCAATAGTGTCTTTTCCAATGTTTCAAATATGGTAACCGTATCCTACACAACCAAAACCCCCATTAATCTCCTAAAAACTAGCTATTCAAATTTAATTGCTAAATTATATCGATCCTCAATTCTAAAAATACAAAAATATGTAACTGTTGCAAGAAACGTATAACACTATACATCCATCATATAACACTATACATCTATCATATAACACTATATAACACTATACATCCATCATAGACATGCTACCAGAAAAATATAACACTATATAACACTATGCATCTATCGTCTAACACTATATAACCAAAGAACACTATATAACACCATGTAACACTATATAAAAAATATATAACACTATACTGTTCTGAATGGTAGTTGCACTACAGAATTAATAATTTATGGTGTTATATAGTGTTTTCTGATGGTTGCGCTACAGAATTATATAACACTACAGAATTATATAACACCAAAAACCATATAATAACACCATATAACACCAAGTAACACTATATAACACTATATAAAAAATATATAACACTATACAGTTCTGAATGGTTGTTACACTACAGAATTATATAACACTACACAAATTCGTAGATTAATTCCTAAATCCGAATTCCTATAATAAAGGGTGACGGTTCTTTTGGGTAGTTATCTTTTAATCAATTAATTGAAAGAAATAGAAAATTACTAATTCACCCTTTTATATTAATTTAGATATAGGACACTTGTCATCACCACATTATTTCGCACCCTTCTCACAAAAGTAGGACTTTGTACAGGATCCTCTACCTATAATATAATATATAATATATAATGTACAACCAATAAAACAAACAACACTACAAAAAGAAAACAAAAAATACACTTAAAGCATAAAGTACAATCAACCATGCACAAACATGTTGAAAAATAATAGTATATAAATGAATTTTGTTAATGTATATTCTTAACAATTTCAAAAGAGATAAATAAACATGCTTTAATTCTAGGCATTTTTGTGAGTTCGTGTTAGGATCGATTTTGATAAACCGTTGACTGCGTGGATCTCATATCTTGTACGGAATCCAAGTACAAGAGTGGATCAGACAAGAACAAGCTAATTATAAGTTGTTTTCTATTGATGAACAATTACAAAACCATTAAAACAAACGAACAGAGTTTCCCCACTCTAGTTCTCAAAAGTTGTAATTACAAATGAACATGAGTAAATTACAAGTTTGGTCCTTTATGTTTACAGCAAATTGCAGGCGCTGTCCTTTTGGTCAAAAATTTACAGGCGATGTCCTTAACCTTTCAAAATCTTGCACGTTTTGTCCTTTAGAGCAAACCTGGTTAGAAATCTCAGTTAAAAATTGTCATGTGCAATACACATGAGGGTAAAATGGTAATTTCCCTTTCAACCCTTTCTATTCCCCATTGATAACCCTCACCCCTCTTTCTTCAACATTGACATTGATTATCAGGGACAACAATAAGAGCAGTAACAACAACATTATCATCAATCATCATCTTCATATCTCCGGCTAGGAACCACCACCTGCATCCCCTCCCCTGAAACCTCCGCCAAAACCACCACCTGCATCCCCTAAAACTGCCGTCACATCTCCGGTTTAGGTGGTCTGCGTGAAAATGCATGCCTTGTAGCTAGTTTTTGAAGGTTGTTTTTAGATTAGATGATCCGCTAGTCAGACTAGCGGATGTGGTGGTGATCTGACAAGCTTCCAGGTGGCAATGGTGAGGTGTCCAAAAGCGCAGGGATCCGCTAGTGGACGTCTGGGTGACTAATCTCGAGACTCGCTCCTTTGACTGGCGGATGTGGGTGCTAGGATTATAGGCTGAACCAGCTGGTGAGGTGGCAAGGCTTTGGTGATACCAGCGGATGTGAACAGCTCAAACTACTTGTGAACTGTTTTTTTTTTCATTGTTGCTACAATTATCTAGTTGGTAAATTGAATGGGTTATGAGTTATTTTAACTGATTAATTTGTATCTGGCCGAGGTGATGGTAATATGTCCGGAAAAAGTGTTGTCGGCATTCCCGCTCATAGTACTTCAGAACGGTTGGGATATGGCATATGCTTGTACTATTTACAAGGTAGAACAAGTTTTTCTCATATTCTTTTATGTATCTTATTTCATGGTTTAAAAGCATGAAGAATAAATTCCTTGTTGTTTTCGTAGCTTTGAATTTCATGGTGGCTCTTATTGTTGTCTCAATTTACAGATCATCAATGTTGAAGAAAGAGGGGTTTTGGTTATAAATGAGGGAATTGAAAGGGTTGGGAGGGAAATTATCATTTTACCCTCATGTGCATTGCACATGACAGATTTTAACTGAGATTTCTAACCAGGTTTGGCCTAAAGGACAAAACGTGCAAGATTTTGAAAGGTTAAGGATACCGCCTGTAAACTTTTGGCCAAAAGGACAGCGGCTGCAATTTAACGTAAACATAAAGGACAAAACTTGTAATTTACTCAATGAACATAAAACACCTATTTATAGGGACACTAGATTCGTACTAAACAACTCATGCGGATCCACATGTAAGTGCGGATGGACTACACACATTTAAGTGCGGATGGACTACACTTGCGGACCAAAGTTTGGTGCGGACCTACCCGGTTCGTGCGCATGGACTTAATATCACAAAACCCTTATATGGCGCCGGTCCGTGCGGATCCACTTCTTCCATCCGTGCGGACCTGGTTTACTTAAACGATTAACATTTCAGCACCCTGTCTTGTCTCATTTGTTCACTACGATATGTGATTGATGGAAGTGATAGACATATGCACTTACAATTTTCTTATATTTTGTTAATTCTAGGCATTTTCTTATATTTTGAAAAGTAGGATTGGAAAAATAAATGATTTATTTTTTCTCTTATTGTTCTTGTGACTTGTGGAAGTCTATATTCTATCTAGAACTCTATGTCCATTAGGGTACAAGGAGTGGGCTCAGTAAACCTACTCAGTGACAAGCGGTGACCTTTGGCAAGCCGGCAACCACCATTCTGTGGTTTGAGGCATGTTGCTTTGGAAATGGTTAGTGTGGCAAGGAGCTTCTTTGGTTTGCTTGGTATCCTTAGAGCAAAAGGCTTTGGTGGTGGGACAGGAAACGTACTAGGTGTGTTGCATTGCCTGTGATTTGGCAAGTTTTAGTGAGTATAAGGCAAGTAGTGGAGAATTGTGGTGTTGATGTGTAGGAGAGAGAAGTTATGGCAAGTGTGGCAAGCACTCCTTGCATCCTTAGGTAGTGTTTGTTTGGTGGAATGTAATGAAATTAAAATTGGAAATGAAATTTGGACTTATTTTAAATAATTCCTTTGAAATCCCATAATGTGTTTGGTTGGTATAATTATCAATGGAATTGGAATGTAAAATATGTAAAATGACATACTACCTTGAAATCTCATAATGTGTTTGGTTGGTATAATTTCAAAGGATTTAGAATGAATTCCTTGATAAAACGAACAACATAAGAAATAAAATCTATATTCCAGTCCATTCAGAATTCATTCTATTCTATGAAACGAACACTATATATGATAAAAGAAAACATATTGCTATGCGTTAAAAAACAAACGGATATTAAGAAAGCAACCTTTTTCATTCATTGAATTAATGATGCTCCCTTCGGAAACTAAGTGAACAATGAAACATGCAAAACAAAAATCATTTTAAGAAGAAGTAAATGCTGTAACAAATTATGGGGTAAGTTCCATAAGAAACTCCAAATTAACAATTGACATCCTCTCATGAAGACTCCATCGATGCTTCCATCAACTAGTTAGCCTACAAAATTTATGCATTCATAACGACGTGAGAATAAATATTTACATGCATTATAAACAATAACCACACACATTCTACGTAAACTTATTTAATGCAATACTTTGATCTTTGAAAACTTGTTTACTACTAACACTTTTTTTCTTTGGTTAAAAGACCAATATATTACACTCTAAATAGTTCAAGATTAGTTTTAGTGTAGGGTCAACGTTAGGGTTTCATGAAAATGTAACTAATATAAAGTTACCTGGGTAGGAACCTTCTTTCATTTAGAGGGAGCACGTGTACCCAGGAGGAGGAGTCTTGCCACACGTAACTAGCAGCTCTAGAGCGATTGGAACATAAATATTGAGGTTCAAAGCCTTAAGTTTTAGGGTTGTGCACAAACAAACTGCAGCTTCTAGTTCAGCTAATCCGGCTATAATTGGACAGCATTTGTTAACCGCAGGGTCACCCAACCCAATGTGGACTAACCCTCCTAGAAGGTCGACACAAGCTCCCAGCTTTAGGGTGTCAATTGGGCATGTTGCTGGTGGAGCTGGTGTAGACATTGGTGGTGGGCAGGGTTTCGCGGTTGGTGGTGTGACAATTGGTGGGGTGACAACGGGTGGGAGGGTGACTGGTGGAAGGGTGACGGGTGGTTTTACGACGGGTGGGAGAGGGACAGGTGGAAGGGTGATGGGTGGTTTTACAACGGGTGGGAGAGTGACAGGTGGAAGGGTGACTGGTGGTTTTACGACAGGTGGGAGGGTGACTGGTGGTTTTACGACGGGTGGGAGAGTGACTGGTGGTTTCACAACGGGTGGTTTTACAACAGGTGGTTTGATGACCGGTGGTTTTACAACAGGTGGTTTGACAACCGGTGGTTTTACAACGGGTGGTTTGACGACCGGTGGTTTTACAACAGGTGGTTTTACAACGGGTGGTTTGACGACCGGTGGTTTTGGGGTGGGTGTTGGCTTGCCACAATGACAATCAAGATCAACCGGATTGGCAGAAGAAACCAAGAACATTGAAATCAAGAAAAAAGCCATAAGCTTCTTTGAGGACTCCATTTCTGGTAGATGTAATGTGAAGTGACATGAAGAAGGAATTATATAGAGTCGATAGATATTTTTACCTTTTACTTATTTTGTTTGCAATATAATTTTGTGTTATTTTTGAAGGAGTACATGCATCATGTTGAGGAAAATAACAAAATAGTTTTAATGAGATCACAAGATAAAAGATAGGGCACATGCAATTGTTTTGGGTATATTGGTAGTGACAAATTTTGCAAGTTGTCAAATAATTTCATTAGCATTTTATATATGCAGTTGTAATATTACCATGCTTTCTTTACGTATATATTTGATAATCATGTCTTACGATATATATAGTAATTAAGTTATGAGAGATGAGGTTAAGTTATACTTTTATATATCATTCAAATGTAACACCTAAAACTTTACGTCGGTAATTGACACATTTGGAATGGTTTCGAGATCTTGTCTTTCCAATATTAATTCAAAGGTATTTATCTACATTTCTATATGGCTTACACCCGTTTGAGTGATGCACATTGTGGTGAGTGCCCCCATACATGTTTGGTTATTTAGATGTTAGTGTATATTGATTTATAGATTTATTAGGACCGGCTCGTTAGGCTTATCAATTTAGGCTAAGGTCTAGAGTCACCCAAAACAAGGGCCTCCAAATATTATTTTATTTATATATATTTTAATTTATCAACACTGTCCTTGCACGCTTCATTCTAGAATTCAAAAGCAGCGCCACAACACACCAAACCTCTTACTCGCGAAGCCTTTTAAATAACCAATGTGAAACTGATTGCGGATTACGCGAAATTAGGAAAAATCATCACTATGGTTATTCAGTGTCTCAAATCTAAATCTGAGTTGGTGATTTTCTTTATACCAATTCAATAGGGTGTCGACTTTGTTGTTCACTTAGGACCTCCAAAAATGTTGAAACGGTCCTGAGATTTATTAGAGATTGGGTGGGTTAGATTATTATATACTTATAGAAATAGATGTGTAAATGAACCAAATGAGACATTGTTCATGCTCTTGGTTTACCTTTTATCGCCCAATAGGAAGCCTGTGGAAATTTCTTCTACTATGCACCTAAAGTCAATAGGAACATACTGTTAGACATATGGGAATTATAAACTAGATTAGATTATTAGTTATCTAAGTTTGTTTATGTTTATTTCAAGTTTTTGATGTTGTTATTGTTATTATTATTATTACCCTAAGTCATGGCGGTTACCATGTTAACCCCATGTATATATGTATTGACCTTTTATGTTTAAAAATTTACCAATTCTATTCTAAAGAACATTCACTGTTTGCATTCAATTTCTTGTGTTTTACACTCACAAATCCAACAAAGTGGTATCAGAGCCAGCCACATCGATCCCTTCTACAATTCGCTTCTATCCGCTTCAAAAATTGTTTTATTAGTTATCTAAGTTTGTTTATGTTTATTTCATGTTTTTGATGTTGTTATTGTTATTATTATTATTACCCTAAGTCATGGCGGTTACCATGTTAACCTCATGTATATATGTATTGACCTTTTATGTTTAAAAATTTATCAATTCTATTCGAAAGAACATTCACTGTTTGCATTCAATTTCTTGTGTTTTACACTCACAAATCCAACAAAGTGGTATCAGAGCCAGCCACATCGATCCCTTCTACAATTCGCTTCTATCCACTTCAAAAATTGTTTTATGATCATAAATCTTAATAGTCAATCACACTAAACTCTAAATCACAACAATCATGACAACGAACAGTGGAATTCGAACTCAAATTCCCAAACTTCTGGGACCGAATTACTACCACTAGCACATTCAAATGCGTGGGCTACTGGATTCCCAAGATCTCTATAAAATTGTTGAAGATGGATATTGGCCACTCCCAACCGATGCATCAGACGCTAATCAACATAATCATAAAGAGACAATTAAACGGGACAAGAAGGCTTTACATATAATCTTTCAAGCAGTGAATGAAACCATATTTGCACGAATTGCTACGTCAAAATCATATAAAGAAGCATGGGACACATTGCATAAGGCATACAGGGGAGAAAATCGGGTAAAACGGTAAAACTACGAACCCTGCACCGTGAATTCGATGCACTTAGAATGAAAGACAATGAATAAGTTGAAGAATACGTTAATCGTACAACTATTATTGTCAATGAATTACAATTAAACAAAGAGTGAGTACATGAACACAGAATTATTGAAAATTATTAAGAAGATTAACAAGGAAATACGAATCGGTAGTAGTAGCAATTGAGGAATCAAAGGATTTGACACTAATGTCAACGGAGGACTTATTAGGGATTCTTCAATCACATGAATTGAGAATGAAGTAGTATGATGATGTGTCAATAGAGCAAGCGTTTCAAAGGCGAGATCAAATTATGATCATTTTAGATCATCCAGACAAGTATCAAGAGGTCGAGGGTTTACAAGAGGGCGCAGTAGAGGGAGAACTAGGTTCACAAGTTCTATACGTTATTATAGTTGTCAAAAAGTTGCAGTTTTTGTCCCAAAAAAGATGATGATAACAAAACTGGAACTATACTCTTACACAAGAGTGAAACCGTAGAAAAGGATGTTGACACTATGTTCATGATCTTTAATCTAGAGGAAATACCTAAGAACAATTGTTCGTATTTGGATAATTGTTACCGCAACCACATGACAAGAGACAAAAACCTATGTGTTAACTTAGATGAGACTGAGAAACGAGAAGTATGAAAGGGGGACAAGAAAAACTAGATGTTTTGGAAGTAATGATGTTATGGTTAAAATAGAAGGATGAGAAAACGAGTTCCCAACGTGTTTTAAGTTAAAGGCCTCAAGCACAACCTGTTGGGCGTTGGGCAGCCTTTTCAAATTGGTTATGATGTTCGGTTTCGCAACACAGAATGTATTATATGAGACCCGCAAGGAATATATATGTGAAGCATTATGATCACAGGAAACAAAATGCTTACCTTAAACTTGGATCAAGCCATCAAAGAACGTGTATGTAATATGACAATACAAGATACATCCACCATATGGCATCGCAGGTATGGACACTTAATTTTTGCACTATGCATGACATGGGATCGAAAGAAATAGTATACAGCTAGCCTTAGATATCAAAAACAAAAATTATATGTGAAGGCTGCATATTTAGCGAGCATGCAAGGAAACCATTTCCAAGACAAACAACATGTCATGCTAGTAAACAACTACAATAATACACTCAGATATATGGGGGCCTATGTGAACTCTATCTATAGGAGTATGTTGCTATTTCATCATATTTATACATGATTTCTCAAGAAAAAGATGGGTGTATTTTATGAAGTCTGATTCACTACTGATATTTTAAAACACTTGCGAAAAAACAAGTTGAGTGAATTAAAAGCATTCGAACTGATCAAGGGGTGAGTATTGTTGAGTGGCATTTCAAAGTTTCCTAAGAGACAATGGCATTCATCATCAACTTATTGCATCCTATTCTCCCCAACAAAATGGAGTAGCCGAAAGAAGAAAAAAAACAGGACGCTTATGGAGTTGGGCAGAAGCATGCTAAATATGATGAAACTCCTTAACATGTTTTGTGCCAAAGCAGTGGCATGTGCAACTTACCTATTGAATCATGCCATAACCAAAAGTGTACATAACGTTACTCCTCAAGAGGCTTGGAGTGGTAGGAAACCCAATGTTGAACACTTAAGAATCATTGGTAGCATAGCATTGTCACAAACTTGATGAGAAAGACTGAGAAAGCAATATTTGTCAAATATAGTGAAAATGGTAAGGCTTATAAACTATATAATCTAGTTACAGGGAAAACAATCATAAGCAGAGATGTAGTGTTTGATGAACATCAAATCAAGGATCAAACAGACATTGTTCAGGAGAAACCAAGTGTACTAATCGACAACCAAGTTTTAAATAAACAACAGCCGAAAACGACTCAATACTAACCAATTGTTGACCCCCTAAACACCAATGACACTGTCTTGCAAAGCGATGATCAAACTGATCCACACGAGAATGATTATGAAGATGATGATTCCTAATCTTCATCTGAGAACAATCTGATTCGCATAAATATTATGATGATATACAGGATCTCACAAAGGATCAGGTTGACAGTTTATATCAAAGAAATCATGCTCAGACCGAAAACATTACACACTTTGTTCTCTACACAACTTGGACCCTACAAGTTATCAAGAGGTTGTCAAAGAAACAAAGTGGAAAGAAGCAATGCACCAAGAGATGGAGTCTATTTTAATAAATGAAACATGGGAACTGGTGGGCCCTACCAAAGAAGCAACGAACTATTGGAGCGAAATGGTTATTTAAAGACAAGTATGGTGAACATGGAAACATAAGCAAGCATAAGGCATGTTTCGTGGTGAAAGATATCGTCAGAGATATACGGGATAGACTATCAGGATGTATTCGCTCCAGTAATTCGCTTTGAAACTATCAGACTTGTATTGGCCTTAGCTTCACACTATGGATGGTACTTGCACCAAATGGGCACACAAACAACATTTTTTAAACGGGGTACTTAACGAGCTAGTATATATTGAACAACCTGTAGGATTTGTCAAGAAAGGAGAAGATGGCAAGGTTTATCATCTCAAGAAAGCACTTTATGACTTGAAACAAGCTCCTAGGGCTTGGTAAAGTTGAATACATCGATACTTTAAAGCACACGGGTTCAAGAAAAGCATCTATGAGCATACATTATTTATCAAGATCTCAAAAGAAACAAAGATGGTAATATGCTTGTATGTTGATGATCTGATCATTGCTAGTGACTCCATGAGCATGATCAAACAATCTAAGGAATCGATGCAAAGTGAGTTGAGATGACGAACATGGGTGTCCTTCATTATTTTCTGGGTATGGAAAGTCGAATAGATCAGTACTTTAAAGCACACGGATTCAAGAAAAGCATCTCTGAGCATACATTATTTATCAAGATCTCAAAAAAAACAAAGATGGTAATATGCTTATATTTTGATGATCTGATCATTGCTAGTGACTACATGAACATGATCAAACAATTTAACGAATCGATGCAAAGTGAGTTGAGATGACGGACATGGGTGTCCTTCATTATTTTCTGGGTATGGAAGTGTCGGAACATAACTCTCTCACAACAAAAATATGTACAAAAGCTGCTGGAAAAATTTAGGAGGACTAATTTCATATCATTCACTACTCCTATGGAGTATGGCTTACGTTTATCCAAGGAATATCCGAAAGACAACATTGATCAAAATATGTATCGAAGCCTTGTAGGATGAGTTATGTATCAAACATATACAAGGTGTGACATCATGTTTATTGTTAGCAAAATATGTCGTTTCATGGATCAACCAAAAAGGAGTCATTGCTAGTAAAAGAATACTTAAATATGTGAACTCTCGAGCAAGGAATCACTTACTCGAAAGGGAGCAATGAAATATTGGTAGGATTTGGTGACAATGATTATGCAGGGAATATAGATGATAGCAAGAGTACCTCTGGATATGTCTTCCACATGGGCTCGGGTGCAATAGCTTGGCAATAAAAAAAGCAGAAGGTAATTGCTTTATCTTCTATAGAAGCATAATACATTTCCCTATCCATGTTTGGGGGTCAAGCACTTTGACTCAAAGGAATTCTAAATGATCTGCAAATAAATCTTAATCAACCTCTAATTGCTTATTGTGATAACAAATCAACAATATGCTTGGCCAAGGATCCAATTTACCATGGGAAGAGAAAACACATAAGGGGCAAGTATCATTTCATCTAGTATCTGATCAAGAATGGAGAAGTTGAAGTTAAATTCTGTCCTATCAAAGAGCAAGCTACTGATATATTCACAAACGCTTTGCAGACAAAAGACTTTGTGTCACACCACGATATTTACACATATTACCGGTGGGCCCGGTAGGGAGTATCCTGAAATAGTTGATATGATCATAGTCAAACACACAATATAGTAGCACAACGGAAGGCTTGGTATTAAATTACTATTACAAACCATAGTGTCCGAGCGTCCAAATAAAAGAATATACAAACTTAGTTGTATTAGAGATCCACAGGCGGATCATAAAATAAAATACAAGAAACTGAAATAACAGATTCCAGGCATCTAAGGATTTGCAAGATCCTCTTATTTGACACCAAGTAGCTCCAGCCTAATGACGTGAGGTACCTGTCACTTAGTCTTTGGAAAATATGTCAGTTTACACTGGTAAACACAATTAACAGACTCATTTGAAAAGAGTTTATGAAAATTGATTTAAGTGCACAAGGCACAAACCATTTATAACATGGGATAATTATTTAAGATAATATTGTACACAGTTTTATATGTTTGTCATACATATGGGGCCGGTTTGGAAGCCGGTCATGATTAACCGACTTACCACTATAAAACCCACAAAGGAGTTATCCCCAACATGTGGGTTATTTAGCATTTGCATCTGTCAGGTGTATGCCTACACCCCGTGTATAGGTCGTGGCCATTTTCAAATGAAATGAGCCGAGGATATCCAGGACACGGTCGTATTAACCCCCAATGTTTATGTTATCAAACAAAACAGATTAAAACGGGTTATGCAATTTATTAATCACAATGCGATTAAATGATTTCATACTCGACCAACCGGTATTATTATAATACCGTATCCCAAGCCCGTATAACGGAAAATAAGTTAAAAGTATTTACCTGAGCTAGATGTGTAAGGATGTAACTTAGTCGTATATTCCTAAAGCCTTATGAAAATACCTTCTACCAAAGCTACTCAATCTGTATAGATGGTTTATTAACCTATTAGGATACTAACGGGTCTTTATTTAAGTCAAAGACTTAGACCGGTTAGTTTGAAAGATGCTTTACGGTTCTAAACACAAGATTAAGCGGAGACCGAAATGGAATATGATTTAGACCTGACAAGTTTGGATACTTGTATAATATGGGTAAACTAAACACATTCTGGATTTTGAAGATTTAATGATATGGTTAAACCCATTTTGACTAATTTATGTAAACTAGTTACATAAACCGAACTGAACACATAAATGCATAACGGGTAACCAAATGAATTATATACAGGTCTCATATGTTATTATGCTTATAATATGTTAATACATCAGTAGGATGTTAACATGTTTGCCCAAAAAGTATTTAAAACCAAATTAAGTCCCGTATGGGCATTTTGGTCATTTTGATGTTTATAAAAGAGATTTTATAGTAAACTGAGGTTCTAGTATAAAAAATTTAGTAAAATTATTTATTTTATCACATTACATCAGTAAGATATCATATATATATGTGAGGTTTACCATTTATGGCCAAACTATGCCCCGAAAGGGTATTTTGGTCATTTCATATATGTTTTTAAGGGAATTTTTGGAAGTCTGAGTTCATGACTTATACCTACTGTAATAATATTAAAATTTATTTAGAAATTAAGTAGGTAACAAGTCTTAGGTGTTTAATATGGTTTTAAACTATACTATGCACTTAATTGTCGTAAAAATCGCTAATTGACGATAATTAAGATGTTTATGGAAATCTGAGATTTTGTTCGGTCTTTAGTTTTCAAAATATTTTATTTAATATATAATAGCAGTAGGAAAAGGTTTGGCATTCAAATCATATGTTAATCTCATTTTATGCATGAAAAGGGTATTATCGTCATTTACCGAATTATACAAGAACTCTATGATATGATCAGTTTATAATCTGACCAAAAATCCTTAAATCCCTAAAAATAATATCTTAACAGTAGGTAATGAGTTTTGGGTCAAAATCCATGTTAAAACATGCTTTATGCAAGATAGCGTAATTTAATTAATAAAAAGTTTTAATTTACGATATCTTGCATAACTTTATTTTGAGACCAGAAACTGATGTCAAATTTTCAGAACATACTTATATATCAGTAATTAAGGTTTTTGTCCTTTCACATTTTCAAAAATCTCGTTTATATGACAAAGGGGTAAAATGTGCATTTATAAGCACAATAACGAAACTTAGCATATAATTCAGAATATAAATGACCAATTAATATAACCTCAGAGGGTTATACTACAACATAATGTGGTCCTAATGGAAGCTTAAAACATGGAAGAATTAAGCTTGATCGGGTCAGAACTGAAAGTCAAAGCAAAAGTCAAGCTTTTGCGACTTTCGGTTGCGAACCGTCCTTAGACTTAGAATTGTCCGGTTGAACCTGTTTGAACATGTTCTAATAACAATTACTAAGTTATTAGAGTGTTAAAATATAATTTATAACCTCTGTATTATTAGTTTTAATTATTATTTATAATTCTGTCCAGTTTGACTTTTTAACTAATTAGTTTGACCCGACAATTAACTAAGCAAACGAAATAATTAGGAGGTGCCCTTTTAAGGGTTAATCACCTACCTAATTATGGTCACATAACCACACTCATCTCGAACAGTGGCTGGACCATTTGGGTTTAAACCAAGAGTCAAAGCTAATTTATGATAACTTTGACTTTTCGGCTTTTAAACTATAAAACTGAACTAAAGAAGGGGCTAAGATACCTACAAAGGGTCCTAGCAATCTTTTCTACAAGAACAAGCTCCCTTTTTATCAGGAACAACCAGATTTGAGAGAAGAGATGATTCAAGTGATATGAGCAATGAACTAGTGCACCATAAGTGCCTATTTATAGTTGAATGTGATAGGATCGTTGAGTCGATCAAACGAGTCAATCAGAAGAGTTCTGGACCAAATCAGAGGCGGAATTCATTGACTTGATCTTCATTCAGCTTGATACACACTTAGAAGTAGATTAACTGTCGATCGTATTGATATAACACCGTTTTACAGGCTTGGCGACACTTCGGCAGAGCTTCGCTACCTGAATCCAAAGTTACAAATGAGAGACACAAGACACATATTTATAGGGAACCCAGTCCGCACGAACTAGCTCATCCAAGTCGTACGAACTGCCAGTTCGTACGAACTGGACTTGTCACTTCGTACGAAGTGGCTTGTTCAGCCTCGTTTCTAGTTTTTCTCGTACTACGTGTCCTGATCTATCAAACCTATTTCAAGACTCGATACAAGACGAAGTCGACAGACATATGCACCAACAGACTCCCCCTGGATGTTGACGAGTCTTCAGTGTCGAGTCTTCAGTATGACAAGTCTTCAGTCTTGATCAGTCTTCAAGCTCTATCCAAAGTATCTGACACTGTAAGCATCCTCAATCTCTATCTTCTCTTCTATCTCTTTCTCAATCTTTCAGAATCACAACCTGGCTCTAAGTTCTTAAGCAGTCAGCAGCTTCTATCTCGAGCTTTGTTCCAGGATCTTAATCTGGCTCTCTAACATTCAAATTCCCCCTTGAATGTTGATCCAAAATCTGTGTCTGACTCTTACATCTTCAGACTCCCCCTTTCGATAAGCTGGGATTGCAGTCTAGAATAGCTCTCGTTCTAGGATCATGACCTGGCTCAAACTCTGCTCAGGCTTAGACACATGGATCTCACTTTGCAGCTTTCACAGGTTCAGGATCGTTGCCTGGCTCTCCGTAGCAACAAAATCAGAAATCTGGCTCTATTTTGCATATCCTCAGGAAAAACCTCAGGAATCGGAACCTGGCTTTTACAAAGCTCTTTACCTGCACAAACTCTACCTAAACATAAGATTTTTATTTATAACAATTTTAATCTATACTTACCACTTGTTAGGTCAATCTCAAAACATCACTTGTTAGATTATGACATTTCTCAAATTTTATCTCAAACACACTCTCCCAATCCAGTGTTGTTCATCCTGTTTAGCACTCGGAATTTTGAAAATCAGCTGTTCAACATCAGTTGTCGAATATAAGATGAAATAAAATCTTTTGATTTTTCAAAATTTTATGCTAAAACACATTCTTTTTGGATTTTTGTCTTTAATGAAAAGCAGTAAAGAAATATTTACAGACAATATTTTTGTGAGTTTGTGTAAGAGGATCATATCAGTTTTTGAGACAAATCACTAACACCGTTAAGCTTTAAACATTTTAAGTTCTAAACGATTCACTTAGATTGTCACTATAATGATCCACTTAAATTTTCCCACAAAGTTGAACTGTTTCGAGATACGAGATTTAGTATTTTAAGAACTTAAACTTATTCGTGTGTCCCACCTCAGAATATACTCCCGTATCCAGACTTCTATATTTAGTCTTACAGGTGAATGTACACTAATGATATCTGTAAACGGGTAATGCGAGACCATGATAGCTCAGGTTAGAACTTCCGTTCAGACAAACAGATGATGGGTCGTCTTTCGGTGTGTCCCGTTTGGGGATCTTTTCTTCAACAGCACATGAGTAACATTTTTCAATGTTTCATCATTTTTTATGCTGAGGGTGGCTTTATGATTAAAGCAGTGCAGAATATTATACGAGGACTAGGCTATTGCTTCCGCAAAATCAGAAGTCCTGGTATAATACCCCAGATATCATCACGCACAAAGACCTAGTATGTCAGAAATAGAAAGCCCTTCAAACAAGATTTCAGGGGTTACCTATATATCCGAGAGATGTTCCTCAAGAAATAAGTAAGTAATGATATTTAGGTTTATATCTCGAAAACAATCTACTGAATGTATGAAAACCTACTGGCATATCATCAGTGAGACCGTTTATCACATTTGACTTTCCAATTCTTTAGCATGCTGTGATTGTCTACTGATGTACTATCATTTCCTCTTTTTCACAACAAAACTCATTTTTGATTTTTCGATGTTTTTGGCTTTAAGGTTTTATCATGTTTTTGGATTTTTCAAATTTTCAAAATTTCTAATTTTTTACACCCCCTAAAATCAAAAATATGTTTCAATTTTTGATTTTCTGGGAAAATTTGAAAATGAAAGCAATAAACTGTACAAATAACATGACAAACTGATGTGAATTGCTTCAAATCTCCATCCACTTGGCATGAACAATCAGAACTCTTCCTGACAACAAACTATTTTCCCATTATGATTTCAAAACACTTAAGTTTGTTCTAATCAAAATGGTTTTTCCGGAAAATAAGTTTTGTTGATTTCACACACCACTTATAGGATCGGGGTTTCATCACATTGTTTTTCAACCACTTGTATGAAAGTTAATTCAAGTTCAACTTAATGACCTTGATTAACCACTTGTAGGTTCTTATCAACAATACCACTTGTAAGTTGAAATATGACATTTTTGAGTTTTTCAAGAAAAATACCACTTGTAAATTTTTCACAAAAACATTTTTCAAAAATGATACTACTTGTTAGGAAGTTAACTCAAGTTCAACTTAATGACCTTGATTAACCACTTGTTAAGATTATCATTTTTTCAAGAAAGATGCTGATTCATGCTCCACGATTACCAACTTGGGAGCTCCAGCAAGTCAGGTTTTTCAGTTAAAGAGATTCACCCAAGCCTGACGGTCCTTGGGTGATTCCGAATCATCATCGGATTCCGAGTCATCAACACTCGGTTTCTGAACATTCCTTTTTGATTTAAAATTTGCACCCCGCAATGGTAGAAAGTTGTCATCATCCATTGACGAAACTGAATTATCACTTTTTAGCTCAACTGATTGCTCCTCTGACTTTGACGAGTCAGATTCATTGCCAGAAAGTGGCTCCTTTGCTTCCGAAGAAACAAATTCATTGCCAGAAAGTGGCTTCTTTGCTTCCGAAGAAACAAATTCATCGCCAGAAAGTGGAACCCAATCCATACTGGATCTAGGTTTTCCAAATTCATCAACATTTGAAATGAACGACCTTTCACAATTTCTTTTATATTCAAACACTTTTATAAAAATTTTATCTGAAAATTAAACTTTCTTTGATTTTTTAACTGTTTGATTAACCAATTCTTTCTTCTTTATTCTCTCTTTTGTCCTCAGATTTGTATCCGATGAATTCGTTTTACTTGACTGATCATTTTTCGTTGAGTAAAGCGATTCATCAGAACTTTTATCTGAATCAACTGTTGTATCCGAGGACAAAATCTTTTCAAGATACTCTCTCACTTTCTTTCTTTTCTTTCTCAGTCTATTTTTCTGCCCTTGTGATAATTTCACTTTCCGTTCTTTATGCTTTTCCTCAATTTTGATTGTTTTCTTTACCATTCTATGAGATTCAGCCCTCGATCTTCCCTTTGATCTCATTGGGAAATCTCTGGCAATATGACCTCTGATTTGACATTCATAGCATCTTCTCGTCTCAATTTCTGACTCTGGCAGTTAACAGCAATGTGTCCTTCAAAACCACATTTGTAACACACCCTGTTTTCATACCATTCTCCACTTTCAAACCACACACTTAGATCATAACATTGATTTGCCTCGTGGTAATCATGACTTCTCCATTTTCTATCATCATAATGATTTGTGTTGAAGCACTGTGGTCAAACCTGCACCACTTATTATCAAATTTTTGTGAGTTTAGATTTTCAAATTTTTGTGATTTTTTATAAAGATTGGATGATTGAACTGATGATCTTTTATTGTTACCTTGAAAATTTTTAGAATTTTGATTTTTGTTTTTGTTCCACATTCTTCTTAAAAGGTTTTTGCGTTGAGCATTCACCTTTTTCATTAGATTGTAAAACAGTTTCCTGAAATTTTTCTTTTAATTTCATAAATATTTTCTTTTTATCATTTTCATCATCAGATTTATCATCACAATCTTCAATTATGGCATCATCATAATTTGTGACATTGTTACTTATTGGAATTTTCTCTTTATTTTCATTGGTCGGTTTTGGACATATATGATCTAGTATTAATGACGAGGTCACAAAACCTTTCAATTTCTTTTCTGAATCATAATTTTATTTTTAGCACTCTCAACTTCATTTTTAAGTTGAGTGATTTTCTCAAGATGAGAATTTATTGCCTTTTGATTTTCAATATTATTATTATCTAAAACAGATTTTTCATTTTTTCAAATTTTTATTTGATTTTGAAATTCTTCTTCATATTCTTTTAAAATTTTGTTTTCTAATTTTATCCAAAACACATTTTCATTTTCTAAAATTTTTATTTGATTTTTAAAATCTTTTTCAATTTTTAATTTTTCATTTTCTAAAATTGGTATTCTATTTTGAAGTTCTTTTTCTTTTTCTTTTAAAATTTTGTTTTCTAATGTCAAACTCTCCACATCTTTCAGAAGTTTGACATTTTCTGATCTAGATTTATCACATTTTGAGCACTTCTTAGGCATTTTTTTAGCATCAGCTTCCTTCTCAATCTTGTAGCTGGAATTTCTTTGACCTGCTTCTTTACTCCTTGAGCATTTTCCTCAGGTTTGACCTTCTTTTCAACAGTTGCTGCTTTATGATTATCCTTTTTCGTAGCTTGTGCTTCTTTGATTTCTTCCATTTTATCTGCAAAATTCAAATTATACTTATCAGATAAAAATTCGTTTTGATAATATTCAAGTTTTCGGATTTCTTCACTGTCATCATCACTCTCTTCATCTGATGAGTGATCAAAGACTGGTGCTTTTTCTGAATCTTCTTTTGTTGAAACTGATTCTTCTTCTTCCTTTTTAGGACTGTATTGCTAAGATTCGTAATAATAATACGCTATTTCATCTTCAAAATCCATGTTTCAGTTTTAAAAGTTCACAATGACAGATTTCTCACACGAACTGGTTAATCTTCAAACGACCTGATGTAATGTTTCAAACGAACTGGACTGAATCCAAATGATCTGGAATAATGTCAATCTGTACGAACTGGAATAATCTCAATCCGTGCGAACTGGAACTCTCTCAAACAAACTGGAGATCAACTCGTACGACCTGGGCTAATTTCCAAACAACCTAGATCACTTCGTGCGGACTGGATCCGATTCACTAATCTCACACGACCTGGATCCAATTCAAATGATCTGGCAAACCTTCAAACGATTTGGACCACTTCGTGCGGACTGGGTCAAACCGTACGACCTGGTTCACTATTGTTCAATTCGTGCGAAGTGAATGAACTTTCCACGCGACCTGGTTCAGAGCTAAGCGACTTCACACGACCTGGTTCACCTTTAAACAAATTAAACTCACTTCGTGCAAACTGGCTGTAATTCCACACGACCTGGTTCAACTTTCATGCGAACTGAAACCCTAATTTCACACGATCTGAGCCATGTTCGAACGAATTGATGTGTTTTTGTCAAAATTAATCAGGTTTTAGTTCGAATTAGGTTCTGATTTTTTCAAGGATTGTTTAAAACAGTGTTTCGCGTGTTATATCACAAAATTAGTCCATTTTAACCGTGAAAACCTTATGTTTTTTATGAAAAGTGTAAAAAGTGAGAAGAAATGAGTAGAAATTAGAAGTTTTGGTGAAAACAAGCTGAAAAGGTAAGAACTCTTCCTCCTGAGCTCTGATACCACTTGATCGGATCGTTGAGTCGATCAAACGAGTCAATCAGAAGAGTTATGGACCAAATCAGAGGCGGAATTCATTGACTTGATCTTCATTCAGCTTGATACACACTTAGAAGTAGATTAACTGTCGATTGTATTGATATAACAACGTTTTACAGGCTTGGCGACACTTCGGCAGAGCTTCGCTACCAGAATCCAAAGTTACAAATGAGAGACACAAGACAGATATCTATAGCGAACCCAGTCCACATGAACTAGCTCATCCAGGTCGTACGAACTGCCAGTTCGTACGAACTGGACTTGTCACTTCGTATAAAGTGGCTTGTTCAGCCCCGTTTCTAGTTTTTCTCGTACTACGTGTCCTGATCTATCAAACCTATTTCAAGACTCGATACAAGATGAAGTCGACAGACATATGCGCCAACAGAATGCTATGCTCAAGGATCATCACAGGTGTTATGGGGGTGTTTAGGATCACCGCAGGTGTCCTAGTGGTATAATAAAACCGACAACATGCTCCTGGTTTCGATTTGGAAGGGTTTAAGGCAGTGGAACAGCAGAAACCTGCAGCTGGCAACATTTTGCTGAACTGGGCATTTCTCGCGGGGCGCGTAGGATTCATAGGGGGTCTACGCGGGCCGTGACGACCTTGAATTCAGGTTAAAATTGTTTCTTGTTTGGCGGTTTTAGTCCCTGGTTCTTTTTAACTTTTATAACTATCATTTTAGGCACAAAAGGCCCTTGTAGTTAGTTTGTAGAGGATCATGGGAGTGTAACCGAACTTCGTTAGACCTGGTTTCGTTAAACGATCACCGATATCATAAGTTCCTTAATGTTGACGCTTTTAACCCATAATCTTGAAAACTTGCATAACGACCTCTAAACCATGTGAAACTGATATCACTTATTCTTGGGAGTATAGTTGAATATTACGAAGCCTTGGGTTCATTAAAAGGTCACTCAGAGGTAAGAATTAACATGTTGACATGTTTAACCCCTATAGTTTATGATTTTTCGATTATTTTCATAAACGGCTTCTTATGTCCAAATTATTACTCTTTTAAGAGTATATTCTCCGTGTATGGTCATTCAGAGGCACAATTTTGGCATGAAGACACATTTAGTCCCTTGGGTTTCATATTTTCATCGTTTGTCAACATTTGTCCTTCAAACTCAATCTTTCACATCATTAGGGTTTAGGCACGTGTCTTCACATAATTGGACACGTTTTTACGTAGTGTTACATCCTCACCCCCTTAAAAGAAATCTTGACCCCGAGATTTACAGAAACAAGTAAGGGTACTTCTGTCGCATAGTGGACTTAACTTCCCACGTATATTCAGGGCCTCTACAGGCATCCCATTTAATTTTTACTATAGGCACGTGCTTCCTTCGGAGCTTTTTAACCTGTCGATCCTCGATCGATATACGTCTTTCAACAAACCTTAGGCTTTCATCAATCTGTACGTCTTTATGAGACATTGCTAGCGATTCATCAGCTAGATATTTCTTTATGTTACAGATGTGGAACACATTGTGATCTCGAATGGTCCAATATACCTTGGGCTTAGCTTGCCATTCTTACCAAAATACATCACACCTTTCCAGGGTGATACTTTTAGTAAGACTTTGTCACCTACCTCAAATTTTAGAGGTTTTCGCCTCTTATCAGCAAAACTTTTCTGCCTATCCCTGGCAGCCTTTAGGCGATCACGAATTTGGACAATCTTGTCCATTGTTTCAAGGACCATATCAGGTCCTGCATACAATGCCTTCCATACAATGCCTCAAACGGCGCAGCCTGAATGCTGGCATGGTAGCTATTATTATAGGAGAACTCGATCAAAGGTAGGTGGTCATCCCAGCTACCACCTAGATCAATAACGCATGCGCGAAGCATGTCTTCCAAGATTTGAATTGTACGCTCACTTTGTCCATTTGTCTTAGGATGGTAAGCAGTACTAAAATTCAAACGAGTGCCTAATGATTGTGGGAAACTTTTCCAAAAGTGAGAGGTGTATCTAGTATCTCTATCGGATATAATAAATACCGGTACTCTGTGGAGAGATACAATTTTATCCACGTACAATTGAGCTAGCTTGTCGGAGCTATGAGTCTCCTTGATGGGTAAGAACTGTGCTGACTTAGTCAGTCTGTCAACTATGACCCATATAGTATCATTTTCATGCCTTGTTTTAGGTAACTTGGTTATAAAATCCATGGTTACCATCTCCCACTTCCATGTGGGATGTTCTGGCTGTTGTAGCAGACCTGACGACTTTTGATGTTCCGCTTTAATCTGAGCGCATGTCAGACATTTTGCTACATGTGTGGCTATAGATTTCTTCAAACCTATCCACCAATAATTGGCTTTCAAATCTTGATACATTTTGTCACCTCCAGGGTGAACTGGGTATTTGAAATTGTGAGCTTCCTGGAGAATTATATCTCGAAGCCCTCCATGAATAGGAACCCAGATTCTTCCATTCATTCTAAGGATTCCATCCTTACCAGGTGCTAACTGTTCAGCAGTTACACCTAACTTTTCACTTGGAAGGTTAGCTTCCAAAACAACTTCCTTTTGAGCAATTAACAGCCTTTCATTCAGGCTATTCTTAAGTTCGATGCTTTTGGCATTAATCCTTATAGGTTTGACTCTTTCCTTTTGGCTTAGAGCATTAGCGAATACATTCGCTTTACCAGGATGGTAGAGAATTTCGCAATCATAATCATTTAGAGTCTCCATCCAACGGCGTTGTCTCATATTAAGATCCTTTTGATTGAATAAGTGTTGGATACTTTTGTGATCCAAATATATCACACATTTAGTTCCATGTAGATAATGTCTCCACAACTTTAGTGCAAATACCACGACACCCAACTCCAAATCGTGGGTGGTGTAATTCTTTTCGTGCACCTTTAGTTGTCGTGATGCATAGGCATTCACCTTGCCTCTTTGCATAAGTACACAAACCATACCGGTGTGTGAAGCATCACCGTACACAACAAACTCTTCAATTCCTTCAGGCAATGTCAAAACTAGAGCATTGCTCAATTTCTGTTTAAGAATCTCAAAAGACTCTTGTTGTTTTGAACCCCAATCAAACTTCACATTCTTACGGGTCAGAGTAGTCAATGGTGCAGCTATCCCCGAGAAGTTATCAATGAATCTTCTATAATAACTAGCTAATCCAAGAAAGCTGCGAATTTCTGTTGGTGTCTTAGGTGCCTCCCAGTTCATGATGGCTTCTATTTTAGCGGGATCTACTTGGATACCACGCTCACTCACAACATGTCCAAGGAATTGGACTTCACAAAGCCAGAATTCACACTTGGAGAATTTAGTATACAGCTTCTCCTGTCGTAGCAATCCTAAGATACATCGAAGATGCTTCTCATGATCGACTTGACTACGAGAATAGATAAGTATGTCATCTATAAAGACAATGACAAACTTGTCTAAGTATGGCTTGCAGACTCGATTCATTAGATCCATGAATGTTGCAGGTGCATTAGTGAGCCCGAAAGGCATCACTAAGAACTTATAGTGGCCATATCTTGTTCTGAACGCTGTCTTAGGTACATCTTCTGTTCGAACCTTTAGTTGATGATATCCTGATCTCAAATCGATCTTCAAGTAGAAGCTTGCCCCATGGAGTTGGTTGAACAAGTCATCGATCCTGGGCAATGGATAACGATTCTTGATCGTTACCTTGTTTAGCTCACGGTAATCAATGCATAAGCACATTGATCCATCGTTCTTCTTCACAAACAATATAGGAGCTCCCCAAGGCGAAGAGCTAGGTTGTATGAAACCCTTTTCTAGTAAGTCATCCAATTGAGTCCTGAGCTCTTTCATTTCTGTAGGCGCTAAACGGTAAGGAGCTCGTGCAATTGGTGTTGATCTAGGCAGAATGTCTATCATGAATTCAACTTGCCTCTCAGGAGGTAATCCCAGTAATTCATCAGGAAATATATCAGGATATTCAGAGATAATTGGGATATCTTCGATCTTGGGTTTTGGTTCATCCATTGTCACTTGTACCATGTAGATGACACATCTGCTCTTCAGACACTTCGATGCCTTGAGTATAGACACATTATCGGGCAAACCACAATGTGTATCTCCTTGAATGGTGACTGATTCACCGGAGGGAGTTTTGATGTTAACTAGCTTTTTATCGCAGGCAATTTGGGCTTGGTTATGCGATAACCAATCCATGCCTAAAACTACATCAAACCCAGCCAATTTCATTGGCAAGAGGGATATCGGGATAGAATGATTCTTAATGGATATAACGCATCCATCAAGAAGAATTGAAGCTGTTTCTAAGGTACCATCTGCGAGCTCTACCTCATATTTTAAGTCTAGAGTTTTAATAGTCAAATTCAGTAATTTACTGAACTTATGGTCTACAAAAGACTTATCCGCACCTGAATCAAATAAAACTCTAGCATAAATATCATTAATGAGGAAGGTACCTGTTATAACGTTGTCATCATTCATCGCCTCCCTTGCATTCATCTGAAAAACCCTAGCATTGGTTTTCTTTGCCTCATCAGGCTTCTTAGAATTTTTAGGGCAGTTAGTTTTGATGTGCCCTTTTTCGTTGCAACCATAACAGGTTGCATCCTTCATGTTTCAGCACTCAAAAGTCTTGTGCTCTTTCTTCTTGCAGATCCCACAAGGTTTAGCTTGTGGGTCCTGATTGCACTTTCCAAAGTGCCTCTTGTTACATATTTTACATCTGGGCTTGTCATCCGACTGCCCCTTTTTGAAACCAGAGTTTCCTTTCTTCTTTTTATTCGAATGATGGGACTAGTCATCCTCCCTTTTTCTATTCCCTTCCTCGGTGGTTTTCTTTGCCTTACTCCTTACAACATCGAGAGTAAGTGACAAAGATAGATCTATAGCGGATCTATAAGTAGCAGGCTTAGAAGTCTTGACATTTCCTTTAACCTCAGGGGCTAATCCACCTATAAAACGCGCAATGCGTTCGGGTTCTGGGGTGACCAAATACGGCACAAGTCTCGACATTGAGTTAAAACTGGTCAAATAGGACCTGCAATCCAAATCCTTCATCACCAGAGTGAGGAAGTCAGTCTCAATCCTTTCCACTTCATGCTGAGGACAGTAGGTGTCCTTCATAAGATCAACAAATTGATTCCAGGAAAGGTTATACAGAGGAACCTTTCATGTGGACCATACCAAAGCTTTCCACCAAGTTAAGGCGTCGCCCTTGAAGGACTGTGACACAAACTTAACAACGTCCTCCTTCGCACACCCACTGATATCGATAACAGTTTCCATTTCAGCCAACCACTTCATACAATCGATGGTTCCCTTTTCTCCCGTGAAGTCTCTTGTCTTACACGAGATGAAATATTTATAAGTACAACCTTTGTTGTACTTTGGAGCCTGATTGACAACAATTTGTCTCTGTGGTTCACTCTTTTGATTGGACGAGTGACGAGACTCATCCTTTTTTAGTGTAAGTGAATGAGATAGGGGCTTTGATTGAGTCTTAGATCGAACATGACTTGTTTTTTTAAATATTTTATCCACAGCTTGAGCAACTGCTGTGTCAATCATTGCTTGTAATTCAGCACCAGTAACATTTATCCTGGCATCATTATTGTTTCCTTCTACCGGATGACTGTTAACTTCGTCTGAGCCAGCCATGATTTGATTACTAAAATCAAACAATAATGATTTATTTAGATTATATAATAAATCTTCGTATCTGATGATTAAATGGTCATGACATTTAATAAACTATATAGACCATAAGTCAAATGATTTGCCTAGGCTACAAATGAACCATTATTGGCAATCAAGTAGGATATAATCCTTTACATTTATCAGACAGGGGACATAAGTCACGACTGTCAATATCTTAAAGACATTTTCATATAGCACGAAAGGCTCGCCTCGAAAGACATTTAAATGTCACAAAGGCATTGTCAAAAGGACATTTAAAACATAATCAACGATCTTTTGAATCAGTGATTTTTAAGGGTCGAACATAGTTCATCGCCTTTTTGACAAGAAGTTTATAAAACTATCTTTGTCATGAATACACCTTCGCCAAGAGGCATACATCTCAAATGGATGTTTTGATGTATACATCATATTTGATGTTTAATAGCCATGATTCATATTGATCATATAGGCTATGAAGGTGGCTTGGAAAGATCCAAGTACTTTTGGATGCTAGCGTGGTCTCTCAGGTCACACAGCCATGCATGTTAACATGTTTTCAGATGTTAACAAGGAATCACTTTCTTAAAAAGGTTGTACCATCATAGCCTTTAATATTGGCTAGGTTATACCTTTAAGAATATCTTTTGAAATTTCTTTGGCAGATCAATTTAAAAATTGAAATGATAATGGCAAGATGTAATAAAATACAAATATAAAAATTTCCAATAGAAATTTTATTAAATACTGAGCGATTATAAGATATGCCCTAAACGGGTCTTGAAATAACAAATTGTCCATACAGGGACCAAATACAGAAATGAAATGTCCTCTCAGGGACTTGATTGAAATTACAATACAAAATAAAATAAAACAAACTTCTACTTCTTTTTGCCCTTTATGAGGTTCGCAAGGCCTTTAAGAAATTTGTTATGCTTTTTATTGGTTTCGTCCGCTTTTTGCTCAACCTGGTCCAACCTCTGCAGAATTTGTTGAGTTTGAATTTGTTGAGGATGGGGAGGTTGTTGTTGATAAGGTGGGTATTGATACCCATGCACAGGATACCCAGTTGGGTATACTGGAGGAAATGGCGAAGGATAAAGTGCATTAAATTGAGCTGCCTCAAGATAAGGATCTTGGGCAGGGGCTTGATATCCATAATACGTAGGAGTTGGATATTCAAATGGGTTATACCCAGATGAAGCTGGGTATGTTGGTATTGGGTTTTCAAAACCCACTGCCGGTGGCGGTGGTGCAAAAGTAACTGGCGGGGGATCATCTTCCGGCACCGCATGTGAAGGTCCACTCATTTGTGGATCATTAGGAATAGGAGGGTATGTACTTGAAGCTTGAGGGGAACTAAATCTTGGTCCCCCTCGCACGGACATCCGTGCATTCCTCCTTCGCCTAGGTGGCTCAAGAGGTGGTTGTGGTGGTTGTGGAGGTGGTTTCTCAACGGGTAAAGGCGGTGGAGTAACCGCTTGAAGATACGGTTCCTCCAATGGAGGTTAAGGAGGAGAATTATGGAAAGAAGGGGTATATTCCCATTCATACTTTTTCCACCTTTCGGCCCATGAGTCGGGGCCTTGATACGGCGATCCTTGGTAAGGAGAACCGCTAGAGATACTGATGGAGTGAGTTGGTGTCCCGGTTGGCGGCTCTGGATCAGGATCGTGATCCATCTCCATATCTTGGGAGAAGTGGTCCTCGGGCCCTAAAGGATTATAAACCAGTGGTTCGTTAAAATAATCGTTTGGATTAAATTGGGCCGAGGAATAAGTTGAGTAAGAATGGTGAAAAGAATGGGAGTGTAAGGAGTGGTATGAATGATGTGAATGGTGAGAGTGTTGGGGCTCGTCTTGAATAGGCGGCCCAAAGGAAGGGTGAAATGATGGTGAAGAACTTAACGAGATCGAGTGTCACGCAGGCTCAAATGAATGTCCCCAATGGTCTCGCGAATCGGAGCTAGTAAAAGACGCGGATGGAGTGCACCTGTGAGAGGGTCCAGCATTGCTAGATGGTCCTCCCCTCATAGGACCTTTTCCTTTTCCTCGAACGCGCGACGGCATTTTCAATTAGCAACCCTGTCAAAACAAGTAAAACAAAATATAAACGACAAAAGGAAAATTAAGAATAATTCTAGGTCATTTGCCTAGAATCGGAAGTCTAAGGAATGTGCTTATTGTGTCATTGAGATTAAACACAAAAGGCTAGTGTTTAATTCACTCAATGTTGGCACTGATACCAACCTCTCACACCCTGATATTTCCACATATTACCGGTGGGCCCGGTGGGGAGTATCGTGACGTAGTTGATATCATCATAGTCAAACACACAATATAGTATCACAACGGAAGGCTTGGTATTAAATTACTATTACAAACCATAGTGTCCGAGTGTCCAAATAAAAGAATATATAGACTTGGTTGTAATAGAGATCCACAGACGGATCATAAAATAAAATACAAGAAACTGAAATAACAGACTCCAGGCATCTAAGGATTTGCAAGATCCTCTTATTTGACACCAAGTAGCTCCAGCCTAATTACGTGAGGTACCTGTCACTTAGTCTTTGTAAAATACGTCAGTATACATTGGTAAATACAATTAACTGACTCATTTGAAAAGAGTTTATGAAAATTGAATAGGTGCACAAGGCACAAACCATTTATAAATTGGGACAATTATTTAAGATAATCTTGTATACAGTTTTATATGTTTGTCATACATATGGGGCCAGTTTGGAAGCCGGTCATGATTAACCGACTCACCACTATAAAACCCACAAAGGAGTTATCCAAAACATGTGGGTTATTTAGCATTTGCATCTGTCAGGTATATGCCTACACCCCGTGCATAGGTCGTGGCCATTTTCAAATGAAATGAGCTGAGGATATCCAGGACACGGTCGTATTAACCCCCAATGTTTATGTTATCAAACAAAACAGATTAAAACGGGTTATGCAATTTATTAATCACAATCCGATTAAATGATTTCATACCCGACCAAGCGGTATTATTATAATACGGTATCCCAAGCCCGTATAACGGAAAATAAGTTAAAAGTATTTACCTGAGCTAGAGGTGTAAGGATGTAACTCAGCCGTATATTCCTAAAGCCTTATGAAAATACCTTCTACCAAAGCTACTCAATCTGTATAGAAGGTTTATTAACCTATTAGGATACTAACGGGTCTTTATTTAAGTCAAAGACTTAGACCGGTTAGTTTGAAAGATGCTTTACGGTTCTAAACGCTAGATTATGCGGAGACCGGAATGGAATGTGATTTAGACCCGACAAGTTTGGATACTTGTATAATATGGGTAAACTAAACACATTTTGGATTTTGAAGATTTAATGATAAGGTTAAACCCATTTTGACTAATTTATGTAAACTAGTTACATAAACAGAACCGAAGGCATAAATGCATAACGGGCAACCAAATGAATTATATACAGGTCTCATATGTTATTATGCTTAAAATATGATAATACATCAGTAGGATGTTAACATGTTTGCCCAAAAAGTATTTAAAACCCAATTAAGTCCTGTAGGGGCATTTTGGTCGTTTTGATGCTTAAAAAAGAGATTTTATAGTAAACTGAGGTTCGGGTCTAAAAAATTCAGCAAAAATATTTATTTTATCACATTACATCAGTAAGATATCATACATATGTGAGGTTTACCATTTATGGCAAAACTATGCCCCGAAAGGGTATTTTGGTCATTTCACATATGTTTTTAAGGGCATTTTTGGAAGTCTGAGTTCATGACATAGACCTACTGTAATAATTTTAAAATTTATTTAGAAATTCAGTAGGTAACAAGTCTTAGGTGTTTAATATGGTTTTAAACCATACTATGCACTTAATTGTCGTAAAAATCGCTAATTGACGATAATTAAGATGTTTATGGAAATCTGAGATTTTGTTCAGTCTTTAGTGTTCAAAATTTTTTGTTTAATATATAATTCGCAGTAGGAAAAGGTTTGGCATTCAAATCATATGTTAATCTCATTTTATGCATGAAAAGGGTATTATCGTCATTTACCGAATTATAAAAGAACTCTATGATATGGTCAGTTTATAATCTGACCAAAAATCCTAAAAATCCCTAAAAATAATATCTTAACAGTAGATCATGAGTTTTGGGTCAAAATCTATGTTAGAACATGCTTTATGCAAGATAGCGTAATTTAAGACCAGAAACTGATGTCAAATTTTCGGGACATACTTATATATCAATAATGAAAGTTTTGTTCCTTTCACATTTTCAAAAATCTCGTTTATATGACAAAAGGGCAAAATGGGCATTTATAAGCATAATAACGAAACTTAGCATACAATTCAGAATATAAATGACCAGGTAATATAACCTCAGAGGGTTATACTACAACATAATGTGATCCTAATGGAAGCTTAAAACATGGAAGAATTAAGCTCGATCAGGTCAGAACTGAAAGTCAAACCAAAAGTCAAGCTTTTGCGACTTTCGGTTGCGAACCGTCCTTAGACTTAGAATTGTCGGGTTGAACCTGTTTGAACATGTTCTAATAATAATTACTAAGTTATTAGAGTGTTAAAAAATAATTTATAACCTCTGTATTATTAGTTTTAATTATTGTAGGATCGTGTATCTTACCCGAACGAGTCGTTCAGAGAGGTTCTGATCTATTTCAGGTGCGGAAAACAAGAAATAGACTTAGTAACAGCTTGTCTTCACTTAAAATACTCTTCTAATTGATAATGCAACAATTACAATCAGGAAACACACCGGCAGCACTTCGGTATGATTTACAAGAACGTTCACAACTCTACTGATTTCGCTCAGACAACAACTATATATAGGGTGCCTGATTCCGCTTGAACATGCTCGAGCGGAATTAGCAAGACGAGCGAAATCACTCAAATAACTTCGAGCGGAATCAAGACTTGTTGATTTCGCTTGAAATGGTCAGATACCATTTCGAGCGGAATCAGCTTAAACCATTCTAAACTTTCCTATTTTCTCGAATAACGTGCCATGGTCTATACAATATAGTCTAAGACTCGATCCAAGACGAAGTCGACAGATGTATGCACTAACAGACTCCCCCTCAGATGTTGACGAGTCTGACTGTGTCGAGTCTTTGCAACTTCAGTCTCTATCAGTCTCTGGGCTTCACTCTCTCTTTCTTCTCTTGTATGTCTTCAGACTCCCCCTTGCAATATGCTGGCATTTCTTAAGTTCATCAACATCATCAGCATCAGGATCGTTGTCTAGCTTTCATAGGTCAATGATCGTTGCCTGATTTACTTCAATCAGAGTCCTCAGGTATCGTAACCTGGCTCTTTAGAAGACAAGTTTTCTCAGGATCGATCAACTTGGCTTACTATCACACAGCTTTGATTCCAAGATTGTCACCTGGCTCTCTTTCTGCTGAGGATCTTTAAACCCAGCTCATACTTAACCTGCATAATCTCTACCTCACAGTAAATACATTTAACCATTCGAATTAACACATGCACTAACACTGACTCTCCCTCAAGCTTTTCTATCCTCTTTGATGAACCACTAGATGATTTGATCAGAAACACATTTGATTTCGAAACACACACTCCCCCTCACAAAAAATGTCATCATGTTTAGCACTTGGAACTTTGAAAATCAACTCTCCAACATCAGCTGTCGAAAATCTTTTTGAATTTTTCAAAAGTTTATGCTAAAACACACCGAAAATCTTTTTGGATTTTGTAATAAGAGAAATGTAATGCAGTAAAGAAATATTTACATACAATATTTTTGTGAGTTCGTGTAAGAGGATCATATCAGTTTCTGAGACAAATCACCAACACCGTTAAGCTTCATTTCATTTTAAGTTCTAAATAATTCGCCTAGATTGTTAGTATACTAGTCCACTTAAATTTTCACACAAAGTTCAACTGATCCGAGATATGATTTTAATGTCTTAGATACTTAACCTTATTCGCGTGTCCCACTACTTGAATATACTCCTGTATCCAGATCCCAATATTCAGTCTTACAGGTGAGTATACCTAGATGATATCTGTAAGGGGTTAGATGCGAAACCGTGAGAGCTCAGGTCAGAACTTCCGTTCAGCAGAGAGATGACGGCTCGACTTTTGGTGTGTCCCCTTTACAGGATCTTTTCTTTCAACACCAATGACTATCAATTTTATTGTTTCATCAATTTGCTGAGGGTTGCGCTTTTTCAAGCTTTTGCGGAAAGTATTATACGGGGACTAGGTCAGTATTTCCATACAGCAGAAGTCCCGGGATAATACCCCAGATATCACTAAGCATAAAGACGTAGTATCTCAGAAAGAGGGACCTTTCAAACAAGATTTCGGGGGTTACCCATATATCCAAGAAGTTGTTACCCACGAACTAAGCAAGTTTGAATTTTTAGGTTTATATCTCATCACAATCTACTAAATGTGTAAAAACCTACTGACACATCCACAGCAAGATTGTTTATCACATTTTTAATTTCCAATTCTTTAGCATGTTGTGACAGTACACTGATATACTATCATTTCCTCTTTTTACAACAAAACTCATTTTTGATTTTATCATGTTCTTGTATTTTTCAAATTTTCTAATGTTTTTGGATTTTCTAAAATTTCTTACTCCCCCTAAAATGCAAACACATTAAAGAAAATTGAAAACAAACTGTATAGAAACATGACAACCGACATCGAATCGCCTCAGATCGCCATTCACTTAGCATAAACAATCAGAACTCCCTTTTTCAACAAACCATTTTCTCATTTAGATTTCAAAACACTTAAGTTTGTTTTAATCAAAATGATTTTTCCAGAAAATGAGTTTGTTTTACCACTTGTAGGTTTGATAGAAAACCACTTGTAGGGATTGGTTCATCATCTTGTTCATTCAACCACTTGTATGATTGATATCAAGTTCAAATTAATGACCTTGACAAATCACTTGTATCACTTGTAAAAACACAAACACCTGTACCATGTGTAGGAAACAAACATCTACACACGTCATTTTACCAATCAAAGATGCCGATTCATGCTTCTCACTTACCAACCTGGAAGCTCCGGCGTAGTCCTTTAACCTATAAAATTTCAACATTTTTCAAGAGTTTTCACCAAAAACTATTAAAAAATGAAAGATGCCGATTCCTGATCCACGATTACAAACTTGGGATCTCTGGCGAGTCCTGAGACTTCAAGGGAAAAGAATTTCCACCCAAGTCTAACCAACCTTGGGTGTTTTTAGCTCTTTTAATTCGTGCTCTATAGGGTTGAAAGTTGCTTGTTGCATAAAAATCTTTAATCCCTTTTGCTTTCCCATCAAGCATTTTCTCAAAAATTTACTTAACATTCCCATTGAATGTTTTCTCGACATCAAACTCAGTTTTCTCAGAATAAAACTGATCTGAGATTTCAACTTTACCAATTTTCTGTTTAACTTTCTTAAACTCCAGTGATGCAAATTCATCATCATTCACTGAATCCTTTACCTCAACCTGTGGCTCTTCTGGCTTTGTGGAACCAGATTCATCGCTGACTTTCTCAACCATTTTCTTAACAACCCACACTTGGTTGTCTTTTGCTTTCTTTTTATAAAGATTCTTCTTCGAACATTCACCAACTTCATAAGTAGAATTTTCAAAAATTTTGAAGTTTTCAGTTGGTGGTTTAACATCAACAACTTTTTCTTTCAGTTTTTCAGAAACTCCCTCTTTTGTCTTGATATTCTTCAGACAATTCGGTGTAATGTGACCAGCTTCATTACACTTGAAACAGGTTCGAGTTTCTTTTGAGTGAAAAACTCCAGTTCTATTTTTCTTCTTTTCAGCAAGAAACTCCTGGTTTGATTGTCTCCAGAAAGGTTTCTTCTATTCATCCTCTGCACTTCCACCTGAAACAAATTCTGTTTTTGTTTTAGAATTTTTCTCATTTTTATAGTTTTTGGGTGGAACAAAACCTAAACCTTTCTTTTTGTAGCTACGATTATGGTTTGGTTTCTTTTGAAAACCAGAACCAGAATTGTAACCTTTTTTCTTGTTTAAACGTTGTTGTACTCTTGAAGTGTATTTTTTAGGTTTTTCAGTAAGATTAAAATCTTTTATTTCAGAAATATTAATTTCTGTCATTTTGAAAACCTTTTTGATCATGTCAAAACGAACACTTCTTATTGGAAATTCTTTGTCAGAGTATAATTTGTCATAATCATTTAAAGTGTATGCAACTTCAAATATTTCATCATCCAAATTTTTCTTAGATAACAAAAATTCTTTACTATAAGACCGTTTAACCGACGACTTTGGACTGTTGACTGATGGACATGAACCTCCAGACTCAGACTTTGACTCAGACTCCTCATCAGTATCCAACACTTGATTGACCACCTTTTTGATTAACTCAGACTCATGATCAGTGTCAGACGATGTGAAAGTTACGTCAATATTTTCTGGTAATTCATCAGTTGTGTCGGTTTTTAGCTTTATATTGATTGCCTTTTCGACTTGCTCCTCATTTGGTTTTCTGGGAGAATACCCTTCCCACATTGGAGGCGGACACTTGTTATAGCTAACAGTTGGTTTCTTACCAGTATCCTTCTTCTTTGGCTTGTCATCTTTGAATGCTTCAAAACCTGCAACAGTCGGATAAATTCGATCAATAAGATAATCAGGACTATAATAACTCTGCAATAAACGTCTGATCCTCTCATTCTCAGTTTTCTCTTTTTCCAACTCTAGCTTCCACTTTGCACTCTCCTCTATGTAGAAGTTGATAGCTTTTTGCTTTGACATCATCGTAGCATTCATCATCGTCAAAGCATCTTCTCTCTCAGAGTTAGTCTTTTGAAGACCAATTACCGTTCTATTCAAGACATCATAAGATTCTTTCACATAATTGAGATTGAACAGCAACTGCACCTTCATCTTCTCATACTCTACTAGCTTCTCGTCTTTGGCTGCACATTCTTTGCAAGGTTCAAGACACTTTGAACATGGCTTGATGACCTCTACAATCTTTTGAATTTCAACTATCTTTTCAGCTTCGACCACTTTCTCAGCTTCAGTCACTTTTTCTGCTTCACCGACCTGCTCAATCTCAACAATCTTCTCATCAACAGTTTCAGATTTCATTTCCTTTTGTTCTTTTGCAGCCCGTTTTTCCTTCAGTTTCTCCAAGCGATCTGCAAAATAAAAATGAAAATTTTCAGGAGAAAGATGAGATTTAACAATGTTAATATGTTTTTCTTCTTCATCATCACTGCTGTCATCTGTTGGCGACTGATCAAATGCTACAGATTTGTCAGAATTATCATCTGAAGAATCAGTATCAGATGGTGTCTTATCAAAAACAATTTCTTTTTCTGACATCACTTTGTGAACTTTCATCTGCACTCTGTGAGCTTTCATCAGATGCAACAGACTCTTCGTCCACATTTTTCACAGTCTCACCAATAGATTTCATCCATGTGGCAAACATATCTGGTTCTTTAACGATCTTAGCAATGAACGCCTTAAATTCTCCTTTTTTATCAACAAACATATCCCAGCTGAATCCTTCAGGTAACCTTTCATCATCCTGATTGATCAAACATGCTTTGCTTTCGGGTGATATGTATTTGTTCCAGTTAAAATCCACCAGACATGCTCTCTTTGAATCCTCGATCACTTTTCTACCATGACCCACCTGTGGTTCTTGCTGTTGTTGCTGACCCACTTGTTGGTATATAGCTTTCCGGTAGTAATCATCTTTACCGAATGGATTCTTCACATCATTGGCTTCCCTGTTCTTGCACTCCCTCTTGAAATGACCTTTCTCCCTGCATCGAAAACAAGTAACTTTAGATTTATCAAAACCTAAAGTAGAAACGTGTGCATCAAGAAAGTCATTTCTTCCGGTAATCAGTTTGAACTTTTCAGCTCGTCTATGGACACTAGCTAGACACCATTTGATCTTGTTAATGCATTATCTGTCTATCGCCTCCGTCAATCTAGTCCGTAGCAGAAAACTGAAGAAAACGAGAGTTATATTGTTATTTTAGTGATGTTTAGTCAAAAAGGCAAGGTGGCATAATTGTAATTAATGAGATTCCTCATTAAACTCCTTGGCCTATAAATAGATCTCTAGGGTTTCTCATTTAGGACTTTTTGCTATTTTCACATCTTGGAGGTTTCTAGAGCTAGAGAGAGAAACTAGAGAGAGAAAGTGACATCGTGATTCAGGTTTTGTACGTTTTCAGATCTAATCAATAGAATCACAGTTTATATTACATCACGTGTGTTCGGTCGCGTTCGTGTACGGATTCCGCACGTTATACGTACGTTTCGCAATCGTTTTGGATTCAAAACCGGTCCTACAAGTGGTATCAGAGCAGGAGCTCGATTGTACTGATCTATCACACGATTTCGCACAGGATTACATCGATTTCAGATCTGAATTTCATAGATTTCTTCATCTTTTTCATATTTTTCACGTTTTTACTGATTTTTTTGTCAAATTGAACAGGTTTCCACGGTCCGAATCAGTTGATTTTTTGATATGTGGTGCGAAAACATCTGATCTAAAACCCTACCAAGTTTCAGATCGAAATTCCAAGCCGTTTAGGAGATATTCGAGTTTTTCGGTCCGCAGTTCGTTTAATCAGCGTCTGGCCGTTTGAAACAGCACTAGTCCGTTTGAAAAGTGAATCTATCGTTTGAAAATTGATTCCCGTTTGAACTATCGTTTGAAACGAGCACCATATCGTTTGAAAGATTACTTCCGTTTGACTGATCGTTTGAAACATGCCTACCGTTTGAACTGACCGTTTGAAAACAAGTCTTCTCGTTTGAATTGCATGACCGTTTGAAAGAAACCGTTTGAAAATTTCTGTCCGTTTGAAATTGATTTAGAGATTCACGTGATACTTGCCTTGATAATATCAACTGTCCATCTTATATCACGGCCCATGTGAAACAGAATGTTGTCGGCTAAGTGGTAGGAAAGGCCCAATCACAAGCTAGGCTGGTTGTTTTTGTTTGCACGTGAAGGTTGTTCAATAAATCACGTAAATGGCGGTTCATTAGAATTGAAGTATTATCTGTCCAATCAGCATTGAGAATGCATTTGATTACGGTTGTGACTTATTAAAGTTGTCTGTTGTGTGACTTGTTTAACCCAAGGTGCACCACCCACAATGTGACAACCCTCACAAAACCAGGTATCCGTACGACTTAATTAACTATTAATTGTTGCCTAATTACTGTGCTTAACTGAGATTTCTGATAAACTGCTACTTGATTGTTGATACATGTACATATCTGCATCATACTTTGATTTTTCCGTCACTACATTATTTACTTACTGAACTCTAGTGACAAACATGATGCACAAAAGCACAGTAGCACTTGAACGGATAACCTATTTGACATGCTGATATAGCCAGCATCAGGCAGACACTGCCTCTAAAGGCCTGAATGAGCCGGAATTGTTTTACTACACCCATAGTGTGTGTAGGGATACAAGGGTTGTATAATTGCGTCTCTAGGAATAAGATACAGAGATTGGATGTGCCTAAAACGTACTCTAAGCACAAAACACAGCACTTTTATCAACACACTAGCTTCTAGCTAATTAATAAAGTGCCAAAACATGGGGAAATATTCCTGACACTGTGCAGAATAAATTGTGTCGCTAAAAATATTAATTACGACGCTTAAAGGATTACTTAAGCACTTTAACGGATTACCATCCGACCGAACAACCGGACTATACCCGGAACATAAAAATATTGCCAGAAATATTATTGGTATTTTTCTGGGCCAGTTAGGGTCCCTGATTACCCTAACACCCACCTTATAACGCAATAAACAACTAACGAGGTTAGACCCTAAAGTAACCAACTTAACTTAACTGAACCGTAACTGAACGATTGAAAACGAACCGGGTGGCCCCACCACCCTAACTATTCGGCCAACTAGAGAGTACATGAGGGTACAATTTTTATTATATTTTATTAGATTACGCGAGTATCTAGGAGCATGGAGAACCGTTGGACGATGGAGCTAGAAATCTCTATAAATACCCTCACCTTTCTCTCTCACATACACACACACTTAGCAAGAAATCTCTCTCTCTCCCTTGCTCCTCTCCTCACGGCCGAACACCCCTCTTGCCATCCATCCGCTTTCGGTTTTTGATCTCTCCATTCCAAGTGCATACACATCTCGGGGATCACCTACAACGGAGCTCGGGACAAACGGGAGCTCAAGGACCTCGTGCATTTGCTATTATCCACGCAGTTTTCGACTAGAATCTTCCCTAGCCCCGAGCTAGAGGTATAATGTTTAAAACTCGTTTTTAGTCATGTCTAAAGTGGTTAAAAGGATTTTTGTCGGTTGAATGTCGGTAACCCGCTTAATGAAACTTTAAAGTCTACTAAAATGCGTATATCGTTGGATAAAAGCTCATAACGCGTGTAAATGTCGTAGTATTTGAATATGTTGATTAATATGGCCCGATCTATGATGTGGTGGCTCTCATCATCGTTTAACCCGACTTGGTTAAGATCCCGAATCTTGACATACACTTGTTTCTAGCAATACAAGGGTTAAAAGGTGAAACTCCACCACACGGGAAACATGAACTTGTGTAAAAGTGTTCTAACATGAAAAATAGTATTTAAAACGAGCCGATCTACGTATGTACAAGTGGTATATTCGTAGGACCGGGTATTGAGAAAATCATGTTTTATAAAAGTTGGTTAACATGTTAACAAATATGATTTTCAAAGTCTACAAGTGTAGAAACACTTATAAAATGAAAGATCCGGCAAAATAACCATTTTTACAAAAATTGTCGGGAAGTTGTAAGAAGTGATTTGTTCCAAAAACGGGGTTTTTGCAAGACTAAGTTATTTTATGTATAGATCCACTAAATATAAAGTGATCTACAAAACGACTTTCGGAAAAATTACAAGTTCGTGTGATAATGCGATTTCACATTCTAATCCACAAATTTGAAGTGTTGAAACTTGTTGATTGTATTGGAAATTGATTGGTTGATTTAAAGGAAGTATTGAAATGATTTTGTAAAAGAAAATGATACGCTTGAAAGCGTGGCCACCTCCAGTTACAGGGGAAACTCTGGCGAAATTTTCCTAAAATCTAACACTTAGAATTATATACAAGTGTTAGACTACTTTGACATGTTTTCAAATATATTTCGCCACAACTTTATTTATAAATAATCGGAGGTGGGATTTTCACAAAGCTAAACGTGATAAATATTTATTCGATAAATATATTATTCACCACACTGTTTATGATTATTTTGTGAAAATATATGAATATTATTTTTAGAGTAAAAATAATATTTACAAACGTTGATGAACCCAAAATAATACAAACGCTTACACGACGAATATATAAGTTACAACGGTAATTATCATTACCACTTAATCGCCAAAACGTAACGTACGCTTTATTCGGAAATATTCATAAGTGCATGTGTTGTCAAAATATTAATTTGGGAAAGTATTATATGGAAAAGGAAATATATTGTTTTTGAGAAAAATAAATATATTTTGGAATTAGGAATAAAATATATTAAGTGGGACTTAATAAAATGATATAATTACACATGTATTAATTCCCCCATCCTTGGGAAGGAGAATACGTTATCAAGTAGACACACGGAGCGGTTGTCTAACCGTTTCCCCAAAAATATAAACTAAGAAGCTAAAGCACGGCCATCCGTCTAATAGAATTAGCACATGTAGGTCGTTGCGCAGCTTTCGGACATTTGGATTACTTGATATTGTGACGCACTCACTGTGAGTTCATGTCCCCCTTTTCTCTAACTGTTTTCAGTTTACTTAACTGCGGGGGTGAAATACATGTTACTATGATTACGAATATTTCTTACATGGTATGGTCAGCTACGGAAGGAACTGTTAGGTTATGTGATTGGGTAGGCGAAATCTTAAAGATCATTAGTCCTCGTAGTATGATCGAGGGATAGAAGTGATAGGCCTATTTGAGCATAACAAACCTCACCCATGCGCCCGCAGATTGGACCATGTGGTGACCTTGTCTTAACACCACCCATGCGCCCGCAGGTTGGACCATGTGGTGACCTTGTCGTAACTCCACCCATGCGCCCGCAGGTTGGACCATGTGGTGACCTTGTCCTATCCCCTCCCATGCGCCCGCAGGTTGGACCATGTGGCTACACATTAACTGATATGTTTCCTTATTTGCTTTCATACCAGAGTTTACAAAATATTCACATTTACAATGATTATAAAGGTTTATTCGCGCGCACATACTAAACGCATGAACTCGCTCAACATTATTGTTGATTTTTCAACTTACATGTATTTCAGGAAATAAAAGGATCTGGCACGGTATGGCACGTTTTCCCGCTGCACTAGTTTCCGAGGTCATCCGGGGTTTAGGGAATGTGACTCTTTCCTGGACAAGTCACAGTCCTTAAACTGTGTTTATGTTTGTTTGGTTGTTGAACAAGATTATGGTTGTTAGGGTGTATTCCCGTTAAAACAATGGTATTGTATTTGGTTTTCAAAACTTAATGGATGATCCTGCATGTTTTTTTTTTAATTCATATAGCTTTGTTATGATTAAGCTACGGTATTTAGAAGTCACACCAAATTAACCACGCTTCCGCAAAGCCAGGGTGTGACAGCTTGGTATCAGAGCTCTGATCATAGCGAACTAGGATTCCTTCTCGAGTCTAGACTATGATCACTAGGGCTCTCACGAAAACATTTTTACTGCATACCACTTAAGTCCAGATCCAAAACGTTTTTTTTTACAAACAATGTTGAGCACATTTCATTTATTCATTATTAGGCTCAGTCTTGGAGACTGAGGCTCGGTCTTGGAGGCCGAGGCTCGATCTAAGGGGTCGAGGTGGATGATAGAGCAGTCTTAGAGACTGGGAGGCTAGTGGGACTAGGAGAATTATTTGATTGTTTATTGTTGACTTACATGTTTATATGAATATATGATTGATTATTATACGTATGTGTGTTTGTGGTACAAACGTCATGCCTTCATCATGTACTAGAAAGATGGACATTACGAATCCCATGGCCATAGTATCAGACGACATAGTTTCATCGGAGCACGAAGGGTACATCTCCGATACTACCGGCACAGACGATGACGACTATCAGCCCTTTTGCGCTGTCTGAAGTCGTAGCAGAGCCTACTGATGGCCATCTTGTTGGGAATTTGCCACTCGCGGTGATCCCTACTCCTGTGCCCCTTGCCGCTTATTCTGTTGTTGATATGCCCCCCGACGAGGCCTCTGATGACGATAACGAGCTACTAGTGGAGGACCCATTCGAGGGCGAGGCCCTATTGCTGCTGGTATCAACCTACTGCTTGCGGACGCTCCTGCAGGGGAGACTTATGCCCATTTCCCTGTCCCGGACTCATTTGAGTTCCTGACATCCGCATTTTCGCATATACAGGGAGTGCAGCACCATTCACACGACGCCGACCCTGATACGGCATCATCAGCTGCACCGTTTCCCGCACACAGCTTTGAGTTTAATCACAGTATTGAGGGTGATCCTGTTCTTCTATCTGGTTTTGATCCAGACCATGACCTTGAGTTCATACGCTTAGGCCAGCCCTTGGAGGATCCTGTAACCCCCTGTGATGGTTGATCCAGCTGATTTTGAGATGGGGTTTGTTGATCCGGAGCCAGCCGTGGCCCCTGAGCCAGGCATCGCTCCTAACACCGCATTAGAGCATGACCCTGTTCATGCCAATGCACCTGCTGTTGCTCCTTGATTGATCATCTGCTTGGACGAGAGAAAATTTGGGGTAACTGTGCAAGACAATTTATTATTACGGGGGCCCACGTAATAACGACTTGTAGTGCACAGAAATCCTGGTGGACTCTGCGGGTCAAGCTAATGAAAACTAATGTGGCAGGAAATAACTCGAACACGAATGACCAAGGCGATGAAGCCTTGAGTTCATCCTATTTCAAGCAACAAGCCAAATTGGCAAGCCTATGTGAAGGCTCAGTAATTTATTTCCCCACCCATACATTGAGTATATTTATGTGTAAAATTGGGTGAGTACATGATGGCTTACGGTGCTATGTATCTTATAAGATAATTGGAAAGTTGTCTAACCCACTTCATACCACTTCGGCAAAAGAGGATGCCACCCAGGCGTGACACAAACACCAGTACGTTGCAAAGGATGGAAGCCGAGCTGCAAAAAAAAAAAAACGCATCTCCCAGGCAATTGCACGACATAAAGCCCTTCGCTTTTAGCACAGCAATGGCACTAGTGGAAGTAACCTTCCAATTAGCTGCACCTATGAGCAACTCCTGAACTGCAGGCCTTGAACTGCGATGGAACAGGAGGCGCCATTGCTTTTGTTCGTTGGTCTGAAAAGATTGACTCCATTCTAAGAAAGACAAACTATTCGCCCCAAATGGAGTGATACCTTTACCTCAAGGTCATTACTAGACGGCACACTCTCATGGTGGGACCATCATATTCAGACCCTTGGTACAAATGCTGCCTATGCACGAGCTGGGACGAGCTCAAGGAAATGATTGAGAAGAAATGTTGTTCTAGGACTGGAATCCAGAAGCTTAAGGTGAAGTTCTGGAATTTGAATGGACGAACCAGAGATTTCTAAACATGTCCAGCGATCGCACGACTTGCCTAGGGTCGCCACCTACTAAGTCATTGATGTTGTATGATACAGTTGGATACCTGTAAACCTTACATTCTGGTCTCAAATTGTGGCAATGCAATCAAAGTGATCTATTGTTTATGTTCTATAACATGAGATGTTATTGATTTATTGATAACATGAGATGTTATGTGTTGATATTGCTGTATACCTACGCACATTTTACTTACTATGACCTGACCCGTACAATCATCATAGGAAGATGCCTCCAAGACAGGATGTACGCATACCCACCAATGAGGCGGAACTCCAGGGAATCATTGCTGCAGTCATCGCACAATACGAGGCCCATCACTCCGAGCGCAACGGAGGTACCTCAGGAAATAACCCACCCAACGGCTGCACCTACAAGCAGTTCTTAGGCTGCCAGCCTCTACATTTCGACGGCACTGGGGGTGCCGTAGCCTTCGTCCGCTGGATTGAGAAGACGGACACTGTTTTGCGTGCAAGCAAATGCGCCCCAAGAGACCAGGTCACGTACATTACCGGGCTGTTCCGAGATGAGGCTCTGTCATGGTGGAAGCTTCAGGTTCAGACAATGGGCGAGGCTGCTGCATATGCTCTATCGTGGGACGAGCTGAAGGAGCTAATGCATAAAAAGTACTGTTCAAGAACAGAAAGCCAGAAGGTAGAAACTGAGTTCTGGAATTTGAAGATGGATGGTCCAAAAATAGCTGAGTATGTGGAGAAGTTCCAACTTCTATCGCGTATCGTTCCCTACATGGTAGATCCAGAGTTTAAAAGGATTGAGCGTTTCATTTGGGGATTGGCACCCCAAATCATGAGCATGGTAACGGCATCAAAGCCTGCAACAATCTCTGAGGCCATCAATCTAAGTGTAGCCCTGACAGAAGAAGCAATCAGGATGAACAAATTTTCAGCCTCTGAGGAGAGAAAGGAGACTCATGTAGAGTCATCTGGGGACAACAAGAGGAAGTTGGCGAATTTCAAACAGGGTACCCAGTCGAGTAGCGACGACAAGGCCAAAAAGAGAAAAGAGTACACGGGTATCCTACCAAAGTGCGACAACTGTCGGCGTCCCCATAACGGGCGGTGTAGATATGGAAAGTGTGGTAACTGTGGTAAGGTGGGACATGTCAAGGAAACATGTCGGCAAGGAACTGAACATGGAAATAGAGGTCAAGATGGTAACGGAAATCACGGAGGAAATAACAACGACGACAACTATCAAGGCAGGGATGGTAACGATCAAGGCTGTGGCCAAGCATGTTTTAATTGCGGTGATGTGGGGCATTTCAGGAAGTATTGCCCTAAGAACACTCAGGCACGTGGATGAAAGCTCAACAGCGGGGATAGAATCCAAGCGTGGATATCGGTACGTCTCATAATAGTCAAAGTTACGCTCTATTCGACAGTATTGTCAAATTTTAGCTTCAGAAAATATAGTTGTTTTAGTAGTAATTAACCTAGATACCCAGTTCTCGATAGAACAAGTCTATCGGAAGCTTCGACGTGATAATTGGGATGGACTGGTTGTCGAACAACCCGGCGAAAATTGTCACCCGCACCCCGACGACGAACGGAGAAATGATTGTGATTCATGGAGCAGGATACGCTCCTACGGATTATCAGGCAGAGAAGACAGGAAAATTTTCGCGCAAAGGATGTGTTGCATTCTTGGCTCATGTCGTGGAAAGAGAAGCCGAAGAACCAAAACCCGAAGACATCCCTGTGGTTGGAGAATACCCCGAAGTCTTCCTCGAAGATTTGCCGGAATCGTCCCCTCCACAATAAATTCCAAGCGCTGCACCCATAGTCAATGCATCGTAGCAACTTACGTTTTCGGAGATGCAAGGAATGGCAGAGAAGTTTTAGCAATGGGTAGAGAAGTAAGATAACAGACCAAAATTTCCTTTTTGGGTAACCCCATTACCACTCGTCAAAAAGAGGGATGATGGTTTTCAGATAAACATCATCTACCGGGAGCTGAACAAGTCGGCGATCAAGAATAGATACCCTCTGCCAAGAATTGATGATCTGTTTGATCAACTGCAAGGTTTAAGCTTTTACTCAAAGATCGACTTGCGATCTGGATGCCATCAGTTAAGGATACAAGAGGAGAGTATCCCGAAGACCGCCTTCAGAACCCGTTATGGGCACTACGAGTTTCTCGTTATGCCGCTTGGTCCGACAAACGCACCTGCAGTGTTCATGGATTTAATGAACCGAGTTTGTAAGCCGTATCTGGATAAGTTCGTGATTGTGTTCATTGACGACATCTTGATCTACTCAAAGACGAAGGCAGAACACGAGCAACACCTCAGAGCTATTTTAGAGTTACTGAAGAAGGAGCAGTTGTACGCCAAGTTCTCTAAGTGTGAGTTTTGGCTGAGAGACGTGCAATTCCTTGGGCACGTGGTAAATGAAAGTGGAATTCATGTGGATCCAACCAAGATCGAGGCGATCAAAAATTGGGAAGCGCCAAAGACGCCAACCGAGATCCGGCAATTCTTGGGTTTGGCTGGCTATTATCGAAGATTTATTGAGGATTTTTCAAAGATCGCTCAGCCATTGACACTCCTCACGCAAAAGGATAAAAAGTTTGATTGGGGAATCAAACAGGATGAAGCATTTCAGTTGTTGAAGGATAAGCTTTGCAACGCGCCAATCTTAGCTCTACCGGAAGGTACCGACGATTTTGTGGTATACTGCGACGCATCGCGTCAAGGATTGGGTTGTGTGTTGATGCAACGTCAAAAGGTTATCGCTTACGCATCACGCCAACTGAAAGTGTATGAAAAGAACTATACCACGCATGATTTGGAGCTAGGCGCAGTGGTTTTTGCTTTGAAGATTTGGAGACACTACCTTTACGGGACAAAGTGTACGATCTTTACAGATCACAAAAGCCTCCAGCATATATTCAACCAGAAGGAGTTGAATATGAGGCAAAGGCGATGGGTTGAGTTGCTGAACGATTACGACTGCGAGATCAAGTATCATCCAGGGAAGGCGAATGTGGTCGCCGATGCCCTAAGTCGCAAGGAGAGAGTCAAGCCCATAAGGGTTAGGGCTATGGAAATGATTATCCAAACCGATCTTTCCTCGCGCATTCGAGCAGCGCAAAAAGAAGCTCTCAAGGAGGAGAACCTTGAGAAAGAATATCTCCGTGGGATGGAGAAGATATTGGTTCCAAACAAGGAAGGAACGTTATGTTTTGAGAAAAGGATTTGGGTTCCTTTGTTTGGTGATTTAAGAGAGGTTATTTTTGATGAAGCTCACAAGTCACGGTACTCTATCCACCCGGGAGCGGATAAGATGTACCAAGATCTTAAGGATTATTATTGGTGGCCTAGGATGAAAGGCGATGTTGCTATCTACGTGAGCCAATGTTTGACTTGCGCTAAGGTTAAGGCCGAATACCAGAAGCCTTCGGGACTTCTGCAGCAACCAAAAATTCCCCAATGGAAGTGGGAAGAAATATCCATGGATTTCATTACGAAGTTGCCAAGAACGCCTAAGGGCCATGACACTATCTGGGTGATAGTGGATCGCTTGACGAAGTCAGCACACTTCTTGCCTATCCGCGAAAAGGATCATACAAGCAAATTGGCTGAAATTTACATGAGAGAAATTGTCACTCGCCATGGAGTACCTCTCTCGATTATATCCGATAGAGATGGAAGGTTCGTATCGAGGATATGGCAATCCTTCCAGGAAGCTTTTGGCTCGAAGCTGAATATGAGCACCGCGTTTCACCCGCAGACCGACGGCCAAAGTGAGCGGACGATTCAGACATTGGAAGACATGCTGAGAGCATGTGTGATGGATTTAGGCGGTAGCTGGGATAAGCATTTACCCCTGGTTGAGTTTTCATACAACAACAGCTACCACACCAGTATTGGTGCCGCGCCATTTGAAGCTTTATATGGGCGCAAGTGCAGGTCGCCGCTCTGTTGGTCTGACGCAGGTGATAGACAATTGGTAGGTCCCGATGTAGTTCAGGAAACTACAGATAAGATCGCGCAAATCCGAGATCGTATTAGTGCGGCTCGTGATCGCCAGAAGACCTACGCCGATCTGAAAAGGAAACCTCAAGAGTTTGAGGTTGGGGATATGGTTTTGTTGAAGGTATCACCCTGGAAGGGTGTAGCACGCTTTGGGAAGCGTGGGAAGTTGAATCCGCGCTACATTGGTCCTTTTAAGGTTTTGGAGAAAATTGGAACAGTAGCATACAAGTTGGATCTACCTGCCGAGCTGAATAACGTTCACGATACATTTCATGTATCCAATCTTAAGAGGAGTCCAACTCAAGTTAACGTTGCCATCCCTACCGACGAAATTCATATTGATGACACGCTCCACTTCGTTGAAGAACCTGTTGAGGTCACGGATTGGAAAGTTAACAAGACCCGCCGGAGCAGTGTCAAGCTCGTCAAAGTTCGCTGGAATGCTAGACATGGTCCTAAATTCACCTGGGAGCGTGGAGACCGAATAAAAGAGAAATACCCCCACTTATTTCCTGAGAACCCTGCTTCTACAAGCAGAATTTAAAATTTCGGGACGAAATTTATTTAACGGGGGGAGAATGTGACAACCCTCACAAAACCAGGTATCCGTACGACTTAATTAACTATTAATTGTTGCCTAATTACTGTGCTTAACTGAGATTTCTGATAAACTGCTACTTGATTGTTGATACATGTACATATCTGCATCATACTTTGATTTTTCCGTCACTACATTATTTACTTACTGAACTCTAGTGACAAACATGATGCACAAAAGCACAGTAGCACTTGAACGGATAACCTATTTGACATGCTGATATAGCCAGCATCAGGCAGACACTGCCTCTAAAGGCCTGAATGAGCCGGAATTGTTTTACTACACCCATAGTGTGTGTAGGGATACAAGGGTTGTATAATTGCGTCTCTAGGAATAAGATACAGAGATTGGATGTGCCTAAAACGTACTCTAAGCACAAAACACAGCACTTTTATCAACACACTAGCTTCTAGCTAATTAATAAAGTGCCAAAACATGGGGAAATATTCCTGACACTGTGCAGAATAAATTGTGTCGCTAAAAATATTAATTACGACGCTTAAAGGATTACTTAAGCACTTTAACGGATTACCATCCGACCGAACAACCGGACTATACCCGGAACATAAAAATATTGCCAGAAATATTATTGGTATTTTTCTGGGCCAGTTAGGGTCCCTGATTACCCTAACACCCACCTTATAACGCAATAAACAACTAACGAGGTTAGACCCTAAAGTAACCAACTTAACTTAACTGAACCGTAACTGAACGATTGAAAACGAACCGGGTGGCCCCACCACCCTAACTATTCGGCCAACTAGAGAGTACATGAGGGTACAATTTTTATTATATTTTATTAGATTACGCGAGTATCTAGGAGCATGGAGAACCGTTGGACGATGGAGCTAGAAATCTCTATAAATACCCTCACCTTTCTCTCTCACATACACACACACTTAGCAAGAAATCTCTCTCTCTCCCTTGCTCCTCTCCTCACGGCCGAACACCCCTCTTGCCATCCATCCGCTTTCGGTTTTTGATCTCTCCATTCCAAGTGCATACACATCTAGGGGATCACCTACAACGGAGCTCGGGACAAACGGGAGCTCAAGGACCTCGTGCATTTGCTATTATCCACGCAGTTTTCGACTAGAATCTTCCCTAGCCCCGAGCTAGAGGTATAATGTTTAAAACTCGTTTTTAGTCATGTCTAAAGTGGTTAAAAGGATTTTTGTCGGTTGAATGTCGGTAACCCGCTTAATGAAACTTTAAAGTCTACTAAAATGCGTATATCGTTGGATAAAAGCTCATAACGCGTGTAAATGTCGTAGTATTTGAATATGTTGATTAATATGGCCCGATCTATGATGTGGTGGCTCTCATCATCGTTTAACCCGACTTGGTTAAGATCCCGAATCTTGACATACACTTGTTTCTAGCAATACAAGGGTTAAAAGGTGAAACTCCACCACACGGGAAACATGAACTTGTGTAAAAGTGTTCTAACATGAAAAATAGTATTTAAAACGAGCCGATCTACGTATGTACAAGTGGTATATTCGTAGGACCGGGTATTGAGAAAATCATGTTTTATAAAAGTTGGTTAACATGTTAACAAATATGATTTTCAAAGTCTACAAGTGTAGAAACACTTATAAAATGAAAGATCCGGCAAAATAACCATTTTTACAAAAATTGTCGGGAAGTTGTAAGAAGTGATTTGTTCCAAAAACGGGGTTTTTGCAAGACTAAGTTATTTTATGTATAGATCCACTAAATATAAAGTGATCTACAAAACGACTTTCGGAAAAATTACAAGTTCGTGTGATAATGCGATTTCACATTCTAATCCACAAATTTGAAGTGTTGAAACTTGTTGATTGTATTGGAAATTGATTGGTTGATTTAAAGGAAGTATTGAAATGATTTTGTAAAAGAAAATGATACGCTTGAAAGCGTGGCCACCTCCAGTTACAGGGGAAACTCTGGCGAAATTTTCCTAAAATCTAACACTTAGAATTATATACAAGTGTTAGACTACTTTGACATGTTTTCAAATATATTTCGCCACAACTTTATTTATAAATAATCGGAGGTGGGATTTTCACAAAGCTAAACGTGATAAATATTTATTCGATAAATATATTATTCACCACACTGTTTATGATTATTTTGTGAAAATATATGAATATTATTTTTAGAGTAAAAATAATATTTACAAACGTTGATGAACCCAAAATAATACAAACGCTTACACGACGAATATATAAGTTACAACGGTAATTATCATTACCACTTAATCGCCAAAACGTAACGTACGCTTTATTCGGAAATATTCATAAGTGCATGTGTTGTCAAAATATTAATTTGGGAAAGTATTATATGGAAAAGGAAATATATTGTTTTTGAGAAAAATAAATATATTTTGGAATTAGGAATAAAATATATTAAGTGGGACTTAATAAAATGATATAATTACACATGTATTAATTCCCCCATCCTTGGGAAGGAGAATACGTTATCAAGTAGACACACGGAGCGGTTGTCTAACCGTTTCCCCAAAAATATAAACTAAGAAGCTAAAGCACGGCCATCCGTCTAATAGAATTAGCACATGTAGGTCGTTGCGCAGCTTTCGGACATTTGGATTACTTGATATTGTGACGCACTCACTGTGAGTTCATGTCCCCCTTTTCTCTAACTGTTTTCAGTTTACTTAACTGCGGGGGTGAAATACATGTTACTATGATTACGAATATTTCTTACATGGTATGGTCAGCTACGGAAGGAACTGTTAGGTTATGTGATTGGGTAGGCGAAATCTTAAAGATCATTAGTCCTCGTAGTATGATCGAGGGATAGAAGTGATAGGCCTATTTGAGCATAACAAACCTCACCCATGCGCCCGCAGATTGGACCATGTGGTGACCTTGTCTTAACACCACCCATGCGCCCGCAGGTTGGACCATGTGGTGACCTTGTCGTAACTCCACCCATGCGCCCGCAGGTTGGACCATGTGGTGACCTTGTCCTATCCCCTCCCATGCGCCCGCAGGTTGGACCATGTGGCTACACATTAACTGATATGTTTCCTTATTTGCTTTCATACCAGAGTTTACAAAATATTCACATTTACAATGATTATAAAGGTTTATTCGCGCGCACATACTAAACGCATGAACTCGCTCAACATTATTGTTGATTTTTCAACTTACATGTATTTCAGGAAATAAAAGGATCTGGCACGGTATGGCACGTTTTCCCGCTGCACTAGTTTCCGAGGTCATCCGGGGTTTAGGGAATGTGACTCTTTCCTGGACAAGTCACAGTCCTTAAACTGTGTTTATGTTTGTTTGGTTGTTGAACAAGATTATGGTTGTTAGGGTGTATTCCCGTTAAAACAATGGTATTGTATTTGGTTTTCAAAACTTAATGGATGATCCTGCATGTTTTTTTTTTTAATTCATATAGCTTTGTTATGATTAAGCTACGGTATTAAGAAGTCACACCAAATTAACCACGCTTCCGCAAAGCCAGGGTGTGACACACAATCTTGACGGCCCAATCTTTGATTAAGTATCTTTGTTACACCGCCCACTATATACAGCGGCCCAATCAACCTTTTAACAGTGCCGCCCAATATGTCTAATAGTGTAAAACTCGGTCCTATCATATTATCTGTTGCAATAAAGTTGCTGTCCAAAAGAAAGTGAGGTGAAATTTAAAAGATGTTGTCGGCTACCTTTAATATTTGAGGTCCAATAATCTTCATTTGAGTATTAGAATTGTAGTTCATTGTGATATATTTGTGCCGCCCATATATTGACCCAATCACTTTTTAGCCGACCCAATCAAAGTGTGCAAATTTTGGCCCAATTGTCTTCTTGTTGCCGCCCAACGTTAACAGCTACAAAAATTGCATAGGTGCCGCCCATAACTTTGGTCAAATCATAATATAAGGCCCAAGACATCATGTGTGTTTATAAATTTGTTTAGTGGAAATTCACGGCCCTATCAGATTTAGTGGATTTATTTTTCAAAATTATTGATTTACCATAAATTGGGGGCTCGATGATGTTGTTGGGATAGTGGGTGCATTCCTATCATATTTGTTTGTTATAAATAAGATTTTAATGTGTTTGATAATTCACGGCCCATTTATTAATAAATAAACAGTTTTTGGCCCGAGTTCAAAGCATATCAGTTCAAAAGAGGTGGTCCAGTTCATTTGAACCTTGTCAAGTCATTTGGACTTAAGTTCAACTCGCACAGTTTGATCATTCAAAGGTTCAGTTCGTACAAATTCAAACTCGTTCCAGGACGTGTGGTTTTTGTCGGGTCATAGCACTTTGTACGGTTTGAAAATTTGAATCCCAGTTCGCATCAAGTTCAGTTCGCACAAGTCTGTCAACCTTCAGTCCGCACAAGAATATTCACCAGTTCGAGTATTATTTTGATTCAATTGTTTGATAGTGTTTAAACTGATAAGTGTTTGTTTGTTTGTTGATTCAGGTACTTCGAGATATTCAGGTAATTCACGAATATAAGGACATGGCTGATGTTGATCCTGATAGATGGTGGAAAGCAGACTATGCAAGATGGGAAATTTTTTTTTTTTTTTTTTTTTTTTTTTTTTTTTACAAAGCAATGGTAGGTAGTCGGGCAACAAGTTGCGCCGCCACCCCCTTTTGAATAGAAAAACCAATTCTACTAAATACAAAGTTTGAAACCTTTAGCGACGAAGAATTACTATTAACGACTTTTTGAAGCTCAAAGAGCCAAACGATGGAATGAAGAGTTAGAATGTTACATGGATCCACGGGGCAATCCGGTTGTCGACCCATCAAAAGTGGATTTCAAAGCTGTAACAAATCTGCTTCCAAGGCAAGCTACTTTCAACACACGAAGATTATCTGATAAAGAGTATTTGCCTGACTTGGAAAAGAAGATACGAGAGGTTTGTGAAGCAAGTCTACCGAAGGTGGTAGAGATGAAGAAGCGAATAGAAGAAGAGTTGAAGAAGATGATTGAAGAAGTAAAAGCGGTTGCGAAAACTGCTGCTGAAGAGGAAAAGAAAATTGAAGAGGGGAAGAAAGTTGAAAAAGAACCGAAGATCGAGGAAGCTCTTAAAGAAGGAAAAGAGGAGAACAAAGAGCAAGTTCAGAAAGATGACAAAGAAGAATCGGTGCTGAAGGAAACCGAGGTTAGAAAATCTTCTGACTTATCGAATGCTAAAATTGTTAATGAAAAAGAAAACAAGTGCAGAAATTGCATAGAAATGTGCAAAGTCTGTACTGAAAAAGATGATATCATAAAAACAAAAGACAATGACATAATTAAACTTGAAAATGTTTTCACAACAAAATGTAAACACAGAAATGTCAAGATCTTGAAAAGGATAATGAGGTTTATCGACAACTGTGTACAGCAAAGTGTGTCGATTGTGTTGAAAAAGAATCTAAATTTCAGGATTTACAAAAACAGTATGATTCTTTGAAATGGTCGAGTCAGAGAGTACAAGAAGCTTATGATACTTTGAAAAGCCAAGTCAAAAGTTTTGATCAAAGACTATCTGAAACTTTAATCACTAAAGAAATGTATGAAAGAAAGTTTAAAGAGAAGCAAATTGAATTGAACAAATGTGTTGATGAAATTGCGAATCTTAAACAAGTCTTGGCTGAAAAAGAAAAAATTGTTACAAAACTTCAAAGTTATCATAATTCTTCGTACATTCTCGAACGCATTTTCAACATCACACCAGATGACAAAGATACTGAAAATTGCAAAAAGGGTATTGGTTCAGAATTTCATCAGGTACCACCACCATTGAGAAACAATTATACTTTTTATGATGAGGAAAAGGTGGCAAAGGGTTTGAACATAGCTGACCAATTACCTGAAAGTATCGATGTGACTTACACCAAATCTGATGATGCTGATGATTCAGAGGTGGTAAGTAAGGTGGTTGATAGTGTTTTGAAAGATGAGTCTGCAAAAGATAAGTCTGAATCACAGGATGAAGATGAAGGACATCTTTATGATGGTTATCTGAAAAACACAAAATCCAAGAAAAATTTGAATGAAGATTCAAAGGGATTGGTTTATACCATGATTGGATCGGACAAATTATTCTTAGATGTTGTATTCCCAATTCAGAATGTGATTTCAGAAAAGGTCGATAAAGTTTTCAAAATGGTTGAGATTGAAAAGTCTGAAATTTCAAAGTTTGCTGGTAAAGGTCATAAATCTTTTTATAACAAACCTGGTATTAAGAAGAAAAACATGAAGGCTGGTTTGGGTTATAAAAGGAAACAGAACTGGAAACAAAATGAACAACAAAATTTGCAACAAAAGATGAATTTTGTTCAAGGGAAAAGCTTGAAAGAAGAGGAAAAACTCAAAATTGGACAACAGTCTAACGATGAGTTTGATGCTATGAAAAAGAAACAACAACAGGCCAAGGATGTTTCAAAGAAAGTGTGTTTTAAATGTGACCAAATTGGACATGTTGCACGAAAGTGTCCAAATCCAAAGCCTGTTGATGTTGAAAATCAGAAATCTGAGAATGTGAAATCAAGGTCAACCAGATTTGATTCGAAACAAACTTGGAGATACAATACGAACAAGTTTGCTTCAAATCAAAACTGGAAATCAAATCTGGAAAGATTCGATTCAAGACAGACCTGGAATTCTCACACACCCAGATTCAGAACAACACAGAGTTGGAGAACATCTGTTGATATGACAAAACCTCAAGAGTTTTGGAAAACTAAAAATGTTGTTCAAAATCAAAAGGTTCAAAAAGAGACAAATTTTTACAAAAGAGGTACTCCGAAAGGTCAAGTGTGGTCTGTTAAGAAAAGTGTTGATTTGATGAAAGATGAGAATGTTGGCATGAAAACTGAGAAACAAAAACAAATTTGGAAATCAAAAACAAATTTGACTTCTGAGGTGAAAACGTCTGAGAATTCAATTTTGGTTGCCTATGATGCAAATTTTCCACCGCTCAAGGCTGAAAACTTTAAAATTCAGGTTTCTAGAATCAAGGTTACACCTAAGGCTGCTGAGGCCTGGGTGGACACCATGTTTGATTAAGCGGTTGGAATTGCCGGAGCTTCCTTTATCGCGAAGCATGAATCGGCATCTTTATTGATTGAAATTTTTTTGTCAAATTGTTTGAGTATTTGATAAAGTTTAAACGTGCAGGTGCTAAACGCTGATGAAGATTGTGAGAGTGTTGCACAGGAAGAGGTTGAAGATCCCTGGTTTTGGTCAGACAGGGAGTTTGTTTGTTGTTTTGTATAAATTTGAATTGTGTTTGATGATTGTTGTTTGATTGTGTGTTGTTTGTTTGTTTGGTTGATGATTGTGATGTTTGATGTTAGTTTGCTTTGAATAAGTGTTGAGTGACTACGCCGAAACCCTCACGGCTGAACAAGCATGATTACTGTCACAGGTTGAAGAACGGTTTTCTAACTGTCAAAATCAATGGGTTGTAAATCATGGGGGTACGTTATATTTTCTGCAAAACAGAGCATGAGATGCAGAAAATGGATGGCGAGACAAAGCTATCAGTATCGGTTTGTCAAATTTCTTTAATGATTTTGCATTTTAGGGGGAGATATATTGTCAGAAAATACAAAAACATTAGAAAATTTGAAAAAGTCAAAAACATGATAAAATTAAAAAATTTGAGTTTTGCTAGATAGTACATCAGTAGACAGTTACAGTATGCTAAAGAATTGTAATGATTAAATAGCGTTAAACAGTCTCACTGATGATATGCCGATAGGTTTTTATACATTTAGTAGACTTTTTCGGGATATAAACCTAAATTCAAATACTTTGCTTATTTCGTGGGGAACACTACTTGGATATATAGGTAACCCCTGAAATCTCGTTTGAAAGGTCTCATATTCTGAGATACTAGGTCTTTATACTCAGTGATATCTGGGGTATTATTCCGGGACTTCTGCTGTATGGAAGTACTGACCTAGTCCCCGAATAATACTTTCTGCAAAATGCTTGAAACATAGCATCGCCCTCAGCAAGCTGATGAAACAATAAAATTGATAGTCACTGCTGTTGTAATTAAAAGATCCTCTAAAGGGGACACACCAAAAGTCGAGCCGTCATCTCTCTGCTGAACGGAAGTTCTGACCTGAGCTCTCACGGTTTCGCATCTAACCCCTTACAGATATCATCTGTGGTATACTCACCTGTAAGACTGAATATCTGGGATTTGGATACGGGAGTATATTCAAGAGGTGGGACACATGAATGAGTTTAAGTCCTAAAATATCTAAATCGTATCCTGAATCAGTTGAAATTTGTATGAAAATTTAAGATGGATCAGTATATCGACAATCTAAGTGAATTGTTTAATTCTTAACGTGAATTTAAGCTCAACGGTACTTGTGACTTGTCAAAAACTGATATGATCCTCTGATGCATACTCAAACAAAAATATTATCTGTAAATATGTTTGTACATATTTCTTTACTGCTTTATATTTTCAGAAAATACAAAAAGATTTTGATTTTTGCTTTATTTTCGATAAACCGATGTTTGAGTTGCTGAGTTTCAAAATCTAAGTAAGCTGATTGTGTTTCTGAAAATAAAACAAGTTCATTAATTTGAAACTTGAAATTTCTAGAAAAACTTCAAAAACAGTTTGTGAATATCTTCAAGGTCATTAATTTGAACTTGAATGATTAACTGAGAGGGATTTGGATGTGTAGATTGTTAAAATCTTTGTAATAGAGATAGTTTACAATCTGATTTGTTAATATTGTCAAAACTATGAAGTTTGTTGACAGGGGAAGTGTATTAGAGAACATGTTTAATGATTTTGAAAATATTGTTACTTATGAATGTTTGAGGATTACAGGAAAGATCCAGACTACGATCCCAAGAGCTGAGTCTAAGGCGGAGTCTGAAGACAAGCTCAACGAAAATGAAAGCATACATAGAGCCAGATATCATTTCTGGAAGAGCTTGTAGCCGGAAAGCAAGGTGTCGATCCCAAAGCACGGAAGCTTGACGAAAGGGGCAGCCTGAAGAGTTTACCAAAAGGGGAAGCTGAAGCTGAAGACAGATCCACCGGGATTCTGTTTAAGCAAGGAGGAGTCTGTGTTTCTAAAGACGTGTTAAAGCTTCAAGAAGATTCAAAGAGAGAGAGAAAGAAAAGATGCTACGAGTTGACTACGGATTGACTACAGCAATATCCAAGGGGGAGTCTGTTAATGCATTATCTGTCTATCGCCTCCGTCAATCTAGTCCGTAGCAGAAAACTGAAGAAAACGAGAGTTATATTGTTATTTTAGCGATGTTTAGTCAAAAAGGCAAGGTGGCATAATTGTAATTAATGAGATTCCTCATTAAACTCCTTGGCCTATAAATAGATCTCTAGGGTTTCTCATTTAGGACTTTTTGCTATTTTCACATCTTGGAGGTTTCTAGAGCTAGAGAGAGAAACTAGAGAGAGAAAGTGACATCGTGATTCAGGTTTTGTACGTTTTCAGATCTAATCAATAGAATCACAGTTTATATTACATCACGTGTGTTCGGCCGCGTTCGTGTACGGATTCCGCACGTTATACGTACGTTTCGCAATCGTTTCGGATTCAAAACCGGTCCTACAGATCTTTATAAGTTCCATTTCTTCGGCGTCTATCTGATCGTAATCCTCCTTTGTGAGCATAGGATTTCCGATTCTTCCAGCAACTAATCCTTCATAAGATAGCAACACAGAACCAAGTAAAGCCATGTGATCTTTTGCAATCTCTTCAGAAAAACTTTGGTCGTCTGGAAGATTCAAAGCAATATTACACTGGATAACATAACCATTTCCAGCTTTAGTACTTTGAGAATGAAAGCTTGTAGTTGAATCTTTTGGATTAACACTCGGAAATGAAGAGAATCCACCATTTTTGGTTGAATTCTGATCAACTTTTTCTGTAGAATCTCCAGCACTAAATGCAGTTTGAATTTTAGGGCTTCTTTCAACCTCTGGAACACCGCCTTTGTAGTACATTTTTACATCCTGTTGACCACTTGGACTATTCATCCTCGCGATCTTCTGCTGTTCCAAATCTTGACCCTCAATCTTCTCAATAAAGTGAGAAATAGTCAATCCATCATACACCCCAGTATTCTTTAATATCATCAAGTATGTACCCCATTCCTTTTGCGGTAAAGCGTCAGCTAACTTTTTCTGTAGAATCTCCAGCACTAAATGCAGTTTGAATTTTAGGGCTTCTTTCAACCTCTGGAACACCGCCTTTGTAGTACATTTTTACATCCAGTTGACCACTTGGACTATTCATCCTCGCGATCTTCTATTGTTCCAAATCTTGACCCTCAATCTTCTCAATAAACTGAGAAATAGTCAATCCATCATACACCCCAGTATTCTTCAATATCATCAAGTATGTACCCCATTCCTTTTGCGGTAAAGTGTCAGCTAACTTGTCTACCCACTCTTCACGATCTTTAGTTATACTAAGCATCGACATGGATCGCACCAAGTGGCAGTATCTTTCAATCAGCTTGTTTGTATCTTCATCGGGTAAACTCGTGAACAAATCAAACTCTTTCTTGAGCAATGCCTTCTTGCTTTTAATCATGTGTTCACTTCCCTCAAACTTGATTCGAAGAGCATCCCAAATTGACTTTGAAGTTTTATCATGCTGAAGCAATATGAAGATGTCTTCTTTGATGGCTTGCTGTAATAAACTAATCATCATCTTCTCAGCTTTGTACATATCCCGTTCCTGAACAGTAAACTCAGGTATAGCTTTCTCAACTTGTAGATCAGTCCGTGGCAAGACATACTTCTTCAAAATACACTCCCATGATCTCAAATGGTTTGCCTGAACCCAGTTTTCAAACCTATCTTTCCACCCATAATACTCCTCAATGCTCATTAACTTCGGGGGTTTTTGTGTAGTTCCTGTCTCGTTTTCCAAATTCATGGCTTGAGCAATGACAGCCGGAGTAGACGGAGTAGCAAACGCGTTGTAGAACTCGTTATCCATGTTTCAATAGCACGTATTACAACAACAGTTATATTCGAGCGAAATCACCCAGTCAGTTTCAAGCGAAATATCAAACAACTTCTCTCGAGCGAAATCACCAAACTTTAATTTGGAGCGAAATCTGAAATTTGGTTGTCTGGAGCGGAATTAACAAAAAGTTTGGAGCGGAATTAATTTTTTGTAGCTTGGAGCGAAATCTCAAGTCTTTCTGGAGCGAAATCACACTTCTCAAGCGAAATCAGACAAATTCGAACAAAATCAGTCAAGCGGAATCACGTTTCTGAGCGGAATCACAATCTGTTCACTCGAGCAGAATCACTTCGGGGTTTAGTTTTTGCCATTTTTAGTCCGAATTTTAATGTTTAACTTTCAAGGATTTGTTAATGTTCAATTTTATACAGTCTGTGAAAATTTGAACCGGTTTTGACCGTTAAATTTTGTTCTGATTAAGAAAGAAGATGTAGAAGATAGAAAATGTACTCACACACAGCTGTAATCTGCAGAACTCCTCCTCCTGAGCTCTGATACCAGTTGTAGGATCGTGTATCTTACTCGAACGAGTCGTTCAGAGAGGTTCTGATCTATTTCAGGTGCGGAAAACAAGAAATAGACTTAGTAACAGCTTGTCTTCACTTAAAATGTTCTTCTGATTGATAATGCAGCAATTACAATCAGGAAATACACCGGCAGCACTTCGGTATGATTTACATGAACGTTCACAACTCTACTGATTTCGCTCAGACAACAACTATATATAGGGTGCCTGATTCCGCTTGAACATGCTCGAGCGGAATTAGCAACACGAGCGAAATCACTCAAATAACTTCGAGCGGAATCAAGACTTGTTGATTTCACTTGAAATGGTCAGATACCATTTCGAGCGGAATCAGCTTAAACCATTCTAAACTTTCCTATTTTCTTGAATAACGTGCCCTGATCAATACAATCTAGTCTAAGACTCAATCCAAGACGAAGTCGAGAGATGTATGCACTAACAATTATTATTTATAATTCTGTCCAGTTTGACTTTTTAACTAATTAGTTTGATCCGATAATTAACTAAGCAAACGAAATAAGTAGGAGGTGCCCTTTTAAGGGTTAATCACCTACCTAATTATGGTCACATAACCACATTCATCTCGAACAGTGGCTGGACCATTTGGGTTTTGATATGTAGTAAAATACACATACTTGTCCCGTGTAGATTGTATAGTTTTAGTTTAGTTTTTATTTATTCTTTTTAGTTATTAGTAGTATATTATATTATTTTGTGTTTTGCAGGTGTTGGTGTAAATGGAGCAAAAAAGAGTAATAATTAAATAACCAGGCAGTTGGGCAGAGTGGGGTACCAGTGACCGAATTAAAGTTGCCGCTATTTTCCTTGATTGGGTCAAACCCATTCTAGGGTTAGGGTGCAAAACAAGGAAAAAAAGGAAAAGGAATATTATACTTTTCGTATTCCTACGTACACATGAGGATAATCAATATTTAATATTCTTAATGAAACAAAAGGTGACTACAATTAATAAATGGAGGCAAACGAATTATAAAAGGAATCAAATAATATGTGCTGCCTTTATTACTATTGTTGTTCGAAGATGCATATGGGCCACCAAAAGGATTCTTGGTCCAGCGAATTGCATGAAAGTGTGGGTATTGGGCCTGTTGAGCAATTTAAATGTTATGATCATTATTCAACCCTACGAAAAAAAAAGATATATACACGGCTTTGTGACGAATCAACATCAGATGGAGAGGAAGGTAGTTGAGTTCGACAAGGACATGAGGATCAGACGCACGAGCAGATCAGATTGGGGACAGCTACACAGTTGGTGATCAAGAGAAAAAGGTTTATTGGGTCGCTTCAAGAGTGGGATTTAAGATTCGGGTCGATTAGGCAACGAGTTATTGTTCGGTTTGTTTTACTTTTGGTTTTCAAACTTGATACTATGACTTCTTTGTTTTTTGAGACTTGTTTATTATTTTCGTTCTTGACTATGTTCCTTGGCTAATTTTCTAAACCTCCTAGACGTTTTTACCTTTTTCGTTAATTGTATGATCTTTATGGATTAATTGTGTTTAGTAAAAAGTTTGGTCTATTGATTTGATGTACATACATACTTTAATCTGGTTTCTTATTATCAATTGCTTCGTATGATTCTTGGTGACGGTTTTTATCACATAATAGAGTCGTGCTAGGGTTTAAGATTTTGGTGAGTGTCTATATCACATAATAAATCTTAACTCTTTAGGGTGAAATTGCGCAAATAACCCCTAGAAGTAATTGTTAGTGATTTGCTAGATTTTAGTGTTCTACTAGTCCTTATAGCTGGAAGGTGCGGGGCTATTGATAGGTCTTACCCGGCGAATTGCTTTAGACAGTCCTTGGAAAAGGTCGTGCCTTAGTTGCCCTATCAGTTTATTAGTCTATCAAGTCAAGTTAAGAAACCTAAACTACCCTAGATTCATAATTGGAAAAGAGTAGGTCAATATTAGGGTACTTACACAATAATTAGACAACTGGAAAGACGTCTAATAACCGGTAGGATTAACGGCCTAGGTAGTGCCATAAGTTTCACCTCGAGAAGGGTTGAGGGGCTTACTTGGTGTCTTAATAGGTTTAGTACTATAAGATTCCGGTTCCATAAATCATGCATTTAACTTAATCGGTAATTCCTTAAAATCAATCCAGGATTCTTGTCTAGGTGGTTCTCGTTCATCATATAAGAAAAGCCTTCGTCTTCTTTCGTATTAGCTTAGTTCTAATTTTATATTTAGTTTAATAATTTAGTTCGTTAGATTTCCTTTGATTTTCAGTAACCCCCCCCCCCCCAATCAACAGTTAGAGTCCGTATCAGTCTAGGTCTAGATAGAGTCTAATTAGCGTAATCAGAGAGTCTCGTGGGTTCGATACTCGGACTTACTTAGGCTATACTGCATTGACCGGTAAACTTGTCAGTGGTGTGGTCTAGGTTTCAAAGAGTCTGTTTTTATAAATTTAAAAGTTAGAGTGTCTAATTTAGGGTTAAAATTAGTTAGTTTAATTAGACCACTTTTAGCACATCAAGTTTTTGGCGCCGTTGCCGGGAACTCTTGGCAATTGCGTTGATTACTTTATTTGGACTTAACTGATATCACACGTGCTATTTGTTTGTTTGAGTCATAGGAGTCTAATTGTTCATGTTTTTTAGTTTTTTATTTTATTTTATTTATATTGAGTCTAGTAACGTGTGAAATTTGTGGAGGGCCCTACTTTAAAGTTAAAAGCCCACAATATGAGGGGTCCTCTGCCGATTATTATGCTAACCCATTTGTGCAGCCGCAGCCATAATATTCACAGGGGTATCCTTTGTACCAGTATGGGGAACCATATCACAAGCCCCAACAGCAAAATTCTGAAGTCTATGAACAGGACCAGCTGGATAGGATAATGGGGTTGTTAGTTCAACTGGTTGCTATGGATGAGACTACTCAGAAAATGATTCAAGAACATGAAGTCCTGTTTCAAAATCACCAGTCTATACTCTCAGACATTCGATGTTCAATATAAGAAATGTTTAGGAGATTAGAAGAAGTAATAGAAACTGAGAAGAAGGGCATCATTGATTTTGGCTGTGAAGAAGAGGAGATTACGATGCAAATGGCTAATTGCGGGACAGTGAGGGAGTGTGTGGAAGAAGTAGACGAGTGGCAAGTCTACCGGGAATCATTGGTTAAGGGGGTAGATGTTGATGAGGAATTAGATTTAGGAGATTCCTTAGGTAGTGTGTTTGATGATGAGGTAGAAGTTGAGGTAGAGAAAAAAGTGTTCAGTTGGGAAGATGAGTTTTTACTAGAGTTAGAAGGTTTATTAGAATCTGAACAAGTAGAAGCCCTACTAGAAGGTAAACCCGAGAAAATAAGTGAACCCACACCGCACGTAGAAATTAAGTGTGGGGATCTTCCCAAGGAAGTAGACCAAGTGGTGGAAGAGGAAGAACACCACAGCTAGCCCGTGGTACTTATAATAAATGAAACTAAAAAATTAAAACCACAGGAGAAGGCAAGGAAAAGAAAAATAAAGAACTGGGATTGGTTGCGGGTCAAAAGCTGGTACAAGGAGGAGAGGAATGAACCTTTGAAACAAGACCAGTCTTCTCATTACATGCCGCGCATCCGGTTAATGCCAGGTAAGTTTAAGTTTTGGTGGTTTGGCCCGTTTCAAAATTTTAAAATATTTCATTATTCCACCATTAAATTTCTAACTATTTTTGAGGACCGGGTGGAATTAAATGGTTTAGATAGGGTCCAGATCAAAGAAAAACCTCCTGATTAAAATTAAGTGTGGGGAGGTTTTGTAGAGTTTGTTAAATTTATTTATTCGGTCGATTTTTGGTAGTTTGTAGAGTTTGTATTTTGAGTCGTAGTTTTTGTATATTGAGTCTTAGTAGTTTTTGAGTCAGTTATTGTGTCGAATCGGTACTGCTTTGGTTTTTTGCTTGTTTTGTTTATGCAGGTTTGAATATGTACCACCCGTACTCAATCTCCATTGGGGTGAATTTGGAGCTGTACAGCAAATTTCAAGGAATTTACCAAGTATACTAGTCAGTGTCAAACCCGATTGCTACCGAAATGCTATACGATTGAGCTGGATTGGATGAGAGTTTGAAGCTTACACGTTATTAACCAGCTAAGTCCTTTCCGATTTGCCCATTTTTTTATTTCTTATTTATTTTAGTCTTTTGAGTCGGTTTCTGTAGGTCCCCTAATCTGTCACACCCCCAAAATACCACTTAGGGAAAGTCCCTATTAGGCGTGTGACGTACAAACAACGAGCCACTAATTACCTTGAACCCATAAAAGTTTCAAAATAAAATCCTCAGTTATTAATGAAAAATACCATTAACGAGTTTAAATGAAAACCACATGTTCAGCGGAAGCAAATAGTAAACCAAAGTTAAATTGTTTTAAAACCAATGTATAATATCAATAGTTTAAACACATGGATCCCTCCAGTCGACCCATGACCACTTCAGCATCCCAAACTGTTTTAAAACCTATAACCTGCGAGCATGCACACACGTGTATCAGACAACGCTGGTGAGTTCATAGTTCTACGAAAACGTTGGTTACCAAGTGTTTAGTTAATCCATTGAATTTAAATCCGAAAGTAATGTTGATAATATCTCGATACTGAACAAGACGGCTCTTGATGTATGTTTTGCCCGTTCCCCAGTGCTCCTATCAAAACACTAAACACTGGGCATGACTGGGTCATTAATTCACACCCGTCCTCTCCGGTACGGGGTGAGGGTGCCAAACCTAAGTAGCGCTACCAACTAATACCCCGCTACCTCCCCGGTAACAAAAGATGGGACTTAAGAGTGATTGGGTGAGATTATTATCCAACATCCCAGTTTTACCCAAAAGACTTATCCCTCCCCGGGATACCCACTGACTGTCCCAACCACCGGGACGCATGCTCAATAGATGAACTCACCTTAGACTGCTCGGTATGTTACGTCACCTTATTCACAGTTGGTCAACAAATCCTAACGTGGTTACCAATGACAAATCAGTTTCGTATACACGGAATGCAAGTTGCACAACATATTACACAAATAACATACACCTATCATCATACAAGTTGTAGCGATTGATCTTGCAATTCAATCAGTAACATGCATTATAGTGTCACATAGTAAGTATCCAGACCCCATACCAGTTCGTTTAATGTCCATAATTGGCAATCATAAGTCATATACATGTGCGATCCGTTAACATGTAATAGTAACCCATACACTACCAAAGCCCAAATGAACTGTGAAATTTCCCTTGGTGTGTATGACCGGGCTCCACTTGTGCAACTACCTTAGAGGTGTGCGAGTCCATCATTCAAAGCCCAATGTTTATGGCCCAAACGTGAAGGTGTGTGTTCCCGTGTGCATGTGGGCTGTTCACATGTGCAATTGGCCAGGTCAAACCCTCCATAATATCCTATAACATCACTAACAATATTATTATGATGTCCACTCTATTTGATTAGATCAAGACTCAACACATGGCCGCCATTTTACCAAGCCTTATCCAAACATGTAGCTTCAATCCTATTGGGCCGCTAAGACTGAATTATCATCAAAAGTGATTAGGATACCCACTCTTGTTACATCAAAATTGATTAGGGATCAAATGTTGACCACATGCACACACATCGATAACAGCCATCATTAATTCAATTAACTTAATGCCATGTTTATTTATACAACACCCTAGTTTACATAATACCCTAGCCAAGAATGATCTGTTTCAGATTCGACATATACATGTGATCACATCAAGACATCACAACATCAATTAGTGGAATGGGTCTAACCTAGTAATCATAAGCAATCTTCCGATAAATCAAGTCAATCATTAGTTCGTTACACACCCAGCGAGTCATAAATCATATTATCACGTGCCCTAGTTATGCATTATTAATCAATCATCATGCAATAATAAAAACTTGTAATCATAATCTTATCATTTACTTCGTATGCACCCATAACAGTCACATAACATAATCATTGTACACGTATAAAACTCATATATGAACAAGATACAACGAGTAAATTCACACAAATAAGGATTCACTAATCACAAGTTTGATCAAGTAGAATGATGCTCGAAGAAGGGGGGGTCTCCTGATGCCGTACGTAAGTGTGAGAGAAGGGTAGGGTTTGCTATTTGTTTGAGATATTGCTAAGCAATTACCTATAAATCTCTCATGCACGTGATTACTTACTAGCCCAACAAATCAGCCCATCACTCACTATATGCATGCGTGTGTATATTCTGAAGTCACAAGCCGGCCCCAACACACCATTTACTTGGGCTCTACCAGGTCCAACATAGGTCAAGTGCACAAAGGGGTGGTATTTGGGCTTCGGGTGTGTGCGCATATGTATATATATATATGGGACCGCTAAAATGAGAACCACCTCGAGTTGTAAGAACCGTGAGAACTACACCGTACGGGGCGAGGTGGACCAAAATTTTTTTTCATAAACGTAGATGCGTGTATTATAAACACATTTGTAAACAAAATATTCAAGAAAAAATGTCGTGTGTGTAGTTTTGAGCACCACAAGTTTGTGTTTACGGGTACCGTAAATCCTACCGGAAAATTTACAGTACCCGTAAAGACAAAGTTGTGGTGCTCAAAACTACGCACACGACATTTTGTTTTTTTGATTTTTTTTATAAATGTGTTTATAATACACGCATCTACGTTTATGAAAAAAAATTTGGTCCACCTCGACCCGGATCAAAAAGTTCTCGCGGTTCGTACAACTCGAGGTGGTTCTTATTTTAGCGCAATTATTTATATATATATATATATATATATATATATATATATATATATATATATATATGTATGTATATATATATATATATGGAATCACATAGACTGGCCAAATCTATAAAGATTTATAACGAGCACGGCCCAATTATACCCTACGTGTGTGTGTGGCCCAAACACACACAAACAAGTATACTCGTTTTATAACTAACAAACTTATAATAGCACAGAGCGTTAAACAAGTTTAATCGTAATAAGAACGTAACAGAGGAATGATGGAAGAACAGGATCGCGAGACTAAAAGATACTAACCTCAAAAGTTCGGGTTGTCACATAATCCGTGTGGATTGTAACAGAATCGTCGATCTAACCTAGAGTGCGGAATCCCCTAGATCAGATTTCACAGAAAACGAGTAGAAACAGAAATCTCTATAAAACCGATCTTTATTGATTATCTTCAAACGATTACAATCAATCAAGATCTCCAAATTCGTCCAAGCCTTTCCCTTTCACGAATTCTCTCCAAAGTAATTAAGGTGATTAGAAGATTAACCTAAACCCTAATGCTAAGCTTTGTTTATATAGGACAAAGCTTTGCATATGAGCTAGGTCATGGGCAAGGCCCATTTCGCAAACCATTCCCCATATGTGGGTTTGGTTTGGCCCAATCACTCTTAATTAACTATTACAAAGCTAAACTCGCTAACTGTTTATCGTTTTACTAATTACAAGATATCCAAAGACCAAATCTAAGCTGTTATCACAAATATGCACCAACAAACTCCCCCTTGACAATAGCTCGCAAAGGTAACTTTAGTCTTCAGAATCTCACAGTCTTTTGGTCTTTGGATAGCTTCAGCTTTAATAGCTTCTGTTAGCAACAGACTCCCCCTAAGCTGATGCATCCAATCACCAAATCTTCAAAACTTTAGCACTTGAGTAAACTCCAGTTCAGCATTTGTATAGCAATCTTTAACTCTTCAACTTTGTCTGCAATGTAGAAAGGAGGTTCTACCATGCCTCCAATCAAACTCTTATCTTCACAGCAACTTCTCAGCAACATACTGCTTCAATCTATATACTATAAAACAAACATCTCGAGAAACCATAAGAATTTTTCAACAAAAGTTAAGCAAATAATTATTATTCAAGAGATTGTTAAACTGTGTCAAAGATTAAGCACTTTCCAATTCATCACCAACACACACAAATATTAAACATACACCTTATAACCTGCATGATTAAAAAATTTTGAACCCACTTTCTAACACTGTCTCCCCCTATCGGTAACAACTCCTCCAAAATAACAGTTTCCTGTACATTAAGAATTTTAACAGAAAAAGACACTATTTTTTGTATTTTTGTATTTTCTGAAAGCAAATAAATAACAAAAAACAATAAACACTCTGTTTTTGTGAGAATCACCGGTAAGAAGATCATATCAGCACAATCAAACTGTTTTCACCCCATTAGTTAATTATGTATGTAATTTTTCGTGAAAAGCAGTTCAAGATGATTACCAGTATGTTTGTCCATCTAAACAAAATGCATGAACATTTCAAGTACCATTACCGTATGATACGTTAAGGTAATTTTATTTCTGATATACTAGTGTGTCCCACTTCAGGATATACCCCTGCGATCAAGGTATGCACAAAGATTCATCGTAGTAGGTGAGTATACTGAATTCATCCATTTTGTTTTTCAACGTTTAGATAATTGGTGATCAGGTTAGTACTTTTGTACAGCAAATAGACCAAATTATCTAACGAGGGCTAAGACAAATACCATTTTTGGTACGATTGATGCATTTTGCACATTTGAATGACTCTCTAGGAGAGCTTCTTAATTTTTAGGTTTTGGCATTTTTAACTCTTTTAAGATATCCTGGTTGTGCCTAGGTCAGCATGTATCTGGATGCAGCAGAAGGACAACCCTGATATCCTCAGATGAAATAACAGTATAAAGACCTAAAACTTCAGATTTTGGCAGTCTATCAAAGCAAGGTTTAAGGTCATTAAACCATACACCACCGATGTGTTCCCCACTCATACTCAGTGTATTTAGGTTTATATCACATTAGTAAGTTGATTATTTCATGCTTTTTGCCTACTAGCACATCGTATGATGAAGCTGCTATCACACTTAAGCAATTTAATTCAGTTTGAGTGTGACAGTCTAACTTGCTGATCTACTATCATTTCTTCTTTTTCACACAGTGAAAACTCATTTTTGATTTTCAATTTTTTATGTTTTTGATTTTTCAATGTTTTTGTATTTTTTGTTTTTAAGAAAGCAGTAAACTATTTACAAAATTCTTATGAAAAACTAGTTATTCAGGATTCCTCATACCGTTGAGTTCGACTAAGTGCTCAAAGCGAGCTCGATCAAAAGCTTTAGTGTAAAGATCAGCAAGGTTATCTAGTGTGTCGACTCGGTGTAATTCAATGAGTCTCTTTTCAGCACAATCCCGTATAAAGTGATGACGTATGTCAATATGTTTAGTTCTACTGTGCTTTACGGGATTGTTTGTGATTGATATAGTGGCATTATTATCTATCATAATAGGAGTATGAGTGAAATCGAAACCGTAATCGCGCATCTGCTGTTGAATCCAGAGAACCTGAGAGCAACAGCTACCCGCAGCAATATATTCAGCTTCACACGTAGAGGTAGACACACAAGATTGCTTCTTGCATTGCCAAGACACAATCCTGCCTCCCAAGAACTGACAACCACCAGTTGTAGACTTTCTGTTTGATTTGCATCCTCCTAAGTCTGAATCATTGTAAGCAACGAACCTCAAATCACTATCAGCTAGATACCACAACCCGAGTTTAGGTTTCCCCTTCAAGTAACGAAGAATACGCTTTACTGCTTTCATGTGTGACTCTTTTGGATTCGCCTGATATCTGGCACACAAGCATACGGCAAACATGATGTCAGGTCTTGAAGCAGTCAAGTACATTAGAGAACCAATAATTGCCCTGTATTGAGTAGGATCAACATCTTTAGTGCTTTCATGATCTGGGCCAAGATTGTGATTCTCGCATATAGGTGTGTTGAAAGTAGAGCAATCCTCCATTATGAATCGAGCCAAAATGTCATACACATACTTCGTTTGATGAATAAACATCCCATCCTCCTTCTATTCAACTTGTAATCCCAGAAAGTAAGACAGCTCACCCATAGCACTCATTTCAAACTTGCTCTTCATCACCTGTTCAAATTCCTTACACATGTTCTCATCTGATGACCCAACGATGATATCATCCACGTAACCAGCAGAAAATCTTCCTTTTTTATCTTAATGAACAGTGTACTGTCAATCTGACCCCTTTCAAAACCATTCTTGAGTAGATGTGTAGACAGTGTCTCGTACCACGCTCTGGGAGCTTGATGTAATCCATACAAAGCCTTATCAAGTTTGTAAATTCGATCTGGATAGTCTGGATCAACGAACCCATCTGGTTGTGAGACATACACCACTTCTTGGACTTTCCCATAAAGAAATGCACTCTTCACGTCTAGTTGGTAAACTTTAAAGCCCTTGAAAGAAGCGAAAGCTAGAAACAAACGAATTGCCTCCAACCTTGCCACTGGTGCAAACACCTCATTGTAATCTATCCCTTCTTGTTGATTGAACCCTTTTACCACTAACTGTGCCTTGTTGCGCGTGACTATCCCTCTTTCATCCTTCTTGCACCTAAATACCCATTTAGTGCCAATCTCTCTTTCACCTTTAGGAAGGTCCACTAATTCCCAAACCTTCAACTTAGCAAACTGTGCCAATTCCTTTTGCATAGCTTCAACCCATGAATTGTCTTTAAGAGCCATATGTATGTTCTTCGGCTCCTCTTCGGAAATAAAGCAACTATACAAGCACTCGTTCACTATCCCAGTCTTCCCAATCGAAACAAATAAGCCTGAATTCGTTGCTATGCTTCTTCTCGTCTGAACACCTGCAGTAGGATCTCCAAGTATCATGTCAAGTGGATGATCTATATTTGCTCGTGTAGTAGAAACGACATCAACTTCAAGATTATCACCCAGGTTTGATCCAACCTCCCCCTGAATATTCTGATTTGAAACAGATTAATGAAATCCTCCTCCTGATTGGGTTCAGGTTCACTATCGCTTGAATCAAGATCAGCAGCACCTTGGGAAGTTTCTGGAGCATCTGTCACATCAACATTCGATCTAGGCATGAATTCGCCTTCATCATCTTCACCAATCACTGTTTGAATTAGCTGAGAATCATCTGAATCAGAAACCTCTGGAATATTAAATGATTTAAACACACTTTCATAGTCATATAATATAGCAGGTCCATTCGTTGATTGTTGAGGTTTGTATGTAGTAATTTCAACATTGTAAACAACCTTAATTTTACCAGTTTTTTTAATTGAAAACCCTTTTATTCGGTGTGCCAGGCACGTAACCTAGAAAGTAGCCTTCGTCAGCCACCTCACCGAATTTTTGCTTATCTTTATTTCGCACAATGGTGCAGGGTAATCCAAATGGTTCAAAGCCTGTTAAGTTTGGTTTCTCGTTAAACATTAATTCATGACGTGTTTTGTTAAAACGTTTAACGGTTAAAACTTTGTTTAGGATGTAGCAAGTTGTATTCACAGCCTCTCCCCAGAAGAGAACCGGTAGCTTTGAATCTGAAAGCATCGTCCTAGCGGCTTTAATCAACGTCTTGTTTTTCCTCTCAGCGACTCCATTCTGTTGAGGAGTATAAGGAGCATAATATTGATGTTCTATTCCCTTTCGAAGACAGTAGAGATCAAGAATCCGATTCTTGAACTCCGTGCCATTATCACTCCTTATCCTCTTGATCCTTGCATCATGGATGTTTTCCAATTTTGTAAAAAGATCTATTAGCATCTCTGCTGTCTCATCTTTTGTACCTAAAAAGAAAACCCATAAATAACGTGAGTAATCATCAGTGACAACAAGACAGTAGTACTTTCCACCTATGCTCCTCACGTTCACTGGACCGAATAAATCCATGTGAAGTAATTCATAAGGGGCATTAATGGAATTTATTGTTTTAGACTTATGAGGTTTCTTGTATTGTTTTCCCTTTTGACATGGAAGACATTTATCTTCCACGTGAAACCTCTGCATCAGAACCCCTTTCACTAGCTCATTTTTAATGATATAATTCATTTTGTGGTAGTGAATATGGGCCATGCGTCTGTGCCACAACATAGATTCAGCTTCAGATGCTTTTGATAGCAAACACGCCACCGCAGCAGTCGGATCCTTGGCACCCATGTCCATGACATAAGTATCATTTTTCCTTGGTGCACGCATTACTATCTAATCGCCCGGAATAACCAAACCCGGTTTTAACACCAGTGCTTCAGTATTAGTAAAATAGACCGAGTGACCCTTGTCGCAGACTTGTGACACGCTCATCAGATTGTGTTTAAGCTGCTCAACGTAGTTCACTTTGTCCAAAGTGATCTTCCCATTCATCACTTTTCCTCGTCCAGTAATCCTACCACCTTTAGCACCAGCAAAATTTACATGTCCACCATCATATTCTTCAAATTCAGAAAACAACCTCGCATCCCCTGTCATGTGCCTAGAGCAGCCACTATCAATATACCATAAGTTGATAATCCTCCTTAGCAGCTCCTGCACACACCAACCAAAAGATTAGTTATATTGGGGGACCCAAGCCTTAATGGTCTTGGGTCGTCCAAATTCACCAACTACTTGAACGTCCATCCAGTATCCATCACTCCTAACTGGAGTCTTGGATCTTGGACCTGTTGATGGAAATGGGGTTTGATTTCCATAAGGTCTCTGGTCCTGAGGGTTCCTATAAGTATTTGGACTATGTGACCTTTGAAACCTTGAGTTTTGATTCCAACAAGCTTGATTGTTGTAATTTCCAAAGCCATTGTTATAAAAAGTTCGACCACCATTATTTTTGTATCGATTTTGATATTGACCTTGACTTCTGAAATTATTTGAGTTTTGATTGTTCATTCTTGGTGAACTACTTCTAGGTCTCTCATATCTGCCTGATGTAGATTCAGGCTGAAATGTTGGTTGATTTCTTTAAAAACGAGGAGCTTGAGGAGTTCCTTTTTCAGCCATATCTACACCAACAGCAACACCCCCTTGTTGCTTAGGAGCAGATTTCTTAGGAGGGTTAGACTCTCTTTCCTTTTTATCACCGCTCTTCTCTGGTGACCTCCTTCTTTGTTTCTCACTAACTTGTGCTTCAGTCTTTTTATTAGGACAACAGCTAGCTACATGTCCCTTTGTGTGGCATTTGAAGTACGATCTCGTTTTCGAAGACTTCTCAACTGAAGCCTTTGAACTAGATTCTGGTTTTGATGATGATGCCTTGGAAGGATTTTGTTCAGTTTGCTTAGTTTCAGTTTTTTCTTTGTTTTTGTTTTTAGCAAACTCTACATTTGATTCGTTTTCAATAACAGCTATTTCATTTTTCATGGCACTTCCTTGAACAAAATTAACCTTTTTAACAAAAGATGGGACTTAAGAGTGATAGGGTGAGATTATTGAGGTTTGTATGTAGTAATTTCAACATTTTAAACAACCTCAATTTTACCAGTTTTTTGATTGAAAACCCTTTTATTCGGTGTGCCAGGCACGTAAACTAGAAAGTAGCCTTCGTCGGCCACCTCACCGAGTTTTTGCTTATCTTTATTTCGCAAAATGGTGCAGGGTAATCCAAATGGTTCAAAGCCTGTTACGTTTGGTTTCTCGTTAAACATTAATTCATGACGTGTTTTGTTAAAACGTTTAACGGTTAAAACTTTTTTTAGGATGTAGCAAGTTGTATTCACAGCTTCTCCCCAGAAGAGAACTGGTAGCTTTGAATCTGAAAGGATCGTCCTAGCGGCTTCAATCAACGTCCTGTTTTTCCTCTCAGCGACACCATTCTGTTGAGGAGTATAAGGAGCAGAATATTGATGTTCTATTCCCTTTCGAAGACAGTAGAGATCAAGAATCCGATTCTTGAACTCCGTGCCATTATCACTCCTTATCCTCGTGATCCTTGCATCATGGACGTTTTCCAATTTTGTAAAAAGATCTATTAGCATCTCTGCTGTCTCATCTTTTGTACCTAAAAAAAAACCCATGAATAACGTGAGTAATCATCGGTGACAACAAGACAGTACTACTTTCCACCTATGCTCCTCACGTTCACTAGACCGAATAAATCCATGTGAAGTAATTCATAAGGGGCATTAATGGAATTTATTGTTTTAGACTTATGAGGTTTCTTGTGTTGTTTTCCCTTTTGACATGGAAGACATTTATCTTCCACGTGAAACCTCTGCATCAGAACCCCTTTCACTAGCTCATTTTTAATGATATAATTCATTTTGCGGTAGTGAATATGGGCCATGCGTCTGTGCCACAACATAGATTCAGCTTCAGATGCTTTTGATAGCAAACACGTCACCGCAGCAGTCGGATCCTTGGCACCCATGTCCATGACACAAGTATCATTTTTCTTTGGTGCATGCATTACTATCTAATCGTCCGGAATAACCAAACTCGGTTTTAACACCAGTGCTTCAGTATTAGTAAAATAGACCGAGTGACCCTTGTCGCAGACTTGTGACACGCTCATCAGATTGTGTTTAAGCTGCTCAACATAGTTCACTTTGTCCAAAGTGATCTTCCCATTCGTCACTTTTCCTCGTCCAGTAATCCTACCACCTTTAGCACCAGCAAAATTTACATGTCCACCATCATATTCTTCAAATTCAGAAAACAACCTCGCATCCCCCGTCATGTGCCTAGAGCAGCCACTATCAATATACCATAAGTTGATAATCCTCCTTAGCAGCTCCTACACACACCAACCAAAAGATTAGTTAGATTGGGGGACCCAAGCCTTAATGGTCTTGGGTCATCCAAATTCACCAACTACTTAAACGTCCATCAAGTATCCATCACTCCTAACTGGAGTCTTGGATCTTGGACCTGTTGATGGAAATGGGGTTTGATTTCCATAAGGTCTCTGGTCCTGAGGGTTCCTATAAGTGTTTGGACTATGTGACCTTTGAAGCCTTGAGTTTTTGATTCCAAGAAGCTTGATTGTTGTAATTTCCAAAGCCATTGTTATAAAAAGTTCGACCACCATTATTTTTGTATCAATTTTGATATTGACCTTATCTTCTGAAATTATTTGAGTTTTGATTATTCATTCTTGGTGAACTACTTCTAGGTCTCTCATATCTGCCTGATGTAGATTCAGGCTGAAATCTTGGTTGATTTCTTTGAAAACGAGGAGCTTGAGGAGTTCCTTTTTCAGCCTTATCTACACCAACAGCAACACCCCCTTGTTGCTTAGGAGCAGATTTCTTAGGAGGGTTAGACACTCTTTCCTTTTTATCAGCGCTCTTCTCTGGTGACTTCCCTCTTTGTTTCTCACTAACTTGTGCTTCAGTCTTTTTATTAGGACAACAGCTAGCTACATGTCCCTTTGTGTGACATTTGAAGTACGATCTCGTTTTCGAAGACTTCTCAACTGAAGCCTTTGAACTAGATTCTGGTTTTGATGATGATGCCTTGTGCTTAGTTTCAGTTTTTTCTTTGTTTTTGTTTTTAGCAAACTCTACATTTGATTCGTTTTCAATAACAACTATTTCATTTTTCATGTCACTTCCTTGAACAAAATTAACCTTTTTAACAAAAGATGGGACTTAAGAGTGATAGGGTGAGATTATTATCCAACATCCCAGTTTTACCCAAAAGACTTATCCCTCCCCGGGATACCCACTGACTGTCCCAACCACCGGGACGCATGCTCAATAAATGAACTCACTTTAGACTGCTTGGTATGTTACGTCACGTTATTCACAGTTGGTCAACAAATCCTAACGTGGTTACCAATGACAAATCAGTTTCGTATACACGGAATGCAAGTTGTACAACATATTACACAAATAACATACACCTATCATCATATAAGTTGTAGCGATTGATCTTGCAATTCAATCAGTAACATGCACTATAGTATCACATTGTAAGTATCCAGACCCCATACCAGTTCGTTTAATGTCCATAATTGGCAATCATAAGTCATATAAGTGTGCGATTTGTTAACATGTAATACTAACCCATACACTACCAAAGCCCAAATGAACTGTGAAATTTCCCTTGGTGTGTGTTTCCGGGCTCCACTTGTGCAACTAACCTAGAGGTGTGCGAGTCCATCATTCAAAGCCCAACGTTTACGGCCCACATGTGAAGGTGTGTGTTCCCGTGTGCATGTGGGCTGTTCACATGAGCAATTGGCCAGGTCAAACCCTCCATAATATCCCATAACATCACTAACAATGTTATTATGATGTCCACTCTATTTGATTAGATCAAGACTCAACACATGGCCGCCATTTTACCAAGCCTTATCCAAATATGTAGCTTCAATTCTATTGGGGCGCTAAGACTGAATTACCATCAAAAGTGATTAGGATGCGCACTGTGTTACATCAAAATTGATTAGGGATCACATGTTGACCACATGCACACACATCGATAACAGCCATCATCAATTCAGATAATTTAATGCCACGTTTATTTATACAACACCCTAGTTTACATAATACCCTAGCCAAGAATGATCTGTTTCAGATTCGACATATACATGTGATCACATCAAGACATCACAACATCAATTAGTGGAATGGGTCTAACCTAGTAATCATAAGCAATCTTCCAATAAATCAAGTCATCTTTTAAACATGCATATTGAATCATCAGTTCGTTACACACACCCGCGTGTCATAAATCATATTATCACGTGCCCTAGTTATGTATTATTAATCAATCATCATGCAATAATAAAAACTAGTAATCATAATCTTATCATTTACTTCGTATGCACCCATAACAGCCACATAACATAATCATTGTACACGTATAAAACTCATATATGAACAAGATACAACGAGTAAAACTCACACAAATAAGGATTCACTAACCACAAGTTTGATCAAGTAGAATAATGCTCGAAGAAGGGGGGTCTCCTGATGCCGTACGTAAGTGTGAGAGAAGGGTAGGGTTTGCTTTTTGTTTGAGATATTGCTAAGCAATCAACTATAAATCTCTCATGCACGTGATTACTTACTAGCCCAACTAATCAGCCCATCACTCACTATATGCATGCGTGTGTATATTCTGAAGTTATAAGCCGGCCCAACACACCATTTACTTGGGCTCTACTAGGTCCAACATAGGTCTGGTGCACAAAGGGGTGTTATTTGCGCTTCGGGTGTGCGCGCATATATATATATATATATATATATATATATATATATATATATATATATATATATATATATATATATATATATATATATATATATATATAGGGGACCGCTAAAATGAGAACCATCTCGAGTTGTAAGAACCGTGAGAACTACACCGTACGGGGCGAGGTGGACCAAATTTTTTTTTCATAAACGTAGATGCGTGTATTATAAACACATTTGTAAACAAAAAAATTCAAAAAAAAATGTCATGTGTGTAGTTTTGAGCACCACAAGTTTGTGTTTACGGCTACCGTAAATCCTACCGGAAAATTTACAGTACCCGTAAACACAAAGTTGTGGTGCTCAAAACTACGCACACGACATTTTTTTTTGAATTTTTTTTTACAAATGTGTTTATAATACACGCATCTACGTTTATGAAAAAAATTTGGTCCACCTCGCCCCGGATCAAAAAGTTCGCGCGGTTCTTACAACTCGAGGTGGTTCTTATATTAGCGCAATTATATATATATATATATATATATATATATATATAAGTAATCACATAGACCGGCCCAATCTATAAAGATTTATAACGAGCACGGCCCAATTATACCCTACATGTGTGTGTGGTCCAAACACACACAAACGACTATACTCGTTTTATAACTAACAAACTTATAATAGCACAGAGCGTTAAACAAGTTTAATCGTAATAAGAACGTAACAGAGGAATGATGGAAGAACAGGATCGCGAGACTAAAAGATACTAACCTCAAAAGTTCGGGTTGTCACATAATCCGTGTGGATCATAACAGAATCGTCGATCTAACCTAGAGTGCGGAATCCCCTAGATCAGATTTCACAGAAAACGAGTAGAAACACAAATCTCTATAAACCCGATCTTTATTGATTATCTTCAAACGATTACAATCAATCAAGATCTCCAAATTCGTCCAAGCCTTTCTCTTTCACGAATTCTCTCCAAAGTAATTAAGGTGATTAGAAGATTAACCTAAACCCTAATGCTAAGCTTTGTTTATATAGGACAAAGCTTTGCATATGGGCTAGGTCATGGGCAAGGCCCATTTCGCAAACCATTCCCCATATATGGGTTTGGTTTGGCCCAATCACTCTTAATTAACTATTACAAAGCTAAACTCGCTAACTGTTTATCGTTTTACTAATTACAAGATATCTAAAGACCAAATCGAAGCTGTTATCACAAATATGCACCAACAAACTCCCCCTTGACAATAGATCGCAAAGGTAACTTCAGTCTTCAGAATCTCACAGTCTTTTGGTCTTTGGATAGCTTCAGCTTTAACAGCTTCTGTCAGCAACAAACTCCCCGTAAGCTGATGCATCCAATCACCAAATCTTCAAAACTTTAGCACTTGAGTAAACTCCAGTTCAGCATTAGTATAGCAATCTTTAACTCTTCAACTTTGTCTGCAATGTAGAAAGGAGGTTCTACCATGCATCCAATCAAACTCTCATCTTCACAGCAACTTCTCAGTAACATACTGCTTCAATCTGTATACTATAAAACAAACATCTCGAGAAACCATAAGAATTTTTCAACAAAAGTTAAGCAAATTATTATTATTCAAGAGATGGTTAAACTGTATCATAGATTAAGCACTTTCCAATTCATCACCAACACGCACAAATATTAAACATACACCTTATAACCTGCATGATTAAAAAATTTTGAACCCACTTTCTAACACTATCTCCCCCTATCGGTAACAACTCCTCCAAAAATAACAGTTTCCCGTACATTAAGAATTTTACAGAAAAAGACACTATTTTTTGTATTTTTGTATTTTTGTATTTTCTGAAAGCAAATAAATAACAAAAAGCAATAAACACTCTATTTTTGTGAGAATCACCGGTAAGAAGATCATATCAGCATAATCAAATTGTTTTCACACCATTAGTTAATTATGTATGTAATTATTCGTGAAAAGCAGTTCAAGATGATTACCAGTATGTTTGTCCATCTAAACAAAATGCATGAACATTTCAAGTACCATTACTGTATGATGCGTTAAGTAATTTTATTTCTGATATACTAGTGTGTCCCACTTCAGGATATACCCCCGCGATCAAGGTATGCACAAAGATTCATCGTAGTATGTGAGTATACTGAATTCATCCATTTTGTTTTTCAACGTTTAGATAATTGGTGATCAGGTTAGTACTTCTGTACAGCAAATAGACCAAATTATCTAACGAGGGCTAATACAAATACCATTTTTGGTACGATTGATGCATTTTGCACATTTGAATGACTCTCTAGGAGAGCTTCTTCATTTTTAGGTTTTGGCATTTTTAGCTCTTTTAAGATATCCTGGTTGTGCCTAGGTCAGCATGTATCTGGATGCAGCAGAAGGACAACCCTGATATCCTCAGATGAAATAATAGTATAAAGACCCAAAACTTCAGATTTTGGCAGTCTATCAACGCAAGGTTTAAGGTCATTAAACCATACACCACTGATGTGTTCCCCACTCATACTCAGCGTATTTAGGTTTATATCACATTAGTAAGTTGATTATTTCGTGCTTTTTGCCTACTGGTACATCGGATGATGAAGCTGCTATCACACTTAAGCAATTTAATTCAGTTTGAGTGTGACAGTCTAGCTTGCTGATGTACTATCATTTCTTCTTTTTCACACAGTGAAAACTCATTTTTGATTTTCTATTTTTTATGTTTTTGATTTTTCAATGTTTTTGTATTTTTGGTTTTTAAGAAAGCAGTAAACTATTTACAAAATTCTTATGAAAAACCAGTTATTCAGGATTCCTCATCCCGTTGAGTTCGACTAAGTGTTCAAAGCGAGCTCGATCAAAAGCTTTAGTGTAAAGATCAGCAAGGTTATCTAGTGTGTCGACTCGGTGTAATTCAATGAGTCTCTTTTCAGCACAATCCAGTATAAAGTGATGACGTATGTCAATATGTTTAGTTCTACTGTGCTTTACTGGATTGTTTGTGATTGATATAGTGGCATTATTATCTATCATAATAGGAGTACGAGTGAAATCCAAACCATAATCGCGCATCTGCTGTTGAATCCAGAGAACTTGAGAGCAATAGCTACCCGCATCAATATATTCAGCTTCACAGTAGTGGTAGACACACAAGATAGCTTCTTGCATTGCCAAGACACAATCCTGCCTCCCAAGAACTGACAACCACCAGTTGTAGACTTTCTGTTTGATTTGGATCCTCCAAAGTCTGAATCAGTGTAAGCAACGAACCCCAAATCACTATCAGCTGGATACCACAACCCAAGTTTTTGTTTCCCCTTCAAGTAACAAAGAATACGCTATACTGCTTTCACGTGTGACTCTTTCGGATTTGCCTGATATCTGGCACACAAGCATACGGCAAACATGATGTCAGGTCTTGAAGCGGTCAAGTACATTAGAGAACCAATCATTGCCCTGTATTGAGTAGGATCAACATCTTCAGTGGTTTCATGATGTGGGCCAAGATTGTGATTCTCGCTTATAGGTGTGTTGAAAGTAGAGCAATCCTCCATTTTGAATCAAGCCAAATGTCATACATATACTTCGTTTAATGAATAAACATCCCATCCTCCTTCTGTTCAACTTGTAAACCCAGATAGTAAGACAGCTCACCTATAGTACTCAATTCAAACTTGCTCTTCATCACCTGTTCAAATTCCTTACACATGTTCTCATCTGATTACCCAAAGATGATGTTATCCATGTATACCTGTACCAGCAGAAAATCTTCCTTTTTTATCTTAATGAATAGTGTACTGTCAATCTGACCCCTTTCAAAACCATTCTTGAGCAGATGTGTAGACAGTGTCTCGTACCACGCTTTGGGAGCTTGATGTAATCCATACAAAGCCTTATCAAGTTTGTAAACTCGATCTGGATAGTCTGGATCAAAGAACCCATCTGGTTGTGAGACATACACCACTTCTTGGACTTTCCCATAAAGAAATGCACTCTTCACGTCTAGTTAGTAAACTTTAAAGCCCTTGAAAGAAGCGAAAGCTAGAAACAAACGAATTGCCTCCAACCTTGCCACTGGTGCAAACACCTCATTGTAATCTATCCCTTCTTGTTGATTGAACCCTTTTACCACTAAACGAGCCTTGCTGCGCGTGACTATCCCTCTTTCATCCTTCTTGCACCTAAATACCCATTTAGTGCCAATCTCTCTTTCACCTTTAGGAAGGTCCACTAATTCCCAAACCTTCAACTTAGCAAACTGTGCCAATTCCTCTTGCATAGCTTCAACCCATGAATTGTCTTTAAGAGCCATATGTATGTTTTTCGGCTCCTCTTAAGAAATAAAGCAACTATACAAGCACTCGTTCACTATCCCAGTCTTCCCAATCGAAACAAATAAGCCTGAATTCGCTGCTATGCTCCTTCTCGTCTGAACACCTGCAGTAGGATCTCCAAGTATCATGTCAACTGGATGATCTCTATTTGCTAGTGTAGTAGAAACGACATCAACTTCAAGATTATCACCAGGTTTGATCCAACCTCCCCCTGAATATTCTGATTTGCAAACGGATTAATGAAATCCTCCTCCTGATTGGGTTCAGGTTCACTATCGCTTGAATCAGGATCAGCAGCACCTTGGGATGTTTCCGGAGCATCTGTCACATCAACATTCGATCTAGGCATGAATTCGCCTTCATCATCTTCACCAATCACTATTGGAATTAGCTGAGAATCATCTGAATCAGAAACCTCAGAAACCTCTTTCATCATCTTCACCAATCATTGTTTCGAAGACAGTAGAGATCAAGAATCCGATTCTTGAACTCCGTGCCATTATCACTCCTTATCCTTTTGTAAAAAGATCTATTAACATCTCTGCTGTCTCATATTTTGTACCTAAATAGAAAACCCATGAATAACGTGAGTAATCATCGGTGACAACAAGACAATAGTACTTTCCACCTATGCTCCTCACATTTACTGGACCGAATAAATCCATGTGAAGTAATTCATAAGGGGCATTAATGGAATTTATTGTTTTAGACTTATGAGGTTTCTTGTGTTGTTTTCCCTTTTGACATGGAAGACATTTATCTTCCACGTGAAACCTCTGCATCGGAACCCCTTTCACTAGCTCATTTTTAATGATATAATTCATTTTGCGGTAGTGAATATGGGCTATGCGTCTGTGCCACAACATAGATTCAGCTTCAGATGCTTTTGAAAGCAAACACGCCACCGCAGCAGTCGGATCCTTGGCACCCATGTCCATGACATAAGTATCATTTTTCCTTGGTGCACGCATTACTATCCAATCGTCCGGAATAACCAAACCCGGTTTTAACACCAGTGCTTCAGTATTAGTAAAATTGACCGAGTGACCCTTGTCGCAGACTTGTGACACGCTCATCAGATTGTGTTTAAGCTGCTCAATGTAATTCACTTTGTCCAAAGTGATCTTCCCATTCGTCACTTTTCCTTGTCCAGTAATCCTACCACCTTTAGCACCAGCAAAATTTACATGTCCACCATCATATTCTTCAAATTCAGAAAACAACCTCGCATCCCCTGTCATGTGCCTAGAGCAGCCACTATGAATATACCATAAGTTGATAATCCTCCTTAGCAGCTCCTGCACACACCAACCAAAAGATTAGTTAGATTGGGGGACCCAAGCTTTAATGGTCTTGGGTTGTCCAAATTCACTAACTACTTGAACATCCATCCAGTATCCATCACTCCTAACTAGAGTCTTGGATCTTGGACCTTTTGATACAAATGGGGTTTGATTTCCATAAGGTCTCTGGTCCTGAGGGTTCCTATAAGAGTTTGGACTATGTGACCTTTGAAACCTTGAGTTTTGATTCCAAGAAGCTTGATTGTTGTAATTTCCAAAGCCATTGTTATAAAAAGTTCGACAACCATTATTTTTGTATCGATTTTGATATTGACCTTGACTTCTGAAATTATTTGAGTTTTGATTGTTCATTCTTGGTGAACTACTTCTAGGTCTCTCATATCTGCCTGATGTAGATTCAGGCTGAAATCTTGGTTGATTTCTTTGAAAACGAGGAGCTTGAGGAGTTCCTTTTTCAGCCTTATCTACACCACCAGCAACACCCCCTTGTTGCTTAGGAGCAGATTTCTTAGGAGAGTTAGACTCACTTTCCTTTTTATCACCGCTCTTCTCTGGTGACTTCCCTCTTTGTTTCTCACTAACTTGTGCTTCAGTCTTTTTATTAGGACAACAGCTAGCTACATGTCCCTTTGTGTGACATTTGAAGCACGGTCTCTTTTTCGAAGACTTCTCAACTGAAACCTTTGAACTAGATTTTAGTTTTGATGATGATGCCTTGGAAGGATTTTGTTCAGTTTGCTTAGTTTCAGATTTTTCTTTGTGTTTGTTTTTAGCAAACTCTGCGTTTGATTCATTTTCAATAACAGCTGTTTCGTTTTTCATGTCACTTCCTTGAATAAAATTAACCTTTTTAACAAAAGTTTGATTTTTAATTTTTGGAGGTTTGTTTATCTTTTTCAAAACAGGTTTGCTGTTATTTTCCTTCTTAGCATCATTATCTTCAAACACCTCACCTTGACTGGATGTGAAACTACTTGGTGATGTTGCAGAAAGTCTGCGAACTCAACTTCATCAGGTAAGAAATAATAGCCATGACTAAGTGGAGGTGGGACTTCATTAAAGCCCTGGAATCCCACACTGGTCTTGTTTAACCCACCCATCATGTGTTTCATAACAAAAGTAGAATCCCTGAATTGACCTAATTTCTTTTCAAGTTCAACAATTTTGAGTTGTGCATCTGACAACTAACAAAAGTAGAATCCCTGAATTGACCTAATTTCTTTTCAAGTTCAACAATTTTGAGTTGTGCATCTGACAACTCTTTGCATTTTTCAGAAATCTCTTTTGTTTTCTCAGCCATCATTTGATGAGCTAAGTCTATGACTTGAAGTTTTTCGTTTAGTTTGCAGGTTAAAGCTTCAATTTCACTTTCATAACCTTTTATCTTCTTCAAGTATAAAGATTCGTTTCTTTTAGCAAAAAAGTTTGATTCTTTTATGTTAGACATCTCGCTCACCAGACTTTTGTTTTGACAACCTGTCAACTTCACCCTGTAATTCACGACATTTTAAACAAACAGAAGTAGTAGAGTTACTTACCTCTCCTGTCGATTTGTCTGAGTTAGACATGAGAGCAGCAAGTTGAACTTCCATTCTTTTGTATTTTGCATCTCTCTCTTCAGCTCCCCTTTCATGCTCAGGCTTTGGCTTTTCTTTGTCAGCATCTGTTATCTGATCAGCCTTATCTACCTTAGCTTCACTTTTCTTCTCAACTGTAGCATCATCTATTGTAGCTTCACCTTCATCAACTGGCACAATCTCTGCGATGAATGCTTGAGTGACATTCTCATCATTTTCCAAGTGAATACTCCAGACATATGAACCTTCTCTTGCAGTAGAGATCAACGCCCTTGATTTAGAGTTGTTTGATGAATTCCTATTGTTTGAACTCTGACTCGACGTCTCATGCTTTTGTTTCTGACATTCCCTAGCGAAATGACCATAACTTTGACAGTTAAAGCACCTCACTTTGGTCTTGTCAAAGCCAACACTCTTCCCCACAAACTTCCTTCCTGTTCTGTTCATGAATCTCTTCACACGTCTCGAAATCATGGCTATCTGCCATTGTAAATCCATCTCTTCTAGATCATCAGGGTCAATCTGATCATAGTCTTCATCTAAAGTGGCAGGATCAGATATCTTCCCCTGAATGTAGTTCTCATAAGACGCAACAAACGAAGCAAGTAGAGAAAGATGTTCTTCAGCAGACTTCACACTCATAGGCATCGACTTTGCACTACTACTTTGCTTAGAAGCTGATGTTCCCTTGGCTCCTGTTGATCCTCCTGAAGCAGCTACAAAACATACATCACCATCCTCATTCACTGTAACCTGCTCATTTTCACATGAAAGAAATGCAGTAGCAGAGTCGCTAGAAGCATCGTGAGATGAAGAAGATGTAAGCCCATTGTAAATCCCTAGATCTTGAACCTGATCATATCCAGTGTCTTTCTTCTTCATACTGAGCTCATAAGCTCTTAGGTTTCCAACTACTTCTTCCAATTCCTTGGTCTCATAATCTGCTTCTCCCTTGATCATGAGAGTATAGATGTCCCATTTAGCAGGTAGAGCATCAAGCAGCTTCTCATTTTCTCTATGTCAGTATAGCAATCTACATCATAATTATCCAATTCTGACATCAGATTGTAGTATCGAGTGATGATGTCCTCAAGTGACTCATTTTTCATATACTTGAATACAGCAAACTGCTTCTTCAGTATATCAACTTTGTTCTTCTTGACATCAGGATTTCCCTCATATCTCTTCTCTAGTGCATCCCACATTTCCTTTGAAGTAGTGTACTTCTTAAAGGTATGTTTGATGCTATCAGGTAGGGACATCTTGATAGCAGCCAAGGCTCTCTTTTCAACCTCATACATCTTTTTATCATTCTCTTGCATGTTCACATAGGCTGTGACACGTGGTCTGCCTTCAAAGTCATGTGTAGGGTTTGTGTACCCATCAACAATACAGATCCACATGCGAGTGTCCTGATATTCAATGAAAGATTGAAACCTATCCTTCCATGTCAAGTAGTTCTCCACCTTCATCATCTTAGGTGGTTTGTTGGTTGTGCCAACCTCATGTTCCATTCTCAAAAGCTCATTCAACTTAGACATGTTCGACATTTTAACGTTGCAGACTGATAAAACCGTACAATTTTTTTCTGGAAACTGTTTTTACTAAATTATACCGTTAGATTCGTCTCGAGATTACGATTCCAATGATATACTAAATTATACTGTTTTTTTTTCCTAAAAATCCAAGGATTCCAATGGTGCAAACGGTTTCCTGAGATGAGTTACGGATAATTTTCTAAACACGAAATAGTGAAATTTTTCTTACGCAAGCCAAGAAAAATTCCACCCCTTGTTCAAAATGGTTCTAAGTTCGAAATGGTTATCCGGAATGGCAGAAATGGTCCGAAATAAGCTAATTCTGATCCGAAATGATCACCTTTTGATCCGAAATGAACCCTTTTAATCCGAAGTGGTCCGTAATTCTTCACTATAATCCGAAATGCAGGTGTAAAGATTCGAAATGATACAGTCTGATCCGAAATCAAGTCAAACTGGTCCGAAATGCAAATGTTTGATCCGAAATGTACCAGTCTAATCCGAAATGCAAGCCTGAATATCCGAAATGCAAGTCTGGAGATCCGAAATGCAGTCAGAAGATCCGAAATGGTCCGTAATACTTGTTGTTTATCCGAAATTTATGCTGTTTTATCCGAAATCAGTAGCAGAAACCCTAAAACAGCTGTCAAACACGTCCAAAACTTTGATTTTCTACAGAAAACGATTCTGAACCAAGCCAATCAAGAGCCTAACACTCTGATACCAATTGTAGGTCCCCTAATCCATGTGGATCGTAACATAATCGTCAATCTAACCTAGAGTGCGGAATCCCCTAGATCAGATTTCACAGAAAACGAGTAGAAATAGAAATCTCTATAAACCCGATCTTTATTGATTATATTCAAACGATTACAATCAATCAAGATCTCCAAATTCGTCCAAGCCTTTCTCTTTCACGAATTCTCTCCAAAGTGATTAAGGTGATTAGAAGATTAACCTAAACCATAATGCTAAGCTTTGTTTATATAGGACAAAGCTTTGCATATGGGCAAGGCCCATTTCGCAAACCATTCCCCATATGTGGGTTTGGTTTGGCCCATTCACTCTTAATTAACTATTATAAAGCTAAACTCGCTAACTGTTTATCGTTTTACTAATTACAAGATATCCAAAGACCAAATCTAAGCTGTTGTCACAAATATGCACCAACAGTTTCCATTCTACATTGAGGGCAATGTAGAGTTTAAGTGTAGGATGGGAAACTATCGTTTAGTGTCTAGTTAGCAGAGTCTTGAGTCATAAAAATTTGAAAAATACAAAAAAAATTAGAAAATTGAAAAATCAGAAAAATGTCTTATGAATAAAGAAGTTTGCAAAATTAATACGGAAAATGATAGAAAAGATGGGTTTTTGTTCGGGTTCAAATAATAATAATAAGAGATTAAAATAAATCGAGCTTGTGTCTAGTTAGGGATGTGTGAATAGGCCCGGGTTTGGTTTTAGGTCCCTTTGATTTAATATACCTTAATTGTCGATTTACTAGTGGTTTTCATCTGGGAAATAAGAGAAATTGAAACCGCCAATAAGAGTATAAGGAACACCGTTATAAGTTTAAACCGGTAGAATTTTTTATCATGAAAAAAGAAAAAAAAATAGAAAAAAATGAGCTAGAAACTAAATGAAAGTAGCGCATGCCTATGTAATCTTGGTTGGGGTTAGTGACTTTACAACCGGAATACCTCTAGGATGTGTGAAATCGAACTTGCAGTGAAAATAAAAAGTACCGAAGCCTAAATAATCCGAGTTGGGGATAGCGACTCTACAGCCGGAATGCCTCTTGGTTAGGGAAAGCAACGTCTACGCTCATTAAAAGAAAAAAAAGAATGAAAAGAAAAAAAATGGAAAAAAAAAGAAAGAAAAAATGTTGATTTTAAATTCTCTTGGTTATGATATAAGACGGTTGGGAATTGGTCCAGTGATCGTTCCTTTTGTTCTATAAGCTTGAGGCGGGATTAGGTGGACCGTAGCTTCTAGCGTGAGACCCTAGGTAGATTGGCCGCACTTGAACTAAATTTGCATGATAAGGGGCGTAGAAACTGAGTTTGGGTTTAAAGGGACAAGCATATTTGCAATCGCGGCTAACACAAGTTTTGATCTTAACAAGTATAAATAAGTTTTTGCAATCGCGGCTAACACAAGTTTTGATCTTAACAAGTATAAATAAGTTTTTGACCTGAGTATTTATTCCGTCTATGATTCCGTTTTGCATAATTCTTTTTCGGGGACGAAAAAAGGTTAAGTGTGCGGATATTTGATATATAGTAAAATACACATATTTGTCCCGTGTAGATTGTATAGTTTTAGTTTAGTTTTTATTTATTCTTTTTAGTTATTAGTAGTGTATTATATTATTTTGTGTATTGCCAGGTGCTGGTGTAAATGGAGCAAAAAGAGTAATAATTAAATAACCAGCCAGTTGGGCAGAGTGGAGTACCAGGGACCGAATTAAAGTTGCCGCAATTTTCCTTGATTGGGTCAAACCCATTCTAGGGTTAGGGTGCAACACAAGGAAAAGAAGGAAAAGGAATATTATAATTTTCATACTAGGTTAGAACCCCGTGTAATACACGGGTTGAATAAATGTATTTTTATATAACAAATAATATAAAAATATATATATCTTTAAAAATCTTGTTTATTATACGGGTTGAATAAATATAATTTTATTTATCAAATAATAAAACAATATATAATTAAAAATCTCGTTTACTATATGGGTTGAATAAATGTAATTTATATATTAAATAATTAAAAAATGTTGTATTTTTAGAAACCCTGTATATTGTACGGGTTGAGTAAATTTAATTTTATATATTAAATAATGAAAAAAGTTACACTTTTAAGAATCTCATGTGTTATACGGGTTGAGCACATTTAATTTTATATATCGAACAATACAAAGTTATATCTTTATAGACTATATGTATTATATGGATTGAATAAATCTAATTTTATATACTACATAATAAAAAAAAGTTATATTTTTAAAAACCCCGTGTATTAGACGAGTTGCATAAATGTAATTTTGTATGGAAAAAAATAAAAATGTTATATCTTTAAAAAAACCACGTTTATTACATAGGTTAAATGAATTTAATAAAAAAAATATATCTGGTGACTACTTTTCTTGGTGTACGTAATTATTTTTCACATGATTTGCCTCCTAGGATTTTTTTTGACTCGTTAACATTAATTAATTTTACCTAAGTCATTTCTAATCTCTATATTCTTAATGATATTTCCCTAACAACTTATCCATCTTTTTTCTGTCTATAGCTCCGTTTTAATCTCCAAAATAACATCTTAAATTTTACTAAATTATTTTATAATATTACCCACTCATTTAGAGAAATTATTATTATTATTATTATTATTATTATTATTATTATTATTATTATTAAATCTGATAAATATTTTAAAATATTAGATTATCTCCTATACGAATTGTTTAAATTTATATTAAATTTAATTTTATAATTATCTTTTAATTGATGGTGTAAGTCCAGGAGCATTACACAATCGGATATCAAACACTAATCAAAGCGCGGAATACTAAGAAAAGTGTTAAGAACAAGAACAATCAATCGATTATAACCAAAGTGCACACGGTTTCTAGAGAACCGTCTGGTACACCCACAAAGAATTTCGAAAACACTAATGAAGAGTCTCTCAAAAATGTCTAACCAGATAATGAACTAGGTTCACCCTATTTATAGTTACATAGGGCGGCCTAGTTACAAGTTGGGCCAAGCCCAAATGCACATTACTAACCAAACAGGCCCAAATCCCTTAATTAGCCCACATGGCTTATTCCATTACTATCTAACTCACTACAAGGCTAAGCCCAATAACCTATATTTGTGTTTGATAAAGATAGGCGGAAACCTACACCAATATAGGGCCTTACAATATCCCCCTAGGTTTATGCTGTCTTTATCAAACTGTTGTCTATCACTATGTTTCTGTGGGAAGATACTTCATCTTTTCACCTTCAAACTTGGGCTCTTTGTTCTTCTTAATCACGATCAGCTTTGCTTGAAAAACTTGTTGAAAAGAATGCAAGTGGAGGATTCTCAGCAACTCTTTTCTTTGTCAATGTCTTCAATTTCAAGTAGGTTCACAGGTACTTCTTCAAATGCACTATCACTGTCAGATGATGACTTGTATCTGGTTCTTCTGACTCAGGCACATCTTGTTGTTGTGATGCTTCAAGCTATGTCAGCAACCAACAGCATCTCAATCTTCAACAACCCCTGTTTCTTGATTTAACATTAAATTCTGCACATACTCAGAAATTCATAAGCAATCAATTTAGTGCAACAGAGGGAAATACCACGTGAACACTCGGTACATCCAAGTATTTGTACTTGGATTTCACAATTCAAATTTCATTCAACTTATGATGATCAATCAAATCTTCAAGAACGGTTAATTTTTTTAATAAAACAAATAAACACTCTATTTTTGGATTTTTGATTTTTAAATTTGAAACACAAACAAGCAAAGAAACTAATATACAATTACAACTTGCAATGGGATCAAATCACAGTGTTTCGGGCTAGACTACAATTATCAACACTAATTTACTTCGGATGATCTGAGCGATTACCAGTATGTTTGTCCACTTAAACTTGTCTCCCTAGGCCTTTTTCAAGTGACGGTCTACAACTGATTTATCATGTTTTCATTTTAATTGATATGAACACTCAATTCAATCACAATCAAATCCCGGAATTTTTAACTTGAACACACTATCATACATGCAGTTTCCCTACCACATAATTCACAAGTCCATTCTAGAATTCTGAAATCTTGACGGGGACTGGATTAAGGAGAGAAAAGAATAGATCATTTGCAGAGATGGATATAATATACAGATCAAATGAGTTTTCTCAGTGATATAGGTTTTTTTTCTCGGGTTTCTTATGGGCACTAGAGGGCCTCTTTCGGGTGTAATTGATCTATAGCGCGACAACGTACAGCTAGGTCAGCATGTATCTGGATGCAGCAGAAGCTGACATTGCCTAGCACCTCCAGGTCTTTGCTCACGCAAAACAGAGGAGATACACGAGTTGGTCAGAAAAGATTTCAGAACTAGAACAAAATTGTGTGTATCGGGACGTCACACACGTATTCAAATAGCCATGTCCTAATTCCAAGTGACGTTCTTTCCTGAGGTCATAGAATAATTTATTTGTTCTGCACAGAACCAGTCAAATAGTCCAGCCATTAGGATAAAGCCTACCAGCACATCACTCTAGAGTCAGACCATTTCAATATTGGTCTTACATGAGTCAGCCTTAATCCACATAGTGAAAATTCATTTCATTTCCCATTTATGCAACAAAATATTTTTGATTTTTCTGTTTTTCGAATGTTTTTGTATATATTTTTTGTATATTTTTTTATTTCCTCTATTTACAGATATCTCTAGATATCCCTCTAAATTTGTGCGTAAATCTTACGCGCAAATTTACCTGACAAACGAAAACATATGTACAACGAGAAACAGAAAAGAAAATGAAATATTTTTGTTGTTTTTGCCTAACCGTTCCATCACAAGATTTAAGACTAATCAATATTGAAATTAGAATACGAAATTCAAAATTTGTACCTTTTCGCTGATCTAGTCTTACTTCTCTTTTATCTCCTTCAAACGAAACATATCAACTGTAAAGAAATGTACATTTTGAAACAGTGAAATGTTACCCGTTATGTCTCTGGAACAACCTCTATCAACATCCAAGGATTGTCAACAGCTCCTCCTTGGTTGTCCCTGAAAAGTAAGGAGATTAGTAAGACATTGGTACCCAGACCATCGTGGTCCTGGGTATTCCTGAAGCATCAATGTACGACACTTCTCGAAAACACATGCCCCCTTTTGATTCAAGGACTGGTGATGTTGCTGCTTTATGTTTTGCTTGCCAAACTTGTTTAGGCTTCTCTAATTTCTTAGGTGCCTTGGGCAGCACAGTCTGCTTTTCAACCTTTTTATTTTTTAGAACTTGTTTAGGTTTCAAAGCTTGTTTTCTTTTAGCTTTGGCAACATTCCAGTCCCCATCAGATGGTTTAACTTGGGGATGCTTATTCATCATTGCCTTAGGTTTTTCAACCTTCATTGGCTTAGAATAAGATCTATCATAGGTGTAACCTTCTGATGTTGTGTATAGTATGGCACATAGGGACGATATGTGCAATTCCTTGCTATGTGACCGGGTATGCCGCAGTTGTAGCATGTTTGCTTCTTTACGTAAGGAGCATATCCCAATCCAGTCCATCCAACCGATGCTGAGTATGAGTTATACGATTTGTTGGATGATTTGTTTGCAAACTTTTCAGACTTTCTCCCGTGCTTCTTATGTCCCTGTTTACAACAGTTAGCACATTCATTGGATTTAACATTTTCATTTCTAACTGTTGGCTTTGGAGGCACATATTTAATTGAAGGGCCTCTCAAAGCTGGCTTAGAAGCATCCTTTCTCACATAAGGAGGAGCATCAGCAGACAAATTTGATGTTTTTGGGCAAACATCGTCAGCTTTTTGACAAACAACATCATCCCCCTCAACCCAATCCTCAATAATTACTTGGTCTGCATTTGAAGCAACACGGTTAGTGTTAGGGGAGGATTCTCCAAAGATCAATAATCCTCAATTACTGTCGGGCTTAGGGATCCTCAATTCTGTTTGAATTAGTGATCCTCAGAGAGTATTGTAGGATCAGGATCCAGGATCATCATAGTGATCCTTACACTAACGATTGTCTGCTTTGAATATGAAGTTGTTTTGCAGGAGTACGTGCTTGGACTTGGTCTTGGCGATATTCCTGAAGTATATTCTCTATTTATTCCGCACGTGCTTGGCTAATATGGACGTTATGGAGGTCGTGGAAGACTTGCACGAAATGCGGATAGTTAGTTAGCTTAGATATTTTCTAAATTTATAAGGGGATAGCGAGCTTGACTAGAACACTTGGCGATTTTTGGCTAAACTCACACACTCGTAACTGCTCTCATCAACTCCCGACTGCTTGCTCGGCGATTACACACTTTTTTGCACATTACACTTTAGTGATCCTTGTAACAAGTTTGCTATCATCCAAAGTTGTAATACATTTTCTGTTTAATCTGAGTTGGTGATCGGTAGTTTCCATCACCTGAGGTTTTTTATGCCGGAGATCAACTCTTGATCAAGGGCTTTTTCTTCGTATAAATCATTGCGTCACTTGTTCATTACATTTCTGAGTGATCCTTAATATTGTTCTTTGATTAAAGCATCACACCTCACATCTAAAGATTTGGTTGCATTATCTTAGCTTGATTTTTGACCAAAACAGTTTGGCGCCCACCGTGGGGCAATTGGTGCTTCATTTCTGAGAAATTTTGTTCGTTTCGTTCATTTCGGTTCATCACCTTCAACCGCATGGCTTCTCAAAGAAAAACCACTTCAAGGGCGATGCCGACAATCAATTCATCCCAGGGCGTTCCACCTTTGCCACCACCACCTTCTGGATCCCAGAAGAATGCTGAAAAGAGACCGACTCCTATTTTCTCAAAACCTCCATCTTCTTTTGCATCTTATACTCCTACTACTAGTGACCTCTTTACTTTAATTTTGCAGATGAAGGATCACATACAGCAGCAGGATAAGACTAACGAAAAGATTCTCAGAGAAATTGGAGATATCAAGAAACAGAAGAGATCAGCGGAGGATCATTCCCCATAGATGCCTAGATCTTTGAATTTCGACACTCCGGTCATAACCTCCTAGCATTCTATAGCTCCAGATGTCCAATACTTGGGTGGAACAAGAGGAATGCACTACGGATCCTCAGCAACGTCTCAGGCCCTAGGATCCTATTTTCAACCAGCAGGATCCTTCTCTCAGCATCAAGGATCCTTCGCTAGCTCAGGAGGATACATGGGGACGTAGCAGGTTCAAGGATCCTCTCAGGTTCAAGGATCCTCTCAGGTTCAAGGATCCTCTCAGGTTCAAGGATCCTCTCAGGTTCAAAGATCCTCCTTTCAACCTCAAGGATCCTCTCAGGCTTTCGGATCCATGGATTATCCTCCAAGACCCCCATTCACAGTGCATCAAGGATCCAATGTTTCTCAGGATCAAGGATCCTTAAAAAGCTTGCAACTTGGAAGTTCAGATGTCCATCAAGGAGACTTCATCCCAATGCAAACCATTGCTTCTTCTGGTCCTTCAATTATACCAGAATCTCGACAATATGGATTCACATCTGGGATTCCGAACTTGAATCCACCGGGAGGTAACACTTTCAATAATTCTTATTCCACTAACCATGGCCTTATGCAGGATACAGGTATCAACCAAGCTATGGCTAGGGAGTTACAAAAGCTTAAGGATATGATATCCAGTGTTCCAGGAGTGGTCAAGCCCATTCCTGAGATCACAGACGGTAGTCATAGGATATCTCGTTTTGCGCCACACTTATGTGATGCTGAGATACCCAAAAGATTCCAGATACCATCTATGAAGCTATATGATGGTTCAACGGATCCGGAGGAACATGTAGCTCAATACAGGGAGAGGATGGAGATCAATCCAATTCCTGAGAGGTTAAAAGAGGCATGTCTATGCAAGGGATTTGGATCCACACTCACAGGATCTGCTCTTAAATGGTTGCTAAGTCTTCCCCCTTACTCTATTACTTCATTTGCTAACCTAGTTAACCTGTTTAATAGTCAATTTTCTTGTAGTAGAAAATTTGAACGCTTAACTAGTGATTTATATAGGGTAACACAAGGTCAAAATGAATCACTTAGAGATTATATCACTAAGTTTAGTAAAGAATCCTTAGATATTCCTAACTTGGATATAGCCACGGCTGTAGAGGCCTTTAAAATGGGTTTACTTAGGGATTCATTATTCTATGATGATCTTGTTATGACACCATGCAGGAATCTTGATGAAGTAAGAACCAGGGCCCTTAGGTTCATCCGATTAGAGGATGACAAAAGGATCCAGGAAAGGCTAGCAGGATCCTCGAAACAAGAAAAGCAAGGATCCTACTTCAAGAATAACAAGTTCAAATCTTACAACAAATCTGATAACCAGAACGTGCATGCAGTGGAACAGGAAGAGGATGATGAGGATTATCCTCCAATCTCTGAATACTGTTTTTCTGTTGATAACAATGAACTAATTCTTGCAATGCAGAACTTAGGTGAGAAAGCTAGGTGGCCAAGAAAAAGTGATAAACCAGCAGCTACGAAAGACAAATCAAAATGGTGTGCATATCACGAGGATTGTGGGCATCTCACCGAAGAGTGCATTGCACTAAGGAAAGAAATTGGTTACTTGTTAAGCAAGGGGCACTTAAAGGAACTTTTGGGATGAAAGAAGTCAAGAACCCAGGATCCTGAAAGGATCCCGGAAAAAGCTCCTGCTCCCCCAGCAGATGCACAAGTCATAAACTTTATATCCGGAGGATCAGACATTTGTGGTACTTCCTTTTCAGCATCCAAAAGACATGCTAAGGAAACCAAGATGGAGAATGGAGACAGACCCATCCGAACATCTAGTGTTACCAAGGATAAATTTATAACTTTTGATGAGGATGATCGTGTTGACATTCAGGATCCTCATCATGATGGTCTTGTTATTACTCTTTTTATTTCTAACCATTTTGTTCGCAGGATCCTTATAAACGGAGGAAGCTCTATGAACATCATTAAGCTTGATGTCCTAAAGAAAATGAATATTCCTGAGTCTGATATCGTGCCAATATCCTCAGTACATGTGGGATTTAGTGGGGAGACCAAGAATACTCTGGGGGACATCAAACTCCCAATCTATATCGAAGGACTACATTCTTTTAAAAAATTTTGTGTTATAGATTGTTTATCTTGTTGTAACGTTATCCTTGGCAGGCCTTGGATACATGACATGAAGGCAGTCCCATCCACTTATCATCAATGTGTGATGTTTCCTAGTCCATGGGGGTGGTGAAAATCGAGAGTGATCAGCAAGAGGCTAGGAATTGCTACACATCATCAATGAAACCAGCCTCAAGGCCAAGGGAGCAATAGCAATTAAAGTATCCTCCAAGGGACGTCTTGGAGGCAAGAGAGCAGGATGTGAAAGAAATCCTTATGGATCCTCATGATCCTGAATCCAAGATTTACATAGGATCAGGGATCCTTGGCAAAATAGAAGAGGATTTGGTATCCTTCCTCAAGAGGAGAAAAACTACCTTTGCATGGAAACACGAAGATATGACAGGTATATCTAAAGATATAATTACTCATAAACTTGGCATTGACAGATCATTCAAACCAATCCATCAAACGAGGAGGAAGTTTGCACCAGAGAGAAATGCCATTATCCAGGAGGAGGTAGAAAAATTACTCCGAGCAGGTATGATTAGAGAAGTTAAGTATCTTAGATGGCTAGCCAATGTGGTTGTTGTTCAAAAGAAAAACGGAAAGTGGAGGGTATGTGTTGATTTCACTGATTTAAATAAGGCATGTCCCAAGGATCCTTTCCCATTGCCCCACATTGACTCCATGGTGGATGCTACCGCAGGCCATGAACTGTTAACCTTTATGGATGCTTCCTCTGGATTTCAACAAATTCAGATGGAACCATCTGATCAAGAGGATACAACCCTTATGACCCCAACCGATATTTATTGTTATATTGCTATACCATTTGGACTAAGAAATGTAGGTGCTACTTATCAAAGTCTAGTCAATACGATGTTCAAGGATCAAATGCTGAGGATCACCTTAAAGACTTGGAGGAAACATTCAATATCCTTGATAAATTTAATATGAAACTAAATCCTTCCAAGTGTCACTTTGGTGTAAAAGCAGGTAAATTCCTAGGCTTTATGGTGACTAAGAGGGGCATTGAAGCAAGTCCAGAGCAGATTAAGGCTATTGTGAATATCAAATCTCCTGCCAATGCCAAGGATGTACAAAGATTAATAGGCAGGATCGCAGCCTTAAACAGGTCCATATCCAAATCCTCAAAAAAGTCCAAGGAATTCTATGACATCCTGAGGAAGAACAAGAAATTTGAATGGACTGAGAAGCATGAAGGTGCCCTCAAAGCTCTTAAGGATTACCTATCCTCAGCCCCCTCTTTGATGAAACCAGAAAAGGGGGATATATTATCCTTATACCTAGTAGTATCCTCAAAAGCAGTAAGTGCGGTCCTTGTTAAGGATCACCAAGGTACACAACATCCTGTTTACTATGTAAGTAAGAGTTTACTTGATGCTGAATCGATGTATTCACATTTAGAGAAACTTATTGTTGCATTAATTATGGCATCTACTAAATTAAGACATTATTTTGAGACTCATGCCATTATTGTTAAGACTAGTTTTCCAATTAAGAATGTTCTCAGGAAACCTGAAATGTCAGGAAGGATGGCCAAATGGGCAGTGAAGCTTAGTGCTTATGATATAAGATACGAGCCTAGAACTGCCATTAAATCCCAGGCCTTAGCTGAATTAGTGGCAGATTTCAGTAGTGACTTGCAAAAGGAAGCTGAGTTAGAAGTCCAACAGCTTGAAGAAACTAAGGATCCTTGGATACTCTTCACTGATGGAGCCTCTAATGTCAAAGGAGCAGGACTTGGAATACTACTAAAATCGCCACAGGGGGATATAATACCCTACTCCATAGCTTGTGAGTTTCAAACTACTAATAATGAGGCTGGATATGAAGCCTTGATAGCTGGTTTGCAAATTGCCAAGCATATGAGGATCAGGTATCTTGAGGTACATGTAGATTCATTATTAATCACTAATCACTTTAATGGATCCTATGCTGTTAAAGGTGGAAAACTAATCAAATATTTAGAGATAGTCAAAGAATTGGCACTCTCTTTTGTTTCCTTTGGTTTGACACAGGTACCAAGGGAAGAGAATGCAGAGGCTGATGCATTAGCCAATCTAGTAGGATCATCCTTGAAGATCCCGGAGGATATCAAGATCCCTATCCTGACACCTGCTATCGAGGATCATGTAGTCATGGAAATAGGAGAGGATTCTGCAATCATCCCTAGTGATGATACTCAATCTCATTCAGGATCATGGATCCTTCCAATCATGAGATACATACAACATGGAGAGATTCCTACAGGAGAAAACCCTAGGGCTTTCAAAATCAAGGTATCTCAATATACAATATTGAATAACATATTATATAAACGATCTCTTGCAGGACCATATCTAAGATGCATTGAGGATCCTGAAATCCAACAAGTCCTAAAGGATTTTCATGAAGGAGATTGTGGAAACCACACTGGGGGCAGGGCATTATTCTCAAGGATCCTGAGGACATGATACTATTGACCTACAATGAAGAAGGATGCTGTGGATTATGCTAAGAAGTGTGATCCTTGTCAGAGACATAGTAATATCCTTCACCAACCAGCAGAACTTTTGCATCCTATATCCTCCTCTTGGCCATTTATGAGATGGGGAATGGATATAGTTGATAAGCTTCCTGAGGCACCTGGTGGAAAAGTATTCATGCTTGCTATGACTGATCACTTCTCCAAGTGGATAGAGGCTGAAGCCTTTGCTCAAATCAGAGAAAAAGAAGTGATATCCTTTATCAAAAGAAATATTATTACTAGATTTGGTATCCCTTCTGAAATAGTATGTGTTAGGGGAGGATTTTCCTATGATCAGTGATCCTCAATTGCGGTCGGGTTTTCGGATCCTTAATTGTGTTTGAGTTTAGGATCCTCGGAGAGTATTGTAGGATCAGGATCCAGGATCCTCATAGTGATCCTTACACTAACGATTGTCTGCTTTGAATATGGAATTGTTTTGCAGGAATACGTGCTTGGACTTGGTCATGGCAATATTCCTGGAGCATATTCTCTTTTGTTCCGCAAGTGCTTGACTATTGTGAACGTTATGGAGATCGTGGGGATAGTGCACGAATTGCGGATAGTTAGTTATCTTAGATATTTACTAAATTTAAAAGGGGATAGCGAGCTAGATTAGAACACTTGGCTATTTTTGGCTACAAACACACACTCGTACTGCTCTCATCAGTTTACAACACTCTGCTCGGCGATTACACATCATTTTTATGCATTTCATTCTAGTGATCCTTGCAACTAGCTCGCTATCATCCAAAGTTGTAACACATATTTGATTTAATCTAAGTTGGTGATCGGTAGTTTCCATCACCCAAGGTTTTTTATGCCGGAGATCAACTCTTGATCAAGGGCTTTTTCCTCGTATAAATCATTGTGTCACTTGTTCATTACATTTCTGAGAGATCCTCAATATTGTTCATTGATTCAGGCATCACACCTCACATCTAAAGATTTGTTGCATTATCTTGGCTTGATTTTTGACCAAAACAGTTTGGCGCCCACCGTGGGGCAATTGGTGCTTCATTTCTGAGAAATTTTGTTCATTTCGCTCATTTTGGTTCATCACATTCAACCAGATGGCTTCTCAAGGGAAAACCACTTCAAGTGCAATGTCTGCGGTCAATTCATCCCAAGGCGTTCCACCTTTGCCTCTACCACCTTCTGGATCCCAGAAGAATGCTGAAAAGAAACCGACTCCTATTTTCTCAAAACCTCCAACTTCTTCTGCATCTTATGCTCCTACTACTAGTGACCTTTTTACTTTAATTTTGCAGATGAATGATCACATACAGCAGCAGGATAAGACTAATGAAAGGATTCTCAGAGAAAGCCTAGATCTTTGAATTTCGACAATCCGGTCATAACCTCTCAGCATTCTGCATCTCCAGATGTCCAATACTCGGGTGGAACAAGGGGAATGCACTACGGATCCTCAGCAACGTCTCAGGCTCTAGGATCCTATTTTCAACTAGCAGGATCCTTCTCTCAGCATCAAGGATCCTTCGTCAGCTCAGGAAGATACATGGGGACGTAGCAGGTTCAAGGATCCTCTCAGGTTCAAGGATCCTCTTAGGTTCAAGGATCCCCTCAGGTTCAAGGATCCTCTCAGGTTCAAGGATCCTCCTTTCAGCCTCAAGGATCCTCTCAGGTTTTCGGATCCATGGATTATCCTCTAAGACCCCCATTCACAATGCATCAAGGATCCAATGTTTCCCAGGAACAAGGATCCTTAAGAAGTTTGCAACCTGGAAGTCCTGATGTCCATCAAGGAGACTTCATTCCAATGCAAACCATTGCTTCTTTTGGTCCTTCAATCATACCAGAATCTCGACAATATGGATTCACATCCGGGATTCTGAACTTGAACCCACCAGGAGGTAACATGTCACACCCCCAAAATCCACCATGCGGGGTACCACCGCTTGGAGGCGTGACGTCACCAGGATCGAGCCACCAATCATACTGAACAACGTATTTAAGTAAATAAAGCCAACCACAATACAATTGGTGACCAAAAGCTAGTTAACCAAGTTTTAAATTAAACAGCGGAAGCATAAACATAAAGTCCAAAACATAAGTCCATAGTTTATAAGTTAAAGTTCAAAACGCAAGTTTAATAAGTTCATAAGGATCTAAATATTAAGCACGGAACATAACAGTCCGTACACCACAACGACTCCTTCCTCGTGCAAGCTCCAAGCATTTAGCGACATGTAAGGTATGTAACAACGAGTCAACAACAAAGTTGAGTGAGCTCACGGTTGGTTGTTTAGTTTTAAGTTGTTTCTGAAAACACGGTTTGTCTTTCGTTGGGTAATTACCGTGGGGGTTACCCCGTAGTTGAAAGAAAATTTAACCAGTTCATTCTTTTTACCCATACCCTGTCCATGATTAGTGGGGGATTCCCCGTGTGAACTACTAGACTGTGTGATATCGACTACTACGCAAGTAAGTTGTGCCCTACATCAGTGTCTATCATCACTAATGGTTTGCTATAGTCCATTAGTACACGCCCGTCCGACTGGCACGGTGTGAGGTTTGTTAAACCTAATAGCGCTATTAACTAATGACCCGCTCGCCATTGGCCTCGGCGTTTAAGTCGATATAAAATGAGGGACTTATGATAGAGTTTTGTCTAGTACGTTTTAAGGTTGTTGTCCTACCCAAGGAGGACGAACGTACATAGTTCTCCCAAAGAGAATACCCAAGGAGGACGAACATACGTAGTTCTTCCAAAGAGAATACGCAGGATTCCGTTTTAATTCTTTAACCCATTCCCAAACCACCGGGAATCCCATGCCTTAGAAAGTGTGTTAACTCACCTTGGTTTGCTCGGTTAGATTCTCAAATATAGCTAACAGTCAAGGTCGGTCAATCACGTCCTAATATGATTACTAGTTAGTCATTTAGTGGTTTTCAAATACAGCACAAAGTTCCTACACGTATCTATCACATAACATGCATTACTTTAACGGTTTATGCCCATACAAACTCTCCACCTATTCCCGTTCACAAATAAACATACGACATTGCACATAACACTTTTATCGACACTTAACATGTTAGATCATTCACAGATACCATATTCGACATTTAGACACGCAAATCACTACATATGTCGTTTCAATTTAATTATCCGAAACTGGGTTATTTTCGAGCATTTTAATAAAATAGTTATCTTATTTCAAAAATTCCCAACTTTTTACAAAAGATGCTAAACGACCCAAGTACTATTGTGTAAAACTCTCGGGATCTAATTCATCACCAATATTTTATTAAAAATCATTTTCTGGACTGTAATGAGATTCATTATTTTCTGACTGCAGTCTGCGGAATAATTCATTAAAAATTCATTGTAAGCCGGATTGACGAAATTTCAGTGGGACAATTACTATGACATCAGTGTCCATCTACTGTACAGATTTCATGGGTTGATTCGACACGGAACTCAAGTTATGACTGAAAACATATCGCCAATTTTCTGCAGAAAAATGTAGCTCTAGCTGCTGTTACGGAATGACACTTTAAAAATAGTAAACGAAGTCCAAAAATTATGATTCCAGTTTCATTAGAACCGTATTTCATAATACATAAATCTAGGCTTCAGAAAATACATTTTTCATTATGGTTCTGTTACAGCCAGTTAAAGGCGGCTGGAAATGCAGATCAGCAAGCTGTTTCCAGTCTTTTAACATTATAAAGTGTGTTCGATTGATTCTTTTAACATGTTTAGCGATCACAACAATACTTACAGCAGATTATCACTTATATATTACAGATTTATCATGCAATATCATATTTCATTCATCATTTTAACACTACTTCAACATATGTTAGATGATGTTCAAGATTTGTTTAAGTTCATTAGAGTTCTACCTTTTCGATCTTTAAACATCATTAACCACTCAACAATCATGTAAAATGCAAGGATCTAAGTGCTTACCACTAGCACAAGGCTAGGAGAGTTCGAGTGTAGAAATGTGGTGGATAAAAGAAAACGAGAGCGGTCCTTCAACTTGCGAGTGCACCAAGCTTCGTTGTTCACCTTCTTGCACCTTTGTATGGATGGAAAATGACTATAAAGTGGCTTGATGGTGGGTGTATGGTGGTGATGGTGGCTGCCGAATTCAAATAAAGATAGGAGAAGAGAGCTAAATTTTGTTGATGTGTTTTAGTGAATGAAATGAGATCTATTGGTTATATTTATAAACCAAGTTAGGGCTTTAACCAACAAATAATGTGTTCTCTAGATTTTGGACAATAAGAATAAAATAATCACAATTTTGTGGAGTGTGTCCCCTATGGGGAACCATTCGGTTGGGGGGGGGGTTATATGGTTGGATTTGAATGATGTAGTTAGTAGCTAGTTAGATTAGTTAGGTGATTAAATTAGTTACTAGTGTGTTATGTGTTATAACGGGTGTTAGGGTGTTCGGGGACCCTAACTAGCTCAGTAAAGTGAAACACAATGTCATTGACAATATTTTTATGTTCCGGGTAAAGTCCGGTTGTTCGGTTTGGCACTGTTCCGTTAAAGTGCTTAATTAATCCGTAAAGTGTCATACATATGTATTTTTGTAACGTTTTTGATTTTCAATACTCAGGAAAGCATAACAGACTATTTAATGACTTTTCTGTATACTACTAGTATGTTAACATGCACATGTAAGTATAACACAGATATCAGAAAGCAGTTAATTAATTCCACACAGTCGTCAAGCACATTAATTATCATTAATAAATTGTACGGAATACATGGAATTTTGAGGGTTGTCACATTCTCCCCCTGTTAATAAAATTTCATCCCGAAATTTAGCTCGTGGTTACTGAGGAAGCTAGTTATGTTGCGTTGGTTTCCTGGTTTTCCTGGGGTGTCACATCATCCCCTCGTTGATTTGGAATTTCGTCCCGAAATTCTGCAGTAGCTTCAGCCTTAGTGGTGGTTGTGTTTTTCTTAAACAGTTGGGGATACTTGAGTTTCATTTGATCTTCTCGTTCCCAGGTGTACTCTGGGCTACGACGGGAATTCCAACGAACTCGGACGAGAGGTATTCTGGTGTGCTTGAGAATCTTAACGTCTTGATCCGTAATCTCTTTTGGTTCCTCGACGAATCGCAGCTGGTCGTCGATAGTGAGCTCCTTGGGAGGAACTATGAGGGTCTCATCTGACAGGCACTTCTTCAGATTCGATACATGGAAAACGTTGTGAACTCCGCTGAGTTCTTCAGGTAGATTCAGCCTGTAGGCCACCTTGCCAATCTTTTCAATGATTTCAAAAGGTCCAACGTATCGCGGGTTTAGTTTGCCTCGTTTGCCAAAACGAACTACACCTTTCCAAGGTGAGACTTTGAGTAGAACTCGATCCCCAACCTGGAATTCGAGTGGCTTTCTTTGCTTATCAGCATAGCTTTTCTGACGGTCAAGAGTTGCCGCCATTCGTTGTCGTATCTGAGCAATTTTCTCGGTTGTACTACTACGAGTTCTGGGCCAGTGATTTGGCTGTCACCAACTTCTGCCCAGCAAAGAGGTGATCGGCACTTGCGTCCATACACGGCCTCGAACGGAGCGGCCTGGATGCTGGTGTGGTAACTGTTGTTATATGAGAACTTCACTAGTGGAAGGTGCTTTTCCCAACCATTACCAAAATCGATTACACATGCCCTAAGCATGTCTTCAAGGGTTTGGATGGTGCGTTCAGATTGCCCATTCGTCTGTGGATGATAAGCGGTGCTCATATCTAAACGTGAGCCAAAAGATTTGTGCATAGCTTGCCACAATTCAGAAGTAAAACGCGCGTCACGATCAGAAATGATGGAGGTTGGCACTCCGTGCCTTGATACCACTTCCTTTAGGTAGATGTCTGCTAGGGTAGAAAACTTATCCGTTTCTTTGATAGGCAGAAAATGTGCAGACTTGGTCGGTCGATCCACGATCACCCAAATGGTATCATTTCCACGTTGAGATCTGGGTAGGCCAGTAACGAAATCCATGGAAATTTGCTCCCATTTCCATTTCGGGATCTCTGGTTGTTGAAGTGGGCCTGATGGTTTCTAGTATTCGACCTTGACCCTAGCACAAGTCAAGCATTTACTGACGTAGGTTGCTATGCTGGCTTTCATACCAGGCCACCAGTATGTAGTCTTTAGGTCGTGGTACATCTTATCCGAACCAGGATGTACTGAATAACGAGACTTATGTGCTTCATCCATTACAAGTTCGCGTAGGTCTCCATACAGTGGAACCCAGATGCGTCCGTTAACATAGTAGGCGTCGTTTTCCTTTTGTTCTAGCCGCTACCTCGATCCTCGTAAGGACTCAGCCCTGATGTTCTCTGCTTTCAATGCTTCAACCTGAGCATCGCGAATCTGAGCGGGAAGGTTAGATTGGATGGTAAGCTGTAACGCACGTACACGCTTAGGTATAGTATCCTTTCGGCTGAGGGTGTCAGCCACAACATTGGCCTTGCTCGGATGGTACTTGATAGCGCATTCATAATCATTCAAGAGTTCGACCCATCGGCGTTGTCGCATATTCAATTCCTTTTGCTTGAAGATATGCTCGAGACTCCTGTGATCGGTGTAAATGGTGCACTTGGTATCGTACAGGTAATGTCTCCATATCTTAAGCACGAAAACAACTGCTCCCAATTCCAGATCGTGGGTAGCGTAGTTCCTTTCGTGAACTTTAAGTTGACGTGATGCGTAGGGAATGACCTTGTCACGTTGCATCAACACACAACCAAATCCTTGGATGGAAGGGTCGCAGTAAACCACAAAATCATCTGTGCCTTCAGGCAATGAGAGGATAGGTGCGCTACAAAGTCTCTCCTTTAAGTGCTGAAATGCGGACTCCTGTGCATCACCCCAATGATAGGTGACACCTTTCTGAGTCAAGGAAGTGAGAGGTTGCGCAATCTTGGAGAAATCCCTGATAAACCTTCTCTAATATCCTGCCAAACCCAAGAATTGGCGGATTTCTGTTGGTGTGCGGGGTGCAGGCCAGTTCTTGATCGAGTCAACCTTGGATGGATCCACATGAATTCCATCCTTGTTTACCACATGGCCTAGAAAATGGACTTCGCGAAGCCAGAAGTCACATTTTGAAAACTTGGCATACAACTGTTCTTTACGAAGTATTTCCAGAATAAGCCTTAGGTGTTGCTCGTGTTCCTCCTGACTCATAGAATAGATTAGAATGTCGTCGATGAAGACTATGACAAATTTATCTAGGTAAGGCTTACACACTCGGTTCATGAGATCCATGAAGACTGCAGGTGCATTCGTCAATCCGAAAGGCATAACCAGAAACTCATAGTGGCCGTAATGAGTTCTGAATGCTGTTTTGGAGACGTCTTACTCTCGGACTCTCAACTGATGGTAGCCCAATCTCAAATCAATCTTAGAATAATAACTCGACCCTTGCAACTGGTTGAATAAGTCATCAATGCGCAGAAGTGGATAACGATTCTTCACAATCACCTTGTTGAGCTCGCGGTAGTCAATACACATCCTGAAGGTACCGTCTTTCTTCTTCACAAATAATACTGGAGCTCCCCATGGCGAAGAGCTAGGACGTATGAAACCCTTTTCCAAGAGTTCTTGTAGTTGGGTGGACAGTTCTTCGAGTTCTGATGGAGTTAGATGATAGGATGCTCGAGCTATGGGCGCTGCTCCAGGAGCCAGTTCGATTTGAAACTCAACTTGGCAATGAGGCAGAAGTCCAGACAATTCCTCAGGAAATACCTCGGGAAAGTTGCGTACAATAGGAATGTCTTCTATCTTCCTTTCTTCCGCGGATGTATCTGAAACGAGGGCTAGAATAGCGGTGTGGCCCTTTCGCAAACACTTATGGGCCTTAAGGAAAGAGATGATGCCTACAACAGCACCACTTTTGTCGCCACGAATCACTAGGGGTTCTTTATCAGAACGAGGGATGCGGACGATTTTCTCCTTGCAAATAATCTCCGCTTGGTGTTGAGATAACCAATCCATTCCAATGACAACGTCAAAACTACCCAGAACGATAGGAATGAGGTCGATAGAAAAGGTCTGATCGGCAAGGACAAGCTTGCAGCCCTTAACTATATGTGTAGCCTCTAAACTTTTACCATTTGCTAACTCTACGATGTGCTTGGTGTTCAAGAGTGTTGGAGTACGCTTAAGCATCTGACTAACTTTTAAGGACAGGTAGCTAGTATCGGCACCCGAATCAAATAAAACAGTAACAAAGAAATCATCCAGAAGAAACTTACCCATCACAACGTTGGGATCGATCCTTGCCTCACCCTGACCAATCACGAACACACGACCTTGGGCGCCATTGCCATTATTGTTACCTCCGTTGTTGCCTCCATTGTTGTTCCCATTTCTTTGGTTGTTGTTCTGATTCTGGTTCAGTTGGGGGCAGTTCCTCTTAAAGTGGCCTTCAGCGCCAAACTAAAAGCATCCTTTATTTCCCTGCTGATGCTGCTGCTGGTGGTTCTGTGGAGCTTGTTGTTGTTGGTGATTCTGATTCACAAGACGTGGGCTCCTGCAATCCTTAGCTTCATGACCCACTTTGTGACATCTCTGGCAACGACCCTTGTTGCACTGGCCGCTGTGGTGCAGATTACATCGATTGCACTTAGGGTGATTTCCCTTGTACCTACCCTGACCTTGATTCCCAGAAGACTGCTGATTGGGGCTCCTATATTCGTCTGTCTTTCGTTGCTGGGATTGAGCTGAAGCAGAACCCTTGCCCAAATTTCCATCCCACTTGCGCTTATTGTCATTGGGAGCATCAGAAGTAGTAGCGCTAATACGCTTGGGCAGTTTGTTCTGCTCAACTGCCTGATCAGTGAGACGATGAGCCGATTTGCTGAATGGTGCCAAGATTAGCTGAGGTTACATGGCTTTGAATTTCTGGCACCAAGCCCTTAAGGTACAACTCAATGCGTTTGATGGGAGGGTCCACCATTGTGGGACACAGGATGGCCAGCTCGTTTAACCTCTTCGTGTATGCCTCGATCTCAAACCCCGTCATCTTCAAATTGAAAAATTCCACTTCCAGCTTGTGGATGTCGTCACGACTGCAGTACTCCTCTTTGATCAGTTCTTTGAAACCGTTCCATGGGGTGGCATTAGCAACCGCCAACCCAAGCAGTTGAACTTGTGCCTTCCACCAGGTTAACGCAGCACCTTCGAGTGTTCCAGTAGCATATTTCACCCTACGATCTTCCGGGCAATCACACATTTCGAAAACAGACTCGAGCTTCTCGAACCAGTGGAGAAGACCTACAGCTCCTTCTGTGTCGTTGAAAGTACTAGGTCGGCAATCCATGAAGGTTTTGAACATGCACACAGGAGACTGAGCATGTTGACCTGTTGCGCGAGGATAAAAGACAAGGTTAGGCATGAGGGTTGGTTTGCGAAGGTAGGTTCTAAGTGTCCTAAGATGGGTTGATATGGCAGGTTATACCTCCTGCAGGAACAGCTGCGAGTGCCTCAGCAACTCGTTCGTTGATCAAAGCCGTCAGCTGGGCTTGAGTTAGGTTGATACGTCCTCCGCGTCCGCTCATGATCTTCACAATGAAGCAACGTAAGTGAGGAAAGTGTCGCGAAAGTGCGTAAGTGTGGGACGACAGTAGAGAGTAAGCACACAAGGTTCAAATAGCAATTATCACGTTAACTAATGCACAGTGTAAACTATCTAACCGACAATATAACATAGATCATACCACCTATTGTGTCGAGTCTTGCACGTGGAGCGAACCGTCGTTGTGGACCGTTGAGCACTGTACCGGTTATAGTCTGGTTTTATCAAAAAGCTTTCCCTTTTTATTAAAACCAAGTTCACTATAACCAATGGCTCTGATACCAATCTGTCACACCCCCAAAATCCACCATGCGGGGTACCACCGCTTGGAGGCGTGACGTGACCAGGATCGAGCCACCAATCATACTGAACAACGTATTTAAGTAAATAAAGCCAACCACAATACGATTGGTGACCAAAAGCTAGTTAACCAAGTTTTAAATTAAACAGCGGAAGCATAAACGTAAAGTCCAAAACATAAGTCCAAAGTTTATAAGTTAAAGTTCAAAACGCAAGTTTAATAAGTTCATAAGGATCTAAATATTAAGCACGGAACATAACAGTCCGTACACCATAACGACTCCTTCCTCGTGCAAGCTCCAAGCATTTAGCGACCTGTAAGGCATGTAACAACGAGTCAACAACAAAGTTGAGTGAGTTTACGGTTGGTTGTTTAGTTTTAAGTTGTTTCTGAAAACATGGTTTGTCTTTCGTTGGCGTAACTGCCGTGGGGGTTACCCCGTAGTTGAAAGAAAATTTAACTAGTTCATTCTTTTTACCCATACCCTGTCCATGATTAGTGGGGGCTTTCCCGTGTGAACTACTAGACCGTATGATATCGACTACTACGCAAGTAAGTTGTGCCCTACATCAGTGTCTATCATTACTTATGGTTTGCCATAGTCCATTAGTACATGCCCGTCCAACTGGCACGGTGTGAGGTTTGTTAAACCTAATAGCGCTATTAACTAATGACCTGCTCGCCATTGGCCTCGACGATTAAGTCGATATAAAATGCGGGACTTATGATAGAGTTTTGTCTAGTATGTTTTAAGGTTGTTGTCCTACCCAAGGAGGACGAACGTACGTAGTTCTCCCAAAGAGAATACGCAAGATTAATACTGGCATCCTACCCGAGGAGGATGGCCGTACATATCCTACTTAAGTAAGATATGTAGATTCCGTTCTAATTCTTTAACCCATTCCCAAACCACCGGGAATCCCATGCCTTAGAAAGTGTGTGAACACACCTTGGTTTGCTCGGTTAGATTCTCAAATATAGCTAACAGTCAAGGTCGGTCAATCACGTCCTAATATGATTACTAGTTAGTCATTTAGTGGTTTTCAAATAGAGCACAAAGTTCCTACACGTATCTATCACATAACATGCATTACTTTAACGGTTTATGCCCATACAAACTCCCCACCTATTCCCATTCACAAATAAACATACGACATTGCACATAACACTTTTATCGGCACATAACATGTTAGATCATTCACAGATACCATATTCGACATTTAGACACGCAAATCACTACTTATGTCGTTTCAATTTAATTATCCGAAACTGGGCTGTTTTCGAGCATTTTAATAAAATAGTTATCTTATTTCAAAAATTCCCAACTTTTTACAGAAGATGCTAAACGACCCAAATATTATTGTGTAAAAATCTCGGGATCTAATTCATCACCAATATTTTATTAAAAATCATTTTCCAGACTGCAATGAGATTCATTATTTTCTGACTGCAGTCTACGGAATAATTCATTAAAAATTCATTGTAAGTCGGATTGATGAAATTTTAGTGGGACAATTGCTACGACATCAGTATCCATCTACTGTACAGATTTCATGGGTTGATTCGACACGGAACACAAGTTATGACTGAAAACATTTCGCCAATTTTCTGCAGAAAAATGCAGCTCTAGCTGCTGTTACAGAATGACACTTTAAAAATAGTAAACGAAGTCCAACAATTATGATTCCAGTGCCATTAAAACCGTATTTCATAATACATAAATCTAGGCTTTAGAAAATGCATTTTTCGTTAAGTTATGGTTCTGTTACAGCCAGTTAAAGGAGGCTAGAAATGCAGATCAGCAAGCTGTTTTCAGTCTTTTAACATTATAAAGTGTGCTCGATTGATTCCGTTAACATGTTTAGCGATCACAACAATACTTACAGCAGATTATCACATATATATTACAGATTTATCATGCAATATCATATTTCATTCATCATTTTAACACTACTTTAACATATGTTAGATGATGTTCAAGATTTGTTTATGTTCATTAGTGTTCTACCTTTTCGATCTTTAAACATCATTAACCACTCAACAATCATGTAAAATGCAAGGATCTAAGTGCTTACCACTAGCACAAGGCTAGGAGAGTTCGAGTGTAGAAAAGTGGTGGATAAAAGAAAACGAGAGCGGTCCTTCAACTTGCGAGTGCACCAAGCTTCGTTGTTCACCTTCTTGCACCTTTGTATGGATGGAAAATGGCTATAAAGTGGCTTGATGGTGGGTGTATGGTGGTGATGTGTGGCTGTCGAATTCAAAGAAAGAGAGGAGAAGAGAGCTAAATTTTGTTGATGTGTTTTAGTGAATGAAATGAGATCTGTTGGTTATATTTATAAACCAAGTTAGGTCTTTAACCAACAAATAATGTGTTCTCTAGATTTTGGACAATAAGAATAAAATAATCATAATTTGGTCGAGTGTGTCCCCTATGGGGAACCGTTCGGTTAGGGGGGGGGGGTTATATGGTTGGATTTGAATGATGTAGTTAGTAGCTAGTTAGATTAGTTAGGTGATTAAATTAGTTACTAGTGTGTTATGTGTTATAACGGGTGTTAGGGTGTTCGGGGACCCTAACTAGCTCAGTAAAGTGAAAACAATGTCAATGACAATATTTTTATGTTCCGGGTAAAGTCCGGTTGTTCGGTTTCACACTGTTCCATTAAAGTGCTTAATTAATCCGTAAAGTGTCATACATATGTATTTTTGTAACGTTTTTGATTTTCAATACTCAGGAAAGCATAATAGACTATTTAATGACTTTTCTGTATACTACTACTATGTTAACATGCACATGTAAGTATAACACAGATATCAGAAAGCAGTTAAGTAATTCCACACAGTCGTCAAGCACATTAATTATCATTAATAAATTGTACGAAATACATGGAATTTTGAGGGTTGTCACATTCTCCCCCTGTTAAGAAAATTTCGTCCCGAAATTTAGCTCGTGGTTACTGAGGAAGCTAGTTATGTTGCGTTGGTTTCCTAGTTTTCCTGGGGTGTCACATCATCCCCCGTTGATTTGGAATTTCGTCCCGAAATTCTGCAGTAGCTTCAGCCTTAGTGGTGGTTGTGTTTTTCTTAAACAATTGGGGATACTTGAGTTTCATTTGATCTTCTCGTTCCCAGGTGTACTCTGGGCCACGACGGGAATTCCAACGAACTCGGACGAGAGGTATTCTGGTGTGCTTGAGAATCTTTACGTCTTGATCTGTAATCTCTACTGGTTCCTCGACGAATCGCAGCTGGTCGTCGATAGTGAGCTCCTTGAGAGGAACTATGAGGGTCTCATCTGACAGGCACTTCTTCAGATTCGACACATGGAAAACGTTGTGAACTCCGCTGAGTTCTTCAGGTAGATTCAGCCTGTAGGCCACCTTGCCAATCTTTTCAATGATTTCAAAAGGTCCAACGTATCGCGGGTTGAGTTTGCCTCATTTGCCAAAACGAACTACACCTTTCCAAGGTGAGACATTAATTATCATTAATAAATTGTACGGAATACATGGAATTTTGAGGGTTGTCACATAACACTTTTAATAATTCTTATACCACTAACCATGGCCTTATGTAGGATACAGGTATCAATAAAGCTATGGCTAGGGAGTTACAAAAGCTTAAGGACATGATATCCAGTGTTCCAGTGGTGGTTAAACCTATTCCTGAAATTGCAGATGGGAGCCATAAGATCTCGTTTTGCACCACCTATTTGTGATGCTGAGATACCCAAAAGGTTCCAAATACCAACCATGAAGTTATATGATGGCTCAATAGATCCTGAAGAACACGTGGCTCAATACAGAGAAAGGATGGAGATTAACCGCATCCCAGAGAGGTTACAAGAAGCATGTCTATGCAAGGGATTTGGATCCACACTCACAGGATCAGCTCTTAAATGGCTGCTAAGTCTTCCCCCTATTTTATTACTTCATTTGCTAATCTGGTTAACCTGTTTAATAATCAATTTTCTTGTAGTAGAAAGTTTGAACGATTAACTAGTGATTTGTATAGGGTAACTCAAGGTCAAAATGAATCACTTAGAGATTATATCACTAAGTTTAGTAAAGAATCCTTAGATATTCCTATCTTGGATATAGCTACGGCTGTAGAAGCCGTTAAAATGGGTTTGCTTAGGGATTCATTATTCTATGATGATCTTGTTAAGACCCCATGCAGGAATCTTGATGAAGTAAGAACTAGTGCCCATAGATTCATCCGGTTAGAGGATGACAAAAGGATCCAGGAGAGACTTGCAGGACCCTCAAAACAGGAAAAGCAAGGATCCTCCTTCAAGAATAACAAGTTCAATCCTACAACAAGTCTGATAACCAGAACGTGAATGCAGTAGAACAGGAAGAAGATGATGAGGATTATCCTCCAACTTCTGAATACTGTTTTACTGTTGATAACAATGAACTATTCCTTTCAATGCAGAATTTAGGTGAAAAAGCTAGGTGGCCAAGAAAAAGTGATAAACCAGCTGCTACGAAAGACAAATCAAAATGGTGTGCTTATCACGAGGATTTTGGGCATCTCACCGAAGAGTGCATTGCACTAAGGAAAGAAATTGGTTACTTGTTAAGCAAGGGGCACTTAAAGGAACTTTTGGGGCGAAAGAACTCAAGAACCCAGGATCCTGAAAGGATCCCAGATAAAGCTCCAGCTCCTCCAGCAGATGCACAAGTTATAAACTTTATATCCGAAGGATCAGAAATTTGTGGTACCTCCTTTTCAGCAGCCAAAAGACATGCTAAGGAAACCAAGACGGAGAATGGAGATAGACCCAACCGAACATCCAGTGTTACCAAGGATAAAGTTATAACTTTTTATGAGGATGATCGTGTTGACATTCAGGATCCTCATCATGATGGTCTTGTTATCACTCTTTTTATTTCTAACCATTTTGTTCGCAAGATCCTTATAGATGGAGGAAGCTCTGTGAACATCATCCAGCTTGATGTCCTTAAGAAGATGAATATTCCTGAATCTGATATTATACCAAGATCCTCAGTGCTTGTGGGATTCAGTGGGGAGACCAAGAATACTCTGGGGGACATCAAACTCCCAATTTATATCGAAGGATTACATTCTTATCAAAAATTTTGTGTTATAGATTGCTTATCCTGTTGTAATGTTATCCTTGGCAGGCCTTGGATACATGACATGAAGGCAGTCCCATCCACTTATCATCAATGTGTGAAGCTTCCTAGTCCATGGGGGGTGGTGAAAATTGAGAGCGATCAGCAAGAGGCGAAAATAAGCTACACTTCATCAATGAAACCAGCCTCAAGGCCTAGAGAGCAATAGCAATTAAAGTATCCTCCAAGGGATGTCTTGGAGGCAAGAGAGCAGGATGTAGAAGAAATCCTTATGGATCCTCATGATCCTGAATCCGAGATTTACATAGGATCAGGGATCCTTAGCAAAATAGAAGAGGATTTGGTATCCTTCCTCAAGAAAAGAAAATCTACCTTTGCAAGGAAACACGAAGATATGACAGTTATATCTAAAGATATAATTACTCATAAACTTGGCATTGACAGGTCATTCAAACCAATCCATCAAAAGAGGAGGAAGTTTGCACCAGAAAGAAATGCCATTATCCAGGAGGATGTAGAAAAGTTACTCCGAGTAGGTATGATTAGAGAGGTCAAGTATCCAAAATGGTTGGCCAGTGTGGTTTTTGTTCAAAAGAAAAACGGAAAGTGGAGGGTATGTGTCGACTTTACTGATTTAAATAAGGCATGTCCCAAGGATCCTTTCCCATTGCCCCACATTAACTCCATGGTGGTTGCTACCGCGGGTCATGAACTGTTAACTTTTATGGATGCTTCATCTGGATTTCAACAAATTCAGATGGAACCATCTGATCAAGAGGATACAGCCTTTATGACCCCAACTGGTATTTACTGTTATATTGCTATGCCATTTGGACTAAGAAATGCAGGTGCTACTTATCAAAGGCTAGTCAATATGATGTTCAAGGATCAAATTGGACACACTATGGAACTCTATATAGATGACATGGTGGTCAAGTCTAAAAGAGCTGAGGATCACCTTAGGGACTAGGAGGAAGCATTCAATATCCTTGACAAATACAACATGAAACTAAATCCTGCCAAGTGTCATTTTGGTGTTAAAGCAGGTAAATTCCTAGGCTCTATGGTGACTAAGAGGGGCATTGAAGCAAGTCCAGAGCAGATTAAGGCTATTGTGAACATCAAATCACCTGCCAATGCTAAGGATGTGCAAAGATTAACAGGCAGGATCACAGCCTTAAACAGGTTCATATCCAAATCCTCAGAAAAGTGCAAGGAATTCTATGACATCCTGAGGAAGAACAAGAAATTTGAATGGACTGAGAAGTATGAAAGTGCCCTCAAAGCTATTAAGGATTACCTATCCTCAGCCCCCACTTTGATGAAACCAGAAAAGGGGGATATATTATCCTTATACCTAGCAGTATCCTCAAAAGCAGTAAGTGCGGTCCTTGTTAAGGATCACCAAGGTACACAACATCCTGTTTATTATGTAAGTAAGAGTTTGCTTGATGTTGAATCCAGGTATTCACATTTAGAAAAACTTATTCTGGCTTTAATTATGGCGTCTACTAAGTTAAGACATTATCTTGAAACTCATACCATTATCGTTAAGACTAATTTCCCAATTAAGAATGTTCTCAGGAAACCTGAAATGTAAGGAAGGATGGCTAAGTGGGCAGTGAAGCTCAGTGCTTATGATATAAGATATGAGCCTAGAACCGCCATTAAATCCCAAGCCTTAGCTGACTTTGTGGCAGATTTCAGTAGTGACTTGCAAAAGGAAGCTGAGTTAGAAGTCCAACAGCTTGAAGAAACTAACGATCCTTGGATACTCTTCACTGATGGTGTCACACCCCGACCACGTAAAACGACAAATCATGGCGGAAACGCCGGGGAGTGTTGCAACAGAATTATTGTTTCAAACCATGGATACGAATAGTTTCATTTCATTAAATATTAAACATTGTTCTAAAGTTAAACAAGCAAATCAAACATAGACTAATATCATTATTAAATCACTAAGGCCTCCTCCGGTCCTAAGTGAGCATGCTTCCTATTCGCAATCAACACTAAGCAACTTCACCTGAAACATATGTAAAAACAAAGTCATCAAAGAAATGCTGGCGAGTACATAGGTTTTGTGAGAGTGTCAGATTCATGGCTCGTTTATACGTTGGAATAAATTTTGCAACCTTGTTAATTGTCATTAGAAAACCTTGTTTTATAAAATGTTTGTATCGTAAAAGGAATAACCGAATCAAAATTGTTTGGTTATAATTTGTAAACCTCGAAGCCATTAACCTTTACCCAAAACATTTGTTTTTCGTAAACCAAATCGTAAATCATTTTCGTAATAAAATTCGTATAGTTTATATCGTTTCGAAAACCTCGTTTGTGTGACATCGCTTCCAATTGTTTGCCCAGATCGTTTAATTCATTAAACATCTCTTTAGTCATTTAAATCATTCTCGTTTTAGATCGTGAAACTACTTTTGGTCGTCTCGCTAATAACATTCAAACCTGTGTGACTCGTTTATTGTTCAACTCGTTTTCGCATTAACAAACCTCCAAAGGGTAAGTTAACAATCATCAGATTCGGTCGTTACCCACCTAACCCACACATAACCATGGGTCCGGTCTGATAACGGGATTTGTCGGATCCTATGGTACCATAACCTAATACTGGTCGGTTTGGCCGAAATTAATGAATGTCATTTGTTATGTAATTACAACCAACAAGCTCGTTCACATTATCGAAATCGTTATTAGTTTAGTATAAACCATCTTACTCGTTTTGAAACCATCGTTAAAACATCGAAATCATTTTGATACATATGAATCACCCCAAAATAATTGAAAACAGTAAAATAGGGGAACTATATACTCACCTTTGGGTGCGTTTTTATATGCTAACACAATCCCTCAAATTATTTATTTGTCCTAAATTAAATAAGAATGATTTTATAAACAAAATTCATAAAAATGACGAAGTTTCTCCGATACTTAGAATTTTCACATAACTTTGAGATTCCTTGAAAAGTTATTATTTTTTATTATTTTGGTATATTCGCGTATATGTACTCAAGCTAAAACAAATAATCTTGTCAAGTATTATCATGTCATCATACACATATTATAAAACACATAGCACATTATAACATATAAAATTTTCTCATGAACAACCCATTATAGTTATGTCGAAAAACACTTATTTTAGCGTTTCAGTAACTTTTTTGAGCGTCGGAAGTCACGTATGACTAACCAAACACCAAGTAAACTTAATATAAGTTAAAATACTTATTTTTATACTAAAAATATCAGTTTGGTTACTGATCTAAAACAGTTTAATAAAAATCCTTCGAAAAGGCGATTTTTAACCGTTTTACCCCATAGTTTTGCATCAAACGTTACCCGAACCATCCCTAATCAAAACGACTTGAAATTTTATCATAACCCATGTTATTTACTGAATAAAATAATGGTTTTACTCATGATAGTGCAGGTCTTAAATAAAGCATTTAGATCATGCAAATTTCGCATATTTTACCACTTTTTAAGCTATATGTACAACATGTAAAGCTACCAACCTTATGTCAAAGTTTCATGCCATTATAATACATCAAATAAAGTTATTTTTAGTGTTTATAAACTGATCTAAAACATTTTTGCCAAACAACCCCTTTTTATCATTTCTTGAGCTTTAAACCAACATGTATCTTCATGTACAAGTGCCTAAAGCACACTAACATAGCATCACATTTTATATGGGTTTAGATGCATCAAATATGAGATTTATTTATGTTATTTGCTGATGTACTTGGTCATCTAACATATCATACATGAATCATCAAGTACTTGCATTTTTTTCCATTATTTAAGAACAAGCAACAATATAAACGAGTATTTAACAACAACCAAACTCAAAACTCATACACACACACACATATATATATATATATGTATATGTACGGTTATACATGTATATATACACCACCATTTTTTTTGTAACCAAGACCCATTTCATTTTTAGATTTCAAGTTTAGTGAAAATCCCAAGATTCAAGAGAAACTTTAAATCATCTAAGAACAACTATGAATCAATGGTAAAACATAAGTGTTATACCTTCAAGATTCAAGTAGGTTGTGGGATGATAGGAAGCTTGTATTCACTTGACAACACCTTGGGAACTGTGACAACTCGAACTTTAGACTCACTTTGTGTAACGATACGTGGTTATGAGAACGTTGTTTATTGAATAATTATGTGATTTTGTTATTACGTGTGTTGTGCATATAATATGTGTATGTATGTAAACGAGCCAAACCGCACAAAGCTACACAACTTGAACCGCACAACACCACTCGCACAAGCCCTTCGGGCCACTCCTTGTCCTCGGGTCCATTAGACAACCGAGTGGGCTCGGCCCACTCCCCACTCGCAACACACACAAAACCAAGTTAGGGGTTTTGTTTTACCACTTTTGCAAATCAAGCACTCACACACAAACCCTAGAAGCTTTGCTCTCTACCTCTCTCTCTCGGCTGCTTGAACCCGACGGCACCAAGGAGCACTCTTGCCCGGATCACACACCTCACTTGTAATCGGTTAGTGTATTACCCTTGGATTTGTGATTTCTGTTGTGCTATACGTGTTACTTGATGTTATTCGGTTGGAATTGTATGATGAACAATAGTGGTTACAAGATAATATGTTAGGAATCGGGTTGAATGTTGATAAATGTAATCGGCTTCATGTTTGTTGTGAATCGGATAATTTGGATGATGATATCAGATTGTACGTGTACTAATCGACTGATGTGTGTTTATGTATGGATGTTATGCTAAATTGTTAAGTTAATGTGTATGCTAGTAATCGGACCGGATCATGCGATTTGTTAATGTTGTTCATATGGAATTAATTAGGGTTCTTATGAATTTGTGTTGCAATTATCCTATTTGATCGATATCATGCTAATGATTTGTTGAAAATTATGTTAATTGATCTGGTTACCGAAACTGGCCAAACTGTTAGCTGAAATCACGGGATTTAATTGACTAAAGTATGGAAATCAGTTACACGTCCGGTTGCGACTCGGATTGCGAGTCGGAACCCCACTCGAGACCACAACCGCACGAACCGCAACCACGGTTGCGAGTCAGATTGCGACTCGTAACCAGACCGGGATGAACCGAGACCATCGTTGCGACTCGCATCCAGCCGATACGACTCGAGATCCTCGTTGCGACTCGTAACCCCGTTGCGAGTCGAGACCATCATTTACACGCACACTGTTGGGCCTTCACTGTTACGGGCCCAATCTATTGAGCCCAATGATTTGATTTATGGGCTGTTTATTAATGGACTTGTATGTATTTGCTATTTGGGCCGATTGAGAATCTGGACTGCTTTGTTATTGGGCTGCTTATGTCATTGGGCCGGGAATGATTGGACTTAGACAATTGGATCACGCATGATATGTCTTGTCTGCTTACGTGCGTACATGTATGCCATGACTATACGTGATTGCTATATACGTGCTATATATGAACCTGACTCGTATAATAACCATGATAGGACGTGAGTGATCATTTACTTGCTACTTATATTCCTTGTGTATCTGCCGAGCAAACCAAGGTGAGTTCACACAGCCAAGGCATGGGATTCCCGGGTTGGGAATTGGGTTGGATATGATGAATATGGAATGATTACTCGTACTTACGCATATACCAGACTATAGACCATCGTCCTCAGGTTAGTCAGGACACGTTACGTAAAGCCTACGTAACCCAGTACAATTGCCATATGTCTCCCGGGTCGGGAAGGACACGTTACGTAAAACCTACGTAACCCAATACCATTCACTGGCTTCCAGGTCGGAAGGCCACGCTGCGTAAAGCCTACGTAGCCCCCACACGTACCACTGTCCTCGGGGAAGGGCACGTCACGTAAAGCCTACGTGACCCTGTACGTTTTCCTGTTCTCGGTAAAGAAGAACACATGGTCGGAAGTTAGTCTAGTAAGTACCGTTAATGAGAAGCCCTCATTAGCCAGGATGAACATGGGAAGCCCCCACCTTTATTACACACTAGTATGGGAAGCCCCCACTAGCTATACTTATGCACTATGTTACGATCTTACTTTCTGTGAACTCGCTCAACTAGTTTGTTGATTATTTGCTGCATGCCTTGCAGGACCTTAGGTACTTTATGGAGCTTGCACAAGGAAGGAGCAGGTCGTTGTGGCAGATGGATCATGAACATTATTGAACTTATAACTTTACTTGGGTTTACTTTACATTGCTTCCGCTACTTAAAACAGTATTTGGTTTTGAAACATCAATCATGTTGTGGTGACTTACGATGATCACTTTTATTATTAAATGCTATGTTTGATATGATTGATGGCTTGATCCTGGTCAGTCACGCTCCCAAGCGGTGGTACTCCGCGGGTGGATTTTGGGGGTGTGACAGATTGGTATCAGAGCCATTGGTTATAGAGAACTTGGTTTTAATATGGGAAAAACGTTTTTATTAAAACCGGACTATAACCAGTACAGTGCTCTCAATGATCCACAACGACGCTTCGCTCCACGTGCAAGACTCGACATTCTAGGTAATAAGGTTTATGTTTATTGCCTGTTTGCTAGAACTGTTTAGAACTTTGCTCGCATTACGCTTAGATACACATGCTTTGATTTCGTGAGAACACCTATATGCCTACGCTTTTCTGTCATCGCCCTACTCGCGAACCATTCTTACGTATGCTACTTGTTACTATGAAGATCATGTCTGGACGAATCAACATGACACAAGCCCAGCTAGAGGCTCTTGTTCAAGCTCAAGTTGCTGCGGCAGTTGCAGCAGCTCAAGCAGGTAGTATATCCTGCAGTATAGGCACACACTAGGATCTTTAGATCCTATATTAACTCCCGTATTTAACTTCGTCCTATTCGTACACAATAGGTCAAAACGCGCAGCAGCCTGTCTGCACGTTCAAGAACTTCATGGACTGTCGTCCAAACTCTTTCAGCGGCACAGAGGGGGCAGTGGGACTCCTCCACTGGTTCGAGAAGCTAGAATCAGTATTCGAAATGTGCGAATGCCCTGAGGCTCGCAAGGTTAAGTTTGCCACCGGTACTTTGGAAGGGATAGCACTGACTTGGTGGAACGCCCAAGTCCAGATCTTAGGGTTGGCAGCTGCTAACGCCACCCCATGGAACGACTTTAAGGAACTCATCAAGCGTGAGTACTGTACACGTGAGGATATTCACAAGTTGGAGGACGAGCTGTATAATCTGAAGATGGTTGGATCGGAAATCGAAGCGTATACCAAACGGTCGAATGAGCTGGCCGTTCTGTGTCCTACTATGGTGGACCCTCCATACAAGCGCATTGAGTTGTATCTCAAGGGATTGGCGCCAGAAATTCAGAGCCACGTGACGTCGGCTAACCTCGAAAACATCCAGGAAATTCAGCGTCTCGCCCACCGTATCACCGATCAGGCAGTTGATCAGAATAAACTGCCCAAGCGTGTTAACGCTACTGCTAATGTCACCACCTCAGTTACTCCTGCTACATCTGGTGACAGTAAAAGAAAGTGGGATGGGGATTCCAGCAAAGGTTCAGCATCTGTTCAGCCACAATCTCAGCAGCAGAAGATTGACCACTATCAGAGTCCCAGTCAGCAATCCTCTAGTGGTCACAGACAGAGGAGATATCAGGGTAGTCAACCTAGGTGCCACAACTGCAACAGGCATCACCACGGCCCATGTAACAAGGGTCGTTGTCAAAGGTATCTTAAGATGGGTCACGAGGCCAAAGACTGTAGGAGTCCACGGCCTGCGAATCAGAATCAGCAGCCTCAGCAACCAGCTCCACAGAACCAGCAGCAGCAGCAGCCACAGCGTGGAAACCGGGGGTGTTTCCAGTGTGGGGCTGAAGGTCATTTCAAACGCGATTGCCCCCAATTGAACCAGAATCGCAACAACAACAACCAGGGCAACGGCAACAACAACGGCGGAAACAACAACAATAATGGCAACGAGGCAAGAGGTCGAGCTTTCGTTTTGGGAAGAGGAGACGCAGTGAACGATCCCAACGTTGTTATGGGTAAGTTTCTCCTCGACAATATTTACGTTACTGTTTTGTTTGATTCGGGTGCGGATACAAGCTTTATGTCTGTGAAAATGTGTCAACTGCTAAAACGTGCACCAACACTTTTACCCACCAAACATGTAGTAGAGTTAGCTAACGGTAAAAGTCTAGAAGCCACGCACGTAGTTCAGGGTTGTAATCTTATCCTAGCTGGTCAAGCTTTCCCTATCGATCTCATTCCCATAGTTTTGGGTAGTTTCGACGTCGTGATTGGGATGGATTGGTTATCCCAACACCAGGCAGAAATCTTATGCAGCGAAAAGATTATTCGCATTCCTCGTTCTGGTCAGGAACCTCTAGAAGTTCAAGGCGACAAGAGTGGTGCCGTGGTTGGCATCATCTCTTTCTTGAAGGCTCAGAAATGCTTACGTAAGGGGCACACTGCCATTCTGGCTCTTGTTACAGATGCCTCAGCAAAGGAAAAGAAATTGGAAGACATTCCAGTTGTACGTGATTACCCTCAGGTGTTTCCTGAAGATTTACCTGGCTTACCGCCTCATCGTCAGGTCGAATTTCAGATCGAGCTCGCTCCAGGAGCAGCACCCATAGCTCGCGCACCATATCGTCTAGCTCCATCGGAATTGGAGGAATTGTCAAAGCAGCTGCAAGAACTCTTGGAAAAGGGTTTCATACGACCAAGCTCTTCGCCTTGGGGAGCTCCAGTACTATTCGTGAAAAAGAAAGACGGTACGTTCAGGATGTGCATCGACTACCGTGAACTCAACAAGGTGACGGTGAAGAACCGTTATCCTCTTCCGCGCATCGACGACTTATTCGACCAGTTGCAAGGGTCGTGCTACTACTCGAAGATAGACTTAAGGTCGGGGTACCATCAGTTGAGAGTCCGGGATGAGGACGTCTCTAAGACAGCCTTCAGAACTCGTTACGGTCACTACGAGTTCCTCGTCATGCCATTTGGGTTAACGAACGCGCCTGCTGTATTTATGGATCTTATGAACAGGGTGTGCAAACCCTATCTCGACAAGTTCGTCATTGTTTTCATCGACGACATCCTAATCTACTCCAAGAGTCAGGAGGAACACGAGCAGCATCTTCGCCTGATATTGGAACTCCTTCGAAAGGAACAGTTGTACGCCAAACTTTCTAAATGCGACTTCTGGCTTCGTGAAGTCCACTTCTTAGGCCACGTGGTAAACAAGGATGGGATTCACGTCGATCCATCCAAGGTAGATTCGATCAGGAACTGGCCTGCACCGCGTACGCCAACGGAAATACGCCAATTCTTGGGTCTGGCAGGTTACTACAGACGGTTTATTAGAGACTTTTCGAAGATTGCTCAGCCGCTTACGCTACTGACACAGAAGGGTGTTACTTATTGCTGGGGAGAGCCCCAGGAGACGGCTTTTCAGCACCTAAAGGATAGACTTTGCAGTGCACCTATCCTCTCATTGCCAGAGGGCACAGACGACTTCGTGGTTTATTGTGATGCATCCATTCGGGGACTGGGATGTGTGTTAATGCAGCGCGACAAGGTTATTGCTTACGCCTCTCGTCAACTCAAGGTTCATGAACGGAACTACACGACGCACGACTTAGAGCTGGGAGCTGTTGTTTTCGCGCTTAAGATATGGCGACACTACCTGTACGGTACCAAGTGCACGATTTACACCGATCACAGGAGTCTCGAGCATATCCTTAAGCAGAAGGATTTGAATATGCGTCAACGACGATGGGTCGAGTTACTTAATGACTACGAATGCGCTATCAAGTATCATCCAGGCAAAGCCAATGTTGTGGCTGATGCCCTCAGTCGGAAAGACACCTTACCGAAGCGCGTGCGAGCGCTCCAGCTTACGATTCAGTCTAGCCTTCCTGCACAGATACGAGCTGCTCAGATAGAAGCATTGAAGCCCGAAAATGTCAAGGCTGAAGCCTTACGCGGCTCACGACAGCAGATGGAACAGAAGGCAGACGGCGCCTACTATGTAACGGGCCGGATTTGGGTCCCTCTCTATGGCGGTTTACGCGAACTTGTAATGGATGAAGCACACAAGTCTCGCTACTCGGTACATCCAGGGTCGGATAAAATGTACCACGACATCAGCACTACTTATTGGTGGCCTAGTATGAAGGCCCACATCGCTACGTACGTTGGAAAGTGCTTGACCTGCGCGAGAGTCAAGGTCGAATATCAGAAACCAGCTGGTCTACTTCAGCAGCCTAAGATACCACAGTGGAAATGGGAAGAAATTTCCATGGATTTCGTTACAGGCCTACCTAGATCCCAGCGTGGGAACGATACCATATGGGTCATAGTTGATCGACTCACCAAGTCTGCACACTTCCTACCTATAAAGGAAACGGACAAGTTCTCCACTCTCGCAGACGTCTATCTTAAAGAAGTTGTTTCGAGGCACGGGGTGCCCACGTCCATCATTTCGGATCGCGATGCACGATTCACGTCAGAACTTTGGCAAGCAATGCACAAATCTTTTGGCTCAAGGTTAGACATGAGCACAGCATACCACCCTCAGACGGATGGACAGTCTGAGCGTACGATTCAAACACTTGAAGACATGCTTCGGGCATGCGTCATCGATTTCGGCAACGGCTGGGAAAAACACCTCCCTTTAGTGGAGTTTTCTTACAATAATAGTTACCACACCAGCATTCAAGCCGCTCCATTCGAGGCATTGTACGGGCGTAAATGCCGGTCACCCCTCTGTTGGGCAGAGGTGGGGGATAGTCAGATTACGGGTCCAGAGATTGTAGTGGACGCCACAGAAAAGATTGCACAGATACGACAACGCATGGCGGCAGCACGCGACCGTCAGAAAGCCTACGCGGACAAGCGTAGAAAGCCATTGGAATTTGAGGTCGGGGACCGGGTTTTATTGAAAGTTTCACCCTGGAAGGGTGTGGTTCGTTTTGGCAAACGGGGTAAACTGAATCCGCGATACGTCGGACCATTCGAAATTATCGAAAAGATTGGCAAGGTAGCATACAAGTTGAACCTACCAGCTGAACTCGGGGCAGTTCACAATGTCTTTCATGTATCGAACTTAAAGAAGTGCCTATCAGATGAAAACCTCATCATTCCTTTTAGGGAACTCACTATTGACGAGCGGTTGCAGTTCGTCGAAGAACCAGTTGAAATCACGGACCGGGATGTGAAGGTCCTCAAACACAAGAGAATCCCTCTTGTCCGAGTTCGTTGGAACTCCAAACGTGGCCCAGAGTACACCTGGGAACGCGAAGACAGGATGACAGAAAAGTACCCCCATTTATTCGGGAACCAGGCAACCACTACTGAGGCTGAAGCTACTACTTCGGAATTTCGGGACGAAATTCCAGATCAACGGGGGGAGGATGTGACACCCCAGGAAAATCAGTGAACAGTACAGTTTACCTAGCTTCCTTAGTGAGTGCATACCAAATTTCGGGACGAAATTTCCAATTAGTTGGGGATAATGTGACAACTCGAACTTTAGACTCACTTTGTGTAACGATACGTGGTTATGAGAACGTTGTTTATTGAATAATTATGTGATTTTGTTATTACGTGTGTTGTGCATATAATATGTGTATGTATGTAAACGAGCCAAACCGCACAAAGCTACACAACTTGAACCGCACAACACCACTCGCACAAGCCCTTCGGGCCACTCCTTGTCCTCGGGTCCATTAGACAACCGAGTGGGCTCGGCCCACTCCCCACTCGCAACACACACAAAACCAAGTTAGGGGTTTTGTTTTACCACTTTTGCAAATCAAGCACTCACACACAAACCCTAGAAGCTTTGCTCTCTACCTCTCTCTCTCGGCTGCTTGAACCCGACGGCACCAAGGAGCACTCTTGCCCGGATCACACACCTCACTTGTAATCGGTTAGTGTATTACCCTTGGATTTGTGATTTCTGTTGTGCTATACGTGTTACTTGATGTTATTCGGTTGGAATTGTATGATGAACAATAGTGGTTACAAGATAATATGTTAGGAATCGGGTTGAATGTTGATAAATGTAATCGGCTTCATGTTTGTTGTGAATCGGATAATTTGGATGATGATATCAGATTGTACGTGTACTAATCGACTGATGTGTGTTTATGTATGGATGTTATGCTAAATTGTTAAGTTAATGTGTATGCTAGTAATCGGACCGGATCATGCGATTTGTTAATGTTGTTCATATGGAATTAATTAGGGTTCTTATGAATTTGTGTTGCAATTATCCTATTTGATCGATATCATGCTAATGATTTGTTGAAAATTATGTTAATTGATCTGGTTACCGAAACTGGCCAAACTGTTAGCTGAAATCACGGGATTTAATTGACTAAAGTATGGAAATCAGTTACACGTCCGGTTGCGACTCGGATTGCGAGTCGGAACCCCACTCGAGACCACAACCGCACGAACCGCAACCACGGTTGCGAGTCAGATTGCGACTCGTAACCAGACCGGGATGAACCGAGACCATCGTTGCGACTCGCATCCAGCCGATACGACTCGAGATCCTCGTTGCGACTCGTAACCCCGTTGCGAGTCGAGACCATCATTTACACGCACACTGTTGGGCCTTCACTGTTACGGGCCCAATCTATTGAGCCCAATGATTTGATTTATGGGCTGTTTATTAATGGACTTGTATGTATTTGCTATTTGGGCCGATTGAGAATCTGGACTGCTTTGTTATTGGGCTGCTTATGTCATTGGGCCGGGAATGATTGGACTTAGACAATTGGATCACGCATGATATGTCTTGTCTGCTTACGTGCGTACATGTATGCCATGACTATACGTGATTGCTATATACGTGCTATATATGAACCTGACTCGTATAATAACCATGATAGGACGTGAGTGATCATTTACTTGCTACTTATATTCCTTGTGTATCTGCCGAGCAAACCAAGGTGAGTTCACACAGCCAAGGCATGGGATTCCCGGGTTGGGAATTGGGTTGGATATGATGAATATGGAATGATTACTCGTACTTACGCATATACCAGACTATAGACCATCGTCCTCAGGTTAGTCAGGACACGTTACGTAAAGCCTACGTAACCCAGTACAATTGCCATATGTCTCCCGGGTCGGGAAGGACACGTTACGTAAAACCTACGTAACCCAATACCATTCACTGGCTTCCAGGTCGGAAGGCCACGCTGCGTAAAGCCTACGTAGCCCCCACACGTACCACTGTCCTCGGGGAAGGGCACGTCACGTAAAGCCTACGTGACCCTGTACGTTTTCCTGTTCTCGGTAAAGAAGAACACATGGTCGGAAGTTAGTCTAGTAAGTACCGTTAATGAGAAGCCCTCATTAGCCAGGATGAACATGGGAAGCCCCCACCTTTATTACACACTAGTATGGGAAGCCCCCACTAGCTATACTTATGCACTATGTTACGATCTTACTTTCTGTGAACTCGCTCAACTAGTTTGTTGATTATTTGCTGCATGCCTTGCAGGACCTTAGGTACTTTATGGAGCTTGCACAAGGAAGGAGCAGGTCGTTGTGGCAGATGGATCATGAACATTATTGAACTTATAACTTTACTTGGGTTTACTTTACATTGCTTCCGCTACTTAAAATAGTATTTGGTTTTGAAACATCAATCATGTTGTGGTGACTTACGATGATCACTTTTATTATTAAATGCTATGTTTGATATGATTGATGGCTTGATCCTGGTCAGTCACGCTCCCAAGCGGTGGTACTCCGCGGGTGGATTTTGGGGGTGTGACAGGAACACCCTTAGATCTTCACACTAACTTGAAGTTTACTAGAACGGGTGTTGAATCTTCAAGAACAAGACTTGAAGATATGAAGAAGATTAAGATAGAGAGAGGGAGAGATGGGGACGGTTTGGGAGGGAGAGAGGGAAGTGAAGATGGAGTGATGGAATGGTGGTATTTATAGATCTCCCATATAGCATATTCCTACCATATTCCTGGCATATTCCTGGCATATTCCTGGCATATTTCTGGCATATTTCTGGCATATTCCTGGTATATTCCTGGCATATTCCTAGCATATTCCTGGCATATTCCTGGCATATTCCTGGCATATTCCTAGCATATTCCTGGCATATTCCTGGCATATTCCTGCCATATTCCTGGCATATTCCTGGCATATTCCTGGTATATTCCTGGCATATTCCTGGGTTTGCTGCGTTGTCTGCGTTTTGCAGTGTAAGCACTGTGTCGCGTAGGAACACACGGTACGCGCTTAAACTTGAAAAATAACGTTTTTAAGCGTTTTAATTTATTTTTCAACACGAACCTGATTAAAATAAAATTTTAATCATAACAGAATATTTGTGAGATTAAATATTATCCGGGCGGCCACCAACGTTCGTTTCGCAGTTTTGTCGTAATTAGTTCTTTAGTTCAAATAAACATGTTTTCGTCATACCGAATCCTTCGAAACTTATTTCTAAGTTATGTAAGGGATATCTAGGGTATATTTGGCTTACGTCACAATTCTGGAGTGTACGTCGCGTTAAACTGATTGCGTTTAAGAACTGGTTTGCGTATAACCTTCCAGAAAGTGATTTAAAGCTTGAAATCGGTATCGAATCAAATTGTAAAATTAATAAACACAATTGCACATATAGTAACACCAAAATACACATAATAACACCAAAGCATATTGTTTTATTGATAACGGACATTGTTTTACATAATACGATGATTACAGATCACAGTTGTCACAGATGGAGCCTCTAATGTCAAAGGGACAGGGCTTGGAATACTACTAAAATCGCCACAGGGGGACATAATACCCCACTCTATAGCTTGTGAGTTCCAAACTACTAACAATGAGGCTGAATATGAAGCCTTGATAGCTGGTTTGCAAATTGCCAAGCATATGAGGATCAGGTATCTTGAGGTACATGTAGATTCATTATTAATCACTAATCACTTTAATGGATCCTATGCTGTCAAAGTTGAAAAGCTAATCAAATACTTAGAGATAGATAGTCAAAGAATTGGCACTCTCTTTTGTATCTTTTAGTTTGACACAGGTACCAAGAGAAGAGAATGTAGAAGCTGATGCACTGGCCAATTTAGGATCATCCTTGAAGATCCCAGAGGATATCAAAATCCCTATTATCCATATCCTGAATCCTGCTATTGAAGATCATGTGGCTATGGAGATAGGAAAGGATTCTGCAATCATACCTAGTGATGCTCCGCAATCAGGATCCTGGATCCTCCCAATCATGAGTTACATCCAACACGGAGAGATTCCTATAGGAGAAAACCCCAGGGCTTTCAAAATTAAGGTATCTCAATTTACAATATTGAATAACATGCTATACAAACGATCTCTTGCAGGACCATATCTAAGATGTATTGAGGATCCCGAAATTCAAGAAGTTTTAAAAGATCTCCATGAAGGAGATTGTGGAAATCACACTGGGGACATGGCACTATTCTCAAGGATCCTGAGAATAGGATACTACTGGCCTATTATGAAGAAAGGTGCTGTGGATTATGCTAAAAGATGTGATCCTTGTCAAAGACATAGTAATATCCTTCATCAACCAGTAGAGCTCTTGCATCCTATATCCTCTTCCTGGCCATTTATGAGATGGGGAATGGATATAGTTGGTAAACTTTCCAAGGCACCTGGTGGCAAAGTATTCATGCTTGCTATGACTGACTATTTTTCAAAGTGGATAGAGGCTGAAACCTTTGCTCAAGTCAGAGAGAAAGAAGTGATATCCTTTATCAAAAGAAATATTATTACTAGATTTGGTATCCCTTCTGAAATTGTATGTGATAATGGATCCCAATTTATTGGGAGTAGAACTACTAACTTTTATGACAGCTGGGGGATTAAGATGATAACATCAACACCAGTCCACCCACAAGCTAATGGCCAAGCAGAATCATCCAACAAGATCATCATCAACAACTTGAATAAGAAACTTGGATCCAAGAAAGGAAAATGGGCAGAAGAGCTACCTTATGTATTATGGGCTGATAGGACAACTCCCAAGAATCCTACTGGTCAAACTCTATTCTCTTTGGTATTTGGAGCAGAATCAGTGATCCCTACAGAAATGGTGGTTCCTACTGCAAGAACAAGTATCCGTGATCCTGAAGGAAATGCTGAAAACTTGGTTCAAGACCTGGATACTATAGAAGAACTCAGGGATTTGGCAAGGATAAGGATGGCCAGTTATCAACAAAGGATGGTCGGAGCTTACAACAAGAATGTCAGGATCAGGAAATTCCAAGTTGGTGATATGGTACTAAGGAAAGCATTTCAGAATACCACCAATCCTGCTGATGGAAAGTTGGCACCAAAATGGGAAGGCCCTTATTTGATTGAAGCTGAAGCAGGAAAGGGGGCATATCGGTTGCTAACAATGGAAGGTGATTTGCTACCAAGAGCTTGGAATGCTGTCCACTTGAAGAAATACTTCATGTAATAAGGATCCGTGATCCTTAGCCAACAAGTATCCTCGAAGGATCCTTACAGAACAGAGGACCCTCATTTTGGTAATATCCTAATCTCAACTATTTCATTCTTTAATTATCCTAATTACAAGGATAAGGATCCTGGATCCTTTATCCCCTTTTCACTTGATTCTGAGTTTTGAAGAAGGTTTAGGTATCTTTAACAAAGGATTGACCATCCACAGAAGTATCCAGTTATTTGGGCTTGACCCCAGTTCTTTGGGCTAGTCCCCAGTTTGGGCCTGTCCCCAGGATCGCCAGCAGCGCACGATGATCCTGGTACAGTTCATGGCAATGGGACCGTTACTCGCTTTAGGGGCTGACAATTTCATTGTACTGGCTGTATCCGGGATCCTACGTATAATGGTAGACGTACTATACATTCGTTCCTAAGGTTTCTAACGTTTTCACGTTAGCTAAGGTTTTGGCATTTTCATGTCACTAAGTTTGGATAGTCGCCAGTAAGGGCCATACTCCAGTTTACACAAGATCCTTTGGGCTTGTCCCCAGTTATCCTTTGGGCTTGTCCCCAGTTATCCTTTGGGCTTGTCCCCAGTTATCCTTTGGGCTTGTCCCCAGTTATCCTTTGGGCTTGTCCCCAGTTATCCTTTGGGCTTGTCCCCAGAATTGTTGAGCTTGTCCCCAGTTACTAACTTGTCTTTTATATTGGCTTAGTCCCAAGTTATATTCTATTTTAGGTTTTTAAAGTTAAACAAGCAAGGATCCTTGATCCTTACCTTCCACTAAGGTTTGTCTTTTTGATAATCCTGATCATAATTGTTAAGGAGTTAGGATCCTAACTTGGATTCTCAGGTATGATCCTTATTCATTTTTATTTTATGAGTGACTCTTATTCTTTGACAACAGAACTAATGATCCTTAAATTGCATAACTTTTCTAAGTTTATTAACTATAGGATATTTTATCATATCCTAAAACTCTTAAAAATGATTTGTTCATCTTTTCTTATTCAAACAAAGTATATAATAACAATTGGAAACTAAAGAATTCATAAGGATAACAACACAGGATAAGCCAAAAAGTTAAAGTTTTATTTATTCACAAAATGTTCAACCCTTTAAGGTTGTCAAAATTGCCAACCCACATTTCTACCAGCAAAACGTGGTCCGTCCAAATGGGTTGGCAAATGGTGTCCATTGTTCATGTGGTCATAACAGTGCAGGAAATTAAAGGCGGCAGGATAACAAGTGGCTTCATCCCCCAAACAGAGGATCCCTCCACCACCTATTATCCTACCTATTGTCTGAGGATCCATGATCCATAAACCTAATAACTATTGTTCAAGATACAACCCATCATTGTTCAACAAAAACATCAAACCAAAACAAACTACCAGACTTTAAAAAATGGGCTCTGGCTTTGTCTACAAATGTCCATCATCACCCATCCTTGAAGCTTACACCTTTGTTGCATCACCATCACCAGCTCCACCTACTTCTTCACCACCCTGATCCTTGCCACTGTTGGTTGCCTCGATTGCCAGAACCTCATCAGCCTCTTCTTCGTCCTCCAACTCAGCCAGCCTAGCCTTCCAGCCCTCCATGTCCCAGTTGCTCCTGTCAAAATTAGGATCCTGAGCTTCTTGGGCCATCTGCAACTTGGTTTTGTACATGGCAATGGCAGCGGAGACTTTAGCATCCTCCATGATCTCGTGCTTTTCATAGTCAGCGTTGATCTGAGCTGCAACCGCCTGAGTTTTTGCTTCATTGAGGTCCTTTTCGAGGGAGGAAATCTTATGATCCTTGAGCAACGCCACTTGTTGGAGGTCCGAGTATTTTCCCTCAATCTCTTCAATGCTCACTACGTAGTCTCGGATTTCAGCAAATTTCTGCAAAAGAAAGGATACAATTCAGGATCCCTTAGCCTCAGTATGAAAGGATCATGTACAAGAATCATATTTAAGGATCGGTTATTCTTACCTGAGCAACATATTCGTCAAACTGATGCTGGATCAGAGGTATACCTTCAAGGGCACCGGCAGCCTTCCTTTTCTTTCCACCTCTTCCCTTCGAAGTGGTTGCCTTAGGGATTGTAACGGAAGGGCTAGCAGCAGACTTCTTCTTTCTGGATCGGACGGTATCAAGGTCAGTGACACTAAAACGAGAAGCAGACTTTGATGACTTTCCAGCACCTACACACCCAAAACAGATAAGTATCCTTATTTTATTTCTATATAACTATTTTTTTAAACATTTAATTATGCAAAAAAACAGGATACTTACTCGACATTGTTACAGAACCTGAGGATACCTCTTGAGAATCCTGGGTATTTGCTTGAAATGATCTTATTGCAGGATCAAGTTTTCGAAAAGCAGCAAGCCTCTTCTTGGTGGCAGGTGATGGGATAATGTGCGAAACAGAGATAGCTGCACAAAAGAAACAAAAGCATGTTAGTGATCCTCATCAGAAACAAGGTTATCCGGTGATCCTTCTAAGGATCCTCTATCCTACCGTGGGTGGCCCACTTCCTTGGCAGATTCTTTCCATCCGGGATGGTATCCCTTCTGACAAAGAAGAACCGCCTTTTCCAGTTGGTGTCATTCTTGGTGGTCTTGAGGATGGGGTGTTCTTCGCCGGGTTTGTGTTTAAATAGATATCGATGGGATCCGTGGCTCACAAGATTGTACATCTCTGCCAACTCCGACATTCCCAGATCAATGCCTTCGTGCTCAATGATTCTTTCAAGGGTACTCAAGACCCTCCACATCATTGGCATCTCTTGGATGTAGGAGATGCCGGTGAGAGAGAAGAAAGACTGGGTGAATTCAGGGAAAGGATACGTGTATCCTATTGTGAATGGGGTGACCGGGAAAGCTACCCAGGTTTCAGATACGAAATCGCTCAGAATGGTGGGATCGAAAGCTTTGAAAATGGTACTCGCCGGAAAAAATGGCGAATTCTGTCTATGTGTGGATCAGTGAAGCAGCATCGTTCCTTCATAGAGTCTTCGATGATCCCTTGGCTCTTGGGAGGACTGTCTTTTTGGTGATCCTTAGCCGGTGAGGATCTTAGCATCATCTTGGTCATGATGGTAAAGAAGAAGATGAACAGAAAAAGAAAACGTAAAGGGAGAAGAGAAAGAAAGATACCTGCCTGATCTTCGAATGTGGATTTAAAGGGAGTCTCTCTTGAATTTAAATGCAAATTGATCCCTATCCCTAACTTCAATTTATAATAATGATCTTGCAGGGTAGTCACTTCAGTGACGTCAGGTTGGTAACGGCTAGTCCGACTACAACGGCTAGTTATCCGTTGGTTTGTTACGGATAAGAACGAGAAAATATAACTCGTTTATTTACATTTTTACTCCTTATATTTTGGGGGCAATTGTTAGGGGAGGATTTTCCAATGATCAGTGATCCTCAATTGCTGTCGGGTTTAAGGATCCTTAATTGTATTTGAGTTCAGGATCCTCGGAGAGTATTGTAGGATCAGGATCCAGGATCCTCATAGTGATCCTTACACTAACAATTGTCTGCTTTGAATATGAAATTGTTTTGCAGGAGTACGTGCTTGGACTTGGTCATGGCGACATTCCTGGAGCATATTCTCTTTTATTCCGCACGTGCTTGACCATTGTGAATGTTATGGAGATCGTGGGGAGAGTGCACGAATTGCGGATAGTTAGTTGTCTTAGATATTTACTAAATTTAAAAGGGGATAGCGAGCTAGATTAGAACACTTGGCTATTTTTGGCTACAAACACACACTCGTACTGCTCTCATCAGTTTACAACACTCTGCTCGGCGATTACACATCATTTTTACACATTTCATTCTAGTGATCCTTGTAACTACCTCGCTATCATCCGAAGTTGTAACACACATTTGGTTTAATCTAAGTTGGTGATCGGTAGTTTCCATCACCCGAGGTTTTTTGTGCCGGAGATCAACTCTTGATCAAGGGATTTTTCCTCGTATAAATCATTGTGTCACTTGTTCATTACATTTCTAAGTGATCCTCAATATTGTTCATTGATTCAAGCATCACACCTCACATCTAAAGATTTGGTTGCATTATCTTGGCTTGATTTTTGACCAAAACAGTATGTGATAATGGATCCCAATTTATTGGGAGTAGAACTACTAACTTTTGTGACAGCTGGGGGATTAAGATGATAACATCAACACCAGTCCACCCACAAGCTAATGGTCAGGCAGAATCATCCAACAAGATCATCATCAACAATTTGAAAAAGAAGCTTGGATCCAAGAAAGGAAAGTGGGCAGAAGAACTACCTTATGTACTATGGGCTGATAGGACAACTCCCAAGAATGCCACTGGCCAAACTCCATTTTCTTTGGTATTTGGGGCAGAATCAGTGATTCCTACAGAGATGGTGGTTCCTACTGCAAGAACAAGCATCCGTGATCCTGAAGAAAATGCTGAAAACTTGGTTCAAGACTTGGATACTATAGAAGAACTCAGGAATTTGGCAAGGATAAGGATGGCTAGTTATCAACAAAGGATGGCTGGAACCTACAATAAAAATGTCAAGATCAAGAAATTCCAAGTTGGTGATATGGTGTTGAGGAAAGCATTTCAGAATACCACCAATCCTGCTGATGGAAAGTTGGCACCTAAGTGGGAAGGCCCTTACTTGATCGAAGCTGAGGCAGGAAAGGGGGCATATCGATTGCTAACAATGGAAGGTGATTTGCTACCAAGAGCTTGGAATGTTGTCCACTTAAACAAATACTTCATGTAATAAGGATCCATGATCCTTACCTGACAAGTATCCTTGAAGGATCCTTACAGGATAGAGGACCCTCATTTTGGTAATATTCTAATCTCAAACTATTTCATTCTTTAATTATCTTATGTAAGGATAAGGATCCTGCATCCTTTATCCTCCTTTCACTTGAAGCTGAGTTTTGCAGAAGGTTTAGGTATCCTTAACAAAGGATTGAGTATCCACATAAGTATCCAGTTATTTGGGCTTGACCCTAGTTATTTGGGCTTGACCCCAGTTTGGGCCTGACCCCAGTTTGGGCCTGGCCCCAGTATCGCCAGTAGCGCACGATGATCCTGGTACAGTTCATGGCAATGGGACTGTTACTCGCTTTAGGGGCTGACAATTTCATTGTACTGGCTGTATCCGGGATCCTACGTATAATGGTAGACGTACCATACATCCGTTCCTAGGGTTTCTAACGTTTTCACGTTAGCTAAGGTTTTGGCATTTTCATGTCACTAAGTTTGGATAGTCGCCAGTGAGGGCCATGTTAGGGCTGGATTTTTATGACTTATGATCCTTACATATAATCCTAACCAGTGATCCTTGATTCTTTGGCAGATAGTGATCCTCAGAAGAGTTCCAGGATCAGGATCACGGACCATCCTAGGGATCCTCATACTAACAGTTGTACTCCTTGGATTTAATGTTATCTTGCAGGAATTTCGAGTAGGGTCCGCTCTTAGGAACGTAAACAAGGAACTCGTCTTTACAACTTTGGCATATGCATAATCAAAGATGGACGTTGTGGACAATATGGAAACTCAGCATAATTTAAGGGCGATAATTTAGGCTAGATTTACTTCTATTCCTAAAGGGGTAACGAGCTAATAGTTAGTTTATTTACCTAAAATACGACCACTCACACTTGTATAAATAGCACTCTTCCACATTGGGAAGGCACAACACATTTCTCACACGCTTTGACACACGATACTATAGTGATCCTTGTACTTAGCTCGTTACCATCCGAAGTTGTAAAAATATTGTTTGATATATTGAAGCTTGGTGATCGGTAGTTGCCATCACCCGAGGTTTTTTATGTCGGAGATCATTCATTGATCAAGGGCTTTTTCCTCGTATAAATCCTTGTGTCATTCGCATATTTTACATTAAAGTGATCCTTTACTTTGTTCAACAAACCAAGCATCATTCCCCGTTTACATAAGAGTTTGGTTGCATTATCCTTGTGTGATTTTTGACCAAAACATTTTGGCGCCCACCGTGGGGCAATTGGTGCTTCATTCATAAGAAAACTTTTCTGTTGGTGATCATTCCGGAAGTGTAGCATGGCTTCATCGTTGAAGAATACTTCCACAGCGATGTCTGCAGTCAATTCATCTAATGGCATTCCACCTTTGCCTCCACCACCAGCTGGATCTCAGAAAATTGCTGAGAAGAGACCAACTCCTATCTCCTCTAAACCATCATCTTCTGCTCTAACTTCTTCTGTTCCCAGTACTAGTGATATATTTACTTTGATTTTGCAGATGAGGGATCGTATGCAGCAGCAGGATGAAACTAATGACAGGATCCTCAGAGAAATCGGAGATCTCAAAAGGCAAAAGAAAACGGCAGAGGATCATTCTCCACTGATGCCCAAATCTTTGAATTTTGATACTCCAATGATTACTTCTCAGCCATCAGAGGCCCTAGATATTCAACATATGGGAGGATTAAGAGGAGTGCATTTCGGCCCAGCAGCAATGACTCAGGCATCAGGATCATATATCCAACCGGCAGGATCCTACACTCAGCATATGGGATCCTTCATGAGCTTAGGATCCTCCTTTGTTCCAGGATCATCCCAGGTTCAAGGATCCTCCTTTGTTCCAGGATCATCCCAGATTCAAGGATCCTCCTTTGTTCCAGGATCATCCCAGGTTCAAGGATCCCCTCAGATACCAGGATCCTTGAAGAATTTGCAAACAGGAAGTCCAGATGTCCATCAAGGATATTTTATTCCAATGCAAACCATTGCTTCCACTGGTCCCTCCATCGTCCCAGAATCCCTGCAACAAGGATTCACATCCAATGTTCCTAATTTGAACTCGATGGGAGGTAACACTTTTAATAATTCTTATACCACTAACCATGGATTCATGCAGGATACAGGTATCAATCATGCTATGGCCAGAGAGCTACAAAAATTGAAGGATATGATATCAAGTGTTCCAGGGGTAGTCAAACCTATCCCGGAGATTGCAGATGGAAGCCATAAGGTATCACGTTTTGCACCACCAATCTGTGATGCTGAGATACCCAAAAGATTCCATATCCCTACTATGAAGTTGTATGATGGTACAACGGATCCTGAGGAGCACATAGCACAATACAGGGAAAGGATGGAGATCAATCCAATTCCAGAAAAGCTAAAGGAAGCATGCCTATGCAAAGGATTTGGATCCACTCTTACTGGATCAGCTCTTAAATGGCTGCTAAGTCTTCCCCCTTACTCTATCACTTCATTTGCTAATTTAGTTAACTTATTCAATAACCAATTTTCTTGTAGCAGAAAATTTGAACGATTGACTAGTGATCTATATAGGATAACTCAGGGTCATAATGAATCATTAAGGGATTATATAACCAAATTCAGTAAAGAATCCTTGGACATTCCCAACTTGGATATGGCCACAGCTGTTGAGGCCTTCAAAATGGGATTGCTTAGGGATTCACTGTTCTATGATGATCTTGTTATGACACCATGCAGGAACCTAGATGAAGTAAGAACTCGTGCACTCAGGTTCATCCGGCTAGAGGATGACAAAAGGATCCAGGAAAGACAAGTAGGATCCTCAAAACAAGAAAAGCAAGGATCCTCTTTCAAAAGCAACAGATTCAAATCCTACAATAGGAATGACAACCAGAACGTGCATGCCGTTGACCAAGAAGAGGATGATGAGGATTATCCTCCGATTTCTGAATATTGTTTTTCCGTTGATAATCATGAACTAATCCTTGCAATGCAGAATCTAGGAGAAAAAGCCAGATGGCCCAGAAAAAACGACAAACCAACTGGAAATAAAGACAAATCGAAGTGGTGTGCATACCACGAGGATTTCGGGCATTTAACCGAAGAATGCATCGCGTTAAGAAAGGAAATTGGATATCTGCTAAGCAAGGGGCATCTAAAAGAGTTGTTGGGAAGAAAAAAGCAAAGGACTCAGGATCCTGAAAGGATCCCTGAGAAAGCTCCAGCTCCTCCGGCAGATGCACAAGTAATCAACTTTATTTCTGGAGGATCAGACATATGTGGGACATCCTTCTCGGCAGCTAAAAGGCATGCAAAGGAAGCTAAAATGGATAACGGAGAAAGACCTATTCGAACATCAAGTGTCTCGGAAGGAAAAGTTATAACCTTCGATGAGGATGATAGAATTAACATCCAGGATCCTCATCATGATAGTCTAGTCATCACTCTCTTTATCTCTAACCATTTTGTCCGCAGGATCCTTATCGACGGAGGAAGCTCAGTAAACATTATCCAGCTTGATGTTCTAAAGAAGATGGGTATCCCTGAATCAGATATCACTCCAAGATCCTCCGTGCTTGTGGGATTTAGTGGCGAAACTAAGAAAACTCTGGGGGACATCAAACTCCCAATCTATGTGGAAGGATTACACAATTATCAAAAATTTTGTGTTATTGACTGTTTGTCTTGTTGTAATGTTATCCTTGGCAGGCCCTGGATACATGATATGAAAGCGGTCCCATCCACCTACCATCAATGTGTGAAGCTCCCTAGCCCATGGGGAATAATCAAGATCGACAGTGATCAGCAGGAGGCTAAGGATTGTTATACCTCATCAATGAAACCAGCCTCGAAGCCAAGGGAGCAATAGCAATTACAGTATCCTCCAAGGAATGTCTTGGAGGCGAGAGAACAGGATGTGGACGAAATCCTTTTAGATCCTAATGATCCTGAATCAAAAATCTATATCGGATCAGGGATCCTTGGCAAGATGAAAGAAGACATAGTATCCTTCCTCAAAAGAAGAAAGTCTACCTTTGCATGGAAACATGAGGATGTGACAGGTATATCTAAGGATATTATCACTCATAAACTTGGCATTGACAGGTCAATCAAACCAATCCATCAAAAAAGGAGGAAGTTTGCACCGGAAAGAAATGCCATTGTCCAGGAAGAAGTAGAAAGATTACTTCGAGCAGGTATGATTAGAGAGGTAAAATATCCAAAATGGCTAGCCAATGTGGTTGTTGTTCAAAAGAAAAACGGAAAGTGGAGGGTATGTGTCGATTTCACTGATTTAAATAAGGCATGTCCCAAGGATCCTTTCCCATTACCCCACATTGACTCCATGGTGGATGCAACGGCGGGTCATGAACTGTTAACCTTTATGGATGCATCATCTGGATTCCAACAAATTCGGATGGAACCATCTGACCAGGAGGATACGGCTTTTATGACCCCAACCGGTTTATATTGTTATATTGCTATGCCTTTTGGATTAAGAAATGCAGGTGCAACATATCAAAGGCTGGTGAATATGATGTTCAAAGATCAAATTGGACAAACTATGGAAGTATACATAGACGATATGGTAGTAATGTCAAAGAAAGCTGAGGATCACCTAAGGGACTTGGAGGAAGCATTTGATATCCTTGATAATTATAACATGAAGCTTAACCCTTCAAAATGTCACTTTGGTGTTAAAGCAGGTAAAAACTTAGGATATATGGTAACCCAGAGGGGCATTGAAGCAAGCCCTGAACAAATCAAAGCATTGGTGAATATCAAATCCCCTGCCAACGCTAAGGATGTGCAAAGGCTAACAGGCAGGATAGCAGCTCTAAACAGATTCATATCCAAATCCTCAGAAAAGTGTAAAGAATTCTATGATATCCTAAGAAAGAACAAGAAATTCGAATGGACTGAAAAGCATGAGAATGCTTTACAAGCCCTCTAAGAATACATGTCCTCAGCTCCAGCATTGATGAAACCAGAAAAAGGAGATGTGTTATCCTTATACCTTGCGGTATCCTCAAAAGCAGTAAGTGCGGTACTTGTTAAGGATCATGAAGGTACACAATATCCTGTCTATTATGTAAGTAAGAGTTTACATGATGCTGAATCCAGGTATTCACACCTTGAAAAACTTATCCTTGCATTAATTATGGCATCTACTAAACTAAGACATTATTTTGAAACCCATGTTATTGTTGTTAGAACTAATTTTCCAATTAAGAATGTCCTCAGGAAACCAGAGATGTCCGGAAGAATGGCTAAGTGGGCAGTAAAGCTTAGTGCCCATGATATAAGATATGAGCCCAGAACAGCCATCAAATCTCAAGCATTAGCAGACTTTGTGGCTGATTTCAGTAGTGATCTACAAAAGGAAGCCGAATTGGAGGTCCAGCAGCTGGATGAGACCAAGGATCCTTGGATACTACATACTGATGGATCCTCAAATGTCAAAGGCACAGGGCTTGGTATACTACTAAAATCGCCACAGGGGGACATAATACCCCATTCCATAGCTTGTGAGTTCCAAGCCACTAATAATGAGGCTGAATATGAAGCCTTAATCGTTGGCTTAGAAATTGCTAAGCATATGGGGATCAGGTATCTTGAGGTATACGTGGATTCATTGTTAATCACTAATCACTTTAATGGATCCTATGCTGTGAAAGGTGAAAAACTAACCAAATATTTAGAGATAGTCAAAGAATTGGCACTCTCCTTTGTTTCTTTCAGTTTGACACAGGTACCAAGGGAGGAAAATACAGAAGCTGATGCATTGGCCAATCTAGGATCATCTTTGAAGATCCCAGAGGATATAAGTATCCCCATCATCCATATCCTGGCTCCTGCTATTAAAAATCAGGTGGCCATGGAAATAGAAGAGGATTCTGCGATGATCCCTAGTGAGGATACTCAATCATGTTCAGGATCATGGATCTCACCAATCATGAGATACTTACAACACGGGGAGATTCCTATGGGAGAAAATCATAGGGCTTTCAGGATTAAGGTATCCCAATTCACAATCTTAAATAATGTGCTATATAAGCGATCTCTTGCAGGACCATACTTAAGATGTATCGAGGATCCTGAAGTCCAAGAAGTGTTAAAAGACTTCCATGAAGGAGATTGTGGAAACCACACTGGGGGCAGAGCATTGTTCTCAAGGATCTTAAGGACAGGATACTACTGGACAACTATGAAAAGGGATGCTGTGGAGTATGCTAAGAAGTGTGATCCTTGTCAAAGACACAGCAATATCCTTCATCAGCCGGCTGAATTTCTACATCCTATACCATCCTCTTGGCCATTCATGCGATGGGGAATGGATATAGTTGGCAAGCTCCCTAAAGCACCTGGTGGAAAAGTATTTATGCTTGCCATGACTGACTACTTCTCCAAGTGGATAGAGGCTGAAGCTTTTGCCCAAGTCAAAGAAAAGGAAGTTATATCCTTTATTAAGAGAAACATTATAACTAGATTTGGCATTCCTTCTGAAATTGTATGTGATAATGGTTCCCAATTTATTGGGAGCAGGACTACTAACTTTTGTGACAGTTGGGGAATTAAGATGATAACATCAACACCAGTCCATCCACAAGCTAATGGTCAGGCAGAATCATCCAACAAGATCATCATCAACAATCTGAAGAAGAAACTTGGATCCAAGAAGGGGAAATGGGCAGAGGAATTGCCTTATGTGCTTTGGGCTGATAGGACAACTCCCAAGAATGCTACTGGTCAAACACCCTTCTCTTTGGTGTTTGGGGCAGAAGCAGTGATCCCAACAGAAATGGTGGTTCCAACTGCTAGAACAAGTACTCGTGATCCTGAAGAGAATGCTGCAAACTTGGCTCAGGACTTGGATACTATTGAGGAAATCAGGGATCTGGCTAGGATAAGGATGGCTAGCTACCAACAAAGAATGGCTGGTGCTTACAACAAAAATGTCAGGATAAGGAAATTCCAAGTTGGGGATTGTTAGGGCTGGATTTTTAATGACATATGATCCTTACATGATATCCTAACAAGTGATCCTTGTTTCTTTGGCAGATAGTGATCCTCAGAAGAGCTTCAGGATCAGGATCATGGATCATCCTAAGGATCCTCATACTAACGATTGTTCTCTTTATATTTAATGTTGTTTTGCAGGAATTACGAGTTGGACCTGGTCTTGGCAACGTAATTAAGGAATCCTCCACGCTAATCTCGCACACGTATTACCAGAAATAGACGTTGTGGAGAATATGGAAACTTAGCACAATTCAAGGGCAATTAGTTAGGCTAAATTTACTTCTATTTCTAAAGGGGTAACGAGCTAGTAGTTAGGTAATTTACCTAAAATACGACCCCACACACTTATATAAAAGGCACTCTTCGCCATTTGGAAGACACGACACATTTCTTACACACTCTAGCATACCACACCATAGCGATCTTTGTACCTAGCTCGTTACCATCCGAAGTTGTAAACATTGTTTCTTATATTGAAGTTTGGTGATCGGTAGTTTCCATCACCCGAGGTTTTTTATGCCGGAGATCATTGATCAAGGGCTTTTTCCTCGTATAAATCCTTGTGTCCATTGTGCATTTTACATTTAAGTGATCCTTCACTTTGTCCAACAAACCAAGCATCATTCCCCGTTTTCATAAGAGTTTGGTTGCATTATCCTTGTGTGATTTTTGACCAAAACAGTTTGGCGCCCACCGTGGGGCAATTGGTGCTTCAATTCTGAGAAATTTTGTTCATTTCATTTATTTCGGTTCATTACCTTCAACCACATGGCTTCTCCAGCGAAGAACACTCCAAGCTCTATGTCGGCGATCACTTTTTTACAGGGCATTCCGCCTTTGCATCATCTCCCCATTGCATTCCAGAAAAATGCTGAGAATTCTCCGAAAAAGACAACCCCCGTTTTCACAAAACCAACTGTTGTTTCTTCCTCTACACTTACTAACAGCGATTTTTATGCTTTGATTGTGCAGATGAAGGATCACATGCAGCAGGTCAAAACTAATGGCAGGATCCTTCGCGAAATTGATAAAATCAGTAGAGGATCACTCCCCTTTGATGTCGTGGTCGCTGAATTTCGACACTCCGGTCATAACTTCCCAGAACTTTGCAGCTCCACATGTCTAATACCAGGGTGGATCAACAGGAATACGTTCTGGATCATCGGCTATGTCTCAGATTCAAGGATCCTCTCAGGCTCAAGGATCCTCGCAGGTTCAAGGATCCTCTCAGGCTCAAGGATCCTCGCAGGTTCAAGGTTCCTCCTTCCAGAGTTTAGGTGACAAGGTTAGGTGGCCAAGGAAGAATGACAAACCGTCTGCCACCGAAGATGAATCGAAATGGTGTGCTTACCATGGGTATTCTGGTCATCTCATAGATGAGTGCATAGCATTTAGGAAGGAGATAGGTTATCTTTAGAGCAAAGGATACTTGAAGGAATTGCTTGGAAGGAAAAAGTCAAGGATCAAGTATCCTGAGAAAATTCCTGAAAAAGCTCCTCCTCCACCATCCGATGCTTGAATCATCCATTTCATCTCCGGAGGTTCTCAGCAGCTAAGAGACGTGCAAAGGAAACAAAGATGGAGAATGGGGGCAAACCTGTTCGGACCTCCATCCTTACCCAGAAGAAAGTGATATCATATGATGAGGATAACTGTGCGGACATTCAGGATCCTCATCACGACGGTGTAGTTATTACATTATTTATATCTAACCATTTTGTTCGCAGGATTCTCATTGATGGGAAAAGCTCAGTGAACATAATCCAGTTGGATGTCCTCGATAGAATGGACATCCTTGAATCCGATATTGTCCAAAGATCATCTATCCTTGGAGAGACAAAGATTACATTGGGGGACACCAAACTTCCTATCTACATAGAGGGAGTAAATTATGTTAAAAAAAAAATTTCTATGTTATTGATTGCTTATCTTGCTGTAACATTATCTTTGGCAGGCCATGGATACACGATATGAAGGCAATCCCTCTCAACATATCATCAATGTGTCAAGGTCCCAACTCTATGAGATATGGTGAAGATAGAAAGTGATCAGCAGGAGGCAAAAAACTATTACACTTCTTCAAAGAAGCCAGCCTCCAAGGAGCAAGACATCATGGAGGCAAGAGAGCAAGACGTCAAGGATATTATGTTGAACTCAGAGGATCCTGAATCCAAAATTTTTATAGGATCTGGATCCTAGACAGTATTTAGCAGGATTTAGTATCCTTCTTGGAAAGAAGAAAATCTACCTTCGCTTGGAAACATGAAGATATGACAGGTATATCTAAGGATATTATCACTCATAAACTTGGCATTGACAGGTCATTCAAACCAATCCACCAAAAAAGGAGAAAGTTTGCACTTGAAAGGAATGCCATTATCCAAGAAGAGGTAGACAAATTGCTCAAAGACAAGTTTGAGTGGACTGATAGGCATGAAGCTGCACTTAACGTTCTTAAGGATCATCTATCCTCAGCACCAGCCCTGATGAAACCAGAAAATGGAGAATCGTTATCCTTATACTTAGCTATTTCAGCTAAAGTAGTGAGTGTGATCCTAGTTAAGGATCATGAAGGCTCTCAACATCCGGTATACTATGTAAGTAAAATTCTACTTGATGCTGAGGCCAGGTATTCTCATTTGAAGAAATTAATTCTTGATTTAATTATGGCTTCTGCTAAACGTGGACATTATTTTGAGACTCACACCATTATTGTGAAAACTAACATTTCTATCAAGAATGTTCTCAGGAAAACTGAAATAGCAGGTAGAATGGCAAAATGAATAGTCAAGCTTAATGCATATGACATTAAGTATGAACCTAGGACCGTCATCAAGTCCGAAGCTTTAGCTGACTTTGTGGCTGATTTCAGTAGTGATCTACAAAGGGAAGCTGAATTAGAAGTTCAACAACTTGAGAAGGCCAGGGATCCTTGGACACTCTTCATGGATGGAGCTTCAAATGTTAAAGGAACTGGACAAAGCACACTACTAAAATCGCCACAGGGGAACATTATACCCCAATCCATTGCATGTGAATTCCAAACCACTAATCATGAGGCAGAGTATGAGGCCTTGATAGCAGGTTTGCAATTAGCTAATAATATGAGGATCAGGTATCTTCAAGTATATGTAGATTCTCTATCAATTACTAATCATTATAATAGTTCTTACACTGTCAAATGTGAAAAGCTAATCAAGTACTTAGAAATAGTCAGGAAACTGGCAGATTCTTTTGCTTTTTCAGTCTACCACAGGTACCTAGGGAAGAAAATAACTAACCTTGGATCATTCCTAAAGATGCCAGAAGATGTGAAAAATACTCATTACCCATGTTTTAACTCCTGCAATTGAGGATCACATAGCCATGGAGATAGTGAAGGATTCTGCAATCATACCTGGTGATCCTGCACAGTCGAATTCAGGATCCTGGATTCCTCCAATCCTAAGATATATACAACATGGAGAGATCTCTACAAGACAAAATCCTAAAGCTTTCAAAGTCAAGGAGACTGTGGAAACCACACTGGGGGCAAAGCACTATTCTCAAGGATCCTTAAAACAGTATACTATTGGCCTACCATGAAGACGTATGCTGTGGAATACACAAAGAAGTGTGATGCTTGTCAAAGACACAGTAATATTCTACAGCAACCAACATAACATCTGCATCCTAAGAAGAAGCTTTCGCTCAAAGACAGAAAAAAGGAAATCGCCAGTTATCAACAAAGAATGGTTGGGGCGTACAACAAGAATGTCAGGATTAGAAGATTTCAAGTTGGTGATTTTGTGCTAAGAAAAGCATTCCAGAACACTACAAATCCTTCTGATGGCGAGCTAGCACCAAAGTGGGAAGACCCCTATCTAATTGAAGCTGAATCAGGAAAGGGGGCATATCATTTGATAACAATAGATGGTGATCTCCTACCAAGAGCTTGGAATGCTGTTCATTTCAAAAAATACTTTAAGTAAGAAGGATCAGGGATCCTTAGCGATACCGGTATTCTGATTAAGGATCCAGGATCCTCAAAGGATATATGATTCTACATTTGGTAACACATTACTTTCATTTTCATTTTCACTCATTTTATACTTATTACTTATCAAAAGTTAAAGATGTTAATCAGTTAACATCTATTTTCACAAAGTTTAAGCTTTTGCAGAGTTGTTATCATTTTACAGAAGATCAAAGTGGTTGGCCAACCCTCCAAAGTTTTGGGCTTGTCCCCAGTTTCGCCTGTAGCGCACGATGATCCTGGTATAGTTCACGTCTTTGGGACCAGTACTCGCTTTAGGGGTTGATAACCTCATCGTACTGGCTATACCTAGGATCCTACGTATAATGGTAGACGTACCATACATCCGTTCCTAAGGTTTCTAACGTTTTCACGTTAGCTAAGGTTTTGGCATTTTCATGTCACTAAGTTTGGATAGTCGCCAGTAAGGGCCATACTCCAGTTTACATACGATCCTTGGGCTTGTCCCCAGTTATCCTTGGGCTTGTCCCCAGTTATCCTTGGGCTTGTCCCCAGTTATCCTTGGGCTTGTCCCCAGTTATCCTTTGGGCTTGTCCCCAGTTATCCTTTGGGCTTGTCCCCAGTTATTAACTTATCTCTTATAATTGGCTTAGTCCCAAGTTATATTCTGTTTTCAGGTTTTCAAAGTCAAAACAATTAAGGATCCTCAATCCTTATTAATCCAATGAAGTTTTTCTTATGATTATCCTGACTAAAATGTTAGGATCCTAACTTGGATTCTCAGGTATGATCCTTGACTGTTTTGATTACATTCATTATTTTGAATAACCCTTACACTTTGACAACTAAACCTATGATCCTTAAAATTAGCTACTTTTTGGAAATTTTCGACTATAGGATATTTGATCCTGGATCATATCCTAAATTTCTTAAACATAATGTGCTTAACTTTTTTACTCAGACAAGCATAAATCAAAATAATTGAAAGATTAAAAGATATACAAGGATAACATCACAAGACAAGTCAACAGTTAAAAGTTTTATTAAATATTTAAACCCTTTTACAGTTGTCAAAAATACCAACCCACGTTTCTACCAGCAAAACATGGCCCGTCCACATGGGTTGGCAAAGGGTGTCCATTGTTTGTGCGGTCATAGCATGCAGGAAATTAAAAGGCGGCAGGATAACAAGTGGCTTCATCCCCCAAACAGAAGATCCCTCCACCACCTATTATCCTACCTATTGTCTAAAGGATCATTGATCCTTACCCTAAAGACTATTGTTCATAAGTACAGACCATGAAAATGTCCAAACAACCACCAAACCAACAAACAAAAAAAAAATGGGCTCCGGCTATGTCTAGAAGTTTCCTTCATCGCCCAATCCTGCAGCTCAATCCTTAGTTGCACCATCACTACCAGCTCCGCTTGCCTCTCCACCATGATCCTTGCCAGCACCCTCAAGCATCGGGATCTCCTCAGCCTCTTCATCATCCTCCAACTCTGCCAGCCTCGCCTTCCAGCCCTCAACGTCCCATGTGCTCTTGTCGAAGGCAGGATCCTGAGCCTCCATAGCCATCTGCAGCTGGATCTTGTACATGGCTATCGCAGCAGAGACCTTGGCATCCTGGGTGATCTCATGCTTCTCATAATCAAAGTTGATCAGCATCTTGGCAGCATCATCCTTGGTGGCCCGAAGCTCCTTCTCAAGATCAGCTATCTTAAGATCCTTCAGCACACCCACTTGTTGGAGGTCAGCGATCTGGCGGTCTTGATCCTCGACTTGGCCAACATACGTCTCTATCTCAGCAAATTTCTGCAAGGAAAACAAGGCATAATATCAGAAACAATCCTCAAAACTATCAGGATACACGAACAGGGGCAGTGATCCTTACCTCGTTGAAGTAGTCCAGAAACTGTTGGCGAAGCAAGGGCAGGCCTTGTAGATCCTCAGAGGCCTTTCTCTTCTTTCCTTTACCCCTAATAGGTGCTTTAGGGGCTGAAGCAGTTGGACTGGCAGCAGGAGTCTTCTTCCTTGCAGATTTGACATTAGCAAGATCATCAATGCCAAACTTTGAGGCAGACTTAGAAGATTTTCCAGCACCTACACAACCAAAATAAGATAAGTTTTCTAATTAAACTTGAAAATCCTACATAGAATTACTTTCTAAATAAGGATACTTACTTGACATTGTGACAGAGGCAGAGGATACTTCTTGGGAATCTTGGGTAGCAACCTGGAAAGTTCTTGTCTCCGGATCAAGCTTCTTGAAGGCCAAAAGTCTCTCTTTTGCAACAGGTGTCAACTTCAGACGAGAGATGGAGATAGCTGCACAATAAACAAGAAAATATTAGTGATCCTCATCCTAGGGAACAAATCTTATGGTGATCCTTCCAGGATCCTCTATCCTACCATGAGTAGCCCTCCTTGGGCAGATCCTTCCCACCAGGGATGGTATCCTTCCTAACAAAAAAGAACCGACGCTTCCAGTTTGTGTCGTTCTTGGTGACCTTAAGAACAGGGTGATCCTCTCCGGCTTTCCGCTTAAACAGATACCGATGGGATCCAAACGTTGTGAGATCATACATCTCAGCCAGCTCCGCCATTCCTAAGTCAATCCCTTCCTGCTCAATGATCCTTTCAAGGGTATATAAAACCCTCCAGATCATTGGCATGGCCTAGATGTAGGAGATGCCGGTAAGGGAAAAGAAGGACTGGGTGAATTGAGGGAAAGGATATGAATATCCTATCAAGAACGGAGTAACAGGAAAGGCTACCCAAGTATCAGAGATGAAGTCACTTAAAGCGGTAGGATCAAAAGATTTAAAGAGGGTGCTCGCCGGAAAGCAATGACGAATTTTATCAATCTGAGAGTCGGTAAAACAACACCTCTCAGTTGAAGAATCCTTGATGATCCCTTGACCCTTCAAGGGGGTGTTCTTTTTGGGATCCTTGCATGGAGAATTCCGGAGCAACATACTGAACGAGATATGAAAAACAGAGCAAGAGAGAAGAAGATGAAAAGGAGAATACCTGGTTGACCTTCTGAATACGGTTATAAAGGGAGTTGCTTTGAATTTAAATGCATTCGATCCTATCCCTATTTCTATTTATAATGATGATTTGTGCAGGGCTGTTACTTCCATGACGTCAGATCGCAACGGATAGTTCCATCTTAACGGCTATATATCCGTTGAGTTAGTTATGGATAAGACCGGCAAAATATAACTCGTCTATATTAGATAAATACTCCTTATATTTTGGGGGCAATTGTTAGGGCTGGATTTTTAATGACATATGATCCTTACATGATATCCTAACAAGTGATCCTTGTTTCTTTGGCAGATAGTGATCCTCAGAAGAGCTTCAGGATCAGGATCATGGATCATCCTAAGGATCCTCATACTAACGATTGTTCTCTTTATATTTAATGTTGTTTTGCAGGAATTACGAGTTGGACCTGGTCTTGGCAACGTAATTAAGGAATCCTCCACGCTAATCTCGCACACGTATTACCAGAAATAGACGTTGTGGAGAATATGGAAACTTAGCACAATTCAAGGGCAATTAGTTAGGCTAAATTTACTTCTATTTCTAAAGGGGTAACGAGCTAGTAGTTAGGTAATTTACCTAAAATACGACCCCACACACTTATATAAAAGGCACTCTTCGCCATTTGGAAGACACGACACATTTCTTACACACTCTAGCATACCACACCATAGCGATCTTTGTACCTAGCTCGTTACCATCCGAAGTTGTAAACATTGTTTCTTATATTGAAGTTTGGTGATCGGTAGTTTCCATCACCCGAGGTTTTTTATGCCGGAGATCATTGATCAAGGGCTTTTTCCTCGTATAAATCCTTGTGTCAATTGTGCATTTTACATTTAAGTGATCCTTCACTTTGTCCAACAAACCAAGCATCATTCCCTGTTTTCATAAGAGTTTGGTTGCATTATCCTTGTGTGATTTTTGACCAAAACAGGGATATGGTATTGAGAAAAGCATTCCAAAATACCACCAATCCTGCTGATGGGAAATTGGCACCAAAATGGGAAGGCCCTTATTTGATCGAAGCCGAAGCTGGAAAGGGGGCATATAGATTGCTTACCATGGAAGGTAATCTGTTACCAAGAGCCTGGAATGCTGTCCACTTGAAAAAATATTTCATGTAAGCAGGATCCTTCTGGCATGAGTGATCCCTACATTGGAGGTATCCTTCCAGGATCCCTGAAGCATCAATGATCCTTACTCTGGTAAAGTCCAAATCCTAAACTATTCCATTTTCTTATTTTTACCTGAGGATAAGGATCATGTATCCTTCATCCTTCTCTCACGAGATTTTGAGTTCTGATAAGTACAGGTATCCTTAGCACAATGTTGATAGTCTTCAAAAAGCATCACAGATCCTTGGGTTCAACCCCAGTTATCCTTGGGCTTGTCCCCAGTTTTCGCCTGTAGCACACGATGATCCTGGTATAGTTCATGTCTTTGGGACCAGTACCCACTCCAGGGGCTGATAACCTCATCGTACTGGCTATACCTAGGATCCTACGTATAATGGTAGACGTACCATACATCCGTTCCTAAGGTTTCTAACGTTTTCACGTTAGCTAAGGTTTTGGCATTTTCATGTCACTAAGTTTGGATAGTCGACAGTGAGGGCCATACTCTAGTTTACATACGATCCTTGGGCTTGTCCCCAGTTATCCTTCGGGCTTGTCCCCAGTTATCCTTGGGCTTGTCCCCAGTTATCCTTTGGGCTTGTCCCCAGTTACTAACTTATCTTTTATATTGGCTTAGTCCCAAGTTATATTCCATTTTTTCAGGTCTTCGAAGTTAAAACAATTAAGGATCCTTAATCCTTATTATCCATTAAAATTTCACTTACGGTTATCCTGATTAAAGGTTAGGATCCTAACTTGGATTCTCAGGTACGATCCTTAACTGTTTTTAATCCTATTCATTGTTTCTTTATGCTAACCCTTGAAATTTGACAACTAAACTTGTGACCCTTAAAATATGTACTACTTTTTGAGATTTTTCAACTATAGGATATTTGATCAAGGATCATATCCTAAATGTTTTCAATCTGACTTATTCAAAATTACTTATTCAATGAATGTACACCAAAACAATGGGGAATTAAAGGAAAAAAAGGATAATAACACAAGATAAGCGACAAAAGTTTAAGATTTTATTTATAAACGAAAGGATTAACCCTTCAAAGGTTGTCAAAATTACCTACCCCGAGCATCTACCAGCAATACGTGGCCCGTCCGCTGGGGTAGGTAAAGGGTGTCCATGATAATAGGTTCAAAAGTTATGCAGGGATATAAAGGCGGCAGGATCACAATGGCTTCATCCCCCAAACAGAGGATCCCTCCACCATTTGCAATCCTACCTATTGTCTGAAGGATCCTGAATCCTTACTCCTAAAACTATTGTTTAAAGTTACAGACCATCATTGTTTAAAACATCACAACCACAAAAGAAACCACTACCAAATTTAAAAAAATTGGGCTCCGGCTATGTCTAGAAGTTTCCTTCATCGCCCAATCCTGCAGCTCAACCCTTCGCTGCACCACCAGCTCCACTTGCCTCTCCACCCTGATCCTTGCCAACATCACCACCTTCAAGCATCGGGATCTCCTCAGCCTCATCATCACCCTCCAACTCTGCCATCCTTGCCTTCCAGCCCTCCACGTCCCATGTGCTTTTGTCGAAGGAAGGATCCTGAGCCTCCGCAGCCATCTGCAACTGGATCTTATACATGGTTATCGCAGCAGAGACCTTGGCATCCTGGGTGATATCATGCTTCTCATAATCAAAGTTGATCAGCATTCTGGCAGCCTCATCCTTGGTAGCCCGGAGCTCCTTCTCAAGATCAGCAATCTTGAGATCCTTCAGCACACCCATTTGTTGGAGGTCAGCGATTTGGCGGTCTTGATCCTCAACATGGCCAATATAAGTTTCTATTTCAGCAAATTTCTGCAAAAAGGGAAAAGGGTAAGTTCAGGACCAGGTGATCCTCAAACAAGCAGGATATACAAGCAGGGGCAGTGATCCTTACCTCGTTGAAGTAATCAAGAAACTGTTGGCGGAGCAGGGGGAATCCTTGAAGATCCTCAGAGGTTTTTCTCTTCTTTCCTCCCTTTCCCCTAGCAGGTGCCCTGGGGACAGAAGTACTCGGGCTGGCAGGATTCTTCTTCCTTGAAGGTTTGACGTTGGTCAGATCATCAACACCAAATTTGGAGGCAGACTTAGAGGATTTTCCAGCACCTACACAACCAAAATAAGATAAGTATTCTAACTAAATTTAAAATCCTACACAGAATTACTTTTTAAATAAGGATACTTACTTGACATTGTGGCAGAGGCAGAGGACACTTCTTGTGAATCTTGGGTGGCAACTTGAAAAGTTCTAATCTCAGGATCAAGCTTCTTGAAGGCCAAAAGTCTCTCTTTTGCAGCAGGAGTCAACTTGAGATGAGCAACAGATATGGCTGCACAAAAAACAAGAAAATATTAGTGATCCTCATTCTAAGGAACAAATCTTGTGGTGATCCTTCCAGGATCCTCTATCCTACCATGAGTAGCCCACTCTTTGGGCAGATCCTTCCCATCAGGGACGGTATCTCTCCTAACAAAAAAGAACCGTCGCTTCCAGTTCGTGTCATTCTTGGTAACGTTGAAGAAAGGGTGATCCTCCCCAGTTTTTCGCTTAAACAAATAGCGATGGGACCCGAAAGTGGTAAGATCATACATCTCAGCCAGCTCTGCCATACCAAGGTCTATCCCCTCTTGTTCAATGATCCTCTCAAAGGTATATAACACCCTCCCGATCATGGGCATGGCTTGGATATAGCAGATGCCGGTGAGAGAGAAAAAGGATTGAGTGAACTGTGGGAAAGGATACGAATATCCTATCAAGAACGGAGTAACAGGAAAAGCTACCCAAGTATCAGAAATGAAATCACTCAAAGCAGTAGGAGTGAAAGATTTGAAAAGGGTGTTCGCCGGAAAGCAATGACGAATTTTGTCGATCTGAGAGTCGGTAAAACAACACCTCTCAGTGGGAGAATCCTTGATGATCCCCTGACCCTTCAAGGGACTGTTCTTCTTAGGATCCTTGTGTGGGGAGTTCCGGAGCAACATCTTTGCAGAATGATGGAAAGAGATAGAAAAACAGAGTAAGAGAAGGAAGAAAGAAGAAAAGAGATACCTGATTGATCTTCGGACGAGAATATAAAGGGAGTCTATCTTGAATTTAAGTGCAAATTGATCCTATCTCTAACTCCTATTTATAATGATGATTTGCAGGGCTGTCACTTCTGTGACGTAAGGTTTGCAACGGCTAGTCCGTCTCCAACGGCTAGTTATCCGTTACTTTGTTGCGGATAAGATCAACAAAATACAACCCGTTTATTTACAATATTACTCCTTATATTTTGGGGGCAATTGTTAGGGCTGGATTTTTATGACTTATGATCCTTACATATGATCCTAACCAGTGATCCTTGATTCTTTGGCAAATAGTGATCCTCAGAAGAGTTCCAGGATCAGGATCACGGACCATCCTAGGGATCCTCATACTAACAGTTGTACTCCTTGGATTTAATGTTATCTTGCAGGAATTTCGAGTAGGATCCGCTCTTAGCAACGTAAACAAGGAACTCGTCTTTACAACTTTGGCATATGCATAATCAAAGATGGACGTTGTGGACGATATGGAAACTCAGCATAATTTAAGGGTGATAATTTAGGCTAGATTTACTTCTATTCCTAAAGGGGTAACGAGCTAATAGTTAGTTTATTTACCTAAAATACGACCACTCACACTTGTATAAATAGCACTCTTCCACATTCGGAAGACACAACACATTTCTCACACGCTTTGACACACGATATTATAGTGATCCTTGTACTTAGCTCGTTACCATCCGAAGTTGTAAAAATATTGTTTGATATATTGAAGCTTGGTGATCGGTAGTTGCCATCACCCGAGGTTTTTTATGCCGGAGATCATTCATTGATCAAGGGCTTTTTCCTCGTATAAATCCTTGTGTCATTCGCATATTTTACATTAAAGTGATCCTTTACTTTGTTCAACAAACCAAGCATCATTCCCCGTTTACATAAGAGTTTGGTTGCATTATCCTTGTGTGATTTTTGACCAAAACAGGCCATACTCCAGTTTACACACAATCCTTTGGGCTTGTCCCCAGTTATCCTTTGGGCTTGTCCCCAGTTATCCTTTGGGCTTGTCCCCAGTTGTCCTTTGAGCTTGTCCCCAAAATTGTTGGGCTTGTCCCCAGTTACTAACTTTTATCTTATATTGGCTTAGTCCCAAGTTGTATCCTATTTCAGGTTTTTGAAGCTAAACGCCCAAGGATCCTTGATCCTTATCTTCTACTAAGGTTTGTCTTTCGATTATTCTGATTATAAGTGTTAAAGGTTAGGATCCTAACTTGGATTCTCAGGTATGATCCCTAAATTGCTTTGATTTTATTTATCATTTACATGAGTGACCCTTATCCTTTGACAACTGAACTTATGGTCCTTAAACTACATTACTTTTCAGAACTTGTCGACTATAGGATATGTGATCCTTGATCATATCCTTAACTTTTTGAGGATATTTATATAATTTTTTTACTTAATAAATTCACACAAAATCTATATCAAAACAATTGAAAAGTAAAGTATTCACAAGGATATCAACACGGGAAATAGCCAAAAAGTTAAGGTTTTATTTATTCACAAAATGTTAAACCCTTTAAGGTTGTCAAAATTGTCAACCCACGTTTCTACCAGCAAAACGTGGCCCGTCCACATGGGTTGGCAAAGGGTGTCCATTGTTAACGGGTCTTAAGAGTGCAGGAAATAAAAGATGGCAGGATAACAAGTGGCTTCATCCCCCAAACAGAGGATCCATCCACCACCCATTATCCTACCTATTGTCTAAGGATCCTTGATCCATAATCCAAAAAACTATTGTTCGAGTACAACCCAACATTGTTTCAAAACATCATCAAAACAAAAACCACTACCAAACTATTAAAAATGGGCTCCGGCTGTGTCTAGAAATGTCCATCATCGCCCATCCTTGCAGCTCACACCTTGGCCGCATCTTCACCAGCATCACCACCAGCTTCTCCACCAGCCTGATCCTTGCCGCTGCCACTTGCCTCGATTGCTAGAACCTCTGTAGCCTCCTCCTCATCTTCCAGCTCCGCCAATTTTGCCTTCCAACCCTCCTTGTCCCAGGTGCTCCTGTCGAAGTCAGGATCCTCAGCTTTTTGGGCCATCTGCATTTTTATCTTGTACATAGTAATGGCAGCAGAGACTTTAGCATCCTCTATGATCTCACGTTTTTCTTGGTCCGCATCAATTTGTGCCATGACCGCTTGCCTTTTTGCTACATTGAGATCTTTTTCAAGGGAGGAGATGGTGTGATCCTTAGCCTGAGAGATCTTCTAGAACTCCAAATGTTTCTGTTCAGGTTCTTCAACATGTGTGTCATACCACATCTGGATCTCAGCGAATTTCTGCAAAAGATAAAGTAAAGTTCAGAACTTGTGATCCTTAACTGGGCAGGATACTCAGTCAGGATCCAGGATCCTTACCTCAGAGAAATACTCCAAGAATTGATGGCGGATGAGGGATAGCCCGTCAAGGTCTTCAGCTTCAGATGCCTTTCTTTTCTTTCCCTTGGAGGTCACAGGCTTGGCAACAGCAGTACTTGGGCTAGCAGCAGTCTTCTTTCCACCCACACCTGGGACCAACGGCAGTAAGATCGGTAACACTGAAACGGGTAGCAGACTTGTATGATTTTCCAGCACCTACAAATCCAAAACAGATAAGTATCCTTATTTCATTTTTATTTAAACATTTAATTATGCATAAATTGGGATACTTACTTGACATCGTGACAGATCCTGAGGATACTTCTTGAGAATCCTGGATATTTGCTTGGAATGATCTTATTGCAGGATCAAGCTTTCAGAAAGCAACAAGCCTCTCCTTGGTGGCAGGTGATGGAATAATGTGTGAAACAGTAATAGCTGCAAGATAGAAACAAAGGGGTCAGTGATCCTCAGTGAAAACAGGGTTATCCTGTGATCCTTCTAAGGATCCTCTATCCTACCATGTGTAACCCATCTTCTTGGAAGATCCTTCCCATCAGGGATGGAATCCCTTCTGAAGAAGAAGAATCGCCTTTTCCAGTTCGTGTCATTCTTAGTGGTTTTGAAGATGGGGTGTTCTTCACCGGGTTTGTGTTTGAATAGATATCGATGAGATCCATGGCTCACAAGGTCATACATTTCTGCTAACTCCGACATCCCCAGATCAATACCTTCATGCTCAATGATTCTTTCAAGGGTATACAAGACCCTCCACATCATTGGCATTGCTTGGATGTAGGAGATGCCGGTGAGAGAGAAGAAAGATTGGGTGAAATCAGGAAAAGGATATGAGTATCCTATCGTAAAGGGGGTGACCGGAAAAGCTACCCAAGTTTCAGAAACAAAGTCACTTAGGACGGTGGGGTCAAAAGCTTTTAAAACGGTACTCGCCGGAAAACAATGGCGAATCCTGTCTATCTGTGGTTCAGAAAAGGAGCGTCGTTCCTTGGCAGAGTCTTCGATGATTCCTTGGCTCTTCAAAGGACTGTCCTTTTTGTGATCCTTAGCCGGTGAAGATCTTAGCATCATCTTAGTCATGATGATGATAAAGAAGAAGAAACAAAATGAGAATGTGAAGAGAGAAAGGAAAGAGAAGTACCTGATCGGATCTTCGAATGAGGATTTAAAGGACGAAACGCACGAATTTAAATGCTTCCTAACCCTTATCTCTAACTTCAATTTATAATCATGATTTTGCAGGATAGTCACTTCAATGACGTCAGAATGACAACGGCTAGTCAGGATGTAACGGCTATATATCTGTTGGTTTGTTGCAGATAAGAACGAGAAAATATAACTCGTTTATTTACACTTTACTCCTTATATTTTGGGGGCAATTGTTAGGGGAGGATTCTCCAAAGATCAGTGATCCTCAATTACTGTCGGGCTTAGGGATCCTCAATTCTGTTTGAATTAGTGATCCTCAGAGAGTATTGTAGGATCAGGATCCAGGATCATCATAGTGATCCTTACACTAACGATTGTCTGCTTTGAATATGAAGTTGTTTTGCAGGAGTACGTGCTTGGACTTGGTCTTGGCGATATTCCTGAAGCATATTCCCTATTTATTCCGCACGTTCTTGACTAATACGGACGTTATGGAGGTCGTGGAAGACTTGCACGAAATGCGGATAGTTAGTTAGCTTAGATATTTTCCAAATTTATAAGGGGATAACGAGCTTGACTAGAACACTTGGCTATTTTTGGCTAAACACACACACTCGTAATTGCTCTCATCAACTCTCGACTGCTTGTTCGGCGATTACACACTTTTTTGCACATTACACTTTAGTGATCCTTGTAACAAGCTCGCTATCATCCAAAGTTGTAATACATTTTCTGTTTAATCTGAGTTGGTGATCGGTAGTTTCCATCACCCGAGGTTTTTTATGCCGGAGATCAACTCTTGATCAAGGGCTTTTTCCTCGTATAAATCATTGTGTCGCTTGTTCATTACATTTCTGAGTGATCCTTAATATTGTTCTTTGATTCAAGCATCACACCTCACATCTAAAGATTTGGTTCCATTATCTTAGCTTGATTTTTTACCAAAACAGTTAGTATCATTAATTTTCTCACAAATAGTGTCACTTGATGCTACAGAATTGCTCTCAGCTTCTTGTAACACAACTGGTTTAGAAAAATCAGAATTATTTTCTTTTGAACATTCAGCAGGGGCTTTTGTGGTTTCATTACCATCTAACTCAACAGAGGCTCCCGATGTTGTTTCTGATTCTTCTTTGATCGAATTTGAATCAACTGTTTCAGATGATTCATCTGTTGATTCCACTGAAGCAACTGACTCTGAATTATCACAGTCAGTCTTTTCATAGGAGTCACTGGTTGAATCAGATGAAGCTGATGATTTAGTTTGAGATGCCTCTGCTTCCTCAGGTGATGCACTGTTGACACTAGATGATTCGCCCATTTCTGACTTCTCAGAAGTGGATGTCTTAGAAGTGTCACAAGATGTGTCAAATGACGAAGCAGATTCAGCTTGTTTGCTCTTATTAAATTCTTTCACAAACTCAGTCAAACCTCTTAACATGGCAAACTCGATGTTGTCTACATTAACTCTAGGCTCTATTAATTCAGACTCTTTTGTTTGAGGTTGCACTTCAGATGAATTTTGAGAAAAACATGACACTGTATTATCTAATACTTGAAAATGTTTGTCAATGTTCGCATTATTCTCCAAATTTAGAGTCTCGGTCTGCTTTAAAACATCAGCAGGTTTCACGAAAGTTTTATCAAATGCCTTTTTTTCTAGAACAATTTCAGTTTTATCTGGCCTTGTGATTTTGACTTTCTTCGGCTTAACAGGCTCAACCTTCCTATCCCCGGGCTTCCCATATTCCATTTCAGGCAAGTCGGCTATCTCCTCATCAGTCATGGGAATTGAGGTGTAATTGTGATTGTATGATGGAGGTATGCATACAAATCCCAATCCCTTATTCCTCACTTCCTTTTTGCTATACTTTAATTGTTGATTTATCATCTTTTCGACCTTTTTCACTTGAAACATCAAACTTTTTAAAATTAAATTTTGTATTTTCGAAAGTCGATTTTAAGTCGTTTAATTCAACAGTTAATTTTTCAGATAGCTCCTTGAAGTGGAGATATCGACATTTTGCTTCGCTTAGATCACTATGCAACTTTTGAATGTCACGTTTTTGAGCCTCTACCATTTCCTTATACCCATCCAGTTTCTTTTTAACTTCGTAGCTACTGGATCTGGTACATTGAAGTTGCATAGTAAGCGATTGGGCCTGTTCTTTAAAACCTTTTACCTTCTCTCTACACTTTGAAGTACAACAAACATCGTCTACACATACCTCAGTGGGAATGGGAGTGAAGTCATAAATTTGAATACTTTGAGTAGACTGCTTGTCAGCATTGTCATGTGATTTGATGAGTGAGATAAGCTCATCCGTCTTCATTTTGTAACAGTAGCAGTCGGTAGTCACAATTATCTGATTAACATTTCTAAACCAACTACAGTTTGCCTGATTTGGAATCCCTTTTATAACATCTAGAAGCTTTATGTTGCTCGTGCGATTAGACACCTCAATCTCAGCCTTCTCCATTTCAGAGAGCAGTTCAGCAAACCGGCATGTAAGTGCTTCTATAGATTCACCATACGAGTATTTGAATCCTTGAAATTCCTGCTCAAGCACCTCTCTCTTAGAAGACATGTTTAAGATTTGATCCCCCGAAAATGTGATCCCCCGATAATGTGATTCCCCAAAGATGTGATCCCCTTAACTGAAACCCTTTACTACACGCACGAATCAACTTTCTATACCGTGCCTCCAAACCTGTCAAAACTTATTTCCAAACAATAACCAAAATCCTTTTTTTTAATTAATATAACCTTTTTTATAGAATTATATATATATATATATATATATATATATATATATATATATATATATATATATATATATATATATATATATATATATGATAATTCAAAAACAAAATTTAATATGATAATAGTTATTATTATTAATTATCAATTAATGATGACTTAATGATTATATGTTATTATTATTAATTGATATTAATAAACTAAAAACAAAAAGAAAATTTTAAACGCTGTATCCTCCTTCTTCGTTTCAATCAGTCCCCAAACCCTAGTAACCAATCTCAGTGCGAATTTGTTGTCTTCTTCTTCGTTGATACCAGAAACCAAAACCCTAAATATGAAATCAGCCGCCAAACCCTTTTAATGAATTCTGATGAAGATGTGATGATTATAAACGATGATGATGAGGGTTACGTTGAAGAAGATGTGGAGTCGACGTGAAGATCGGAGACGGTGCAATGTTGTTGCCGGTAACAGTGTTCAGTCGAAGACGATGTTCGGGTTCGATGTGCGGTTTCGGTGAACCACGAGGGTAACACGTCGGTCGGAGGTGAACCGATGATGTTCGCGGGATGATGATGGCTGATGAAAAATTGATGTCGGAGATGGTGATGAAGCTACGGAGATGTGAAGTTACAGGTTCCGAAGGTTGGCGAGTGACGATGATGACAATGGTTAAACAGATGACCGGAGGTGATGTTTAACGGAGAGGGCGGCCGGAGTCATGCAGCGGTGACCGGAGACAAGGATGATGTTTATGATGATGTTACAAGTGGTCGGATGTTCGGTGAACGAGGTCGTCGTGTGTCGATAATCTGAACAAGATGACAACACCAAGATGATGATGATGTTTGATCGCACAAGATTGAATTTGTATGGTCGCACAAGGAGGTTTCGGTCGCACAACACCGTTCCGATCGCACAAGAAGAAGCCAAAGTTAATCGCACAAGCCAAAGATAATCGCACAAAAGAGTTCAGTCACTTCAATCGCACAAGATGTGAATTGAAAATGAAGATGATGACTAGTCGCACAAGATGTCTAGGATCGCACAAGTTGACTAGAAAATGATGATGATGACAGTAGGATCGCACAAGATGTCTCAGACTTCAACTTTTGTCGGTTGCACCTTTATAAAAAAATTCCCACACTAAACTTTAAACCAATCAAAATTCAAATCCCGAAAAATAAGGAATAGATTTCGAAATTTAATTTTGAGAGATTTTTCCACCAATAACTTTCCTAAATAATAGCAAACACTTTGACTGTTTCCCCAAAACAGATCAAACACGGAAAATAAAATAGTTCTTCGTATCTTCAAGTGTGTTCTTCGAATCTTCAAACGGTTTCTTCGTTCTTCGATCTTCAAATAATATCCGATCCAACCGAGCCTTCGTGAGACTACTTAGGCTCTGATACCAATTGTAAGTCCAGGAACACTACACAATCGGATATCAAACACTAATCAAAGCGCGGAATACTGAGAAAAGTGTTAAGAACAAGAACAATCAATCGATTATAACCAAAGTGCACACGGTTTCTAGAGAACCGTCTGGTACACCCACAAAGAATTTCGAAAACACTAATGAAGAATCTCTCAAAAATGTCTAACCAGATAATGAACTAGGTTCACCCTATTTATAGTTACATAGGGCGGCCTAGTTACAAGTTGGGCCAAGCCCACATGCACATTACTAACCAAACAGGCCCAAATCCCTTAATTAGCCCACATGGCTTATTCCATTACTATCTAATCCACTACAAGGCTAAGCCCAATAGCCTATATTTGTGTTTGATAAAGATAAGCGAAAACCTACACCATTATAGGGCCTTACAGATGGATTCATTGAATGACAAGTGTCCCAATCATGGTTTATTTTATTATATAGTATAGATTCCTACGTACACATGAGGATAATCAATATTTAATATTCTTAATGAAACAAAAGGTGGCTACAATTAATAAATGGAGGCAAACGAATTATAAAAGGAATCAAATAATGTTTGCTGCCTTTATTACTATTGTTGTTCGAAGATACACATGGGCTACCAAAAGGATTCTTGGTCTAGCGAATTGCATGAAAGTGTGGGTATTGGGCCTGTTGAACAATTTAAATGTTATGATCATTATTCAACCCTACTGAAAAAAAGATATATACACGGCTTTGAGACGAATCAACATCAGACGGAGAGGAAGGTAGTTGAGTTCGACAAGGACAGGTGGATCAGACGCACGAGCAGATCAGATTGGGGACGGCTACACAGTTGGTGATCAAGAGAAAAAGGTTTATTGGATCGCTTCAAGAGTGGGATTTAAGATTCGGGTCGATTAGGCAACGAGTTATTGTTCGGTTTGTTTTACTTTTCGTTTTCAAACTTGATACTATGACTTCTTTGTTATTTGAGACTTGTTTATTATTTTCGTTCTTGACTATGTTCATTGGCTAATTTTCTAAACCGCCTAGATGTTTTTACCTTTTTCGTTAATTGTATGATTTTTATGGATTAATTGTGTTTAGTAAAAAGTTTGGTCTATTGATTTGATGTACATGCATACTTTAATCTGGTTTCTTATTATCAATTGCTTCGTATGATTCTTGGTGACGGTCTTTATCACATAATAGAGTCGTGCTAGGGTTTTAGATTTTGGTGAGTGTCTATATCACATAATAAATCTTAACTCTTTAGGGTGAAATTGCGCAAATAACCCCTAGAAGTAATTGTTAGTTATTTGCTAGATTTTAGTGTTCTACTAGTCCTTATAGCTGGAAGGTGTGGGGCTATTGATAGGTCTTACCCAGCGAATTGCTTTAGACAGTCCTTGGAAAAGGTCGTGCCTTAATTGCCCTGTCGGTTTATTAGTCTATCAAGTCAAGTTAAGAAACCTAAACTACCATAGATCTATAATTGGAAAACAATAGGTCAATATTAGGGTACTTACACAATAATTAGACAACTGGAAAGACGTCTAATAACCGGTAGGATTAACGGCCTAGGTAGTGCCATAAGTTTCACCTCGAGAAGGGTTGAGGGGCTCACTTAGTGTCTTAATAGGTTTAGTACTATAAGATCCCGGTTCCAAAAATCATGCATTTAACTTAATCGGTAATTCCTTAAAATCAATCCAGGATTCTTGTCTAGGTGGTTCTCGTTCATCATACAAGAAAAGCCTTCGTCTTCTTTCGTATTAGCTTAGTTCTAATTTTATATTTAGTTTAATAATTTAGTTCGTTAGATTTCCTTTTATTTTCAGTAACCCCCCCCCCCCATAATCAACAGTTAGAGTCCGTGTCAGTCTAGGTCTAGATAGAGTCTAATTAGCGTAATCAGAGAGTCTCATGGGTTCGATACTCGGACTTCCTTAGTCTATACTGCATTGACCGGTACACTTGCCAGTGATGTGGTCTAGGTTTTAGAGAGTCTGTTTTTATAAATTTAAAACTTAGAGTGTCTAATTTAGGGTTAAAATTAGTTAGTTTAATTAGACCACTTTTAGCACATCAGGTTTAAACCGAGAATCAAAGCTAATTTACGCTAACTTTGACTTTTCGGCTTTTAAACTATAAAACTGAACTAAAGAAGGGGCTAAGATACTTACAAAGGGTCCTAGCAATCTTTTTTTACAAGAACAAGCTCCTTTTTTATCAAGAACAACCAGATTTGAGAGAAGAGATGATTCAAGTGATATGAGCAATGAACTAGTGCACCATAAGGGCCTATTTATAGTTGAATGCTATGCTTAAGGATCATCACAGGTGTTATGGGGGTGTTTAGGATCACCCCAGGTGTCCTAGTGGTATAATAAAACCGACAACATGCTCCTGGTTTCAATTTGGAAGGGTTTAAGGCGGTGGAATAGCAGAAACCTGTGGATGGAAACATTTTGCTGAACTGCGCATTTCTTGCGGGCCGCGTAGGATTCATAGGGGGGTCTACGCAGGCCGTGACGACCTTGAATTCAGGTTAAAATTGTTTCTTGTTTGGCAGTTTCAATCCCTGGTCCTTTTTAACTTTTATAACTATCATTTTAGGCACAAAAGGCCCTTGTAGTTAGTTTGTAGAGGATCATGGGAGTGTAACCAAACTTCGTTAGAACCGGTTTCTTTAAACGATCACCGATATCATAAGTTCCTTAATGTTGACGCTTTTAACCCATAATCTTGAAACCTTGCATAACGACCTCGAAACCATGTGAAACTGATATCACTTATTCTTGGGAGTATATTTGAATATTACGAACCCTTGGGTTCGTTAAAAGGTCACTCAGAGGTAAGAATTAACATGTTGACACGTTTAACCCCTATAGTTTATGATTTTTCGAATATTTTCATAAACGGCTTCTTATGTCCAAATTATTACTCGTTTAAGAGTATATTCTCCGTGTATGGTCATTCAGAGGCACAAGTTTGGCATGATGACATTTTAGTCCCTTTGGTTTCATATTTTCATCGTTTGTCAACTTTAGTCCTTCAAACTCAATCTTTCACATGATTAGGGTTTAGGACACGTGTCTTCACATAATTGGACACGTTTTTACGTGGTGTTACACTTTGTTCGAATGCAAAGCCTCCTACACATTAATCCAATCAAGCTTACGAGATGGTGTTCAACATATGGGAATTATAAGCAAGGATAGATTATTAGTTGTCTAAGTTTGTTTACGTTGATGTCACGTTATCATTATTATTGTTATTGTTATTGTTATTGTTATTGTTATTGTTATTGTTATTGTTATTGTTATTGTTATTGTTATTGTTATTATTATTATTATTATTATTATTATTATTATTATTATTATTATTATTATTATTATTATTATTATTATTAGCATGTTAACTCCATGTATATATGTATTGACTTTGTATGTTTTACAGTTTACCAATTCTATTAGAAAGATCATTCACATTTTGCATTCAATATCTTGCGTTTACACTCACAAATTCAACACTTACTATCAGTAACTATCATTAGTAGAAAGTAGAAAACTTATCATCTATGAACTAATTAATAATATGAACTAATCTTTAGTAGAAGTTGGTATATTAGTAGCAATCGATCCATTACTGTGATGATCAAAATATATTATTTTTTTGAAAGGTGTGAATTATGCGTGAATGTCGGAAGGTCTAGCATACATTGTCTTAACCGGGTCCGTGCTAGAGAGCCCCCTCGAATAATAGATCTCTAATTTAAAGCTTGTAGATATTCAATTAAAAGCTCCTCCTTACAAGTGTTTTCGAAATTTTAGGCCAAACAAGAGCATTTGGAAACCTCCAACTCAGATACTAGGTTGTATTAAATACATATCAATAATATATTGACTTAGTTGTATTGGTTTATTATATCTTATAGATTATAGATTTTTTTCGGTTACAACTGCAAACAAAGGAAACCACTAACAGTACACTAAGTCGATAGCGTATAAAGGCAAGGCAACGACCGCTCACGATAAAGTATGAAACGAGGCAGGATCCCTAAAGGGTCAATACCAAAGGGAGCATCGATCCGCCCTCTTTGGTACTGCAAAGTTTCAACCTTGACCAAGGTCCCATCCCAAGCCATGAACCATAACCAATGGTAATATTATTGTTAAAATATAGTTGTTGGTTGTTTTATAGAAGTTAACTTCTTAATCATTAAATATCTCCTCGCATATATACTAACTCAAATCTTCATATTTTTTACAGAAATCTTGAACATATACACTCAAATTTCTTATTACATTCTTATTATTTCACATCGATTCAATGGACTCAACCCCTAATGTGACACAAATTAGTTAATAAAAAAACCCAATATGAAGAAAAAGACTTCCGACAAAACATGTACACAACGTCTTTAGAAACCCAGGTTATCGACCTTAACGACGAGGATGAGGGTTCCCCTATGATGAATTGCCAATACCATAACTGAAAGAGCAGAAATCGACATCATTATTATCCACAACCAACATGAATTCCTTATGATGTTTCCGCATTTAGCATTTTTAACAAAGAAAATATCAAGGAGAATGGGCTCGATAAGAGAAGTCGCATCTCATATAAAACCAGCAAGTGTTGTGTGTGAAGAAAAACAACAAAAAGGCAAATATATAGACTTCTTCCTAAAGTCACATAATCATTTGGTCGGAGCGGTGTTGAATGCGGTACACGTGCAAACATGAAATGTTATTTTTTTAAATTGTTTGTATATGATACTATCTTATTAGTTTTATATAATGAAATGTTATTTAATTTTCATGCCTTGTATTTTCTATACTTTTGTATTTTAGAACTACTTTTATATTTTTAAACAAGTTTTATAATTTTTATATATTATTTTTTATTTATTTTAGTAAATTTGTTTAAAAACATTGTTTAGGGATCAGAGCGATGATCACAAAGATTCGTTTCAAGGGTTTAGAAATGGCTAAAGATTAGATAGTAAAATGTGATGTGTTATTGATTTGTAGTAAAGTGGATTTAGTGATGGCCGGTTAGAAATGAAAAGATGGACTCCCTGTCCTAAGGGTTAGAGTTGTTAATCTTGTAAGAGCTAAAGAATATAGTTTCTTGTCGGGTTAAAAAGGAGTTTAGGTGTAAAGAAAGCAAGAGGGATTATTGTTAGTCAAAACAATTAGATATGGAATTTAGGTGTAAAGCAATAAAGAGGGAGTTTAAGATGTACGTCCCGTTGATGCGTGGTTAATACCCGGCGATTAATCGAATTTAAGTTTATGTTTTTACATGACTTTTGGTTTCGAATGACCTACTTTTGATTAGAATTGTGTTTTGCAGGTCTAACGGAGTTTATGAAGCTATTCGGAAGCTTTACGAAGCATCGGGGAATGAATGGGATCAACCGGGGACGCGAAATAAACATAACAAGAAAAGCCAAGCTGCACATCGCGTCGCCGACACACCGGCGTCGATGGGAATTCACGTAGGTAGCAGTTTAAGTCATCGGCAGTTTTTAGGTTTCTGGGGGTGGGGGCGGCGGCGACGCCGCCTCCTGGCGGCCGATGGCTTTTTCCTTTGTTTTACGAATTTGAACGAGTTAAAACCCATTTTTTCGGTCTTGAGGAGGGAGTTACGCAGTTGTTGAAGTTTGAAGCCTCTCTAGGAGCCAAGAACACCACCAACCTCAATTCCATTTCATCCTAATCAATCACAATCATCCGAATTCATCATCCATCTTCACCTTACTAACCCTAATCACCATCATTCCCATCATCCCACCAATCCATTCTCCATAACTATCCACCACAACCCTAACCTTCATCATACTTATCCTCAAGACGTTCGTGTTCGAGTTTCATTCATCTGGTGATCAAGTTCTATCATCCATGAGCGGCTAATTCTCTCGGGTTTCACCCTGGTGTAGACTTTTGTAAGGATTTTTAGGGCTTGCTATATGATCAATATTTGGTTTTGTGACAAATTGATTTGCATTTGAATTGTTAGATAATTGTCTTGCATTTGTATTGAATCTATAAATTGTCGAGTGATGATAAAACTTGACTTTATGGAATGAATATCTTTCGATAGGATTTACCTGTCGGAGGTAAAGAAGTGCATTGTGGTCCGTTTTGAATGTTGATAGCAATTAGTACCTAAGCCTCGTGATTCAAAAACCGTTAATGAACTAATTCAATTAAACCACGTTAAAAACATCTAGCAACCCTAGGTTCTACAATTATCAAACCGAGTGTGAACCTTGTTCTCAAGTGTTGTTTAAAACCATTAATCAAGTTTCCGTGTAATCACATGCATTCAAGTTTTAGTAGTTAATCATTTTCGCATCAAACTTTTCGGTTTAATCCAACATCTCTTTTCAAAGAAATAATTAAACCAAATTAGCATGCTTCATAAAGTGTGACAACATTCAACAATCAACCACGTCCATACGCAAACCACAAACTCTTCGTGTTTCGGCCCCTTACTACCACTAACATATTGTTAAGGGTAATTTGGGCATTATAAATGTGGCAACTGTGCTCTGTAAACGATGTACGATGTAAAACAATGTCAATTATCAATAAAACGATGTGTTTTGGTGTTAATATGTGTATATTTGTGTTTGACGATTTTACGACTTAATTCGAGTTCGATTTCAAGCTTTAAATCGCTTTCTAGAAAGTTATACGCAAACTGAATTTGTAAACGTAATCAATTTAACGTGACAAACACTCTGGAATAGTGACATAGGCTTAACATACCTTAAATAACCTTTACATAACTTAGAAATAAGTTTTGGAGGGTTTGGTGTGTCGAAAACAAGTTTATTCGATCGTAGGGACTATTTGTGTCAAACTGCGAAACTATGCCGATTTGTACAGTAACGAACATTCCAAAACTTGATCATAAGTTAAACATACCTTAAATATCATTTACATAGCTTAGAAATAGGCTTTGAGGGGTTTAGTATGCGAAAATAAACTTTTTGATCAAACAGGGACTAAAAGCGTCAAAAAGTGCATAAGTTTGCATTTTCGCGCATATCTTACGTTCTGAACACATCCGGACGTCCAAAAATTTTGTGATCATTAAAATATTTTATTTTAGTGATTGGAATGCAAAAATACCATTCGTCGTGAAATTTGGATCGTTTTTGCGTCCGTTCGAGTTTTCGTCGTAATTAACCGAATAACGCAACCGTATGACCAAACAAACCGACATTCGAGATGTTTTTGAGCATATTTTAAGTTCCCTATACTTTAACTTCATCTTAGAGCCTTGTAATGGGGTTAACGGGGCTTAAATGTGCCAAAAATCAAGTTTTTAGCATGCAGGGACCTGTTCTGCCAAAAGTTGAAACTTAGAACTGACCTCCCCCGAGCCACGCGCCAGACCAGGTGTTATCTGGTGCGCCACATGACAGGGACCATTTTTCAGCAGTTCATTTTCAGCAACAGGCTTCAATTCCAGGGTTAATTATGTAAAATTCTCAATACCTGGAGCTGGTTTTGGATCCGCATTGTATTTAAATACCATGTTCTACAATGAAGGGCCAAGATTGATCCTTCTAAACACTTGGAATGATGTCATTCATCCTAACTTTCTATATATAGCAATGGGTTCTCATTTGGTTCTTCACACTTGATTCAATTTCTGCTCTAAGTTGGAGTTTTCATACTTCATACCTGAGCAACTTGAATCAAATCTTCATTGCTTGGACCTTTTGTAAGCTTCTTTCATGCTTTTTATGTATTTCGAGCATGAAAGTCAAACAATGTTTGACTTTCTGCTTTGACCACAAGTTGGTCAACACAAAGTTCGTTTGAACTTTGCAACGTGAGCGTAATCACGATGGTTATAGTCCTTTGTGACTATACCTACTGATTACCACGTTGATTAGTCGAAGTGACGAGTCAAAGTTTCAGTCAAAATACGTGTTTATGCGTATTTTGCATCGAAGCTATCATCAGATATCAAAACACTTTGTTTTGATATCAAAACCTGTTTTCTCACTTAGTTAAACATGTTTTAAGATGTTCAACTCGTCACTTTTAGTCTAGTGCTTGTATAGGATCGTAAGATAAGCGGTCTTAACAACCGCTTAGACTTTCGAACCCGACCCGTTTGGTTGATCGTTAGGATCCGACGAAGTATATTTTGTGACCATAGTTGTATAGGGAATAATCTTCTGAGGTTATACATTATGGTCACTTAGTTTAATTAGTTGTATGATAGGTAGTTTATATGCCTTAGGAAAATGACCAAAATGCCCTTTTCATGCATAATTGGATTTTAAGCATTTGTAACTTAACTTTTGTCACTTAACTGATTATGCAACATATTTAAACATGTTAGGGAATATCATACTTGTCATAGGACTAGTTAGGCGTCTCGAACGCGCATTTGCGCGAACGACGCGTTAAAGTGGCGTAAGCTACCTTAATGGATCGTAACGGGTCGAAACCACTTAGGATAAGTTCCGATTTAGAATGTAGGCTTTGTTAAACCATATCACATGAGTTCCAATACTCATTTAGTTTACGAGACCTCATTCTACCCGATCTTCCGATTTAGGTGTCCATTTATTAACCTAGCGATTCGATTACTAGGTGCTACTTGAATTCCTTGGTTTACTCGAGCTTTGTTAGTTCACTTTAATCAAGGATACCTTACAATTCAATGTGAGTACATAGTTCCCCTATTTTACTGTTTTCAATTGTTTTGGGGTGATTCATATGTGTTAAACCATTTCGACGATTTCAAAAACGAATACTATGGTTTATATTAAACAAGAACAATTTTCGATAATGTGAACGAACTTGTTGGACGTATTTACATAACGAATGACATTCATTAACATTGATCAAGCCGACCAGTATGAGGTTGATGCGTGTTAGTGTATATATGTTTTAGATGTATATTTTAAGCCCTTTTTACACTTGTAGCCAAGTTTTAAATTTATAAAACACGATATTTACTAACACTAACCACACATATGGGCAAGTGCACCCATCGTGGATGTAGTATAGTGTTGGTAAGATACCGAGGTCGTCCAAGGACACAAGAGCTTTTATTACCGGTTTATCCTCAACGTCTAACCAAATCAAAATGTTAGAAAAGATTTTTAAACTAAGAAAATAAAACTAACTAAATGCTGAAAAATAAAAATAAAATAAAAACAGATAGACAAGATGAATCACTTGGATCCGACTCGTGTATTAGTATAACCTTTGATTATTTTCGCACTTTTGCACTTGTTTAAGAGATTATCTTAGTTATTGTGGTAGGCCCCTCTTTTGAAGGCGACGTTACCCTCAACCCAGTAGTTTGAGTCAGCAAGGATACAATCCTAAAGGGTCGGATTATTGAAAGATAATGAATTAAGTTATTAATGCAAATTATGGTAGGCCCCTCTTTTGGAGGTGACGTTACCCTCGACTAAGTAGTCTAAGTCAGCAGGGATACAGTCCTAAATAGCCGGGTTATAGTATTAATAGTAGTTAACTTATGAGGGGGTCAAAGAGTTTGGATCCCCGCCATCCAATACCTTTGGGTATTGAAGTAGATCCTACTAAATTTGACCCAGGTCCCTTGCAGGACCTCTAAACGCTGAACAAGGGCAAGACCCTTACCAAACCGTTCCCTTAACCCCCGACCAGGTAGCCAACATACCTCCATATAGACCGTGGAGATATGAATGGTGAAAATCTTTTATTTTATATAGACAGTAAAATAATGCCAAGACACCACGCACAAACGATAAGGAAGAATCACCTTCAACATAAGCAACTAGTTATTAAAGTCATTAATACAAAACCAAATAAAAAGTGCAAAAGATTAGAAATAAAAAGTATTATACTAAACACTTGTCTTCACCAAGTGATGTAAGAGACTTAGGCAAACATGGCCTTGATTGTCAAGAACTCTTACGATCAATCTTGGATCCCGAGACGACTCACACACTCTATGATGGACAATGGATGATGGTGGTGGATGATGGTATTGTGATGGTGGTGGGTGGTGGATGAAGTGTGAGAGAGGTGGTGTTCCAAGGGATGAGTTGCAATGAAGCCAAGCACTCCTATTTATAGGCTGAACAGAAGCCTGGGCACGGCCCCCTGTCCGCTGGACACGGCCCCGTGCCCGTCTGACAATCTCTCTCCTCATTAATTGTAATTCGCAATTACAATTAATGCGCCTGCAGTACTTTCGCCACGCCCCCGTGTTCACTGGGCACGGCCCCGTGGTGGGCGATAGAAGCTTCTATAGGTTTGTCTTATCTGCTGCTTCTTGGGCACGGCCCCGTGCTGGCTAAGCACGGGGCGTGTTCAGTCTTCTGCCTTCTCTGTTTTGCTTGGGAGGATGCTGTCGAGGGGTCGGGCAATCCACTTTTGTTCCTTTTCTTGTATTTATGTTAGATTTAGCTGCCTTTTTGCTTCTTTTGTTAATTTGAGCTCATTTAATCCTGAAAATACAAAAGGAAGACAAAAACACTCTTTTTCCAACATTAGTACTTAAAAAGGGTTAGTTTTATGCCTTATTTGATGTAATTTATATGTTGCATTTTACACACATCAAATATCCCCACACTTGAATTTTTGCTTATCCTCAAGCAAAACTCTTTAATATGTGGCTTACACTCCCAAATGGAATGGGTAGAAGAGAAGGTTTTGGCTTGTCATAGAGTGTCGGGAATCCAAGATCTTTATTGGGTTTTATTTTTATTTATTTACAATCCTATTCGTTATGATTTAATTAGAACGTTTCATAAGAGAAATTACTTATTTGGGCATAACATGCCTTTTTAAATTTCCACTTATATACAAGTTCACATACCTCACGGGAGAAATCACTCACACTCGGCCGAAGGTGTCTTTTTTTTAGTGAATCACTTGAGAGCGGCATGGAACTTATTCCTACCATAGGCTTGCCAAACAATCAATCCTCTTCCTTTTTAACTTTTTACCTTTGTACATATCAAGAGGACTTTTTTGGGTAAAGGCTTGAGCTAAAGGTGGGTAGTTGGGTTAGTGGTTAGTAGAAAAGGGCGAAAATCGTAAAAAGCGTCGGTTTTCATAAAACATTTTGTTTTAGTGACTTTTTATTCTTAATGAAGTATTTCTTCAAACAACCTTTTGTTTTAGGAGCTTTGTTTGTTTATTTCTAACTTCATTGTAAAATTCTCTTCTCTTTTCTTTTCTTTTCTTTTTTTTTTAAAGTCACACGAAAACCGAGCTTGTTACTAAAATAAAGGGTAAAAATAAAAGGGGTTTTTGGTGGGTAAAACGGGTTTTGGGTTAAGAAATGAAAAGGTTTAGGCTCAAAGGGGTTAACTAGGGGGAGTTTTTGGGTAGGTGAAAAGAAAAGTAAAAATAATCGTTCTGAAAGAAAAGGGTTAGTCCTAATGCCTCCATCATTTACTTACTTGGGTTTAAGTTGGTAAGGACCGGGAATGAATTGTCGTGGCAAGTTCTGGAGTCGTAAGAACCAAGCGGCTATTCACACAAGAAACAAAAAATGAGCATTTAGCGTAAAGATGTATATTTGTATGCTCAATAAAGGCTCAAAATTCACTTTTGTGGGAATGGGGTTTTATGTGATCAAGTATATATAATCGAATTTTAACTAAGCTTGTCATGCCGTTTTATAATTTTCTTATGTTGGTTCTTTTTATCACAACGCTATCGGTTGTAAATTTGTAAAAATATAACCTTGTTAGTCTTAGAATTCCCAACTTAAACTTTAGACAAGTAAAAAAATGAATTTTTTTTGAAAAAATTTGGGGTGATTAGTGATTCCAATAGAGTTTTGTGTAAGGCTTGTTATTAGGACTTGCAAAATTCAAGGTTTTAGCATCCCCCCCACACTTAAATTACACATTGTCCTCAATATGTCCCAAAAATAAATTTTTAGGTTGATTGAATGTGTAACATGGTGTTAAAAGCAAAAATTTATGTTACTGGCAGTCTGGACACGACCCCGTGGGGACCGGGCACGGCCCCGTGTTCAGGTGCCAGTAACGATAATTAAAGAAAAGAAACAGAAGCCTGGACACGGGGGCGTGTTCAGTGAACACGGCCCGTGTCCAGTTACCTGAACTGGGCATTTTTCTGCAGGGTGTTCAGCACGGGGCCGTGTTGGCTGGGCACAGCCCGTGCTGAACCTACTGTAATGGAGAAATTGTTGTCGTGTGGCCTTGTTCTTGTGCATGGGGCCATGTTTCTCGTTTCCCTTATCATCCTTTACCACCATGAGTGTGTTTTATTTATTATGAACCATTCAAACCTTAAAACCATCATTCCATTAAAACCATAGAGAGATACATAACATTCCTAAAATAAAATAAAAAAAACTTAACTAATTAGGTCAGGAGGTACATGAGGTTATCATAAAGAGTTCTACTTTTTAAGAAAATTTCGAGAATAGTTTCCCGATGTAGTAGGACTTTTGGCCGACGGTTTTCTTCCCTAGATATTGTTAAAGCCATTCTTCTATCTCCCTTGGAAGGAAGAAGGCAGGTTCATTTTCCTCAGCAACTTGTGGAGGAAGGGGAACACTCACCGGGACTCCTTGCACTACCCTTTGCAGAGGCTCAGGGTGCATGGCGTACCATTCGGCCGGTATGATGACTTCGGGCACCATGTTCCACGCCCTTTGGGTTATTATAGGTACCAAAGGCGGGGAGGCGAGAAGGTTTAACCTCTGGTGCAAGAGGTTTACCTCTCGGAGACATCCCTCCAGTCCCACCGTGAGATGGTTGATACGTTCGACCAATGCTTCTTCCACTCCCGTCATTTCATCAATAGCCTCCCTTAGGGCGTAAACATAGTTTACAAGAGAGTCTTCCGCCGTTGATGATCTCCTCCCTTGTCGGTTATTCCTTGAAGATGTTCCGCTTGTTCTGCTTGTCATTTCTGGGAAATAAACCGAAGAAAGCTAAATTTTTAAGAAACAGAACCTCGGACACGGCCCCGTGCTCGATGAGCACGGCCCCGTGTCCACTTGTCTGCAGGATTTTAGGCCAAGGAGTCCTGGAGTTTTAAATTATTTTTATGGTTTTCGGCTGGGTTTTAAGCACAGAAAATTAAAAACAGAGTTATACAACTAACTTTAAACAAGATTCCTTAGCCAATAATCTTACAAACTTATCATTAAAGGTTGGGATCATGGAGTTCCCAAGCTTTCTTGGAGGAAATGTTTGAAAAAAAATTTGAAAGAAGAGGTAATGAACAAAAGTGGAAGGGACAAGAGGGTTCTTGGGAACCTTCTTTTAAAACTTACCTAGGATGGTATAAGTGAAGATCCCAGGAATCTCTGTCTTTTGAAGTGGTAAAAAATGAGCAGGAATCAGGCTGCATTTAAAGAAAACGACAGCGCACTGGACACGGCCCCGTGTGCAGATGAAATCTTGACACATTTTGTCCGTATTCTGACAAAATCAGCAGAGAATCTTTTAGGTGAGCACGGGGGCATGTTGACCTGGACACGGCCCCGTGTCTGGAAGCTGTCTTATGGAGTTTCTTTAATTCTAAGGAACTTATTGATATCGTGTGGTTCCTTACTGGTTGGAACAACCCCAAAGTGCCTAAGATACCTTAATTGTCCTAGACTAAGGCGAGAACGCAAGAGGTTGTCGGTGAGGGTAATTCCTATTTTTATTCTAAGTGGACAAGTCCAACCCTTTCCCGGGCTCTCGTTAAAGAAGGTACATGCCGAATCACTCTGGTCTATGTATGCACCGAACGAAGTCGATGGAGAGTCCTTCACGGCACAATCGGCACAGGGACGACTATCGTCCAAGTCTTCGCTAGGTATGAAGGTATTTTTGGGAGCAACGAGGTTGTTGGAATGCGATCCCAACATTTCTTCATGGTCATCGTCTTGGGGTGGATTAATGAAATCCTTCCTAAGCTCTTTTAACCAATTTAAAGTTAGATTTTCTAGTTGAAATAACTCGTCAAGGAGCATTTCCCATAGAATATCTGGCTGGGCGCATTCGAGGGAGAGATAGTGATTATTTTTACTTTCGCCCCTCTTAAGGTTATAGGGAGTCGGTGGGTCTATGTAGTGGGGCTTATAATTTAGAAAGTAACGTTCTAATTCTTTATGTTCGCCTCCACATAATTGACACCACGTACCATAAGAGTGCCGAAAGTAAAAAGAATTACCATCACTCATGTTTGTGTCAGAAATCACCAACCGCCGGGATCTAACGGTTCTGTTTTCAGTAAGTGAATCTTGGGCACGGGGGCGTGTTGAGTGAGCACGGCCCCGTGTTCAGCTTACTGTCTGACTTAAAACAAGATTGCCAGTTCCAATGATTGAGCACGGGAGCGTGTTCAGCAGGCACGACCCGTGCTGAGCTCTGCAGAAGCTGAAAAACTAAGAAAATCCTAAAAATTAAAAAGAAAAATAAAAAAAATGATTAGGCCGTTGATTCCTAACTTTCTTAAAATCATTGTTTCCCCGGCAACGGCGCCAAAAACTTGATGAGTGTTAGTGTATATATGTTTTAGATGTATATTTTAAGCCCTTTTTACACTTGTAGCCAAGTTTTAAATTTATAAAACACGATATTTACTAACACTAAATACACATATGGGCAAGTGCACCCATCGTGGACGTAGTATAGTGTTGGTAAGAAACCGAGGTCGTCCAAGGACACAAGAGCTTTTAGTACCGGTTTATCCTCAACGTCTAACCAAATCAAAATGTTAGAAAAGATTTTTAAACTAAGAAAATAAAACTAACTAAATGCTGAAAAATAAAAATAAAAATAAAAATAAAAATAAAAACAGATAGACAAGATGAATCACTTGGATCCGACTCGTGTATTAGTATAACCTTTGATTATTTTCGCACTTTTGCACTTGTTTAAGAGATTATCTTAGTTATTGTGGTAGGCCCCTCTTTTGAAGGCGACGTTACCCTCAACCCAGTAGTTTGAGTCAGCAAGGATACAATCCTAAAGGGTCGGATTATTGAAAGATAATGAATTAAATTATTAATGCAAATTATGGTAGGCCCCTCTTTTGGAGGTGACGTTACCCTCGACTAAGTAGTCCGAGTCAGCAGGGATACAGTCCTAAATAGCCGGGTTATAGTATTAATAGTAGTTGACTTATGAGGGGGTCAAGGAGTTTAGATCCCCGCCATCCAATACCTTTGGGTATTGAAGGAGATCCTACTAAATTTGACCCAGGTCCCTTGCAGGACCTCTAAACGCTGAACAAGGGCAAGACCCTTACCAAACCGCTCCCTTAACCCCCGACTAGGTAGCCAACATACCTCCATATAGACCGTGGAGATATGAATGGTGAAAATCGTTTATTTTATATAGACAGTAAAATAATGCCAAGACACCACGGACAAACGATAAGGAAAAATCACCTTCAACATAAGCAACTAGTTATTAAAGTCATTAATACAAAACCAAATAAAAAGTGCAAAAGATTAAAAATAAAAAGTATTATACTAAACACTTGTCTTCACCAAGTGATGTAAGAGACTTAGGCAAACATGGCCTTGATTGTCAAGAACTCTTACGATCAATCTTGGATCCTGTTAGGATCCGAGGCTCTTATGATTGTGCTTGTTTGTATGAACTTGACAGATCAATGAATATGTAACAATGTAAAGTGCAGCGGAAATGGATACAAACGGTATAAACACAATCAAGGAAGAAAATAGTTTGATAAACAAGTGCTTTTCATTGAGTCGAAAGATTGAAAATACAAAGCAAATGATTACAGCATGTTTACATAAACTAAGCTCCCCCTCAGCCAGATACTCCAGGGTTGGTTGCACAAGATGAAAGGATGAATTGAGGAGAAGAAACTCACTCGAAACAATCAAATATAACAGTACAGAGTACTGTTATATTTATAGGCAAACCAAACTACTGATGTACCTCAGCTGACGTCACCATGATATTGACATCTAACGACCTAACAAACTATAAACACTGATCTATACAAAACTACTGATGTCTAACAACTGATTAATAATACAATACAAAACAAGTCTAACACTGTTCACGTTCCACTGTTGTAGCCTAAGCACTAGTTACTTGAATCATCAGTGCTTTCTTCAAAAGGTGATCAGTCTTTGAATGAGCAGTGCTTCGATCTTCAGCAGTACTTATGAGACAGTAGTAGATAGAGCTCAGTGTTTGTCTTCATCAGTCTTTAAGAATATCATCAGTGTTTAGTTTCATCAGTTGTTGTAGTGAGCAGCACTTATTATTCATCAGCTGTTAGAATATCACTGTCAAGGGGAAAGCAGAAAGTAAACTGCTGCTTATTGATAGTCCACTGATGTGATCCGGTTTTGGCTTTACATTATCTGTTCCTCTGTTAGGGTTCAATCCCAACAATCTCCCCCTGGAACAGATAATGCCAAAACCCTTCATTATTCAGGACCTTTATTACTCATCAAGAGTGCTGTAGCTTGATTCTTAAATTCAGCTTCAAATTCCTTTGCACTCTGGTCATCCTCATCCCTACACAGTGAAAGTTCAAGGAGATCCTGCAAATCTTCAACACTAAGGCCTAGTGCTTCTTTCCTTGATATGTACTTCACTTCGCCATTGGCTCTGACCAGGGTCAATACGTGGGTCTTTTGATCAGACATCCACTTTAGTATTTTTAAGCCAAGTGGGTTTCTTGGGAGAGACTTATTTTTCGATGAGTTGAGGGAAGATGGCCTTGAAAACACATGCAGACTTTCAGACATTCTTTTGAAAGCTTCTTCAATGACTTTGTCTGCTGCAGCTATGTCTTCTGCAGTTTCTTGTTCAATAAGTTCTTGTCTTTCAATTTCTGTCTTGTCTTCTGCATTGTTTGAAGATGCAGGTTTGTTTAGTACCTTCTTAAGAAGGTTTTGAAGCTTTGATGAGCTGTCTTCTTTTAGACCCAATTTTAAGATGGTGTCTTTGAGATACTCTGCTTCTTTTTCTTTGACCTCTTCTTCAGTCAGCTGTTTACCTTTATCTTGGTTTGACACAAGAGTAGGATTGTCTGCTGATTTTAACATTGTTTTGAGGTTTTCAATTTTCTGTTCAAGCTTCATCATTTGTTCTCTTTTCTTTGAAGCATCTGAAACAGTTTTCTTTCTTTTCTTTAGCCTCTCACAGGCTTCATCAGTCTGCTGCCTAGACCATTTTGATATGGCTTCAGCAGTGTCCATCTTAGCATCCACCAGCTCCTTTTTCTTTCCTTTGTATTCAGCAGTGAGGTCAGCAATAAGCTTTTTGTATTTGCTCCAGTTTGGAGCATTCTTCCTTTTTGAAGGATCATTCTTTATTCTTTGAATCCTTTCTGCCTCATGCTTTAAAGCTACTAATGGCCATTCTTTAAACTGTTGTTCTTCAGCAGGATAGAATTTCTCATTCATGATGAAGGCTAGAAGTTGTTCTCTTAACTTCTTCTTTTGATCAGCCTTTTCTTTGTTTAACTCTTGTGCAAATTCTTCTATCTGCTTTACCTTTGAAAGATAGAACTCCAGTCTTTTAGTAATGCCTTCTTCGCTTAGACTTTCTTTTTCACTGTCAACCTTAGCTTTTACTTTAGCTTGCCTTGCCTTTATTTTGAGGTAATCATCCATATCTTCTGGTGGCATGTAGCCTATGAGTGAGGAGAATCTTCTTTTAGAAGGATCTTCTTCAGTATAGAATTGCCTCATCTCATTTTTGAGAGCTTCAATTTCCAGTGGATACTTTGCAGCATTAGGATCATGTATTTCCTCATTGGCAGGTATTGGCTTTCTTTTTCTACTGAGGAGCTTTGGTTGTGATATAGGAAAGGTGATAGCAGTGGTGGATGATTGACTAACAGCTGCTGAAACAACTGGTGTCTCAACTGCTGTTGTCATTACAACTGCTGATATGTCAGCAGATGTCTTCTGCGTTTGAGCAGGGGTTATGGTGGCAGTTGTTTGAGTGGTGATCAGTGGTTGACTAACAGTAGTTGAAACAACTGGTGTTTCAACCGCTGTTGCCATTACAACAGATGTTGTAACATCTGTTGTCTTCTGCTTTTTGGCAGGAGGTGATGATGGTTTGGCTGTTTGAGATGGTAATGGTGGTTTTTGTGCTGTAGACACAGGTGGTGGTGGAGCAGTAGTTGTGGTGGTGTGTGTTGGAGGTGTGTGTGTTGATGACATGGCAGCTGTTTGGCTACTGACAGCAATTTTTGTAACTACTGAAGTATCAGCTGTTTGATTTGAAGATTTTGTATCAGCTGTTTTTGTAGCAACTGATGTATCTTCTGGTTCAATATACAGCCCATCTTCAATTCCTTTCTTTCTCAACTTGATTTTCTCCCCCTTTTTGGCATTATCTGCAAGGGGTGTATCAATGAAGAAGATGGTAGATGGAACTTTTTCACCAAGAGCAGTCTTTTGGATGCTGGCCTTTATAGCCTTGATGTCTGCTTGAGTGTCTTTAAATCTGGATTCCACCATGTTGGTCAGCATTTGTACTTGAATAGCATGCTTTTGATCAGCCATGTGTTGCTGTTTTTCAAGCATGGGTTGGAAAATATTCCAAAGCTCATTTGCAGCAAATGCATGTTGTGCAGGTGCTTGAGCAGGAACAGCAGTAGCCTGTGCTTTCTGAGCTTTTAAAATCTCTTGCACCATATCTTTAATCTCAGCAACTGAATCTTCAAGTTTGTCAACTCTTTTCGTCAATTCCTGATATTTTGAATCATCACCTACATTTGTAGGATCATCTGAATCCCCACCAGTTGTGGTTGTACCAATGTGTGACTTTGGAACAGAGTCCCAAAAATCATCCATTGATGCCCCTTGTTCTTGGTACTGGGGACTTCTTTCTTCGGTACTCGATAAACCTTTGATGGTACCGGTGGTTAAAAACTCACCGGTGGTCACCGAAATTGGCATGGAAGAAATTGCCTTCAAGGGAGTCTTATTAATGTAACAATTGTCCAACTGAAGATCTGTTGATCCATCAGTTGTAGTTGCTGCTCCACTTGAACTACCACCGAGAGTTACTTGTAATTCAGGGGGTGTAACCTCCTCAGCTGTTGCTGGGATAGCAGAGGTATGAGCATCAGACCCAGTCACTTGTGGAGGTATACTCTCAGTAATGGGTGATAGAGAGGAACTGGTTTGTGTCTGTGCCATAACAACTGCATGCAATAGGGGTATTATTGATTGTGGCAATATGATTGGTGAGGGTATGGGTGTTGAAAGAGACATGTCCTTGGGATCAGGACTGTGGAAGATAGATCCGAGTGGATCCAGAGCTTCATAACTTGGTGTCCCTGTGGATACAACCTGATCCTTTTGTGTGATGCAGGAGGAGTTTGAGGCTGGGGTTGAGATCTTTCTTCCACCTGCTGTGAGGAAGTAGCAGCAATGGTTATTTGTGACTTTTGTGCTGTCACTGGCATTGTATCTGGGACCTCATCTTCCAGAGATGCCTTTGATTTGGGTTTGGTGGGTTTTCTGGATATTTTTCTTTTGGTCTTTTTGGTAATGTCAGGTGTGGGTTTCAGAGCAGTGGCTGTGCTGCTCTGATCACCTGGAGCAGTGGGCTCAGCAGAAGTTGCCTGAGGATCAGTGTCAGTTTCTAAAGTCTGCTCAGGCACCTTTGCTTTTAGTTTTATTGGTGCCATCATTCTTGAAAATGTTTCAATTGTTAAACAGTTTATTTTGAAAGAGACACCTTGTTTGGGCAAATCTGCATCTTTCTCTACAAATTTTTGTTCAAAATAGTAGCTTAGAAATCTTGGAAAGAGCAGAAATGCCTTATTATCAACGTTTCTTACCAAATCATCAAATATTTCCTGAGAGTAATTATAGTTTTTATCGTTTAAAATTGCATACCCCAGGCATTGGGTTTTTGTTGGTATTTCATTAAAAGACGTTGTTTTATTAGAAACACACATCAGTAGTGTGTGGAATAAAAATCTGGGTGCAGAAGGGAAATAACCCTTTTGTAGGGTATCCCTATTCGGTTGTTCTGCATAGCCCCTGTTCATGAAATCCTTTTTCAACTCGTCTTTAGTAAATGAGGTTTTTCCTTTCAAATCATCGAGTTTAAAGATTTCAGAGATGGATTTTGGAGAGATTTGTACCTTCTTACCCTGTATCGAGGAGTTGATGGCTGTGATGATGTCTCCTTGTTTTTCAAGGGTGGCATTTTTCCAAAACTCTCTCTAGGTATCAAGGTAAATGGGAGCGTCTGCTGTTATCAAAGTTTTGTACTTTGACGCAGATAAGATGTCAATGATGGAGTCCAAAGTGTGGTTATCGGTAGGTTTTGTGAGTATACCCACATAGTTGTGAGGAGATTTGTAGCGAATCTCCGTGGTTTTAGCGGCCATTTGAGTGGCATCTGCTGTTGTGGAGGAAGATGATGGTTTTGATTTTGTTTTCGATTTTGGTTTCGTCATTTTTGATGAAGAAGATCGAAGAAGGTTTTTGGAGTTATGAGAAGGAAATTGCTTTGTGAAGAGAATGTTTGGAATTCAATTCGACAGTAAAACCCTGTTTGGGTATAATCAGGGTTTTATTTTAGGGAAAAGATGAATGCTGATGTGGCAGCAGTTATAATGATCTGACGGCTAAAAACTGACCACATGCCAACCCCTGATGAAATGGTAAATAACGGAGGACAGTTGTTTTGACAACCACTGATGGAACAATCATCAGTAGTTACAATGGTGATGAAATGAAGCAGTGGCTGATTTTTACCATCAGTAGATGCTTTTACTACATCAGTGGATGACATATCAGTGGATAAGACAATGATTTTAAACATCAGTGTTTTTGGAAAGGCAGAGGTTGACTATCAGCAGTGGACAGACTTTAGAAAGCAAATGTTGAGACACAACAGCATTTTAGGTACAACAGTGGTAGAAAATAGAATGCAATCAACTGATAGGGCAACAATGTTTTAACCTTTGACAAAATAATGTTAGCATCTGCTTGTTCAGATGTAGAATGTGATTTTGTCTTATCTAACATCTGTTGAGCACCAGGGATGCTATTCTTAACAAAATACATTTTAGATGTACATTATCAAGACTAAATTGCCAGCAGTAATCTACAGAAATTTTGTTCAAGGTTTTGCCAAATGTCCATTATTCCAGACAGTGGTTTAGCATCCCAGATGATGAAGACATTTCTACCAGAGCTACTCATTTTGTGTCTAATTACTTGAACTAGAACAAGAGTATCTCAGTAGTTCAAAATCAATTTGCAATCAATTTATGATCTGTGATAACCAAACATGAGCTTAACATGACCCTGATATGTGTGCCATTTCCTTTTGATCAGATTTAGGATAGTAAATTCACACAAAAATTAGTAAAAGCACAACATATATTTTTAAAGAAAATTATATATATCTGGTTTTATTAAGAAGAAAAACACCTCAGAAAAAAAATAAAGGAAGTTTTAAAAATCAACAAAAGGATCTGACAGCTTTTTCAAATATGTTCATGATCATATCACTCTCAAGTTATTTAGACCATTGTTTGGGGTCAATTTCTTGGCAATTGATTGTAAATTCTTCTTTTAAGGACAATCACTGGAGATTCCATAGATGCCTGTAGAATTCCTGGATTGATGAAAGCACTCAGTTGCATGATGACCACTGTTTACCCAATTTTGACCTCAGAAGTGTTTTGTGCTTATACTCTTTTCCTTTTGGATTCAAAAGTTTTGAGATAATCACACTCTGAGATTTGTTCATTTTCTTTTTCCCTTTTTAACCTTTTTATTCACATGTTCAGAAATACTCACTGGGAGATTTTATTTTTAACACGCTCAATCCAGAATTACTTTGAAGTAATGTTTTGAGAGATCTAGCCACATTTGTACATGTTTTATTACCAGATCTCACATTACATATAATTAGGACTGTTTTGACACCTTATTTTCTTAATGTGTTTTGACAAAGTTGTTTTGGTCCTTTTGAGGATTCTCAACCTGCCTTTGAGCACATAAGAATTTTGACTAAAGTTTTAATTCCCTCTTTCTTTGTTAGCAGAACACTAGTGTTTAGATGAACATAGGTTTAGCTGAACAGAGGTGCATACTTTAGTGTAAAATGTAAAAACATCACAAATTTCGTAACAACAGTTGAAATCAATTTTGAAAATATCAAACGATCCCATAATTTAACAGATATTTTTCAGATCTGAAAACTATGAGTGACTTGTGCATGATATCACTTGTTGCGTGAAGTTTGTGTGTCATATGACATCTTGGTTGATTTACATAGTTTTGAATAACCATTTTGATCATGATTCACTTGTTACTCTGTTTTTCAACTAAATGCAACCATCCTTAGTACCAATGAATTTTGAGCCGAACTGTTATGTCAAATTGATTGTTAGATCGAATTTGACTGTCCAGGCTCTGATACCAATTGTTAGGATCCGAGGCTCTCATGATTGTGCTTGTTTGTATGAACTTGACAGATCAATGAATATGTAACAATGTAAACTGCAGCGGAAATGGATACAAACTGTATAAACACAATCAAGGAAGAAAATAGTTTGATAAACAAGTGCTTTTCATTGAGTCGAAAGATTGAAAATACAAAGCAAATGATTACAGCATGTTTACATAAACTAAGCTCCCCCTCAGCCAGATACTCCAGGGTTGGTTGCACAAGATGAAAGGGTGAATTGAGGAGAAGAAACTCACTCGAAACAATCAAATATACCAGTACAGAGTACTGTTATATTTATAGGCAAACCAAACTACTGATGTACTTCAGCTGACGTCACCATGATATTGACATCTAACGACCTAACAAACTATAAACACTGATCTATACAAAACTACTGATGTCAAACAACTGATTAATAATAAAATATAAAACAAGTCTAACACTGTTCACGTTCCACTGTTGTAGCCTAAGCACTAGTTACTTGAATCATCAGTGCTTTCTTCAAAAGGTGATCAGTCTTTGAATGAGCAGTGCTTGGATCTTCAGCAGTACTTATGAGACAGCAGTAGATAGAGCTCAGTGTTTGCCTTCAGCAGTCTTTAAGAATATCATCAGTGTTTAGTTTCATCAGTTGTTGTAGTGAGCAGCACTTATTATTCATCAGCTGTTAGAATATCACTGTCAAGGGGAAAGCAGAGAGTAAACTGCTGCTTATTGCTAGTCCACTGATGTGATCCGATTTTGGCTTTACATTATCTGTTCCTCTGTTAGGGTTCAATCCCAATAGATCCCGAGACGACTCACACACTCTATGATGGACAATGGATGATGGTGGTGGATGATGGTGTTGTGATGGTGGTGGGTGGTGGATGAAGTGTGAGAGAGGTGGTGTGCCAAGGGATGAGTTGCAATGAAGCCAAGCACTCCTATTTATAGGCTGAACAGAAGCCTGGGCACGGCCCCGTGTCCGCTGGACACGGCCCCGTGCCCGTCTGACAATCTCTCTCCTCATTAATTGTAATTCGCAATTACAATTAATGCACCTGCAGTACTTTCGCCATGCCCCCGTGTTCACTGGGCACGGCCCCATGATGGGCGATAGAAGCTTCTATAGGTTTGTCTTATCTGCTGCTTCTTGGGCACGGCCCCGTGCTGGCTGAGCACGGGGCGTGTTCAGTCTTCTGCCTTCTCTGTTTTGCTTGGGAGGATGCTGTCGAGGGGTCGGGCAATCCACTTATGTTCCTTTTCTTGTATTTATGTTAGATTTAGCTGCCTTTTTGCTTCTTTTGTTAATTTGAGCTCATTTAATCCTGAAAATATAAAAGGAAGACAAAAACACTCTTTTTCCAACATTAGTACTTAAAAAGGGTTAGTTTTATGCCTTATTTGATGTAATTTATATGTTGCAATTTACACACATCAAGGTTATGGTACCATAGGATCTGGCAAATCCCGTTATCAGACTGCACCCATGGTTATGTGGGTAACGACTAAACCTGTTAGTTATTAACTTACCCTTTGATGGTTTGTTAATACAAGTTGAACAATGGATGTGTTACGAAGGTTTGAATGTATTCCACGAGACGACCAAAAGTAGTTTTCACAATTAAAACGAGACGATTTTGAACGATTAGACGATTTTGAACGATTGTGAATGATTGAACGATATGGAACAATTTGAACGATTTAAACAAATGAACGATGGTTTATGACGAGAACGAGTTAAACGATTTGAACAATTTTAATGACGTCACACAAACGATGTTTACGAAACGATATAAACCATACGAGTTTTATTACGAGAACAATTTACGATGTAGTTTACTTAAACAAATGTTTTGAGTTAAGATTCATGGCATCGGGGTTATATAAATGTCACGGCCCCCGACCCGGTTTGACCCGTTTCAGGAGCCGCGGGACAGAAATCCTGCGGTATTTAATTTAGGCGACAGCGGAAGTCTTTTTAAAACAGGATCTTTAGTATTGAAACTGCTCATTACATAATTTAGGGATAAAACCCAGTAATTTACAATAATGTGATTTCCATGGAAATCTTTATTTTTAAAACATGTTCCTTTATTTATTTACACTGAGCCACTTTTCTAAGCTGGTAGTGCTTCCTGGCACTTTTCTTTGCTCATAACAGATTACCTGAAACATGTTTGAAAAAGGTTTTGTCAGCGGGGAAATACTGAGTGAGTTCATTCAGTTTTTAGGAAATGACCCATAGTTATAAATTACAGCATAAGAGCGATTACAATGGTTTACATCTTTATTTTTATCTGGCTTTCTGCCACAATGGTGACAAGTCACAATGGTGACGATGGTCATACCACTATTAGGTTAATGAACTCTAATAGTGACGTTTCTCCCTAGTAGGTCAATGAACCTAACTGGGAGAAATAGTAATGTGCACAATACCCCACTAACCAATAAATCAAGATATCCACGACTTAGTCCCTGTAATTATAACACTTTGAAAATAATTTGGAGTATTGTAAAACAGTTGATAAAAAGAAGAATGACTCACATTGCAGATTTAACGAGCAGTGTATAAGCCTACTGATTAGCCTTGATTATTTCTAATTTAACAATAACGCACACAAAACAGGATTAGTGATCAATACAGCAGTTACGATAATTTCCCCGAGATCAATTTTGACAATGAATGTCCAAGTGCAATACTTTGGCTCATTTATCAAAATGACAAATGATAAAGTATAGTACTTCAACTCGTATATCGAATTATCGACAACGACAAAGTACAATGCTTCGGCTCATTATCGAATTATCGACAACGATAAAGCATAACCCAATGTGGGCGGCACTTAGACATTCTTTGAATGTATTGATTCCGGAAACTGAATCGTAATAGCGATCGAGTAATTACCCTGTTCTGCGGCAGCGATTCGATAATTGTGTGTGTGTGTTGGACTGTTTTGCTTATAACTCGACCTACGTAACTCCGATTTTCGTCGTTCAAGTGCCAAAATTCAAGTCCCAACCCCTGCTATTTATACTGAGATTTTGACACCGTCGCGTAGCGCGAGGGGGTACCCCCTTAGGCGTCGCGCTACGCGAGTGACCATCCTATTTTCATAGAGTAGCCCTTCGTGCGTGTAGGCTGGCTGTGTTGTCAGTTTCTTAAAATTCGATTTTTACAATTAGTTATGAAGATAATCGTTGGCTAGGGTTTATCCCCCCTGAGTTTTAGGGGCCCTGATCCTGATTCTGAAAATTCTGAAAATTTTAGGGTTTGTGTAGAATCACTTGGGTATCTCAATTAGAGTTTCCTTAATAGCTAATTAATATTCTAATTATTAATTTTAATGAGAGTTGTTACAATAAACTATAACCAATCTGTTTTGCCTTGGTTATTCATTTACTATCCAAACATTTTACAAAAGAAGGTTTCTATTATCGATTAACGAAGTTGCACGAGTTATTTCAACATATAAACGAGCCATGAATCTGATACTCACACAAAACCTATGTGCTCGCCGGCATTTTTTTGCTGACTTTATTTTTACATATGTTTCAGGTGGTGTTGAATGATGTCGATTGCGATTAGGATGCATGCTCACTTAGGACTGGACGAGGCCTTAGTGACTTAACAACAATGATAGTCTATGTTTAACTTGTTTGTTTTAACTTGAAGACAATGTAAATTATTTAATGAATCAATAAAACAAAACTTTTTAATCCATGGTTTTGAAACAATAATTCTGTAGCTCCACTCCCCGACGTTTCCGCCACGGTTTCATTGTTTTAACGCAGTCGGGGTGTGACAGAAGAGTTGGTATCAGAGCCAATGGTTATAGGGAATTAGGTTATTAGTAATGTGTTGACCTAGACTATAACTTTTCTAGGACCCTAACGCGAGTTTCTTGCGTTTATATTTTAAAACAATACCGTCACCTATCTTTAGGTGATAACCACAACGAGAACACAATAACAAATCCAATTTGAAAGTCAATCATCTATTCTTAGATGATTTGTTATAAGGTTTTGAACCCTCTAAGTTTTTCAAAATCTCGTCAAAGTTTGGGTCTTATAATGTGAACACGTACAATCTGGAAGGGTGGATGCCTGTATCCTGAGTTTTCTATCTAAGGCTAGAGTGTTCGTACAAATCCACATAATCGGACCAGTCACTCTTACCTGGGAACTCTTGGGGTGAGTGTCCAGTTATAGGCTAAAGCATGTTTTCGCGATACATTATGGAACAATTTGAACGATTTAAACAATTGTGAATGATTGAACGATATGGAACAATTTGAACGATTGTGAATGATTGAACGATATGGAACAATTTGAACGATTTAAACAAATGAACGATGGTTTATGACAAGAACGAGTTAAACGATTTGAACAATTTTAATGACGTCACACAAACGATGTTTACGAAACGATATAAACCATACGAGTTTTATGACGAGGACAATTTACGATGTAGTTTACTTAAACAAATGTTTTGAGTTAAGATTCATGGCATCGAGGTTATATAAAGTATAACCAATCTGTTTTGACATGGTTATTCATTTACAATCCAAACATTTTACAAAACAAGGTTTCTATTATCGATTAACGAAGTTGCACGAGTTATTTAAACATATAAACGAGCCATGAATTTGATACTCACACAAAACCTATGTGCTCGCCGCCATTTCTTTGCTGACTTTATTTTTACATATGTTTCAGGTGGTGTTGAATGATGTCGATTGCGAATAGGATGCATGCTCATTTAGGACTGGACGAGGCCTTAGTGACTTAATAACAATGGTAGTCTATCTTTAACTTGTTTGTTTTAACTTGAAGACAATGTAAATTATTTAATGAATTAATAAAATGAAACTTTTTAATCCATAGTGAAACAATAATTTTGTCGCTCCACTCCCCGACGTTTTAGTCACGGTTTTGTTGTTTTAACGCGGTCGGGGTGTGACAATAAATATTATCTTTGACTGTGGCACGACACTTCGATCACCTGTCGTGTTGCGACCGAGTTCGTTAGGAAATGTTGGTGCATATGTCTGTCGACTTCGTCTTGTATCGAGTCGTGTGTCTAGATTGGATAGAATGGAGCTCGGTAGGCTAGATTATAGTGTTTTAGAGTAGTTGGACCAGTTCACACGAACTGGCAAAGCCAGTTCGTACGAAGTGGCACTTCGCATGAACTGGTGATGTCAGTTTCATGCGAACTGGCCATCACTATATATAGCTGAGCTTGGTCTTTCATTTGTAACGTTTAGATTCCGGTAGCGAAGCACTGCCGAAGTATCTCCAGGCTGTAAATCATCATCAAATCAATACAAGAGATATTTAAACTACTTCTACATGCAAATCAAGCTGATTCACCATCAATACGTCTGTTTCCGCCTCTCGTATTGATCGAGAACTCTTCTGATCGACTCGTCTAGGTCGAATCTCGATCCTACAAGTGGTATCAGAGCTCATGAGGAAGAGTTCTTACCATTTCAGCTTGTTTTCACCGAAATTTCTGACTTCTACTCATTCTTCTTCACATTTTTCTAAATTAACTGTGATTTTACGGTTAAAATGAGTTGATTTCTAGATATAACACGCGAAACATAGTTTTAATCAATCCTTGAAAGTATCAGACCCTAAATCGACCTAAAACGTGATCAATTTTGTCAAAAACATACCCGATCGTGTGACATCAGTATCAGTTCGTGTGAAAATACACTCACTTCGCACGAATTGGTCTCCCAGTTCGCTTGAAACTCATCCAGTTCGCTTGAAAAGTGTTCACTTCGCATGGAATTGCCTCCAATTCGCATGGAATGAGTCAGATCGTGTGAAAGAAACTTCCACTTAGAACGAAGTGGTCAATTAAAGTTTATCAGTTCGTTTCAAAGTGACCAATTCGCACGTATTGAACATTAGTGACCCAGTTCGTACGAATTGAACCCATCAGGTCGTTTGAGTTCAAACCGTTTGAACCTGATCGTTTGAGATTTAGGTCAATTCGCACCAAAGTTCATTTCGCACTAAAGTCCAGTTCGCATCATAGTATTTCAGTTCGTTTGAGATCCCAGTTTGTTTGAATCTTTAATTCGCTTGAACATTATGTTATTGTGAACTTTCAAAATCGAAACATGGAAGACGAGTGTTACAGCGCATTTGCTACCGCTCCAGCTGCTCCAGTTACAGTTGCCAAAACTGCTGAAATCGAAAATGAGACAGGAACTTTCCAAAAGCCTCCAATGCTTGTGTATATTGAGGATTTTAAAAGATGGCAAAATCGTTTTGAAAACTGGGTGCAAGGAAATAAGTTTGATGCATGGGTTGCGATAGAGAAAGATTATGTTAGACCGAAAGATAATATGGACAATGAAAAACCATTAAGTGAATTTTTAGCGAATGAAAAATTAAGATACACCAGTGAAAAGATGATGATTAGTCTTCTGCAACAAGCAATAAAAGAAGATATTTTCGTGTTGCTTCAACATGAGGGAACTGCTAAATCAATTTGGTTGGCGTTGATTCAAAAGTTTAAGGGAAGTGCTGATATGATAAAAAATAAACGTGCATTACTAAAGAAATCATTTGATTTGTTTACAGCTTTTGAAAATGAGACGACTAGGAAGACTGTTGAGAGATATTGTCATCTTGTCCAGGAGATGAAAAGACTGGACATAAAAAAAGAAGATGATGAATGGGTTGATAGACTAGCAGATGCATTACCACAGAACAAATGGGGAACATATCTGCTGATTTTAAAACATATGCGAAAATCTGAAGACATGACTTTGTGTAAGTTCATTCAGAAGCTTGAAGAACATGAATTGGATGTTCAGAAAACTGCTATCATGAAGAATCCAAGTGCTCAACAAGATGTTAGTATATACTATAGCGGAAGCAGAGTTGAGTCTACTCCGAGTTTAAAAATTCAGACTGCGTTCAGTGCTGATGATACTTCCGGAACAAATGTTAGCACTACAACTTAGAGTGGTGGATATTCTTCATCTTATTCAAGTTTTGATCCAAATCTCTCAACACCAAGTTCTCAACAACAGAATTCAATGAATTTTCAATGCAATGTGACATTAAACATTCAAAGTGGTCAAAATTTCTCTCTAGAAACAGCAAAGCAACACATGGCATCACTTGTCACTATGTTAGAGTCATATGAAAGCTTAGTTGCTGGAAGAATCGGAAATCCGATGCTTACAAAAGAGGATTATGATCAGATTGATTCTGAAGAACTTGAGTTGATGGACATCAAGTGGTGTTTAGCAAGTGTTTTGAGAAGAGCAGAAAAGTTCAAAAAAATCACCAGAAGAGATGATCTTCATGATGCTGCTACATCTCAGCTAGGTTTTGATAAATCAAAGGTTACTTGTTTTCGTTGCCGAGAAAAGGGGCATTTTAAACGAGAGTGCACGAACAGAGAAGCAACCGGAAGACAAGATCCGTTTGGAAACAATGATTATCATCGAAAAGCAATTTATCATCAGGTTGCTCAACAACCATATCAACAACAACCTTCAGCTCAAATACTATTAAAATTGAAGATGGAGAGAAAAGAGCTTGTTACGGTTGGATAGACCAAGATGATGAAAGACTTCCAGAAGGATTCTCTTGGGAGAAGTTTAATTGGGATAATTATGATCCTAACAGAACTTCAGAAAAAACAGCATTTCTTGCTCGAATCCTTGAAGACTCAACCTCAGGAAAATAATCAGTCAGATCTAAGAATTGTCCTATAAGAATACCGATCTTTAAGTCTTCAGGAAGCGATGAAGATACTGATGATGAGGAAGAGTATATTAATTCAGCTAGAAAAAATTTGGACTCTTATAGTTTTAATTTGTTTTTTGCAGATAAAATCGAGATGTTGAAAGAGAAAAAGGGCTGCTAGATTGAAGAGAGAATTGGAAGCAAGAAGGATTGTTGAAGAAGAAATTGAAGCAAGAAGGATTGCTGAAGAAAAGGCAAAAGCTGAAGAAGAACCGACAGAGAGGGTCGAGATTGATGAGAGTGAAGTGATGATAAAAGTTGAGACAGAACCGAATGTGATTGAGAAGGTGGTGGAGAAAATAGTCGAAGTTGAAAAAATAATTGAGGTTGAGAAAATAGTTGAAAAAGTTGTCGAAGTCGAAAAGATTGTAGAGCTTGAAAACTCTTGTCTGAAATGTTTGGAATCATGCAAACATTGCGAAGAGAAAGATAAAAAGTATATGGAGCTAGACAAGATGAAAGAAAAATTGTTGTTTGATGTTAAGTATGTGAAGGAATCTTATGATGTGCTGAACAGAACAGTTAACCAGTTGGAAAAGACAAACTTAGAAGTAGAAGCTGCTTTGACAATGTCGAATTCAACGGTGATGTCTAAACAGAAAGCAATCAATTTTTATATTGAAGAGAGTGCAAAGCTGAAGCAGGATTTGGAGACTGGAAAGATTGAGAATGAAAGCATTAGAAGATTGCTGCAGAGTTATTCAAGTTCTGATTATTTGATTGATAGAATTTATCCAACTGTTGCAGGTTTTGAAGCTTTTCAAGATAAGAAGTCGGAAGATACGGATACTGGTAAGAAACAAAGTGCAAATTATAAAAAGTGTCCGCCTCCGATCTAGGAAGGTTATTCTCCCAGAAAGTCTATTACGGATGAAGTCGAAAAGGCAGTTAATATAAAGTTAAAGTCTGAAACAACTGATGAGTTACCAGACAACATTGACGTTACATTCACAGCGTCTGACACTCATCATGAGTCTGAATTGTTAAAGAAAGTGGTTGATCAGGTGTTGGATATGGATGAAGAGTCAAAGTCAGAGTCTAATTCTGAAAAGTCGAGTTCGTCAGAGAAAAGCTCAAAATCACCGGTCAAACGGCTTTACAATAAAGAATTTCTGATGTCAAAAAATAATTTGAATGACGAAACATTCAAAGTAGCATATACTTTGAATGATTCCGACAAATTATTTTCTGATGAGGAATTTCCAATAAGAGGTGCTAAAACTGAGATGATTAAAAAGGTTTTCAAATTAACAGAAATTAATATTTCTGAAATAAAAGATGTAAATCTTACTGAAAAATAAAAAATGCACTTCAAGAGTTCAACAAAGATTGAACAAGAAAAAAGGTTACAGTTCTGGTTCTGGTTTTCAAAAGAAACCAAACAATAAAAGTATTTTCAAAAAGAAAGGTTTAGGTTTTATTCCACCAGAAAATTATAAAAATGAGAACTTTTAAACCAAAAACTAAATTTGTTTCAGGAGGAAGTTCGGAAGAAGAAAATGAGAAACCGTTCTGGAGACAGTCAAACAAGGAGTTTCTCACTGAAAGGAAAAAGAATATGATGATGAAATCTGAACGAAGAGTTGAACGAAGAACCTGTTTCAGATGTCAAGAAGTTGGACATATCGCTTGGAATTGCTCAAAGCCCACCAACACAAAACAGGGAGTTTCTTCTAACTCAAAATTGAAAGAAAATGCGTTGACAATGAGAAACAACCAATAGAAAAGTTTAAAGAATTCAAAAATTTGACTTTCGAGGTTGGTGAAAGTTCGAAACATTTTTACAAAAGAAGAGTAAATTTGAACAAACAAAAATGGATTGTTAAATCAGATGTTAGTTCTGGTGATGAATCTGACTCGTCAAAGTCAGAGGAGCCACAAGTTGTTCGAAAAGGAGAAAAGTCAGTTCCGCCATTGGATGATGTGTAACACCCCAAAAATATTGAATAAATATAAGATTAAATCTAATAGTAAAGAAATGATGCCTAAATTTAATTAAGATGAAAATAGAGGGGTCAAGGTTGTAACTATCAAAATTTGATAGTTAAATATAACAATTAAGAAAAACCCCACACACAGTACGTGTGTGGGAGTTCTCTGCGATCAAACAAGGCCAAAGGAGGGGGAAACCCTAGTTCAAAGAATCAAGTGAATCAATCCAAATTCATGAGCCAATCTGATGCATGTTCTCTAAATTGTGATTAGCTAACCCTAATCTCTTAAGTGGCGTAAAAGAAGAAGGTACAAGCACTAAGCAAGCGGAAGGAGTACAAGATCGAGGTATGTTTCGTTTTACACGAATCTTTATTATATTTCCCATTTATATTAAACTTAATGTAAAGCTATCCTTGTATAACGAACGTGACAATGTAGTAAGTAAGCGACAAATCCCTTGTGGATTTGGGTATGCTAATGAAAGTAATGTTGAGTTTATGCTAAACCCAATTTCACGGGTTGAACGTGTATGCTTAACTCTCTACGAGAGTGTTTATGCTAAACCCAATTTCACGGGTTGAACGTGTATGCTTAACTCTCTACGAGAGTGTTTATGCTAAACCCAATTTCACGGGTTGAACGTGTATGCTTAACTCTCTACGAGAGTGTTTATGCTAAACCCAATTACACGGGTCGAATGTGTATGTCGAACTCTCTACGAGAGTGGTTATGCCTAACCCAATTGTTGGGTTGTTGTATGCTGAAGAGTAAGAAGGTTTTATATGTATAAAGCTAAAACGAAGGGTTATGATTTTCCATGAGATAACTAACCTTTTAAATTGTGAATGTTAATGTAGGTAAAGCACCTCTTTAGGCGATTTGGAGATATGGGACGAGCACATGTTCAAGCCTTATGATACCAAGCGCTTCCGCAACTTATATGCATGCTTTTGAGTCGTGTTTAGTACTTGTTAAACTTGTTGAAATGTTTTAGAATTGAAAACTTGTCGTTTTTGTTGGGATGGTTTTATGTTAAATGGGTCATAGTGTAAACGTTGTAAGTTATGTCAAAACAGGGGGTATGCTCGTTTTACAAACGGGTCATGCCCAAATTTTGCAACAATTTTCTATTAAGTGTCAAAATTGTATTTCAATGTCCGAAAGATCTTGCTTAGCATGTAATCTAGTATTTTCGAAAAAGTGGTCCTAACAAGTTGGTATCAGAGCCAAGGTTTGAGGGATTCGAGCTTTTAACGCGATGCTTGAACTCAAACCAATGGCTCGTTCGAAAGTGTGCTCGCTCCATAATCGCCAATGAGGTAATAATGTATGATTTCGATAAATGCTAGTATATGTTATGAGTTTAAGATGTAAGGTTAAGTTAAATATGTGAAGTAACAATTATGGGTAGCAAAACAAGTAATTCCGGAACCCGGGCAGCTGGTACGGACCTGGAAGTGGGTTAAAACACAAAAAAATGAAGTTGCAGCGAAACGATCAGGGGAAGGCCGTCGCCGACGCCCTGTATGTCCGTCACCGACGCCTTATTTTGGCCGACGGCCTAAGTTCCTGTCTACGGACCTTTTTACCCGACGCCCACTTTTAAGAGCCGTCGCCGACGGGCTACCCTGCCGTCGCCGACGGCTAGCGTGGGTCTGGTTCGCTGATTTGCCTTGTTTTTACACATTCTAAGTTCCCGTATCAATTGAAAGCCTACTAAATTATGATGAAAAGTCCATGTGGGACTTCATAAGTATGGGGAACCATAAATAGAAATTATGAAGTGATGAACTCGAAATAATCGGAGGTGACGAGTCGAATAATATGAACGAATAGTAAAAATTTAAAAAGGCAAGTAAAATTCAACTAAGGGAAGGTGGATGAAATGAACTTGGAGTAATGAACTAGGACGTAATGAAAGCTTGTTGTTGTGTTAAATATAAATGTGATGTTGTGTAGATGGCCGATGCAAGAAATATCAATGATGATAATGATGATAACAATGATGCGGCTAGACAAGAAGCATTCGAGAACAGAGTCACTGAAGTAGCGGAAGGGGTTATACAAGCCAATCTACCACGGTTGGCTCAAGAAGTAGAAAGCCGAGTTCTGGGTGTGGTGGATGCTATGATGACCAGTAGGTTTGAAGAATTGAAAGAATTAATCGAAGGATCCAAGGGTAGAGGTAAGGAACGAAGGTGCACCTATAAGGATTTTATGGCATGCCATCCGACGACGTATGACGGTAAAATAGATCCTGTTGAATGTCAAAGATGGATCTCGAACATAGATGCGGTCTTTATACGAAGTCGGTGTGATAAGGAGGATCAAGTGATGTTCGCTACCGGTTTACTAACCCATCAGGCGAAGGATTGGTGGGATGCTCACAGCAAGGAGGTAGGCGAAGACAGACTGCAAGTTATGACTTGGCAGGAGTTTAAGGGGCCCTTCATGAGATATCATTGTCCTCAGTCGGCTATCGACAAGATTCAGGAGGATTTCTTACGCCTCCGGCAGAAAAACGAATCAGTGAATGAAATAGCAAACAATTTTATGGATAAGATGAAGTTCTGTGGAGAATTGGTAACAACCGAGAGGATGAAGATAAGTCGTTTTTATGGCGTGTTAAAAGCAGAAGTTAGAGAGTTCATCACTCCCTCAAAATGTGAAACTCTTGAAGAGCTCATTGATTTAGCGCGGGATAGAGAGATCGAAATTAAAAGGCAAGAGGAGCGAGGTGAAAAGAGGCCGAGTGAAAAAGGTGCAAGTTTTAGTCCATCCAAAAAGGGGAAGTTTCAGGATCAAGGAAGAAAGGGTAAGTCGAAGGGTGGGATTACACCATGCAAGACGTGTGGAAAGCTCCATACCGGAGAGTGTTTGCTAGGTAAGAAGGGGTGCTTTAAATGCGGTAAGGAGGGGCATTCGTCCTATCAATGCCCGGACAACCCAAAGACTTGTTTCAACTGTTTCGAAAAAGGGCATATCAAGTCGGAATGTCCAAAGCTTCAACAAGGGTCAAAGAAAGAAGATAGGAAGCAAGAGGGTTCTAGGGCAAAGGGGAGAATGTTTCAGATCACGTCTGAAGAAGCCAAGTCCCAGCCAAATGTGGTCTCAGGTATTTTTCTAATAAATTCTATACCGGTTTACGTTTTGTTTGATACCGGAGCTACCATGTCGTTTATCTCTAGTGAAATTGTTCAACATCCATCCTTTAAGATTGAACGAATGTCGATGCCCTTAGAAGTAGAGATAGCAGATAGCAAAAATTACTTGTTGCACGAAATATGTAAAAATTGCAAATTGACCATTGAGGATGAGGAGTTTGCTATTGATCTTATCCCCATGATCTTGGGGGAATTCAAAGTAATAGTGGGTATGGATTGGATGTCTCAAAACCATGCAGAGATAAAATGTGAAACCAAATCTATACTTCTCCAAACTCCAAGTGGAAGACAATTAAATGTACAAGGCGAAAGAAAGATGGAAGCGAAGCTATGTACTCTCGTTCAAGCCACTAAGTACGTGCTCAATGGGAGTAGAGCATACTTAGCTTACGTAGTAAATACTCAACAAAGCCTCCCAAAGCTTGAAGATGTAGAAGTTGTGAACGAATTTCCGGATGTATTCCCGGAAGAATTGCCGGGACTCCCTCCTGAGCGAGAAGTGGAATTCAATATCGAATTGAATCCGGGTGCGAACCCGGTCGCGAAGGCTCCCTATAGATTAGCTCCCACGGAAATGCGGGAATTAATGACACAAATACAAGACCTCCTAGACAAGGGCTTTATACGCCCAAGTGTGTCGCCTTGGGGAGCGCCCGTCTTATTTGTTAAGAAGAAAGACGGGTCGATGCGCATGTGCATCGACTATAGGGAGTTAAATAAGCTAACCATAAAGAACCGCTACCCTTTACCTAGAATTAACGACCTTTTTGATCAGTTACAAGGGGCGAGTTGGTTCTCCAAGATAGATCTGCGATCGGGGTACCATCAGGTTAGAGTACGAGAAGAAGACATTCCAAAGACCGCATTTAGAACCCGTTACGGACATTATGAATTTTTAGTTATGTCCTTCGGGTTAACAAATGCGCCGGCGGCTTTTATGGACCTTATGAACCGTGTATGCCGACCCATGTTGGATAGGTCTGTGATTGTATTCATAGATGATATTCTGGTTTATTCACGAAGCAAAGATGAACATGCAGTACACTTGCGTGAAGTACTTGAAGTTCTCCGTAAGGAGAAGCTCTACGCAAAATTTTCAAAATGCGCCTTTTGGCTTAGGGAAGTGCAGTTTCTGGGGCACGTAATAAATTCGGAGGGTGTTTTGGTTGATCCTTCAAAGATTGATGCTGTAATGAAGTGGGTTTCTCCGAAAAACCCGACAGAGATAAGAAGTTTTCTGGGTCTTGCGGGATATTACAGAAGATTCATACAAGATTTTTCCAAGATAGCCTTGCCCTTAACAAAATTGACAAGAAAGAAAGAGAAGTTTGTATGGGAGAAAGAACAGGAGGAGACTTTTCGAATGTTAAAAGAGAAACTATCAAGTCCCCCGATCTTAACACTACCAGACGGAACCGAAGATCTGGTGGTCTATTCAGACGCCTCACACCAGGGATTGGGTTGTGTTCTAATGCAAAGAGGGAGAGTTATCGCTTATGCCTCGCGACAATTGAAGCCTCATGAGGTAAACTACCCCACACACGACTTGGAATTAGCAGCGGTAGTGTTTGCATTAAAGATTTGGAGGCATTATCTATATGGGGCAAAATGTACCATCTACTCGGACCACAAAAGCCTTAAATATTTCTTTGAACAGAGAGACCTAAATATGAGGCAGCGGAGATGGCTGGAACTTATCAAGGATTATGATTGTGATATCCTCTACCACCCAGGAAAGGCAAATGTAGTAGCCGATGCGTTAAGCCGTAAAGAGTATCCATCTCCCATAAGAGTAAAATCCATGAAGATGATAGTTACGCCACGATTACTCGAGGCGATCCGTGAATCCCAAATGAAGTCGCTCGGAGCGGAAGACCTGAAGAGGGAAAGATTAAAAGGTGTGATCGATGATCTAGAAGAGAATTCGACCGGGCTTAAGACACGGTTCGGCCGAATTTGGATCCCACGATTCTGTGAAGTCAAGGCTGCCTTGCTCGACGAGGCACATAAGTCTCGATATTCGGTCCATCCCGGGGCTACAAAAATGTATCGGGACTTGAAAGCCAACTATTGGTGGCCGGGTATGAAGCGTGACATAGTTAAATACGTCGCGAAATGCTTAACATGCTCCCAAGTGAAAGCAGAACATCAAAAGCCGTACGGGAAGTTACAACCTTTGGAGATACCGGTGTGGAAGTGGGAGGAACTAACGATGGATTTGATAACCAAGCTTCCTAAAACAAAGAAAGGGCACGATACAATATGGGTAATCGTAGACCGACTTACAAAAAGCGCTCACTTTTTACCCATCAAAGAAGCTTACTCTTCCGAGAAGATGGCAGAAATTTATATGAACGAGATCATATCCCGTCATGGGGTGCCCGTGTCGATTGTCTCGGATCGGGACACTAGATTCACTTCTCGTTACTGGCGAAAGTTCCACGAGAGTGTGGGTACGAAGTTGCACATTAGTACCGCCTACCACCCTCAAACTGACGGCCAGTCAGAAAGAACCATTCAAACACTCATTGATATGTTGAGGGCGTGTGCCTTAGATTTTGGGGGAAGCTGGGACGACCAATTGCCACTGGTCGAATTTTCTTATAATAACAGTTACCATAGTGGTATTCAAATGGCACCTTACGAGCTACTTTACGGGAGGAAATGTAGGACTCCCGTATGTTGGGGTGAAGTAGGACAAAGAGAACTTGCACCAAGTGATTTAATAGCAATAACGAATGAAAAGATCGAAATGGTTAGAACAAGGTTGAAAGCAGCTCAAGATCGGCAAAAAGCTTATGCAGACAAGAGAAAGCGTCCTATCGAATTCCAAGTCGGAGATTTTGTCTTGCTAAAAGTATCCCCATGGAAGGGTATAATCCGTTTTCGCAAACGGGGAAAGCTAGGTCCTCGTTACATTGGGCCGTTTAAAATTTTGGCTCGGGTTGGAAGGGTTGCGTATCGACTAGAATTACCGCCTGCTCTAGACGGGATTCACAGTACCTTCCACGTGTCTCAATTGAGGAAATGTCTCGCGGATGACACAGCATTAGTACCTCTCGATGACATTGAGTTAGACGAGAGGTTAAACTATGTAGAGAGACCCATAGCCATTAGAGATTTCAAGGTGAAGAATCTCCGCAACAAGGCTGTTAAACAGGTGCTGGTACAATGGCGGCACCGGAAGGGTTCGGATCTTACGTGGGAAGCCGAAGATGAAATGAGGAGACACTATCCTTTTCTTTTCGGTATGTCAAAAATTTAAATTATTTTCAGGTTTCGGGGACGAAACCTCTTTTAAGGGGGGTAGACTTGTAACACCCCAAAAATATTGAATAAATATAAGATTAAATCTAATAGTAAAGAAATGATGCCTAAATTTAATTAAGATGAAAATAGAGGGGTCAAGGTTGTAACTATCAAAATTTGATAGTTAAATATAACAATTAAGAAAAACCCCACACACAGTACGTGTGTGGGAGTTCTCTGCGATCAAACAAGGCCAAAGGAGGGGGAAACCCTAGTTCAAAGAATCAAGTGAATCAATCCAAATTCATGAGCCAATCTGATGCATGTTCTCTAAATTGTGATTAGCTAACCCTAATCTCTTAAGTGGCGTAAAAGAAGAAGGTACAAGCACTAAGCAAGCGGAAGGAGTACAAGATCGAGGTATGTTTCGTTTTACACGAATCTTTATTATATTTCCCATTTATATTAAACTTAATGTAAAGCTATCCTTGTATAACGAACGTGACAATGTAGTAAGTAAGCGACAAATCCCTTGTGGATTTGGGTATGCTAATGAAAGTAATGTTGAGTTTATGCTAAACCCAATTTCACGGGTTGAACGTGTATGCTTAACTCTCTACGAGAGTGTTTATGCTAAACCCAATTTCACGGGTTGAACGTGTATGCTTAACTCTCTACGAGAGTGTTTATGCTAAACCCAATTTCACGGGTTGAACGTGTATGCTTAACTCTCTACGAGAGTGTTTATGCTAAACCCAATTACGCGGGTCGAATGTGTATGTCGAACTCTCTACGAGAGTGGTTATGCCTAACCCAATTGTTGGGTTGTTGTATGCTTAAGAGTAAGAAGGTTTTATATGTATAAAGCTAAAACGAAGGGTTATGATTTTCCATGAGATAACTAACCTTTTAAATTGTGAATGTTAATGTAGGTAAAGCACCTCTTTAGGCGATTTGGAGATATGGGACGAGCACATGTTCAAGCCTTATGATACCAAGCGCTTCCGCAACTTATATGCATGCTTTTGGGTCGTGTTTATTACTTGTTAAACTTGTTGAAATGTTTTAGAATTGAAAACTTGTCGTTTTTGTTGGGATGGTTTTATGTTAAATGGGTCGTAGTGTAAACGTTGTAAGTTATGTCAAAACAGGGGGTATGCTCGTTTTACAAACGGGTCATGCCCAAATTTTGCAACAATTTTCTATTAAGTGTCAAAATTGTATTTCAATGTCCGAAAGATCTTGCTTAGCATGTAATCTAGTATTTTCGAAAAAGTGGTCCTAACATGATGTCAACTTTCCACCATTGCAGACTGCAAATTAGAAATCAAAAAATTGTAAGGTTGAGATTTTAGATCAATTTTTCTCTGATGAGAAAGAGTTTGATGCTGAAAAAGCTTTTAATGGAAAAACATTACATATTTTTGGGAAGATGGTCGATGGGAAGGTAAAGGGAGGGAAAGAGTTTTATGAATCAAAAAGATGGAGTTACCCATCGAGTGAAAATAACTCGGATGCACCCAAGACTAGTCAGGTTTGGGTGACAGCGTTCTCTGCTTAAAATCCTGACTTGCCGGAACTCCCAAGTTGGTAATCATGGAGCATGAATCGGCATCTTTCTTGAGAAATTCACGAAAGTGATATTTCGGCCTACAAGTGGTAGTATTCTTGAAAAATATCAAATGATAGTTTTACAAGTGGTGAAAGAAAAGGAAAAGTGAACCTACAAGTGGTTGAAAAACAATGTGATGAATCCCCGATTTTACAAGTGAAATCAACAAAACTAATTTTCCGGAAAAACCATTTTGATTAAAACAAACTTAAGTGTTTTGAAATCATAATGGGAAAATATTTTGTTGACAAGGGAAGTTCTGATTTTTTATGCCAAGAGAATGGAGAATTGAAGCAATTCACATCTGTTTGTCAAATTTTCATATCCAAAAACATTTGAAAATTTGAAAAATCCAAAAACATGATAAAATCTAAAAACCAAAAACATCGAAAAATCAAAAATGAGTTTTGTTGTGAAAAAGAGGAAATGATAGTACCTCAGTAGACTATCACAGCACACTAAAGAATTGGAAAGTCAAATGTGATAAAGGATCTCACTGATGATATGCTAGTAGGTTTTTATACATTCAGTAGATTGTTTTCGAGATATAGACATAAATTTCATTACTTACTTATTTCGTGGGGAACATCTCTCGGATATATGGGTAACCCCCGAAATCTTATTTGAAAGATTCTCTATTTCTGACATACTAGGTCTTTGTGTGTGATGATATCTGGCGTATTATACCAGGACTTCTGATTTTGCGGAAGCAATAGCCTAGTCCTCGTATAATATTCTGCACTGCTTTAATTATAAAGCTCACCCTCAACATAAAAAAATTATGAAACATTGAAAAATGATAATCATGTGCTGTTGAAGAAAAGATCCCCAAACAGGACACACCTAAAAGACGAGCCATCATCTCTTTGTCTGAACGGAAGTTCTAACCTGAGCTCTCATGGTCTCGCACTACCCGTTTACAGATCTCATTAGTGTACATTCACCTGTAAGACTGAATATAGGAGTCTGGATACAGGAGTATATTCTGAGGTGGTATATGCGAATAAGTTTAAGTTCTTAAAACACTAATCTCGTATCTCGAAACAATTGAAATTTGTGTGAAAATTTAAGTGGATCAGTATACTGACAATCTAAGTGAATTGTTTAGAACTTGAAATGTTTAAAGCTTAACGGTGTTAGTGATTTGTCTCATAAACTGATATGATCCTCTTACACAAACTCACAAAAATATTGTCTGTAAATATTTCTTTACTGCTTTTCAAAAACCCAAAAAAGATTTTAAGTCTGTTTTAGCATAAAATTTTGAGATTTCAAAAAGATTTTAGTTCATCTTATTTTCGACAACAGATGTTGAAAAGCTGATTTTCAAAATTCCGAGTGCTAAGCATGATGAACAACAGGGTTGGGAGAGTTGGTATGAAATGATTTTGAAAAGATTAAATGGTTTCAAATTAATGAATTACCAAACTTGAATGTTTCAATTACAAGTGGTTAGCAGGGATTCTAAATTTGTTATATCTTAACTATTGAGAAACTTATGTTTTAGGTAAAGGATGTGCAGGATAGCCAGGTTTCGATTTCTGAAGATATGCAGATTTGAGCTAGGTTCCAGATCCTGTTGCTACGAAGAGCCAGGAATCATTCTTGAACCTGTGAAAGTGATATGTCAGATTACGATCCCGGAACAACCTAAGGGGGAGTCTACTAGCAAAGGGGAGTCTAAAGCTGTTTAGAGCCATATTCGAATCCTGATGATCGCGCCAGCTGCTACTGCTGAAGAATTTAAAGATTATTAGATCAACATTCAAGGGGGAGGTTAGCTGCTGAAGAAGAAAAGAAAGATGATAGAGATTGAAGGATGCTTATAGTGTTAGATACTTTGGTAGAGCACGAAGACTGATCAAGACTGAAGACTTGTCATACTGAAGACTCGACAACGAAGACTTCGTCAACATCCAAAGGGGAGTCTGTTGGTGCATATGTCTGTCGACTTCGTCTTGTATCGAGTCGTGTGTCTAGACTGGATAGAAGGGAGCTCGATAGGCTAGATTATAGTGTTTTAGAGGAGTTGGACCAGTTCACACGAACTGGCAAAGCCAGTTCGTACGAAGTGGCACTTCGCATGAACTGGTGATGTCAGTTTCATGCGAACTGGCCATCACTATATATAGCTGAGCTTGGTCTTTCATTTGTAACGTTTAGATTCCGGTAGCGAAGCTCTGCCGAAGTATCTCCAGGCTGTAAATCGTCATCAAATCAATACAAGAGATAGTTAAACTACTTCTACATGCAATTCAAGCTGATTCACCATCAATACGTCTGTTTCCGCCTCTCGTATTGATCGAGAACTCTTCTGATCGACTCGTCTAGGTTGAATCTCGATCCTACAGGAAACACGTTAATTAATCTACTAAGTAGATACGCTACAATCTAAGAAAATAGATTATAACATTGATTGTTAATAAATGTATAACAGAATTTACATTTAATTATTAAAATAACTAATATATTAACCCTATTAGTTTTTATCCATATTGTTAGTCTGAGCGTAACACGTGTAACATTTAATTATTAAAATAACTAATATATTAACCCTATTAGTTTTTATCCATATTGTTAGGCTGAACGTAACACGTGTAAAGCGCGTTTATTTTATCATGTAGCTTAGCTTGTTTTTCATGTATTTAGGTAACTTGTTTGGTTATTTCATTTTTCGATGGTCCAACTCAATGACATCTTCAAGTGCACACCTTAGTTGTTCCAAAACATTGATTTCTTCATTTGAAGTTGACATTTTAAACCTATAAGTTTATATTTAAATTAGAATATGTTTTCACATCGGTTTAGCCATACACTTTTTCGATGTTAATTGTCATCGCTAACAAAGTTTCCAACCTAATTTATAAAAAGGAAGCAAAAAAGAAAAAAAAAGGAAAAAACATTATCTTCATCGAGATAAAAACTAAAAATTTACCAAGAAAAAAATTGTCACTTAAACAAATGAACACAAATTAGATCTGGTAGACCCAAAGGTTCTTGGATGAACACTTTAGTCTCATCTTCATCTACCTCAAATTATAAAGCACACAAATCGGTAACAATAAGATAAAGGTTCAAAGACAGAACCTGTAGGTGACCCGAACCAAAGATAAAAATGTGGAAACCTAAACAACAACAACAACAACAAACAAACAAACAAAACAACAATCTCACAAGGGATTCAAGCATAACCCCTTGTCCATCAAAACAGCCACATGCAACCACAAAGCCTTCAAAGGACAGCACCAACGACCAAACCCATAAAAGGGTCTGAAAAAACAACAGAAAATAAACCGCAAAAAAACCCTATAAATTTAGGGTTAAAAGAAACATAATAATACCTAAACAACAAAAAAAAAGTTCGTCGCTGACGGTGGAGGGGCAATAGTGTTCATGAGGCGGTGGAGGGGCAGAGCCGGAGGTGCGTAAGGGAGTGGAAGAAGCAAAGAGGCAGTGCCAGAGAGAGAAAGTAGTTGCTTCAAAATGAAGCCACACAACAAAGAAACTAACATTTTATACTAAAGAGCTTACAACCAAATTAGCATATTCTACAGCAAACTTAAACACAACAAATTAAATAATCATAAGTTATAAGAAACATTAGCTTAACATTGTTGCTAACTAATAATATATAAATGTTGGGGATGAAGGAACGTACATCATGAATTGTTTATGAGTTTAACATTGAGTTTTATAACACTAATTATTTTGCAAATTAAAAGATATTTGATTAATATTAACATAATTTATCTCTAGTGTTTGTATTTAAACATAGAAAATGAACAACATGATTGATTTGTGCGTTGTAGAGGGATGGACATAAAAGATGTCCGAAAATTGTACAAAAAATGACAGAGATGGGTTGGAAGTTAGCTAGAACATTTATTTTAACATACATAAAAGAATATTACACTTAGTCTATCAACTTAGTATTATATACAACCATAATTCATTTGTTAGACCTACAAAAGAACATATGATATTCAAAATCCCAAACATGACTTTTTGATCTAGAAATAAACAGTTGATGAAGCTTAGAAGAGATGTTTAATGTAATAGATCAGATACTAGATTAACATCTGAGGAACTTTTTTGTTAGGAATGTTAGATGTCACTATTAAGGAGTTAGCTGATTGCAAACAAAGCTTTCGTACATGTATAAATAGATCTCCTGTGTTAGAAATCTAATTTATCGTATTCATTCCTTTTGTACGAACTGGCAAAGTGTGATCAGGTTGAGGGGGAGTTTGTACAATCATTGTACTGTAATTGAAATAATTGAAATTCAATATGAAACAGTCTTGATATAACTTCCTGCTTGTGTGTTTATCTTATTACTTTGCAATTTACAAATTGTTTGTTCTTTATTGCTTATACTCACGAGTATAACAAACTCATATCCTACATCATTTAACATCCATTTTTTATTTATTAATAATTAAGAAAGTTATCTAATGTAGGGGGTGAGACTCAAACCCATGTCTTTCCTATGGAGGTGAAGTGCGCACGCCACAAGTCTACCTCCATTCTTTTGTTTAAAACTATACAAATAAGTACATCATGGTTTTATGTGACCGAAAGATTATAAAACGGGGGTTGGAAACCTAGGTAGAAATAAACATATTGCAACGGAAAATTTGAAATTAAAAAAAACATATTGTTGTGGTAGAAAATATTATATATATATATATATATATATATATATATATATATATATAGAGAGAGAGAGAGAGAGATAGTGAGTAAGGTTCATGCGAGAACCACCCTTATTGCGAGAACCGCGAGAACCAATGTGAACACAAAATAAAATATAAAAAAAATCAAAAAAGCACTCAAATTTTTTTTAATATTTTTCTTAAAAAAAATCGCTATTTTTCGTTACCATAAAAAAAACTTTTTTTTTCGAGTAACAGTTATCCATGCACATGTGCGTATGTATCATTACTTCAACAAATTTGGTAATACGTTATCAGGAATAGACAATTGCACTTTAATTTACAATAACATTCGTAATACACTACTTTTTACATTACCAATATTCAAAATGCACATGTGCATCATTAGGTATAACCATGATATAACGTGTTTTGGTACAAAAAGTTTGTGATTTTGAATGGAGAAGTAGGCCCATATACATGTTTTTTGGTTAATTATATCTAGTGGTTGATGGTTTGGTTATAGTTGTCAATTTGATGTAATATGTTGATTGGATGGTATAAATGGTGTTTACATACATGTAATAAAGTGAAAATATTGGTAATGGTATTGTATTATGGATGGTAGGAGGTAATGGTATTGTATTATGGATGGTAGGAGGTAATGGTAGTGTATTATGGATTGTATGATAGATGAAAGGGAATGTGTATTAAAAGTAGTGTACCAAAACACCTTATTTCATGTTGATACATATAGATGCACATGTGCATTTCTAATATTGGTAATGTAAAAAGTATTGTATTACACATGGTAGTGTAAATGAAAGTGCAATTGTCTAATAGTTGTAATGAATTACGGAATTTGTCAAAGAAATGACAAAAATGCACATGTGCATGTCTGTGTATTATGGATGGAATGATAGATGAAAGAGAAAGTAGTGTACCAACACACCTTATTTCATGTTGATACATACAGATGCACATGTGCATTTATAATATTGTTAACGTAAAAAGTAGTGTATTACACGTGGTAGTGTAAATGAAAGTGCAATTGTCTAATATTTGTAATGAATTACGGAATTTGTCAAAGAAATGATAAAAATGCACATGTGCATGGATAACTGTGACTCGATTTTTTTTTTTTTTTGAATTTTTTTTTATTTTTTTATTGTAAACAAAATATAACGATTTTTTTTTTTTAAAAATGGTAAAAAAAATTGGGGTGTTTTTTAGATTTTTTTAGGTATTACTGTTTGTGTTCACACTGGTTCTCACGGTTCTCGCAATAAAGGGTAGTTCCTAACGGATCTTTCTCCTATATATATACATATATATATATAGGGTCAGGATTTAGGGAAAACGATGAAAAGTGTGAGAACGGTAAAAACACTTATGGATCGTTTGATCAAAACAATCTATGGACTAGATTAGCGCGGTGGCGTTCTCGTAAATAACATCAATTTTATAAGTTAAACGTGCTTCCTTAAGGGTAACAAGGGTTTTTTTGCTGCTCAAATTCAAAACGCCAAACAAATGAGCAAAACGTCATTTAAAACGACTAATAGACCATTAATACTAAACGCCAAAGCTTAATGACAAAACGCGTTGCAGACATAAAAGGTAGATGGAACAAACAGTAACTGACATAAAAGGTAGATGGAACAAACAGTAACTGAAAGTCAAGTAATAAAATTATGATTGCTGATGTGACAAAGGTTAATTATGATTAAATTTAGGATTTTATTAAATACAAAACGCCAAATAATAAAAACTATTTTTTCTGTGTAATTTTCTTTGTTTTAGTTAGTGTATTTTATCATCTTGGTGTACACAACGCCATTAAATATAAAACGCCAAACTTGAAAGATGGGACGTATTACAGCCTTAACAGATAAAGCTGAACAAAACAATAAATATAAACAGTAACTGAAACGTCGGATACTTTATTATTAGCATTTATTATAATAAAATCCCGCCTAAACTACGCGCCAAAAACATCCTATAAAGAGAAACGTCTCAGCACATTCCATTGATCACACCCAAAAAACAACGCCATGTTTCCTAAATACCACTCACTTTAAAATGCCAACAAAAGTTAAAAAAAAACACAAATGGTAAACCTCATTTCTTGGATATTCAGTATTGTTCTACATGAACTTTCACTGAATGGATTCTTAGCTAAGGTGGGTAACTCTTAAAGATTCTGCTGAATGAGATGGACAAATTTTCAAGAAAAAGAGACTGATGATAGTGATATGTCATTTTGTGTGCTTTGTTCTTGAAGAACGTTTGGATGTGGTGTGTGCGAAGCGTGATATATTTTTATTGATATTTTAAGCCCATTTTACACATTAGTCAAGTTTTAAATTTATAAAACACGATATTCTACTAACACTAAACACACACTTGGGCAAGTGCACCCATCGTGAGCGTAGTATAGCACTGCTAAGATACCGAGGTCGTCCAAGGACACAAGAGCTTTTAGTACCGGTTTATCCTCAACGTCTAATCAATCTAAATTTTTTTGAGAAAGGTTTTTGAAACATAAAAATAAAAACTAAAGATGCAAATATAAATAAAATAAAAACAGATAAACAAGATAGAATCACTTGGATCCGACTCGTCTTTAATGTATCCTTTTATGATTTTCGTACTTTCGGATTTTTTAAGAGATTATCTTAGTTATAGTAGTAGGCCCCTCTTTTGAAGATGATGTTACCCTCAACCCAGTGGTTTGAGTCAGCAAGGATACAATCCCAAAGGGTCGGAATATTAAAGACAATTAAGTTAGTTATTAATGCGAAAAGTGGTAGGCCCCTCTTTTGAAGGTGATGTTACCCTCGGCTAAGTGGTTTGAGTCAGCAAGGATACAATCCCAAGAAGCCGGGTTAGAGTATTAGTAGTAGTTTACATATGAGGGGTTCAAGTTATTCGCGCCCTCGCCATCTAATACCAGTGGGTATTGAAGGAGGTCCTAGTAAGCTTGAACCAGGTCCTTGCAGCATCTATACACTGAACAAGGCATGAACCTTAGCAAACCATTCCCCTAAACCCCGAACAGGTAGTCAACATGTCTTTATATAGACCGTAAAGACATGAATGATGCAATCTTTTACTTTATATAGACAGTAAAGTAACTTCAAGACACCACGGAAAAATGACAAGAAAAATTCACCTTCAACATAAGAAACTAGATATTAAAGTCATTAATACAAACCCAAATAAAAAAGTGCCGAAAGATTAAAAATCAAAAGTAATACAATAAAGACTTGTCTTCACCAAATGATGTAAGAGGCTTAACCAAACATGGCCTTTGATTGGCAAGAACCCTTACAGTCAATCTTGGATCCCGAGACTACCACACACTCTAAAGATGGATGATGGTGGTGGGTGTTGGTGTTGTAGTGGTGGTGGAGTGGTGGCAAAGTGGGAGAGTAGTGGTTTGCCAAGGGATGCCTTTCAAGTGAACCAAGCACCCCTATTTATAGCCTGCACAGAACTCTGGCCATGGCCCCGTGCCCGCTGGGCACGCCCCGTGGCCAGCCTTTTCTCTTCCTTCATTAACTGCAAGTGTCAGCAGAGGGCCCCACACGGCCCCGTGTCTCCTGGGCACGGCCCCATGGTCAACTTCGTATCTGTACTATCAAGATTTAGCAAGATTCTGTGTATTTTTACGTTGACCATGCCCCGTACTAAGCTGGGCACGCCCCCGTGGGGCATGGAAGCTTCTACTGATTTGTCTTTTGTGCAGGGCCCTGACCACACCCCATGCCCAGCTGGGCATGGCCCCGTGGTCAGGCTTCTGTTGCCTTGTTTTTCCTTTGGGGATGCTGCCAAAGGGTCGAGTATGTCACGTTTATTCCTTTTCTTTGTATTTATGTTGGTTTTGGCTGCTTATTTGCTCCTTTCGTTCGTTTAAGCTCATTGGTCCTGTAAATTCAAAAGGAAGAAATAAACACGCTTTTTCTAACATTAGTACTAAAAAGGGTTAGTTTTATGCCTCTGTTGATGTAATTTATATGTTACATTTTGCACACATCAGGATGACAAGAAGATATCGATCCCAGTATTAAATGCTATTTTGGACTCCATGAAGATAATAGCATCCACACAGGCTTTGATCTACAACAACAGGTCAACAACCAACAATAGATCACACCAAAATACAGGATGCCATATGTAGGAAAATCAGCATCTATCTAAGGTATTCAAAGGTTCAAGGCACAAAAACTTCAAGAAGAAGAGACTGATGACAGTGAAGATTTGAATGAGAAATTGGATTAACATTTTTATTTATTTTTTCATTTTCTTTTTTTTTGGGGGGGGGTCATTTTCTGTGGTTTGTTATCTAATTCTCCACTAATAAAATACATTATTTCTGTAAATTGCTTATAAAACTCCAAGATGCTACAAACACCAAATGCTTAAAAGTGAGAAAATTGTGAGAACGGATCCTGGCCAAAGACGTTGTTGCTATATAAAACGCCAAAATGCCAAAACATATAATAAAATCACTTTAACCAATTATTATTAAAAACTCCAAAACCTAACTAAACGCCACTAAATCAATGTATAAAACAATGTGCTATCTTTATCTAAACGCCATTAAATACAAAACGCCAAACCCTGGAAAGATGGGACGTGTTATAGCCTTAACAGATGAAGCTGAACAAACAGTAACTACAAACAATAACTTAAATGACAGAAACTTTATTACTAACATTTATTATATTAAAAGTCACGCCATCGTAATTGAATTTATTTATCTGTTCAAAACGCCATGATTACCTGTCACATTGTAGGCCTGCATCCTACATGGCACGACAAATGATACACAAAAATACACATCAAAAAAATATAATTACTAATGTTTTTAGCGCCAAAAACATATATCTACCCCGTGCAAAAAAAGAACGTCATTATATAAGTAGAACAGGTAAACAAAGCTTAACACTCCACACATTCACTAAACACGCCACACATTGTCTAAAACGCCATAAAACTTAAAAAATGACTCAGGTTATTAAATGGAGGCTTGAGAGGTCAGAGAGATGTCTCGTCCTAAAGTTCTCTAACAGGAGAAGGGTGAAAGTCAAGACAATCAAGGCCATACTTAGTATGGATGAAGTCGTTCAGAGGGATATTCTCGCCCTTGGGAGTCCAGTGGCTTACGAGTGTGAAAGTGTTACACCCTCAAAATCCACATGTGGAGTATTACATCTAGGCATGTGACTAACCAGGATCATGTCACCAATCACATTGAACAGCAAATAAAGTAAAGTAAAAATCACCACAATCAATACGATTAGTGTTACGAAAACAAATAAGCAAAACCGTGTTCGAGTGTCAGCGGAAGCATAAAGTTAAAAACCCAATAATTAGTTTAACTTTATAAAGTTTAATAGGAATCCAATAGATGGTTCCCCCGCCACAACGACCATTCCTTCGCGCAAGCTCCAGCATAGTACCTAACGTCCTGCAAAGCATGTAGTAACGTATCAACAAAAATGTTGGCGAGTTGATAGTTGTTTAGTGTTGTTCCAAAAAACATAAGTTTGTTAAATTACTCTGTTCTTTATAAAACATGTCATGGGGAGCTACCCCATTGTTTTAAACTACTAGACTCGTACCATACCGACTACTGACTGTAGTTATGTTTAGTGCCCTGAGTCAATGTCTATCGTCATTGACTAAGTGCCCAAGTATATTAGTCCACGCCCATCCTCTGCGGCACGGTGTGAGGCTTGTCAAGCCTAATAGCGCTATTTAACTAATAACTCATTCGCCATTGGCCCAGCGATTAATCGATATAAAATATATAGGGACTTTGAGATAGAGTTCCGTCTAGTCCGTTTAAGACATGTTAAATAAATAGTAAATTAACGGTTTCCGTCCCTCACAAGGGGACGAGGTTGCCCGTATTCTACCCAAGGAGAATACGTAGGTTGCATCCCACCTAAGGGGGATGGTTGTTGTTTGCTCCATTCCCAAACCACCGGGAATCACATGCTTTTTAGAAAAGTGTGAACTCACCTTAGATTAGCTCGGCAGATTAAATTAAGTGTATGAATTCTAGAGAGACCGACCACGCCCTATAATAGTTACCATGGTATGTTAGACTTTGCTTAGACATTGCACGGAAGTCCTACACATGTCTAGCAACTAGCACACAAACAAGCAATCACATAGCACGTCTATCATATGGTTCCATAACCATGTTCACAAGCTTTCCACAATATTAAATATGCTATCTATACAATTATCAAACAAGCATGGACACTAAATGTATCAAGTTTGGTCTTTATGCCATGCTTTACTACATAGTAAAATCACTGAAAATAAGCTGTTTTGGGTGATCCGTTTAACCTGTTTACAAGCCTTCAAAAAATATGATTTTTTTATGTGATGTACTTCTCAGAGGGGTAGGCCTTGTGTTAAAATTTCAAGGTCTAACTCTTTTGCGAATAATTCATAAAAATTCATTTACTAAGCTGCAATCATCAGATTCGTCACTTCTGACTGCAGCTTATGGAAATATTCATTTAAAATTCCTCGTTTATCCGATTGACGAAATTCCAGGAGATTTTCGGAATCACCTGGAAGTACTTACAGTAAAAATTTTAGATCATAACTCAATTCCTATATTGAGTTATGACATTCGTAATGGGCTACAAATTCTGACAGAAAACGCTGCCTGGACCTTTGTTACGAAATAATTCAATTAAAATATCAAACAGCGTCAAAAAATGCAATTCCAGTGGGGTTTGAAAGATATTTCCTGTACTACATTATAGAATCAAGAAACGCCGATTTTCGTTCAATTTTGACTTAACTTTCTGGACAAAATCAGTTTCGTTACCCAGCTTCCTAAAATGACTTTTATGATTTTAATCACATCCCTAGCAAGCAAGAACAACATGTATTCATCATCTACAGCAGATTATCATCATTATATATCATCTAATTCATCAACCATGACTAACAATATTCAAAACAAGATCATACAACATCAAACCCTAGTAATTATACGAACTCTTATGCGATTATAACACTAATAAATCATGAATTCTAGCAACCCTAGACCACAAGAACACTAATACATGAAACATCGCAACCCGAATACTACCAAGAACACTAACCTTGAGAAGAGATGGAAGAACTAGAGAGGAAGAGAGATGGGGGATCGAATGAAGGGGGTATTCTTGCTACTGCCGTCACACACGACAGGAACCAATTAGGCTTTTATTTTCTTTTTTTTTTTCATACAATACACACATACGTAAGTTTTATAAAACAAGAGTGGGGGAGCGAATTAGTTATTGGGCCACAAGGGTTGGGCCGAATTGGGGATGGGTGGCGGGTTGGGCTAGGGGTTTGGGTTTTAGGTTCGGTTTAATCGCAGAACTAGCGTAGTGGTTTAAGTTATAATTTTCCCGTATCGCGTTTCTATGATATAACTTTTCGCATACAAATAAGACTAATAAATTTTGTAGCACATAATTTAATTATAGTTATAACACATAATTCAAACAAGATTATAACGTGATTAGTAACGGGTGCTAACCTTGATCGTAAAAGTTCGGGTTGTCACATTATCCCCATGTTGAAAGAATTTTCGTCCCGAAAATTAAGCACACAATCACTAAGGAAGCTAGTTATGTTGAGCGTTTTCTTGGGGTATCACACCATCCCCCGTTCGTTTGGAATTTCATCCCGAAATTCAGTAGTAGCTTTAGTATTGGACTCTTCTTTCTTAAACAACTGAGGATACTTGTGTTTAATTTGGTCTTCTCGTTCCCAAGTAAACTCCGAGCCACCGGTTCCTCGATAAAACTCACTCGAACAATAGGTATCTTGCTTCGTTTAAGAGTTTTGATTTCCCGGTCCATGATTTCCACCAGTTCCTCGATAAAACGCAACTGGTCATCGATCATGAGTTCCTTGAAAGGAACGATGAGGGTTTCATCTGACAGACATTTCTTCAGATTCGACACGTGAAAGACGTTGGGAACACCACTGAGTTCTTCTGGCAGGCTCAGTCTGTATGCCACTTTGTCGATTTTCTCAGTGATTTTGAAAGGTCCGACGTAACGCGGATTAAGCTTGCCCCCTTTTGCCAAAGTGAACCATACCTTTCCAAGGTGAGACTTAGAATAGTACTCGATCCCCAACTTGGAATTCGAGAGGTTTCCTACGCTTATCTGCATAGCTTTTCTGACGGTCACGAGCTGCCACCATTCGTTGTTTGGTCTGGGCAATCTTTTCCGTTGTGTCGAGAACAAGTTCTAGGCCAGTGATTTGGCTGTCGCCAACTTCAACCCAGCATAGAGGTGATCGGCATTTCCGCTCATACAAAGCCTCGAACGGGGCTTCCTTAATGCCGGTATGGTAACTATTGTTGTACGAGAATTCCACCAATGGTAGGTGCCTTTCCCAGCCACTACCAAAGTCAATAACACATGCCCGCAGCATGTCTTCAAGAGTCTGGATAGTGCGCTCAGTCTGATCATCTGTTTGCGGGTGATAAGTAGTGCTCATGTCTAGACGTGAGCCAAAGGATTTGTGCATCGCCTGCCACAAATCAGATGCAAAACACGGGTCACGATCAGAGACAATGGAAGTTGGCACTCCGTGCCTAGCAACTACTTCCTTCAAGTAGATGTCTGCGAGTGTAGGAAACTTTTCGGTTTCCTTGATTGCCAAAAAGTGTGCAGGCTTGGTCAGTCGATCTACGATCACCCAGACGGGGTGGTTTCCCCGCTGAGATCTAGGTAAACCAGTGATAAAATCCACGGAAATTTGCTCCCATTTCCATGTTGGGATATCTGGTTGTTGCAGTAGTCCTGATGGCTTCTGGTACTCAATCTTAACCCTAGCATAGGACAAGCATTTACTAATATAGTTCGCTATGTTAGCTTTCATATGGGGCCACTAGTACAAAATCTTGAGATCCAGGTACATCTTGTCAGAACCAGGATGCACCAAGTAACAAGACTTGTGTGCTTCATCCATCACAAGCTCCCGGAGATTTCCATAGGATGGAACCCAAATACATCCCATGAAGTGTCACACCCTGGCTTTGCGGAAGCGTGGTTAATTTGGTGTGACTTCTTAATACCATAGCTTAATCATAACAAGCTATATGAATTTAAAATCATGCAAAGTCATCCATTGAAAATAAAATTGTCAAACATTGTCTAAATGGGTAAACACCCAACAACCATTACTTGTCTAAAACAGTACAACCACTACCATAATGCAACAAAATAAACATGGTTCAGGGGCTATGGCTTGTCCAGGAAAGAGCCATAAGCCTTGAACCCGGATGACTCTGAGTCTAAATGCAGCGGGAAATCCTGCTAAACCGTGCCAGATCCTTAATTCCCTGAAATACATGTAAGTTGAAAAATCAACAATAATGTTGAGCGAGTTCATGCGAAAATGAGTAAATAAACCTTTATCTTTATCAAAAACCCTGGTATGTAGCAAATAAGGAAATAAAAGAGATCACCAATGGGTTGCAAGTCCACTGATATGTGTGAAGTGCAAGTAGGGATGACTCAAACCTAGCGGATTTATGCGTCGGGCACTAAGTCACCCCGAGGTCCGTTCAGCTGGACCTGGGGCTGGGCTCGCTACACCCAGATAGATCTACCGCTCCTGTCCCTCGGTCCTCAACGAGGATTAATGGCCTCAAGTTTCTGCCTACCCACTCACATGATCTAAGTAATAACCCTCCTTATGCTAACCATACCATGTATAACATATCCATAATCATTGTAACATGTATTTCACCCCCGCAGTTTATAAAACTGAAAACAGTTAAGAGAAAAGGGGGACATGAACTCACAGTGAATGCGTCACAAAATCAAGCAATCCAATATCCAAGTGCTGTGCAACGACCTACATGTGCTAATTCTATTAGACGGATGGCCGTGCTTTAGCTTCATAGATTATATTTTTGGGAAACAGTTAGTCAACCGTTTCGTATATATATTTGATACGCATTCTCCTTCCCAAGGATGGGGGAAATCAAATACATGTATACTTATTTTATTTTATTAAGTCCCACTTAATATATTTTATTTCTTATTTCAAAATATATTTATTTTTCTCAAAAATAATATATTTCCTTTTTCTCATAATATTTTCCCAAAATAATGTTTTAACAATACATGCTTATGAATACTTCCGAATAAAGCGTAAGTTACGTTTTGGTGATTAAGTGGTAATAGAAATTACCGTTGTAACTTATATGTTTGCCGTGAAGGCGTTTGTAATATTTCGGGCTTGACAAGGTTAGTAAATATTATTTTTACTCTAAAAATAATATTTATATATCTTCACAAAATAATCATAAACAGTGAGGTGACAAAATATATTTACCGAATAAATATTTATCACTTTTAGTTTTGTGAAAATCCCACCTCCGATTATTTATAAATAAAGTTGTGGCGAAATATATTTGAAAACATGTCAAGGTAGTCTAACACTTGTAAATAATTCTAAGTGTTAGATTTTAGAAAATTTCGCCAGAGTTTCCCCTGTAACTGGAGGTGGCCACGCTTTCAAGCGTATCATTTTCTTTTACAACTCATCTCAACAATTTATCAAATCAACCGAATCAATTTTCAACACTTCAAATAGAAGACTAGTATGTAAAACCGCGTTGTTTCATGAACTTGTAGTTTTTACAAAAACTACGGTGTAGATTTCGTTATTTTTAGTGGATCTATTCATAACATAACTTAGTCTTGTAAAAACCTCGTTTTTAGAACAACTTACTTCTTACAACTTCCCGACAATTTTTGTAAATATTGTTATTTTGTCGGATCTTTTATTCTACAAGTGTTTCTACACTTGTAGTTTATAGAAATCGTATTTGTTAACACTTTATCCATTTTTATAAAAACATGATTTTCTCGACACCCGGTCCTACGAATATACCACTTGTACATACGTAGATCGGCTTGTTTTAAATACTATTTTTCATGTTAAAACACTTTTACACAAGTTCATGTTTCTCGTGTGGTGGAGTTTCACCTTTTAACCCTTGTACCAAAGAAACCAGTGTATGTCAAGATACGTGATCCTAACAAAGTCGGGTTAAATGATGATGAGAGCCACCACATCATAGATCGGGCCATAAAAACCAACATATTCAAATACTACGACATTTACACGCGTTTTGAGCTTTTATCCAACGATATTCACGTTTTAGCAAACTTTAAAGTTCCATTAAGCGGGTTACCGACATTCAACCGACAAATATCCTTTTAACCACTTTAGACATGACCAAAAACGAGTTTTAAACGTTATACCTCTAGCTCGGGGCTAGGGAAGAAACTAGTCGAAAACTGCGTGGATAATAGCAAACGGTAGAGGTCCTCCGCGTTCCGTTTGTTCCGAGCTCCGTTGTACGTAACCACCGACACTTGAGTATGCTTGGAATGTCAAGACTTGAACCGAAAAACGGATGTGGGGGTGGTGGTGATCTCGGCCGAGAGGAGGGAGAGGGAGAGGGAGAGAGAGTGAAGGTGAGGTGTGTGTGTTTGTGTGTGTGAGAGGTGAGGGGTTTAAATAGAAAAAGTTGTCTCGATCCTCGTGCAATCCAATTAAATATTCAAAAGCGTACTCTCCTTGGCCCCACTAGTTGGCCGATTCCATTGAGTTGTAATGGTGCTCGGTTCGTTTCCAAACGTTCAGTTACGGTTTAGTTTGGTTAAGTGCGTTACTTTTAAGGTCTAACCCCGTTAGTTGTTTTAGTGTATTAAAAGCGGGTGTTAGGGTAATCAGGGACCCTAACTGGCTCAGAAAAGTACCAATATTAATTTTGGCAATATTTTTATGTTCCGGGTATTGTCCGGTTGTTCGGTCGGATAGTAATCCGTTAAAGTGCTTAAGATATCCGTTAAGCGTCATAAATAATATTTTTTTTTTTAGCGACACAATTTATTCTGCAAAGTGTCGGGAATAATTCCTCATATTTTGGCACTTTATTAATTAGCTAGAAGCTAGTGTGTTGATAAAAGTGCTGTGTTTCGTGCTTAAAGTTCGTTTTAGGCACATCCAAATCTCTATATCTTATTCCTAGAGACGTAATCATACAACCCTTGTATCCCTACACACACTATGGGTGTAGTAAAATGATTCTGGCTTATTCAGGCCTTTAGAGGCAGTGTTTGCCTGATGCTGGCTATATCAGCAAGTTCACTGTGTATCCGTTTAGTACTACTGTGCTTTTGTGCATCATGTTTGTCACTAAGGTTCAGCAATTAAGTAGTGTAGCGACAGGAATTTCAAAGTATGATGCAGATATGTACAAGTATTGACAATCAAGTAGCAGTTTATCAGCAAACTCAGTAAAGCACAGTAATTAGGCAACAATTAATAATTAATTAAGTCGTACGGATACCTGGTTTTGAGAGGGTTGTCACATTCTCCCCCCGTTAAATAAATTTCGTCCCGAAATTTAGGTTCTGCTTGAAGAAGCAAGGTTCTTAGGAAACAGGTGGGGGTATTTCTCTTTCATTCGGTCTTCACGCTCCCAGGTGAATTCGGGACCATGTCTAGCATTCCAGCGAACTTTGACGAGCTTGACACTGCTCCGGCGGGTCTTGTTAACTTTCCAATCCGTGACCTCAACAGGTTCTTCAACGAAGTGGAGCGTGTCATCAACATGAATCTCGTCGGTAGGAATGGCAACGTTAACTTGAGTTGGACTCCTCTTAAGATTGGATACATGAAATGTATCGTGAACGTTATTCAGCTCGGCAGGTAGATCCAACTTGTATGCTACTGTTCCAATTTTCTTCAAAACCTTAAAAGGACCAATGTAGCGTGGATTCAGCTTCCCACGCTTCCCAAAGCGTGCTACACCCTTCCAGGGTGATACCTTCAACAAAACCATATCCCCAACCTCAAACTCTTGAGGTTTCCTTTTCAGATCAGCGTAGGTCTTCTGGCGATCGCGAGCCGCGCTAATGCGATCTCGGATTTGCGCGATCTTATCTGTAGTTTCCTGAACTACATCGGGACCTACCAATTGTCTATCACCTGCGTCAGACCAACAGAGCGGCGACCTGCACTTGCGCCCATATAAAGCTTCGAATGGCGCGGCACCAATACTGGTGTGGTAGCTGTTGTTGTATGAAAACTCAACCAGGGGTAAATGCTTATCCCAGCTACCGCCTAAATCCATCACACATGCTCTCAGCATGTCTTCCAATGTCTGAATCGTCCGCTCACTTTGGCCGTCGGTCTGCGGGTGAAACGCGGTGCTCATATTCAGCTTCGAGCCAAAAGCTTCCTGGAAGGATTGCCATATCCTCGATACGAACCTTCCATCTCTATCGGATATAATCGAGAGGGGTACTCCATGGCGAGTGACAATTTCTCTCATGTAAATTTCAGCCAATTTGCTTGTATGATCCTTTTCACGGATAGGCAAGAAGTGTGCTGACTTCGTCAAGCGATCCACTATCACCCAGATAGTGTCATGGCCCTTAGGCGTTCTTGGCAACTTTGTAACAAAATCCATGGATATTTCTTCCCACTTCCATTGGGGAATTTTTGGTTGTTGCAGAAGTCCCGAAGGCTTCTGGTATTCTGCCTTAACCTTAGCGCAAGTCAAACATTGGCTCACATAAATAGCAACATCGCCTTTCATCCTAGGCCACCAATAATAATCCTTAAGATCTTGGTACATCTTATCCGCTCCCGGGTGGATAGAGTACCGTGACTTGTGAGCTTCATCAAAAATAACCTCTCTTAAATCACCAAACAAAGGAACCCAAATCCTTTTCTCAAAACATAACGTTCCTTCCTTGTTTGGAACCAATATCTTCTCCATCCCACGGAGATATTCTTTCTCAAGGTTCTCCTCCTTGAGAGCTTCTTTTTGCGCTGCTCGAATGCGCGAGGAAAGATCGGTTTGGATAATCATTTCCATAGCCCTAACCCTTATGGGCTTGATTCTCTCCTTGCGACTTAGGGCATCGGCGACCACATTCGCCTTTCCCGGATGATACTTGATCTCGCAGTCGTAATCGTTTAGCAACTCAACCCATCGCCTTTGCCTCATATTCAACTCCTTCTGGTTGAATATATGCTGGAGGCTTTTGTGATCCGTAAAGATCGTACACTTCGTACCGTAAAGGTAGTGTCTCCAAATCTTCAAAGCAAAAACCACTGCGCCTAGCTCCAAATCATGCGTGGTATAGTTCTTTTCATGCACTTTCAGTTGGCGTGATGCGTAGGCGATAACCTTCTGACGTTGCATCAACACACAACCCAATCCTTGACGCGAAGCGTCGCAGTATACCACAAAATCGTCGGTACCTTCCGGTAGAGCTAAGATTGGCGCGTTACAAAGCTTATCCTTCAACAACTGAAATGCTTCATCCTGTTTGATTCCCCAATCAAACTTTTTATCCTTTTGCGTGAGGAGCGTCTATGGCTGAGCGATCTTTGAAAAATCCTCAATAAATCTTCGATAATAACCAGCCAAACCCAAGAATTGCCGGATCTCGGTTGGCGTCTTTGGCGCTTCCCAATTCTTGATCGCCTCGATCTTGGTTGGATCCACATGAATTCCACTTTCATTTACCACGTGCCCAAGGAATTGCACGTCTCTCAGCCAAAACTCACACTTAGAGAATTTGGCATACAACTGCTCCTTCTTCAGTAGCTCTAAGATAGCTCTGAGGTGTTGCTCGTGTTCTGCCTTCGTCTTTGAGTAGATCAAGATGTCGTCGATGAACACAATCACAAACTTATCCAGATACGGCTTACAAACTCGGTTCATCAAATCCATGAACACTGCAGGTGCGTTTGTTAAACCAAACGGCATGACAAGGAACTCGTAGTGCCCATAACGAGTTCTGAAGGCTGTCTTCGGGATACTTTCTTCCTGTATCCGAAGCTGATGATATCCAGATCGAAGATCGATCTTGGAGTAGAAACTTGAACCTTGAAGTTGGTCAAACAGATCATCAATCCTTGGCAAAGGATACCTATTCTTGATCGTCAGCTTGTTCAATTCTCTGTAGTCAATGCACATACGGAAACTACCATCCTTCTTCTTGACAAACAAAACTGGAGCTCCCCAAGGCGAGAAGCTTGGTCGAATAAATCCCTTATCCAACAACTCTTGAAGTTGTGTTGATAGCTCTTGCATCTCAGACGGGGCAAGTCTATAAGGTGCCTTAGCCACAGGCGCGGCGCCTGGAACTAAGTCGATGCGAAATTCTACTTGCCTCTGAGGCGGCAAGCCAGGCAAGTCTTCTGGAAAGACTTCCGGATACTCCCTTACGACAGGGATGTCTTCGATCTCCGGCTCAGCAGCCTTTTTATCCACGATGTGTGCTAGAAAGGCAACACATCCTTTCTTCAGACACTTTCTTGCTTTCAGACAGCTGATAGTCCGCAACGGCGTCTCACGCTTCTCTCCATGAACAACAATGGTCTCACCATTGTCGGTCGAAATACGGATAATCTTCTCGTGACAAACAATCTCCGCCTTGTTACTTGCTAACCAATCCATTCCTACTACCACGTCGAAGCTTCCCAACTGGACTGGTAGTAGATCGAGAGCAAACTCACGCTCTCCTAACTCGATTACGCAACCTCTAATCACTTCATTGGCTTCTACTAACTTCCCATTAGCTAGCTCGATCGAATAAGGAATATCTAACTTACTAGCGGCTAAACCAAGCATGTTCTTAAATTCTAGCGACACGAAGCTATAATCGGCACCAGTATCAAACAAAACAGACGCATAGCGTTGGTTTACAGGGAACGTACCAGTAACGACATTGGGATCCTGGCGCGCTTCCCTGGCCTCCATGTTGAAAACTCTTCCACGAGCTTGGGTCAATTCCGGGCAGTTCCTCTTGAAGTGCCCTTGATCTCCACAATTAAAACACCCGGGCCTCTGCCCGTTTCCACCATTGTTCCCAGCCTGGTGGTTTCCCTGGTTTCGGTTCACGGTGCCTGCTTGGTTAGCACGGTTTCCATTTCCTCCTTGATTTCCTTGTGGGCGGTTCCCATTACCACCACGGTTGTTTCTATTTCCACTTCCTCCTTGGCCTCCCCGGCCAGCATTAGCCCAACAGAAATCTTTTGTATGACCAGTCTTCCCACAAGACTCACAAACCCTTAGACTGCAGCGACCAGAGTGATGCTTTTGACATGAGTTGCACTTGGGCTGTGCACCCATGTATCCCCTGCTTTTCTTTCCACCACCAACTGAATCTTGAGCTGGTGCATTGGATTCTCCCTTCTTGACCACCGTCCCGGTGCTTTGCTTGAAACTTGAAAACTTCCGCTTATTACCACTAGATGACTCCACATGAGTCTCCTTTTTCTTGGGTTCAATCTCATCGAACTTGTTTAACCGAATCGCTTCTTCAGTAAGAGCCACACTGAGATCAATGGCTTCTGTGATGGTTGCGGGTTTGGAAGAAGTCACCATACTGATTATCTGAGGAGCCAATCCCCAGATGAAGCGCTCAACCCTCTTAAACTCGGGTGTTACCATATAAGGTACCACGTGAGACAGATCGTGGAATCTCTGAACATATTCCGCTATCTTCGACCCTTCCATCTTTAAGTGCCAAAACTCAGTTTCAAGCTTTTGAATCTCCGCGCGAGAGCAGTACTTCTTCCGCATAAGCTCTTTCAATTCGGCCCAAGACAGGGCGTAGGCGGCAGCTTCGCCTAGAGTTTGCACTTGAAGGTTCCACCAAGATAGGGCTCCATCTAGAAACAGCCCTGAAATGTAAGTGACCTGTTGGTCGATCGCACATTTGCTCATACGGATGGTGGAATCAGTTTTCTCTGCCCAACGAACGAAGGCAACAGCACCGCCCGTGCCGTCGAAGTTTGTGGGCTTACAGTCCAGAAACTGCTTGAAGGTGCACCCTGCACATTCGTTTCAATATAGGAACTGTATTAGCAATTGCTACAGGAATCCAATTAGACCATGGTACGTCTTAAAGACTTAGGGTTACCATGAGTGGGATTCTGGTTGCCATTGCCGTTGGAGCTACTCCAGCTGGGTCCTCCCTGCGATGCAGCATACTGAGCAATCGCGGCAGCAATGATTCCTTGCAGTTCTTCTTGAGTCGTGGGCATCGGCTGCGGTTGACGTCTTGGTGCCATTCTCTAAAGATGTGTACGTCGATTAGGCCATAGAAATCATACGTATATAGTAATAGTAATAGCATATAACATCTCATGTTATCAATATATCACACACAACATCCCATGTCCAACATCCCATGTCCAAATACAAAAATAATCAATCAAGTAAATCAGATATGATGAGAATGCGGCGATTGCATATATATCAAGACCATAAGCATAGTAAGTGTGTTAGTACATCCATCAATCACATAGGGGTTACATCACCCCTGTACAAAATACATCATATCAGTGTTACATACAATCAATACATCACATGTATCAACAAAAATCTGTGTAGTCAAATGGTCTTCAAAAGCTGTGCATAACAATCGCGGCTGTCTCACCGGTGTCTACCCTGGTAACGTCGATGATCTCTAGAATGGTGGTGGTGGTGGAGGATAATGTAGGCGGCGAAAGAGAAGCCAATCCTCCTCCAAGGCCTGCTGGGTGCGGATCACGGATGCAATCTGCTGCTCTAGGATCGAAAGTCGAGCAACAATGTCAGGAGGAAATGATCGAAAAGGCTGAAATGACGAAGATGTCTGACCAAGATATGGACCAAAAGACAACTGAGCTCTCTCGAGCTCCTGCAAACGCTGAGAATGGGAATCATGCTGGTGTACAAATGACATCAAAAGATCCTCAATAGTATGGCCCAAATGAAATGGGTGGTATGGATCTGTGGGTGGCATGGGTGAGGAAGAGGACCAAAGTAATGGCGTGCTGGTAAGATCGATAGGTGCAACAGAAGATGGGATGGATGCTATCTGAGGCATGACAGGTAATGGCATCGGTACATGGCCAAATGGATGGGCGGAAGAGCCCTCTCCAGGCCCCGCTGGAGGTATGACAGAAGGAATCTGAAACGAGAACTCAGGATGGTGAGCATCAGTGCGGTGAGGAGGAAGCGGCGGAACATCCTCGTCAGCCGGTATCCAACCGTGCTGAGCCTCCTCGTCAGGGGGATCCATGTGCTCTGCAAACAGAGCATGCTCGGGCTCAATAGGTAAGGGATCAACAGGAGCTAAAACAGGATCAACGTGAGCAACAATAGGATCAATATGATCGACATGAGGGTCAACTGGAATGTCAGCGATCAGAGGGTCAACAAGAGGATCAACAACATGGTCAGCATCTAACAAAGGAATATCATCAACAGGAACATCGCCAAGTGGCTGACCCACCAAAATAGGATCAACAGGAACATCAGCATGCGCCAAACCATGCTCATGTGCGGGATCGAAAGCAGCGGCCTGCTCTGGAGCTACTGCAGGCTCGGGATCGTCAAACGCCATATCGAAGTCAAAGTCCGGATCGATAGGATCAAAAGGGTCGGCAGGGTCAACGGGGTCCTCTACAGGCTGGTCCATATGAACGAACTCAATATCACGGTCTGGATCGAATCCAGGAGGAAATACAGGGTCAGAATCCTCGATATCGTCATGCTCAAAAACAAAGCTCGGCATAGGGGCGGCAGATGACGCCTGGTCAGGATCCGAGTCATGAACGAAAAGCTGCGTGCTCGCCACATGTGATGGAGCAGATGCCACAGACTCAAAGGAGTCTGGAGCTGGAGAATGAACAGGCGAGTCTCCGACAGGAGCACCGGCGATCATCAAAAGACCGCCAGCGGGCAAAAGAGCTGGGTCAGGAACCTCGTCCTCGTATAGCTCGTCATCGAAAAGATCAATATCGTCACCAGCCTCGGCATCAAGCATAAGCTCATAGGCTGGGTAGGATGCAAGAGGAATCGGGGCGGGAATCACAGCGAGAGGAAGATCCGCAGCAGGACCACCAACGATGGGCTCATCGACGCCGTCAGGTAGTGCGAACGGCTGAAAGTCGTCGTCGTCTGTACTGGTATGATCCGAGGTGTGCACCTCGTGCTCTGATGACATAACCTCGTCTGACTCCATGGGTCGGGGTCCAGTAGTGTCCGAATCTCCGGTATCTGAGGTATCCATGAGTCTGTAATACAATCACAAGTATGCACAAATATCAGCAAATCAGGTAATCACACAAGTTACCACATAATAATCACATATTCCTCCTAGTCCCACTAGCCTCCCAGCCTCCCAGACTGTCCTTCCTAGTCCCACTAGCCAACTTTTCCCAGCCTCCCAGACTGACTCCCTAGTCCCACTAGACAAACATTTCCCAGCCTCCCAGACTGACTCCCTAGTCCCACTAGACAACTACCTCGATCGATTGGATCGAGCCTCGACCTCCCAGACCGAGCCTCAGCCTCCCAGACTGAGCCTAATAAATCATAAAATATGCTCAACATTTGTTTATAAAAAGTTTTGGATCTGGACTTAAGTGGTATGCAGAAAAACATTTTCGTGAGAGCCCTAGTGATCATAGTCTAGACTCGAAATGAACCCTAGTTCGCTATGATCAGAGCTCTGATACCAAGCTGTCACACCCTGGCTTTGCGGAAGCGTGGTTAATTTGGTGTGACTTCTTAATACCATAGCTTAATCATAACAAGCTATATGAATTTAAAATCATGCAAAGTCATCCATTGAAAATAAAATTGTCAAACATTGTCTAAATGGGTAAACACCCAACAACCATTACTTGTCTAAAACAGTACAACCACTACCATAATGCAACAAAATAAACATGGTTCAGGGGCTATGGCTTGTCCAGGAAAGAGCCATAAGCCTTGAACCCGGATGACTCTGAGTCTAAATGCAGCGGGAAATCCTGCTAAACCGTGCCAGATCCTTAATTCCCTGAAATACATGTAAGTTGAAAAATCAACAATAATGTTGAGCGAGTTCATGCGAAAATGAGTAAATAAACCTTTATCTTTATCAAAAACCCTGGTATGTAGCAAATAAGGAAATAAAAGAGATCACCAATGGGTTGCAAGTCCACTGATATGTGTGAAGTGCAAGTAGGGATGACTCAAACCTAGCGGATTTATGCGTCGGGCACTAAGTCACCCCGAGGTCCGTTCAGCTGGACCTGGGGCTGGGCTCGCTACACCCAGATAGATCTACCGCTCCTGTCCCTCGGTCCTCAACGAGGATTAATGGCCTCAAGTTTCTGCCTACCCACTCACATAATCTAAGTAATAACCCTCCTTATGCTAACCATACCATGTATAACATATCCATAATCATTGTAACATGTATTTCACCCCCGCAGTTTATAAAACTGAAAACAGTTAAGAGAAAAGGGGGACATGAACTCACAGTGAATGCGTCACAAAATCAAGCAATCCAATATCCAAGTGCTGTGCAACGACCTACATGTGCTAATTCTATTAGACGGATGGCCGTGCTTTAGCTTCATAGATTATATTTTTGGGAAACAGTTAGTCAACCGTTTCGTATATATATTTGATACGCATTCTCCTTCCCAAGGATGGGGGAAATCAAATACATGTATACTTATTTTATTTTATTAAGTCCCACTTAATATATTTTATTTCTTATTTCAAAATATATTTATTTTTCTCAAAAATAATATATTTCCTTTTTCTCATAATATTTTCCCAAAATAATGTTTTAACAATACATGCTTATGAATACTTCCGAATAAAGCGTAAGTTACGTTTTGGTGATTAAGTGGTAATAGAAATTACCGTTGTAACTTATATGTTTGCCGTGAAGGCGTTTGTAATATTTCGGGCTTGACAAGGTTAGTAAATATTATTTTTACTCTAAAAATAATATTTATATATCTTCACAAAATAATCATAAACAGTGAGGTGACAAAATATATTTACCGAATAAATATTTATCACTTTTAGTTTTGTGAAAATCCCACCTCCGATTATTTATAAATAAAGTTGTGGCGAAATATATTTGAAAACATGTCAAGGTAGTCTAACACTTGTAAATAATTCTAAGTGTTAGATTTTAGAAAATTTCGCCAGAGTTTCCCCTGTAACTGGAGGTGGCCACGCTTTCAAGCGTATCATTTTCTTTTACAACTCATCTCAACAATTTATCAAATCAACCGAATCAATTTTCAACACTTCAAATAGAAGACTAGTATGTAAAACCGCGTTGTTTCATGAACTTGTAGTTTTTACAAAAACTACGGTGTAGATTTCGTTATTTTTAGTGGATCTATTCATAACATAACTTAGTCTTGTAAAAACCTCGTTTTTAGAACAACTTACTTCTTACAACTTCCCGACAATTTTTGTAAATATTGTTATTTTGTCGGATCTTTTATTCTACAAGTGTTTCTACACTTGTAGTTTATAGAAATCGTATTTGTTAACACTTTATCCATTTTTATAAAAACATGATTTTCTCGACACCCGGTCCTACGAATATACCACTTGTACATACGTAGATCGGCTTGTTTTAAATACTATTTTTCATGTTAAAACACTTTTACACAAGTTCATGTTTCTCGTGTGGTGGAGTTTCACCTTTTAACCCTTGTACCAAAGAAACCAGTGTATGTCAAGATACGTGATCCTAACAAAGTCGGGTTAAATGATGATGAGAGCCACCACATCATAGATCGGGCCATAAAAACCAACATATTCAAATACTACGACATTTACACGCGTTTTGAGCTTTTATCCAACGATATTCACGTTTTAGCAAACTTTAAAGTTCCATTAAGCGGGTTACCGACATTCAACCGACAAATATCCTTTTAACCACTTTAGACATGACCAAAAACGAGTTTTAAACGTTATACCTCTAGCTCGGGGCTAGGGAAGAAACTAGTCGAAAACTGCGTGGATAATAGCAAACGGTAGAGGTCCTCCGCGTTCCGTTTGTTCCGAGCTCCGTTGTACGTAACCACCGACACTTGAGTATGCTTGGAATGTCAAGACTTGAACCGAAAAACGGATGTGGGGGTGGTGGTGATCTCGGCCGAGAGGAGGGAGAGGGAGAGGGAGAGAGAGTGAAGGTGAGGTGTGTGTGTTTGTGTGTGTGAGAGGTGAGGGGTTTAAATAGAAAAAGTTGTCTCGATCCTCGTGCAATCCAATTAAATATTCAAAAGCGTACTCTCCTTGGCCCCACTAGTTGGCCGATTCCATTGAGTTGTAATGGTGCTTGGTTCGTTTCCAAACGTTCAGTTACGGTTTAGTTTGGTTAAGTGCGTTACTTTTAAGGTCTAACCCCGTTAGTTGTTTTAGTGTATTAAAAGCGGGTGTTAGGGTAATCAGGGACCCTAACTGGCTCAGAAAAGTACCAATATTAATTTTGGCAATATTTTTATGTTCCGGGTATTGTCCGGTTGTTCGGTCGGATAGTAATCCGTTAAAGTGCTTAAGATATCCGTTAAGCGTCATAAATAATATTTTTTTTTTTAGCGACACAATTTATTCTGCAAAGTGTCGGGAATAATTCCTCATATTTTGGCACTTTATTAATTAGCTAGAAGCTAGTGTGTTGATAAAAGTGCTGTGTTTCGTGCTTAAAGTTCGTTTTAGGCACATCCAAATCTCTATATCTTATTCCTAGAGACGTAATCATACAACCCTTGTATCCCTACACACACTATGGGTGTAGTAAAATGATTCTGGCTTATTCAGGCCTTTAGAGGCAGTGTTTGCCTGATGCTGGCTATATCAGCAAGTTCACTGTGTATCCGTTTAGTACTACTGTGCTTTTGTGCATCATGTTTGTCACTAAGGTTCAGCAATTAAGTAGTGTAGCGACAGGAATTTCAAAGTATGATGCAGATATGTACAAGTATTGACAATCAAGTAGCAGTTTATCAGCAAACTCAGTAAAGCACAGTAATTAGGCAACAATTAATAATTAATTAAGTCGTACGGATACCTGGTTTTGAGAGGGTTGTCACATGAAGTAGTATGTTCCATCTTCCTAGCATACGAGTTGCTTTTCCATGCCCCGCATGGACTCGGATAAGAGATTCTCTTCCTTTAGTGCCTCAACCTGAGCGTTTCGGATTTGGGTCGGAAGAGTAGAGTGAATAGTATGATGTAATGCACGTACACGCTTAGGTTTGGTTTCCTTTCGACTGAGGGCATTGTCAACAACGTTGGCCTTGCCTGGATGGTACTTGATCATGCACTCATAGTCGTTGAGGAGTTCGACCCATCGACGCTGTCGCATATTCAACTCCTTCTGATCAAAGATATGCTGGAGACTCTTGTGATCGGTGTAGATAGTGCACTTGGTACCGTACAAGTAATATATCCATATCTTGAGTGCGAGCACTACTGCTCCCAACTCCAAATCGTGGGTGGTGTAGTTCTTTTCGTGACCCTTGAGTTGGCGTGATGCGTAAGCAATGACTTTCTCACGTTGCATCAACACACTACCAAGTCCTTGGATAGACGTGTCACAATAAACAACGAAATCGTCTGTGCCTTCTGGTAGCGAAAGAATGGGTGCACTACGGAGTTTCACCTTCAACTGCTGAAACGCAGATTCTTGAGCATCACCCCACCGGTAGTTGACACCCTTCTGAGTTAGAGTAGTAAGAGGTTGTGCGATCTTCAAGAAGTCTTTGATGAATCTTCGGTAGTAACCCGCCAAACCTAAGAATTGACGGATTTCGGTTGGAGTTCGAGGTGCAGGCCAGTTCTTAGTGGAGTCAATCTTTGTTGGATCGACATGAATCCCATCTTCATTGACTACGTGGCCGAGGAAATGGACTTCACAAAGCTAGAAGTCACATTTCAAGAATTTAGCATAGAGTTGCTCATTCCGTAGGAGTTCAAGAATAAGACGCAGATGCTGCTCGTTCTCCTCCTGGCTCTTAGAGTAGATCAGGATGTCGCCAATGAAAACAATGACGAACCTATCAAGGTATGGTTTGCACATCTGGTTCATGAGATCCATGAAGACCGCAGATGCATAGGTTAATTCGGACGGCATGACAAGGAACTCGTAATGGTAGTATCGCGTTCTGAAGGCAGTCTTTGAGATATCTTCATCTCTGAGGTATCTAGGGCTCGTTGCTTCTCGAGTAACGTTCGTAGAGGGTGATTTACCCAAGCGAGGGTTCGCGCAGAATGGAGTTAGACAAGAATGATATTGTTCATGAAGCACAACAGGATAAGACGTGAAAACACACCAAAGTGTAGCCGAAGTCAATGCATTTAACTTGATGCAACATATAAATGTTGTAGGATCAGTAGTAAGGTTTTATCTGCTGTCGAGAGTGTAGTTGGTCGTACGCAAGTGGTATAAAAAGAATAGAAATAAGGAACGTTATTTGTCAGTAAAAGTGTTATGTCGATGGTGCTGGCATAACAAGAATTAACCAGAGAAGAATGGTTGTCGAATGAGTTCGTAGTGTTTATGTTCGCTGAAACGTCTGTCAAAGTTTTCAAGCTCATCCGGGTGTGAAAGAGGAATAATTCACCTTGATCCATGAGCTTAAATGAGTCTGTGATTTATCAAGCTGGTAAGAAAATAAATTTAAAAGAGTTGTCTTAAGTCGTGCAGATGAATTTGTAATAACGCCTGTGTCGTCAAGGGGTTCCAATGCGAGGACGCGAAAACTTGCTCAAAACGGTATGATTGTATCAACACACATCACCCTCTTTGGGGTTCAAAAAGTGATCACCAAGGATCGAAAGTCGAGCTTACCAAATTTTCCAAGCTAGAGCGAAATCTTATTAGGGCTTCTACATGAAAAACAAAAACGAAGGCGTAGTATCACCGTGATAAAGGAATGATAGATTAGTCTAAGTTGATAATAGTAATTAAATATCGCATCAAACGGTAAGGATCTGCCAGTGCAATGGCTAGTGAATAGATTCGTGTAATAGAGAAACTCTCATGGAATAACAACCCTTGCAATATATACAGGGGGGTAAGGTATATGTTTTCAATCATCGCGTTTCATCTGTGGATTGACTAATTTGTTTCTCCGTCATCCAATGTTCCGAAGACCATGGAACCATTTGGGGACATCCGTTTGCAGTGGCAGATACGCTAAGGTGTAAATTAAGTTAGACTAAGGATTAGCCACATAATAGGGTAATGAGGGTAGCCTTGTGATCGATGGGGATCGTGATATGGTTATTAGCGTTTTGCTATTTCGGTTGTGGATCAGAAGAACAGGAGGTTGGTAATGCTTAGGCGATATTCTAGGCGAAAAACAAAGAATCAGGCATATAATCGAAGAATTCTGACAACTATTCCGATCACCGGCTGCAGCTCCAGCAGCGGTCGGCAACGTCAATGGCATGAAATGAAAGTTCATCGCATCACAGTCATGTGGATATATCATTTGTCCAAAACGGAGTTTGGATGATAGAGTTTCGAGTTGCGCTTTAACAATCACGCAGAACTGTGACTTCGAGCCACTGTTTTGTTTTCCTGCGACTATACCAGTTGTTTCCGGCAATGTCAACAGGTGGAGATGATGGGGTTCGTCGACACTCATGATCTTCACATCCATAAAACACAAAGTGAGGATGATGACACAAGAGTGTGAAAAGGATAACAGAAGAGAGTTTAGACCCAAGCACATAAAGTTCCAAGTAAACCCAAAGAACTAAGCATCCCATGAGCAATATACTAAGTAACTATCAAGTAGGCAATATAAACACAAACCATATCACCTAAAGTGTTGAGCCTTGCACGAGGAGCGAGGTGTCATTGTGGATCGTTGAGTACTGAGCAGGTTATATCTGGTTTTTCTCTAAAAGATTTTCCTTTTTTAAAACCGGGTTCAATATAACCAATGGGTCTGATACCAATCTGTCACACCCTCAAAATCCACATGCGGAGTATTACCGCGAGGCATGTGACTGACCAGGATCATGCCACCAATCATGTTGAACAGCAAATAAAGTAAAGTAAAAACCACCACAATCAATACGATTAGTGTTACGACAACAAATAAGCAAAACCGTGTTCGAGTGTCAGCTGAAGCATAAAGTTAAAAACCCAATAACTTGTTTAAGTTTATAAAGTTTAATAGGAATCCAATAGATGGTTCCCCCGCCACAACGACCATTCCTCCGTGCAAGCTCCAGCATAGTACCTAACATCTTGCAAAGCATGTAGTAACGTATCAACAAAAATGTTGGCGAGTTGATAGTTTTTTAGTGTTGTTCCAAAAACATAACTTTGTTAAATTACTCTGTTCTTTATAAAACATATCATGGGGAGCTACCCCATTGTTTTAAACTACTAGACTCGTACCATACCGACTACTGATTGTAGTTATGTTTAGTGCCTCGAGTCAATGTCTATCGTCATTGACTAAGTGCCCAAGTATATTATTCCACGCCCGTCCTTTGCGGCATGGTGTAAGGCTTGTCAAAACTAATAGCGCTATTTAACTAATAACCCGTTCGCCATTGGCCCGACGATTAATCAGTATAAAATGTGCAGGGACTTTCAGATAGAGTTCCTTCTAGTCCGTTTAAGACATGTTAAATAAATAGTAAATTAACGGTTTTCGTCCCTCACAAGGGGACGAGGTTGCCCGTATTCTACCCAAGGAGAATACGTAGGTTGCATCCCACCTAAGGGGGAAGGTTGTTGTTTGCTCCATTCCCAAACCACCGGGAATCACATGCTTTTTAGAAAAGTGTGAACTCACCTTAGATTAGCTCGGTAGATTAAATTAAGTGTATGAATTCAAGAGCGGCCGACCACGCCCTATAATAGTTACATGGTATATTAGACTTTGCTTAGACATTGCACGAAAGTCCTACACATGTCGAGCAACTAGCACACAAACAAGCAATCACATAGCACGTCTATCATATGGTTCCATAACCATGTTCACAATCTTTCCAGGATATTAAATATGCTATCTATACAATTATCAAACAAGCATGGATACTAAATGTAACAAGTTTGGTCGTTATGCGTTCATGCTTTACTACATAGTAAAATCACTGAAAATAAGCTGTTTAGGTGATCCGTTTAACCTGTTTACAAGCCTTCAAAAATTATGATTTTTTATGTGATATACTTCTCGGAGGGATAGGCCTTGTGTTAAAATTTCAAGGTCTAACTCTTTACCAATACTTCATAAATTTCATTTACTAAGCTGCAATCAGATTCGTCACTTCTGACTATAGCTTACAGAAAAATTGATTTAAAATTCCTCGTTTATCCGATTGACGAAATTCCAGTTGGAGACTTTTGGAATCACCTGGAAGTACTTACAGAAAAATTTCAAATCATAACTCAATTCCTATATTGAGTTATGTCATTCGTAATGGACTGCAAATTCTGACAGAAAACGCAGCCTGGACCTTTGTTACGAAATAATTCAATTAAAATATCAAACGGTGTCGAAAAAATGCAACTCCAGTGGGGTTTGAAAGATATTTCCTGGAATTACATTATAGAATCAAGAAACTCTGATTTTCGTTCAATTTTACCCCGGTTACAGTCGACACAAGTCAGCTGTAACTTTCTGGACAGAATCAGTTTCGTTACCTAGCTTCCTAAAATGACTTTTATGATTTTAATCACATCCCTAACAACCAAGAACAACATGTATTCATCATCTACATCAGGTTATCATCATTATATATCATCTAATTCATCAACCATGACAAACAATATTCAAAACAAGATCATACAACATCAAACCCTATTAATTATACGAACTCTTATGCGATTATAACACTAATAAATCATGAATTCTAGCAACCCTAGACCACAAGTAGCATCACAAACATCAAGAACCAGAAAACGCATCCATGTATACATTAAACATCGCAATTCGAATACTACCAAGAACACTAACCTTGAGAAGAGATGGAAGAGCTAGAGAGGAAGAATGATGAGGGTTCGAATGAAGGGGGGGTCTTCTAGCTACTGCCGTCGCACACCACAGGAACACATTAGGGTTTTGGCTTTTTTTTTTTTGCATACAATACACACATACGTAAGTTTTATAAAACAAGAGTGGGGGGGCGAATTGGTTATTGGGCCACAAGGGTTGGGCCAAAATATTTACTATGTAATACAAAAACGATTAATTCATCGAGGCAGATCTAAAAAAACAATAAAACGCCAGGTAGTTATTGAAACTAACTAAGCGCCAAAAAAATCTTGCACGCCAAAAATGAAGCGTTGTTGTGAGACGCATTGAAAAAAAGAATATAAAAGGACAAAAAAGCCCCTCCGCCATTCATTTTATCGGGTGCCACGTGTACAACCATGATCCGTTCTCACCGTTTTCACACTTTTAAGAGTTTTCTCCTGATCCTGTTTCTCTCTCTCTTTCTCTCTCTCTCTCTCTCTCTCTATATATATATATATATATATATATGATAAATTTGAGATTTCAAATAGTTTTAGCATTTTAAAAAGTATTTCATTAAAAAATATCATTTTAATTAGTTTTAGCATTTGAAAATATATTTAGTTAAGTAAAAAACCAAATGGTAATAAATTAAAGGCTAAATTGCACTTTTCGTCCTTTAAGTTTCAATGTTTTGATAGGCGCTGTCCTTTAACTTTAAAAATTACACTCTATGTCCTTTATGTTTGCAATCATTAACGGGCGGTGTCCTTTCAGCTAAACTCAGTTAACTTTTTATGTTAAAACCCCTCTTTGTAAAACTCCATAACAACGGGGACCATATGTGTTAATTTTTTATGTTAAAACCCTTCTTCCTCCCACAGACAAACTGATGAATCAAAACCACCATCATCTCCGCCGCAGAGAAACAATTCTTCACAATCTTCATCTTCATCAACATGTCCTAAATCAGCAACCGCTGCCGCAAAACCCTAACCGCCGCTACCATCTCATCCATCTTCTCCTCCTCCGGATCATCAAATCCGTACACCGGAGCATCATCCGGACACTTCTGGCTAAGCAAATCCTTCATCCTCTCTTCTAACATATGACAGGATAATGAATCCCTGCAACCGGTGATGTTTTGCCAATCACCAAAAATGTGCTAAAATTCACAGAAACCGTAATAACACATAATAGGATAATGAACCCCTGCAACATTATAAACACATCTCATCACAACTACTTAAATAACAATTCCTATAATTGTAATATTCAATAGTGAAGAAGAGAAGGGTGAAAGAATGATACCAAAACAAGAGGTGAATATTTGAAAGCAAATACGTTTTGCTTAGTGAGGTACTGATCTACTAACGGGCCTGTGACGAACAGAATAGCTGCTTGAAGTGGTGCTGATTGATACAGTAACTGAGTTGATGACACGTTTAGCCTCTTTTGAATTGTGTTTGTTAACTGAAATTCAAATTTTGTTAAGAATAACTTTAGCATTGTTCTAAATCACTCCACTTTTGTCGCATTTTTCTGGTATAGACCAGTTAATCCAATGTAACATGAAGAAACTATAAACAACAAAAAAAATAAAAACTGGAAGGATACAATTTGACCAACACAGGTGGTGGCAATAGCTAGAAGTGAGAGAATCGTGACGACAAAAGCGTTTACCAAAGGGATATCAGAAAATAAAAGCGTTTACCAAAGGGAAAACCGAGATTGCTAATCAGAGCTTTGTTGCAAATAACAATAGACACTGATAATGCCACTGATATTAACAATGCACCAATAACTCCTAACTGGAACCTTGTCAATTCTCCCATCTTCTTTTTCTATCCATTACAAAACAATAAATATTTTAAAAACTAATTCAGCAATAAATTAACTTAACTCACAACTTAAGATTTACCTTAACCGAATTCATATGCAATTCGAGAATTACGAGCACCTGCAAAGGTGTTGAAAAACATAATAAAATCAAAACAACTTGATAGCACATAAGCATAATCAATCATTCAAGCAGAAAATCGATCGTAAAATAAGATGATAATTGAATCGAAACTTGGAATACCTAAGTAGCAGCAAGTGGATTTAGGAAAGAAGAGGTGGTTGATGATTAGTTGAAGTGAAGCAGAATATGAGATTGAATGCAAATGAGAAGTAGGGGTTTATAATTTGTGCGAGGAATAAGGGTTTTAACATAAAAAATTAACAGATACGGTCCCTGTTATTAAGGAGTTTTACAAAGAGGAGTTTTAACATAAAAGTTAATTGGGTTTAGCTGAAAGGACACCGCCCGTTAATGATTACAAACATAAAGGACACAGAGTGTAATTTTTAAAGTTAAACGATAGCGCATGTCAAAACATTTAAACAAAAATGATGAAAAGGGCAATTTAGCCTAAATGAAATAGCATCAATAGTTCGCATAAGCAAAAGATAAAACGACGACATGCGAGAAAAGAGAAGAGAACGGGAGCTCATTCGTGAAGGCTTTGCTTTTGCTGCTATGTGATGAATTTGAGAGAGGAAGGGGGTTCTAGATCTCCTCATTGTAGATGCTCTTACCAAGGATAACATAACTGTATAATTTCATATAATAATAAAATCAATTTAACAAGTAATAAAATATAGTATATACAATAATACAAACATAAAAAGTACATTCGCCACTAGGGTTAGAACCAATCATTGGTTTGTGATTATAGCGTTGTTATCGCGGAAAACCGTCGAAAAATGGTGCTTGTCTCTCCTGGCTAACTTTTTTTTTTGAATGGCAAATCACTTTATATATATATATATATATATATATATATATATATATATATATATATATATATATATATATATATATAAAGAGCCGGCTAGAAACTGGGAAACAAAACAGGAAAAAACAAAAAACGCAGAAACATAAAGACAACTACAACAGCCCTACGGAATCAAAAATCAACCAATTCCATCCGGATCCCAAACCGACACCGAACCCCCATTGATATTGATTGAGATAAATTTCATTGATCCCGGTTAATCTCCATCTCCCCACGCACCAATTTTTTTACGTGATTCTCAAATCCATCTACACCTATCCCCAGATAGGCCCCAAATTCCAGTTTACGAGAGACTTCATCCTCGAAATTAAGGCGAACCTACTCTTCCCCCACAATTTCTTCCAACGCCTCCGTGTGCATACTCCAACTTGGAACAAAATCCCTCATCCTGTTGACCTCCTCCTCCAAACGGAAGATCTCCTCGAGGTTGAAAGGGTCCGAAGTGTTGGTAAACTCCGGCTCCTGATTTAGATCAGGGATAAGTAAGTTTTGGGCCTTTTTCTTGGGTTTTTTACCGCGTTTGGGCCTGCATGTGATGTAACTGGGCCTAGTATTATAAGAACCTGGCCCATCTTGCTCTTCTACTTGAACCTTACCCGAGACATGCCCCACATCTTCTCTATCATCGTGAAAGCTTTTTTGCAACGAAACCTGTTCCCGAAGCATCTCCTCCTGCACGTGTTCAACAGTCTCTTCCATATTAAAAATGATAGGGATTTCCCCTTCTTCTAGAACCTCGGGCCCACCAACATTAAAGGTGGCTGTCAACTCACCTTTTTCCAAAACATTTTGACCACCCCTACCAACCCTTGGAGAGAGAACCAAATGATTACCATCCACACTATCCCCCACACAACTTGAATTATGTTCTTGCTCATGCACATCAAACTCGGGGGAAGGGACGTCTTTTGAGTTTCCCATGCAGGACTTTTGAAATTCCGAAACACCGCCAGTCTTTCCTTTTCTCCACTTCCAAACTCTACACCATTAGGCTCCGGCACTGGCGTTTGCATGTTTTTATCTTCCTCTTTCTCTCCTGGCTATCTGGCTTCCTCTTTCTCTCGAGTAGCTCTTGTAAATTGTGCTTTCTTGTTTGGTGCTTACATGTTGCTAATAACCTTTTTTTAAATTTTTCAAGATTTAATAAGTGGCTACATAGCTCAAATGATGGAAATCAAATCTACTACTCTACATTTCATCTAGGTGGTGGTTGATCTCTTTTAATTTTATGTTGTCTTAGAGAGTCCTTAGTATCTACTATTAAGAAAGACTTCTGCTAAATACACTCCCTCCTTCTACTCTCACGGATTTATGGATACGACTCATATGACGCCCACACTTTTTCTCTCACAAAAGGATGTACAATTAGTAATGAGAGAGGGGATGCATCTAGATCAACTCTTAAGAAAATGTACTTTGTGTTTAGTTCTTTACTTTAAAATAGATAAAAGGTTCCAATGAATACCATTTTTTAAAATATTATAAAAAGTCATATACAATTATGTACTTTATGTGATTCACTTATGTAGGAAGCATTCGATTTATGAGAAAACAAGTGTATACAAGAAGTTATGGTATTATTAGGGCTCAATCTATTTGGACACTTTTTGTGCTCTAGACGCCTCGTATAGGGCTATACGAGGCGTCTAAGCACTAATTCAAGGGGGTCTCAGAGGGTGTCAGGCACAAAGTTTAAGAAACCCTATACGAAGAGTACAGCCCTCTACGAGGCGTCTTAGGCTTGGGTTTTTTTTTGTTGAAATAAGGGGTGTTTTGGTGGGTTTTGGTATGGTTTTTTTGATAGTTTTTGAAGATGTGTTTTTTGGTTGAAAATTTTTTTGGTTTTAAAAAAAGTTTTGTTTTTTTTTTTTTTTTTTTTTTTACACTATAAAAAAGTTATTGTTTTTCAAAAATCAACTATTTTAAAAATCGGCTCTTTAAATATATTATATCGATTAAATATTATAATGTTTTTAACATTTTACTTTTTTAAATATTATTCTTCCGATTAAAATTTTATCTCGTTCAAATATTGTTTCCGTATTATATTCAGGGGACATATTGTTTCCGTATTATATTCAAAACATATTTTGTTTCCGTATTATCTCAATTTAAGACAACAATCATTAAGTAACCGAATAACTAAAAACATACATAAATATGACATATATAAGATAACTTTGTACATCCATAACAAAAATATATAAGATAAGTTTGTACATCCACCGTATCCACCGTCTCCTCCATATCCACCGTCTCCTCCGTATCCACCGTATCCTCCGTATCTACCGTCTCCTCCGTGTCCACCGTCTCCTCCGTGTCCACCATCTCCTCCGTAAGAATATTCACACCTGTATCTATAATCCGGATACCCTTGTTGCGTCGGATAACTTGGTTGACCAGCATGGTACGAGTCATCTACAGGGGTTGTTTCATCAACAGGGGGATGCTTGTTCAAATCTAGATAACTTTGTACATCCATAACAAAAATATATAAGATAAGTTTGTACATCCACCGTATCCACCGTCTCCTCCATATCCACCATCTCCTCCGTATCCACCGTATCCTCCGTATCTACCGTCTCCTCCGTGTCCACCGTCTCCTCCGTGTCCACCATCTCCTCCGTAAGAATATTCACACCTGTATCTATAATCCGGATACCCTTGTTGCGTCGGATAACTTGGTTGACCAGCATGGTACGAGTCATCTACAGGGGCTGTTTCATCAACAGGGGGATGCTTGTTCAAATCTAGAAACGGTCTGTTTTGTTCTCCTTGTATACTAGACACAACCTCCTCTTGCTCATTAGAATCGGGAACGCCAGACTCCTCCAAAATACACAACCGTATCATCATTAGTAAATAATAAACTAAAACAAGAACTAATTAAAACATTTAAGCTAATAACTGTTACCGGAACTCTTTCGGTCTCCCAGTTGTCGCTAGAATACTGCCCGAAGAAATAGTTGTCGTCCCAGTATGATGACATTTCGACACTTCGGGATGATAAGAACACAAATGCAAACAACAATTCTTTCGAAGAAATACAAGAAGAAGCAGAATGAATGAAATGTTGAATGATCGGGTGGACAAAGAATGCACTGTATGTTGCACTTTATGTGAGACATAGACGCCTCGTATAGCTCTAGACATCCCGTATAGCTTTAAGTCACATGTCAGACAGTCAGACACATAGTCAAATCAGTCACTAAGACGCCTCGTATAGGCCTATACGAGGCGTCTTAGTACCCTCGTATCGGTCCCTCGTACAGGCCTAGACTCCCCGTCTGATGTGACTGATATGACGTTGTACGAGGTGCAGAAGCTGGTCGGGAAAAACAAACCTATACGCCTCGTATAGCCCTATACGAGGCGTCTAGAAGGGTGTGGAAATAGGCATGAAGGTGTGTAAATATGTAGACCCATTATTAAATGCTAAAATTATCAATTAAACTCTTGTTTACTTGGCAGTTCTAAACATATACTCATTGCATGGTTGTAAAAATCCCGACTAGTATTCGATTAATCGGTATTCGGAGGTTCGCCCAGTAATTTTTATCTAATCGAGTAATCGGTCAATTAATCAGTAGGCGGTCAACAATGGTCAAATCCAGCCCTAATTGGCCAAAAATCAATGACAATCTAGCAATTCTGACCGTAATTAAAAGCTGTAAATTCCTGCAATTAAATCATATCTACTTGAAAATATGGGTCGAAGAAGGTGTTAAAACATGTCTACTTAAAAGATACATATAAAAATGTGTGTATATACATATATAAAACTGAAAATTATATTTAAAATCTCAATTCGATTAATCCAAAATAATCACTAGTTTGTACCTCACCTACGGACTAACGCCTAACGATTCTTATATCACTTGATGTGCACATATCATAACTTGTAATTGGTTTCTTTATACCTTATTCTTAAAAGTTAGCTAAAAACACACATTTATCTAAAGTTTATTCACATGTTAACAACCCGTACTTGTATTAGTTTCTCTATCCCCATCTTTAAAATTTAGCTAAAAATCACACATTTATCTCTGAATTTTATTCACATGTTAACAACCCGTACATGCCATTCTAAATATATATCTCTTATCAGTTAATTACTATTTTGTTATTCAATTTTCTTTTTCTTATACTCACAAAATATGAGGGTTGAAGATATGGTGAATGAACAGTAAATCCATGTATATAAGAAATGAGAAGTCCCCAAATTTCATCTCAATATATTGAAGAGCTAGATAGAGTAGAAAAAAAAATTAAAACCTTAAATCTTTCCTATGTTATACAAATGATGTTTTTTAACGATCGGCAAAAGTCTGATCATCCGGGTAAACCCACTGGTAAAAGGTCACCTACGCCTGCGAATGCAAAGGACACTGGTAACCTAGCTCACCACCATTCCAGAGGAAACCCATCGTCGTATGAAGTTCAACTATGATAAAACACTACCTCAACCCAAAGGATATTTGATCAAGGCGAGACTCGAAGTCTCGAAGACATGAGCTCCACGTTGAAAGGGTCATGATGTTGCTAAGGGGAGGGGGGGGGGGGAGGGGTGGTCACTAGTGACCATTTTTCCATCACTCACAATATCCAATCATGTTCCGCCATGTCAGCAACCATTTTTCTATCACTCACAACCTTTTTTAGTGGGGGTGGTCATCACTCACCACCACACCCAACAATTTCCCCCCAACCAACAATTACACTCAAAAAAAAAAAAAAAAAAAAAAAAAAAAAAAAAAAAAAAAAACCATCACGCGTTGAAAATATCACGAAATCGGATTGCGTTATACTATAACGCGTTGAACTTTTGTTGTGGGGGTGAGTTCAACGCGTGATACAATTGTATCATAACGGGAGTGCCCCATGTGCCCTAATACACCAAAAGGTTATTTATTATCTATACAAAATTAGTATACGTAATTCAATAAGGATACTAAGAGATATTCATTTTCTTCAAATTCCAAGTTGCAATGTATAAATAAATAGTTTATACATCTGACAAAAGTCTAGCCCGTAATGACAGTAATATCCAATTATGCAGTGTTGGAATCATAAAACCTCCATATCGTGAATCGAACAAACAATAACCATGTGAGGGAGACCCACAATCCCTCCTATCGTTCGAACTGATAGGAATGATTATCTGTCACTCCAGCAGTGGTGCATATATATTGTTAATCCAGATATCCTTGCAACTGTTGTTTATAGGTACTATCCAAACCACAGTACCACACATATTTACAATTTACAAGTGTTATATAAAAACCATATGTTGCATAAATCTGGTTGCATGTCATGACATGTGTGAGCATGGTCTGATTTCAATAAAATAATGGTTTTGAATCAGGAACTATATTGTATAAATTCAAATTCAAATTAAGTGAGGTTAACTGCATATGCTTTGTAAAATTCTAAAATGGTATGTAAGTTTATGTCAATTTTATCAGTTCAGTTTAAAAGTAGAACTTTTGTATCTAAAAATGAGATATTTTGTATCTGGGTCGGTGAGATTTTATTTTTGTTGCTATTTCCATACAAATAGCAAACTCAGTTAATATGTATCGTTAACTCCCATTGGCAATTTTGGTAAGTCTCAAACCTCAGGGACGATTTTGACACTTTCCCATTTATTCTTTTTTTTATTTTATAATTTCTTTATCTAAAATAAAAAATAATAAAATATAAATACATATGCACACGTTTACATTTATATATACACACATACACATTTATATATTTACACACTTATTTTTTTAATTTTCTCTTTTACCTTAAATGAATTAATAATACATTTTAACTGAGTTAGTGATTTAGATGAAAATGACAATAAAAATGAAACCTCGAGTACCCGGATACAAAAGGTTTTATTTCTGAACTGAAGTGATAAAGATAACCTAAATTAAGGAACCATTTTGCCATTTTACTTTTTTTTTATGTTAATAAAGTCATTTTAACTGTGTCATATTCAGACATATATATATGGAGAATTTCATGTGGTAAATTTGTTATGATGTTTAAGAATTTAATCAACTACTTATAATTTATAAACTTTTAAATAATTTAGAATATATATATAGGGACCAAAGCACATTTGATGTATCATGTGAAATAAGTAGTTGTTTAGGGATTTGTTATTTCGACACCCTCTCCCTATTTATTTGGAATTCTCTAGTGCCTTATACGAAGTGTATAGTTCTATACGCACGTATAGGACCTATGTATTTAAAGCCAATGATTGGTTGTCAGCCAATCATTAGAAGTACATCGTACCTATACAACGCGTATATGGTTATACGCGTCGTATAGGGTGAGGGTATTTTTTTCATAATGAGAATGGTTCAAGTATGGTGGAAAACATTGGACCTATAGGATGTGTATATGCGTCGTATAAGATCTTTTTATTTTTTTTAAACTCATTTTTATACAAAATGTTGTTTTTTGGATAGGTATTAAAACCTTATTAATAAGCAACTATTTTATACATATATGTTATGAATGCATCATTTATAAGGTGACTTTCCACATACACAACTCCTATAACTCCCATGTCTTTAAGTTTTTTTGTATTAATGTATATGCCTATATATAGTGGCATTTGTATATGTTGTAGAGATCTCAATGAATAACAATTCTCTATTCTATCTTTCTCTCTATGATCTTCTACAATTCTTGTTTACATACATCATATATTGGTTGCTATTAGGCCATTGTTTTGTAACACGTTATCAGCACGAATTGCTTTGGAGTCGAATCGCATCATCATAAGGTAAGTGGATATTGTCTAATCAACTTATTATTTATGATTTTAAACACAAACCATATTGTAATTCATACTATTTTGGGTTGTGTTAGAGATTTGTTTTGTTTATCTATTAAATCTACCAAACTAATTTATATATATTGTAACTCATATAATATTGGGTTAAATTAAGATTTATAAAATTCTAATACATATATAAATTTTGTATGATTCACCAAATCGTATTTTTTTAATCATTATGTAAGATTTGATGGGAAACTGGACAATATATTAAACAAAAATTGTTTTCAATTTGATTTACAATCTGGTCTTGGGCGACTAGTTCTCCTCCACAAAATTTTTTTTTCATGAATTAATGCCCATTTAAACAACCATGATATTTATCAATTAAGTTTCTTTTTATTGAATGTTTAACAAATAAATATAAATTGGTTGCCATAACTATTTTATACTTTGAGATTTTTATCTCTGTGTATAATTCAATACAACATTTTAAGCAAGCATAATTAAGATTTAAATTAGAAACCGGAACTTGATTATGGGAAAGGGGTCGAAGTTTTATTTAATAGAGGTTGCGTTAGGTTTATACAAAATTTTAACATTTATTTATAACCTATAAACATGAACCAGTAGTCTGTCATCTATGTATGCAACTTTTCTTTCCTGTTATGCAATTTGCTTTTGAATTATCATCAAGGTTAAGAGTGTGTGTATGTTTTTTTTTTCTCTTTCAACATGGGTACACCTCTTTGTTTCTAGAATTAGATTAAGGTTAAATGCATATATATTTCACATTGCATTGTCTTTATTATTGTGTTATTTTGATCGGTTTGATATGATGTGGGTTTCATTACAACTATGAATATTTATTGTTCGATCAATTTAAAACCCACTTGAATTTCTTTTACGTTTTCTCATTGGGAAAATGAAAAGTTTCCATTAGTATTATTAAATTAGTAGATGAAAAGTTATCATTGGTACTATTAAATTGGATTTATCACAACATATAAATGAATATTCATTATCTTAGTTTTTTTAATTGTAGTATTAATATGAAAAGTTTCAATTATTTAATTTTATTATATTATTTAATTAATTTTGCTTTATGTCTATATAATTAAATTATTTGTGTATGAGATATAACTTAGTATTTTTGTTCTCAAGATATACTTTATCTTACTTAAGCTTAATTACTTTATACTTTTAATGATGGGATAAGAACTCGCTATCAAGCTAAGCATCGTATTTATTTATTGTATACAAAATTAAATTAGTATATTATTTTAAAGGTCTTTGCTATTAGATAAACATGGAGTTGTATTCTCATACATATATTAGTTTCTATCATATGTTTAGATAAAATATGTAACTTTAGAAAATTATTGTTAATCTATTTGTCTTGTTTGTACATTAATAACACATGCCTTAAATGATAAGAATGATCAAACCATATAAACATATTCTAAGTCGATATTAGCTTTTATTATACGTAAAGTGCATTTTTAAATTGTTGATTCATGAACCAAAACTATTTTATAACATGTGTTAACTGAATTGCATAATATTTCAATATCAACTAAATCAACTAAGAAGTTGATAATTGTGCATGATATTATCACATATTATTTGGTGAAAGTAATAGGTTTCTTTATTTTGTATTGAATATATTTTATAGATGTTTCTATTTTTTTTAATGTGAGAGAAACAAATATTATTATAAGATATGCATGTGATTGGTTATGCCATGATAGGTTATTGCATAATTTATATATTTTGCTTAAATGTGATGACATATTATTATTATTATTTCATAAGGTTTTATTTTAACCTTGTTTTATTTGATAACATGAAATAATGTTATGTATTACTTGATTTAACTTTGTAATATATGTCATCTATATGCTATATATTGTTTGTATGTAGATTTTTTTTTTTGGATAAATTAAGCAAACGAAAAACCAAAATTTGTGATTTATCATTACTCTCATTAAAAAAATTATAAATATGTTCACGTATGACATTCAAAGTGTGTCATACTCTCTGAAAGTTCGTCATATGTTAACCAATAAATCTTATACGGGTCGATCATGTAAGTTTTTCTCAAATTATATATTAATGAGAAAAGAAGATTGTTTTGAAGGAAAAACAAGATAAAATTTTCCATTGGTCACACCTGAGATATAAAGGAAAAACAAGATAAAATTTTCCATTGGTCACACCTGAGATATACTCTTGAAGTAGCAATATCAAATGAAAAGTTGAAATGATTTCATATAATGAAAAGCTATGAAGCATTTTTTGGCTTCCTTCGTTCTTCGAAGTGAATGTGACTACATATTGATTATTGTGATCATTGATATAACTGAAAAATAGTATGATGATCAGATTAATAATGAAATTGATTATAAAAAAAGTGTAATGATGGTCATGTTAATAACGAGATAGACCACCAAAAGAGGTGAATAAAGAGAGTAATCATATGAGAATAAAGTGTTGAAAGTTTGAGTTGCGAATACGATGTTGTCTCGTATTTTATACGTTTAGTATACAAACAATGTGCACATAAAACATAGTGCAAGTAATACATATATGATCATATGCTCATAAAGTAGCAATATTATTAAAGAATATTCAAGGTCATTATTAGAATAAAAGTTGTGTGGAGATATCCATTCCCTAAAGTGAATGTAATGATATAATGATCAGTGAAAGGTCACAATCATGTAATAACTAAGGAAATTGTAATGATACCACCATGAATGTTGTATGATTATTACTTGAATAAAATGTGATGATATAATAATTGGTGCAAAGATCGTGATCAGGGTAATTGAGGAATGATGATCATGTAATGAGATCAACGATGTTTATATTGCGATGACTAAAAAACGATCGTTATAAAGGTTATGATCAGGGTAAATGAGGAAACTATAATGATCCTCAACCATGTTTATATTGAAATCGACCACAAGAAGTGGCAATATAAGGGAGTTACTATACAAGAATAAAACGTGGAAAACATTTTATAATATGAATGATTGAAATAATAATTGTTATTCTCTTGTATTTTCTATTTGTGTATTGAACAAACACGAGTGCAACTAAAAGCATATATGATGATCACAAACCCGAAGTTTATGGTTCATAATCATTTAATGATTGGCATGACCGGTTATACCATACCGAGTCTAGATGATGTGAAAAATATCAAAGAACTAGAAGATTTTTAATGGTACTTACACATGCAATATTTGCTCTCAAGGGAAGTTAATGATATACCAACTAAAGTATGGTTTAAATCCCTAAATATTTTGAAAATAATAAGGGAATATGTGTATCCCAACATGATACCATTTAGTATTCTGAAATCGATGCATCGTCTAAATGGTTATCAAATCCACAACCTAAAGCTTGTGTGATTGTGGCTTAGCTAATGTGATAGCAAGCATATTAATTCAGATTACTATTGGTTACAAAGCCAATGATCATGAGAGAAGCAAAAGTTCATTTAGATACATGTAATTTTATATATAGGACCATCAATTCACATCAAGCCAATAAGTTATAGTTCCCCCCATACAGTTGGTTTTTGGTCAGGAACCAAAGATGTCTCATTAAAGATTTTGGTTGTGCGACATATAATGAAACTCATCCACCACACCGCACAAAGATGGGACTTCTAAAAAGTTTGAGAATATGTTGGGTATAAATATTCGTCTATGATTAAATACTTAAAGCCATTAGTAAGAAATTCGTTTATGGCTCATTAGTTTTCACTTTAGTGAATGAATGTTCCCAACATTAGGGGGAGATAACAAGCAGTTGGAAAGTGAAAAATAAAATGAATTATCATGTCATCTTGATCCTCAGACTATAAAATATGAACTAGAAGTTTAAAGTATAATTCATTTACCAATAGTAAAGAACAAATTACCAGACAAGTTCACTGACCTAAATATAGTGACTAAGTAAGTCACATAATCAACTGCTTATGCTCTAGTTATATTTGTGTCCCAAGAGGACAACCACATATTTTTGTAATGAGTCTATTGCACGCCTAAAGCGTGGTAGACTAGTTGATTCCAATAAAAAAATTCCTCGAAAATTGGAGCAAGTAATTAAGATGGTCAAGTCGAGGTTATAGTAATAGGATCTCCTGCAGAGACATTAGACATGACGGTTCAATAAGAACCTCAGGTACCTGAAAATAAAGAGATCTCAATAAGTTGTATCATGTCTAAGATATGTATGGAATCGAAATAAAAATCGACGTCGTTATACTTTCGTATATAATGTAGCGCTTAAAATAATTAAATGACGAGGATCAAGATTTAAGATCTGCCTGTGAATGAATATTAAGAAATGACTGGCCAAAATAGAAAGACGCAAATACGGCAGAGTTTAGTTCTCTAATGAAATGGAAAGTTTCTGGACCAACAGTCCATACAACTGAAGTTGTAAAATATGTTGAATACAAAAGTGTCTTTTACGAGAATCATGTGAGAATCAAATTAAGTGATATAAGTCAAAATTGGTGGCACAAGAATTTTCACAAAGACCTATGATTGATTATTCTCCAGAGGTGGATGCATTGACTTTCCAATATCTTATTAGTCTGGTAATATATAAAAGAGAATTGACATGCGTCTTATGAAAGTTATGTATCACTTGATAATAAGTCATATAAAATAAGTTCTCGAGAATATTATGATTATTATATAAATTCAGATCTGAATACATATACATGTTGTATATGTTATTGAATTGAATATAATTTGAACTCCCCATGAGTATCCTAAAGCATTTAAGTGCTTATAAGGTTAGTTGAAACATCTTAATGATGTAATTCTTGTGCACCAATAACTATACATAGGAAACTTATGCCTGGTTATTATGGCATCTTAATGTAGAATGTATAAGCATGGTACAATATGGATTAAATATTCAAGAGATCCCTGCATATGATATAGAAATCAATGAGGAGGAATATGTAATAGAACTCCTAAAGAGTGAATGCACAAACATTGTTTTTCCAAGTTGAAAGAAGTATGTATATGATTGCCAATGCCTAAAACATTGATTTTAAGTCCCCAAGAATGTATCTTTATAAAGTTAAAGATAGTATGAACTAAAATAGTCAAGTTGAGTGTTGTACAACTCATGATATATTCTGATAAAGAGCAATATAAGTTTGATAATATTATCCATCTTTATCAAATGTTTTTTCTTAAAAGTTCACTATAATCGCAATTTACAGTGATGATGCCTGAGCATCATCAAGAGAAACTGGCGAGCTTTTAGAATGGGAATTTTTTTTAATGACCGTAGCACAGTCTAATTATTACTCGACTTGCAGTTCGAATATATTTGTAATCATACTTTATTCATCTATCAAACTACATCTAGAAGATGTTGGTGGGACATTTTAGTATGTAGAGAGCTCAACCTTATAGTATGTTAAAGGTTGTTCAGACATTTTTTATAAGAAATGATTATTATCATCTCATACCAAAGTAGAGATTCTCATTTCAAAAGTACCATGGCTAAAGTGCAATTGTACATTAACTTAACTTTCGTGCTATGCATGATAATATATATTTTTATTTGAATTTATCAACATGATATAGCACATGTCCAATGAGGAGACATTTGAATGGTAAAGCAGATATGTCGATACCCTAAAGGTAAGAATGATATGTGTCTATATTTTACTAACCCATGAAAGCTAGTTTTGTTAGTCGTGTAGATATAAAGAATGTAACACAAATAGTCTTGGATCTTATGATATTTGTTCGCAAGAGGAAGAACTAGAAGTCTCACAAGAAGATTTTACAACATTACTCAACATAAAGGATTGCACTTCAAGGCATCAAACGACAAATCATTCTACAAAAGTTTTGAGCAACTTTCGGGGATGATGGACACACTTTACTTAAATGATACATATTATAATGATGGGGAGATTTATTCAAGTTGCACTCTTTTTCCCTTAACTAAGTTTTATCCCAATGGGTTTTCTTAGTAAGGTTTTTAATGAGGCAACATACCTGATCCAGAAGTATCAGGGGGAGACAATACGCGCTGCACTCTTTTTCCCTTAGCTGAGGTTTTGTCCCACTGGGTTTTCCTGACAAGGTTTTTAACGAGGCAGCATATCCAAGCATATTAAAAGGATAATGTACCCCTTGCTTTTATCATATGTGGATAGTCAAGGGGGAGTGTTATGAATATATTATTTATTAGTGACCATCCACATTACCAACTCCCATATCATTTATGTATGTATTAATGTCATAGTACCTATATATATTGACATTTGTAAATGATGTACCTCTCAATGAATAATAATAGTTCTTTATTCTATCTTTCTCTATGTGTTCCTTTGATTATGTTCATATACTAGTCATATACTAGTCGCTAGTAAGCCGTTATTTTACAACAATATAGTAGTTGTACAATTGGTTTTGGGAGTTTTTCAAAAAATAATTGGATTTTTCATTTCTAACCCTAAAGTTTCAGTCTTTGCCAAGTTAAGTTTAAAGTTTTAATCTTTGTTTCCTTTTTAACCCTAAAGTTTTAATCTTTGACAATTTGAGTTTAAAGTTTTAATCTTTGATAATTTAACCCTTTTGATTAATTTGATTTTTCACTTCTAATTCAAAAGTTTCCATCTTATACAATTTAACCCCTTTGATTAATTTGATTTTTCACTTCTAATTCAAAAGTTTCCATTTTTGGCGATTTAACCACTTTGATTTTTTTTACTTATGTGTTATAATCTTGGCTTTGTGGGTTTTTCAAAGAAAAAATGGTTATGCATATGGTTGTTGTAACCTTCGCTTTGGGGGTTCTACAAAAAAAACTTGATTTTTTTACTATTCACCCAAAAATATTTCATAAATTACTTTTAACCCAAAACTATTTGTTTTTTTTTTTTACTTTTAAAACAAAACTTTTTATCTTTTGCAGTCTATCCTCACAACTTTTTTTTTTACTTTCAACTTTGGTCCTTTCTAGTTTTCGTTTTCTGCAAATTTTTCGCTTTATACTTCGTTCTAAATTTTGTGACTTAACACATCGCAATGTGCGTCTTTGGTTTAACGTTTTTACGTTTCATTCTAAATTTTGCGAGTTAACACGACGCAACGCGCGTGTGTGGGTGAACGTTTTTACATCATCTATTTTTTCCCATTTGACATGTTCAACATAACGTGCGGGTCCTAAATCGACTTAGTTATAACTAAAGAATCCCCGCCGCATTGCGTCGGGTCGTAATTCTAGTTATTATAAATTGTTGTGAAATTATATAAAAACATTCTTTTATAAAATGTTGTTATAATTGTATATATAACTATTAACAAAGAATATCAATTTTTTATTATTTATTATCATAAATTTTCATATGAAATTATATAATAAGAAATTTCATATTTTTATAAAATATTGTTATAAATTGTATATATAACTATTATTATATAATGTCAAATTTTTTTTATTAAGTATTATTATAAAATTTCATTTTTTTATAAAAATGTTTTTATAGTGCTTCGGTCTCGATAAACATTCTTTTATAAAATGTTGTTATAATTGTATATATAACTATTAACAAAGAATATCAATTTTTTATTACTTATTATCATAAATTTTCATATGAAATTATATAATAAGAAATTTCATATTTTTATAAAATATTGTTATAAATTGTATATATAACTATTATTATATAATGTCAATTTTTTTTATTAAGTATTATTATAAAATTTCATTTTTTTATAAAAATGTTTTTATAGTGCTTCGGTCTCGATAAATCGTCTGGGTCTATATTGTGTTTGGCTAATCATTTATATACCATAACGAAACAAGACATGTAATACAAATGTAATTGAACATTGGTTGATATAATAACACAAAACACGACACTTTCATACAAAATATAATACAAGGATAATCTAAACCCTAAACACTAAATTGCTAACTGTTACATATTCTTATACTTTAGTACACAAAACCGATGGGTCTAAAGCTCATCGGATGATACAACAAAAGGGACCTAGACACACATGCCCTATTGGAATTGTGTGTGTTGGTATCCTAGGTTCCAACGGGCTTTACGTCCGTCAGTTGATACATCAACACCACACCGAGTAAACGACAAGCTTGGAATTTTGTGTGTCGGGTAGACTACATCAGGTGGCATTAGCTGGAGTGATGCATGATGTAGTGCACTCCGAAACAGACATCATCCTAGACCGACGTCCCGGTGCATGAATCTAAAATACGGACGCATGTAGGCGTTTGAATCTGAAATATCAACGTAGTGCAGTTCTCTATAAGGATTACGCTATCACCACTGTCAAAACATCGACTTTCGATATCCAGTTAAAAAACATACAATTCTAGCATTAGACTCGGCATTGGAAACTATATTGTTAAAAATAATAAACAAATCCCACCACTACCACCCAACACCACAACCACCACAACCACCACCCACCACCACCTCAACCAGCACAACCAGAGGGCGCATGATTGAAGGGGCGGGGGACCCCCGAACTTTTCGCCCAGTAGTGTTATGTATGTACTTTTCGTATAGAATTTTTTAGGTATATACGTTTTCGACCCCCCGGTTTTAAAAAATAAAATTAGGTATATACGTTTTCGACCCCAGGTTTTATAAAAAAAAAAGTTTATTTATATAGCCCAAATTAGATTGTTATGTTTATTATAGCCCAAATTATTATATAAAGCCCAAATTAAAAGCCCACCTAACATTCTATAAAAAAAACCCAAATCGTTGGATTTGGGGGGGGGGGATTACGAACAGATCAACAGAACACTCAAAAAAACAAAAAAAAAAACAACACTTTTGTGGATGTCTTGTTCGTTGGAATCACGAATCACTGACTGCTGAGGAGACGAGGACAGAAGAACAGAAAGGTTGCGCTACTTGTGGTCTTGTTCGAGTTCGACTTCTTCAATCTTCAAGGTATGTGTTTTTTATCTTTAGATTTAATTTATGGCTTCAATTTATGTGATTTAGGTGAAATTGGTCCCATTTTCGCCCTAAACTTGTTGAATCTTTCTGTAACTATTAGAGTTTGCAATTTAGGGTGATTTGTTTTGTTAACTTGTGTTATTAGATTTGTTATGCGGAAGAATAAAATCATAACTACGCAATAAAATTGGTCCAATTTTAAAGTTTGAGAACGGTTTTTATTTGATATTAATGTTTGACCCGACCCGACCCGAATCACCGACGTCCTACCCAAACATATACCTCGAAACTACGCGATAAAAATTTTTTTAGGTCCGTTACCTTCCGACCCCCTGAACTTTTTTTTCAAGCTTCGCCACTGATCACAACCCACCACAACCTCAACCACCACCATAGCCGACCACCCACCACCATAGCCAGAAACCAACCACCATCCACCCACCACCACCACCAAACCACTACCCAACACCACAACCCAACACCAGTGAAATGTTTGTAAGCACTCTAATATGCCCCACAAGTGAAATGTTTGTAACAAGTGGAAAAAACTGCAAGTAACCACTCTAATATGCCCCACAAGTGAAATGTTTGTAACAACATGAAGCTTGGATCGAAGTGGAGAGACAAAGCTTTATATGTTTGTAACATAAAATGAACTTGAGTCACTTGATGATTTGCGGGTTGACAATCTTTTGATTGTGTGGTTGATAGTACAAATGAAGAATATGTTTGTAGAGAAAAAGAATAAAGAAGATGAAGCAAGTCTAGAGGATAAGGAGTTTGTAGAGAAGAGGAAGAAAGGAGATGTTATTATAGAAGAACAATATACCATGTTTATATAGAAGATGAAGAAATTAAAAGAGGCCAATTTTATGGCAAAGAAACTATAAGATCATAGTGTAGTCGTGAGGTATATGGTTTGGTCTCTTTTTTTCGACACGTGATGTTCACGTCATCTTAATCAAATCACTTGGTGAAAAGGTGTAGCGGGGAGACATGTGAAACCACTTAGTTTGGAATTGAAAAAAAATAGAATTGGATAAGTCACTATCATAAAGGCTAGTTTCTGTGATTTGTACAACATCCAACTCGTGGTCACGTACACCAACCAAAGTTGAAAGAAAACGTGATGGAGGGATGGTGTTTATTGGTTATTTGGATTGAGAAACACTTGGCTCTGATGCTCTAATAAAATTGTTGAAATAGACTAGAACTTATATTTTTCATATCACTTAACATTTTGCTATAGTAACAATAGGGATTGAGCAATACTTGGCTGATGCCCTAATAAAGTTGTTGAAATAGACTAGAACACAGGGGCGGACTTACTATGTAATAAAGGGTAGCCTCTGCTACCCCTTAACGCTCCGGTAGTAGTGTAAATTTTGAAAAATTTTGACCTTTTTTTTATTTTGTTACCCTTTTTCTTTGAAATGTTGTCCTTATACGAACTTTCTAGATCCGCCACTGCTAGAACATATATTTTTCATATCAACATTTTGCTATAGTACATTGATACATGTAGAAAACCAAAAACAAAATAGAAAGGAAAACCAATTAAGCACTAGTAAACTCCACAATGATATAAAAACTGACTAAACACGATAATGTGGAAGAGAATGCAAGTAATTAATCTAATATCGGGTATGCATTATTTTCATGTTTCAATGTTATGATATACCTTTAAGTTACGCACATCCAATCAGGTTATGTCACGTCAACTCTCCTCTTAAAGTCCACTTGCACCCCAATTTGATGGCGGCACTCCCCTATTAGGTGACTTGTTTTTTTATTCAAAAAAAAAAAGAAAAAGAAAAAATGTTGATTGGTTGAAAATGAGGGTGGCCCCACCATCTTCTCTCTCCTTCTTCGGTGAAGAAGCCCCGAACAAACCCACCGATTTGGGTCCCCTCTTGGATGGCGGCACCCTTCCCGCTCGGCTACTTCCCTCCCCGCATGGGGTCACCGAGGGTGCCCCCCTCACCCTAAGCTCAACCTATAACAAGATTTACTCATCCATTTAGCCTAAAAACACACCTTAAGGCCGTGGGGTATAGGGCGGGAGTTTGGCCGTGGGTTGTGGTAAAACGCCCAAGTCACCACCCCGGGTGGGCTTGGGTTTGGGGCGTGGCCCTTGGGGCTTGGGTTTCAAGCCGGGCGTGGGGCGCGGGAGCAAGGTGACATGGCGGTTGCTGAGTGGCCCATTCAAAGTAGCCGTCGGGCTCGCCGTTGGGGGAAAGCTTTTTTAAAAAAAAAAAAAAAAAAAAAAAAAAAAAAAAAAAAAAAAACCTTTTTCCTTTATATATACTTACCACATTTAACATTTTTCTCACACAATATCAAACAAATAAAACACAATATTACCATGAGTTCTTCAAGTTATAGTGAATCGTCATCATCATCTGACGATGGTGCGGAAATATTTCTACAAACGATCGCGGCGGTGGTGAAAGCTATCGTGGAAGACGAAGACGATGAGGAAGAGACTCAACAACCTAAACGGAGGAGGAGGTACATCGCTCGTGAACGGCACACCGCTAACGATTTGCTGGTAAGCGATTACTTCTCAGCGGAACCTAAGTATGATGAAAAAATGTTTAGGCGTCGTTTTCGTATGAGTAAAAACTTATTTTTAAGAATATCTAGAGATCTTGAGGAGAAATATGATTATTTCCAACAAAAACCCGATGTAACCGGGCAATTAGGATTTAGTACGTGGCAAAAGGTCACGGCCGCACTTAGGCGGTTAGCGTACGGCAATAGTTCGGACATTATGGATGATTATTTAAAAATGTATGCGCGTGTAGCTAGAGAAACTCTTCACAACTTTTGTTCGTGTATTCTAGAACTTTATAAGAAAAGATATTTGAGAAAGTCCTCCTTCAGTGACATGCAACAAATATTGGAACATCAATCACGCTGATTATCATGGGCTACCCGGGATGATAGGTAGTTTAGATTGTATGAAATGGCCCTGGGAACTTTGTCCTACCCGATGGCAAGGTGCTCACACTAGTGGATTTCACGGGGTGCCAGCCATCATGCTTGAAGCGGTTGCATCCCAAGATCTTTGGATATGGCATGCGTTCTTCGGTATGCCAGGTTCACATAATGATATTACCATCATAAACCACTCGCCTCTTTTCAATGATCGGGTAAATGGTATAGGACCCAAAGGAAGTTTCTTTGTAAACGGGGTTGAGTACGTGTACGGGTACTACCTAGTTGATGGGATTTACCCAGAGTGGGGGGTTTTGTAAAATCGTTCACAAAACACGGTACCACAGATCCAAAGAGATTAAAGTTTAACAGGGTCCAGATGGTTGCACGTAAAGACGTCGAGCGAGCATTCGGTGTTTTGAAGAAAAGGTGGCGAATATTGGCAATTCCTTGTCGACTATGGGACAAGGATCAGATTCGAAACGTGATGTACACATGTATCATTCTTCACAACATGATTTTGGAGGATGAAGGTAAAGCGGTCGTTACCTACCATGATGACGATGACCCCCAACCAGGTAACGTAACAGACGAAGATAAAGCGGCAAATGAATTTTTAATAAAGTCAAGGGATATACATCAGAACCTTCGAGCTGATTTGGTGGAACACGTTTCAACGATTCCTGGGTTCGAAACCGACGAAGACAACGAAGAATGAATGTCTTTTATTTTGATAATTATTATGTATGTTTATGTATTTTTTTTAAATAGGTATGTTTATTTTTTGTATAATTATAAATATAAATATATATTAAAAATAATTGTTGATATGGCATAGCCACCCGCCCAACCCAAGCCCAACCCACGCCCCGCCATACCCCACGGACACGTAACCACCCCGTGGGCTGGCTCCCTTTACACGTGTCACCAAATGCCCAACCCAAGCCCCAACCCAAGCCCCACCATTAGGGTTGTAAATGAACCGAACGTTCAGCGAACAGTTCGTGAACTGTTCGGCGGGAAGTTCGTTTATGTTCGTTCGATTAGCTTAATGAACGAACACAGAAAAAAAATTCCGTTCGGCTAGCTTAGCGAACGAACACGAACACAGGCCTCATTCGTTCGACTGCGTTCGTGAACGTTCGGCAATATGTTCGGTTACGTTCGCTCATAGTCATTCGTGTTCGTTTGATTATATTAAAAAAATAATAAATTATGAACCTTTTATCTATTGAAACTTGAAACCCTATTTTTTCTAAGTTAGCTAAAACTTGGACATTCTAAACCATTTTTTTGGATAATTATGCCTAAGTTAGTTGATTAATCGTTTGGTAGTGTAGTAGACTTCTTGTGTTTTGATTTATCATTTGATGGTTGTGTTTAACTACTTATATAATATTTAAAGATATCAATGTTTTTATTTTTTATTTTCAAGTTAAATGTCCGTTTTCGTTCGTTTTTATTTGCTTGTGTTCGTTTGTGTTCGAGACAAGTGTTCAGAACTGTTCGTGAACAACTGAATTTCTTAACGAACGAACACGAACATAAACTTATGTTCGATATGCGTTCGTGAACAGTTCACGAACATGTTAATTTCCTTAACGAACGAACACGAACATGACCTTGTTCGTGTTCGTTCGATTCGTTTACAGCCCTACCCACCATACCCCACAGTCTAAGCACCTAACTTTCTCCGAACCTATTCATTAATTATCACCAATAAAATGTCATCATTATCTAGCACCAATAAACCTCCATCTACCCGCTACTAGAAAACTTGGTATTTACAAACGTATTTCGGGTTGGCTTCTTATTACTTTGTGACTATTTTCTTGTATCATCTTAATTGGTATTAGGGTTTAATTGTCTTTTATGTCATCGAATATTCATTAAAATTGTACATCTTGGATATTTACTTCTTGTACTCTTGCATATAGTTAAATTTTATGTTCTTGTCTCCTTGATAAGTGTGTTGTTTAATTAAGTTACATTCAAGATGCCAATTATTATAACTAGCAGCGTGGGAACATCACAAGCATCAAATAGATTAGTTTAAACGTTATGTGATGCGGTAACCATGTGAAAACACACATTTCGACGTATCTGATTGAACTTAATATAGCATATATAAGCATTGCGATTGGATCCAAATATAAAGTAAATCAAACTTGTACCGTACAATCATAACATATTATATGTGACCCGAGTTATATATAGGAAACATGACGGGTATAACGGAAAAAGCTGACACGTATAATCAAAAGAAATTAATTAGAGCTTTTGAAAAGAAAGGAAAAAACGAAACCACAATTTGACTCCACTCGGTTCGAAACAAAATTTACAAAACATCACCTCACTCGTTTCTGCAAAAAAGTTTACATCAAAACATACACCAACTCAGATTTATACCGAAACATACATAAAAATATGCATGTAAAAATGGTTTTTTAAACGAAAAACGTATTATATTTGACCTTACTCGTTTCCAGAAAGAGTTTACGTCGATATGCAGAGCAAATCGAATTTATACCGATACATACATAAAAATATACACCTAAAAAAAATAGTTTATCTTAAGTAAAGGCGGTACAACGGTAAACTCAAAACAAATTATTAGTAAAAAACTTAATAGGCTAAATATGTTCGTAAAATTGTGCCAAGTAGCACTAATACCAAACCACTGCCAACGACCACCAACATTAGAAGAGCTTGTAAAAATAAAATAAATCAAAAGGTAAAAAATAACATCCAGCGATAAACATACGTAAAATCGTTGAACTACGCATGCCTGTTGCGACGTGTTAATGCGAAGAAATTAGACAGAAACGTAAAACGTAGAAAAGAATACCTAAGTCGATCTAGGATCCGTGCGTTGTGACAAACTTGTCAAATGGAGAAAAGTAGACGTGTTGCGACTGGCCTATTAAACAGGAAAGAACAGACGAAAAAACGTTCAACCCCACACATACGTTGTGGCGTGTTGACATGCAAAATTAAGAACGAAACCTAAAACGAAAAACTTGCGAAAGATGAAAAGTATAGGGGGGCCAAAGTTGAAAATAAAAAAGTGTTGGGGTTAAATTGCAAAAGTTGAATAAATTTGGGCTAAAACTAAAAAAGTCAAAGGGATTAAAATGTGTAAGATAAAAACCTTTGGGTTAAAAGTAAAAAATACTAATTTTTTTAAAGACTCCCAATACATATGTTACAACTATATAAAACAATAAAATGTTGCTAAATTATAGCATGGTTGTAAAACAAGGTCTCCAAGGTCGAGTACTCCCCGAGTAGTCGCTACAAGGTAGGCTGCCGAGGCGACTTTCTTCGACTCCGACTAATTACTTGGACTCGATCATATGCGGTCAACATTGGCCAAAATCGGATCTAGTAGGTCAACTCGTGCCGAGTTTAACTTAAAATAAAATAAAACATAATTTCTGTGGCTATCATATTAAAAAATGAATATCAGTTTTACGTATTTTGTTATAAATATTAGTAAATTTATGTTATTTAACATATATTTCATTTCCAAAAACTAATTTCTTTATAATTTGCCATCTCCGAGTACTCCCCGTGTACTCTCCGTCTAGGCCGAGTACTCTCAACTCCCCGGTCGACCAACTAGGAAGCGCCTAGCGACTTTTACAACCATGAATTATAGTTTATAAATAAATAATCTATTCTAAAATTAGGTGTGATATGAGATAATTCAATATGCAAATTTAACCATTGTAGACTCTACCATACAAATGTAGACACTATCGTACATTGGTAGACGCCATCATACAATTGTAGACGCTAGCGTACAATTGTCGACATTTCAAAGGTCACGGCTAGGAAGCAGACGTTTCCCTCACTGGAGGCTACAAAGACGTTTCCTCTGAAATTATGCCACATGTCTCAATCTTACACTACAAGAACAGGGCACCTTTAGCGGCGACGGGTGTCGCCGGTATTGACCACTTTTGTCGCCGCTATTGACTTTTAGCGGCGACATGTCGCCGGTAAAACATCGCCGGTATTGCTCGGACGCTATTGACCGGCTGTCGCCGGTAAAGACTACTGTCGCCGGTATTAATCTTCGTCGGTAAAGGTTGAAAGGCAATAGCGGCGACACGTGTCGCTGCTAAAAGTCTGGTTTTTTTTAATAGAGCAGCTGTATATACAGCTGCCCAGCCAGTTTTACAGCCGAAAAAACAAAACCTGCCTATTTTCAAACAACGCAAGCATATGCCATGAACATAATCAACAGATACTAAAGGTAATATAATTAAAAACTACGTTTAAGTCGTACATTATATCCTACAACGTTTAATTAAATCTAAATCATACATTAAAAACAAGTCAGTCATCGTTATCGTTGGGTTCATCGTCGGATTCATTATCGAATAAGTTTTCAGAATCGTAGTCTTTTGACTTTCCTTTTCCTTTTCCTTGTGAAGCAATATAGTTGTTAAGTTGGTTCAAAAAATGACGGGGTTTGGAACAAGCTGTTAACAAAATCCTACAATAATAGATAGCAAAACGTATATTAGCATATTAATTAAAGCTACCAACATATATTTAACAAGGAAACATGCGTTCGTTTGTCATTTTATAAATTGCGTAGTTTACCTCGGAAAAGGGTTCTTGCGTCCGAGCTTGCGAAGACGACATGTTAGATGACGAGTGCGAGGACGTGTTGGAAGAAGGTTTAGGCCCCATCCCACGGTACCATCCTCGCCGCTCACCCAACGCTTCCTGATACGGGGCAATTGGCGGACCCTCATCGCTCCATTCACTTGTGGCGTGTTGTATGTTCCGCTGTATTTTACGAAGATGATTAAATATATATGTGTGTGTATATATATATATATATTTGTTATAGAAAATAATACTTACGTAATTTTTTTCAGCAACCGGATCAACCCAATTCCCTTGATTATCCGTGTGGGTTTTAGCATACGTAGGTACCCAATCCATATCCTGTTTAACATTAAACTTAGATTAGACATTAAATAAACAAAAGCTTACACACACGCACACATACATTACATTTTTATAGGCGGTGCTACCGTACGACGATGCCCCCCCACGGTATGGGAATTGTTGTTTCTCGCGTACTAGTGTGTTGGCCTTGCTTCTTTTAATATATTTTTCTTCCCAGAAACCTTCGATGGTTCTCAACCAGTTATCATAGGGCATATCCGGGGGATGGAATGCCCTTGCACTCTCAAGATCATCGTAACCTCCCTTGCTCTTAAATAATTTTTTAGCATCGTACTTGCGGTCAGAGTACCGCTTCATAAGCACAACCCTAATGCCACCCGTCAAGTTTTTGGCCTCTATATCACGTTCCACTTCATCAAAATTGAAATTTTCCTACAAATTAAATAAAATAGTTAAAATATCATATATAAATTAGATTTGCATGTGCTTAAATATTTGATAAAATTTTATGCATATAAGTTATTTACCCGTAAGTGGTTCATGAGGGCATCCTTGTATTGTTGTTCAACGTTATCCCATCCAATTTTATCGAACGGGATGGACCGCCACATATACAGGTCGGCCTCCCGTGAAAACATATCTCTTGTTTTACCAACAGGGGTATACGTCACCTGCCTGTCAAACGTAAGCGATACAGGCCCCCTCGCTTTTACCAGACGCCTTAGTTTCTCGTTTTTTGCTTTCCCCCTAACCCTCTTCGGGGGAACCGCTGCAATTAAAACAAAAATAATTAGTAACAACATTTATAATATAAAAAATATAAGGACTACAAAATAATTTAGTAAAAGACTTACCGTCTGTCTCGTGTGTGCCACGAAATCCACCAGGAGGAAGTGGTGGATCACCAGCGCCGTCACCCCCATGTCCCCAGGGGGCCACATCAGCCATCAGATAAGCGAATATCAACAATACAGAAAACATAATCCCTATAAAGTTACAAATGTTACAGCATGTGTATCTAATAGAAATTAAGGGAAAGTACAACAAGTGTAACTCAAATTCAAATAAATATTTCAAACAAGTGTTTATCAATTACAAATCAATATAAATTACAATAACTTTTCTTTTAGTCAGACTCCACATAATCGGGATCATCCTCATCATAATCAGCCTCGACCTCATCACAATCAGTCTCGACTTCAAACACTTCATCAACGGTGGCCGTTGGGGGATCAACATCAATTGAAGGCTCACCCATACTAACATGAGAAGATCCAATTTGAAAGTATTGGGTCAAGTCAATGACAAGTGGACAGTCAGATGAAGAGTTGTTGTCGACAATGTCCCTATCTTCTAAGTGTTTGTCAACATTTTGAACCTTATTGACGCGGTCATCACTTAATGGCCGATCCCAAATTCTTCGATGATTAACATTTTCGACTACCCACCTATCTTTATTTTTTTGGTTTCGAGACGTTTCTTGGATGAAGAACACTTGTTTGGCTTGCGAAGCAAATATGAGTTGATCGTCTTTGTCCCATTCATGTTCAGTGCTTATACTGGTGATATTATTGTCATGGTTTACACCCCTTTGAATATCAAACCACTTGCACCGAAATAGGACAGTGGAATAATAATTTGTATAACGCAACTCAATAATTTCTTCTAATTGGCCATAAAATTTCACACCGTTCTCTCCAACCACTTCCACCCCAGAGTTTTGCGTTGCGCATTTTGCATCACGTTCAAGTGTCTTAAACCTAACACCGTTGACTATGCAAGCAGTGTAAGTGTAAGCAGTCATTTTCGCACAAATTGAAAGAGCATACAACTCCGGGTGGAATTCTGGAGAATTTTGTGTTTTCATCGAATGGACCTAACAAATATAGAGTAATAATGTTTGTTATATATGTATTACCTAGCAAGTATAGAGTAATGAGTGTTATATATGTATTATACCTTATGGAGAAACCATCCCGGAAATTTGGTTTTAAGATCATCATGGGGATGTGTATGTTTGAATTCACTACATTGATGACAAATATAAGAAAGGAATGAGAAATACCAATTAACAGATTATGAAATGTTAAAGATAGAAGCACTCACTTCATGTACTCCCTAACTTCTGCGCAGTTTTCGAGGACAAACCATTCCATCTTGCTTTTTTCGATGAATGATAGATATTTGTCCTTTCTTGCGCCAACATAACGACATTTGGACTCAAACACCCATAACTTTCTTTTTTCAACAACGACATCATCGTTTCTATCTGGGCGATTGAACTTAGTCTGAACATCTTTAGGGTACATTGAACAAAATGTTAGAGCTTCTTCAAACACATAACCTTCAACTATACAACTTCAGGCCTTGCCGGGTTTTTGACATAGTTCTTTAGTTTTTTCATGTACTTTTCAATTGGATACATCCATCTAAAAGCTACTGGACCTCCCGTAATCGCTTCATTAGGTAAATGCACAAGTAAATGAACCATAATGTCAAAAAACGCAGGTGGATAGATCATCTCTAACTTGCATAAGATGGTAACAATGTCATCCTTTGCTTTCTTCATATCATCCACCGATAGTGTTCTAGAGCAAAGTTGCTTAAAGAACATACAAAGGTCTACTATTGGTGTAGATTTATCTTTAGTCAAAAGCCCTCTAACCCCAATCGGTATCAAACGTTGCATGAGGATATGACAGTCATGAGATTTCAACCCGGTAATGTTAGCATTGTTATCTGTCACCCTCTTACTGATATTAGATCCAAACCCATCTGGTAATTTAACATTTTTTATAAACTGACAAAAAAGTTTTCGATCATCGGACTTGAATGAGTACTTTGGGTGGGGACTTAAGAACTTGCCACCCGATTGTTTCAGCCATTGTGACGGCCGAATGTTTAGTTTTTCCAAGTCGGACCGCGCATTTGGCGTGTCTTTGCTCTTATCGTTCATTAGAAGAGTACCGAGCAAGCTGTCGCACACATTTTTCTCTATATGCATTACATCTAAGTTATGTTTCAGCTGCAGAGAAGAACAATACTCAAGGTCAAAAAATAAGCTTCTTTTGGACCAGTTCAACTCGAAATCTGACCGGGTTATCCTCCCACCTCCAAAATCTGGATGCTTGCCTGGTATACGATTAATTAAATGACCTAGTTGAGCTTCTATGTCAGCTGGGCTAAACTGTCTCGGAGGGTCTCGTGTCTCGGGTCTCTCGTTAAAGTCGAGACTTGTTCTCCAAGGATGGTTGGCATCTAAGAACCGGCGATGACCAACATAAGCACATTTACCAGTTACACGTATTGAAGGAGTGTCTTGGTTATAAGTTGGGCATGCCATGTAGCCTTGTCCGCTCCAACCTGATAGGCTACTACTGGCTGGAAAGTCATTTATGGTCCATAACAACGCTGCCTTCATTGTGAAGTATGTGTTTGTTGCTGCGTCTTTAGTACGTACACCTGTCTGCCACAATTGCTTAAGCTGATCCACTAACGGTCTAAGGAAAACATCCATGTCTTTCCCCGGTGATTTAGGGCTAGGAATCAACAAGGTCAACATGAATGTGGACTCTCGCATGCATAGCCAGGGAGGCAGATTATATGTGGTGAGTATAACCGGCCACGTGCTATGAGTCGAGGATCCACTACCGTTGTTAAAGGGATTAAAACCGTCAGCTGCAAGCCCTAAGCGAACATTTCGTGGCTCCATCGCGAAGTTTGGGTACTTTTTATCAAAGTCTTGCCATGCAGATCCATCAACTGGATGACGCATAGTCCCATCTTCCGATCGTCCGGTACTATGCCATATCATATCTTTCGTTGTGTGCCTTGAACAATACAAACGTCGTAGTCTAGGCGTCAAAGGAAAGTATCGTAACACCTTACGAGCCACCTTCGTGCCTTTTGTGTCTTTATCGACCCATCGACTCTCATTACAAACGGGACAATTTTGCAAGGACTCGTTTTCTTTCCAAAAGAGAGCACAATCATTTGTGCACACATCTATCATCTCATATGCCAAACCAATCTTCTTAAATGTCTTCTTAGCTACATAATACGAATGGGGAATCTTGTTGCCTTCTGGCATTGACTCTCGCAACAACGAGAGGAGTCGATCTACTCCTTCATTTTGAAAATGGTACGTATCCTTTATATTCAAAAGCTTTGCTAAAAAGTCGATAGAAGAAAACTTGGTACAACCAGGATATAATTCTGTTTCAACTTCCTTTACCAGGTCTTCAAAATCATCAACAACACCGCTACTATCTCCATTCGAGTTCTCTTGGTTAAGGTATGTACCTTCTTCCATACGCTCCCCCCTAATGTCTTCAATAACGTTTACCATACCGTCTTGTGGCGCAACATCGTTTACTTCTGCAATTGGAGTCGTGTCCGTGTGATAGGTCCACTTCGTGTATTCCTTCCAAAAACTGTTAATACGCAAATGGTTTTCATTTCTGCCATAGTTTTTAAGCCGGAATTTTTACATTTGGTACACGGACATCTAACTTCATCGTGGTTTTTTATCACTCTTTCACACATCTCGATAAATGACTCGAGTCCTTGCTTGTAGTGAGGTGAATGACGTGGGGAATCAATCCAACTTTTATCGATAGGCATTATGCAACTGAAAGAAAATCTAATTTAGGATTAACAAGACAAGGGTAGGCTGCTAAACCCACTTTTTGAACACTTTATCTCATATGTGAATGTGTATTACATGATTGTTTGTTTAAGAAAAATTCGGCAGCATTTCCTCTTAGCTCCCAAGTATATATGTAATGATATATATACCCGAGGAGCAAAGAGAAAATGATAACCGAATCCTTCTTAAACAAACAATCATGTAATACACATTCACATCCTAAATGAGATAAAGTATTCAAAAAGCAGTCCCAAGATAAACGGGGACAACCCGAAATTAATTTCTAAATCAATTTCGGGCGGGTATTTCTAAGCTCGTTATGTTTAAAATGATTAATTCAAACACGGGCACAATTTTTTAAGCTTGTTATGTTCTTAATGATTGTTTTAAATTTTGGGCGGAACGTTATGTTTTAAATCATGATTTCAATTTCGATTGGGTGTTTTCTTAGCTCGTTATGTTTGAAATAATGAATTCAATATCAGGCACGGTTTTTTAAATATGTAATGTTCTTAATTTTGTTAGCTCCTTTTTTTATAAATGTTTTCAAACCTAAACACAAACATACTAATTATCAAACTTAAACTTTTTTTTTCAAACCTACACATAAACATACTACCAACACACATACATACTTATAAAGACACATTTATATACGTACACATACATACCTACAAACACACATTTTGACCAAAAACACAAAATTTATACTTACTTACATACACATTTGCATATTTTATACAAACATACATAATAACATACACATTTTCACCAATTACAAACATTTACATGCACAATTGTTCATCATTTATAAACACCTACATGCTAACATACACGTACATACATACATACATTCATAAACTTACATACACACATACATGCTTACATACACCAAAATACACAAATCAATAGATTTTCATATACACATTTTTATCAAATACACCTACATTATATATTTGGCATACTAACATACACCTACATACATACATTACTTCATAGACTTACATACACACATACATGCTTACATACACCTAAACCAAAAATTGTTCTAAACTTAAAAAAAAAAAAAAAAAAAAAAAAAAAAAAAAAAAAAAAACTAACCGTATCCGAAATGCTTACATACACCTAAACCAAAATTATACATTTACATACCTAAACCAAAAATTATAGAATTTCTAAACTTTTAAAAAAAAAACTAACCGTATTTTTCAAGTTTCAAGGAGATGAAGACCGAGGAGACGAAGTGGTGCCGGATTCGAGATGGTGGTGACCGGATTCGAGATGGTGGTGATCCGATATTTCTTCCACAAACACAAAAATACACAAAAAAGAGCAAAAATTAAAGCCTATAACATGTATATAACAAATGTAGAGAAGAAATCTAACAAAAACAAAGTGAAACTAACCGATTTGGACGATTTTCGCGAGTTACCAGCGGTGTTCGGAGGTTTTTTTGGGGGAAAAGTGAAAGAGGAGGGAGAAGTTGGCGCTGTATAGGGGTTTGGTTCGTTCAACCATTAGCGGCGACAGATTGTCGCCGGCATTGCCAATTGTCGCCGGTAAAGACTTTAATGAGGTTGACCAGAGGTTGACCAGGAATAAGATTTGTGTGGCTAGGGATTAAAGTTCTGACATTTACTTTTAGCGGAGACTAGCTGTCGACGCTATTACCCTGTCCATGTCGCCGGTAATGAGTTATTAATCCCCAACCGTCAGATCATGCTTTTGATCAACGGATGGGGTTTGGTTTGAGATCCTGTGACGCGGATCGACCAATAGCGGCGACATTTGACCTGTCGCCGCTAAAGGTGTCGCCGCTAAAGGTGCCCTGTTCTTGTAGTGTTATTGTCCCTGCTAACTTGGGAAAAAGCTATAGCCTAGCATTTTAAGACATGTGTCACCTTCTTTTTTTTTTTTTTTTTTGTGAAATCACTACACGTTAGATGCTTCTGATGTTTATTTTGGCTTTTCATGTTGGTCAATGTACAATTGGTGATTTTACCATTTGTGGATAGAAACACAATTTAGTCAACTTGTTTATCCAAGTGTGTGACAATTGTTACCTAAAACTTGAGAAATAGGCTTTTAAGATGCCAATGCCTAATTTGGCCCAATAGTATTGATGAATACTTCTCAATCAAGTGGTTCAAACTCCATTGTAGGATGTTTAGGTGAATTTAGGTGGCGTTGTTGAATTGTTGATTTAGGGAGCTTGTGTGTCGTGGGCCGTTTAATGAAAGAGGATAAGGAACTAAGGAAGGCTTAATGGTGGAACACGTATACAAAAAGGCATGGAATTATATAGGGGTGTTCATGAGCCGAACCGAACCGAACGGAGGTCTGCTCGTGCTCGGTTCGGTTTGAAACCGAGCGGCTCGGTTCGGTTCGGATTTAGGTAATCGAGCGGAAATCTTATGCTCGTGCTCGGTTCGGTTTAGAACCGAGCCGCTCGGTTCGGTTCGCTTTTGCTCAGTTTTATTTAGCCAAAATACAAACATAAAAAGTCCCATAAAAATAAAGACAAAATGTCATCCAAATGTTTAAAAACATCTAAAATGCAAAATAACTTCCAAAACACGCGTTGAAGTCATTCTAGACATCTTTAATCAAAAACTGATTTCAAAACATAAAATTTGAATACAACAACATCAATTCAAACCCACAAAATACCCCTCTTTCAGCTCTTTTAGGTGCAAAAATCTATCCACATATCTCTCACGTCTTTCATTTCATCTTCCAACTCAACACTTTCCCCATCACTTAACTCACCACTATTCTCTATTACATTTGATGGCTTATGAGAAGACATCCTACAAATTAATAAATTAAAAAATTAGTTAAAGCTAGAAGAATTACAGGTCCAACATCTTTATTATATTTAATAAATATAATATTTATATATAATAATAATAAATTCGATCGAAACCGAACGAGCGACGAGCGAGCGTACCTATGCTCGTGCTCGGTTCGTTTTTAAACCGAACCGAGCTGCTCGGCTCGGTTTTAACCGAGCAATGAATCGAACGAGCATATTTCCGAGCTTTTTCGAACGATCATCGAACGATCTTCGAGCGCCGAGCAGTTTGGACACCCCTAGAATTATATGATGAGATTCAACGGCTGCAAGGTTTACTCGGCTAACTTTTGGGCCTAACATGTAATAAATTGGCCCATTTTTTAAATTGAATAGAGCCCACATAGAATATAACCTCGGAAAAAAAATAATATAGATACTTTGATTTTCTAACAATTGAATGGAGCACACTTAGCCCATGATAACCATATTGAAACCCATTTAACCCAACTATGAAAAGTAGTAAAACAAAAGCTTATTTAGTTGTGGCACATTTATATATAAGTTTATAGTAAGAAGCCATTTTTCAATACATAAATTTTGTATTTATGGGTCTATGTTTTTACTTGCACATGGCCTCAAAGAATCTCTGAATTCTCAGGGATGGCTTTGGCAAAAAGTACTCATTTAAGAAACTAATTTTTCAATATATACTTTATGTTTTATCAGTTCTGGCGGAGATTGTTAGGAAACTAATTTAAGAACTCATGTTATTTATCTTTATGTTGTAACTATTCGTGTATTTGTTTAGGCAAATTGAATTTAAATAATCCTAACTTACTCAATTTGGCCGATAATAATCTCAACTCAGTTATTGGCCGATAATAATCTGAACTAGTCCACTTTTGGCCGATAATAGTCCGCTGTTAAAAATAGCTTAACGGAGTTAAGCTTTTTTCCGAATTACAAACCGATGTTTTATGGGTTTTGATCAGAACGAGGATACGAGTTGATTGATATAAAATTTACCTCGAAATATTGCCCCGAACGACGAAAATGATGCTTTTTAAACTTCCAATTAACAAAAATCAAGTCGTTTGAAGCACCGTTTCGAGTTAAGTTTTACATAAATCGAATCGTATCCTCGTTCTGATCAAAATCCATAAAACATCGGTTTGTAATTCGGAAAAAAAAAAGCTTAACTCCGTTAAGCTATTTTTAACGGCGGACTATTATCGGCTAAAAGTGGACCAGTACGGATTATTATCGGCCAATAACTGAGTTGGGATTATTATCGGCCAAATTGAGCAAGTTGGGATTATTTAAATCCAACTAGTAATTACTAATCCAGGCAAATGATCATGAACGATTCTGTTTAATCGATTTACACTTTCTGGATTGAGTTGTTCTTGGTTGTATGTTATTAGTACTATTAGTGTGCTATTACTTCCGCTGCATCTAATTAAAAACACAATTAATCAAAATAAGAGATGCAAACGATCCAACATTTCACGATCTGGCTTCAAAATCAAAACCTATGATAAGTTTTCTGGTGGAGAAGTAAGCTAAAGATGCACATTTCATGTATTTCGTTCGCGGGTACTTCAAAGATGAACTTATTATAATCTTCGGCTGGAAAAGAATAAGAAAAGATACAACAAGAATGATCACTCAACCACTATATATATATGCTACATGAATGTGCAAAAGATAGCCTTAGATGTCTATAGAATGTTTCTATCTTGACCAACAAAAACATAGAAATATGTTTACCAAATATATATGTAAATATAGAGTAAATTGCCAAAATCGCCTCTATGAGGTTTGAGCATTTTTGTCATTTTCATTCAAAACAACTTTTTTGTACAATATAGTCCACTTTTGAGATTTTTTGCGATTTCATCCAAACATCTAATTTTCTTTATTTTTTCTATCAAACATTTGGACGAAAATGGCAAAAATTCCCAAATATCAGTGACGATTTTAGCAAAAAAAAGTCAGACGTTTGGATGAAAAGGGCAAAAAATCCCAAAAGTGATGGACTATATGGTACAAAAAAGTTGTTTTTGATGAAAATGACAAATATGCCCAAACCTTAGGGATAATTCTAGCAATTTACTTGTATATATATAGGTACGGGATCAGGAGAAAACGCCCCAAAGTGTGAGAACGGTGAGAACGCATCCTAGGCCAACACGTGGCACGGGACATGATCAGGGTCTGAGGGGTTTTTGTCTTTTCAATATTCTTCTTTTTTCCCGATTTTCGTGTGTGACATGCTGCTTCATTTTTGGCGTTGAATTAATTCTTTTTGTGTCACATAGTTAATTTTTTGGCAAGATAATTTTGGCGTTAACTAGAATCATTAATTACTTGGTGTTTTACTGTTTTTCCTCAATTTCGTTCGTTGAATTAATTCTTTTTGTGTCACATAGTTAATTTTTTTGGCGTTACGGCGTTTTCCAGGTCTTTTTTTTGGCGTTCGAGGTCTTTGTTAATAATTGATTACCATAGATTAATATTTTATAAGATTACAATAATACGAAATCAAAATAAACTAATAGTCTTCTGTGGATGGGATTACATCAGAGATGTACCCATCGCTTTGTTTATCACTTTCTTCGGATTCATCATCATCAAAATTTAGATTGGCGTATAACGCCATTAGCTCGTCTCTTCTTTGCTACAGTCTATTCTTGAATATCATTGCAACCCTGGATTTTGCATCGTTCGAAGGTGCTAAATCACAGAGTTGGTCAATGAGAAATAGCCTCCATGTCTTCAACATTTCCTCCATTGGCAATGAATATTGCACCCCGTGTTGATAAGTCACTTCAACCGTTCCTGTTTCTTCATGTATCACCAAACTGCTAAGTGTTGGTAGAGGAGTATCGTCAATATCATCATCATCTTCTGCCGGAAATTTTCTCTTCAATCTTCTTATTACAGTTTGAGTTCTTTCACAATCGTTGGCCATTGGAACCCCAAGGGCCAGAATATCCCTCTGAACCCCTTCAATGATACCAAGTATGGCTTTGATTGTCTTGACCTTCACCCTTCTCCTATCAGAGAACTTTATGATGAATCGTCTCTCCAACCCTTCAAACCTCCATGCAATAACCTTAGCCATTTTTTAAGTTTTTGGCGTTTTGGACAATATGTGGCGTTTTAGGCAATGTTTTGGCGTGTTTGAGTTTGTGTTCTCATGGTCTACTTTTATAATGACTTTTTCTTCCCGCGCATGACAGGTAATTGTGGCGTTTTGAAAAAGATAAATAAATTCAATTCCCAAAGTATTTGGCTTTCAATATAATAAATGTTAGTAATTATGTTTCCGTCGTTTCATTTTACTGTTTGCAGTTATCGTGTTTTGTTTTCAGATTCATCTGTTTTTATGGTGTAACACGTCCCATCTTGACGGCTGTAATTATGGCGTTTTGTATTGCGTTTAGATAAAGATGGCACTTTTTGTTTTATTCTCTTTTGCACATTGTTTTAACCTTTTTCATAAGATTTATTATAATAGTACTTGTTCAAAGTATTTTCATTATAGTTTGATAGTTTTTGGGGCGTTTTATGGCATGATGGCGTTTCACAAGCATTTGCCCGTTTGGCGTTTTTTTATATTTTTCATTATAGGATTAATGTATATGTTGTTCTTAGCTGAAAATTACATAACAAACAACAGAAAAAGAAAATTAAAAAAAACAAATAGAAGCAATTTATGATCTAAATCTTCAGTGTCATCAGTCTCTTTCTTCTTTTGAAACTACAAGAACTGTCACAAATAAATGACGTTTTGGGTTTGGCGTGGTTTATTTTCTTTGTTCATGTGTTGAAGTGTTTTGTGGATGTTGGAGACATAGATCGACTCCGTGTGGGTGGATGTTATCTGCCCTTCATCTGCATTATAATGATCGAGGCCAAAGTAGCATTTACAATGGGATAGGTGTCTTCTACTCATCCAAACCTTCTTTAAGAACAAAGAAGACAAAATGACATATGGGTGTTATCAGTCCCTCTTTCTTGAATTTTGTCCATCTCATGCAACAAAATCTTACTCCCCTCACCTAACAAATCATTCAGCGAAACTTCATGAAGAACATTACTGAGTATCAAAGAAAAGATGTTTGCCATCGTTGATTTTTCTCAACTTTTGGCGTTTTACATTGATTTGTATTTTTTAGGAACCATTGTGTTTTTGTGTGTTTTTTTGGTGTGATAAACGGAAGGTGGTGAGACGTTTCTATTTATAGGATTTTTTTGGCGTGTAGTTTATGTGGGATATTATTTTTATAACAATAAATGCAATTAACATTTATCCGGATGTAAGGTTTGGCGTTTATATATTATGACGTTTTTGTAGACTGACAGCTTAAATAAAAACACTGAAAAAATTACGCAGTGATAAAATTGGCGTTTTGTATTTACTTGGCGTTTTATATTTCAACGGTGTTTTATGTGAGAAAGGATGTTTTACATTTTTTACCCTTAATGAAGCGCATTCACGTAATAAAATTTAAGTTATTTACGAAAACGCCACCGCGCCAATCTGGTCCATAGATTGTTTTGATCGGACAATCCATAACCGTTCTCACTATTCTCACACTTTTCACCGTTTTTTCTAAATCCTGACACTATATATATATATATGAGAAGGATCCGTTAGGAACCACTCTTTATTGCGAGAACCGCGAGAACCAGTGTGAACACAAATAGTAATTCCTAAAAAAAATCTAAAAAACACCCAATTTTTTTTTTTGGAAAAATCGCTATATTTTGTTAATAAAAAAATAAAAAAATTCAAAATTTTTTTTTGAGTAACAGTTATCCATGCATATGTGCATATGTATCATTTCTTTGACAAATTCCGTAATTCATTACAAATATTAGTCAATTGCACTTTCATTTACACTACCACGTGTAATACACTACTTTTTACGTTAACAATATTAGAAATGCACATGTGCATCTATATGTATCAGCATGAAATAAGGTGTTTTGGTACACTACTTTGAATACACTTTCTCTTTCGTCTATCATTCCATACATAATACACAAACATGCACATGTGCATATGTATCATTTCTTTGACAAATTTCATAACTTATTACAAATATTCGACAATTGCACTTTCATTTACACTACCATATGCAATACACTACTTTCTACATTACCAATATTAGAAATGCACATGTGCATCTATATGTGTCAACATGAAATAAGGTGTTTTGGTACACTACTTTTAATAAACTTTCCCTATTATATCATACCATCCATAATACACTACCATTACCTCCTACCATCCATAATACAATATCATTACCTCCTACCATCCATAATCTAATACCATTACCAATATTTTCACTTTATTACATGTATATCAACACCATTTATACCATCCAATCATCATATTACATCATAAAGTAACAACTATAGCCAAACCATCAACCACTAGATGTAACTAACCAAAAAACATGTATATGGGCCTACTTCTTCATTCAAAATCACAAACTTTTTGTACCAAAACATGTTATATCATGGTTATACCTAATGATGCACATGTGCATTTTGAATATTGGTAATGTAAAAAGTAGTGTATTACAGATGGTATTGTAAATTAAAGTGCAATTGTCTATTACTGGTAACGCATTACGGAATTTGTTGAAGTAATGATACATATGCACATGTGCATGGATAACTATTACTCGAAAAAAAAAATTTTGGTAACTAAATATAGCGATTTTTGTTAAAAAAAATATTAAAAAAATAAAAAATGGAGTGCTTTTTTGATTTTTTTTAGATTTTATTTTGTGTTCACATTGGTTCTCGCGGTTCTCGCAATAAGGGTGGTTCTCAAATGAACCTAATCCTATATATATATATATATATATATATATATATATATATAGGGTGAGGTTCCTCTACAAAGTGTATTTTTCCTACAAAGTGTAGGAAGTGATCTTGACCATTGGATGAGTGTGTTTGATGGTTGAGATCATCTTGGTGGCATTTTGGTAGTGTATGTGTCTTAAAAATTGGATGATTTAATTAATTAGGGGTAGATGTGTCATTTAGCTTGTTTTAAATATGGAAACAGCGGTCATCCCATAAACCACTCCACATTTCTCGCAACTCTCTTTCTCTCTCTCTCTCTCTCTCTCTCTCTCTCTTTTCCTTCTATCCTTCTTGAAAAAAGAAAACACATTGTGAATCATGCAATATCACACATCGTGAAGAACCAAAAAATTATAAAACACAACGTCAAGAAACCATAAAAGACATGTCAATTGTGAATCATAACTGGTATAACAAGTTGTGAATTAACCTGTAACTAGTAAAACACATTGTTAAGAAATTACAAATACATCTACTTCCTGAAAAGACAATAATAATTACAAAATGCATCTCCTTCCTAAAACATATACTGCTATAACACACTGTGAATTAACTTGTAACTGGTAAAACACAGTGTCAAGAAATTATTCATGAAAGATTGCAGCTGGTAAAATACATCGTCAATAAATTGTTCATGAAGGATTGCAGCTGGTAAAACACATGTTACACCGTGAATGTTTAAAACACAATGACAAAAAATCCTCTAATTAATCTAATGATAAACTGATAAAACATAAAGGTATTAGTGTGCTTGCTGCTAAAACACAACGGTATTAGTCTGCTTGCTGTTAAAACACAATGTCAAGAAATCCTCCAACATTAATTCAATATCGTAATCCTTGTTAGATAAATCATACAATTGCTACAACACTTTAAACAAAAATTCAAGTTTATGCAATATCATCAAACTTTACCATCAGCACAATCAACCATAACATTTGACACCATTATTTTGATCAGTATAGATGTTATGAAGAACCAGATGCAATACGAATCCTCTGGGATATTTTGTATTGAGTGTATAACTTAAACGAAACCGTCGATTTGATTTTAATGAGATATTAGTTTCCTTAATTATCTGGCTAGTTAGTTAATCTATCAATATAATCCATAATTAAAATAATAATCAAATTACCTTAATACCCTTTTGACTAAAAACTCTAATTGCCACATGTCACATGTAGGAGGCTTCCTACACTTTGTAGGAAAAAATGGCTTTATAGCCAACTCCTACTATATATATATATATATATATATATATATATATATATATATATATATATATACATATATAGGGGAAGGTTCATTTGTGAAAAACATCTTCATAGTGAACTGTGTGAACTGATCTGTACCCTTGATTTCCTTTATAGTTGTTAAGGTTAGGATTGTAATTATATAAATAATTAAATTTAAATCATTATATTAACAATTCATATCAGTTACCTAATACGATTATTAATTCAAAATCATTAGTATATTTTATATTTTTAGAAGATTATTGATGTGCGTGAAGTGTGTTATATTTTAGATGTATATTTAAGCCCCTTTTTACACTTTTAGCCAAGTTTTAAATTTATAAAACACGATATTCACTAACACTAAACACACATATGGGCAAGTGCACCCATCGTGGACGTAGTATAGTGTTGGTAAGATACCGAGGTCGTCCAAGGACACAAGAGCTTTTAATACCGGTTTATCCTCAACGTCTAATCAAATCAAAAAGTGAGAAAAATGTTTTAAACTAAGAAAAATAAAAACTAACTAAATGCTGAAAAATAAAATAAAATAAAAACAGATAGACAAGATGAATCACTTGGATCCGACACGTGTGTTAGTATAACCTTTGATTATTTTCGCACTTTTGCACTTGTTTAAGAGATTATCTTAGTTATTGTAGTAGGCCCCTCTTTTGAAGGCGACGTTACCCTCAACCCAGTAGTTTGAGTCAGCAAGGATACAATCCTAAAGGGTCGGATTATTGAAAGATAATGAATTAAGTTATTAATGCAAATTGTGGTAGGCCCCGCTTTCGGCGGTGACGTTACCCTCGGCTAAGTAGTCTGAGTCAGCAGGGATACAGTCCTAAATAGCCGGGTTATAGTATTAATAGTAGTTAACTTATGAGGGGGTCAAAGAGTTTGGATCCCCGCCATCCAATACCTATGGGCATTGAAGGAGATCCTACTAAATTTGACCCAGGTACCAAGCAGGACCTCTAAACGCTGAACAAGGGCAAGACCCTTACCAAACCGTTCCCTTAACCCCCGACCAGGTAGCCAACATACCTCCATATAGACCGTGGAGATATGAATGGTGAAAATCTTTTATTTTATATAGACAGTAAAATAATGCCAAGACACCACGGACAAACGATAAGGAAAGATCACCTTCAACATAAGCAACTAGTTATTAAAGTCATTAATACAAAACCAAATAAAAAGTGCAAAAGATTAAAAATAAAAAGTATTATACTAAACACTTGTCTTCACCAAGTGATATAAGAGACTTAGGCAAACATGGCCTTGATTGTCAAGAACTCTTAAGATCAATCTTGGATCCCGAGACGACTCACACACTCTATGATGGACAATGGATGATGGTGGTGGATGATGGTGTTATGGTGGTGGTGGGTGGTGGATGAAGTGTGAGAGAGGTGGTGTGCCAAGGGATGAGTTGAAATGAAGCCAAGCACTCCTATTTATAGGCTGAACAGAAGCCTGGGCACGGCCCCGTGTCCGCTGGACACGGCCCCGTGCCCGTCTGACACACTCTCTCTTCATTAATTGTAATTCGCAATTACAATAAATGCACCTGCAGCACTCTGACCACGCCCCCGTGTTCGCTGGGCACGGCCCCGTGGTGGGCAATAGAAGCTTCTACCACTTTGTCTTTTGTGCCAGGGCTGACCATCCTGGACACTGCCCCGTGCTCGCTGAGCACGGCCCCGTGTTGAGCTGGACACGCCCCGTGTCCGCTGGACGCAGCCCCGTGTTCAACTGGGCACAGCCCCATGCTCAGCTGGGCACAGCCCCATGCTCAGCTTTCTTCTTGTTTTTGCTTTGGGAGATGCTGTCGAGGAGTCGGGCATGCCACGTTTCTTCCTTTTCTTTGTATTTATGTTGGATTTGGCTGCATTTTTGCTTCTTTTGTTCATTTAAGCTCTTTTAACCCTGAAAATACAAAAGGAAGACAAAAGCACACTTTTTCCAACATTAGTACTTAAAAAGGGTTAGTTTTATGCCTCGTTTGATGTAATTTATATGTTGCATTTTACACACATCAAATACCCCCACACTTGAATCTTTGCTTGTCCTCAAGCAAAACTCTTTAATATGTGGCTTACACTCCCAAATGGAATGGGTAGAAGAGAAGGTTTTGGACTTGTCTTTGAGTGTTGGGAATCCAAGATCTTTATTGGGTTTTATTTTTATACTATTTACAGTCCTATTCGTTATGATTTATTTAGAATGTTTCATAAGAGAAATTACTTATTTGGGCATAACATGCCTCTTTAAAATTTCATTTATATACAAGTTCACATACCTCACGGGGGATCACTCAACACTCAGCCGAAGGTGTATTTTTAGTGAATCACTCGAGAGCGGCATGGAACTTACTTCTACCATAAGCTTGCCAAGCAATCAATCCTCCTCATTTTTAACTATATACCTTTGTAAATATCAAGAGGACTTTTTGGGTGAAGGGTTAGGCTTGGGTGTCACAGCCCCCGATCCCTATCTCCCGGGAACGGGCGGCCGTGAGCCAGTTTCGGTGGTATCACATTTATTTATCCAATTTGGCAGCGGAAATTTTCATCAGGACCGTAGTTAGGAAATATTTTAATCAGAGTAAACCACCATGTTTATAACATTAAACGTATGGGTACAAACCCAAGTTTTCAATACACACGTTTCATAGGAGTAAATCCTATTTATTTAATAAAAACATCCATTTTATTCTTAGGTAACTTTATTGCCACTTTTCCAAGCCTTCAGTGCTGTCCAGCTGGCTTCTATTTGGCTTTCACATTTTGTTACCTGAAACGCGTTTTAAAAACATTTTGTCAGTGGGAAATACTGGTGAGTGATTCCCAGTTTAATCAAGTTTAAGTAAAAACCAATTTGCAGTATTGAGGGCACATCCGCAATTACATTTGTATCCAAGACATCACAATTAACATCAGTGGTACGGTCATACTCAACATATGGGATGTTACCACACCAGTAACCAATTTTGTATACAAAACCCCAACATACCCACTATAATTGTATTCTTTACAAATACTCAAAAACTGCTTTGTATATATTTAATTAAGTGAGGTTTTGTAAGAACAGTAAACAAAAAGGTTTACAAAAAGCGAATCAACTCACATTGCTGTCTTAGGTGATTCTTTAGGGTTTCCTGGTGAATATCTATAATTTACACAAATGCACGTGTGTTAGTATAATAACCCATTTTAACATTAGTAATACCCTCCCCGAGACGGCATTCCAACGACTACGTCGGGCAGAACCACGACAGCCGTTACGGAACCCTAGATCAATCGGGCAGCGTATCTAATACGTCTCCAGGGGTTATAATACTTACATCGTAGCAGAACCTCGTTATTTTAGGGGATATTGAACTCGGGTATAATGCCCACTATTTAAAAGTGTAGAGAGACAGAAAGAAAATGAACGAAAGCAGACTGAAGGTCGTTGCCTTCTATTTATAGTGCTGAATTCAAGTCCCCACGCGGCCCGCGTGGAGTTTGGGCCGGGCTTACGCGGCCCGCGTCAACTCCGGGTCAAAGCTTAGCTTGGTCCGGTCACTATGTAGCCTCAACACGCATCGAACACGTGGCCGCTCCGGGCTGTGCCACAAATCAGGACACTCGCGGCCCGCCTTCACTTACCCAAACATGTACGCGGCCCGCATCAACTAAGGGTTTTGGCGATATCCTGGTACACACTCGCGCGGCCCGCATAAGCTTGAGGTGAGGCCCTACGCGGCCCGCCTCAACTTAATAATTATTGTTTTTATTTATTTTATATAGTATAATCTATTTTGGGGCTCGGTTTTCACATACGGGGTGCATATAGAGACACATTGAGATATTTAAAATATATTAGGGTGTCGGAAATATTATGAGGATGTCTGTTTTACCGAGGGTTGTTATATCCTCCCCACCTTGTTTTAGAGCTCGTCCTCGAGATCTACTGGAACAAGTGTGGATATTTCTTTTTCATTTCTGATTCAAGTTCCCATGTGTACTCGGGTCCTCTTTTGGAGTCCCACTTTACTTTGACCAGAACTAATCTCTTATGCTTGAGATTCTTAATTTTTCTATCTTCAATCTGTAGAGGCCTCTCCACAAACTTGAGTTGCTCATTAACCTCTATATCCTTAAGAGGTACTACGAGTGATTCATCAGCTAAACACTTTTTGAGATTAGATACATGAAACACATCATGTATTCCTGCCATTTCTTCTGGCAGTTGTAGCTGATAGGCTACAGGTCCTATTCTTTTAAGAATTTTGAAAGGTCCAATATACCTGGGACTAAGCTTTCCTCTTTTGATGAATCTTACCACTCCTTTCCAGGGAGAGACTTTCAATAATACCTTATCTCCTACTTGAAATTCTAATGGTTTGCGTCTGTTATCGGCATAACTCTTTTGTCGATCACGTGCTGCTTTCAGTCGTTCCTTGACTTGAATGATTTTATCAGTTGTTTCTTGTACTATCTCAGGTCCAGATAATTGTTTTTCCCCAATTTCTGCCCAACAGACTGGGGTTCTGCACTTTCGTCCATAAAGTGCTTCGAATGGTGCAGCATTGATACTTGTGTGATAACTGTTATTATAAGAAAATTCTATTAAAGGTAAGTGTTCGTCCCAGTTACCTCCAAAATCAATTACACAAGCTCTAAGCATGTCCTCCATTGTCTGAATTGTCCTTTCGCTTTGTCCGTCCGTTTGAGGATGATAAGCTGTGCTTAGATTTAACCTGGTTTCCATTGCTTTTTGGAAACTTGACCAAAAATGAGAAGTAAAACGGCTATCCCTATCAGAAACAATTGATAAAGGAATGCCATGTAATGAAACAATTTCATTTACATACAATTTGGCTAATTGTTCCATACTAAAGGTTTCCTTTATTGGTAAGAAATGAGCTGACTTGGTTAATCTATCTACAATCACCCAGATTGTATCATTACCTTTCCTTGTTTTAGGCAATTTGGTAACAAAATCCATTGTTATCAATTCCCATTTCCAAACCGGCACTTCTAACTGCTGTAACAAACCTGAAGGTTTCTGGTGTTCAGCTTTAACTTGTGAGCAAGTCAAACATTTAGAAACATAAGCTGCTACATCCTTTTTCATTCCTATCCACCAGAAATTTTTCCTTAAATCCTGGTACATTTTATCACTTCCTGGATGCATCGTATATTTAGACTTATGGGCTTCTTCTAATATACGGTGACGTAAATTTCCTAATTTAGGTATCCACATTCTCTTTTTATGGAACCTCCAAATTCCATCTGTTCCTTGTTCTAATTCCTTAATCATTCCTTTTAACTTTTCAGTATCCTCCTTGATTACTGATTTTTGTGCTTTTCTAATTTGATTGTTCAAATCTACTTGTAGATTTAATTTAAGAGAACGTATCCTTTTTGGCTTTTCGTGATATTTTCGACTTAAAGCATCAGCCACCACATTGGCTTTTCCTGCATGATACTGGATATCACAATCATAGTCACTAAGTAATTCCATCCAGCGTCTCTGTCTCATATTCAATTCTTTTTGCCCGAAGACATATCTTAAACTCTTATGATCCGTGAATATGGTAAACTTACTACCATAAAGATAATGTCTCCAAATCTTAAGGGCAAAAATTATGGCTCCTAATTCCAAATCATGGGTCGAATAATTTCCTTCATGACTCTTAAGCTGTCTAGATGCATAAGCTATAACCTTTTGACGTTGCATCAATACGCATCCATAACCTAATTTAGAAGCGTCACAAAAGACTACAAAGTCTTCAGTTCCTTCTGGTAATGCTAGTATGGGTGTATGGGTTAATCTTTGCTTAAGGATACTAAAGGCTTCTTCTTGTTTTGGTCCCCATTCAAACTTAACAGATTTACAAGTTAACTTAGTTAAAGGAATGGCTATTCTAGAAAAATCTCGAATAAATCTTCTATAATAACCGGCCAATCCTAAGAAACTTCTAACTTCAGTTGGTGATTCTGGGGTTTTCCATTTGGTAATTGCCTCGATTTTCGTTGGATCTACATGAATTCCTTCATGGTTAACTAAATGTCCGAGAAATTGTACTTGTTCTAACCAAAACTCACACTTTGAAAACTTAGCATAAAGCTTCTCTTTTCTCAATAAACTTAAAAGTAAGTGCAAGTGCTTTGCATGCTCTTCTTTACTTTTAGAGTAAATTAGAATATCATCTATGAAGACAATTATGAATTTATCCAAATATGGCTTACATATTCGGTTCATCATGTCCATAAATGCGGCTGGGGCATTGGTTAAGCCAAATGGCATGACAGTAAATTCATAATGACCATACCTTGTTCTGAATGCGGTTTTAGGAATATCCTCTTCCTGTACCTTTAATTGATGATATCCTGATTTTAAATCGATTTTAGAGAAAAATCGAGCTCCTTGAAGTTGATCAAACAAATCATCGATCCTCGGTAATGGGTACCGATTCTTAATCGTGACTTTGTTCAATTCACGGTAGTCAATGCACATACGCATCGATCCGTCCTTCTTTTTGACAAATAAAATCGGCGCTCCCCATGGCGATGAGCTTGGCTGTATGAATCCCTTTTCCAACAACTCGTCTAGTTGTTTCTTCAGTTCTTGCATTTCCGCGGGTGCCAACCGGTAAGGTGCTTTGGCAATCGGTGCTGTTCCTGGTAACAGATGAATTCTGAATTCAACTTCCCTGTCTGGCGGTAGTCCTGGCAATTCTTCTGGAAAGACATCTGAAAATTGGGACACTACTGGGATATCTTTTAATTCTTTTCCTTTAGTGTTAGTGATTATTGAAATCAAATACACTATAGATCCTTTTCTTATACAACTTGCAGTTTTCATCACAGAGATGAATTTAGTGGATCTAAAAGGTTTATCTCCTTTAATTGAGATCTTTTCACCTCTTGGGGATTTTAATTGAATTGTCTTTTGATCACATAAAATACTGGCTTTATTGGCTATTAACCAATCCATTCCTAACACAACATCAAATCCAGCCAGATTCATTGGATAAAGGTTTGCCATAAATTTTTGATTAAAAATTTCTATTCTTGCTCCCTGCAAGATTTCAGAAATCTTAACAGTTTCTCCATTTGCGGTTTCCACTAGACATTCTTGTGGTAGTTTAGTTAATGATTGATTTAGGAGTTTGCAAAACGAAGTATTAATAAAACTTTGGTTTGCACCAGAGTCAAATAATACTTTAGCAAAAATATCATTAACTAAAAACGTACTAGCAATGACGTCCGGAATTAGTCTAGCTTCGTCTGCAGTTAGCACGAATGCTCTGGCATTTTTAGGATTTTTGTTGGTTGCAGTTGGAGCCAATTTCGGACAGTTTGTCCTAATGTGACCTTTTTCCCCACAATTGAAACACATTCCATTACTGGATTTCTTCTTGCAATTCTCTTCCTTGTGTCCTGGGGCCTTGCAAAAATTACAGTAAGTAGAGCATCTTGCAGAATGCTTCTTTCTGCAGGCTTTGCAGTAGGGTGCAGAGGTAGAACCTACATTCCTACGATTGAAATTCCCAGAACGAAATTCTTGAGTAAGCCTTTGGGTTAGGTTTCTCCTCTGGTCTTCTTCTCTAGTACGGATTAACTCATCTGTCAAGGTATTGGCTAGTTCTACAGCTTCCTCTATGGTTTGGGGTCTAGCTGCCTTGACTACATGTCTAATTTCTCCAATTAATCCCCAAATGTAACGGGAGATTAACACTGGTTCAGGTGATGCAAGGGTAGGTACTATCCTAGCATATTCAAAGAATGTGGTAGTGTAACCCTTACTGTCTACCCCGGTCATTCTTAGATTCAGAAACTTATTTGCTATCTGTTCTTTTTCATTAGGAGGGCAGAATTTCCTTTCTACCATGTTCTTGAATTCTTCCCATTCCATATTATAAATCCTATCACTTCCTCTGGATTGGAGGATAGTGTTCCACCATTCTAAGGCTGCATTTTTAAACAGATTTGAAGCAAACATTATTTTATCTTCTTCAGCACACTTGCTTATTTTCAGAACTGCCTCAGTTTTCTCTATCCAGCGTAAAGCTGCAATGGGTCCTTCATTGCCCGAGAATTCTATTGGTTTGCATGACCAGAATTCTTTGTAAGAACAACCATGTGGCATGGTTCTTCTTCTTTTGGGAACGGGCGCTTGAAGTATGGGTCCATTGTTCACGCTGTGCTCCGGTTCACTTGGTCGTTTACTACTATGCTTACTTTTATTATTCGCTTCCTGAACTGTTTGAATAATAAATGGCTTCGCATCTATAATTCCCTGTGCCACAATATGCTGAACGGCACTATTATCCATTTGGTTTCCGTTGTTATTATTGTCTGAATTCTCATTAACCACGTTAATGTTACTCTGGTTATCGTTATTCAGATTTTCTTGATTTCCCGCGTCGGCTATCTGAATTTTAGACATTTACCAAATATTAATCTCACAAATAATATTTATATATAGCCAATCACATGACACGCACTTTTTAACCAAAAGCGTCGAGCATTGCGACTTTTACTCTTTTTATATAGTATGCATCAATACTAATAGTATGCGTGAAGTGTGTTATATTTTAGATGTATATTTAAGCCCCTTTTTACACTTTTAGCCAAGTTTTAAATTTATAAAACACGATATTCACTAACACTAAACACACATATGGGCAAGTGCACCCATCGTGGACGTAGTATAGTGCTGGTAAGATACCGAGGTCGTCCAAGGACACAAGAGCTTTTAATACCGGTTTATCCTCAACGTCTAATCAAATCAAAAAGTGAGAAAAATGTTTTAAACTAAGAAAAATAAAAACTAACTAAATGCTGAAAAATAAAATAAAATAAAAACAGATAGACAAGATGAATCACTTGGATCCGACACGTGTGTTAGTATAACCTTTGATTATTTTCACACTTTTGCACTTGTTTAAGAGATTATCTTAGTTATTGTAGTAGGCCCCTCTTTTGAAGGCGACGTTACCCTCAACCCAGTAGTTTGAGTCAGCAAGGATACAATCCTAAAGGGTCGGATTATTGAAAGATAATGAATTAAGTTATTAATGCAAATTGTGGTAGGCCCCGCTTTCGACGGTGACGTTACCCTCGGCTAAGTAGTCTGAGTCAGCAGGGATACAGTCCTAAATAGCCGGGTTATAGTATTAATAGTAGTTAACTTATGAGGGGGTCAAAGAGTTTGGATCCCCGCCATCCAATACCTATGGGCATTGAAGGAGATCCTACTTAATTTGACCTAGGTCCCAAGCAGGACCTCTAAACGCTGAACAAGGGCAAGACCCTTACCAAACCGTTACCTTAACCCCCGACCAGGTAGCCAACATACCTCCATATAGACCGTGGAGATATGAATGGTGAAAATATTTTATTTTATATAGACAGTAAAATAATGCCAAGACACCACGGACAAACGATAAGGAAAGATCACCTTCAACATAAGCAACTAGTTATTAAAGTCATTAATACAAAACCAAATAAAAAGTGTAAAAGATTAAAAATAAAAAGTATTATACTAAACACTTGTCTTCACCAAGTGATGTAAGAGACTTAGGCAAACATGGCCTTGATTGTCAAGAACTCTTACGATCAATCTTGGATCCCGAGACGACTCACACACTCTATGATGGACAATGGATGATGGTGGTGGATGATGGTGTTATGGTGGTGGTGGGTGGTGGATGAAGTGTGAGAGAGGTGGTGTGCCAAGGGATGAGTTGAAATGAAGCCAAGCACTCCTATTTATAGGCTGAACAGAAGCCTGGGCACGGCCCCGTGTCCGCTGGACACGGCCCCGTGCCCGCTGGACACGGCCCCGTGCCCGCTGGACACGGCCCCGTGCCCGTCTGACACTCTCTCTCTTCATTAATTGTAATTCGCAATTACAATAAATGCACCTGCCGCACTCTGACCACGCCCCCGTGTTCGCTGGGCACGGCCCCGTGGTGGGCAATAGAAGCTTCTACCACTTTGTCTTTTGTGCCAGGGCTGACCATCCTGGACACTGCCCCGTTCTCGCTGAGCACGGCCGCGTGTTGAGCTGGACACGCCCCGTGTCCGCTGGACGCAGCCCCGTGTTCAACTGGGCACAGCCCCATGCTCAGCTGGGCACAGCCCCATGCTTAGCTTTCTTCTTGTTTTTGCTTTGGGAGATGCTGTCGAGGAGTCGGGCATGCCACGTTTCTTCCTTTTCTTTGTATTTATGTTGGATTTGGCTGCATTTTTGCTTCTTTTGTTCATTTAAGCTCTTTTAACCCTGAAAATACAAAAGGAAGACAAAAGCACACTTTTTCCAACATTAGTACTTAAAAAGGGTTAGTTTTATGCCTCGTTTGATGTAATTTATATGTTGCATTTTACACACATCAAATACCCCCACACTTGAATCTTTGCTTGTCCTCAAGCAAAACTCTTTAATATGTGGCTTACACTCCCAAATGGAATGGGTAGAAGAGAAGGTTTTGGGCTTGTCTTTTAACAAATCACCATATTTCAAGAGATTGACAAGAATTCAAATTCAACTTTTATAATTGAATAGAACGTAAACTTCATAAACCCAGTTCATCACTTTCATATTTCGTCGAAAGCTACACTATTCTCGTCGGCAATTGTATGGTCTCCGTTAGTTGATTGGGTATTGTACTAGTATTCCGGCGAACATTAATCGGACACGGCTTGGATTCCAGCGAACATTAATCGGAAAAGGCAGCTGATTTTTTTAAACCCAGGTATGTATCGTTAGTTGCTTGGGTATTGTACTTATATTCCGATGAAGATTAATCGGAGACAACTTGGATTCCGATGAACATTTAATCAAAAAAGGCAGTTGATTTTTTAAACCCAGGTGTGTATCTGTTAACCATTGATTTCCATTGATTGATTTTGTTTTCTTTGTGTTTTCATTATGATGATGGTATTGATGTATAGATTAATGTTTGTTTGGTTTTTTCATTATGTACAGTTGTTGTCATTCAAGAGAGAGATTTTGTTGATAGGTTTTTTTATTGTGATGTTGTTGTGGTAGTATAGATCAAGTTGTGTAACAGGTATATATGTAACGTGATGTCGTTCAATAGAAGAAATATGTAGATGACATCTTTAAACACATGTGTATATTATATGACGACCTTCTTGTACGAGTAAGTTATGTGTATATGCACAGGTGTATAGTGAAAATTTTTCTTAAATTTTGTGGTTTTATGTTTTCCCCAAGTGATACACAGATGTATATATCATGTTTGTTTTAGTTGTTTTTATGTATATTGTATATATAGATGTGTACAATGCATTTTGCTTTTAATTTATCCTTCACTGTTTTACGTGTATATTTAATTTATTGAGTACTATAAATTGTCTAGAATCGGTTGCTGGTAATGTATACGAAAGTCCCAATGGGACTAGGTATTGGACACTAACTGTACCACCTGGTTTCAAAACATTTATCAGAGCAAGATTTAGTACAAAATACGCACAAGCAACTAACGGAATACAATACCAGTGGGTATTGAAGGAGTTCCTAGTAAGCTTGACCCAGGTTCTTGTAGGATCTATACACTGAACAAGGCAAGAACCTTACCAAACCATTCCTTTAACCCCCGACCAGGTAGCCAACATATCTCTATATAGACCGTAAAGATATGAATGGTGAAAATCTTTTATTTTATATAGACAGTAAAATAACGCCAAGACACCACGGACAAATGATAAGGAAGTTTCACCTTCAACATAAGAAACTAGTTATTAAAGTCATTAATACAAAAAAAAGTGCGAAAAGATTAAAAATCAAAAGTATTACATTAAATGCTTGTCTTCACTAACTGATGTAAGAGACTTAGCCAAACATGGCCTTTGATTGACAAGAACTCTTACGATCAATCTTGGATCCCGAGACTACTACACACACTCTAAGGTGGATGATGGATGATGGTGGTGGATGTGGGTGTTGTAGTGGTGGTGGAGTGGTGGTGAAGTGGGAGTGAGGTGGTTTGTTAAGGGATGCCTTTGAAGTAAGCCAAGCACCCCCTATTTATAGCCTGAACAGAAGCCCGGACATGGCCCCGTGTCCGCTGGACACGGTCCCGTGGACATCCTCTTTCTCTTTCTTCATTTGTTACAATTGTCTGCATTAGGCTTCACACGCCCCCGTGTTCGCTGGGCACGGCCCCGTGTGTAGAAGCTTATCTGTACTATCAAGATTTGCAAGATTCTGCGAATCTTAGTGTTGACCACACCCCGTGCTGAGCTGGGCACGCCCCGTGCTGGGAATAGAAGCTTCTACAACTTTGTCATTTTCTGTAGACACCTGGCCACGCCCCTGTGTCCGCTGGGCACGGGGCCATGGTCAGTCTTCTGTTTCTTGTTTTTGCTTGGGAAGATGTTGTCGAGGGGTCGGGCATTCCACATTTATTCCTTTTCTTTGTATTTATGTTAGGTTTTGCTGCATATTTGTTCCTTTTGTTCAGTTTTGCTCATTTGGTCCTTAAAATACGAAAGGAAGACAAAAGCACACTTTTTCCAACATTAGTACTAAAAAAAGGGTTAGTTTTATGCCTCATTTGATGTAATTTATATGTTGCATTTTACACACATCAAATACTCTTTATTATGTGGCTAACACACCCAAATGGAATAGGTAGAAGATAAGTTTTTGGGCTTCTCTTAAGTGTCGGGAATCCAAGATCTTTATTGGGCTTTATTTTTATACTATTTACAATCCTATTCGTTATAATTTATTTAGAACGTTTCATAAGAGAAATTACTTATTTGGGCATAACATGCCTCTTTAAAATTCCATTTATATACAAGTTAACATACCTCACGGGAGATCACTCAACACTCGGCTGAAGATGTATTTTTGTGAAACACTCGAGACCGGCATGGAACTTACTTCTACCATATGCTTGCCAAGTAATCAATCCTCCTCCTTTTTAACTATAAAACTTTGTAAATATCAATAGGACTTGGGGAAGGGTTAGGCTTGGGTTAAAGGTAGGTGGTTTTGGGTTAGTGGTTAGTAAAAAGGGCTAAAGGCGTAAAAAGCGTCGGTCGTCGTAAAATTTTTTGTTTTTGTGACTTTTATTTAAACTAAGCATTTTCAAAGAAAGTTTCTTTGAGGAACTTGTTTGTTTATTGCTAGACTTCATTTTTTTTTTTTTTTTTTTGATAAAGAACATCACAAGAAGACCGAGCTTTTTACTAAAATAAAAGGTTTAAAAGAAAAAGGTTTTGGTAGGTAGAGGGTGTTTGTTTTGTGGGTTTAGAAATGAAAAGGTTTTAGGCTCAAAGGGGTTAACTAGGGGGATTTTGGGTAGGTGAAAAAGAAAATGAAAAATAATGGTGTTGAAAAGAAAATGGGTTAGTCCTAATGCCTCCATCATTTACTTACTTGGGTTTAAGTTGGTAAGGACCGGGAATGTATCGTCGTGGCAAGTTCTAGAGTTGTAAGAACTAAGTGGCTATTCACACAAGAAACGAAAAATGAGCATTTAGTTTATGCTCAATAAAGGCTCGAAACTCACTATTTGTGGGAATGGGTTTATAATGTGATCAAGTATATATAATCAAATTTTAACTAGATTTGTCATGCCGTTTCATAATTTTCTTATGTTAGTCCTTTTTATCACGACGCTATCGGTTGTAAATTTGTAAAAATATAACCTTTTTAGAACTTGTTATTCCCAAATTAAACCAAGACAAGAAAAAAAATGAAAGTTTTTGAAAAAATTTGGGGTGATTAGCGGTTCCAATAGGGTTTTGTGTAAGGCTTGTTATTAGGACTTGAAAAATTCAAGGTTTAGCATCCCCCTCACACTTAAATTACACATTGTCCTCAATGTGTCCCAAAAATAATTTTTTAGGTTGATTGAATGTGTAAAAGAAAGTGTTAAAAACAAGGTTTTGGTGTTACTTGGCATCTGGCCAAGGCCTCGTGCTAGGTGAGCATGGCCCCGTGGTCAGAGTACCAGTAATGAAAACTTACAGAAGGTGACCACGGGGGCGTGCCTGATGGACACGGCCCCATGGCGGGCAGATTATAGACAATCAGCAGGTACAAGGTGATGGACACGGGGCGTTCTGGCTGGGCACGACCCCATGGTGACATCTGCAAACTTTGAAAACAGGTTTTGGCTTTCGGTTCTGGTTTCCGGGCTTATGCAGCACTAATACTTAGTGCTTCCAAGCCTCCTAGGTACATGTTTACTCTTAAATACCACACCACACAAATAACAAACACATCCTAACATACCACAAGTTTATCATCCACATAACAAACTAAAAAAAGAAAATGCAAGAAAGTAAAAGTGTTAACGGAAAGTAAATTGTTCAACATTGGCACGCAGGCCAGATAATTGTTTGTGAGAGCAAGGGGTTAACCTGGTAAGATCTTCAACCGTGTTACATCACCTCCAACGCCTCCGCCTCAATCCATGTCTTCATCCTCGTCATCTCCTCCTTGGTTCGCCATGTACTCCCGGATGTTGCTGATGTCATCTTGCATGTCAGAGATGTTCCTCTCTATTGCTCCGACCCGGGTGTACGTGTTGCTGGCCATGTTGTAGGTGTTGCGGTTGCACATAAGGTTTTCTGCAAGAGATCATGTAAGCTTTGAAAATTAGGAAAACCACCCCCTTGAGAAGATGATTGGCCCGCATCGCCATGATACTGATACTATGAGGAGGACGGATTTGTGGGGCGTGAATGACGAGAACCTCCTGTGGGTTCCAAACATGTCCCTAAACCGTTTGAAATCGAACCATCCCGTCACCTACTTCATTGATGATCCCCATTGAGCGGCATATGACGAGGTCCACCTTACCCGACAATGGGCCCTTCATGAAGAACCTTGGCATCCTTTGCACGAAGTTCTTGAAAAGACGGTAGATCCAGCCTCCAAAAAGGATAGGGGTCGGGGGATTGGCTAGCTGGTTCAGGTGCATGTTGCGTAGGAGCAGGTGTGGAACATCAAGAGGCACACGGTTGTGAATGCAGTGTAGGACCGTCAGATCACGTAAGCCAACAACACCAGTACTGTCATGCCTTTGGCAGAGGGAGTTGCTAAGGACCCTATGAATGTAGCGGTATAGAGGGTCCCGCAACTGTGTGCCTTTCGTTTGGCTTGGGTTATAGGCTCCTTCCCCAATTTGAGCCCATGCTGCTTGACGTCGGTTTTACAGGAGTTCACGGAGACCACCCGTGTTTTCTTCGTCTACAACATCTTCTTCAGCATACAACCCTATGATCGACCCAAACTGTGCAATCGATATTGAAAGCATGTTTCGAGCACAACGAAACTCAACCCCCTCTTCATCAAACGGCTCTGCTTTACCCTTGAATGTAAATGTGCTATAGAACTCCATGTTGTATTCGTGGACCGAATGGAGTCTAGTGTAAAGGGCTGCCCTGAGTGGACCAGTGACTAGGTTGTTGAAGCGGTCAATCTGCCCTACTGCTTCCAGGGTGTCTAGGCATACTTGTCGTGCGTTTTCCTCGGGCCTTATTTGAAGAACTTCAAATCGGGCTTGAGCAGCCCATTCATTATGGTTGAAGCTTGTGAATTTCTTGGCCATCTGAAAAAAAAAACACAAAACAATTAGCACGAAAATAAGAAAATTGAAAACAACAAGCTGAACACGGCCCCGTGTTCGAAGGAAAATTGCTGGACACGCCCCTGTGCTCGCTGAGCACGACCCCGTGCTCAGGCGTCTGTTTTCCAAAAATCCCATTTTTTCACCCGGTTCCGAAAACTTGAAAATTTTTTGTTGAGTAGGGGCAGTTTTCCCCGAAAATGAAACCCCAAGTGTCGTTTTTCCCAAAACAAACCGTTTACCCCTTCAGTTTCATCTTTTTCGGTTCAAAAACAAGGATTTGAGATTTTTGTTTGAAATCGGGCAAATCTACAAACAATTCAAGTTGATTTACTTCCTATAACATGCAACTATACTACTACTAACAGATCTAAGCAAAAATTTGAGGTTTGATTTGGTTCAAGTTGAAGAACCCTAGATTTTTCCCCAAATTTTTTTTATGTTAAACTAGATGAAAATGATTAATCTAACTAACTATGATGATAGAATCATACCTTGACGTTGCTGAACGGTGGAAGAACGTGAAAATCTGTAGAAATTTCTGGTGGAACCAGAGAGTTTTCGGGGAAACGGGTCGCGTTGAAGTGAGAAATGAAAGGAAAAAGGGGTTTTATCCCCGTCAGTTAGCCGAGCACGGCCCCGTGTCCAGCTGAACACGGCCCCGTGGGCGGGTAAAAAGAAATTTTTTAGTGCACGTGTGAGTGACCTGTTTCCCGAAACTTGGTTTTAGAAATCTTACCGATTTAGAAGCTTTCCCGACGTTCGTTACTTACAAGATATGATGTTGATGCGTGAACCTTTGTTTATTCGTCGGCCGCCTGTAGCGAGATCTCCTCCTCTTCATCCTCAATGAATTCTTGATAAAGCTTTAGCCATTGGCCATTGACTTTGAATGGAATTCCATTCCGAGATTTAATTTCAATTGCACCGTGTGGAAAAATATGGGTGATAGAAAGAGGACCCGTCCACCTAAACTTTAATTTACCGGGAAATAATCGAAGCCGTGAATTAAACAATAGAACTTGATCTCCTATCCGAAATTCATTTGGTTTAATGCAAAATTTTCATTCTACCCTTATAAATTTCGGAGTTAGAGTTTGCGTGATTTCTCAATTCGTCTAATTCATTTAATTGACAAAGTCTATTTTTACCGGAAATTTCTATGTCTAAGTTTACGTTTTTAATTGCCCAGTAGGCTTTGTGTGCTATTTCTACTGGCAAATGACAACTTTTTCCTTAGACAAGCTTATATGGGGTGGTACCTATTGTTGTTTTATATGTAGTTCAAAAAGCCCATAAAGCGTCATCTAATTTATCGGCCCATTCCTTTTTATTTAATCCTACGGTTTTTTCAAGTATTCGTTTTAAACCTCGATTAGTCACTTCGGCTTGTCCGTTTGTTTGAGGGTGATATGCTGTTGAGATCTGGTGATAGACCCCATACCTTGTTAAAAATTTTTTAAGTTAATGATTACAAAAAATGGGTACCTCTATCACTTATTAATGCTTCTGGAGTCCCAAAATGAGAGAATAATCGTTTCAGGAATTTTACCACAACTCTTCCATCATTTGTTGGAAGGGCTTCGGCTTCGGCCCATTTAGACAAATAATCTACTGCCACAAGTATATATTTGTTTCCTTTTGACGGTGAGAAAGGTCCCATAAAGTCGAGTCCCCACACATCAAAAATTTCACAAACAAGAATGCCATTTTGTGGCATTTCGTTTTTGGAAGAAATATTACCTGATCGTTGGCATGCATCACATGTCTTGATAAGACTTTTAGCGTCTTTGTAAATGGTTGGCCAATAAAATCCTGAATCAAATACCTTTCGTGTGGTACTAGCGGCACCATGATGTCCTCCATATGGACCTTAATGACAATGGCGGAGGATTCTTCTTGCTTCACTACCATGTACGCATCGACGGATAAGTTGATCGGCACACATTTTGAAAAGATAAGGATCTTCCCAAAAATAATGCTTTACATTGGCAAATAATTTTTTTCTTTGATGATGTGTCCATCCTTTTGCGACTATTCCGCTAGCTAAGTAGTTAGCATAGTCGGCGTACCATGGCTCTTCTCGTTATTCCACCATTTCTAGGGACTCCGTTGGGAATTTTTCATTGATTTGCTCATCCCCAGTTGCCTCCAAAGCTGGATCTTCCAAGCGGGAAAGATGATCTGCAGCGGTGTTTTCTGCTCCTCTTTTGTCTTTTATTTCAATGTCAAATTCTTGGAGGAGTAGAATCCATCTGATTAAATATGGTTTAGCATCCTGTTTCTTAAAGAGATAACGAATGGCTGCATGGTCTATATAAACTATCGTTTTAGAAAGAACAAGATAAGAACGAAATTTATCAAAAGCAAATACTATAGCTAGTAATTCTTTTTCAGTTGTTGTGTAATTTTCTTGTGCATCGTTAATGTTTTACTAGCGTAATTTATTGGGAGAAAATGCTTATCTTTTCTTTGTCCCAAGACGGCTCCAACTGCAAAGTCACTTGCATCACACATGATTTCGAAAGGTAATTTCCAATCAGGCGCTATCATGATAGGTGCATTGACTAGCATTTCTTTTAGTGTTAGAAATGCTTGATTGCAATTCTTGTCAAAGATGAAAGGAGCATCTTTTTCAAGTAATTTTGTTAGAGGCCTTGAGATTTTAGAAAAGTCCTTGATAAATCGTCTTTAAAATCCGGTATGCCCTAGGAAACTTCTGATGGCTCTAACGGAGGATGGGAGTGGTAATCGAGAAATAGTGTCTATTTTAGCTCGATCAACCTCCATTCCTTTGATTGAGATTTTATGACCGAGTACTATTCCCTCTGTTACCATGAAATGGCATTTTTCCCAATTAAGGGCGAGGTTAGTTTCCTCACATCGGGATAGCATTCATTCAAGGTTATCGACACATTGGTCATATGAATCTCCAAAGATAGAAAAATCGTCCATGAAGACTTCCATAGTCTTTTCTATCATATCATGGAAGATGGCCACTATGCAGCGTAGAAAGGTTGCGGGGGCATTACATAGACCAAAAGGCATGCGTCGATAAGCAAAAGTTCCATAGGGACATGTAAATGTTGTCTTTTCTTGGTCTTCGGGTGCTATCGGTATTTGAAAGTAACCTGAAAAACCATCTAAGAAACAATAAAATTTGTGACCGGATAATCTTTCTAACATTTGATCAATAAATGGTAAAGGAAAGTGGTCTTTCCTTGTTGCCTCATTTAATCGACGATAATCTATACATACTCTCCATCCTGTGACGGTTCTTGTTAGTATTAATTCATTTTTTTCGTTAGTGACCACCGTCATACCTCCCTTTTTTAGGAACTACTTCAACGGGACTTACCCAAGGACTATAGGAGATTGGATAAATGAGTCTGGCGTCAAGTAATTTGATGACTTCATTTTTAACCACTTCTTGAATGTTTGGATTTACTCTACGTTGTGGTTGTATTACCGATTTATAGTCATCATTTATTAAAATTTTGTGCGTGCACATGGAATGGCTTATTCCTTTAATATCTACCAGCTTCCAAACGATCGCGTTTTTGTGTTTTTTCAAAAGTGCGATTAATTTTTCTTTTTCTACACTAGTTAATTTTGACGAAATAATTACAAGTAACTTACCATCTTTGTCGAGAAAAGCATATTCCAAACCTTTTGGAAGTTCTTTGGTCTCAAGTGGTGGGTCTTTAGAAGACTCCTTATTTGATTGCTCATTTTGATCAAGAACCAAAAAGGTTTGTTCAATGGCGACCTCTTCTTCAATAAAGTAGTCAATTTCTTCTCTTGTATCGGTTGGCTCATATTCATCTTCAATTAGGGGGTCATCATTGCCGAATGGATATTTCATTGAACGCTCAAGATCGACACTTCTTTTGAATGCCCCTAATTGAATGGGTAGATTGTTATGCTTCCGATTTTTCAAAGCTTCGTGGGTTTTTACAAAAGGCCGTCCCAACACTAGTGGAGCGTCATCAAGGATGACGAAGTCGGTTGGGATTACCATTTGATTTGTTTGGACTAACACATCTTCAACTATCCCCATTGATTTTATTGTTTTCCGATTAGATAGAAAAATGGGTATTTGAAGTAGAGAAAAATCACCAATACTTAATTTTCCGAAAATGTTATTGGGCATTATATTAAACAAAGATCTTTATCAATTGTAATATTACTAATAAAGGAATTTTGAAAAAAAAAAACATGGAACCGGGGTAATGTTAATTTCAAATGGATCATCTTTTATTAGCGTAGTTTAATGAATTGTTAACTTAATGCTTACCGTTTCGTCAATTTTAGTGTTAGTGTTTAACTCTTTTAAAAATTTAGCATGAGTAGGTACTAAACAATGATTTTCGAAAGAAGGTGACAAGAGATTAATTTCTTTAAAATTAGACTCTTCTTGAATTTTAACGTTATCAGACTCACCTTTTTCGTTGTTTAACTCATATGTCGGTTTTTCACTTACTTGTTCTTCCATTTTTACCTCTTTAACTATCACGTCTTTGTTACATGTTAATTCGTCCCTTGCGCGGGATTCCTCTTCCCTTGCGCGGGCTTCTTTTATATAGCCCTCGATAGTTTTAAGGTGTTCTATTATCTTTTCGGCTACGGGGGAGATAGAATAAGGATCTTCAAAGCTTAAATTCGGAGGTTCGATCCTTGGTTCCTCATAGTACTCATATGAGGTAGATGGTTCATACCATTGTTCCTCATTGTAAGTATATGATGGATAAGGGTCGTAACTTGGTTCTTCATAATACTCATATGAGGTGGGTTGTTCAGGCCATGGTTCCTCATAGTAAGTATATGAAGGTGAAGGCTCATATCTTGGTTCCTCAAAATATGAGTATGAATACTCATACCTTGGTTCATCAAAATATGAGTATGGGGGAGAAGGTTCATACCTTGGCTCTTCATAGGATGTGTATGAAGTGGATGGCTCGTACCTGGGCTCCTCATAGTATGTGTACGAAGGGGATGGTTCAAAGAGGTCACAATATTGTACCGAATGAGGGTTACCACAAATGGTACAATACTCATCCCTATAATCATCCTCCTCATAGTGGTAGTTGTAACCTCCTGAGTATTGATCCATAAGAATCACTCAGCAGACCACAATAGAGTCTCGAGACCAGAAAACAAAAATAAAAACAGAAACAGAGGCTGGACACGGCCCCGTGTTTAGTGAGCACGGCCCCGTGGTCAGGTTCTGTATCTGGGCATTTTGAAAAATGTGACTGGTGTAACACCTCGAAAATTTACGTCCAATAATGTATTGACACGTGTCATAGAGTTCCGGTATGTGAAAACAAACTTTAGAGGGACTAAAGTTGACAAACGGTGAAAACTATGGAACGTAAGGGTCCAAAGTGTCAACAATGGATAAATAGACTCTATGATAACCCTACATAATGTTTATAACCTTAAACGGATGGATCATGGATCATACGAAGCAGAAATTGCACAAAAGTGAGGAATTACAAACTATAGGGGCTAAAAGTTTTTAATTTATACCTCTGAGTGAACTTTTGGCAGACCCGAAGCTTTGTAAGGCTAAAATATACTCATTAGAATGTGTGGTAAAAATTTCATGAAGTTTCGTTACCGTATGAGAAAGTTATGGCCAAAACCGTACTTGAGGGGTTAAAAGCGTCAACGTCGAATTTCATGGCTTTTCGGTTGAGCGCAAAGTTATCCGAGGACATTACCATGTGGGTAAATGTCCCAAGGTTCTTAAAAACCAAGTTTGGGGGTTTACGAGTCAAGATAAGTAGCCAAAACCTCGCGTGCGAAGACAGGGACCAAAGCTGCCAAGTTTGAAAGAAGTTTGACAGCAGCAGACCTCAGGCGGCCCGCCTGGGCTGCCTAATGCGGGCCGCGACCCCCTATCAGATGCAGTAATTCGCGAAAATTGCTATTGGCTCCGAATTTGGAGTGGGATACAGCTGCTAGCACCTCCTAAATGCACCAATAGAAGCCCTTGCATGTTGGGACACCTGTTGTCTTCTTACAACCTCTGAATTCACCTTATAATCTGATCAAACTTCACATTTTGAGGCACATGTGATAGTAACAAGAACAAAGCAAACTTCAAGAACTTCACAAGGCAACTTCTGGAGCAATCTGATCGTCAAGGCCACTTCCAAGTCCTATCTAAGCTTCATTAGGACCTTTGTAAGCCTTTATATCATTCTATAATCCGTTCTAGCATAGATTATTAGTTAAAAGTCAAACCGTTGTTCATATAGTTTGACTTTTCGATTAAACGAGTTTGGCTCTGTCATTTCTCAAATTGAAACCACTTATAAGTTGGTATTTATGTGGGAAACAAACCCTCAAAAGGGTATTCTCTGATTCCCACTCTAAGCATGCTATTTGTCGAGTCAAAGATGTTCTTAAAAAGTCAACATAAATTGTTTTTGTGAAATATAGCATAAATGGTAATATAGATGACATGCAATCAGTTTGATCATCAAAAATAGCTTTATAATGAATGTAAGAATATGTTTTACCATGATCAACTCGACAATCTTTAGTATAAACTCGGATCGGAACCGAAAGTCCTATAAAACGACTTTTTCGTTGACTCTCGATTCGGATCCATGCATGCATGTTTGAGATCTGTATTAGAGTTTATTTTGAGCCATTTTTATTTTAGTTTAACTCTCTGGAGTTTTTACATCTTGAGTCTATGCTTAACCGATTCATATGCATGTTTCCGATTTATGCTTAAAGTTGACTATTTTGCCCTTTTTGATATAAAACGTGATTTTTGGAAAAGTGAAAGAGTGGAAATCTTTATTTCTAATATATAAACTTGCACCGAAAATTTGAGATCAGTTGGTGGTCCAGATTTTGAGTTATGGCCGATATCGTAAAACTATATCTTTATGTTAAATAAACGGCGCATTTAGCGTATAACCTACTTCAGGCCACTTTCTGATACAAAACTTTTTACCCACTGATGTTATATAATATTTTGGGATTTTTGAAGATTTTTATTTAATTTTTGGCTGATCGGATCATACGTCGCTAAGTCGATTCGGTTAATGCCGGTTTTGACCGTTTAAGCCATAAAATGAGTTTTATACATTCTTTTGACCCCAAACCTTTTTCTACTGATTTTATTTGTTAAATAAATTATTTTGGGCATTCTGGAAATATAAAAATCTCAGCTTTCTTTTAAAAACCCGGAAACGGCTCTAAATCGTATTTTTAGCGTTTTTAGCGCATAGTAAGCGTTATACTCATATTAAACATATAAGACTCATACCTACTGATGTATTTAGTGTATTTTTATAAAATAACAGTAAGTATAAATGTCTGCACTCAGATTTCCAGTTTTGGCATCTTTAGCCCTTGTGAAATTACTAAAATACCCCTACGGTGCATAGTTTGATTTTAAATGATAAGTTTTGTATACGGGTCATACCCTACTGTTATAACATGTCAAACTAAGTATATTTACTGTATAAATCAGACCTGTAACTCAGATTTCTAATTTAACTCTTTTATAACCTTTTAAATGACCAAAATGCCCTTATGAGGCGTAAATTGAGTTTAAATACATTCGGGGCATAATAGGACATAACTTGCTGATATTATATCATGTTTAAAGCATTTTATCTCAGGGAACTTGCATATAACTCATTTGGCTACCCGTAACGCCCTTTTAGCGTTCGGTTCGGTTTATGCAACTAGTTTGCATAAATTGACCGAAACGGGTCAAACGTTACCATTTTTATCTCAAAATCCAGAATGTATTTAGTATACCCATATTATACAAGTATTAAAACTTGTCGGGTCTAAATCACATTCTATCCGGTCTTTCGCTTAATTGTGCGCTTGTACCGTATCGTCCTTAAAACTAACCGGTCAAAGCTAAAGCTTAAATAAAGACCCGTTAGGAATCTAATAGGTTATTATAAACCTTTGTTCCAGAATAGGAGGCCCAGTAAAAGCTACCCTCACTTGCCAATTGTGATTCATACTTACTCAGGTAAATACATTTTGACTTATTTTCCCTATACGGGCTTGGGGTAAGGTATATAAAATACCGCTTGGTCCGGCATCGAATCATTTAATCGTATAGTGGTTAAATCCATTGAGATGACCCTGTTTTGAATGTGTTTTATTACTTGAAGCCTTTGGGGGGTTAATGACCATGTCCCGGATATCCTTGGCATTATCTTACGTGATGGCCATGACCAGAGCACGGGGTGTAGGCGTACATCCGTCGTGTATAACTCTATATTGTGGTGTGTCTATTAATCTTTAACCCGGACAGAAGATCCCAGGCTACTGAACGCGGAGTAACATATAAATCCATTACAAGTTTATCTTGCATAATTATCCCAAGTTATAAAAAATATTTATGCCATCTGCATTTAAATCAATTTTCAATCATTTTCAAAATGAGTCAGTTAATTTGTATTTACCAGTATAAACTGACGTATTTTTCCCAAAAGGTTAAGTGCAGGTACTATACGTACTAGGCTGGCTGTTTCCTAAAGAGCGTCCACAATAGTCTCGCAAGCTCGGATGACAATAAACTGTTGAACAATTTATCTTATTTTATTTGATCCGCCTGTGGATCCGTTTCAACTACTTGTGATATTTATTATTGCATTTTTTTAATGTTGAAATGTATCTATTTCTGCTTCCGCTGTGCATTATTATATTGTGTTGTTTGTCTATGACGATGCCAACTACGTCACTGTACCCCACACCGGGCCCACCGGTGACACGTGGAGATCGGGGTGTGACAGGTTGGTATCAGAGCCAACGCTGAGTGAATTAAACACTAGTCTTTTGTGCTTAATCTCAGTTACACAATTGCACATTCCTCGATTTTCGAGTCTAGACAAAGAACTTAGGAAATGTTCAAAATTTCGTTTATTTTTATTTTCATTTTCTAACTTTGTCTCATATATATATTTTTGTTGTGCAACTTGTTTGATTTTTGATAGGTTCAACATGCCGCCACGAGTTCGAGGAAGGGGACGAGGAGGATTCGCCACCTCACATGACCACGAGGCAGGGCCTTCGCATAGGCGGACCCCATCAGCATCCCACAACACTGCTGCCCACGATCTTTGGAGATCATTTGCTGAACCAGCCAGGCACTCGGTATCACTGAGTACCTCACCATCCCTACCTCACTCCTTTGGGCCACATTCTGAAAATGGGCCCCACGACTCCCATGGATCTTTCATACCTCTTCACCAGTCACCTCACAAATACCCAGCACCCGTTTATCAGGGCCTGTACAACCCTGATGCCTACTTGGATGAACCAGTGGGTCATAACCCACTAGGACCTGAAGACCACTTCTCTGGTGGCAACGAGATGGAGGTCGACGAGGACACCGATCCCTCCATGCCACCGTCCGGCACTCCCAACCATCCCATTGAGATATCGGATGGGTCACCATACAGGGGATCACCTTTCAATGGTGTTGACAGCTACGAGGAGAGGTTTAAGCAGCACGACTGGGTCTATACCCCCAGCTACCATAACTCCCCCATGCACCAGTCTTACCACGGTTCTCCCGTGCACTCGCAGCATCACTCCCAGCAGCAGCAGCATCAGCAGCAGCCTCAGCAGCAGGAGCCATCTGAGTCCTTCTGGCGCGACGTGGTCACTCCGTCGCCACCACCACCACCGGTTTTGCCTCCTCCGCCTCAGAGGCCAAGGAGGAACGCGCGTATGTCTACGCGGGGAGGGATTCGCATTGGCACCCCTCGACATTCAGGTAGCAGCCGCTACTCGCCGCTCCACGAGGAGTCAGAGATGGGAGAGTCTCCGCATCCCGTCTCAGAGGTTTCTTCTGCGCCTATTGCGCCACCGCCACCATAGAACTTTGGAGAGCCAATCCCTGCGTATGCTAGCGCAGCACAGTTCAACCCTTTCGAGCCGACTTTTCCTCCAGGTTATGATTATACGGGAGATCCCTACTGGTTAGCTTCAGGCTACAACCCTCTCAATCAGGAGAGTGTTTTTGGAGGTCCCTGGGCTACGGGACAATCAGCTTTTGGGTACTTACCGCAAGGGTACCAGCAGCCGCAGCCTCCACAGCCACCGCAGTATCAGCCACCGCCGCCGGCGCCGATGATGTCGCCACCGCAAGTCCAAGAAATCCTGCAAGGGATACACGACGTGCGACGGGAATTGCGACAGGAAATGCGACAAGATCGCCGACACAACCGCGGTATGTTCAAGAAGATGGTTGACTTGATTAAGGGTAAGAGTAAGAAGGATTATTAAATCCTTTGGTTGTTAGCTCATTTACTCATGTCCCTGCGAGGACATTTATTCCTGTATTCTACCCCTGCGTGGGTATATTTCTCTTATTCTACCCCTGCGTGGGTATGTTGTTTCTGTTTAACCCCTGCGTGGGTTTGTTTTGTTTGTTTTGTCTATTATTTGGTCTAGCCCCTGCGTGGGCATGCTATTTGAGAAAAGTCCCGTTTAGGGCGAAGTTGTACTAGTTTACTTTATGTTAAATGGTTAATTTAAGTTTTTCATTTTATCTATGTGCATGAATATAATATTCAAATAAATGAAAAATATCAATTGTTATTTTGATTGCCATTTAATAAGAATCTTAAGAAGGTAAAACCTAGCTTGAATGTCTTATTAAAAGACCTGGCCAATATGGTAAAACCTGGTTAAAAAGATTCAATTCTCTGTTAACATCTGTAAACATGTTAACATTCTTGGCTAGCGTTATCTGTAAAATCACCCATGTCACCCTTTTAATAAATTATCTACAGATTATATCTGTATACAAGTCTGGTAATGACTTGATACCTACGGGTTATGACTATGTCATATAAAAAAAAGGCAGATGTGGTTTATAACTCCCTGCCAAGCAAAGGACTATCTGTTTAATTATACAAATTTTAATCCTATAAAAATCTGAATTTAAAATTTAGAAGTTGTCCGAAGTGACTAGGCCTATGGTGCCAATATATATATTTCATTCTATAATATAGTTGCTAATAAAAGCCCTGAATGAAATTAATTAAATTAACTATTATGGTTATTAATACCATGGTTAATAAATCATCAAGAACGATAATACTGTTAGGTTTCTAAATAGACCTTGTCCTTACTTTTATATAGCTTAAAGCTACATGGCAAAATCGGAAGAGACCAACAGTCATTCTAGGGAACACCCAGATAATACAAAGATTCACGTAACTGGTGCGGAACTGCAAGCACTGGTAGAAAACGCTGTTGCCAAAGCTATGGATAGGCAATTCAGAGAATCTAGCGGGACTCGGAGTAGGACCCGAACCGTATCGCACGTAAAGCCCAAGACTCATTCGGAGGCTCATAGTAAGCCGCCTTCTAAGAAGAATGAGCCGAAGAAGGATGAGGAGGATAATCACTCCTCCAACCACAGCAGTGTACCAAAACAAGAAATCAAACTGAAGCATGATACGCACAGCAAGTCCTGTACGTACAAGTATTTTGTTTCATGCAAATCCAGAGATTTTACTGGGGAAAAAGGAGCAGTTGACTGCATGACGTGGATTGATGAGATGGATACAGTCGTTGATATCAGCGGGTGTGCTGATAGGGACGTAGTAAAGTACGTGTCCCAGTCATTTAAAGGAGATGCTCTAGCATGGTGGAAATCACTCCTACAAGCTGCCGGTAAAGCCGCTCTGTACAGCATGGCATGGGATCAGTTTGTAGCCCTGATCAAGGAAAATTTCTGCCCTCAGCACGAGGTCGAAAGGATTGAGTCGGATTTCGTATCCCTAGTGATGAAGAACCTCGACTGTCAGACATATCTCACCACCTTCAACACCTTATCTCGATTAGTGCCGTATTTGGTGACCCCGGAGCCGCGAAGGATCGCCCGTTTCATTGGGGGTCTGGCACCAGAGATCAAGGCGAGCGTCAAGGCATCAAGGCCTACGACATTCAGATCAGTAGCTGATCTATCCCTCTCCCTCACTCAAGATGTAGTCAGATTGAGAGACCTTAAGAGCTCAGAGGAAAACAAGAGGAAACGTGAGGACGACACCTCACGAAGATCGGAAAAACGACACCGAGGGAACAACGACCGCAGGAAAGGGTCGGGATCTCGGAGAGATTGGCAACCATCAGGGGATAAGCCCAGATGCAAGACCTGCAAGAGGCATCATTTTGGAAAATGTCGTTTAGAATCGAAATCGCAGTCTCCCTTGAGGCCCTGTGGAATCTGCAAATCTGCAGATCATACAACTCTGAAGTGCAAAGGTCTGAAAGATGCAACCTGTTACGGTTGCAACGAGAAGGGGCACATCAAGTCTAATTGCCCAAAGAATACTAAGAAAGCTGAGGATGGAAAGAAGACAAATGCGAGAGTCTTCAGAATGGACGCCAAGGAAGCAGTTCTAGATGACAACGTCATTACAGGTACTTTTCTTGTAAATGATGTTTTTGCTAGAGTTCTATTTGATTCAGGAGCAGATAAGTCATTTGTAGATGATAAGTTCTGTAAATTGTTAAACCTACCTGTTAAAACCTTAAGTGTGAAGTATGAGGTGGAATTAGCCGATGGAACCATAGAAACCGCCTCGACTGTTCTAGATGGATGTGTTATATCCATTAGGAATCATTCTTTCCCGTTATCCTTGCTTCCCTTTAAGCTAGCCGGATTTGATATAGTGATAGGCATGGATTGGTTATCGCATAACCAAGCCCAGATTCTGTGCAACAGGAAGCAAGTGGTAGTTAAGACTCCGTCCGGTGAGTCACTTACTATCCAGGGAGATACCCAGCATGGATTGCCTGAGCAAGTGTCCATGCTCAAGGCATCCAGATGCCTGCAGAAGGGATGTGTCATTTATATGGCACAAGTTACCATTGATGAACCAAAGCCGAAGATTGAGGATATCCCTGTTATCTCGGAATATCCTGAAGTATTCCCTGAAGAACTACCCGGTTTGCCACCGGATAGGCAAGTGGAGTTTCGAATAGACATCATTCCGGGTGCAGCGCCTGTAGCAAGAGCACCATATAGATTGGCACCAACGGAGATGAAGGAGTTGAGGACGCAGTTAGATGATCTATTAGCTAAAGGTTTTATTAGGCCTATCTCATCTCCTTGGGGAGCGCCAATCTTGTTCGTTAAAAAGAAGGATGGGTCGATGCGTCTGTGCATCGATTACCGTGAGCTTAACAAGGTCACTATCAAGAATAGGTATCCGTTACCCAGGATCGACGATCTGTTCGATCAGTTGCAAGGAGCAAGCTATTTCTCAAAGATTGACCTGAGGTCAGGTTATCATCAATTGAAGGTCAAGGATGAAGATGTGCACAAGACAGCGTTTAGGACTCGATATGGACATTACGAGTTCCTAGTAATGCCTTTTGGGCTCACTAACGCACCAGCCGCATTCATGGATCTCATGAATCGTGTCTGCAAGCCTTATCTAGATAAATTCGTCATCGTCTTTATTGACGACATCCTTATCTACTCGAAGAACCAAGCTGACCATGAGAAACACCTTCGTTGTATTCTCAAACTTCTGCATCAGGATAAACTTTATGCCAAATTTACGAAGTGTGAATTTTGGCTTCGAGAAGTCCAATTCCTTGGATATGTCGTAAGTGAGCGAGGTATCCAAGTAGATCCCGCTAAAGTAGAAGCAGTCATGAACTGGCAGGAGCCGAAGACTCCCACCGAGATTCGCAGTTTCCTCGGATTAGCAGGATACTATAGGCGATTCATCGAGAACTTTTCAAGGATTGCCGCGCCCCTGACTTCGTTGACTCGTAAGAAGATTAAGTTTGATTGGGGCCCTAAGCAGCAGGAATCCTTTGACATCCTGAAGAAGAAGTTGAGCAATGCGCCAGTTTTAACATTGCCCGATGGCGTAGAAGAATTTGTGGTGTATTGTGATGCGTCACATACTGGTATGGGCTGTGTACTCATGCAAAGAGGCAAAGTCATTGCCTACGCTTCTCGACAATTAAAGGTGCACGAGAAGAACTACACCACCCACGATTTGGAACTGGGTGCAGTTGTATTTGCATTAAAGCTATGGAGACATTACTTGTATGGAACCAAGTGCATAATTTATTCGGATCACAAGAGTCTTCAACACTTGTTCAATCAGAAGGAATTGAACATGCGACAAAGGCGTTGAATGGAAACTCTCAATGATTACAACTGCGAGATACGATACCATCCAGGCAAGGCAAATGTAGTTGCCGACGCCTTAAGCAGAAAGGAAAGGGTGAAACCGATCAGAATCAATGCCAAGCGCATTGAGATAAGGAATAATTTGAACGAAAGGGTGTTAGCTGCACAGAAGGAAGCTGTGTTGGAAGCTAACTATCCTGAAGAGAAGTTAGGAGTAACTGAGGAGCAGTTATCCTACGACAAGGATGGAATGCTACGACTAAACGGACGAATATGGGTTCCAGTTTATGGAGGACTTCGGGATGTTATCCTCCAGGAAGCCCACAGCTCTAAATATTCCGTTCACCCTGGAGCTGATAAGATGTACCAGGATCTAAAAGCAAACTACTGGTGGATTGGTTTGAAAAAGTCCGTAGCAGAGCATGTAGCTAAATGTTTGACTTGTGCGCAAGTCAAAGCTGAGCATCAGAAGCCGTCAGGTTTGCTTCAACAACCTAAAATTCCCAAGTGGAAATGGGAAATGGTGACAATGGATTTCATCACCAAGTTACCAAAGACAAGAAAAGGAAATGATACCATATGGGTCATAGTAGATAGACTGACGAAGTCAGCTCATTTTCTGCCCATCAAGGAGACGTATAGCTCCGATATGTTAGCACAATTATACGTTGATAAGATTGTAGCGCTACATGGTATACCTGTATCTATTATCTCCGATAGAGATACTAGGTATACGTCACATTTTTGGAAGAGTTTCCAACAATCATTGGGCACTCGTTTGAATTTTAGTACGGCTTATCATCCTCAGACCGATGGTCAGAGTGAGCGTACTATTCAAACTTTGGAAGACATGCTGCGTGCATGTGCGATCGACTTGGGTGGTAGTTGGGATAAGAACCTACCACTGATTGAATTCTCCTACAACAATAGCTACCATTCCAGCATAAAAGCTGCGCCTTTTGAGGCCTTATACGGTAGAAAGTGTAGATCGCCCATCTGTTGGGCAGAAGTTGGAGATGTCCAACTGTCAGGACCAGATATCGTTTTTGAAACGACAGACAAGATCGTGCAGATTCGCGATCGTTTGAAAGCTGCCAGGGATAGGCAGAAAAGTTATGCGGATCCTAAGCGCAAAGATTTTCACTTCGAGGTAGGAGATAAAGTATTGCTTAAAGTATCGCCCTGGAAAGGGGTGATGCGATTTGGTAAGAAAGGCAAGCTAAGCCCGAGATATATAGGACCTTTCGAGATTGTCGAACGTGTCGGGTCAGTCGCTTATAAGTTAAACTTGCCTGAAGAACTTAGCGCTATTCATAATGTGTTCCACATCTGTAATTTGAAGAAGTGTTTCGCGGACGAATCATTGGTTATACCGCATACAGATATACACATAGATGAGAGTTTGAAGTTCGTGGAAAAACCATTGTCGATCGAGGATCGGCAGGTGAAGAAGCTTCGAAGGAAGCATGTACCTATCGTCAAGGTCAAATGGGATGCCCGTAGAGGTCCCGAATATACGTGGGAAGTGGAATCCACGATGAAGGAAAAATATCCTCATTTGTTTCAGTAAATCTCGAGGTCGAGATTTCTTTTAAGGGGGTGAGGATGTAACACCTCGAAAATTTACGTCCAATAATGTATTGACACGTGTCATAGAGTTCCGGTATGTGAAAACAAACTTTAGAGGGACTAAAGTTGACAAACGGTGAAAACTATGGAACGTAAGGGTCCAAAGTGTCAACAATGGATAAATAGACTCTATGATAACCCTACATAATGTTTATAACCTTAAACGGATGGATCATGGATCATACGAAGCGGAAATTGCACAAAAGTGAGGAATTACAAACTATAGGGGCTAAAAGTGTCAACATGTTTAATTTATACCTCTGAGTGAACTTTTGGCAGACCCGAAGCTTTGTAATTCTAAAATATACTCATTAGAATGTGTGGTAAAAATTTCATGAAGTTTCGTTACCGTATGAGAAAGTTATGGCCAAAACCGTACTTGAGGGGTTAAAAGCGTCAACGTCGAATTTCATGGCTTTTCGGTTGAGCGCAAAGTTATCCGAGGACATTACCATGTGGGTAAATGTCCCAAGGTTCTTAAAAACCAAGTTTGGGGGTTTACGAGTCAAGATAAGTAGCCAAAACCTCGCATGCGAAGACAGGGACCAAAGCTGCCAAGTTTGAAAGAAGTTTGACAGCAGCAGACCTCAGGCGGCCCGCCTGGGCTGCCTAATGCGGGCCGCGACCCCCCAGATGCAGTAATTCGCGAAAATTGCTATTGGCTCCGAATTTGGAGTGGGATACAGCTGCTAGCACCTCCTAAATGCACCAATAGAAGCCCTTGCATGTTGGGACACCTGTTGTCTTCTTACAACCTCTGAATTCACCTTATAATCTGATCAAACTTCACATTTTGAGGCACATGTGATAGTAACAAGAACAAAGCAAACTTCAAGAACTTCACAAGGCAACTTCTGGAGCAATCTGATCGTCAAGGCCACTTCCAAGTCCTATCTATGCTTCATTAGGACCTTTGTAAGCCTTTATATCATTCTATAATCCGTTCTAGCATAGATTATTAGTTAAAAGTCAAACCGTTGTTCATATAGTTTGAATTTTCGATTAAACGAGTTTGGCTCTGTCATTTCTCAAATTGAAACCACTTATAAGTTGGTATTTGTGTGGGAAACAAACCCTCAAAATGGTATTCTCTGATTCCCACTCTAAGCATGCTATTTGTCGAGTCAAAGATGTTCTTAAAAAGTCAACAGAAATTGTTTTTGTGAAATATAGCATAAATGGTAATATAGATGACATGCAATCAGTTTGATCATCAAAAATAGCTTTATAATGAATGTAAGAATATGTTTTACCATGATCCACTCGACAATCTTTAGTATAAACTCGGATCGGAACCGAAAGTCCTATAAAACGACTTTTTCGTTGACTCTCGATTCGGATACATGCATGCATGTTTGAGATCTGTATTAGAGTTTATTTTGAGCCATTTTTATTTTAGTTTAACTATCTGGAGTTTTTACATCTTGAGTCTATGGTTAACCGATTCATATGCATGTTTCCGATTTATGCTTAAAGTTGACTATTTTGCCCTTTTTGATATAAAACGTGATTTTTGGAAAAGTGAAAGAGTGGAAATCTTTATTTCTAATATATAAACTTGCACCGAAAATTTGAGATCAGTTGGTGGTCCAGATTTTGAGTTATGGCCGATATCGTAAAACTATATCTTTATGTTAAATAAACGGCGCATTTAGCGTATAACCTACTTCAGGCCACTTTCTGATACAAAACTTTTTACCCACTGATGTTATATAATATTTTGGGATTTTTGAAGATTTTTATTTAATTTTTGGCTGATCGGATCATACGTCGCTAAGTCGATTCGGTTAATGCCGGTTTTGACCGTTTAAGCCATAAAATGAGTTTTATACATTCTTTTGACCCCAAACCTTTTTCTACTGATTTTATTTGTTAAATAAATTATTTTGGGCATTCTGGAAATATAAAAATCTCAGCTTTCTTTTAAAAACCCGGAAACGGCTCTAAATCGTATTTTTAGCGTTTTTAGCGCATAGTAAGCGTTATACTCATATTAAACATATAAGACTCATACCTACTGATGTATTTAGTGTATTTTTATAAAATAACAGTAAGTATAAATGTCTGCACTTAGATTTCCAGTTTTGGCATTTTTAGCCCTTGTGAAATTACTAAAATACCCCTACGGTGCATAGTTTGATTTTAAATGATAAGTTTTGTATACGGGTCATACCCTACTGTTATAACATGTCAAACTAAGTATATTTACTGTATAAATCAGACCTGTAACTCAGATTTCTAATTTAACTCTTTTATAACCTTTTAAATGACCAAAATGCCCTTATGAGGCGTAAATTGAGTTTAAATACATTCGGGGCATAATAGGACATAACTTGCTGATATTATATCATGCTTAAAGCATATTATCTCAGGGAACTTGCATATGACTCATTTGGCTACCCGTAACGCCCTTTTAGCGTTCGGTTCGGTTTATGCAACTAGTTTGCATAAATTGACCGAAACGGGTCAAACGTTACCATTTTTATCTCAAAATCCAGAATGTATTTAGTATACCCATATTATACAAGTATTCAAACTTGTCGGGTCTAAATCACATTCTATCCGGTCTTTCGCTTAATTGTGCGCTTGTACCGTATCGTCCTTAAAACTAACCGGTCAAAGCTAAAGCTTAAATAAAGACCCGTTAGGAATCTAATAGGTTATTATAAACCTTTGTTCCAGAATAGGAGGCCCAGTAAAAGCTACCCTCACTTGCCAATTGTGATTCATACTTACTCAGGTAAATACATTTTGACTTATTTTCCCTATACGGGCTTGGGGTAAGGTATATAAAATACCGCTTGGTCCGGCATCGAATCATTTAATCGTATAGTGGTTAAATCCATTGAGATGACCCTGTTTTGAATGTGTTTTATTACTTGAAGCCTTTGGGGGGTTAATGACCATGTCCCGGATATCCTTGGCATTATCTTACGAGATGGCCACGACCAGAGCACGGGGTGTAGGCGTACATCCGTCGTGTATAACTCTATATTGTGGTGTGTCTATTAATCTTTAACCCGGACAGAAGATCCCGGGCTACTGAACGCGGAGTAACATATAAATCCATTACAAGTTTATCTTGCATAATTATCCCAAGTTATAAAAAATATTTATGCCATGTGCATTTAAATCAATTTTCAATCATTTTCAAAATGAGTCAGTTAATTTGTATTTACCAGTATAAACTGACGTATTTTTCCCAAAAGGTTAAGTGCAGGTACTATACGTACTAGGCTGGCTGTTTCCTAAAGAGCGTCCACAATAGTCTCGCAAGCTCGGACGACAATAAACTGTTGAACAATTTATCTTATTTTATTTGATCTGCATGTGGATCCGTTTCAACTACTTGTGATATTTATTATTGCATTTTTTTAAAGTTGAAATGTATCTATTTCTGCTTCCGCTGTGCATTATTATATTGTGTTGTTTGTCTATGACGATGCCAACTACGTCACTGTACCCCACACCGGGCCCACCGGTGACACGTGGAGATCGGGGTGTGACAACTGGTTTTGTGCAGCACGGGGGCGTGTTTAGCGAACACGACCCCGTGTTCAGACTCTGTATCTGGGATTTTTGTGAAAATTATGCAGCACGGGGGTGTGTCAGTGAGCACGACCCCGTGTTCAATCTACTGTAATGCAAAAACTATCTGAAAATGAAAAAATGTGCGCACGGTTTTTAAAAAGGTTTTGAAAAATGATTAGGCCGTCGATTTTAAGCTTTCCTAAAATCCTTGTGTCCCCGGCAACGGCGCCAAAAACTTGGTGTGTGTTGGGTGTGATATGTTTTTATTGATATCTTAAACCCTTTTTAACACATTAGTCAAGTTTTAAATTTATAAAATACGATATTCTACTAACACTAAACACACACATAGCGTTGGTAAGATACCGAGGTCGTCCAAGGACACAAGAGCTTTTAGTACCGGTTTATCCTCAACGTCTAATCAAATCAAAATTTTAGAAAAGGTTTTAAACATGAAAATAAAAACTAAAATGCTGAAAAATAAAAATAAAATTAAAACAGACAGACAAGATAAATCACTTGGATCCGATTTGCCTTTAATATAACCTTTTATGATATCCGAACTTTTGCACTTTTTAAGAGATTATCTTAGTTATAGTAGTAGGCCCCTCTTTTGAAGGTGACGTTACCCTCAACCCAGTGGTTTGAGTCAACAAGGATACAATCCCAAAGGGTCAGAATATTGAAAGATAATTAATTAAGTTATTACTGCGTAAAGTGGTAGGCCCCTCTTTTGAAGGCGACGTTACCCTCGGCTAAGTAGTTTGAGTCAGCAGGAATATAATCCCAAGTAGCCGGGTTAATGTATTAATAGTAGTTTACATATGAGGGGATCAAGCCATTCGCACCCCCGACATCCAATACCAGTGGGTATTGAAGGAGGTCCTAGTAAGCTTGACCGAGGTCCTTGCAGGATCTATATACTGAACAAGGCAAAAACCTTACCAAACCATTCCCTTAACACCCGACCAGGTAGCCAACATATCTCTATATAGACCGTAGAGATGTGAATGGTGAAAATCTTTTATTTTATATTGACAATAAAATAACACCAAGACACCACGGACAAATCATAAGGAAGTTTCACCTTCAATATAAGAAACTAGTTATTAAAGTCATTAATACAAAACCAAATAAAAAGTGCGAAAAGATATAAAATCAAAAGTATTACATTAAATGCTTGTCTTCACCAAGTGATGTAAGAGACTTAGCCAAACATGGCCTTTGATTGACAAGAACTCTTACGATCAATCTTGGATCCCGAGACTACTACACACACTCTAAGGTGGATGATGGTGGTGGATGTGGGTGTTGTAGTGGTGGTGGAGTGGTGGTGAAGTGGGAGAGAGGTGGTTTGCCAAGGGATGCCTTTGAAGTGAGCCAAGCACCCCTATTTACAGCCTGAACAGAAGCCCGGACACGGCCCCGTGTCCGCTGGACACGGCCCCGTGGCCATCCTCTTTCTCTTTCTTCATTAATTACAATTGTCTGCATTAGGCTCCACATGCCCCCGTGTTCACTGGGCACGACCCCGTGTGCAGAAGCGTATCTGTACTATCAAGATTTACAAGATTCTGCGAATCTTAGCGTTGACCACGCCCCGTGCTGAGCTGGGCACGCCCCCGTGCTGGGAATAGAAGCTTCTACAACTTTTTCATTTTCTGTAGACACCTGGCCACGCCCCCGTGTCCGCTGGGCACGGGGCCGTGGTCAGTCTTCTGTTTCTTGTTTTTGCTTGGTCAGATGCTGTCGAGGGGTCGGGCATGCCACGTTTATTCCTTTTCTTTGTATTTATGTTAGTTTTTGCTGCATATTTGTTCCTTTTGTTCAATTAAGCTCATTTGGTCCTGAAAACACAAAAGGAAGACAAAAGCACACTTTTTCCAACATTAGTACTAAAAAATGGTTAGTTTTATGCCTCATTTGATGTAATTTATATGTTGCATTTTACACACATCAATGTGTAATTTAATTAAATTAGATTACATACCAACTTTTGCCATTCACTCTAAAACAAAATGTAAAACTTGTGTTGAAGCTAAACAAAGAAGATCATCCTTCAAATCAGTTGAAAGAATAACTGAACCCCTTGATCTGATTCACATTGATGTGTGTGACTTAAAATCAATTCCCACCAGAGGTGATAATAAAAATTTTATTACATTTATTGATGACAATACAAGATATTGTTATGTATACTTACTTAAGAGTAAGGATGAAGAAGTTGACAAATTTATCTTGTATAAAGCTGAAGTTGAGAATCAACTCACCAAGAAAATAAAACATGTGAGAAGTGAGAGGAGGTGAATATGTTTCATTATTTGGGGAAGTATGTGCAAAAAGTGGCATAATACATGAGTGTACCCCTCCTTATACACCCCAATCAAATGGCATCCTAGAGCAAAAGAATCATAAACTAAAAGAAATAATGAATGCCATGGTAATAAGTTCTGGGATGAGCCAGGACATGTGGGGGAGGCCATATTGTCGGCCAATTTTTTGTTAAATAAAATACCTTTCAGGAATAAGGATGTAACACTTCATGAGTTGTGGTGGGGACATAAATCGTCTTATAAATACTTGAAAGTGTGGGGTGCCTAGCCAAGGTGATTGTTACACCCCCTAAGGCACTTAGAATAGGGCCAAAAATTGTTTATTTCATTTTCATTGGATATGCCAAAAACGGTAGCTCACATTATTTTCTTGTATATGAATCCAAGAATCCTGATGTGCACAAGGACTCTATCATAGAGACATGGCCAATAAAGGTGACAGACTCATGCGAGTTTTTCAACAACCAATCATGCAAGTTCATCAACAATGGTTGATCAGATTGTTCAAGAGGAACTTAAGAACAATTAGAGGTTGAAGAGGGTGAGCCAACAAGAAGTAAAAGGCAAAGGAATGAGAAATCCTTTGGGTCTGCCTTTCTTACATTCATGGTTGAGAGTGAGCCTCAAACCTATCGAGAAACAGTCACTTCTTCAGATGGACCTCAATTGAAAGAAGCCATTAAGAGTGAAATTGATTCTGTGTTGTAGAATCACACTTGGGAGCTAGTAGATCTTCCACCAGGGTGCAAGCCACTTGGATATCGATAGATATTCAAGAAAAATATGAGAGCTGATGGCTCTGTCAACAAGTATAAGGCAAGGCTTGTGATCAAAGGGTTTAGATAAAAGGAAGGTCTTGACTATTTTGACACATACTCGCCTATGACAAGAATAACCTCTATTAGATTGGTGCTTGCAATTGCAGCTTTGAAAAACTTGGAAATACATAAAATGGATGTAAAAACCGCATTTCTCAATGAGGAATTAGAGGAAGAGATTTACATGGAGCAACCAGAGGGTTTCTCTGCTCCTGGCCAAGAGGGCGAAGTGTGTAAACTCGTTAAGTCATTATATGGCTTGAAGCAAGCTCCAAAACAATGGCATCAAAAGTTTGACCAAGTTATGCTTAACAATGGTTTCAAAATAAATGAATGCGACAAATGTGTCTATGTGAAGGACACTTCTAAAGGTTATGTGATCTTATGCCTTTATGTAGATGATATGCTTATCATTGGGAGCGGTGATAAGATGATCAGGTCTACTAAAGTCATGTTGAAAGCAAGATTTGACATGAAAGATATGGGTTTAGCTGATGTGATACTTGGAATAAAGATCATTAGAACCCAAACTGGTTTGGTGTTAAGTCAATCTCATTATGTGGATAAGATCCTTGAGAAGTTCAATCCTGGCGACACGAGTATAGCTCAAACTCCAATTGATACCTGATGTGCACAAAATGCAACATATAAATTACATCAATTGTGACATAAAACTAACCCTTTTTTAGTACTAATGTTGGAAATAGTGTGTTTTTGTCTTCCTTTTGTATTTTCAGGATTAAATGAGCTCAAATGAACAAAAGAAGCAAAAAGGCAGCTAAATCTAACATAAATAAAAGAAATGGAACAAACGTGGCATGCCTGACCCCCCGACAGCATCTTCCCAAGCAAAAACAAGAAAACAGAAGGCTGAACACGCCCCGTGCTCAGTGAGTACGGGGGCGTGCCCAAGTGTCTGCAGAAAAGACGAAGTTGTAGAAGCTTCTATCACCCACCACGGGGGCGTGCCCAGCGGACACGGGGCCGTGGTCAACTTTAAGATTCGCAGAATCTGAGGAAATCTTGATAGTACAGATACGCTTCTGCACATGGGGTCATGCCCAGCGGACACGGGGGCATGGTGAACTAATGCAGACAAACTGCAAATAATGATGAAAGAGAAGGAGGATGGACACAGGGCCGTGCCCAATGGACACGGGGCCGTGCCCGAGCTGCTGTTCAAGCTATAAATAGGGGTGCTTGGCTCATTTGCAAACCATCCCTTGGCACACCACCTCTCTCACACTTCACCCACACTCCACCATCACCACAACACCATCATCCACCACCATCATCCATCATAGAGTGTGTGAGTCGTCTCGGGATCCAAGATTGATCGTAAGAGTTCTTGACAATCGAAGGCCATGTTTGCCTAAGTCTCTTACATCACTTGGTGAAGACAAGTGTCTAGTGTAATACTTTTTATTTTTAATCTTTTCGCTCTTTTTATTTGGTTATGTATTAATGACTTTAATAACTAGTTTCTTATGTTGAAGGTGATTCTTCCTTATCATTTGTCCGTGGTGTCTTGGCATTATTTTACTGTCTATTTAAAATAAAAGATTTTCACCATTCATATCTCCACGGTCTATATGGAGATATGTTGGCTACCTGGTCGGGGGTTAGGGGAATAGTTTGGTAAGAGTCTTGCCATGTTCAGTGTATAGATCCTGCAAGGACCTGGGTCAAATTTAGTAGGACCTCCTTTAATACCCACCGGTATTGGATGGCGGGGGTCCAAACTCTTTGATCCCCTCATATGTAAGCTACTATTAAATCTTTAACCCGGCTACTTATCCCTGCTGACTCAGACTACTTAGTCGAGGGTAACGTCACCTTCAAAAGAGGGGCCTACCACATTATGCATTAATAACTTAATTAATTATCTTTCAATAATCCGACCCTTTAGGATTGTATCCTTGCTGACTCAAACTACTGGGTTGAGTGTAACGTCACCTTCAAAAGAGGGGCCTACTACAATAACTAAGATAATCTCTTAAAAAGTGCAAAAGTGCGGAAATAATCAAAGGTTACACTAAACACGAGTCGGATCCAAGTGAGTCATCTTGTCTATCTGTTTTTATTTTTATTTTATTTTTCAACATTTTAGTTAGTTTTTATTTTCTAGTTTAAAAATCTTTTTTCTAAACTTTTGATTTGATTAGACGTTGAGGATAAACTGGTATTAAAAGCTCTTGTGTCCTTGGACGACCTCGGTATCTTACCAACACTATACTACGCTCACGATGGGTGCACTTGCCCATATGTGTGTTTAGTGTTAGTAAATATCATGTTTTATAAATTTAAAACTTGGCTAAAAAGTGTTAAAGGGCTTAAAATATACATTAAAACTATACAACACTTCACACACATCAATACCTCTCAACATTTGTCAAAGAATAGAGGCGAGAGTGTTGCTCAGTTGGAATACTCAAGGATCATTGGTAGTCTTATGTATCTCATGTCATGTACGCGACCAGACTTAGCATATGATGTGAGTAGGCTAAGTAGATATACTAGTAATCCTTGTTCAGAGCACTAGAAGGGTATGACAAGACTATTAAGGTATTTAAGATACACGAGAAACTATAGACTGCATTATGGCCAAAATCCAGCTGTTGTGGTGTCACACCCTGACTTTTGCGGAAGCGTATGATGTGTGACTTGTTCAATACCATTGCTTTCAATTATAATAAACAACTATGTGACCAAAATAATGTTCATCCATTCATTAAGTTTAAAATATTACAAACACTCGTCAGTTAAGTTTCAAACAACACAACCTTGTCTAAGTTACAAACCAACAAAAGTGGATGACACCTAAACTTGGAATTTACTTCTAGAAACAACACCCGCGCCCAAGATCCAACTTGTTACCTGAAATACATGTAATTTTGGAAAATATCAACAAAAGTTGAGCGAGTTCATGCGTTTTGTATAAATACTGTAGACTTGTAAACGTTGAGAGACTCCTTTGAAAACAGGTATGAAAAGCATCTATGAACAGATCAAATTAATGTTTTGCAAAGACATTAATGTATGTGAGGACATAGGGAGTACTCAGTATGAGTAGGCTTATACCCTCATCGAATTCTCTCGACTATGTCGAATTTCCCCTCGACTGTGTCAATTTACCTTGACTGTGTCAATTTACCTTGACTGTGTCAAAATTACCCTTAACCGTTGTCGAATTTCCTCGACTGGGACACTGAAGCACTCAAGTGGTCACATAAGGACCATGAGTGGGGCTCGGTCGTACCCGTTAGATCTAACCTTCGTCCATATTTATTATGAGAGTTAATGGCATTTCAAATTCAATCTATGCTCACATGATCTAATAGTTCATTTCATAGCCAAACTATACCATTTAAATATTCATAACATGTATTCCACCCCTGAGAGTTATAAAACCAAAAACTGTTAAGAGAAAAGGGGGACATGAACTCACAGTTTTGCGTTCTTCAATCCGACGTAACTCACGCTGCTACTAGTGTGCACGACTACCTACAACGTACTATGGTCTATTAGACGAGCGGGTCATGCCTTGACTTAATATTAATTAGTGTCTTTGAGTTACGTTTCTTTGTCTCCTTAATATTATTCCAAGTTATATAATTATTTGTTAAAATAATAAATATTTTAACTTAAATTATATTTATGAATTTTGGAATATTAGTTAAAATAATACATTTTAACTTGTCAATTTTATGTGTTTGTACTTGTATAACTCTCCAAGGATGGGTGTATTTGTATTCGTATTCTTATCCCTCTATATTTTTGCCAAGTATCGTTAGCGTATTCTGATGTGTAATTATATGTACGAGAATACGTATTCTTATTGTGTTTATCAAGTATCTCATACTTAATCTTTGTATTAACCTTTCCGGAATAATATTTTATTACTATAAAGAAGCAACAAATGTAGGCATCAAGAGTTGTAACTTGTGCTTAGGGCATTTTTCAAAAAAAAAAAAACTTGAATTTTTACTTTTAACCCAAAAGGTTTTTACATTTTCCATTTTAACCCTACATAATTTGTTTTTTTTAACTTTAACCCAAAACTTTTCATTATTTGCAATTGAACTTCACAACTTTTGTTACTTATACTTTTCATCTTGCACAAATTTTCGTTTTGCGTATAGTTCTAAATTTTTCGAGTTAATACGACGTAACGTGCATGTGTGGTTCAATGTTTTTACCTCTATTTTTCCATGTTTGATAGGTTCGTCGCAACACGCATATCCTAGGTCGAGTCAGTGTTGGTGGTCGATGACGGTGTTTAACATCGTTTTACGCCACGCCGCAACGCGGGGTGTGCTTTGGGGGTTTTAAAAAAAATGGTTATGCATATGGTTGTCGTAACGTTGGCTTTGGGGGTTTTCAAAAAAAATTGATTTTTTTTACTTTTTACCCAAAAGTATTTCATAAATTACTTTTAACCCAAAACTATTTGTTTGTTTATTTTAACCCAAAAACTTTTTATCTTTTGCAATCTATCCTCATAACTTTTTTTACTTTCAACTTTGGTCCTTTATAGTTTTCATTTTATGCAAATTTGTCGCTTTATGCTTGGTTCTAAATTTTGTGACTTAACACATCGCAACGTGCGGCTTTGGTTTAACGTTTTTACGTTTCGTTTTAAATTTTGCGAATTAACATGACGCAACGTGTGTGTGTAGGTGAACGTTTTTACATCGTCTTTTTCCCCCGTTTGACAGGTTTAACATAATGTGTGGGTCCTAGATCGACTTAGTTATAACTAAAGAATCCCCGCCGCATTGCGGCGAGTCTCAATCCTAGTTTCTAATAAAAATACATCAATATATATTTACAAAATATATATTTTAAGAAATATTACATAGAAAAATTATTTAGAATTTTTTTTTCCTTGGCAAAAATAATTATACTTTTCATATAAGTCTCAAGAATAATATATTTTCAAGTCTAACTTAGAAAATATATATATAAATCTATTTTTCACCCAAAAATAATATGTCCAAAGTTTAGTTAAGAAAATATATATTTTTCCCAAAAATAATATATCTTCTAATAATTCCAAGGAAATATATATATATATATATATATATATATATATATATATATATATATATATATATATATATATATATATATATATTTACTTACCAAAAATAATACATTTTCTCCTTGTAAAAAATATGATTTATTTATAACACTCACGGAAATCATATTTTTATTCTCTTGGTTTCCAAAATACCGTTACCAAAATATACTTATGACTTTAATTCCGGAATATTTATGTAAGTTATATTCATTGTTCGGTTTCACCAATGTTTTGGGTATAAATTATGTATTTATTTCTTGGAATTTTGGTAGTATTTTGGATTGTAATTTCTTGGTATTTTGGTGAGTTATATTATTTCAAGCCCTAAAATAATATAACTAATACACATAATATACAATTAATCACACATATGGTGACATCTAAATATATATTTTCTAAATACATATTTAGTCACTTTTATTTATAAAAACCGACCTCCAATACTTATAATCTTGTGACAAAAATTATGGAAAACTTTATATAAAATTTCATGGTTTAAAATATACTTGTAATTATTTGTTTAAAAATTAATTTTTCTAAGTGTTATATTTTTAGAAAAATTTTGCCATAGTTTCCCCTTAAAATGGAGTTTTTTCCTATAATAGTGTTGAGGAGAAAACTATTTACCATTTTAGTGTTGTTTGAAAATTATTTACTAAAATGGTGTTTTTATTTAGTTTTTATTTACTCTTTTGTTAGTCGCATTTGTTTATTAGATTAAAAAGTAAAACAAATGGCACACTCACTATTCCCGTTACAATTGGCTCATTTATTTTGTTCTTTTAATACACATTTATTTTTATCTTTTATTTTTCAGTTAGACATATATTTGTATTTTTATTTTATTTCATTTTTTTCCAATCAACACAGTGTAGTGTTTTTTGTTGTTATTAATTTTATTAATTAGCAACTCACTATACTTCAACTATTTTTTTTTTCAATCAACCCTTGTTTATCAAACAATGAAACAAGAAGCATAATCAAACATTGAAAATCTCAAATAATAAAAAGTGTAAGTTAAAAGAACAAAATAAACTAATCAATTGAAACAACATGTTGAGAGAAAAAAAGTAAATATATGAGACATGTGCCCTTGTTTTAATTTTTAATCCAATAAATAAATAAGACAATAAAAAATAAATGAAAACACTATTTTGGTAAATAATTTTCATTAAACACTAAAATGGAAATTAGTTTTTTCCTCATCACCATTATTGGAAAAAAAACTCCTTAAAATGGAGGTTTCCATGCTTTCAAAGCATATCATTTTCTTTTATAAATCATCATCAATCATTAACAAATCATTCAAGACTTACCATATGCTTCAAATATGCAATTTACACTTTGACATGAACTTGAAATTTTGTAAAAAGTTGTAGTAACTTAGTATGTTATTTAGTAGGTTAAGTTACCCTCTAAAACATGGTTATTTGTTTAATAATCACATTCTTGCAAAATCTAGTCCTTTACAACTTACAAGATGATTTTTCCAAAAACAATTCTTTTGTATTTCTCTTGTTAATAACATGTTTTATACTTGATTTATCACTAAAAATATGATTAGTTTCTTTAAAAATCATGAACTTGTAAATCTTGTAAATAACTTCGTTCTCTTGAAAAAATTATCTTTGAAATCCTTTATTTTCAAGACTCATAACATGTATCACAAATCATCATACACTAAAACAAGTTTATTTTCAAGTTCATGTTTAACATAAAGGATGATCATTATGATTTTCTCAAGAATCATCCTCATACTTGCTAGATCATGTGTTTAATCACAATCTAGCAAGCTTCTTAGGATGATCAACATCATAAACACAAGAAATCAACAATCAAGTATATTACATACACTTAAACATCTTTGATTTTCATGATTTAGAGCTTTATGTTCATGTTCATGTTTATGCTTATGTTTCTTCATGATCTTTATGTTTAACAACTTATATCATCCATTAACCAACATAATATGAAGTAAAATGAGATCACAAGAGTCTTACTACTAGAACAAGGCTAGGGAAGATCAACAAGCAACGTGATGAAGAAAATAGGTGGTTAATAGCTTTTGGGAAATGTCCTTCCAAATCTGATGCTTCCAAGCTTCCTAACTAAGCTCCTAGCACCTTAAAACCTCCTTAGAATGGTTGATAATGGTGGAAGTATGGTGGTGATGTGGTGGCCGTAGACAAGGGGAAGAAGAAGAAGGAGAAGTGTGGTGAAGGTGATGAAGAATGATCATGCTTAAGTCTTATGGGTTTTTATAAATTACTTCCAACATTAGGATAGAATATGGCATATATGTTGGCATATTCCTCAACAAATCTTAAAAAATATAGTAAAAAAATATTGTGTAGGACCCATGTCCCCTAACCGACCATCAAAAGGGGGGGGGGAGGTAAAGTGTAACATTTAATGGTAAGTTAAGTGTTATAGTTAGATTTCAAGTATACTAGTTAGGGTTATATGTGTTATATGTTTATAGGATGTGTTATGATGTTTGGTGACCATAACTAGCTTTGTAACACTAAAACAATGCTCTAGTAAGAATTTGATATTTCGGGTAGTGTCCGGTTGTTCGTTTTGTTACTGTTCGTTAAAGTGCTAAATTGCGCAGTTTAGTGTGCTTTATGTTGTGTTTAGTGACAGTTTTGATTCCCGACACTTAGGAAAGTATTCTGGACCATTAAATCACATTTCTACATTATATTTAGATGTTAAAAGCTGAATTTTTGCTGAATTTATTTATTTTCTACAGAATTTTGCAGTTTTAGTGTGTTTCTTGCACTTTCCGGCACCTATGTCATCACTAGGAAGGCAGTTTTGAAATCCCTACTTTCCTACAGACTATACTAGTGTAATACTTGGTCCTGAGGCTTATTTTGTGTCTTAACATCATGTCTGTCTAAGTACTGAACTCCCGTCAGTACTTCTAGTTTGTCTGATAACTGTGCTAACTCTACTCTGTGCATTAATAGAACTATATTGTGTTGCATGTACTAATGATAAAAGTCTTGCAACATGAAATGCCATTGTATGTATATAACAGAAATCAGAAATTCATTCGTCTTGTAAACTAAATCATGCACAGTTATTAAAGCACAGATTACTATTTAATTATTGTACGGAATGCATGGATAAGTGCCAGTTGTCACATGTGGAAGGATTCAGTGATGCCATTTGGATATCCGATATGAAAGATTCTAGATCTAAAAATGGTTATGTGTTTACCCTTGGAGGAGCAGTTATATCTTGGAAGTCGTGCAAACAAACTCTTATAGCTAGATCCATGATGGAATCTGAGTTTATCGCGTTAGATAAAGCTGGAGAAGAGGCAGAATGGTTGCATCAATTCTTGGAATATGTTCCAAGATGGCCTAAGCCTATGACTGTAATTTGCATACATTGTGATTGCCAATCAGCTATTGGTAGAGCTCAAAATGCATTGTATAATGGCAGATCAAGGCACATATGATGTCAGCATAACACGATACGATAACTACTCTCAACTAGAGTTATTACGATTGACTATGTGAGGTCAAAGGATAACATTGCAGATCTGCTTACAAAAGGCTTAAGCAAAGAGGTAGTACATAAGTCGTCGATGGGAATGGGACTAAAGCCCTTGGAGTAAGTTTGTACAACGGAAAACCTATCCTATAAGATTGGAGATCCCATGATCTAGGTTCTATAGGACCACCTAACTGTACGAACTGAGGTCATTGTGGGGGAGTACCTCAACATACAAAGGGATTTACAAACTTCCTAGTCCATTCCTACTTAAAATCAGTGATATCAAGAGAGGTTAAGCATATGGCTTTTAATGATATGTAAATCACCTATGTTAGAAAGAAGTGGGGTCGCTTCGAATGGAATTGGGGGCACAATTCCTAGAGCTCTCGCAGAACCAGGATGGTGTTCCATGACCATAACGGACACAACTATGAGGGGTTAGCCAGACCAGGAAGAGTAATGTGTGATGTGTAATAGCGTCTACTTAAAAAGGGATTGGTTCAAGGACATCGCGTCTACTAACCGCTAGGAGACTAAGTATACGTCACAAAGGAGGGTTCAAAGGGAAACCTACCTATCCTGCATTATTAAACGTTGAAATCTTATCGTGACACTTGAGTGTATGGGACGATCTCCATTTATGTGGGGGATTGTTGGAAATTGTATAAATAATATTATATTATGAGTTAATATAATGATTATTTAATAATTAAGTCAAGATGAATGAGAGATCTTGAGCATTAAGTTTGTGTGTTGGAACCATAAATATGTGGGAAAGTGAGCTTCTCCCACATAGGTGGAGAGATAAATCCTTTGTGGATTTATAATTAGAATTCTATACACGAATGTATTCTTGTGTGATAACTCACACCCAGTGGTAGCCAGGATGGTGCGAAGCACCTGAAACGCGCATGCGCATGCGCCCACGCCCGGGCCCGGGACGAGGGCGATGGGCGCAATGTGGCACTTTGATAGCACACACACAGAATTTCCTAACTTCGCATCCCTGAGAACTCTTGTTTCAGGTACTTTTTCAGGTGCTAGGCTAATCCCGGCAGTACAATCTGCTTAGGCTGTTGTACCCTGGGAAACAGACGGGTTCACCTGGGTAGCCGGAAATCTGTTTTAAGGAAAGCGTGATCTTCACGTGCCTCAGTCACCGTTGTTTATGTTTTCCTTATTTTTTTTTTGTAATCTGTTCTTATTTTAGTTACATTTCTTGTATTGTAATTTCTTTCGGTTCAGTTCTTCTTTATGTGTTATAATCAAAATGTTGATTAATAAAATTGTTAGTTTATTTATTTTATGAACAATTGTACTACAAATCAAATCCGTCATGTGGATCTTCAACCATTTTCCAAACTATCATTTCAGCGGTTCTATATGCATAATCATACTTTACGGTTTAAAGTGTCGTTTGATATATACTATTGGTTTTTCTCCGCGCTATGCGGCGGGAGCTCAGTTGGTATTGATTCATTTCTTTCCTGTACCAGCACTCGCTATAGCACATGAAAGAGAAAACTAAAAAAGATAAAGTTATGATGTACCCAAAAAGATATCAACACGTGTTTTATATCAATCGAAAACTATAAAAGAAGAATATCGATTCCGATATACTACCGATATTGGTACCGATGTTCGGTTGAAATCGGCTCGATTCATCACGTATCGATACTCGTATAATTTACGATTAAAAAAATGTGTTTTTTAATATTGTTATCGACACTCGTACAGTTTATAGAAAGAATAAATGACTATTCGTTTTTAGTTTTGATTCGATTTGGTACGATAGCAGTACAATATACATACATTGTCAATAAAAACTAAATTTAGAGAAAATCAAAATATATAATATTAAATGTTTAAATTTACTATTTCTATTAATATATACAAAATCAAAAAATATATCATATAAGAAAATAAAATTTGGAAAATCAATATATATAGAATATTGAAATTTTAGATTTATTATTCATCATGACTTCGTATTAATATATAAATATATAACTAGTGGACTTCCTTCACATGTTGCGGTGGGAAGTCGGTTGATATCATCGATTAGATTAGATAAAGCATTTATATCGTGATCAGTACTTAGCAACCGAAAGACAAACCCCAAAAACTAAAGTCATGATGTGCCCATTAAAAAATTGACACATGTTTTACATCGATAAAAAACTATAAGATTAAATATCGATTAAGGTTTCAAAAGTATAAACACCAGTACCGATGTTCGGTTAAAATTGACATGGTACCAATGTTGATCGGATGATATCAATTTTGTTCATCATCGACACTCACTTATAGCTTATGATATAAAAGGTACTCTACGCCGCTACCGAGGTGTTCGGACAATATTGATTTGGTTTTTCATGGTAAAGAACAAAACAAATTATAATTGACTTGTTTCAGTTTTGAACAAAGCTTTTATTGAAATGCAGATAAAATAAGCATGTCACAACATATATTCAAAGTTTTATAAGGTATTATACTATATTATTAGAATAACGAAAAATGGTAAATAACATTAATTTATAAAACACCATATCTTATCTTAAAAGTTATTAAAAAACAAAATATATTGAAAAATAATCATAATAATAATAATACAATTATAACTTATAAAAATAAAATAATATAATTATAATTAATAAAAATATTAATTACCTAATTAAGTAATGAAACTGTATATAATCTTTTTGATGGTTCTTTACAATTGGAAACCAAAATCACATTATCAATTAGGTATCTGTCACTCATTTCCTATGGAATAAAGTATTGCTTTCTTTAGTGATGGTAATAAAAAAATGAAAATTTTTGTTACTGTTCATGAAGAGATTGAATTCATATGTACTAGTAGGTTTCCCCCCGCGCTATGTGGTGGTAACTCAGTTATTATCAGTTCGGTTGGGTTCGTTTCAGTACCGACACTCACTATAGTAACTGAAAGAGAAAACTAAAGAAATAAAGTCACGATATGCTCAAAAGGATATCGACACATATTTTATATCAATCAAAAACCTTAAAAACGAATATTGGTTTCTAATATTGCCGATATCGGTACCGATGTTATTTGGTTGAAATCGATTAGATGCGTCACATATCGAGACTCGTATAGTTTACAATAAAAATACATCTTTAATATTGTTATCGGCACTCGTATAATATACAATACAAAAAAAATATGTTGGTTTGAATACAAAAAAAAAAGTAAATACTGGTTCCGGTTCTATTTGGTATGATAGCGACACGATATCCATTTTCATGAAAAACTGTACCATAATGTTTAAAAAGTATAGTTACATAGTTAGATTAAAAAAAACTAACATAAGCAAGGTATTAAAAATTAAACTAAAGGATAAATAATCTTTTATTAAAAAACTCAAAAAAATATTTAAAAATTCGAAACACTATTCATCACCAATTTAAATTAATATGTATATAATATGTATATAATATAATATAATATAATGGTTTTATGTAAAGAATCGTGAGGATTGTAAAAACATTTTTACCTTTTTGTTATACTTCAATATATTTTCTCATATTGTTGAGAAAAGTGTCCGAATAGTCCCTGTGGTTTGCGCAGATTTCACCTATAGACCCTACATTTTTAAAATTGCAGCTATAGTCCCCAAGTTTTGCAAATTCGTTCTCGGATAGTCCCTAGCGTGGATGGGGGTTAGTTTATTCAGTTAAGTGGGTGTGAAATGACTAAAATGCCCTTTCCCTCCCCTTTCTCTCTCTTCTTGTGTGCACACCTCCACACCTCACACCACCATAACACCACTCCCAAATCTAAACCACCACAACCAAATCCCGCCGTCACCGGAGACTGATTCGATTTAATAACAGGTTCCATTTATATGCAAGTTTAAAGCAATATAATCAAATCAAGATGTATCTTTTGTGTTCTGTTGGTATAGTTAAGGGTTACATGTTGTATTTGCATACAAAACAATTTCTAGTATACGACAAAAAGATTGAGACTTCTATGGGTTGCAATATAATCTACATTATTAGTTAAGCAGATCACAAATCAAAATTATTCTTCCATATAATCTGCAGTAAAAATGAATCTCACGCCTCTCAACAAAGAATTGCCACTTATACACATATCTGAAAGCAGAGAAGCCATATGGTTGTATTTGCACCTTCTTCTGGTGTGATCTGGCCCGCCAAACCAGTCGTTCAGTCTTTGACCCAAGCCAGGCAGTAGCAGTTGATGTTAATCTTCTCTCAGTCTCCTCTGACGAAATCTGAATCTATTGTTCAATCAATTCAGTCATCGAAGCCTAAGTTGGAATCTATTGTTCAATCAATCCGGCGACGACGGGATTTGGTTGTGGTGGTTTGGATTTGGGGGTGGAGTTTTTTGGTGTGAAGGTGTAGAGACAAGAAGATAGAGAGAAAGGGGAGGGAAAGAGCCTTTTAGTCATTTCACACTCACAACTTAACTGAACAAACTAACCCTCATCCATGCTAGGGACTATCCGAGAACGAATTTGCAAAACTTGGAGACTATAGCTGTAATTTTAAAAATGTAGAGACTATAGGTGAAATCTAGGCAAACCACGAGTATCCGAACACTTTTCTCCATATTGTTTCTATCTCCTATTAAATCAATTAAATACTAATGTATTATCTGATTCTCACGTATATCTATTTAAAATTATTTATGTAGTAAATTCACAACTAGTAGCCCCGCTTGCGGTATGCACATATAATGTATGTATTTGTGGACGCTCGGGGGTAAAAGTGAAAATGCACTAATTTTAACGTTATTTTATTAATTTCGTGAAAATAACGTTAAAAGAGGGGATAGTTAATCATTCATCATGTGGTGGCGTTGATAGCCGCAAATGCACTAATCGGCCTTTGTCCCGATTGTTGAGTGTTAGATGCCTTGTGTCCAAGGCTTAATGCAAAACTACTATCGAGCCGGGAATCTCACTGGAAGCAGCCTCTCTATTACAAGGTAGATGTAAGGCTGTCTATATCTTACATTTCTCAATCTCTAACTTAGTTTTGCTATTGAAGTAATTTAGTATGTATGATGTTGAGTATATTCACCACTAGATTAAATCCCTACTTTTTAACTATCATACCTAAAAACCACTCCATTTATCCAAGTTTTGAGTAAAAAAACTTTCGAAATTACCTGACTGGTTAAATTGAATATAAGTTTTTTATTTTTCTTTTACCTATTCTTACAAATTTCATATTCAACTACTGGAATTTGCTTAACACGTAATTTTATTAACACGTAAACATTACAAAATTTAAAATAAATACTTGGTCATATTTTCTCAATAATACATGTAAGTCCTATGAAGTAATTTACTTTTCACAACCTCTCGTACAACAATTAAAGATACATGAAGACAATATATATATATATATATATATATATATATATATATATATATATATATATATATATATATATATATATATATATATATATATAGAGGGTAAGGTTATTGTAAAAAAGACCAAAAGTGTGAGAAAGGTAAAAAAGAATCTCAGCCATTAGATCTAAATTAATTGAAAAGGTAAACAAGTAATTTTATCATTAATTCAATTAATTAAAAACTACCCATAACCGCCACCTTAATTATAGGAAGTATATAACACCATTCAGTAAGTATATAACACCATTTAGCAAGTATGTAACACCATTCAGCATTCAGCAAGTATATAACACCATTCAGCATTCAGCAAGTATATAACACTATTCAGTAAGTATATAACACCATTCAGCAAGTATATAACACCATTCTGCAAGTATATAACACCATTCAGTAAGTATATAAACCATTCAGCAAGTATATAACACCATTCATTGACTAAACATCTGATTGAAACATATTTTTTTCTCTATACAAGTATAGCAATATGGTACTCATATTAAAGATAAAAAAACGCTCGTTATTATGGTGTAATTCTTTTTTTTTAATGTTACGTACAAAAAGTTATTGACGTTTAAAAAAGACGGGAGGAAGTTACATGTGCATTACCTAATTTTTTGTGGGTTTAAAAGACTATATTGCCCCTAGATATTTCACATCAGTCCAAATTAATGAAAATATTTTATAATTTGGTCCCTATTGATCTCAATCATTAGATTAAAAGATCTAATGGTTGAGATTCTTTCTTACCCTTCTCACACTTTAGGCCTTTTTTACAGGATCCTCTACCTATATATATATATATATATATATATATATATATATATATATATATATATATAGAGTAAGGTTAACATACAAAAAGCCTTATCCTACATCATGTAGGAGACAATGATAACCGTTGGATCAGGGGTATAATCACGCATGGGACCACATAATCACGCATGGGACTATAATCACGCACGTTCTATGATAATAACGCACGTTATATTTTTTGTCATGTTTGTTAATGTAGGTTAAGCCTTGAAGTACATTATACTTTCTCTCTCTCTCTCTCTCTCTCTCTCTCTATATATATATATATATATATATGGTAGGGTTCCAGCGTGAACAACCTCCCAAGAGTGATATGCGTGAACAGATATGGACCCTTGATTTCCTTTTAGTTGTTAAGGGTAGGATTGTAATTATATAAAAAAATAGATTTAAATTATTATTTTAATAATTGAATTAAGTTACACCTTTCCTAATTTAAATTCATTATCCACATTATGTTTATTTATTAATAAGATAATTATCAAAACAAACAACAAATCACCATATTTCAATTTTAATTTTTATTTCAGATTTCATCACCAGAATTCAAATTTTGTTTTATAAGATCCACGTAACCTTCATATTTCAACGGTATACACATGTGTACTTGGATATAAATAGAACAGTACACATGTGTACACAGCATCGTACATATGTGTACAGTAATTCACAGGTGTACATCAACATTCAATACAAAAAAAAAAAAATTCTGAGATATCACAAAAACAGACGATATACACATGTGTACATCGCATTAAAAAGAGGGCAAAATCAGAATACACATGTGTACATCGCATTTAAACAAATAAGTATTTTAATAATTGAATTAAGTTACATCTTTCCTAATCCTTGATTTGATTTGTGAGAGATTTATGCAATCAATTTAAGAGGATAATTGATTACTTGATTTGTGAGAGATTTATGCAATCAATTTAAGATTGAAATTACACATATACCCTTTTTTGTATTTAATTAAATGAAAAAAATTAACCAAATAATTACCATCACGCCACTCACTTTAATCTCAAGATCATAAAAATCAAGGGACCAGATCAGTTCACGCAGTTCACTCTTGGGATTTTATTCACGTTTGAACCTAATCCTATATATATATATAGGGTCAGGATTTAAAGAAAACGCTGAAAAGTGTGAGAACGGAGAGAACGCTTATGTATCGTCCGATCAAAACAATCTATGGACTAGATTGGCGCGGTGGCATTTTAGTAAATAACACCAATTTTAGTACGTGGACGCGCGTCATTAAGGGTAAAAAAGTAAAAAAACCATTTCTCGCATAAAACGACATTGAAAATAAAACGCTAAATAAATACAAAACGCCAATTTTATTACTGCGTACTTTTTTCTGTGTTTTTATTTAAGCTCTCTGGCTACAAAAACGCCATAAAATATGAAACGCCATTATATATAACGCCAAAGTTTACATCCGGATAAATGTTATTTACATTTTTTGTTATAAAAATAACATCCCGCCTAATCTACGCGCCAAAAAAATTCTATAAATAGAAATGCTTCATCACCTTCCGTTTATCACACAAAAAAAACACACAGTGGTTGGTAAAAAAATTTACAACTCAATGTCAAACGCCAAAAAATACAACGACAACAAACATCTTTTCTTTGATCCTCAGTAATGTTCTGCATGAAGCTTCATTTAATGATTTTTTACGCGAGTGTAAAAAGATTTTGCTGCATGAGATGGACAAAATTGTAAAAAGTGGGACTGATGACACCCATATTCATACTGTCATCTTTGTTCCTGAAGAAGGTTTGGATGATAAGAAGAGACCTATACCAATGGTGTGACAACCGGTAGTTTATGCCCTTAATTACGTAATTTACAGGTGATTAACGCGATAATGAATAGTGATTAAGACGTAGATTAACTCATTTAGGCCCTTGGAGTGCCCAGGAACGTTTATTCGACTATACAGTGCGTGTGTGGTGATTTACGGGAAATCTGGTGAATATTACACGACAACGAACTGATACCGTACAAAATACTGACAACGCCGACTAATATTAAATTTTTACGATATATTTTAGATTCGCAATTAAATTTTAATAACCGTGGTCGAAACCGGATCGTAAAACGAAGTAAAACGGTGAACGACGTGTTTTACGCGATATACCGCAACCGACTAACGAGGGCGTCCAACATTGAATACCGGCACTATTTTATATATTTCTAAATCAAAAATTATGTTTTACAACATTACAAAGTGTTCGGGTTGCGAAAACGGGTCTCGTAGGAATTGCGGGCCACTCTCTCTTATCAAGATCTTTTGGTCTGCTTGAAAATCTTATCAAGAACTAATCTGTATATTTTGCTTGAAAATCTTACCAAGATCTTTACAAGATCTCTTGTCTCTACAAGAGATCTTGTCTCAAAAAAATGAAATATCTACAATCTATAAGACCATTCTCACCTCCCCACTCTCTCTAAACTAAAAACACAGAGAACTTATATTCTCAAACACCACAACTCTCTCTCTATTCTCTCTCTCTAAAACTCAAAACCAGACATTCCCATCTTCTCCTCCATTCTTTATCATTCCTAACCCAAAATCACACAAACAAACTTCAGAGAACAACTCCAAGGGTCAGACCTCACAACACAGTCAAACATCATCACTCTCACACCCCTTCCTTTCTCTCGATCTGCTGGAACCGACAACCGGAGCCGGAACCAGCGCTCCGACGAGTCTTCCGACCGGTGATTCGACAACACACAACCCTCACCTCACCTCACAGCCCCTGATGAACATCTGACGGCGGCGACGGTGGTTTGGGTTCGACACACACTTGGTTGTTGTTATGTTGGAGACAGAACGAGGAAAAGAGACTGAGACGGGAGAGAGAGAGTGACCGGAGCAAGAATGGAGGTGGCGACCACCACACGCGGCGGCAGCCGGCGGTGCCGGTGGCTGTGGTGGTTGTTTTGCTGCCTTTTCTGCTTGATCTCGGGTCCAACAGGTATGTGAGTCGATTTAGGCTTCAAGCTTGGTGATTAAGTTCGAATTTTGGGTTCACAGGGTTCGGTTTTTTTATTTTTTTGGTTCGGGTCAGGTTTGTTTGACACCAGTTTCTATTTGATGCAGTCTCGGTTCGGGTTCGGTTAGACCCAGTCAAATCAGCAGCTTCGTTATGGGTACGGGTCTCGACTCAGTCTAACTCAGTTCGACTCAGTACATTTCGGCTCGACTCAGTCCAACTCGGTTCGACTCGGTACATTTCGGCTTGACCCGGTCAACTCGGTCAAGCCTAGTCAACACAGCGAGTTGACTCAGTCAACTCAGCCGGTCAACTCGGTCAACACACTCGGCGTTTCGACATGATGATTTGGTAAAGACATACGGCGCAATTATTTCATTAGTTTTATAGTTTATGTCACGTGATAACGAGCTCGAACCGACTGATTATAGTTTACATTTGATATATATTTGACAATATTACATATAGTTTAATTGAATCTTGATTGAATTTTGATAAAATAACGACAACTTGTGTTGTCGGGGGCGTCCAAAAACAGAGAAAACTCTGCCCGTTTTTCAAGAAAATCTGTAAACATAACGTGTTTTATTATAAAACAGAATCATCGGATTGAAATAATCTTTATAAAAACAAATACAAACACATAATTACTTTCGACGACGCTTTATCACATACGAAAACGACGATTCTTTTATTAAAAATAAATATAGTTTATATATATTATTTCAAACATCAAACGACTCTTATTCTTTTATAAAAATAAATATAGTTTATATATTTATTTCAAACATCAAACGACTTGTATTCGTTTTATAAAATAAATATAGTTTACATATTTATTTCAAATACCATACAACGCGAATTCTTTTATAAAATAAATATATTTTATATATTTATTTCAAACGCCAAACAACTCGTATTCTTTTATAAAATAAATATAACTGTCATATGTATTTTAAACGACCTCAACACGAAAACTCTATTAAATAAGTAGAGGTTTTTATATTTATTTCAAACGCCTAAACGACATATACGTATATTTTGATACTTATCATACGAGACACAATAGATAATACGAGTTTGTTATATATTATTTTCATACGATTACTCGATACATACACGTACGACATCTCGAGATGACTAACACGCTTTTAACAATATATTTATGTATTTCTATATAAATATTTATATTATTTTAAATCCCTCGAGAACTAACTCTTTCCAAGACTTATCAATTGATACCGACAATAGACAAAACTTAACAAGTATAACTTAATCATTTTTATTAAGTTAACAATGTATCAACGAATCGTTTGGTTAACGATTCGGTAGAGCTCGGCGACATGTAGTTTAGTTACCGCATTTATTTAGAAACTTATAAGGTATTCCGTGTTAGGGATATTATAGAATGCACGCTAGCGAGTCACGTCTTGGAAACGATATCAAGAAATCGTATTTAGATAGCTTTGCATATGGAAATTCAGGTGAGTTCATAACCCCCCACTTTTTACTGTTTTACATTTTTCTAAATGTTTTCCGGGTGGAAAGACATGCATATTACGCAAAACATACAAGGTTTTCAATAAACATGAATTACATATTTCTAAACCATTTTACAAACAAGTTTCAACTGACATAAATGGTTTACGAAAACCTTATGTTCTATACCGGTTTTTCAAGCAATAGTATTTTTCGAAATGTGCATACACATGTATTCTAGTTTCTAAAATTTGTAAAAATACAAGTACAAAGAGGTACATCAAACTAAGGAATGATACATAGATCACGTGACGAATAGGGTACCATAAGCACCATTAGTCAACGTATACATTTAGACCGCGGAACAGAAGGGTTAGATCTAATGGGTTTCAGGCAACCCCACTCTTGGCCTACTTCTACCAATGAGTGCTTTTGTGTCTCAGTCGAACTCGACAAAAATGCCTAGGTTTGGTGGCTTCCTATGTCGTTACATGTATTAGTGGCCTCGCGAACCATTAGCGATCTCGTATTCCTTACATTTACAGAACTCAGTTTTAGATACGTCTTTACAAATTACATACCATGTTTCATACAAATTCAAAGCATAGGATTATGCAGGCTTGATGTTAATGTCAGGGTGAATGATATACGTTAAATTATACATGTTTTTATACCCCAAAACACTTCCGTTTTAAGCGTTTTTGACCGAAACCACAACGGTTAGGTACCATAATCGGTACTTTTATATTTTCAGGTCTTAAACAGAGCATAATGGAAAATTCTGATGAAAACGGACAAATTCTGATGCATTTTTGATGAAACGGGCAAAATTCTGATGACTGCCACGTTTGGCACTACCGTGCCACCAACGGCACTACCGTGCCATTGCTCAGATCTCGGAAGCACTGCCAGTGCGACTAGGAGTGCCGACTGTTTCTCGGACCGCACTACCGTGCCACCAACGGCACTACCGTGCCAATGCAAAATCAAGCCTTCAAACCAACATTTCTGGTGAGTGGCACTACCGTGCCACCAACGGCACTACCGTGCCAATGCCAAATCAAGCCATCTGACCAACATTTCTGGTGAGTGGCACTACCGTCCCACCAGTGGCACTACCGTGCCGATCTGATGACTCAGGCAACTTGTCCACTAGTCCACTTGGCTGACTCGGGATCGCTGAAACTGACGACACCCGGCAAGACCTGACCGCACAGTCGTGCCAGATCCGCACGGCCGTGACAAACTGAAAATTGCCTATAAATAGCAGCATTCGCTACTGATCAAAATGTTGGGTTTTTCTCCATGTTTCTTGGCGATTTCTGGGTTACGAAACAGTCCTGATCAGACCCATTTGAAGCCTCAAGATCGAGTAGAAGCATAACCGATCCAACCCATCAATTCCTTGCTTGTTTATGGTTCGATTCCTTGTTCTTAAACATGTATTCTGATCATTTTGCAAGTATTGAGTTGATGTTAGTTTATGTTTAAAGCAGTGTTATGTAATAGTAGTAATAAACTTGTTTCTTGAATAAATCTTTATGTTGAAATCTTGTTTATATGAAACTTAGTACTTTTTCTTGTTGAATCTTCATGATTATATAATGAACATTTCATTGATGTTGAGTTCCTGATTATGTTTGATTATCTTGGATAATGAATCTGTGGTTAGTGGGATGGTAACTATTTCTTGATTAATCACTTATTTGTAGACTTTGTTTACACCATGAAACCAGACCAGGGTATTGGTTTTATACAAGATATATCTTATTGTAATTAGGAATACTTTCTTGCATGTAAGGGTTCTAATGAATTATATGGTGTTGATTGCATGTTCTTAGATGCGGTTTATGATCCTTCTTTAGTAGTTTTGGTCTGAAATTGCTGACATGGTAGATTTGTGTTTAAGACATGTAAAGGTGAAACTGTTTGTTATATGATCTACATAATTGCTTATCCTCGTGGCTGTATTGTGACCATCGGTATTGCTTTCTTTGATAAGTGAGGTTAGGAATCCAGACCCGGTAAATAACCTATCTTTAAAGGTTCGCATGAATAAATATTAATAGCTCGCTAATGAATGATTTTAGGTGGTTAACATGTGACCATGGCGTTAACTTTCCGAAGAATCATAATGCTAGAAATCCAGACCCGGTAACTAGCTGTCTCGAAATTGGAAAATTGATTAAGTGCTTTTGTGACATATCTGATAGATAACATGTTTAGGTTGTTTGTGAAACAAGATAGTAGTATATTTATGTTTTAGATGTAATTTAGATAACTTAGTTAAACAACCATTCACTTATCCTTTTATCTGGTAATCTAATGACAAAGATTTAGTGCATTATAACGCCCGTGCTCCATGGATCGATATCTGGCTCTTACCAATACTTTGCTGCATATATAACGGGATACACTTGTCCTTTGTTGTGTGTGTTTTAATGTTAAGGTATAAACCATTTTTATAAATATAAAACACATTTCGTCGGGCGCGTGAACATACTGTAAATAGATGTATATAACCGCCTACGTCAAGTTTTTGGCGCCGTTGCCGGGGAACACGGCAAAATTAATGGAAAAATCCGAGTCATTATTCTACCGGTGTACAAACTGTCAATAACTGTTAATATCTGTAAATTTTTGTATTTATTTATTTTCATACTTACTGATTAACTAACTTTTGTTTTCTTTAATTTACTGACTTGTAAATACCTAGCCTGGCACGCTCACTAGGACTTACTTTTGACTAACTTTTCTTTTCTGTTTTACTAACCACTAACCAACTAACTTTACTAACTCACTAACCTAGTAACTATTTATTTATTGTTCAACTAACATTTTTTTCATTTATTTATTTATTTAATTCAGTATTTTAATTTCAGTAATTTCATTTCTGTACTTCATTCATTTATTTATTTCAGTTCAGTATTTCTAAATTAGTACTTTATTTATTAACGTTCAGTTATTTATTTATTTATTTTTCTTTTATTCTTTCATTTCAGTTATTTTAATTTAGTCATTTTATTTATGTACTTCATTTATTTATTTATTTATTTATTTCATTCGAGTACAGTTATTTCAGTATTTTATTTATTTATTTATTTCAATTCAGTTATTTCATTCCTGTTTATATTTATATTTATGTCCGTGTTCGGAATCGAACCGCTTATATATTTATTTATTTATATATTTATTTATTTGTTTCATTCATTTATTTCATTTATTTATTTATTTCTGTTACATTTATTCATTTATTCATTCTTGTTCATTTGTTTATTTAGTTAACTGCTTTTTCATTCATTTATTTGTACTCAGTTGTTTATTTATTTACTCCACAAAAATAAAACTGTCTGATAAAATCATCAGATTTTCTGGTAAATTCTGATGAATTTATCAGATTTTATGATGGACTCTGATAAACCCATTTGATTTTCTGAGACAAAAATTTTCTCTTATGATGAATTTACCGGATTTTCTGGTAAATTCAGATGGATTTATCAGAAATTCTGATGGAAAGAATATTTTTCATCAGATTTTTATCAGATCTTATCTGATATATAAAAAAAATTAAAAAAAAGACTTTCTGATATAATCATCAGATTTCTGATAAATTTATCAGACTTCTGATGAAGTTCTCAGAATTTCTGGTAAAATATAAAAATTTCAGATTTTTCAAAGAGATAACCAGATTTCATCAGATTTTTATCAGATCTCATCAGATTTTCTGAACAAAAAAAATGTTATATAGTTTGGTATAATAAATTGTATATATTTGTATAATATAATAGTATTATTATTTATATTTATATTACTTATATTATTATTATGTTATTTTTTTCCGTATAATGCATTCCTTTTTATTTGCAGGTTAATGTCCACAACCCCTGCACCCGCTAATGCTGAGCTAGCCAACGAATCAGAAAATAACTTAAGAAGAAGTAGGCGGCTTTGCGAAAGATCACTTGTCGTGGCACAAAGGATTGCAGCCGCAATCGACGAACCAGTGATACTTTCTGACAGCGAGAGTTCAGAGGACGACAAAGGAAGCATCATGGCGGAAGACGACCAGCCTCTGAATGAGACCGGTCGTCCAGGAGGAGAGGGCTTGCTACCGAGCATTGCCCGACCTACGATAGCAGCACTGAGTTTTGAAATTAAATCTAGTATAATTAACATGTTACAAAATTCTGTGCAGTTCGATGGGAAGGATCACGAAGATCCAGGTCGGCACATCGCTTCATTTCTCGAAGTGTGCTTGACTTTTAAAATTAGAGACGTTTCTGAAGACGCAATCCGTTTGCGGCTCTTTCCATTCTCTTTGCGAGACAAAGCCCGATCTTGGCTTTTGTCACTTCCAGCAGGGTCCATCACGACTTGGAACGAGATGGTAGATCTTTTTATGCAAAAATATTTCCCGCTGGAAAAGACAGCTAAGCTTAAGAACCGTATAATGACATTCAAACAGGACGAAGGAGAATCTCTACACGCTGCTTGGGAGAGGTTCAAAGATCTTCTGATCGATGCTCCATATCATGGGTTGTCGAAAAGACAACTTGTGTTGAACTTCTACCAAAGACTCAGCTACGACTCACAAGAACGCATAGACGTATATGCAGGAGGCGATCTTGGAACTAAAACACCAACGGAAGCCTACGCAATTATAGAGAAAGCTACCTTGAAGTCGAGTTCGCGTCACAGTGGAGTGCAAAACAAAGCATCATCCATCATCTATTCCTGGAGTTCATCAAGTGGATACATATACGGCTCTTGCAGTACAGATTGGAGCTTTGGCAGCAAGGTTTGATCAAGCTCAGAACGTTTCGAAGGTACAATCATCATGTGAGCAGTGTGGAGTGTCACACGAGCCAGGTACTTGTGAGCAGGGTGGTATGTTTACCGGCCACGAGGAGGTGGACTATCTGGGCAATCAAATAAGGCCCCAAAATAACCCCTACAGCAACACGTACAATCCGGGGTGGAAGAATCATCCAAACTTTGGGTGGAAATCTGGTTCTGGGAACCAAAACCCACTCGGATACGCTCAGCATGCTCCCGTGCCACAGCAGCCCCAGGCCCAGCCTTACCAATCTCAAAGTCAGTCCTTCCACCCACAATACCATCATCAAAGCTCCGGGAACAATTCCCAGCCGCACGCCTCTCAAAGTAACTCTAAACTAGAGGAGATGATGGCACAACTGTTAGGAAACTTCAATTGTGCTAATCAGATAGCTGAGAACCGCTACCAACAACACGTGGAACGCTTCATGGCCCACGAAGGGGAGATGCGGAGTCAGAAAGCTTCTATACAGACCATTGAGAATCAGGTTGGACAGTTGGCTAAAATGTTGTTTGAGAGACCCCAGGGAGGTCTTCCAGGTAATACAGAGCCAAATCCGAAAGGGCGTGTCAATTCCCAGCACGTTTAACAAGTGTGGGGGAGAAGGAGTCTAGCTATCGACTCGCTGACAAATTTAGCGAGCGTGTTTTCACACGCTAAGGGTATTGTTGTAAATATTTAATTTCTTGCATTTATTTCCTTGTTCGTTAACTTTTCCTGTTTTTAGTAGGTTTGAACAAGAATGATTCATGTCTTAGGAAGTTTTGAAGATAGTTTAAAGTTAAAACATGTAAAAACCTTGCAAAAAGGGTGAAATCTATTGAGAAAAAGGAGTTGAAGAACATTCTGTTGCTTCTGTCTACAGAATGTGTAGATAACACACGGCCATGCACCTGATCCGCACGACTGTGCACTTCATAATCACATCTGACCAAGAACAATGTGCATAAGGTGGTCGTCGGACACGCAATACCGTGTGAACCGATTTCACTACCGTGCACAACGACAACGTTGCGAACCACTGTACACAGGTTGATGCGCACGTTCCTGTATGACTTTTTAGCAACAGTAATTTTTCAGGGTATAAAAATGACTTTTCAAAAAAAAAAATCCCTTCAAAATTACTAACCCTGGCCACACACCCGTTCTTGGCTCTCCCACTCCTAAAAACAACCAATTTTTGCAAGGATTTAACTCAAATCTTCAATCAAGGTATGACTTCTTACTTTTTTTAGTGTGTGTTTATTTTTGTTTAATAATGGATTTGGTTTTACTCATCTAACGGTTTAATCAATAGTAGTGTTTGCTATTTTAGTAGTGACGTACTTGGCAGGTTTGTAAGAAATGCACACAGAGTTAGGAAGGCTTCAATTCACCAGGTCTATTCATACGAATCTACTTCAACTCTGAGGGAGTACTGATGTGTGTAAAATGCAACATATAAAATACATCAAATAAGGCATAAAACTAACCCTTTTTAAGTACTAATGTTGGAAAAAGAGTGCTTTTGTCTTCCTTTTGTATTTTCAGGATTAAATGAGCTCAAATTCACAAAAGAAGCAAAAAGACAGCTAAATCTAACATAAATACAAGAAAAGGAACACAAGTGGATTACCCGACCCCTCAACGGCATCCTCCCAAGCAAAATAGAGAAGACAGAAGACTGAACACGCCCCGTGCTCAGCCAGCACGGGGCCGTGCCCAAGAAGCAGCAGAAAAGACAAACCTATAGAAGCTTCTATTGCCCACCACGGGGCCGTGTCCAGCGGACACGGGGGCGTGGCGAAAGTACAGCAGGCGCATTAATTGTAATTGCGAATTACAATTAATGAAGAGAGAGAGTGTCAGACAGGCACGGGGGCGTGTCCAGCGGACACGGGGCCGTGTCCAGCCTTCTGTTCAGCCTATAAATAGGAGTGCTTGGTTTCATTGCAACTCATCCCTTGGCACACCACCTCTCTCACTCATCATCCACCACCCACCACCACCATAACACCATCATCCACCACCACCATCCATTGTCCATCATAGAGTGTGTGAGTCGTCTCGGGATCCAAGATTGATCGTAAGAGTTCTTGACAATCAAGGCCATGTTTGCCTAAGTCTCTTACATCACTTGGTGAAGACAAGTGTTTAGTATAATACTTTTTTTTAATCTTTTGCACTTTTTATTTGGTTTTGTATTAATGACTTTAATAACTAGTTGCTTATGTTGAAGGTGATCTTTCCTTATCGTTTGTCCGTGGTGTCTTGGCATTATTTTACTGTCTATATAAAATAAAAGATTTTCACCATTCATATCTCCACGGTCTATATGGAGGTATGTTGGCTACCTGGTCGGGGGTTAAGGGAACGGTTTGGTAAGGGTCTTGCCCTTGTTCTGCGTTTAGAGGTCCTGCAAGGGACCTGGGTTAAATTTAGTAGGATCTCCTTCAATGCCCATAGGTATTGGATGGCGGGGATCCAAACTCTTTGACCCCCTCATAAGTTAACTACTATTAATACTATGACCCGGCTATTTAGGACTGTATCCCTGCTGACTGACACTACTTAGTCGAGGGTAACGTCACCGCCAAAAGCGGGGCTTACCATAATTTGCATTAATAACTTAATTCATTATCTTCCAATAATCCAACCCTTTAGGATTGTATCCTTGCTGACTCAAACTACTGGGTTGAGGGTAACGTGGCCTTCAAAAGAGGGGCCTACTACAATAACTAATATAATCTCTTAAACAAGTGTAAAATTGCGAAAATAATCAAAGGTTATACTAATACACGAGTCGGATCCAAGTGATTCATCTTGTCTATCTGTTTTTATTTTATTTTTATTTTTCAGCATTTAGTTAGTTTTTATTTTCTTAGTTTAAAAACCTTTTCTAACATTTTGATTTGATTAGACGTTGAGGATAAACCGGTACTAAAAGCTCTTGTGTCCTTGGACGACCTCGGTATCTTACCAACACTATACTACGTCCACGATGGGTGCACTTGCCCATATGTGTGTTTAGTGTTAGTAAATATCGTGTTTTATAAATTTAAAACTTGGCTAAAAGTGTAAAAAGGGCTTAAAATATACATCAAAAATATATTACACTACACGCACATCAAGTACCTCTATCCTTTTTCACATTATTAGTTTAGCTCTTTATAATCGCTTAACTAGTACGTGTTTCACATTGGGGACAATGTGAAGTTCAAGTGTGGGGAGGGGTTATGGTTAACTTTGTTTGTCCTTGAGTGTCCTCGTTTTTGTATATATTTATTAAAAAAAAAGAAAAAACCTTTAAAAAGATACAAAAACGGTCAGTTGTGTTCTTTAGAAAGCATCAGATTTGATCAAAACCGTCAAGCCAAATCGATTTTTGAAAAAGATAACTAAAAGCGTGACGAAACAAAAGAAAGACTAGCATGTTTACCTTTATATTTATACCCATTTCTTCCGTTGAGCATATTTTTGAGCCTTTACTGCTTTCTTCAATGCTTCTTTGTTTTTGCGGAAAATGAGTGAGCCGGATGTTTCATGTAATTTAGAACTTGTCATTTGTATACTGATGTGTGTAAAATGCAACATATAAATTACATCAAATAAGGCATAAAACTAACCCTTTTTGAGTACTAATGTTGGAAAAAAAGTGTTTTTGTCTTCCTTTTTTATTTTCAGGATGAAATGAGCTCAAATTCACAAAAGAAGCAAAAAGACAGCTGATTCTAACATAAATACAAGAAAAGGGACAAAAGTGGATTACCCGAACCCTCAACGGCATCCTCCCAAGCAGAGAAGAGAAAACAGAAGACTGAACACGCCCCGTGCTCAGCCAGCACGGGGTCGTGCCCAAGAAGCAGCAGAAAAGACAAACCTATAGAAGCTTCTATTGCCCACCACGGGGCCGTGTCCAGTGAGCACGGGGGCGTGGTGAAAGTACAGCAGGCGCATTAATTGTAATTGCGAATTACAATTAATGAAGAGAGAGAGTGTCAGATGGGCACGGGGGCGTGTCCAGCGGACACGGGGCCGTGCCCAGCCTTCTGTTCAGCCTATAAATAGGAGTGCTTGGTTTCATTTCAACTCATCCCTTGGCACACCACCTCTCTCACACATCATCCACCACCCACCACCACCATAACACCATCATCCACCACCATCATCCATTGTCCATCATAGAGTGTGTGAGTCGTCTCGGGATCCAAGATTGATCGTAAGAGTTCTTGACAATCAAAGGCCATGTTTGCCTAAGTCTCTTACATCACTTGGTGAAGACAAGTGTTTAGTATAATACTTTTTATTTTTAATCTTTTGCACTTTTTATTTGGTTTTGTATTAATGACTTTAATAACTAGTTGCTTATGTTGAAGGTGATCTTTCCTTATCGTTTGTCCGTGGTGTCTTGGCATTATTTTACTGTCTATATAAAATAAAATATTTTCACCATTCATATCTCCACGGTCTATATGGAGGTATGTTGACTACCTGGTCGGGGGTTAAGGGAACAGTTTGGTAAGGGTCTTGCCCTTGTTCAGCGTTTAGAGGTCCTGCAAGGGACCTGGGTCAAATTTAGTAGGATCTCCTTCAATACCTATAGGTATTGGATGGCGGGGATCCAAACTCTTTGACCCCCTCATAAGTTAACTACTATTAATACTATAACCCGGCTATTTAGGACTGTATCCCTGCTGACTCAAACTACTTAGCCGAGGGTAACGTCACCGGAAAAAGCGGGGCCTACCACAATATGCATTAATAACTTAATTCATTATCTTCCAATAATCCAACCCTTTAGGATTGTATCCTTGCTGACTCAAACTACTGGGTTGAGGGTAACGTCGCCTTCAAAAGAGAGGCCTACTACAATAATTAAGATAATCTCTTAAACAAGTGCAGAAGTGCGAAAATAATCAAAGGTTATACTAATACACGAGTCGGATCCAAGTGATTCATCTTGTCTATCTGTTTTTATTTTATTTTTATTTTTCAGCATTTAGTTAGTTTTTATTTTCTTAGTTTAAAAATCTTTTCTAACTTTTTGATTTGATTAGACGTTGAGGATAAACCGGTACTAAAAGCTCTTGTGTCCTTGGACGACCTCGGTATCTTACCAACACTACACTACGTCCACGATGGGTGCACTTGCCCATATGTGTGTTTAGTGTTAGTGAATATCGTGTTTTATAAATTTAAAACTTAGCTAAAGGTGTAAAAAGGGCTTAAATATATATTAAAAATATATAACACCTCGCACACATCATATACTTTTCAAGATCATGAATATGTGAAATTGCATGAAAATGACGGAGGCACTTAGGATACCCCTTTTGTGTTAGCCTTTTTCTTTGTTTATATCCCGCACCCAACATTATCCATTAGTCCGCCATGTTGAGCCTATTTTCCGTGTTTTCCATTAGTCTGTTTGTAATTATTTCCTTGATGTTGAAAAAATAATAATAATAAAATAAAATAAAAAAGAGAAAAACAAATATAATAAAAAAAGAAAAAAAAAGAAAATAGCGATCGAAAAACAGATCAAAAGACGATCAAACTAGAGCAATTTTAAAGCACTGAATAGTTCAAATATGTTGTTTAGCTCGAAAAGGGTAAAATCATCTTGAAGCGTTATTTATGTATACTTGTTGATTCATTTACGCTAGTTACAAATAACCGCCGAGTTTTAATCATTTAGCTACTTTCAAATATCCATTCCTTACCCTTAACCTTAGCCTAACATTACAACCAATCAAAGACCTCTTGATTTATGTTTTTCACGTATTAATTGGTGGAGATTAGATCTTTTGACAAGCTTATAATATTGCATGATTCATTGACTAGGCATCGAGTGTTTAACATGCACATTATATGTATGATTCAGAAATTTAACCGAGTGTGTGTGAACATTGTAAGAAATATAAAGATTTGCATGCTAAGTCTTTCGAAAGTTAAATCATTGCTTTATAATTATCCTTTCATACGTCTAACAAAGCTTGTTTGTTTTAAAATCTTTGATGATGACTTTTTGAAAACCAATTTGACCACCAAACAAATTAATAACCTTGTAAATACTCAGTTTTGATTCCGTGTTTTATTTTTAGTTTGCTTGAGGACAAGCAAAGTTCAAGTGTGGGGATGTTTGATATACGTTAAATTATACATGTTTTTATACCCCAAAACACTTCCGTTTTAAGCGTTTTTGACCGAAACCACAACGGTTAGGTACCAAAATTGGTACTTTTATATTTCCAGGTCTTAAACAGAGCATAATGGAAAATTCTGATGAAAACGGACAAATTCTGATGCATTTTTTATGAAACGGGCAAAATTCTGACGACTGCCACGTTTGGCACTACCGTGCCACCAACGGCACTACCGTGCCAATGCCAAATCAAGCCTTCTACCCAACATTTCTGGTGAGTGGCACTACCGTGCCACCAACGGCACTACCATGCCAATGCCAAATCAAGCCTTCTGACCAACATTTCTGGTGAGTGGCACTACCGTGCCACCAGCTGTCACACCCCAACCGATAGCGAAAACATCGGGATGAGACGTACAAATTGTCCAAAGACATCATAACACTAAATATGACAATATAATTAAGTTTCATTTATTAAAATTTCAAAGTTCCATACATTGTCATAAAAAGGAAATAACGAACATCAAACATAGTTTATTTCAAAGGTGGGTTTCTAGGCCATCCTATTTATTTCTTCAAATCTTGACTTCCTCATCCTGCAGTATGCATTTAAAATAAAGTCAACAAAACATGTTGGCGAGTATACAAGTTTGAATATAGTACAATATGTTTGAAATAGATTAACACGCTCAAATCCACGTGACTACATGAGTTCATATTAACAGTTATACTCGTAACGATGATATCTATGTGTTCAAACCAAAGTTTAACGCAATTAACATAGCCTAACCCTAGAAGGGTGGTAACATAAGTAACATAGAATAAACCTAACAATACCCATAATATTATGGGAGGGGCGTTACAACCTACAGCGCTGCCATTGTTAGGGGAGGCTTGCAAAGTTAATAAACACACAGTCATAAATGTTTAACAGTAGCATAACGTGATTAACATGAGTCAAATAGATTCACATGAAATGTGGATTGATAGTGCAAAAATGTTTAACATAGTGTGTTTTGATATAGAAATGCATACTACACCCAAAAGTGTAAAATAGAAAATGGGTCATGTATACTCACCTTAGGTTGCGTTGCGTTTTTCTTGGAAAAGATTAAGAATCAGGGATTGCCCAAGAGGATGTGCACACACAAGAGATTTACCCTATTAATTTTGAGGATTTGTTAAATATTGGGAATTTAGAGATTATTTAAATAACAAGGCATTTATAAAATAATATTGACATTTCTAAAATAACAATCATATGTCTCATATTTTGTATTTAATAAAATATATGACAATTTATTTATAAATAAGTGAGTAAAAATAAATACTGATTTTTATATATTATTATTAAAACAATATTTCTGATTTTACCATAATATTATAAATACTAAAATTCTGGATTATTTAGATAATAATTTCCTATTATTATATAAAATAATAATTCTGATTATTATACAAAAATGATAATTCTGATTTACTAATAAAAATTCTGATTTTAAAATATAATTTATGATTTAATAAAATAATAAATCTGAAATAAAATAGTAAGAACAATAATTCAGATTTTTAAATAATAAATTTAGTAATAATTCTGAAAATAAATAAATCTGATTATATATAAAATAATAAATCTGCTTTTAATAAAATAATAATCCTGTTATAAAATTTCAGAATATATTAATAAATCTGTTTAATAATAATAATAATAATTATATTAATAAATCTGTTTAATCATAATAAATATAGTAATAATATATTTGTTTAACATTGCTAAATATATCTGATTATAAAATAATTAAATAAAGATCTATTAATAATAATAATAATATTAATAATACTAATAGGTAATAATGATAATAATAATAATAATAATAATAATAATAATAATAATAATAATAATAATAATAATAATAATAATATAAACGAAACTGTAATTAAAAGAAAACGGGAAAACGAAATCGAAACGGGAATTCGTACCGGACACGGTCACCGGAGGCGGCGGACGGCGATGAGTACCGGCGGCGAAGGTGGTGGTGCGGTGGTTCTCCGGCGAAAGTGGATTCTCCGGCGAAAGTGGACGAATCGGTTTCGGGTTCGGTTTCAGGAATCGGAAATGAAAGGGAAGAAATGATGTTGAGGTGGTATGGTTTATATAGAGAAGTTGCAGGTCGGTTACGAGTAATGGAAAGTCGGCAGTTTCCGGTCATCAATTCAGTCGGAGAGGATGAACGGTTTCTGGGCGGTTTTATTTGAATTTAACATTTAATTTTATGTTAAATATAATACGGTTCCAAGTTATGACGGATGTGGCATGCCCGGCCGAGTGGTTAAGTCGTTGTTTGCGAAGGTTAAGGTCACGAGTTCGATCCGGGTTACATGCGCGCTTCACCCCTTTTTTTTATAACAGTTAGACTAACTAACTGGGTTAGTCACTAACTGAGTTTTCTAACTCAGTTAGTGCTGCCCTTTGATAAAATTAACCCAGTTAGCTGATTTAACTGGGTTTTCACTAACGGAGTTAGTTTAACTAACCAAAACTAACAAAATCATTAAAAATTCAGTTTAAAACATTTATTATTTAATTTTAATCATTAGTTTACTTATTTAAAATATTAATAAAATAATATAAAAATTATTTTAACCCAATTTTGATATTTTTTTTACCGAATTAACGTATAAATTCCCGGTTTTTGTACGGTTTAGGGTAATCTCTTGGCAATGATGAATTTGAGAGCTGAGATTAAGATGTATTTTCACTGTTTTTACGTGTTTAACATAGTTTCAACATGTTTTCAATTGTTTTGACGATACATAGTATTCAAACACAAATATGAATAAAATAATGCACTTTCATTATGATTTCAAGTCTCGAGTACAATTTGGGAATAAAACCAAATACCACAAAGGTACAACTTACAAAAATAGAAAGTACAAGTAGACTTGCCAAAAATGGAAAGATCGAAAATACGAGGTGTCACAGTCTCCCCTACTTTAGAAGATTTCGTCCTCGAAATCTAAGATGAAAACTTTTGAAAAGATGACATCTAAAGGTTTAAAAGAGAGAAAAGATGAGACTTGATCATAATGTTTTTGTTTAAGAAAAATTGATTTCATGTATGCATCACATAGCACATTGTTTTTCACATAAATTGTCAAATAGTTTCACATAGAATAACATAGTATTGCACATAGAATAACATAATGTTACACATAGAATATCATGTATAATGAAAGCAAGATAAATTTAGTTTGTTCACGATGGAGTAATTATTAATTGTTTTAGATTGCGATAATAACGTGATTCGTGTTCCCAAACTTGAAATGAAGATAACGCTCAAATGTAAATCACATGATAATTGAGATAACATAAAAAGAGATTTATCATAAAAATATGGATTGTCACGGAACGTAACATAAGACTATTCCAAAGTGAATCGAAATCCTTTTCGAATTAAGGAGACGTGCTTTGGCCTAATAGACAAATATTCTCATCGAGGAGCGACTAACGATATTTGTCCTTCCAGTTACTACACGTCCTTAATCGATTGGGAAAATCGAAACTTTGGGCGAGATTGAAAATCAAGGAATGGGACTAGTTAACAAAATGCGAGTTTCACCTCTAACTTGATAACATCGTACCCTGATGTGGTTGGTACTCATCCAAAGATGAGGGTCCACTAGAATATGAAATGGAAACTCCCATCAAGGTTTGGATGTCACTCCTAACTTGAGGGTAGATTTCGTGCAAAAATCAAATTTAAGCTGAATGAAAATCATCACCAAATATGGGAATCACCCCTGTTTTGATGAATCATTTCGATTGTGTTACATGAGTGTCTTCACAGCTTCCATGTGTGTATTGTGTTAGCCTTAGGAAAGGCTTGTATATTAGAAGTCCAAAAGAATAGAGGGAAGCAAGGAAGAGAGAAAGGAATATTGTCTTAAACAGCAAATAAATGAGAAAGCTCCTAAACTATAGACTAGGTAAAAGCATTCCTACTTTTCTTAATTCCCTATAGTTATGGCTCTGATACCAATCTTGTCACACCCCAACCAATGGCGGAAACATCGGGATGAGACGAAGTGTGAAGATTGCAAGAGACTTCATAACACTACTAGTGACAATATTTAATTCAACCGATTTCATTTCATGAATGAATTGTTAAAACATACAAGGAAATTCAATGACAACATTGTTCAAACATAACATAACAAAATTGATACAACGATTTAAACTTAAGGCGTCTAAATGAGTATCTAGGCATCTTCGCTATCCATTTTCATAGTGTCATCAATCATCAACCTGTAACATGTTTAAAATACAATTCAATGCAAAAGCAAAGGCGAGTATACAAGTTTAAGCATAAGTATAAGTATAAGTATAAAAGTTTTAAACGAATCCACATGGCAACTTAGTCTATACGAGATCAACCTAACGTGGCATGCAATATTTCTAGCCAACCTCTGTTTACGCAAGAAAGTTTAATTAATTCAACATGACCCAAGTTTAAGGGGGGCGGTGCGTTACTCCTATAGCGCTATACATGTCGAAGGGAGGCTCGTGAGAGCTAATGACTAAAACATATCACATAAGTATGGTCCACGTAAGCATCAAGTATCATAGCATAGTATTCATGTATAAGGATTGTTTTGTGCATTGCATAAAGAATAAGTTTAAGTGTAGTTTAATAGTAAAACATGTTACACCCCAAAAAGTGGTAAACATAAAAAGGGGGGTTGCGAGTATACTCACATTGGTTGCGTATGCGATTTCCTTGAAATAACGCACGAGTAAGATTGAGAAATCCAAGAGAACGAAATGGATATCCTAAATGATAACGATCTTGTTAATTTTTGTAAGTTAAATAATACTCCTAATAATTACGGGTTGCAAATTAATTATTTAAGTATCATAGTTTATCTCTTTATTATAAATGTCCAAACAAGGACCCACTGTTAACCTTTTTATTACAAATATGCTAATTACCAATGCTTAAAATTTTTATTTGATTTATTACCTTTAGTAAAAATTAATTTTTGATCATAAGTGATTAAGTCGTGTGTAGATAACAAAAGAATAATACAATTTAACAAATAATAAATAAATAAAAATGAAACTTTTCCTTATATCTGTTTTATGAGTTATACATTACGAAATTAATATTGGAATTGGTCAACATCTTCATATTAAAGAGTATTATATTCCTTTTTCCTTTGTAACTATTTTGCTCACACTTTCTGGTGTAAGATTAAAGTAGTAAAATCAATCATTTTAGTTGAATAATAAGGAAGTGGCATACAAAGGTATACATGGAAAAGATGTTGATAGTGTTTCATATGTGGGGAACAAAACGAAATGATTTAAGGTAAAGGCTATACCGATACGATGACAGGAACACTCGATGCTTTTTCCGGCGAGCTCGGTTCCTCCGACGGCTTCGGATTTCTCCGGCGAGGGTACGTAAGCTTGGCAGGAACTCGGTGATGTCTTGGCTTGTTCCGGCAAGTGTACAGGGGGTTCCGAAAGGTGTGGTGGTGTTTGGGTGTGGCCGGAGACGAACAGCTGGAACCGCAGGTATCGTCACCGAAATCCGGCGACCAAAATTGTAGGGAGAAGGCAGCGGGTTGGGGGCTAGGGTTTTTTTTTAGGAGATGAAAGTTCTAAAGAGTATTTATAGGTAGGTTTAAATGGATTGGCATTTAATAATTAGTTGGGGTGTGGAAGTAAACAAAAAAAAAACAAATTGTTGTTGCTTGATACTTGCGGCCGGTAGTCCTGTCTACCTTTTCGTTTTTTTTTTGACATATATTTATACATATTAGTGGAGCATTGAATGTATTATAATATTACTTATATTAAAAAAAAATGGACAAATATAACAGCACATGGGCTGCGATCAGCATAGCTGTTTAATAGCCATGGAAATTCTTTATTTTGTTGTTGTTGCCACTTAGTCCCAAAGTTTTAAATACAATTTATAATAAATATATTATCCTAATAAAGCACCAACTCATGGCTTAGGAAAAGGTGGTCTTTGTAATAAAATGGGTTGTTGATTGGTTTCGGCCATCAACAAGGATCTATTCAATTTCCTTTTTTTTTTATCAATCCCCTCATTTGATTAGTGGCAATATGTAATATTTATATAGGTAACATTTATATGAGATCAAATAATTGATTTAGCTTTATATACATATGTTAATGTTTAAATTTAAAAGAAATAAGTTGGTATAAGAATAAAGTATGGGTCATGTGTTGCGGACGTAGAATCAAGCGTTTGCACGAAAGAAGCGTATGGATTCATGTATTCGCGATTGTGTGCGTAAATTAAGCACATTTCTTTACAAGAGGTAAGTACATCGAATAATTTTAGGTGACGAATGTATAGACGGATTTAAATGTACAGGTATAAATAATTATACAAGGTATAATTTTGTACATAATATTAAATTTTATTACGAACAAAGTTTCGAATAACGAAAACAGAAGCGAAATACGAATTCGATACGGACGTAAGCTCCCAAAATAGGTACATAAATAATCCTTCTAATTAAAGTAAGTTTCAAAACGTGAGGCGTTACAAATCTGGTATCAGAGTACTCCTACTATGGACTAGGGAAAAGTAAGGCAATCCTACCTAATTCCCTATAGTTATGGCTCTGATACCAATCTGGTATCAGAGTACTCCTACTATAGACTAGGGAAAAGTATGGCAATCCTACCTAATTCCCTATAGTTATGGCTCTGATACCAATCTGTCACACCCCAACCGATGGCGGAAACATCGGGATGAGACGTACAAATTGTCCAAAGACATCATAACACTAAATGTGACAATATAATTAAGTTTCATTTATTAAAATTTCAAAGTTCCATACATTGTCATAAAAAGGAAATAACGAACATCAAACATAGTTTATTTCAAAGGTGGGTTTCTAGGCCATCCTATTTATTTCTTCAAATCTTGACTTCCTCATCCTGCAGTATGCATTTAAAATAAAGTCAACAAAACATGTTGGCGAGTATACAAGTTTGAATATAGTATAATATGTTTGAAATAGATTAACATGCTCAAATCCACGTGACTACATGAGTTCATATTAACAGTTATACTCGTAACGATGATATCTATGTGTTCAAACCAAAGTTTAACGCAATTAACATAGCCTAACCCTAGAAGGGTGGTAACATGAGTAACATAGAATAAACCTAACAATACCCATAATATTATGGGAGGGGCGTTACAACCTACAGCGCTGCCATTGTTAGGGGAGGCTTGCAAAGTTAATGAACACACAGTCATAAATGTTCAACAGTAGCATAACGTGATTAACATGAGTCAAATAGATTCACATGAAATGTGGATTGATAGTGCAAAAATGTTTAACATAGTGTGTTTTGATATAGAAATGCATACTACACCCAAAAGTGTAAAACAGAAAATGGGTCATGTATACTCACCTTAGGTTGCGTTGCGTTTTTCTTGGAAAAGATTAAGAATCAGGGATTGCCCAAGAGGATGTGCACACACAAGAGATTTACCCTATTAATTTTGAGGATTTGTTAAATATTGGGAATTTAGAGATTATTTAAATAACAAGGCATTTATAAAATAATATTGACATTTCTAAAATAACAATCATATGTCTCATATTTTGTATTTAATAAAATATATGACAATTTATTTATAAATAAGTGAGTAAAAATAAATACTGATTTTTATATATTATTATTAAAATAATATTTCTGATTTTACCATAATATTATTAATACTAAAATTCTGGATTATTTAGATAATAATTTCCTATTATTATATAAAATAATAATTCGGATTATTATACAAAAATGATAATTCTGATTTACTAATAAAAATTGTGATTTTAAAATATAATTTCTGATTTAATAAAATAATAAATCTGAAATAAAATAGTAAGAACAATAATTCAGATTTTTAAATAATAAATTTAGTAATAATTCTGAAAATAAATAAATCTGATTATATATAAAATAATAAATCTGATTTTAATAAAAGAATAATCCTGTTATAAAATTTCAGAATATATTAATAAATCTGTTTAATAATAATAATAATAATTATATTAATAAATCTTTTTAATCATAATAAATATAGTAATAATATATTTGTTTAACATTGCTAAATATATCTGATTATAAAATAATTAAATAAAGATCTATTAATAATAATATTAATAATACTAATAGGTAATAATGATAATAATAATAATAATAATAATAATAATAATAATAATAATAATAATAATAATAATAATATAAACGAAACTGTAATTAAAAGAAAACGGGAAAACGAAATCGAAACGGGAATTCGTACCGGACACGGTCACCGGAGGCGGCGGACGGCGATGAGTACCGGCGGCGAAGGTGGTGGTGCGGTGGGCGAAAGTGGATTCTCCGGCGAAAGTGGACGAATCGGTTTCGGGTTCGGTTTCGGGAATCGGAAATCGGAAATGAAAGGGAAGAAATGATGTTGAGGTGGTATGGTTTATATAGAGAAGTTGCAGGTCGGTTACGAGTAATGGAAAGTCAGCAGTTTCCGGTCATCAATTCAGTCGGAGAGGATGAACGGTTTCTGGGCGGTTTTATTTGAATTTAACATTTAATTTTATGTTAAATATAATACGGTTCCAAGTTATGACGGATGTGGCATGCCCGGCCGAGTGGTTAAGTCGTTGTTTGCGAAGGTTAAGGTCACGAGTTCGATCCGGGTTACATGCGCGGTTCACCCCTTTTTTTTATAACAGTTAGACTAACTAACTGGGTTAGTCACTAACTGAGTTTTCTAACTCAGTTAGTGCTGCCCTTTGATAAAATTAACCCAGTTAGCTGATTTAACTGGGTTTTCACTAACGGAGTTAGTTTAACTAACCAAAACTAACAAAATCATTAAAAATTCAGTTTAAAACATTTATTATTTAATATTAATCATTAGTTTACTTATTTAAAATATTAATAAAATAATATAAAAATTCTTTTAACCCAATTTTGAAATTTTTTTTACCGAATTAACGTATAAATTCCCGGTTTTTGTACGGTTTAGGGTAATCTCTTGGCAATGATGAATTTGAGAGCTGAGATTAAGATGTATTTTCACTGTTTTTACGTGTTTAACATAGTTTCAACATGTTTTCAATTGTTTTGACGATACATAGTATTCAAACACAAATATGAATAAAATAATGCACTTTCATTATGATTTCAAGTCTCGAGTACAATTTGGGAATAAAACCAAATACCACAAAGGTACAACTTACAAAAATAGAAAGTACAAGTAGACTTGCCAAAAATGGAAAGATCGAAAATACGAGGTGTCACACCAGCGGCATTTGCTACTGATCAAAATGTTGGGTTTTTCTCCATGTTTCTGGGCGATTTATGGGTTACGAAGCAGTCCTGATCAGACCCATTTGAAACCTCAAGATCGAGTAGAAGCATAACCGATCCAACCCATCAATTCCTTGCTTGTTTATGGTTCGATTCCTTGTTCTTAAACATGTATTCTGATCATTTTGCAAGTATTTAGCTGATGTTAGTTTATGTTTAAAGTAGTGTTATGTAATAGTAGTAATAAACTTGTTTCTTGAATAAATCTTTATGTCGTAATCTTGTTTATATGAAACTTAGTACTTTTTCTTGTTGAATCTTCAAGATTATATAATGAACGTTTCATTGATGTTGAGTTCCTGATTATGTTTGATTATCTTGGATAATGAATCTGTGGTTAGTGGGATGGTAACTATTTCTTGATTAATCACTTATTTGTAGACTTTGTTTACACCATGAAACCAGACCAGGGTATTGGTTTTATACAAGATATATCTTATTGTAATTAGGAATACTTTCTTGCACGTAAGGGTTCTAATGAATTATATGGTGTTGATTGCATGTTCTTAGATGCGGTTTATGATCCTTGTTTAGTAGTTTTGGTCTGAAATTGCTGACATGGTAGATTTGTGTTTAAGACATGTAAAGGTGAAACTGTTTGTTATATGATCTACATAATTGCTTATCCTCGTGGCTGTATTGTGACCATCGGTATTGCTTTCTTTGATAAGTGAGGTTAGGAATCCAGACCCGGTAAATAACCTATCTTTAAAGGTTCGCATGAATAAATATCAATAGCTCGCTAATGAATGATTTTAGATGGTTAACGTGTGACCATCGCGTTAACTTTCCGAAGAATCATAATGCTAGAAATCCAGACCCGGTAACTAGCTGTCTCGAAATTGGAAAATTGATTAAGTGCTTTTGTGACATATCTAATAGATAACATGTTTAGGTTGTTTGTGAAACAAGATAGTAGTATAGTTATGTTTTAGATGTAATTTAGATAACTTAGTTAAACAACCATTCACTTATCCTTTTATCTGGTAATCTAATGACAAAGATTTAGTGCATTATAACGCCTGTGCTCCATGGATTGATATCTGGCTCTTACCAATACTTTGCTGCATATATGACGGGATACACTTGTCCTTTGTTGTGTATGTTTTAATGTTAAGGTATAAACCATTTTTATAAATATAAAACACATTTCGTCGGGCGCGTGAACATACTGTAAATAGATGTATATAACCGCCTACGTCAGTGAACATTGACAGTACACAAATTTTACAAACACAAGAGTTTACAAAATGCAAGGTTTTTGCAAATATAATGCGTTACAAATACACAGTCTTCATAAAACTTGACAAGAAAATGATTTTTTTAAATTCGTTTTCTCAAATAATATTTCACAAACCGGTTATTCAAAAGATTTATTCAAATCTTTTACAAACAAACTATGAACTCGCTCAGTTTTATGTTGATTTTTCGCATGTTTCTTTCTCAGGTTTCTTTCTCAAATTATGGAACAGTTGGAATAGGAAAACCATTGGGGATTCGAGTACTTAGTGGGCGTTCGTTTTCTTGAAGTCTTAGCTTATTTGCTTCCGCTGTGCAATGAAGATACCAGTCCAGTCACACCAGCTCTGATATTTTCGGGGTGTGACAAATGGCAGATAGCATCCACCCACAGGGGGTCGCTCTATGTCTCCAACATCAACAAAGACACTTCAACACATGAACAAAGAAAATAAACAACGCCAAACTCAAAACGCCATTTATTTGTCACATTTCTTGTAGTTTCAAAAGAAAAAAGAGACTGATGACACTGAAGATTTAAAATCATAAATTGCTTCTACTTTGTTTTTTTTTTTTTTACTTTTTTTTAATTTTCTTTGTCTATTGTTTGTTTTGTAATATCAGTTAATAAACAACAAAATAATATTAATGTTATAATGAAAAATATAATAAAACACAAAAATTAGCAAATACGTGTAAAACGCCATAATGCTATAAAAAACCCCCCCAAAACTACCAAACTATAATAAAATTAATTTGAACAACTAATATTATAAAAAAAGAGTGAAACAACGTGCAAAGAATATAAAACAAAAGAAGTCCAATAGTTATCTAACCGCCATTGGAAAACAAAACGCCATAATTGCAGCCGTCAAAAGATTTGACGTGTTACACAATTAAAACAGTTGAGTCTGAAAACAAAACACGGTAAACTGCAAAAAAAACAGTAAAATGAAACGACGAAAAACATAATTACTAACATTTATTATATTAAATTTATTTATCTTTTTCAAAACGCCATAATTACCTGACATACGCGGGAAAAAAAAGTCAATATAAAAGAAGACCATCAGAACCCAAGCTCAAAGACGCCAAAAAGACTAAAACGCCACATATTCTCCAAAACGCCAAAAAAAATTAAAAAATGGCTAAGGTTATTGCATGGAGGTTTGAAAGGAAAGAAAAAAGATTCATCATAAAGTTCGCTGACAGGAGACGAGTAAAGGTAAGAACAATAAAAGCCATGATGGGAATGAATGAAAATGTTCAGAAGGATATCCTGGCCCTTGGGATTCCAAGAGACAATGATTGTGAAAGAACAAGAACTGTAATAAAACGACTGGAGAGAAAGTTTCCAGCAGAAGGTGATGAAGATGTTGATGATATTGAAGATACTCAAATACCAAAACTTAGCAGTTGGGTATTGCATGAGGAAGAAGGAACACTTGAAGTAACTTATAAAAACGGGGTGCAATATTCAAGACCAATGGAAGAAATGTTGAAGACAGGGTTTTTATCTACCATTGAACAACTCTGTGATTTAACACCTTCAAACGATCCAAAATCCAAGGAGGCAGTTGTTAGGAAACTTTATTTGTAAGTATTGAAGAAAATCATAATCAACTGGATCTATGAAGAGATAACAGTCCTACAGATCACAACAAGGAGAAGAAGATCAGATAGGACAACTAAAATGCAAAGCATCTACTTCAAAGAATTACAAGTTGATCAAGAGCTGAATTGGATTATCAAAAAAGGTCACTTCTAATGGATCTGATGATATTTCTGATGAAATATCATCAGCTTCTGACGATTCTGATCATCAGGATTTTTCTGATGATTTGTTCATCAGAATTTCTGATGAAGTGGTTCATCAGAATTCTGATGAAATACCCCACTTGTCTGAAATTGGCTCTATCCTACCACACTTACCGAAGCAACTTGACATTATTGAATATCATGATGAAAAAGGCAACTTGAATAAAGAATTCAATGTATATGTCAAATGGTCACTTTTTGCAGGACTTATTGCATGAATAAACTATTGTTTATTCATGCACCCAGCCTTCTATAAATAGAAGGCTCAACCAGTAGAAGACAATTGAGTTTGAAGCTTAGCATTCACATACAAACACCCAAACTCCATTGCCCTTCTCACCCACAGAATTCAAGATTCATTTGTATTAGATAATAATCTTACAATCACCTTGTTAAACTATTTTGTTTCAAAGTGATATAAACTTGATAATTCTGTAGGTCTTGTTTCTGAAAGTCTGATTTCCATCTCCGCACATCTTTTTCACATCTACTGAAATCACTTGCCATATTACGTAAAAAGAAGTTGTTAAGGCCATACTGGGTCCAACAATTGATATCAGAGCAGATTGAATAAACTATTTTCAAACGATCAATCGCTCACCTTCTTTTTTATAAATATGGCCAGCTTTCAATCCTGGAATAATGCTTTCAATATTGGTTCTATGTCAAAACCTCCGACTCTGGTCAGAGAGGAATACCCCCAATGGAAAATCAGGATGATCAATTTCCTTAATGGTCATGACCGAGCTCCGTTTCAATCCATTGAAAGGGGTCCACATATACCAATGACTAAAATACCAGCAATTCTAGCAACTAACCAATCACCTGCTATCCCTGCCTCCCGAGCTCCTAAAAGTGAAACACTTTGGAGTGAGGAAGACAAGGAAAAGGTGGCTGGGGATGAAAGGGCAAAATCACTCTTAATAATGGCCATCCCCAATGACATATTTTCATTAGTTGATGCATGTGCATCAGCCAAGGAAATATGGGATCAGCTGGAAAATCTTTGTGAAGGAGGAGAAAGGATGAGATGAAACAAGAGAACAAACAATGTCTCATCTTATGAAAGGTTTAAAAGTTTGCCAAATGAAAGATTAAATGATACATATCAAAGGTTTACAAAACTTTTAAACGAGCTAAAGAAATTCGGTATAACCAAGTCAAATGATGAAAGAAACATAAAATTTCTTGATGCTTTACCTAGAGAATGGAGAAGTCTAACCATGACTTTGTCCTCAACCTTAGAACTAGGAAACATGAGTCTTCATGACTTATACAACATCTTGATCCCAGAGAGGAAGAAATATTTGAAGAAACCATTCAAAGAGGGGGATCTTTAGCTCTTATCTCGAACCCACAAAGACCAACCACTTCCAATGATCCACAACCTTCAAACAGCCAAAGTTTTGAAATTTCTGACACATCATCAGATTTTTCAGCCTTTGCTGAAGCTATAGCACTGCTAACCAAAACATTTGAGCAGAGGTTGAGGGCAGGAGGCCAGAGATACCAGAGGAGTGATAGAGGGAAGATGGATGGAAGATCTAAAGAAGAAGTTAGATCTAAGGATAAAGGGAAATCTGAGGTGGTCTGCTACAAGTGCAAGCAAAGAGGTCATTATGCATCAGAATGCAAGACCAAGAAGCTGAAAGATGTTGCTTACTATGAAAAGAAGCTTGAGGAAGCTAAGAAGCAGCAACAACAAGTCAGCTTAATTGCTGGGACAGATACATAGCTATCTGATGACTCTTCTGATGAAGAAGAAGAAGAAGAAATGCCCAACTTGTATCTCATGGCACCTTCTGGTGACATACCAGAAACTTCAGGACAACAGGTAAGTTTAGACAATCTTGATCTTGAACACAAGCTAAATGAGCTCATGTCAGATTTTTTAAACCTTCAAGTTAAACATCAATCAGATGGTAAAAAATCTGATGAGTTTCAAAGGACCTTGAACAAAAAAGTATTCTTGAAAATCAATTACTGATAGAATAAAGTTTAGATCAAAGAGCTAAAATAGAGTTCTATGAAAATGAAAGAAAAGATCTTTACAAGAAAATCAATGATAAAGAAATTAATGTAAGAGGTTTTCAATAAGCAAAAGAATTTATAAACTTCATTGAGTCCACACCAAAGAACAAAGGAGAGGGTTTGGGATATGTATGAACAAACAACAGCAAACCCACTGTCTTTGTAAAAGCAACTCAACAGATTTCTGATAAATTTTCATCAGAATCTGATTCTGAAACTTGCAAGTCAACCTGTTCTGAATACTCTTTTAATAAACCCAACTTTGAACCAAAAAGAAGTGAATGCAAACAAGAGTATGTAAAAACTACAGAAGCAATTCACTCATTTTTTCAAGATTATCCCATCATTCCATCACAAGAAGGAACATCAGAAAATTATGATGAATCTTGTATGTGTGTTGACATACTGAAGCTTGTTCAACACCATCTCCAAAAGAAAAATGCAAAATCTGTTAATGGCTCAGCATATAACAGAATTTCTGATGAAAAGTCAACAAGGAAAAATAATTTGTTAAAAATTCTGTCAGAAAGAGTACCCAAGCATACCTGGGTACCAAAAACCCTCTAACCATTCCATTTCAGGGCCATCATGTGCAGCAGATCTGGTACTGCGACTCAGGAAGCTCCAAGCACATGACTGGGGACAGGAGCTTACTCAGCAACTTTGTTTCAAAGCTGACAAATCATTAGAAATTCTAGTGAATCATCAGAAAAATATGATTGAAATTATCATAGATCATTAAAACAAAATACTGCATGTTATCATCCTTGTTCATATCTCTTGACAGCATATTCATAATCTGCACATAAATTTAAAAAAAATATATATATAAAAACATTTTTTTAATGTTTTCCTTCTTAGTGCTGGTAATGTCACTTAACAGAAAATTTCTGGGAACTCGTTAAATATGAGACTTTCTCTCTCTTTCATTAATTACACCCCATGATACATTACCAGAAATTGGCCGCCTAGAGCATTTAATGCAAACGAAGTGGAGAAGAAACTTATCTCTGTTATACTTTCTGTCCTCTGATAATCATTAAATAACAGAGATTGCGGTGAAGAAAATCTATAAGTTGGTAGCTTCCATTTATGGCAAATATTAAGATTGCTATAAATAATCACCACTTTGAGTTAAAATCTGTCATCTTCACACTTCTTCTTCATCTCACACTCTTTCACATACACAAAATGAATACCATCAAAGACGAATGCTTCCCACTTGTTTTTTATCCATATCATAATCTTAGATCGAGGACCAATCTGGAAGGTCCTCAATGGGAAGGATGTCAAGTTGTGCTCAAAATGCTCATGAGTAGTAACTTGAACTGTCACACCCCCAAAATCCCACCTGCGGAGTACTACCGCTTGGAGGCGTGACTGACCAGGATCCAGCCACCAATCATACTGAACAAGCATATAAATAGTTATAAAAGTTTAACCATTCACGATTGGTGTTCCAAAACAAATAAGTTTAAGTTGCAAGCGGAAGCATAAGTTTAAAGTTATAACATAAGTTCCAAAAGTTTCAAGTTTAACATAGTCTTGTAGCAATCCCTGTCCCACAACGATCTTCCTCCATGCAAGCTCCCACTGAGTACCTATGGTCCTGCAAAGCATGTAGTAACGAGTCAACAACTAGTTGAGTGAGTTCACGGGTGGGCGTTCGTTTTAGTAGTTTCGAAAACAGTTTACTTTATCTGGCATCCTGCCGTGGGGGTTACCCCATAGTTTAAAAACGTGACCAGTTCGTTCCCAGTTACTCCGGCACTCCGGCCGTGGGGGCTACCCCAGGTAGTTATCAGGCATTTCGGCCGTGGGGGCTACCCCATGTACATCATCTGGCTCTCCAGCCGTGGGGGCTACCCCATATGTATACTAGACTCGTTACCGTATCGATTGCTGACTGTAGTCATGTTTATGTGCCCTGAAAACATCAATGTCTATCATCATTGACGTGCCCCAGATCCATTAGTTCACGCCCGTCCTCTGCGGCACGGTGTGAGGCTTGTCAGACCTAAATAGCGCTATCTAACTAATGACCCGCTCGCCATTGGCCCGGCGATTAGTCGATACAAAAAGGAGGGACTTCGTGATAGAGTTTTAGTCTAGTACGTTTATCCGTCCATCCGGACGAGGAATTACATTCCTGAACCACTGACGTCCTACCCAAGGTAGACGAGGAACCCACGTTCCTTAACCCCGTTCCCAACCCAGGGAATCCCATGCTTTGTAAGGGTGTGAACTCACCTTGGTTCGCTCGGCAGTCAAACACAGAAAGTCAATCAAGTCGCAAGTAGTCAATAACGTCCTAACACGGATATCACGTATAATCAGATTCGAACCAAGTAGTGCACAAATGTTCAACACGTTTGGCAAGCACGTTTAATCAGTAGCAGTTCATAGGTAACAGTTAATCACATGTTCAAAGTCCAAACAGTTGGGCTCGTGATAACAGGCCCAAATAACTCATCAACAGTAGCACAGAAGTTCATAAGTCCGGCCCACTAACTAAGGCCCAAAAGTGTGGTCTCGAGTCGCAACCGGACTCGCAAGCATGGTCTCGAGTCATGCTGTGTGTTGATCATGGATGGTTGCGAGTCGCAACCGGTGTCGCAACCATGGTTTCGGTTCATCATGCTGAGGTCTCGAGTCGCAACGGGACTCGTAACCTGCGGTCTCGGCTTGTCCTGTTATGGTTTGCGAGTCGCAACCGCGTGGTCTCGAGTCATCACGCTGTGGTTGCGAGTCGCAACCAGGTGATTGCGAGTCGGTAGCAGTCGTTTTCAAGTTCACGTGTTGATGCAGATGTAGTCAGATTAGTGGTACAATATAATCAGGCCCAAATCCGGAAATAACCAATAGAATTCCACTAACATATTTCCTAATCAGGCTATTAGTCAAAGATGGATCAAAATCACAAGGGTTTTCAATCTTCAACTATCATTCAAAGTGTTCTTCACATATTCAAACACATGTTCATCAAGTTCATAACATATTAATCACTTATTCAACCAAAACTATGAACAAGCATCAAAACCCTAAACATAACACACAATTCGGTTTTCATGTAGGTCCGATTTCATCACAAGTGCAACCCGATTTCATCATTCATTTTTAACATACAATGAATCTATTTTCAACATCAAACATTTATGCATAGTTCCACTCATAACAAGAACATTCATGAACCGATTTCTTTTCAAATATCATGCATAACTCAACTACCATATTATCACATAATCTTATCATACATTTATTCAAGCGCAAACACATCATGAACATATTTAACACTAAGCATTCAACAATAACCAACAAGAAATACTAACCGGTTGGTGAGGTGTGTGTGTGCCGGTCCAAAGTTCCAAACCCGAGAGTTCTTGTGCTAACCGATTAGATCCGAGAGTCTTGGAGGTGTGTTTGTGTTCTTAAGGCTTAGAGAGAGAAGTAGGAGAGTGTGTGTGTTCTAATGTTCAACAAAATGGTAACAAATAACTAAGGTGGTGTATTTATAGCCAAGTTCCAAGTCTAGCACCCTTATGGGTTTTCGGGTGGGGTTTACGGCTCAAAGGCCCAACCGGCCAAAGGTTCTCGGCCCAAGGCCCAAAACCGATTACTAGTCACTCGAAACCTCATGGTCTCGAGTCGGGTTCCTTGTTGTTTCGTGTCGGGTTCTCGGTTCACATATAACACGTACACATATATATACAATACACACGTAACAAAGCACTTATCACATAAAAAGGTTCACGTTATCATTTTAACTAGTCACATAACGTACAAGCAAGTTACAACGAAAGGTTCTAAATTTCGAGTTGTCACATCATCCCCAAGTTGAAAGAAATTTCGTCCCGAAATTTGATGGCACTCACTGAGGAAGCTAGTTAGGTTGCATGGTTTTCCTGGTTTTCCTGGGGTGTCACATCCACCCCCCGTTGATCTGGAATTTCGTCCCGAAATTCCGTAGCTTCAGCCTCAGTAGCGTTTGTACTGTTCTCAAACAGTTGGGGATACTTTTGTTTCATCCGATCTTCGCGCTCCCAGGTAAACTCTGGGCCGCGACGTGAGTTCCAACGAACTCGAACAAGAGGTATTCTAGTGCTCTTGAGGACCTTAACATCCCGGTCCGTGATTTCGACAGGTTCTTCGACGAATTTCAACTGTTCGTCGATCGTGAGTTCCTTCAGAGGAACTACGTGCGTCTCATCTGACAGACACTTCTTCAGATTTGACACATGGAAAACGTTGTGAACTGCACCGAGTTCTGCTGGTAATTTCAGTCTGTAGGCCACCTTGCCTATTTTCTCAAGAATTTCGAAAGGTCCAACGTATCGTGGGTTGAGTTTGCCGCGTTTACCAAAACGAACCACACCCTTCCAGGGTGAAACTTTGAGTAAAACCCGCTCCCCAACCTGGAGCTCGAGTGGTTTCCTGCCCTTATCGGCGTATGCCTTCTGACGGTCACGAGCGGCCGCCATGCGTTGTCGTATTTGAGCAATCCGCTCAGTAGTGTCTACCACATGTTCTGGACCAGTGATTTGACTATCCCCCACCTCTGCCCAACAGAGGGGTGACCGGCATTTACGTCCGTACAATGCCTCAAACGGAGCAGCTTTAATGCTGGTGTGGTAGCTGTTATTATACGAAAATTCCACGAGTGGCAGATGCCTTTCCCAGCTGTTGCCAAAGTCGATTACACAAGCGCGAAGCATGTCTTCTAGTGTTTGGATAGTACGCTCGGACTGCCCGTCCGTCTGCGGGTGATACGCTGTGCTCATATCAAGACGTGAGCCAAAAGACTTGTGCATTGCCTGCCACAGTTCCGAAGTAAAACGTGCATCTCGATCAGAGATAATAGAGGTGGGCACCCCGTGCCTCGAAACAACTTCCTTGAGGTATATTTCCGCTAGAGTGGAGAACTTATCCGTCTCCTTGATTGCCAAAAAGTGTGCGGATTTTGTGAGTCGATCCACGATCACCCATATAGTATCGTTTCCGCGCTGTGATCTAGGTAGGCCAGTAACGAAATCCATGGAAATTTGCTCCCATTTCCATTGTGGTATCTCTGGTTGCTGAAGTAGGCCTGAAGGTTTCTGATATTCTGTCTTGACTCGCGCACAAGTCAAACACTTGCTGACGTAAGTTGCTATATGGGCCTTCATGCTAGGCCACCAATACGTAGTTTTAATATCGTGGTACATTTTGTCCGAACCAGGGTGTACCGAGTAGCGAGATTTGTGCGCTTCATCCATCACAAGTTCTCGTAAGTCGCCATAGAGTGGGACCCAAATGCGTCCTGTCACATAATAAGCACCGTCTTCCTTCTGTTCTAAGCGTTGTCTTGACCCGCGTAGGGCTTCAGCTCTAACGTTTTCTGGTTTCAGCGCTTCTATCTGAGCAGCTCGTATTTGCGAAGGTAGACTAGAATGGATCGTGAGTTGTAAAGCTCTTACGCGCTTAGGCGTAGTGTCCTTCCGACTGAGGGCGTCTGCCACAACATTGGCCTTGCCCGGGTGATACCTGATAGAGCACTCGTAATCATTCAGCAGCTCGACCCATCGTCGCTGCCGCATATTCAGTTCCTTCTGCTTGAATATGTGTTCTAAACTTCTGTGGTCGGTGTAGATGGCGCACTTGGTTCCGTACAGGTAATGCCGCCATAGTTTAAGTGCGAAAACAACAGCTCCCAGCTCTAAATCATGTGTCGTGTAGTTCTTCTCGTGAACTTTGAGTTGTCGTGAGGCGTAAGCTATGACTTTATCTCGTTGCATCAATACACAACCAAGACCTTGAATTGATGCATCACAGTAAACCACAAAATCTTCTGTGCCCTCTGGCAGTGAAAGGATAGGTGCACTGCAAAGTCTATCCTTTAGATGCTGAAAAGCTAACTCTTGTGCATTTCCCCAATGATAAATAACGCCTTTCTGTGTTAGTAGGGTGAGAGGCTGCGCGATCTTAGAAAAATCCTTAATGAATCTCCTGTAGTAACCTGCCAATCCCAAAAATTGGCGAATTTCCTTTGGTGTGCGAGGCGCAGGCCAGTTCTTAATAGAGTCCACTTTGGATGGATCAACGTGAATCCCATCCTTGTTCACCACATGCCCTAGGAAATGGACTTCACGAAGCCAGAAGTCGCACTTCGAGAACTTTGCGTAAAGCTGTTCCTTCCGGAGGAGTTCCAAAATAAGTCGTAGATGTTGTTCGTGTTCCTCTTTGCTCTTAGAATAGATCAGGATGTCGTCGATAAAGACTATAACAAACTTGTCCAGATACGGTTTGCACACTCGATTCATCAAATCCATAAAAACTGCCGGTGCGTTCGTCAGCCCAAACGGCATGACCAGAAACTCATAGTGCCCATATCGAGTCCTAAAGGCCGTCTTAGAGACATCCTCTTCCCGAACTCTCAGCTGGTGATATCCCGATCTCAGATCGATCTTTGAATAGTAGCTCGACCCCTGCAACTGGTCGAACAAGTCGTCAATACGCGGTAGAGGATAACGATTCTTCACAGTCACCTTGTTGAGTTCTCGATAGTCGATACACATTCTGAAGGTACCGTCCTTTTTCTTCACAAATAGTACTGGAGCTCCCCAAGGCGATGAGCTAGGACGAATGAAACCCTTATCCAAGAGTTCTTGTAGTTGCGTGGAGAGTTCTTCCAATTCTGATGGCGCTAAACGATAAGGTGCACGGGCTACAGGCGCGGCTCCAGGAGCTAGATCAATCTGAAACTCGACTTGGCGATGGGGCGGAAGACCAGGTAATTCCTCAGGGAATACCTCAGGATAGTCGCGTACAACCGGAAAATCCTCTAGCTTCTTCTCTTTTTCTGTGGTATCAGTAACTAGAGCCAAAATCGCAGTGTGGCCCTTTCGTAAGCATTTCTGGGCTTTAAGAAGAGAGATGATGTTCTCAACAGCACTTCTCTTGTCGCCACGAATCATGAGAGGTTCACCACCTAAACCAGGAATACGAACGATCTTCTCGTTACAAAGAATCTCTGCTCGGTGTTGGGATAACCAATCCATTCCAATGACAACGTCGAAACTACCCAAGACAATAGGAATAAGATCAATAGAGAAGGTCTGGTTAGCGAGAATAAGCTGGCAACCCTTGACTACGTGTGAGGCTTCCAAACTCTTACCATTAGCTAGCTCTACAGTGTGCTTGTCGCTCAGGGGTGTAGGAATACGCTTAAGCATCTTACTAACTTCTAGTGACACATAGCTAGTATCGGCACCCGAATCAAATAAGACTGTAACATAAAAGTCGTCGAGAAGGAACTTACCCGTCACCACGTTGGGATCATTCCTTGCTTCACCTTGACCAATCACGAACACTCGTCCCCTAGCACCATTGTTGTTGTTGTTGTTCCCATTGTTACCATTCCCCTGATTGTTGTTGTTGTTCTGGTTCAGTTGGGGACAATCTTTCTTGAAGTGGCCTTCAGCTCCACACTGAAAGCATCCTTTGTTGTTACCCTGCTGCTGTCGCTGGTTCTGCTGAGGTTGCTGACGATTCTGATTGACAGGATATGCGCTCCTGCAATCCTTTGCAACATGACCAGGCTTGTTGCATCGATGACAGTTGCCCCTGGTGCATGGCCCACTGTGGTGTAGGCTACAACGATTGCACTTGGGGTGATTTCCTTTGTATCCACCATGACTTTGACCACCAGACGACTGCTGACTGGGGCTCTTGTGATCATCTGTCTTTCTCTGCTGAGACTGAGTTTGCACTGAAGTTGAACCCCTGCTTGAAGTTCCATCCCATTTCCGTTTATCCCCACTAGAAGCACCAGAAGTAGTTGCAGCACCTATACGCTTCGGTAACTTGTTCTGCTCCACCGCTTGATCAGTAAGACGGTGAGCCAACTGTACAACCTGCTGGATAGTAGTCAACCTCGCTGAAGTCACATGACTTTGGATCTCTGGCACCAAGCCCTTGAGATAGAGTTCAATTCGCTTATACGGAGGATCCACCATAGTAGGACACAACAAGGCAAGCTCATGCGATCTCTTAGTGTATGCCTCAATTTCTGATCCTGACATCTTGAGATTGTAAAACTCATCCTCCAGTTTGTGAATGTCGTCACGACTGCAGTATTCCTCCCTGATCATTTCCTTGAAGTTTTCCCATGGGGTGGCGTTGGCAGCAACCAACCCTAACATCTGCACTTGAGCATTCCACCATGTGAGAGCCAAACCCTCGAGAGTACCAGTAGCATACTTCACCCTGCGCGCTTCAGGGCATTCGCACATTTCGAACACAGACTCCAGTTTCTCAAACCAGTGTAGGAGACCTACTGCTCCTTCAGTGCCGCTAAAAGTTGTGGGTCGACAGTCCATAAAGGTCTTAAAAGTGCACACCGGTGCCTGACCTAAGGTAGGTGAAAGAAAAGGCAGAGTTTAACACAAAGGTTGGTTCACGAGAGTAGGATCCAAATGATCCTAGAACAATTTCAGACTGCAGGATATACCTCCTGCGTGTGCAGCTGCGAGCGCTGCGGCAACTCGTTCGTTGATCAAAGCCGTCAACTGGGCTTGTGTCATGTTAACGCGTCCAGACATGTTTCTTCATAATAAGAGTAATACGTGTGAGAGTGGTTCGCGAAAGTACAATAGTAGGACAGGGTAAGCACGCACGTGTTCAAACAACAGTAGTTATACTAATCAAGCATACCATGAGCAATGTACTACGCAACTAACAAGTAGGCAATATACATACATCATATTACCTAGAACGTCGAGCCTTGCATGAGGAGCGAAGTGTCGTTGTGGACCGTTGAGCACTAAACCGGTTATAGTCTGGTTTTAACAAAAACGTTTCTCCTTTATTAAAACCAAGTTCACTATAACCAATGGCTCTGATACCAATCTGTCACACCCCCAAAATCCCACCTGCGGAGTACTACCGCTTGGAGGCGTGACTGACCAGGATCCAGCCACCAATCATACTGAACAAGCATATAAATAGTTATAAAAGTTTAACCATTCACGATTGGTGTTCCAAAACAAATAAGTTTAAGTTGCAAGCGGAAGCATAAGTTTAAAGTTATAACATAAGTTCCAAAAGTTTCAAGTTTAACATAGTCTTGTAGCAATCCCTGTCCCACAACGATCTTCCTCCATGCAAGCTCCCACTGAGTACCTATGGTCCTGCAAAGCATGTAGTAACGAGTCAACAACTAGTTGAGTGAGTTCACGGGTGGGCGTTCGTTTTAGTAGTTTCGAAAACAGTTTACTTTATCTGGCATCCTGCCGTGGGGGTTACCCCATAGTTTAAAAACGTGACCAGTTCGTTCCCAGTTACTCCGGCACTCCGGCCGTGGGGGCTACCCCAGGTAGTTATCAGGCATTTCGGCCGTGGGGGCTACCCCATGTACATCATCTGGCTCTCCAGCCGTGGGGGCTACCCCATATGTATACTAGACTCGTTACCGTATCGATTGCTGACTGTAGTCATGTTTATGTGCCCTGAAAACATCAATGTCTATCATCATTGACGTGCCCCAGATCCATTAGTTCACGCCCGTCCTCTGCGGCACGGTGTGAGGCTTGTCAGACCTAAATAGCGCTATCTAACTAATGACCCGCTCGCCATTGGCCCGGCGATTAGTCGATACAAAAAGGAGGGACTTCGTGATAGAGTTTTAGTCTAGTACGTTTATCCGTCCATCCGGACGAGGAATTACATTCCTGAACCACTGACGTCCTACCCAAGGTAGACGAGGAACCCACGTTCCTTAACCCCGTTCCCAACCCAGGGAATCCCATGCTTTGTAAGGGTGTGAACTCACCTTGGTTCGCTCGGCAGTCAAACACAGAAAGTCAATCAAGTCGCAAGTAGTCAATAACGTCCTAACACGGATATCACGTATAATCAGATTCGAACCAAGTAGTGCACAAATGTTCAACACGTTTGGCAAGCACGTTTAATCAGTAGCAGTTCATAGGTAACAGTTAATCACATGTTCAAAGTCCAAACAGTTGGGCTCGTGATAACAGGCCCAAATAACTCATCAACAGTAGCACAGAAGTTCATAAGTCCGGCCCACTAACTAAGGCCCAAAAGTGTGGTCTCGAGTCGCAACCGGACTCGCAAGCATGGTCTCGAGTCATGCTGTGTGTTGATCATGGATGGTTGCGAGTCGCAACCGGTGTCGCAACCATGGTTTCGGTTCATCATGCTGAGGTCTCGAGTCGCAACGGGACTCGTAACCTGCGGTCTCGGCTTGTCCTGTTATGGTTTGCGAGTCGCAACCGCGTGGTCTCGAGTCATCACGCTGTGGTTGCGAGTCGCAACCAGGTGATTGCGAGTCGGTAGCAGTCGTTTTCAAGTTCACGTGTTGATGCAGATGTAGTCAGATTAGTGGTACAATATAATCAGGCCCAAATCCGGAAATAACCAATAGAATTCCACTAACATATTTCCTAATCAGGCTATTAGTCAAAGATGGATCAAAATCACAAGGGTTTTCAATCTTCAACTATCATTCAAAGTGTTCTTCACATATTCAAACACATGTTCATCAAGTTCATAACATATTAATCACTTATTCAACCAAAACTATGAACAAGCATCAAAACCCTAAACATAACACACAATTCGGTTTTCATGTAGGTCCGATTTCATCACAAGTGCAACCCGATTTCATCATTCATTTTTAACATACAATGAATCTATTTTCAACATCAAACATTTATGCATAGTTCCACTCATAACAAGAACATTCATGAACCGATTTCTTTTCAAATATCATGCATAACTCAACTACCATATTATCACATAATCTTATCATACATTTATTCAAGCGCAAACACATCATGAACATATTTAACACTAAGCATTCAACAATAACCAACAAGAAATACTAACCGGTTGGTGAGGTGTGTGTGTGCCGGTCCAAAGTTCCAAACCCGAGAGTTCTTGTGCTAACCGATTAGATCCGAGAGTCTTGGAGGTGTGTTTGTGTTCTTAAGGCTTAGAGAGAGAAGTAGGAGAGTGTGTGTGTTCTAATGTTCAACAAAATGGTAACAAATAACTAAGGTGGTGTATTTATAGCCAAGTTCCAAGTCTAGCACCCTTATGGGTTTTCGGGTGGGGTTTACGGCTCAAAGGCCCAACCGGCCAAAGGTTCTCGGCCCAAGGCCCAAAACCGATTACTAGTCACTCGAAACCTCATGGTCTCGAGTCGGGTTCCTTGTTGTTTCGTGTCGGGTTCTCGGTTCACATATAACACGTACACATATATATACAATACACACGTAACAAAGCACTTATCACATAAAAAGGTTCACGTTATCATTTTAACTAGTCACATAACGTACAAGCAAGTTACAACGAAAGGTTCTAAATTTCGAGTTGTCACATGAACTATGCCCTCACTGCTCATATAACTGTTCATCCAGAGATTCTTCAAATCTTCTGGAAAAATGCAATATTATCTGAGTTTGAAAACAAAGATCAAATGGTCATTAAGAGTGAGGTGCTAAATCAAAAAATTCTGTTAAATGAAGCCACCATCAGGACAGCTTTTCAACTCAATGAGAAGAATGACGTCCTAATGTTTACAAGGGCTCAGAAGGAAGATATCTTGAGGCAAATGGGTTACAACACGCAAACCCAACAACGAGCAATCAACAAACATGGCTTTATCAAGCCATGGCAATATCTGGTCACACAGATGGGTGCATGTTTTTCAAAGAAGGCCATCAATCATCATGAAGTATCTCTTAGATTGATGGAGCCTATACTGGCACTCGTGCTCAAAGTACCTTACAATTTCTCTTATTATCTAATGAGAGATTTCGCAAGTAACATGTGGGTTGGCAAGCCATTCTTGATATATCCTCGTTTTCTGACAAAGATAATCACGAGTCAGCTAGACTTTGCAGGCATTCCTGCAAGTTATCCAAGAGCTGATATGAGACTTTAAGAAAACATGGGTCTCAGCATGCTTGTACCCACCAACAAGAACTTTGCGTTGATAACTGATCTGTTGTTGCTCCTGGAAATGGAACATGGTGAAGGCATAGATATTGACTAGTTTTTTTCCTCACTTTGTTTTGTTTATGTTTCTTTTAATATGTTTATATTATGTGCTTTCTCTATTGCCTTGCTATCTGACTTATGGTTTATGGTTTGGGAAATAAGTAAAGAAAATGTGAAATATGATCATCAGAAATTAAAACATTGGCACAAAACTCAAAATTTCTGTTGACAGAAGACAAAATCTGATAATTCAAAAATGGATCTAAAATTTTTCTGATAAAACTTCAAGAAGATAAAATGTTTCAGAAAATATCAGAAAAAGTCAAGAGACATGGATGCCACCAGAAAAACAAATGTGAATCTTCTAATCTTATCTTATTCCCTCTCATCTTAAAAAAAAAAAATCTATTGAAGAGAATCACATGTTTAGGGGGAAAACTCAACCAATAAATTATGTTGAAAATTGTTAACTTCTGTTGAACACATCTAAAAGGTCAACAGAAGATAGAACAAAATACAATACATACTTTCAACAGAATTTACGTTGACTTTCTGATAACATCATCAGAATGGGACTTTGACTTGCAAAGAAAAGAGGATGCATATGAAGAAAGAAGATTGGACCTCCTATCTAATGGGATCCACAATGATGAAAAGGTGTCACAGAACCGATAGTTTTCTCCAATCAAAAATCAGTGCAACACTTTCGTATAAGAATGATTGAAGAAAATACAAATTGAAGGAACAAGTTGAAAGGGCAAAACCACGTTTACATGATTAATCATCATTAAAGTCTTGATACCCACGATCCAACGGTTATATTCTGAACCAAAACTCATATCACACGATCTAACGGTAATAAAGACAATTAATGATCCTTTAACTGCCATTTCATGACACGTTCTATAACCCCTCAACTCCATTTCTCTGCTAAAACCCTCACCATATAAATTCCACTTAGCAGAAAATTCAAAACTCACACACCTTCTTAACAAAAACTTTAAACCAAAACATTCCCTGCTCCTCACTCAAAATCCAAAAATCCCTAAATTCCAAACCCTAATTCACAAAATTCAACAATGGCCGAAGTAAACCTCAATATCCCAATTGTTCAACATGAAGAATCTTTCATTGAAGATATAGAATTTCTACCAATGAAAGAAAACAATCTGCTAATGAATACAGAGCATTCGGAATATGATGTGAGATGTCAACTTCTGGTAGAGTATCTCATGAATTATCCAATCTCAGGAGCACTGACAAAAGAGAGAAAAGTACCAGAAAAGTTACTACAACAATTTGTTCACTCATTCAATGAAGTTGAAGAAAATCAGGTCTCTGCTCATGTATGGGGTAGTGTTTTTGTAACATTAACCCCTACAAGAGTAAGAAAATGGCTTGAACTACCTATTCTTGATAGTTAAATTGAAGCTCCAAGCAGAGAAGAATTAATAAGCTTCATCATTGGGCTTGGTTACAAGAAAAGGGATATCAACAAGATTGGAGCAATTAGAAGAAGTGAATTGCCAGCCATCTGGCAAGTGATGATGGAAGTGCTAAACAAATGTCTCACCTCAAAGATAGGAGGAACTGATCAAATCAGTCAAGCTATTCTGACAATCATGTATGGACTCATAACTGGGTTCAAAATCGTGACACCTATGTCACCTCAATCATCAAACAAATACCAAACCAATTAAATATTGTATATCATACTTGGGATTTGTATAAATATGTGTATCATTTGCACATATCAATTCTTGTTCGATTTCAAGCTTTAAATCGCTTTCTAGAAGGTTATACGCGCACTGATGCGTAGATATGACCAGTTTAATGCAACGAACACTCTGGAATAGTGAAATACGCTTAACATACATTAAATAACCTTCATATAACTTAGAAATAAGTTTTGGATGGTTTGGTGTGTTGAAATCAAGTTTGTTCGATCGCAGGGACTAATTGTGTCAAACTGCGAAACTATACCGATTTGTATAGTAACGAACATTCCGGAACTTGATCATAAGTTAAACATACCCTAAATATCCTTTACATAGCTTAGAAATAGGCTTTGAAGGGTTTGGTATGCTAAAATAAACTTTATTGATCAATAGGGATTAAAAGCGTCAAAAAGTGCACAAGCTTGCATTTTCGCGCATATCTTACGTTCTGAATATATCCGGACATCCAAAAATTTATGTAATCATTAAAATATTTTATTTTAAAGATTGGCTTGATAAAATTCCATTCGTCGCTTAATTTGGATCATTTTTGCGTTCGTTACGACTTCCGTCGTAATTAACTGAACAACGCAACCGTACGCCCAAACAAACCGACATCCGAGATGTTTTTTAGCATATTTTAAGTTTCCTATACTTTAACTTTATTTTAGAGCCTTGAAATGGGGTTAACGGGGCATAAAAGTGCCAAAAATCAAGTTTTACAAATGCAGGGACCATTTTTAAAAATCAAGATTCAATGAACCTAGTCCAATTTTGAAATTTTGATGGTTTTAACACATGGTTTTGCAAACTATGGGCTGATATTTAATGGTTTTTATAATACCATGGACTCATATTAGGGGCTCCCATGGTTTCACAATACCGTGGGCACATGTGTACGGTTGAAATTAAAGCACGTTATTCGACGAACGATCTTAACGGTTCCATGAAATCTATAAATACCCCCATTCATTTGTTGCAACTCACACCTTTGAATCTGATTTCATCTCTCTAAGTTGAAGTATCTACTTCATACCTGAGAGTAATCGGATCAAAGCTTCCGTTCTTGGACCCGTTGTAAGTATTCTTTCGTTCTTTTACGTTTTAGCGTTATAGTCAAACTTTGTTTGACTTTCTGCATTGACCAGTTTATGGTCAATGCGAAGTTCATTTGAACTTCATAACGTGAGCGTAATCACGATGGTTATAGTCCCTAGTGACTATACCTACTGATTACCACGTTATCTAGGCTCAGTGACGAGTCGTAGTTTCGGACAAAATGCGTATTCTTGCGAATTTTGTAACCAAACTACTTTTGGGTATCAAGACCCTTTTTCTTGATACCAAACCTATTTTCAAACCTCGTTAAACATGTGTTAACATGTTTAACTCGTCACTTTTTAGATTTGTGCTTATATAGGGTCGTAAGGTAAGCGATCTAAACAATCGCTTATACTTTCGAACCCGACCCGTTTGGTCGATCATTAGGATCCAACCAAGCACATTAGGTGACCATAGTTGTATAGGGAATAACCTTCTGAGGTTATACCTTATGGTCACTTCGTTTAGTTAGTCGTATGATAGGTAGTTTATATGCCTTAGGAAAATTACCAAAATACCCTTTTTACGCATAAATTCATTTTAAGCATATGTAACCTAAATTTTCACATCTAAACTGATTAGGTAACATTATTAGACATGCTAAGGCATATAATACTTGTCATAGGACTAGTTAGGCATTCCAAACACGTTTTACGCGAACGACGCGTTAAAGTAGCGTAAGCTACCTAAACGGGTCGTACTGGGTCGTAAGCACTTAGGTTAGGTTTCCTTTTAGTATGTAGGCCTTGTTAAACCATATCATATGAGTTCCCACACTCATTTGGTTTACGAGACCTCATCCTATCCGATCTTCCGTTTTAGGTCCGGTTTATTTATGTAGTTACCTATATTAGGTGCCATTTGATTTCGTGCTCCCTCTAGCTTTGCTTGGTAGTTGTTCGAGACTTCTAAGCACTCTCAAGTGAGTACATAGTCCCCTCTTTTACTGTTTTCAAATGTTTTGGGGTGAAGCATGTGTACCTAATTGTTATGTTCATGATTTCAAAGTATAATTGATTACACATATTAGTACTTATCTTTTGATAAACTGAATGATTATTTATGGTTTAAACTCTATTTTTTCAAAGATTATAAAATTAATTGTTGGATAGTACTTATTTTATGTTCACCAGACCGGTTGGTAGTATGATATAGCGCTATAGGATTTGACACCCCATTCTTGTTGTCATGGAATGTCTGAAACCAATTTGTTTCTTCATCCAAATAGGGATTGCCTTTGTGGTATTTCTATAGTCTCAAAGGTGTATTTTGATGCACTAGGTCTGAATGAATTCTTAAATCACATTATTTTTGTATATTTAGTTATACTCCCAAAAGTATAGTTTGATATGCTCTCATATGTGATATTGTACAAAACCAACATATATTTTGTTAATCATTAAAACATAGTTTGATATGTTATTTTCAAAACCAAAACATAGTTTATGTTAGTGCACTACGTCTGTCGACTACGTCTTACATCGAGTCTTAGTGTTGTATAGATTAGACATGGCACGAAATCCTAGAAACATGTGTTTGTATAGGTTTCGCTTATGTGTACTTATCTAGGTTTCGCTTGTATGTCATGGAGATGGTTTCGCTTGTATGTCATAGATTTAGTTCCGCTTATTAGTCTTTCATGTAGGTTCGCTTATATGTGCATGTACATATAAGCGAAACCTGTCAGGCTATATATAGTGGTTATTTCAAGCGGAACTTGACACATAGTTAGAGGTGTTTTCTTCCGGTGAGCCACGAAGTGCTGCCGAAGTACTATCAGAACGTGTACTCGTGTTATTGATCAATATAAAAGCAATATTAAAGTGAATCCGACTGAAATAGCACCAAATCATTAGTTTCCGCCTCTTGATTTGGATAGGAATTCTTCTGATCGACTCAATTAGGGTCGAACGCGATCCTACAAGTGGTATCAGAGCTCAGAAGGAGGAGTTCTTGCCATTTCAGCTGCATTTCATCTATTTTTCTACACTTTCTTCAAATTTTTAAAATTTTTCACGGTAAAACAAGCTCAAAATCTCATGGATTGTGCATAATAGGATATAGACAAACCCTGGAAAGTTTGATGTTAAAATTCACTTTAAAAATGGGTCAAAACTGCTCGTGAATAGGTTCCGCTTTAACGAACAAGGTAGTTCCGCTTCAAGGAACAAGTCAGGTTCGCTTCAGTGTCAGCTCAGCAGCTAGTTTCGCTTCAAGGTACATGTGGTTTCGCTCCAAATAGCACCTTGTTCCGCTTATCTGCGCAAGTTAGGTCCGCTTATTTGGACAATTTCTGATAGTTCCGCTTCAGAGGGTCCGCTTCAAAGACACTTTGTTGTAGTTCTGCTCAAGAGTTCCACTTGAACTGATAACTTAGTGGTTCCGCTTATAAGACACTTGAAGGTTCCGCTTATAAGACATTCAAGGTTCCGCTTGTACTGACAACTCAGGGTTTCGCTTGAAGTTACAATCAAGGTTCCGCTTTTCTGTACAGTTAGTGTTTCGCTTGAGAAGAACTTTTTGCCTAAACTTGGAAATTTGTGAACTTGTGAACTTTGAACAATGGACACTGAATTTTATAACGCCTTTGCTAGCCCGATCTCAATGACTCAAAATGCTTTGATTGAAAATGAAACCGGGACGTCTCAGAAACCGCCCAAACTCATGGATATTGATGATTATAACGTGTGGTCTGAACGTTTCGGAAACTGGGTCGAAGCTTATCATTTAGATGCGTGGGAACACACTGAAGAGCCATATGAAAGACCCACAAGAAACAACAAAGAGTTACCAATTCGAGAAATGAGTACTGAGGACAAAAAGAAATATCGAGATGAAAAACTCATGGTGATTCTGCTTCAGCAAGCGATAAAAGAAGATATTCTGATTTTACTTCAACATGACGGAACTGCGTATTCAATTTGGACAGAATTGGAAGCAAAGTTTGTTGGGAGTGATGATATGCTCAAAAATAAAATGTCTCTTATGAAGAAAGAATTTGACTTATTCCGTGGTTTGAAATCTGAAAACACCAAGCAGATAATTGATAGATATTGTAACTTGGTGAGAAACATGTCAAAACTTGGAATTAAGAAAGATATCGATGAGTTGGTTGAAAAACTTGCAGATGCGCTACCACATGAAACATGGGGAACGTTTCTGATGATGCTGAGATCCAACAGAAAAGACTACAAGAATATGACACTGGGAGATTTCATCAAACACCTGGAAGCTCAAGAGATGGAGCAGAGGAAGATCGCCAGGATGAAGAATTATGATGGAGAACAAGACATCAGCTTATACTACAAGAGTGGTGTTCCTGGAACGACAAATCTTTCTCCAAAGATTGAAACTGCTTACAGTGTAAAAGATTCTTCTGAAAAGAAATCTTCCGAGGGATCTAGCAGCTCAAGATTTTCATCATTCGATCCAAACATTTCTGTAACAAAGAATGGAAGAAAACTTCAGTGCAATATTGTTCTTAGTATTGAAAATGATCAAGATTACACTGAAGAGATTGCTAAAAATCAAATGTCTTTGTTGGGAATGGTTCTTGAGTCTTATAGTAGTTTTGTGGCCGGAAAGATTGGTAATCCAATGCTCACAAAAGAGGATTACGATCAAATTGATGCTGAGGAAATGGAATTGATGGACATTAAATGGTGTATGGCTAGCATGATGAGACGAGCTGAGAAGTTTAAACAAATTACAGGCAGAGATGATTTTCGTGACGCAAATGTTTCAACTTTAGGCTTTGATAAATCTAAAGTTACATGTTTTCGTTGCAGGGAAAAGGGGCATTTCAAGAGAGAGTGCAAAAATCGTGAAGCCACTGGTGCCCAAAATCTTTTTGGAAACAACGATTATCACAAAAAGGCAATTTATCATCAAGTCACACCACCAGCACAGCATCAGGCACAAACTGCACATGGGAGAGATGTGATTGACGGGACAAAAAGAGCATGTCTAAGCAAATATGAAAATTTTTCATGGGATAAATATATTCCAACAAACAACAAAGTGTGTTTGGCAGAACAAGATGATGAAAAGTTGGCTGAAGGTTTTTGTTGGGACGATTTTTGCCCAGATAAAGATCTCATGACCAAAGAGATGTCCAAAAACACTTCAAATGTTAATGCTTTCTTTGCTAATGCCTATGATTTGAAATGTGCAGAAAGAAGCAGGAAAGTCATGGAAGCTGCTGAAGCAAGACGAAGAAAGCTCGAAGAAGAGGAAGAAGAGGAATAGAGATTAAAAGCTGAAGCTGAAGCTGAGAGAAAAAGAAGAGCTGAATTTTTCCAACCAGACAGAAAAGTCAAAGAAGTTCCTGAATTTGAAGTAAAAGTTGATGCTGAATTTGTCAAAGTTCCCGAAAAGTGCATGAATTGTAATTCTTTAATCAAGCAGAACAATGAATTGCTGCATAATATAAACAGATTGAAAGAATCCTATGATACAATGAACAGAGAAATCAACAAGTATACTGATTCGAGTGGTGAACAAGCTGTGGCAATGAATACACTGAAGATAGCGTACCTGAGATAGCTTGATGATGCTAATTTTCATATAAAGAAATGTGCTGATCTGGAGTTGGAGTTAGCAACACAAAAGATAGAAACTGAGAAAGTTAAAAAATTATTAGAAAGTTACTCATGTTCTACTTTTGTTGTTGACAGAATTTATCCGGTTGTGGAGAATTTGAAGACGTTTGAAGAAGTGAAGACGTCCGATGAAAAGAAATTTGTGACAAAAGACGAAGAAAAAGTGAAGATTTCTGGTAAGAAATCAAGCATGGTCTACAATAGATGTCCGCCCCCGGTCGAAAATGGATATTCACCTCGAAATCCAAATTCTGAGAGAGTCGAAAAAGCAATAAACTTAGAATGGGAGTCTGGGCCATCGGATAACTTGCCAGAAAATATTGATGTCACGTACACGTCATCCGACACTGATCATGAGTCAAAGTTGATAAAAAGTGTGGTCGATCAGGTGTTAGATAAAGATGACAGTGAGGAGTCAAACATGGAGTTCAAACCCGAGTCAAAGTCAGGGTCCAATGTCAAAGCCGACATTCAAAAAGGACAAACGGGTTTATGATAAAGAGTTTTTGATGTCAAAATCTAATTTGAATGATGAATCATTCAAAGTAGCATATACTTTGAAAGATTCTGACAAATTATATTCTGATGAAGCTTTTCCAATAAGAAGTGTCAGATTTGAAATGATTCAAAAGGTTTTCAAAATAACAGAAATTAATATTTCTGAAATAAAAGATTTAAATCTTTTCGGAAAACCTAAACAATACACTTCAAGAGATCAACAAAGAATTAACAAGAAAATGGGTTACAATTGTGGTTATAGTTTCCAAAAGAAACCAAACCATAATCGTAATTTCAAAAAGAAAGGTCTTGGTTTTGTTCCACCGAAAAACTATAAAAATGAAAAAATGTATAAATCAAAAACTATGTTTGTTTCAGGGAAGACAACAGAAGCTGAAAAAGAACAATCATTCAGAAAATAGACAAATCAGGAATTTCTTGCCAAGAAGCAAGAAGAACTGAAGAAGAATGATGTTCCGAAGAAGATTGAAAAGAGAACCTGTTTTCAGCGTAAGATTGCTGGTCATGTTGCTAGGAATTGTCCGAAGACATTGAAACCAAAACAGGAAGTCTCTGGTAAAATGAAAGAAAAGGTTGTCGAAAAGACTGAACTGTCAACCCGGAAGTTTACTGGCTTTGAAAATTCAACTTTTGAGAAAGGAGAATGTTCAAAGAATGCTTCAAGAAGAAAAGATAAAGTGCCAAATCAAAAATGGGTTGTGAAAGGTTCAGGGAACAAGTCTGGTGATGAATCTGATTCCACAAAATCAGAGGAGCCACGTGTTGAGAATAAGGTTGAAAGAAAAGTTCCAACTATGAACGTTGAAAATTTTCCACCGCCGCAAGCTGAAAATTCTATGAAGAAAGTTGGTAAAATTGAAATTTCAAATCAATTTTATTCTGACAAGAAGAAATTTGATGTTGAAAAGACTTTCAACGGAAATGTGAAACATATTTTTGGCAAAATGGTTAATGGTAAGGCCAAAGGTGTTAAAGAATTTTATGCTGCCAATAGAGGGGTTCACAAGTCCGTTAAAAGTAAAGATGAAGAAGTTGTTACACCCAAGGAAGGTCAGGCTTGGGTGGATATATTTTTCAAAGAGTAAAAACCTGACTTGCCGGAGATCCCAAGTTGGTAATTGTGGATCAGGAATCGGCATCATTCTTTATCATGTTTGTATAATGTGTTTGAGAAGGTTTTGCAGGACTTGCCGGAACTCCCAGGTTTGTAAGCGAGGAGTAGGAATCGGCACCTTGAGAATTCAACCAACAAATGGTAATTGGTTGAAAAACAGGTTTGAAGTTTGGTTTGTGCATATCTGCATATGGTAATTCAAGGACATTAATTTGTACTTGAAATTTTTCCTACAAGTGGTTGAAAGTCAATGTGATGATTTGATCCCCATAACCTACAAGTGGTTGATAAACGAACTTATTTTCCAGAAAAACCATTCTGATTAAAACAAACTTGAGTGTTTTGAAATCATTATGGGAAAATAGTTTGTTGTGAAGGGGAGTTCTGATTGTTTAAGCCAAACGGATGGAGAATTAAGGCGATTCGATATCAGTTGTCATGTTCTGTATAGTTTCTTTTCAATTTTCTTTAGATGTGTTTGAATTTTAGGGGGAGTAAGAAGTTTTTAGAAAATCCAAAAACATCAGAAAATTTGAAAAAGCCAGAAACATGATAAATCTGAAAATGAGTTTTGGTTGCATAAAAGAGGAAATGATAGTACATCAGTGGACTATCGCGACACGCTAAAGAAATGTAAAGTCAAAATGTAATAAACAATCTTACTATGGATATGTCAGTAGGTTTTCGCACATTTAGTAAACTGTAAAGAGATATAAATCTAAATTTTAAACTTGCTTATTCTGTGGGTTAACAAAAATGCTTGGATTTATAGGTAACCCCTGAAATCTTGTTTGAAAGGTCCCTTATTCTGAAATACTAGGTCTTTATACTCAGTGATATCTGGGGTATTATCCCGGGACTTCTGCTGTATGGAAATACTGACCTAGTTCCCGGATAATGCTTTCCGCAAAAAGCTTTGGAATATAAGCTCGCCCTCAGCATGCTGATGAAACAATAAAATTGATAGTCGCTGCTGTTGTAATTAAAAGATCCTCTAAAGGGGATACACCGAAAGTCGAAGCCGTCAGCTCTCTGCGTATACGGAAGTATCGACCTGAGCTCTCACGGCCCTCGCAAATAACCCCTTTACAGATATCAGTTGTGGTATACTCACCTGTAAGACTGAATATTGGGATTTGGATACGGGAGTATATTCAAGTAGTGGGACACACGGATAAGTTTAAGTATCTAAGACACTAATTGCGTATCTCGAAATAGTTTAAATTTGTGTGAAAATTTAAAAGGACAAACATACTGACAATCTAGGTAAATTGTTTAAAACTTAAAATGAAATCAAGCTTAACGGTGTTGATGATATGTCTCAGAAACTGATATGATCCTCTTGCACGAACTCACAAAAATATTGTCTGTAAATATTTCATTTCTGCTTTTTCTTGTGTTTTTACATGTAGTGTTAGTTACTTTACTTTTGAAAAATCCAAAAAGATTTTCAACAACTGGTGTTGAGAAGCTGATTTTTGAAATTCAAAGTGCTAACATGAAGAACAGGTTTGGGAGAGAGTATGTGATGTTGTTAAGTTTGCTTGAAAAGAGCCAGTAAAAGATCTTGAATGCAAAATCATTACTGAAGTTTATCAACAAAGTTTCTAAAATTGTAGAAAAGATTTAGTCTTTGAAGAAACTTATATTTGGGTAGAGATTGTGTAGTTAAATATTTGCCAGATGATGATCATGAGATAGTATAGAGTCAGGTAACGATCTTGAACCTGATGGAAGTCTGTCCACGATTTTAGAATGAAGCTGTGAATTCCAGACCACAATCCCAGTAGTTTGATAGGGGGAGTCTGAAGACAAAAGTTGAGGAAGCAGTTAGAGACAGTACTGATCCTGGAACTTGCTATCAAGAAAGAGAAGCTTATTAGTGATGAAGATAGAGAATGAGTATTCTTGAAATGACAAATATTTTCAGAGGAAGATTGAAGACCGATAAAGACTTTAGGTTGGCAGTTGAGAAGACTCGAAGACTCCGTCAACATCGTAGGGGGAGTCTGTTAGTGCATTACGTCTGTCGACTACGTCTTACATCGAGTCTTAGTGTTGTATAGATTAGACATGGCACGAAATCCTAGAAACATGTGTTTGTATAGGTTTCGCTTATGTGTACTTATCTAGGTTTCGCTTGTATGTCATGGAGATGGTTTCGCTTGTATGTCATAGATTTAGTTCCGCTTATTAGTCTTTCATGTAGGTTCGCTTATATGTGCATGTACATATAAGCGAAACCTGTCAAGCTATATATAGTGGTTATTTCAAGCGGAACTTGACACATAGTTAGAGGTGTTTTCTTCCGGTGAGCCACGAAGTGCTGCCGAAGTGCTGTCAGAACGTGTACTCGTGTTATTGATCAATATAACAGCAATATTAAAGTGAATCCGACTGAAATAGCACCAAATCATTAGTTTCCGCCTCTTGATTTGGATAGGAATTCTTCTGATCGACTCAGTTAGGGTCGAACGCGATCCTACAGTTTAATATGTTATTTATAAATCCAAAGTATACTTTTGATATACTACTGAAAATTATTATTTTTAACAACTAAAGTATATTTAATATACTATTTGTTTAACAATTGGGTTTTGGTTAGTGTTTAGATAACGGGACGGGTGTAATGTGATGAAAACATGGTAGATACGCTGTTGGTACTTCTTATATATAAGTGTTTTCTTCACATTACATACCGTGGCGTTATTTAGTACACTTGGGTTAACGATTTTGGAACTGAAGTATATTTTTATATATACTATAAACCTTTTTATCAAAATATTGTTTTTCAAACAATATATTTTATACAAACTCTTTTTACTTGATTATTTGATTTCCTATGTATTATTATTTTATATAATCTGTTTTCTTATCAATTTTATATGATTTACAAAACAAACACATTTTACAAGGATCATGACTACTTTTATTAAAACATTTTCTTTAAACTTATAAGTCATGAACCCTAATTACAATAAAACCTATGTATCTCACAGGCATTTTTATGCTGACGTACCTATTTTTACACATGTTTTAGGTGCTGCTTTGTGATGATTGTTGATACATGCTATACATAGGATGGACTCGTGCCTTAGCGACTTTAAAATTTGAAAGATAATAGTTGTACTTATTTGATTGTATTAAAACAATGAGTTCGTTTATTCAATAAAACGAAATTATTTATTCCATGGTTGTGAAACAATGATTCTGTTACAACAGTCCCCGACGTTTCCGCCATGTTTTGTTGTTTTACATGGTCGGGGTGTGACAGAAAAGTTGGTATCAGAGCCAATGGTTATAGGGAATTAGGTTATTAGTAATGCTTTGAACTAGACTATAACCTTCCTAGGAACCTAACGCGAGTTATCTCGTGTTTAGTCTTAAAACAATACCGTCACTTATCCTTAGGTGACAACCACAATAAGAACACCAATTTTGAATGTACTTTGAAAACTAATCATCTGTTCAAGGATGATTTATTATATGGTTTTGAACCTTCAAAGTTTTCAAAATCTCGTCAAAGTTTGGTCTAAATAATGTGAACACATGCAAACTGGAAGGGTGGGTGCCTGTACCCTGGGTCTTCTGTCTAAGGCTAGAGTGTTCGTACAAATCCGCAGTATCGGACCAGTCACTCTTACCTGGGAACTCTTGGGGTGAGTGTCCACTTATAGGCGAGCATGTCTTCGCGATACATTATATTGACCCATTTACTTTGATTAGTCATCGTCTCATTTGTTTGCCTTAGGTAACAAACAAATGATCGCAATTTTATGTATTGTCTTCTGTTTTCATTTCCCTTGTTTCCTCCCATGTCTTCCATTTTCTTCATGATGCCTCTTCGTCACAACAACAATGTCCGAACTAGGTGCTGCAATTGCCCAACAATTAGGCGTCGTACTCTAGAAGGTCGTTAATTTAGCTATCACCGTCTCAGGGATGAAGCCGTGCAAGGAAACTGCTCTTCGGTGCAATCAATGCAACCGTCATCATCCAAACCAAATACCCTATTTTCAAATGTACCCACGGTGGACGATGGAGACATTTGGTTAACATGTGCTGCTTGGCTGTCCAAAGCAAAGCTGTTACAAATCCTGCTGCTGCTCAACCTCTTGCAAGGAAACCTAATGCCGGTATGTGCTTATGTGCAACAAATGTAATGCACCTCACCAAGCTTGCCTGCAGTGTCGTCTGTGTGCATCACGTGGACGACTCGGTCACCTGACAAATGCTTGTCAATTCAACCCAAACAAAGGTGGTCTAAACCAACCCCAAGTCAACCCTGTTCGTATGATCGACTTAACATACGTAGTACCCAACCTTCAAACTCTGCTTCATATGTCGCTTGGCATATCTAGCGCCTCAACCTCATGAACTTTCTACCTTGTGTATCAACTTAAGCATGCCTAGTGCAAGGTATCGAAACACCTCTCGTTACACAAAATTCCAAGATCCAAAATAGGATCTTTCTATCCTCATAATTAGATCCTTATGGATAATTATCAATCAAATCAGAGCCCTTAATTGAATTATTCGTATGCCTTAATACGCACATTACGATTCAATAAGGACAAAGCCGAATTCTTATTAAGATCTTCCTATCTACATAGTTAGATTCTTATGTTTAAAGTGCCAAATGAAATCCACGGATTGGATTCCTGGTGTGCTTTAAATACCCGTGACCAAAGAAAACAAAGTAAAGATCAAGTTAAACAATTATGTGATTATGTGCTTATGTGTTTACTTATATGTTTTGTGTTTTTATGTGATCCATCCAAATCCTCGTAGAATCTTCCATATCTCATATGAGGAATTCATAGTAGGATATCCAAAGGTACTTGACGTGATGTCGTAGGTACACGCAAATTTAATCCAAATAACTAATAGATAGTGATAAATGGGTATCGAACTCAGGGAGTATGTGGAAAGTGTATTGATTCTATAGCTTTGCGAATTAACTAAAACTAAAATAATTTGCAGAAATAAAAATTCAAGAGTTTGGTTTGTTGGTTTTAAAACTAAAATTGACTAAATAACTCAAATCAAAGGTAAGTACTCGGATTATAAAAATGCGAGGGTGTTACCCGATAACCAATTGACTAATATCCAACCCTAATCCCTCCCGTGATATCTCGATTGTCAACGACACCAAGAACGTACGGTTTAGAATATGATCATAACATCAATCAACAATTTACAAACAAACATTCACACACCATAATAAACAAACAAACATTGCAAGTCTATTATTCTAGAAATATGAATCCAAACACAAAAGTCATAGACAAACTTTCAATTCAGGATGATCACCATAAGTTTAGCCACACATAGCTTGGTGAATCATCATAACAACAAGTTTAGTGTTCATACCAATCAAAAACATAAACCGAATGTTAGAAATTGTTTGGAACCAAGTACAATCAGCAAAATCGCCCCTAAGATGCCAGAGAAACGTCCAATGATGAGATAATGTGAAAAGACACCCAAAAACTGATTAAATGAGGCAGTTACGAAATTCCCCGCAGCCTCCACCGTAAATTACGGTACCCACCGTAATTTACAGTGGTCTTCAAGATGTTACGGCCATTCTCTACTGAGTTACGGTGGAACAATTCAGCAATCAGGGCCACCGTAAATTACGGTGGCCACCGTAATTTACGGTGAAGCCCTGATTCATAGGTTTTGTTCCTTGTTCCTTCCACGCACGACCCGTTCATCTCCAAACCTTCCAAAGCCGCGTTTTATCCCTTTTTAGCTCCCGAACCGCACCTGAAACATAAGCAACCGTAGTCATCTAATTCAAGATAATTACGCGATTAAGTGAAGGATTAATTCGCCTTTTAACATGATTAAGGGTTGTCCAACGGACTACCCGTCACATCCCCACACTTAACCGTTGCTTGTCCTAAGCAACTCATCAAACCGTTTTCAAAACAAGTGATCAATGTAAACCAAGCATAAACATGTAGTCCTTTTACTAACCCCTTTTTAACACCCAAAATAATGCACCCCTCGCTATGTCTCTCCTCTCGGTAACAAGTAAGCACTAGCAATTTGAGCTAGACACACAAAGGCTAACGGGTGGTTGCACAACTATAGGCTTGTACCTAAATCAATTCTTCTCCTAAAATGTGCCAAACATGAATGCAAATCAAAGGGACTTCCAAGGTTTTAACGTGGCTAGGTGTATGGGTAGGAAATGGAATATATATATATATATATATATATATATATATATATATATATATATATATATATATAAAGTAGCGAAAACTTAACCCGGTCTTTTATTACACAATCAATGAACACTAAACAAGACATACTTCTATATACAATACAACTCACACTTCTTTTTCTTCTTTTTCATTGCTTTTCCTTTTTTTTAAACAAACAAAACATTCAACGTAACATCATAACATATCTAAACAACTACTAATACTCTGAGACCGGGTCAAGTTGGGTAAATTTTAAGGTCACTAGCTAGGGGGAAACAAACGATAGGCTTTTAGGCACAAAATTGGGCAACTAAATGTCCAAACCCCCGCCCCTCTCGCTACCATGCTTATATATATAACTTATGAGGTCCAACCCCCCAAATCCTACACTCACACACACTAAAGACGAGGCTACCTAAATGCCCTTATCCTTTTCGCATTCACGCCCAACTAAGGACTCAAACCGTATCAAGGCACAAGTTCTAATGCGCCCCCACCCGAAGCCACTCTCATCAACGATAAGTATTATTTATTTACATGTGCGGCTTCAACTCTCACCAAGAATAAAAGGGTATCAAAGGTTACCGGTGCATCAATTGGGGTTAATCTAGGGTGTTCAAATTTTCACATTGTTTTGCTTGACTTAAAATTTTTCAAAATCTTCAAAATTTTCCCCCCATCCCCACACTTGGGATACATTGACCCCAATGTATGGTTTTAGGAGGATTTGATCACTAAACCTCTTTCACATCATCCAAAAGCTCAACACTCAAACCACAACTTTCTTTTTGGTATTTTCATTTTATATTTTTTTTCATGTTTTTCTTCTTTTCTTTTAAAACATCACACCGCCAACTAGCGCCAACCCAAACATAACATCACAAACTAACACCACCCAACCACCTGACCATAAACAAAACAAGCTAACAAATATTCACAAAATATACAAGGAAGGAACACGACCTGACTAGTAATAGCGTGGCTGTGGAGGCCCAAAAATGGAAGACATCATGTCATTCCATTCTCCAAATGCAAATGAACCGCTACTACTCCCACCTTGTTGCGGAGCTCCTTCTTGTTGGCGCGGGTCGATCCATTGTGAATGATGAAGCTGCGGGGTCGGATACGACACACTACCATCGTAAGGTGGTAGAGACGCATAATCCACATGTTGTGGATCCACAACCACCGGCCGCCCGGCGTGCCAATCTGCATGCAATCTTCTTGCTTGGTCATCATGGTATCGGTTGTTCATTTCCAATTCATTGGAATACGCATGTGTGCGATTCCAAGCCTCTTGACGATCAAAGCTATGTTTCAAAGACCGCTCTATACTTGCACTCATCATCGTGTGTTGATCAAATAACGTCCGATCCAACCCCTACCATGATTCGAAAATGGGAGCCCTCGATAACCTCTTGCATAGTGCCTTCATAAGCCCACCCGGGCTCATAAGAACACTTCGTGTAATCATAGAAAGCACCACCATAACCTCCACCCGGGGCCCCTTGCCCCACATTCACATTCACATTCACACCACCTTGCGGTTCCTCTACATAATCCTCATCCCCACTAGGAACCTCCGCATCACTTTTGGGTTCTTCCTCCTCACCCGGTAGAAGCTCTCTCGCATCAACCTTTAATGCCCGCCATCGTTGACCCTCCGACTTAAGTTTATGAAACCGCTCCGACTGAGTATAGGTCCACCCAATACCCATTTTTTGTAAGGTAAAAGGCTGATGCCTTTTCGGGTGTCCCATATCTTCTGAAGTGATTGCCTTTTGCTGCTTCATCAAACCCGTGATGATCCGACAATATGGAACAATATCTCTCTTCAGCTTATTCCGGCAAATCCATAGATGGTTCATAATCAAATACCGAATAGGAAAACGCGGACCCCCATGAAGTAGTGAATAGAGGACGGGTACCTCCGGGTACCTCACTTGCTCCTTATCCCCCCTTCGTGGAATGACATTTAGAATGAAAATGGGTAACAACAACTTCGCTTCGATTTTTAAGTTCTTCCGGTACAAAATTCCACTATACGTACCCGGCAAGAACAATGCCGCTAACATGTCATTCCAACGAGTATGCTTCTCCGGCTTCAACAAAAGATCATCAAGAGTGGGAATCATGTAGTCACGAGCCGGAAGACTATCATATTTCCCAAGCTTCTTCAACGTGTCAAAAGTCATTTCTACCGGAATCCCATGCACTTCACCAACTAATTTCATTTGTGACGGCTTGTCATATGTGTTGCGCTTAAGAGTCGCCATCCATTCTTGAATTTCGTCCATAAATAAGTTTTTTCTATCCTTGTCATAGCAACTCAAAGCCGATTCCCATCCTAGAGCTCGGAATTTGGCAAACACATTGAATGGCCCAAATTCAACCTCTGTTACCTCCCTTATACAAATGAAACCCGCCGCCTTGTTTTTCAATCTATTCATGCTATCATGGTACAAAGTTGGCTGCCATTCTTCTGGTTGCTCATCCAACGGACCCGACTCCCACTTTGGCTTATCAGCCGGGTTCAAATATACCATCTCTTCATCATCACTTTCGCTCTCGCTAACCCTATCCAAATACTGCCTCTTCTTTGGTTGCACTTTCGTCTGTTTGCCCTTTCCTTTCGCTGAAGAGGATGAACTAGCTCCCGCTTTCTCTTTCGTTTTGACCATTTTCCTACACATATAAGGCAAACAACACAACCAATATACAAAAGTTAGTCCTTTCTCACCAAAGATATCCCCACACTTGCTTGTTACTATGGTTGTAGATGTTAGTGAACCCACAATTTTATAAATCCTTTTCAAAAAATTTGGCATGGTGTCTCTACAATGTAGAGATTCCCAAAATTTCACTACTTTAATCACAAATCCTACATCTACAAAGCATAACCATGTTCAAATAAACATTTTCATGACAACATCTAAGCACATGCAAGTGGTATGAACAAGAAACAAAAATAACCTTCTTTCTCACAATGCATCAACAAAATATAGTAAATAAACTTCATACCTTTGTTTGAAGATGTAAGAAACCCAAATGGAGCAAGAACTTCAAAAACCCCCAAAATTTTCGGAACTAGGGTTTATGATTCAGACCCGAAAACTTCGTTTTTTCGCAAATTTCTTAGCAAAATCAGAGAGTACGTGAAAAATTAGTCAAGACAGACCTAGATTTCACGTGATTTGACTGAGAATTGAAGAAGATATGAGGGGTTGAACGTTGAAGAAGGCTATGGATCTTGTGGGGTTTAGATGAAAGTGATGGGTAATGTTTGTGGTGAGGGAAGAATGAAACAAAAGGAGTGGTTGGGGAGTAAGTCACGTGACCGATTATTGTTTATTTATTTATTTTTTTTATGTAACGAAGGAACCGAATCGACCCAGAGTCTCTCCAGGTCCACCGTAAATTACGGTGTGGACCGTAAATTACGGTGTGGACCGTAAATTACGGTGGATGCTGGCCAAACAAATCCCACCGTAACTCAGTAGCGAAATACCGTAAAAGACAAAAAAAATTTATACCCACCGTAAATTACGGTGCCACCGTAAATTACGGTGGCATCTGGGCAACTCTGGTTCGTTGAAAATTGTAATTTTAAGTGTCATTTTTATATTGTTTTTAGTTTTTTCGATTTTTTTTTTGTGTTTTTAAAATTTTTCAAAAACATATAAAAATCACCCTACCCCCTCGAAAGTCTCGTGTTGTCCTCAACACAATGTTAGAGTAATTCGTGACCCGAATATCCCCATACTTGTTTCAAACACGGATTTCAAGGAAATACGGTAATTGTACAACCTATACAAAACAAACAAAATGAAATGCTACTATTTACACTACCAAACCTGGGCCTCTCATGGTTGTTCCTCATCGACCGGGCGTAGAATGTAGCCCACTTTGTCAAGCTCCAAGTTGTTTATGTCGTTCCCCTCGAAGTACGGCTTTAATCGATGACCGTTCACCGTTTGTTGTTTGTTAGTTTGCTCGTCTTAGATATCTACATCACCAAACCTCCCAACTCATCGAACGACATACGGGCCCATCCATTTACTTTTGAGCTTGCCCGCAAACATCTTGAGTCTTGAGTTGTACAACCAAACTTTTTGACCCACTTCAAACGTTTTCTTCCTCAATTTTGCATCATGTACCTTCTTAAGTTTATCTTTATACGCCGATGCACATTCATATGCCTCGTCTCTAAGCTCTTCAATTTCACACAATTGTAACTTTCTCATCTTTCCCGCTTCGTTGTAGTCTGCATTTACCGTAGTGATTGCCCAATATACCCGATGCGCTAACTCCATTGGCAAATGACAACCCTTCCCATAAACCATCCGGTAAGGTGTTGTGCCAATAGGAGTTTTGTAGGCCGTTCGGTATGCCCACAACGCATCATCCAATTTACTCGACCAATCCTTACTATCCGTTCTTACCGTCTTCATGAGAATTTCCTTGATTTGACGGTTGGACACCTCGACTTGTCCACTTGTTTGCGGATGGTAAGGTGTGGCAATCCGGTGATTCACGCTATACCTCTTCAACAATTTCCCGAAATTAAATTTTTTGAAGTGCGAACCACCATCACTTATGATAACCCTCGGAATGCCGAAACGAGCAAAGATATTGGATTGAACAAACTTACAAACAACCGAATGGTTGTTTGTTCTTGTTGCAATAGCTTCAATCCACTTTGAGACGTAATCCACCGCTACCAAAATATATAGGAAGCCATTCGAATTTGGGAAAGGACCCATAAAGTCAATACCCCATACATCAAATATCTCTACTACCAAGATCGGTTGTAATGGCATCTCATCCCTCTTCGAGATGCTTCCCATCTTTTGACAGTTTATACAATTTCTTGCAAACTCACACGCGTCTTTGAAAATTGTGGGCCAATAAAATCCACATGAGAGAACCCGATAGCCCGTTTTGTGCCCACTAAAATGACCTCCACATGCGGATGAATGAGCATGGGTCAAAATTTCCAACACTTCTGTCTCAGGCACACACCTCCGTATAACTTGATCTGGTCCAATCTTGAAAAGATCCCGTTCATCCCAAATGTATTGCTTCACTTGGACCATAAATTGTTGTCTTCGTTTATTGGTCCAATGATTTGGGATGGCACCCGTGGCTAAATAATTCACATAGTGAGCGTACCATGGTGCAACAAAGGTAGACACGGCTAAGAGTTGCTCGTCGGGAAACCTCTTGTTTATTTCACTTATATCACGATTCCTTCCACCGGGATCCAGGACAAGTGATCCGCCACTACATTCTCACTTCCCTTTTTGTCTCGGATCTCTAAATCGAATTCTTGTAGCAATAATACCCATCAAATCAAACGAGGCTTCGCGTCCTTTTTATCCATCAAATATCGGACCGCACTATGATCCGAATATACCACAACTTTACTCCCCCAAATATACGAGCGAAAATTATCCAAAGCATACACCACCGCTAATAACTCCTTCTCGGTTGTGGTGTAATTCAGTTGCGCTTCGGATAAAGTTTTACTCACATAATAAATAACCACCGGCTTCTTGTCAACCTGTTGACCCAAAACTGCACCAATAGTAGTGTCGCTTGCATCACACATGATCTCAAATGGTTTTGACCAATCCGGCGGTTGCAAAATAGGAGCTTTGACCAAGTGTTCCTTCAAAACAGTAAAAGCCTGCATACACTCATTAATAAAATCAAATGGGACATCTTTTAATAACAAGTTGCATAAAGGTTTTGTAATAACACTAAAACCTTTTATGAAACGCCTATAAAACCCCGCATGCCCCAAAAATGATCTTACACCCTTAACATTTTTCGGAGGTGGCAAAGATGATATTACCCTTATTATTGCCTTGTCCACCTCCATGCCCCTCTCCGATATCACATGGCCCAACACAATGCCCTCTTGCACCATGAAATGACTTTTCTCCTAACTTAGCACTAAATTTTCTCAACACATCTTTTTAAAACTTTTTGTAATTCGTTGAGACAAGCTTCAAAACTAGTGCCGGAAATGGAAAAGTCATCCATAAATACTTCGAGCGACTCTCCAACCATGTCCGATAAGATACTCATCATACATCGTTGGAAAGTTGCCGGTGCATTGCACAAGCCAAATGGCATTCGCCAAAAAGCAAAAGTGCCATATGGACAAGTGAAGGTGGTCTTGTGTTGGTCATCCGGGTGTATTGCTATTTGATTGTAACCCGAATACCCGTCCAAAAAGCAATAAAATTTTTGACCCGATAATTTTTCAATAATTTGGTCAATGAAAGGAAGCGGGAAATGGTCCTTAGAAGTGGCGGCATTCAATTTACGGTAGTCAATACACACCCGCCACCCGGTAACCGGTCGGGTGGCAACTTGTTCACCATTTTCATCTTTGACTACTTGAATACCGGCCTTCTTAGGCACAACTTGGGTGGGACTTACCCAAGCGCTATCCGAAATTGGATAGATGATTCCCGCATCCAACCATTTTATTACCTCCTTTTTTACTACCTCCTGTAGATTCGGATTCAATCGCCTTTGAGCTTCTCGTGTTGGCTTTGCATCATCGGTGGTAATAATCTTGTGCATGACGATAGATGGACTAATTCCCTTGAGATCGGCAATTGTCCATCCAATAGCTCCCTTGTTCTCTTTCAAAACTTCCAACAATGCTTGCTCTTGCACCAACTCTAAGTTAGAGGCAATAATGACCGGTAGAGTGTCATTATCCCCTAAGAAAGCATACTTCAAGTGACTCGGCAAGTCTTTCAATTCCAGCTTTGGTGGTTCTTCTAGTGATGGTTTAGTACCCGAGTCTATTTCCGCCGGTAAGCCTTCAAATTGATGAGTCCATGGTGGTCGACCTTCCCTCAAGGCCATGGCATCCTGTTTTTCCTCTTCAACCTGTAGTGCAGAAGCATGTACCTGTTCAGAAAAATCACACAAGCAAACATCCATACCATCCTCCTCATACTCATGTGGGTTGCATCCATCAACTAAATCTGCCATGAAACACTCATCAACACCAACATCATTAGCATTGTTAGTAAAAACATTTAAGCGCATTTTTCGATTCCCAAAAGTCATATCGACTGTACCGAACCTACAATCGATCACGGCATGCGCGGTGCTCAAAAATGGCCGACCCAAAATTACGTTTTGTTGTTGTTTTGGGTCCGCGGACGAGTAGTCCAAGACTAGAAAGTTAACCGGGTAATAAAACTCATCAATTTTTACAATCACATTCTGAACCATCCCTCGGGGTAACTTATGAGACAAATCGGCCAAAACAACCGTTGTCTCCACTCTTGCTAGTGGACCAAAATCGTATTGGTCATATAAGCCCCCGGTAAAATGCTTACCCCGGCTCCAAGATCTAGTAACGCCTTCGCCATTTGAAAATTACCCACTTGTATATTTATCAGTGGCGTACCCGGATCTTTGAGCTTAGGGGGAAGCTCCCCGTTTAAAACCGCACTCACTTGCCCGGTCAAGTCTACCCGCTTAGGCATTTTCTTCTTTTGTTGCCTTTTTTGCGTACATAATTCCTTAAGGAATTTAGCATAAGCGGGTTCTTGTTTTATTGCATCAAGTAATGGAAGATTTATTTTCACTTGTTTAAACATGTCCCATAATTCTTCTTTTTGGGAACCTCTTGATGCAATAAAATTCTTTCTACCCGGGTCAAGCAAGGCCGATGGAAATGGGACTTGACTCGGTTCACCCTCAACTTTTTCACTTTTCTCGTTTTCACCCAAGCCTGGTTTGTTAACATTTGATTCTTTAGGTTTAACCGGTGAAACTTCATCATCACTTTCATTACCCGTGATATCCTCAGCTACCCCCTCGACCACACCCGGTGACAAATTGGCCTTAAATTCTTTGCCACTTCGCAAAACACTAACATGACTTATATTAACATTACCTCGTGACGAACCATGTGAAGGATTTACCTTAGTGTCGCTAGGAAGTTGACCCTTGCTTTTCTTCAGTTCCGCCACATCGGTTGCCAATTGACCCATTTGGGTTGTTAGTGATTGAATGCTCTCGTCACGAACCTCATCCTTTTGCATCCGGACTTCATCTAGCTGGTTCCGTTTTTGCATCTCTTGTTGCATTGCCCGAAGCATATCCATGACTTCATTCCCGCTTGATGAACTTTGACCCGAACCACTTTGACCCATTTGTTGGAATTGCCCTTGATAACCATAATTGTTTCCACCCCGATAATTGCCTTGATTATATTGTTGACGAGGTGCAAAGTTACTTTGGGCTCCTTGAAAATTTGGATTAGCTTGGTTGGCCGCATTCCCATAACGGAAATTAGGATGATTTCGCAACCCGGGGTGGTATGTGTTAGAGTTCATGTTGAAATTTCGACCACCCCCTCCTTGTATTGCATTTACCTCCTCTACTTGTTCATCAACCAACCCCACTACACAAACTTCCGCCGTGTGGCCTATTTCATTGCAATTAGTGCACACATTGTACACTTGATTCGTGGTTTGAACATTGCCACTCTCTACTCCATGCACTTGTGGTCTTTGTGTCACATGCCTTGCCCGCCTTGAAGATTGAGCTTTTCTCTTCGAATTCACCGCCATTTGTTCTAAAAATGCCCAATCAATATGTTCATAATTCGTACCGAATGTACCATTGGTGATTGACATTAAATCCCGTGCATCCTCCGAACTCAACCCTTCATGAAACGCATTCAATAATTCCCAAAGTTGTATCCCGTGATGAGGACAATTCCATAACATCATATTGAACCTTTCAAAGGCTTCGTGAAACATTTCCCCCGGTTGTTGTTGAAAGCTTCTCAAACCTCTTCTAGCATCGTTGGTCTTTTGAGAAGTATAATATTCATCTAAGAATATTTGCTGCATGTCGGCCCATGTAAAAATGGATGTGGAGGGCAATGTGTGAAACCATCGCTTTGCTTTATCCTCTAAGGAAAACTGGAAAAGAACCAACTTGACATCATCTGCAGAAAACCCTTGACCTCCAATAGTGTTACAAATAGAATCGTACGTTTCCAAATGAAAGTAGGGTTCTTCCGTTGCTAACCCTTTGAACTTTGGTAAACTTTGGAGAGCGGTTGTTCTAACTTCAAAGGTTCTTCCATCCGCACGATGAGGAATCACTACCGGCGAAGGATTGTTAGTGATAATAGGCCGGAAGTGAGCTTCAATTCCCCGTACTACTTCCCGTTGATGTCTTTGAGGGGCACCTAGCGGTGCTCTTGGTTGACCCATTTGCCCTTGCATAGGTCCTTGAGGAGCAAACGGTGGTTGATATTGATGTTGATTCATTGGTTGTTGTTGAATTGGCCCTTGAAATTGAGGTTGCATGTTTTGAGGCCGCACTTAATGTAGCGGTGTAGGGCGTTGCAATTGTGGCCCTTGCTGTCTAATGAGTTGTATGCCAACCGGTAATCTACCCATTCTTTGAAATTGTTGAATAGGTTGACTTTGTTGACCCGCATCCCCTTGAAGTCCCGAATATCCTCCATCACCTCCATAGTAAAAATTTTCCTCTTCATATCCCCTAAATTCCTCTTCATACCCATCATCATAACCATCCCCTTGAATTCCCGAAGATTTCCCAAAGGGAAGAGTTGAATACTGAAAACCCGATTGGTTTTGTGGTCTAAAAGATGAAGTAGCATGCACAATAGTGGAATTCGGTGCAATTGTAAGGTTAGAGGATAATTGACCCATAGTTGGGGGAAAGAAATGGGAAAGTGGTGGTATTGTGGTAGAATGGTTAAACGTAATAGTGGGTTCAATTTGGGTAGTGATTGGGTTGTGTGACATTGGTTTGTGTAACTTCAAATGGTGGAGTAGGTTCGATGGTGGTATTAGGTAGAGTGGTGTTTGGTGATGGTTGTGTGGTAGTAGGTATGAAAGTTGAGGTCGTTTGACCCGTTGTAGGTAGTACTTGAGATTCTTGCATGATGTTTCTTGGTGTAATGGGGGAAGTAGGTGAACCAACAATTCTGTTTTCTCGTAATAGAACTCTGTTTTGCCTCAATGTCCTTTCAATTTCCGGATCGAACGATAGTGGTGACGACTTGTGAGAGCCTCTAGTATGCATACACCTGAAAGTACCTGCACACTAAACACAACCAGCGTAAACCCGAAAATAACAAAACAAAACTACTAAATTAACACACGTTGCGCACTACTCCCCGGCAACGGCGCCAAAATTTGACGTGATGTCATAGGTACACGCAAATTTAATCCATATAACAACTAGTAGATAATGATAAATGGGTATCGAACTCAGGGAGTATGTGGAAAGTGTATTGATTCTATAGCTTTGCGAATTAACTAAAACTAAACTAATTTGCAGAAATAAAAATTCAAGAGTTTGGTTTGTTGGTTTTAAAACTAAAATTAACTAAATAACTCAAATCAAAGGTTGGTTGTAAAGCAGATTAGGAGAAAGCGACCATCCTAAACTTCCGGTTTGCTTTTGACAATTGTGTTTAAATTCACTAGAAAGAATCACATAGACATGATTCATGTATGATTGTTTGTTCGTGATAAAAGGGAACTAAGTACTCGGATTATAAAAACGCGAGGGTGTTACCCGATAACCAATTGACTAATATCCAACCCTAATCCCTCCCGTGATATCTCGATTGTCAACGACACTAAGAACGTACGGTTTAGAATATGATCATAACATCAATCAACAATTTACAAACAAACATTCACACACCATAATAAACAAACAAACATTGCAAGTCTATTATTCTAGAAATACGAATCCAAACACAAAAGTCATAGACAAACCTTCAATTCAGGATGATCACCATAAGTTTAGCCACACATAGCTTGGTGAATCATCATAACAACAAGTTTCGTGTTCATACCAATCAAAAACATAAACCGAATGTTAGAAATTGTTTGGAACCAAGAACAATCAGCCAAAATCGCCCCTAAGATGCCAGAGAAACGTCCAATGATGAGATAATGTGAAAAGACACCCAAAAACTGATTAAATGAGGCAGTTACGAAATTCCCCGCAACCTCCACCGTAAATTACGGTACCCACCGTAATTTATGGTGGTCTTCAAGATGTTACGGCCATTCTCTACTGAGTTACGGTGGAACAATTCAGCAATCAGGGCCACCGTAAATTATGGTGGCCACCGTAATTTACGGTGAAGCCCTGATTCATAGGTTTTGTTTCTTTGTTCCTTCCACGCACGACCCGTTCATCTCCAAACCTTCCAAAGCCATGTTTTATCCCTTTTTAGCTCCCAAACCGCACCTGAAACATAAGCAACCGTAGTCATCTAATTCAAGATAATTACGCGATTAAGTGAAGGATTAATTCGCCTTTTAACATGATTAAGGGTTGTCCAACGGACCACCCATCAGTACTATCTTAAATCCTTAATGGACTTTTACGTTGTAGTTAAGTCCCTTGGGTTATGAAGTACTATTCTATAATTGGACCCCTTGAGTGGTCTAGTTAAACAGATTGATTTGAAAATCTGGTTAGGAATATCATATGGTGATATAATTGAAAAGATCCCTTAGGTGGTCTATTTAAGGAGATCGTACGACGGTCTAGTTAAGAAGATCATGTGTTAATCTAGTTAAAAAGATTGTTCGTTGATCTAGTTAAAAAGATCCTTTGGTGGTCTAGTCAAGTCGCTTCATGTTTATTCAATTGATTTTTCCCCTACACATTATGAAATGAACTGTGCGGACTGTGCAAGGAATTACGTGATTATGGATGCATACATAATTATGGAATTCAGTGCACAGAAACCACAGCATGTTTTGTCATGTGTTAAGACCTATAGTGAAAAGAATAATGATACGGGAGAAGTCCTGGACCTTGACTGATGTCATTTTATCTTACACTCCCCAACACTGATTTCAAGCACACACAAGTTTCCTATGATGAGTCATCATAAGAAACGTTCTTCTGTCCATAGTTCGAAACTCCATGTTTTGTTACTACAAGGACCTCACTTTGATAGTTGACAATTTCGCTAAAGATCCTAACATGGCCCGGAGTTTTACTGAGGGTTCAATGGATTTATTTGAAAGCGAAACCATCACAGTTGTCTTCACAAGTTTCCTCTAAAATTAAATTTCGGGACGAAATTTCCTAAAGTAGTGGAGATTGTGACACCTATGTCACCTCAATCATTAAACAAATACCAAACCAATGAAATATTGTATTTCATACTTGGAATTTGTATAAATATGTGTATCATTTGCACATATCAATTCTTGTTCGATTTCAAGCTTTAAATCGCTTTCTGGAAGGTTATACGCGCCCTGATGCGTAGATATAACCAGTTTAATGCAACGAACACTCCGGAGTAGTGAAATACGCTTAACATACCTTAAATAACCTTCACATAACTTAGAAATAAGTTTTGGATGGTTTGGTGTGTTGAAATCAAGTTTGTTCGATCGCAGGGACTAATTGTGTCAAACTTCAAAACTATACCGATTTGTATAGTAACAAACATTCCGAACCTTAATCATAAGTTAAACATACCCTAAATATCCTTTACATAGCTTAGAAATAGGATTTGAAGGGTTTGGTATGCTAAAATAAACTTTATTGATCAATAGGGACTAAAAGCATCAAAAAGTGCACAAGCTTGCATTTTCGCGCATATCTTACATTCTGAATATATCCGGACATCCAAAAATTTATGTAATCATTAAAATATTTTATTTTAATGATTGGCTTGATAAAGTTCCATTCGTCGCTTAATTTGGATCATTTTTGCGTTCGTTACGACTTCCGTCGTAATTAACCAAACAACGCAACCGTACGACCAAACAAACCGACATCCAAGATGTTTTTGGGCATATTTTAAGTTCCCTATACTTTAACTTTATTTTAGAGCCTTGAAATGGGGCTAACGGGGCATAAAAGTGCCAAAAATCAAGTTTTACAAGTGCAGGGACCATTTTTGAAATTTGTGACCAGATTCAATGAACCTAGTCCAATTCTGAAATTTTGATGGTTTTAGCCCATGGTTTTGCAAACTATGGGCTGATGTTTAATGATTTTTATAATACCATGGACTCATATTAGGGGCTCCCATAGTTTCACAAAACCGTGGGCACATGTGTACGGTTGACATTAAAGCATGTTATTCGACGAACGATCTTAACGGTTCCATGAAATCTATAAATACCCCCATTCATTTGTTGCAACTCACACCTTTGAATCTAATTTCATCTCTCTAAGTTGAAGTATCTACTTCATACCTGAGAGTAATCTTATCAAAGCTTCTGTTCTTGGACCCGTTGTAAGTATTCTTTCGTTCTTTTACGTTTTAGCATTAAAGTCAAACTTTGTTTGACTTTCTGCATTAACCAGTTTATGGTCAATGCGAAGTTCGTTTGAACTTCATAACATGAGCGTAATCACAATGGTTATAGTCCCTAGTGACTATACCTACTGATTACCACGTTATCTAGGCTTAGTGACGAGTCGTAGTTTCGGCCAAAATGCGTATTCTTGCGTATTTTGTAACCAAACTACTTTTGGGTATCAAGACCCTTTTTCTTGATACCAAACCTGTTTTCAAACCTAGTTAAACATGTGTTAACATGTTTAACCCGTCACTTTTTAGATTTGTGCTTATATAGGGTCGTAAGGTAAGCGATCTAAACAATCGCTTATACTTTCGAACCCGACCCGTTTGGTCGATCATTAGGATCCGACCAAGCACATTAGGTGACCATAGTTGTATAGGGAATAACCTTCCAAGTTGATACCTTATGGTCACTTCGTTTAGTTAGTCGTATGATAGGTAGTTTATATGCCTTGGGAAAATTACCAAAATACCCTTTTTACGCATAAATTCATTTTAAGCATATGTAACCTAAATTTTCACATCTAAACTGATTAGGTAACATTATTAGACATGCTAAGGCATATAATACTTGTCATAGGACTAGTTAGGCATTCCAAACGCGTTTTACGCGAACGACGCGTTAAAGTAGCATAAGCTACCTAAACGGGTCGTAATGGGTCGTAAGCACTTAGGTTAGGTTTCCTTTTAGTATGTAGGACTTGTTAAACCATATCATATGAGTTCCCACACTCATTTGGTTTACGAGACCTCATCCTATCCGATCTTCCATTTTAGGTCCGGTTTATTTATGTAGTTACCTATATTAGGTGTCGTTTGATTTCGTGCTCCCTCTAGCTTTGCTTGGTAGTTGTTCGAGACTTCTAAGCACTATCAAGTGAGTACATAGTCCCCTCTTTTAATGTTTTCAAATGATTTGGGGTGGAGCATGTGTACCTAATTGTTATGTTCATGATTTCAAAGTATAATTGATTATACATATTAGTACTTATCTTTTGATAAACTGAATGATTATTTATGGTTTAAACTCTAATTTTTCATAGATTATAAAATTAATTGTTGGATAGTACTTATTTTATGTTCACCAGACAGGTTGGTAGTATGATATAGCGCTATAGGATTTGACACCCCATTCCTGTTGTCATGGAATGTCCGAAACCAATTTATTTCTCCATCCAAATAGGGATTGCCTTTGTGGTATTTCTATAGTCTCAAAGGTGTATTTTGATACACTAGGTCTGAATGAATTCTTAAATCACATTATTTTTGTATATTTAGTTATACCCCCAAAAGTATAGTTTGATATGCTCTCATATGTGATATTGTACAAAACCAACATATATTTTGTTAATCATTAAAACATAGTTTGATATGTTATTTTCAAAACCAAAACATAGTTTAATATGTTATTTATAAATCTAAAGTATACTTTTGATATACTACTGAAAATTATTATTTTTAATAACTAAAGTATATTTAATATACTATTTGTTTAACAATTGGGTTTTGGTTAGTGTTTAGATAACGGGATGGGTGTAATGTGATGAAAACATGGTAGATACGCCGCTGGTACTTCTTATATATAAGTGTTTTCTTCACATTACATACCGTGGCGTTATTTAGTACACTTGGGTTAACGATTTTGGAACTGAAATATATTTTAATATATTACTTATTCGACTTTCTTAAAACCAAAGTATATTTTTATATATACTATAAACCTTTTTATCAAAATATTGTTTTTCAAACAATATATTTTATACAAACTCATTTTACTTGATTATTTAATTTCCTATGTATTATTATTTTATATAATCTGTTTTCTTATCAATTTTATATGATTTACAAAACAAAAACATTTTACAAGGATAATGACTACTTTTATTAAAACATTTTCTTTAAACTTATAAATCATGAATCCTAATTACAATAAAACCTATATATCTCACAGGCATTTTTATGCTGACGTACCTATTTTTACACATGTTTCAGGTGCTGCTTTGTGATGATTGTTGATACATGCTATACATAGGATGGACTCGTGCCTTAGCGACTTTAAAATTTGAAAGATAATAGTTGTACTTATTTGATTGTATTAAAACAATGAGTTCGTTTATTCAATAAAACGAAATTATTAATTCCATGGTTGTGAAACAATGATTCTGTTACAACACTCCCCGACGTTTCCGCCACGTTTTGTTGTTTTACGTGGTCGGGGTGTGACAAAAATTGATTATGGGTCAGAAATTTTCAACCTACTCAAAAGGTCAATCATCACCAGAAATGGAAGAATAACCTCACATCTGCCATATCCAAGGTTAATCTCTATTTTTATCTCTGAAACCTTTGCTACAAGGAACATAGAAATTCCAATTTTGGAAGATGCCTGGAGTTCAAATACCATGAAGGCCTGGAGTTCTAATCATGGATGGGAATCAAACAAAGATATCCCTGTGTTGCCAGAAAGCATGTTATGCCTCATTGCACCAAACTCACAGTACAGAATACAACATGAAGAACTTCTGACCAAATCAGATTCTCCAATAGAAGAGCCTAGCAAAGAAGTTGTGAACTGTTCTTCATCAACAGAAAAAGGAGATAATGAAAAGTCCTTGCCATCAGAAACAGAGGGTGCAGGAGGAAAAAGAATTCTGGAGATAGGTAACTCACCAGAAAAACATGCTGAAAGACAACAGATTAATGAAGCAGGAATTCATGATTTTGAAATTCATCAAGAACATTATGCAGAATCACATATTGTTGGAGAAACACATGCTGCTAAAATTGAAGCCACTGAAGTCACACATTATGATGAATCTCAGATTGCTGGTACATCTCTTTTAAACACTGTCTTAGTTGACTCTCAAACAAAAGAAACAAAATCAGAAAGCTCGGTTAATGTTTCTTACAAGATAGAATACAGAACAACTAATGTTGATGAGAAGGTTACTAGTGCCATTAATCTCAACTCTGAATCAGAAAATGAGGAAGAGGATGAGATCCCAACAGATAGAGATCATGAAACTGATCAAGGAAATCTGGCTAAAGGTAATCTGTTTACCTCAAAAACTTATGGAGAATCACACACTGATGTGATTCAAGGACATAAGGAAACCCAGGATAAGAGTATGTCACTCACCACTGGTGGAGATGATACTGGTAAACTTAAGGTTGCACCAAATTCTGGTAAAGCCAAAAGTGACCCTATCATTTCCAAAACAGCAGCAAATGTGTTTGCAGCTGGAATGTTAGCAGGAACATCTGTTGTTCTAAATATCCCAGAACCACCTGTGAATCAAGAAAATCTGGAAACTGTGTTGGAAAGTGTTTACAAAGTCTGCAAAGGAAATCCAGTAGAAGAAAAACTTGATATGTTGCTGTTAGAAATACAAGGTCAAAGGGCTGATATAAAGACTTTGTCAGAATCAGTGGAAGTAATGAAGAAACAAACTGAAGAAAACACTGAAGCAGTAAAGTATCTCCAAAAGATGAAAGAAAAGGCATCAGAATCCACAATCTCTGCAACAGAAATCCAGATGATTCTCACAGAAATAGAAAACATCAAAGCACAAGTTGCAAAAGCTGTGGAATCAAGGCAGTCAAGCAGTTCAAACAGAGTTTTGGAGGAAGTTACCATACTAAGGGCAAGCAACAACAGTATCACAGATGCCCTTGAGAAGCTGTCAAAAGAATGGGCTGAAATTCAGATGAAAGCTCAAGCTGAATTCACCAGAGTTCAGAAAAACATAGCCAGCAACTCAAAACAGGTAAGAGAGGTGCAACAACTGATGGAGATGATGCAATTCAACATTGCAAGATTGGCGAAAGTGGATCCCCAAGAACTCATGAAAGTAATTCCTGCTGTAAGTTCACATCAAGAAGCTCCAAAGTCAACTCCTCAACAAACATCAACCACACCAATCACCAAGACTGGAACCACAATGATGGGTCCACCTCCAAATGTCCCAAAAGATGAAATGCTGAAAAGGTTAGCAACTGCAAAACCTCAAGTTATTACAAATTTGAAATTGCTAGCATCTGTCCCAAATCCAACATTGTCTGATGACTCAGCCATAAGTAAATATTTGAATATACAAACAATGAATGAATGGGAACAAGAAGGTGATTCATCAAGAAAATCAAAGGTTGTTAAGAGAAAAATCTCTGAAACTCAGTCTGTCATGGTTAAAGAAATTGCCAGGGACGTAATGATATTTCCTGAGTACAATTTGGTGAGTTATTACTCAACAAAAGAAGATGAATTGTCAAGACCACTGTCTCCTATCAGACTGGCTTTAAGAGATGAAAGGATTAAAAGAGGTCCAGGTAGCATTCACTCAAAGAATGAGAATCCAGTGAAGAAAGTTTTAAAGGTGAATGAAGTGAAGGTGGCAACCGATGATGTTGGAGGAACTCGTGTGCAAAACAGATACACACTTCTGAGAAAAAATAGGGAAGAACAAATGGTGAATGATGAAGAAATAGCTGACCAGTTGCATCCTATAGACATTTTGTTTATGAAGGATTACTATGAAAAGGAAAAGAAAAATAACCAAGAGGTCAGAAGGGCGTTAAATAGCATATCAAAGGCTGGAATACTGATGTTTGAAAGAATGGCTTTTTCAGACTTTGATCTATGCATCAATTTTGAACATGTACACAACAAAAAGGTATACGTCAGATCACCAAAGACAAAAGTTCCATCAGAAATATTGGAAGAGGCAAGATCTGGAGACATCATTACAAGCAAAACTAACATTCACAACTATGGTGTCATCTTCAAAGATATTGATAATAACAAAGCTCTGTTCAGAAGTATTGATATCTGCAAATACTCAAATCAAACTCTGAAGTATATCTTGAAAACAATGAACAAAAGACAAGAACATCTTCAGAAGACAGAAAAGAACTTGGAGAAACACAGGAAAGAAATTGAGCGAATGATTGAAGAATGGATCCAAGCAAGGGAATGGTACAAAGGCATGTATGTCAGCTGCAACAAGTATATCTCCTACAAAAAGCAGTTAAAGAGAGGAGACGTGCACAAAAGAGTGAAGCTGAATTGAAAAACTTGTTCATTCGAATTCTTATCTTTATGTAATTTTGTTTTTCAAAAACATTAGTAACTAGTTTAAAATTGCAAGTGTTGCGTTTTCACTATTTGGAAATGTTTTGTTCATAAGGTAGTTCATTTTCTTACAATACTTAGGGGGAAACTGTTAGGAAACTTTATTTGTAAATATTGAAGAAAATCATAATCAACTGGATCTATGAAGAGATAACAGTCCTGGAGATCACAACAAGGAGAAGAAGATCAGATAGGACAAGTGAAATGCACAGCATCTACTTCAAAGAATTACAAGTTGATCAAGAGCTGAATTGGATTATTAGAAAAGGTCACTTCTGATGGATCTGATGATTCAGCTTCTGACGATTCTGATCATCAGGATTTTTCTGATGATTTGTTCATCAGAATTTTTGATGAAGTGGTTCATCAGAATTCTGATGAAATACCCCACTTGTCTGAAATTGGCTCTATCCTGCCACACTTACGGAAGCAAGTTGACATTATTGAATATCATGATGAAAAAAGCAACTTGAATGAAGAATTCAATGTATATGTCAAATGGCTAGTTTTTGCAGGACTTATTGCATGAATAAACTATTGTTTATTCATGCACCCAACCTTCTATAAATAGAAAGCTCAACCAGCAGAAGATAATTGAGTTTGAAACGTAGCATTCACATACAAACACCCAAACTCTATTGCCCTTCTCACCCACATAATTCAAGATTCATTTGTATTAGATAATAATCTTACAATCACCTTGTTAAACTATTTTGTTTCAAAGTGATATAAACTTGATAATTCTGTAGGTCTTGTTTCTGAAAGTCTGATTTCCATTTCAGCACATCTTTTTCACATCTACTGAAATCACTTGCCATATTACGTAAAAAGAAGTTGTTAAGGCCATACTGGGTCCAACAGCAGTGATATTCAAGAATAGGCTGCAGCAAAGAAGAGAAGAGCTAATGGCGTTATACGCAAAAATGAAATTTGATGATGAAGAATCTGAAGAAAGTGAAGAACAAAGCGATGGGTACATCTCTGATGTAATCCCACCTACGGAAGACTATTAGATTATTTTGATTTTCCAGTTATTGTAATTTTTTAAAATATTAATATATGGTAATGAATTATTAAGAAAAGATACAAAACGCCACAAAATGACATGGAAAAAGCCATAACGCCAAAATATTAACTATGTGACACAAAAACAATTAACTCAAAGAGAAGAAATCTGAGAAAAAACAATAAAACGCCAAATAATTAATAAATCTACAAAATGCCCAAATTATCTTGCATGCAAAAAATAAAGAAGCATGTCAAACGCGAAAATCGTGAAATGAGAAGAATACTAAAAAGATAAAAAAAACCCTCGGACCCTGATCATGCCCCACGCTACGTGTTCGGCCAGGATGCGTTCTCACCGTCCTCACACTTTTTGTCATTTTCTCCTGATCTCGTTTCAATATATATATATATAATCCGGTTCAATTAAAAACCATCACGAGTTGTGAGAACCATGAGAACTCTTGCTTCCCGCGCGAGTTGAACCACCATTTTTTTGCACAAACGTAAGTGAAAATTTTATAAACACATTTGTAAAGAAATAACAAAAAAAGTTGCCGAGTCGATGCTTACGCCTAATGTAAATTTTTGTTTACGGCTGATGTAAATTTTGTTTACTGCGATGTAATGCAGCATTTATTTATTTATTTATTTATTTTGTTGGAACAAGTGATTTTTTTAAGATTTTTAAGAAATTTTTTTTCCGAAAAAAACTTTTGGAATGCCTAGTTCTCATGGTTCTTACAACTGAATTTGGTTCTCATTTTACCTTGTTCCTTATATATATATATATATATATATATATATATATATATATATATATATATATATATATATATATATATATATATATATATATATATATATATATATGGGTCAGGATTTAGAGAGAACGGTGAAAAGTGTGAGAACGGTGAGAACGATTTTGGTGGTGACATGTGGCATTGATGTTAAATTACACTAAGGGGTAGTATTGTCAAAAAAAACTCACTCACTTGAACTGGGTGTTCAAATAAAACGCCATTAGCTATTTTTTTGAGCTATTATTTACAACAGCTCAAAAAAACCATTTTTTTAGCCGTATAGCTCCCATTAAAACACCATAAAAAAACTATTTTTTGGAGCTATAATTTAGAACAGCTAAAAAAAAACCATTTTTAGCTAAAAAAACTATTTTTTTAGCTATAATTTACAACAGCTCAAAAAAACCATTTTTTTAGCCATATAACTCCCATTTAAAACGCCATAACAAAAAAAAAACTATTTTTTTTGAGCTATAAAGCTCCCAGTTAAAACGCCCTAACAAAAAAAGCTATTTTTTTGAGCAGCTCCCAGTTAAAACGCCATAACAAAAAAAACTATTTTTTGAGCTATAATTTACAACATCTCAAAAAACCATTTTTTTAGCCATATAACTCAAAAAATGTGTCTAACCGCCTAAATTAATATTTTTGATCTCAGAAAAATCATAATTTGTACAGTAAAAACACCATAAAACACCAAGTTCAGAAAAAATGCCTTGAAAAAACTCAATTGAAAACACTATAAAACACTCAGTTCGGAAAAACACCATGAAAATACCTAGTTAAAACGCCATAAAAGCACCTAGTTCAGAAAAACGCCAAAAAAATACCAAGTCTAAAACGCCATAAAACACCCGGTTCAGAAAAACTCCATAAAACGCAGTTAATTTTTTTCGGAAAGTATATCAATAGTATACTCGTTGGAAAGATAAAAAACGCTGAGTTTTATGGTGTAATTTTTTTCGAGAAATAATCATGTATAAAAAAGTTATTGTCGTTTAAATATGATGGGGGAAAATGGCATGTGATTAGCATGTGCACCTTTATTTGGATCTTCCTATTTTACCCCTTCTGGTAGTTCCAAGAGCCCTATTATTTACAAATATGTCACTGCATCAATCTCAACCACAAACCACTAAGATCTTGTGGCTGAGAATCGTTCTCACCGTTCTCACACTTTGAGGCGTTCTCTCCTGATCCTGTTTCTATATATATATAGTGGAGAGTTCAAATAAGAAGAAATTATAAATTAAGAATAAAAAGAATAAAGGGTACAAAGGTAATTTGAACAAATCATTTAATGACTCTAACATTTATTTATGTTATTCAAATTAATGAACCCTAATTATTTAATGAGTCATCCTATAAAATAGTTTTGCACCTTACACAATAAAAACAATCATGCACATGATCCTACATATTCAACGTTTCCTACACCATAAAAACAACGTTTCCTACACCATAAAGATAATGTTTTGGTGTAAGGTACAAAATGTGTAGGACCTCAACACTTTTAAATAATTTTACGACTCATAATAAAATATATGTAGGACACAACACTTTTAAATAATTTTGTTACTTCTAATAAAATTGGTGTATTAATGTTGGTGAAGAAGGAAATTATGGTGAGATTAATAAGACTTGAGTAACCCTTTATAATATTTATTAATATTGTACATCAAAATGTCTATCCTACCCTTATTAATTAAATCATTAATTAAAATTAGATAAAAATTATATCTTTTCACTAGTACAAAATAGATTTTTTGTAGCAGCGGATTTGATTTGTAGAAGCCTTTTTCAAATGCTTCAAAAGGTGGTGCCTCAAAAATAGGTTTTCTTTTAAAGCGTTTATAAAGACATTTTTAGCAGCATTTAGGAAAAAATAAATTAAAGAATAAATAGTTTTTAAAAGACATTTTTTACAGTGTTTTGAAAATAAAATAAAATAAAGAATAAATATATTTTTAGCAGCGGTTTGGATAAATTTGGAGCCCTAAAATAAAAACAATAAAATAAATATATTATTTAGTAAAAAACCTAGAAATATATTTAAACCAATTGAGGAATACACCATTTACAATATTCTTTTGCCAGACAAATCTAGGAACACTTATTTAACAAACCTGGAACAACACCAAAGACCAACTCACAAATTTACAATATTCACAAATTCAACACTGATTTATAATTTTCAAACCTGGAACATATATTCAAACCAAAATCAGAGACAAATTCACAAATTCAAAAGGAAACTTTAGATTCAATAACACTGATTTAACAAATCCAACAAAACATAAATTTCTACGAGATATAAATCCATACTAAACACCTAAATCTATTTAAAAGTATAGCTCCAATTTGGAAACATTTTCACAAAAAACCAAGGTATTATGATCCTTAGTAACTGGTCGATTACCTTCTGTGCAGCAACTCTTGTTGTTTGCCAAATCTAAAAGAAACAAATAAATATAATTTAGATCTAAACTATATACATATATAAACACTAAAAGACATAGTATATATAAAATACTTACGTTCGTGGGAAAATTTTCTTGGTATGTATAGACAAACTCCATCATATATCCCAACACCATGAATCCGCACTCCCATCCGCCATTTTGTTGTTTACACTACAATAAATTAACAATTAATTATGTAAAACTTAAGAAAATCAATTAACTGAAACATGCCTAAGTCATCTTATCTTTGATTTCATGCAAATCCTAGTAAACTTTGAATTATGACCACCAACTAAGGATAAGACTAAAAACCTGTAAATGATACTCGATGTTGATATAATTACTAGCCATGGAGGAGAGACTATAAAAATAATATAGACACGGGCTAGAGCATGCATGCACTTGGTTTATAAGATGCAATTGTAGAAAGTGTGAATGTCCAGAAGTCGTTAGACCCACCTAAGACCCGAACCATATGTACATTTAAACTGTTATTTTCGGTTCTCTCTTTCTTCATAATTCAGTCCAGGTTTGGGTCCGTTCCAGTTTGGTTCTAACTCAATGCTCAGCCTTAGTAAGTGTACACTCTGCTAAGGGAGCTGTTTTTTTTTTCAATATAATAGTGGCGTTGATTGTTCAAAAAACAATTAACTATGACATAGAAATAACTAAGACATAGAAATGCATACCTCGACCATGCTCCATGTGAATTTTGTTCCCTTGAAAATATCTTCAATTAATTCCGAAAGAAGATAATTGTTTTTTGTCCTTGTTGCCCTTTAACGAATCCAAGATGAATACTTCTTTCTTTGTAGGAGAAATGATAAACAAGGATCAATGATTACTGAAAAAAGAAAGTTACAAAATAATTAAGTAAATTATAATTAATACCATAAAGGAAAGCTAATAACAATAGACTAATATGCAAAAAAAATATATATATTACTTGGCTAAATATGGTGCAAGAAAGTATTGTTTGTCCATATGAAGCTCATATACACCAAGAATGTGACCTTTAACTTCTTCGGGATTACGTTGGCACATCTCACCGTTGATCGAGTTCGGACCGAAGAAAGCGCATGGGTTGCATCTTTCACCATCATTTGACATCGTATAAAACAGCCTTAAATAAAAAAAATGTTCAGTTAACAAATTCAGTTATCTACAAATGAAATTGTACAAAATAGATAATTCAAAACAACTTACGCCGCAAACCAATGTATGATCGTGATATCAACCCAGCCATTGGCGAATACTTGTAACAACGCCTCAATTTCAATGAAGTCTTTTAAGATGTAGGGATACATCCCGTCAGGGATAGAAAACTCGATTGGAACAGGATTCAAATAATAATTACCAACGTGCTTTTCTAATTCATTGACAATGCCTTGAACCCATGCAGGTCTTTCTTTTATTACATTCAAAGCACTCTTTATTTTTCGGGCTTGTTTTTCTTGATCAGATTGTTCATTTTGTGGTCGTAGAATTTGATTTACTATGGGTATCGCCCACTAAAATAACAAGAGACATGGTTATAACACACACAAAAATAATAAACAGTTGGTTTGAATACGGTGAAGTGATTAATTACCAGAGACTCGACAAAATTATCTGAATCGTCAAAATCAATTGCATCGATACAAACGGTGGACACTCTTTGTTGTTGATCTTCATTGACTTCAGGCGATACGAACTAAAATAACAAACAATTTATTATAACATATAAAACAACTCAAACTAAAGGGTATAAATTACCTCACGTATATAGACTGAAGTGTTTTTTTTTGGGTAAAGATATACACTGAAATGTTCACTAAAGGGTATAAATTACCTCAGGTATATAGACTAGGTATATAGACTGAAGTGTTCGTTTCAATTTCACAAGCTGGGACCTTTCTCGAGGCACTATTTGATTTGTGAGGTGTCTCGTTGTTCAAAATCTACAATTAAACAAAAATAATAATTTAAAACTAAACATGAAATTTACATAAATGACATCAGGGTGTTGTGAAACGGCAATTCAGAATATTAGAATATTGAGGACGAAATCAAGGATTGAAAGTCTATTTAAAGTTTAAACACCACATTTCAGTTTTCCTATTTGGATAGTTGGTGCTACAGAAAATATAAGAAAAGATTAAGTAATATATATCATAGTCATCAAAGACGCTAGGCGCACTCAAGGCGCAAAGGTTTAGCCTGGGGCCTAGGCGCAAAGCGCAAAAAAAAGCGAGGGCCCGAGAAAAAAAAGCGCACTTAGAAGATTTTTTTTAAATATATCATGTATTGAAAAATTGTATTATCTTCAAATAAGTTAATCATAACTCGAATGTAATTAAAAAATAATAAACAAAAAACTTGATTAAATAATTTTGCCTATAAAGAATTTACTTTGAGCATTATGTTCGTCCCCTAGAAATCATGTAACTGAACATTAATTAAATGCTTATAAAGATGTTAGCATTAAATAAATAAGAAAACTAGATTAAATATAAAGAAATTAGCATTAAATACATAAAAAATCTGGATTAATTAATATGCATATGAAGATGAAAATTTTACGTTAACTTAACATGGTCGCCTGAAAAGCAAGTAATAAATTGAACTTTAATTGCCTATGAAGAATTTAGCATTAAATAAAAAAAGCTGGATAATTATCATTAATTAAGCGGCGCCTTAAATACCTAGGAATTAAAGGCGCATTTAATGCGCTTCGCTTGGAAATCGCGCCTAGGCGCAGAAAGCGCTCGCCTTTGATAGCTGTGATATATATACCAAATATACCTTTAGATCGCTTCTTGGCCATTGGATAAAACCAGCAAGTGTGTCATCCATATGTTTAACATCATCAGCAGTAGCAGTCTCTGAAGGGACATCCATGTCCTCATAACCTGGTAAGATGGTATCCACTTGTACTTTCACACAACCGTCTTTCATGTGTTTCGTATGTAAAGTCCTAATTCTAGTAGGATATGCCTGCCCCTTGGCTATCGTTATCTCTCTCGGCAAATCATTGACCGATAATAGATCACACTTACATATATCCTATAAAACCATATAACTCATTAAATTTATAAACTTTACTAAGATGTCATCCTCTTTACCCAAAATATAATAAAAATTTTTAATGCAAATGTGTGTGTATGGATATTACATGAATATCTGGATAGTCCATATATGATCCACCCGACGCACAACTACGAAATCTCATGCTTGGGTCCACGCTTTGTCCATCCTGGTTCGCATTCACCATCTCATTACTTCTTGTTTGAGTGGTAGGCACATCATTCGGATTTGGTTGCCTACCACATTTATACAATCCTCCATGAACTTTCGTTGAACCTATAAAGTCAATATTATAAAACACACATCTGGATATATATATTTATACACACATAGCAACCTCATTACCTATCACATATGAAACTGTCCGTGATTGGCCCCCGCGTTCAGGCCCAAAACATCTAGTTAATGGATCTTCCCTCCCTTAATAATACGTACCATCCGCTTTCATTTCACTCTTAGCATGGCCCTATAAAAATAAAAAATATAAATGCATAACATTCGACTAATTCTAATTTCTAAATATATATGTGTGTGTGTGTGTAAAAAAATATAAATGTAAAACAATCGACTAATTTACCAAAGCATCGACTTTTGCTTGTATATCATTAACTTCATACAAGCCAGTTTGTTTGTTTCGACTTGCTTGGCCCGCAACCCACAATTGAGAACGTTGATGTTGTAACTTTTTAACAGAAGAATTACTTTCCGAAAGTTGTTTCCATCTACCATCAAAGTTGTCCTTGAAACCCCTATATCCGGTGCGTCCGGTGCGGTGAAAGTGTTTGTTCTCTAGCGCACTTGCTCTTGCTTTGGCACTTTTTTCCTATGCATAAATCAACAAACAATTGTTAGTAGTTTCAAAAATATATAACACCATCAACAACAACAACAATAATAATAATTAACATACCAAAAATTTAGCCTTTCTCTTTGACGCAACAAACAGAGGCCATTTTGATCGATCGAGAAACTTATAATCGTCAAAAGGTTCTTCATTTTTCATTACGTATTTTCTATAAAGCTTACTTCTCCGGTTAGTACAATTTTTCATGGCTTTTTTAATGAAAACCTCCCTTGGCTCATCGTCGAGAATATTCCAGTAATCCTAATTATTTATCAAACAAAAGTTAAATACAATAATTAACAAATATCACATGTCTAAAATATTACATAATATCAAATACAATACCTTAGCATCCAACCAAAGATTTTCCCACCTTTGCCCTGTCAAATTCTTTCGTAGGAATATGATACGGAAACCTTGCTCTTAATGTTAATCCTAACCACGAAGCAAATTTACTTTTTTGCTTACCCATCGCTATCATATCATCATCAAATTCAACGTGCAATTCGTCTTCTCTCAGTTTCTTTGAACAAGAAGCAACACCTCTTTTACCTCTACCTCTACCTCTGTTAGACATATCTTCAGTATACTATTAGCCAAAATAAATAATATAAGGATAGTTATTCAAACGTACAACGCAAATTGAGCCAAAAAAAAACGAGACCTATCAAAATGAAAAAAAAAGTCAACACTAATATTGCTATATCCAACTAACCTTCTCTGTACTACATTTTTTTATGTTGAAATATCAACATTGATGAATGTTAAAATTTAGGTTTTAGTCTTAATAACATAGAACCTGAAAAATACTCTTATAAACCTTTAATTATAAGTTACTCGTAGTCAAGTTTACTGTTTTATGCTTTACCAAAGTGGTTTAAAGCACAGCTTGTTTATGGATCAAAAGCAATATACATGCTTCTAAAGCATCCACACATACGGGACCACAATCATACTATATATACATACACGTGCAATTCATACTAATTAAAAATAAAAAACCACATATGAGACCAGAATCATACATATACTTACAAAGTGCAATAGAATACAACCATTTAGAAATCAGAGATTGCATTCCAGAATCCATAATAACAATAGAGCAAAATCACATAAAGGGCCGATTGACAGTTAATTAAAGTAACTTAAATCATCATCAATTTCAAACAAAATCACATAAAACATACGAAAGATATAACTGAGGGTAGAATAACATCACCAATTTGAAGTGGATTTTGTGGATGAAATGTGTTCTTGGATGAAAATGCAGTTGTGATAGAAAAATCCTAACTGTGCTTTGTAACCAATTTGTGAAGCAATCGCGTATTAAACTGAGATTTGGAGCAAAATCCGTGAAGAAACTGCAACCCTAACTATGAACGAGCGGGAGATGAAAACTAATTGGCGCTAATTGGGAATTTAGGAAAATCTTTAGCGGTTCAGAACATTGTGGGTTTTTCATAAAGCCATCAAAGTCTTCTGTGAGTTTGATACACTAAATTTATAGTTTTTAAAAAAGATATTAAATTAAAAGAATACATAACATAATATGTAATATATAAAATAACCGGATATGTTTGTTACCTATTAGATAGGAATGATTACCTATTAGATAGGAATGATGATGATACTTAATGAATCACTATAAAAGTTGCTTTGGAAATCGATGAGTATGGGTGTAACTTTCAAAGATGGGGTTTTAAATTTGTCACTAAAAAGTCATATAATATTAGACTTGTATAGACAAAATAAGCTACTAATTTATATTCTCAAAAATCCCATACCAATTAAATTGCTTTTAACACAATTAGTGATAGCAATTGAACCCGAACCCAACACATTTGGGATAGGTTTGAGGTCGGTTAATCGGGTTTGAGACGGGCTTGGACAAGTTTTTATTTTTTCCGCGGGTTTGGGATTTGGTGCTATACAAGTTTACCCAATCCAAATACCTGATAAAGTAAACCCGTTTATCCGATTGTACACCCGATATAATTTCTTTTATATCTTTAAATATGTACATATATAACACATCCTTTTTTCTATACACATAGGTATTTTGTTCCGTATACAATATAGTTATTTGATATATTTCTTTAGTGATAGTACTAAATGTAACTGATTAGTAGTTACCTCATGGGTTTCGGGTCCGGTATATCCAACGGGTAAACTTTTTAAAATCAATGGGTTACCCGAAACCTGTGGGTATATCCGATACCCAATGGGTATTTACCTGCTAAAAACCCGATAGATTTTGGCACAGGGGGACAAGCTTATCTAATGGGGTTTTGGATTGGAATTACCTAAACTTGTCCCAAACCCAACCCATTGTCATCCCTAAACACAACTGTCTTTATTACTCTCTTTCATCTCACTTCAATTCTAATTTATACCTATTGAAAAATAAACATGAAGATGAAGAGTTCCTACTCTACATCCCAACATATGTTGAACAAAGCATTAAAGTACTACTCAGTTTGCTTAAAGTTCAACTTACAAACTAAAAATTATATATAATTTTATCGTTCTACTTTAAATACATAAGTCCAACAATAATTAAATATTTACATAAATCCATCTTATAAAGATAGCAAAATAACGCATACCTCTGTTTATATCTAAATTCTATAGACTAAATTTTAATATATTACAATACTATAGAATAAATTCTAATATATAATTAGGTATATTTACAATAAAATCCATAAATTTGTTAAAAAGGTTAAATATGATACGATGATAGTCTAAACGGGTGATGGTGGTTTGGCTAGTGGTGATGATGTGTCCCAACCGCGGTGGTGGCGGTAGTTAGAAGGGCAGTGCTATGAGTGTAAACGAGCCAAGCTATTTGTGATCGATTTAAAAAAAAAACTCAAAACAAACCCGAAGCCAAACTTCACTTATTGAGGTTGAGCCGGTTTGCAAGCCCATACGAACGCATTATTTATACATTTGTAAAATAAATATTAAATTAAATATATATTTATATAATAAAAACTTATTTAGTTTACTACATTGTGGATTAAAAACTTATTAAAATGATAGGGGGAAACGGTTGAGTAAAGTAAATTTTAAATCCAATAGATATATGGAATATCATAAACTCAATCCACTGATGATTATCTATGTTTAAATTTTAAAATGATAATATTTGGAAGTGGATATAAATTATATATAGCCTTATTAACATCATAAATATATTCAGATAAACTAACCCTTAAAAAATAGAGTTTACAAGATGATATATACGAAGGTTGAAAACCAAGCCAAAATTCATACGGAATCGAAATCAAATAAAATAAAATATTGAGTGCCGAGGCATAATTAATGAAACATCACCAAGCCAAACGAATTTGAAGAGCTAGAGCTATAATTTCCAATTATTCCTATAAAAAAAGAAAACAATTATTAATAAATTGACAATTATAAAAAAAAAAATACATTTGGAAAGAGTATATATATAGAGTATCAAACCTTTATCAATTAGTTCAACACGGTGCATCAAACATATATCCCATCGGTGTGGTCAGATCGTAAGTATGCAGTGGTGTGATCATTTGCATCATTCCCTGGTTGAACACCGACTGAAAATGGTGGTAGGTCGTCAAACTGGTTATATTCTTCCTCGTCGACGACATCATCAACACCAAAGATACGTCGTTTACCTTGCAATACAATGTGGTATCTTCGTTTGCTCAAGTCATTGACAAAGAACACCTGTGTGACTTGTTTTGTGAGGATGAATGGTTCGGATGCATATGAATTTGTTGTGAGGTCGACTTGTGTAAAACCATATTTGTCGACTATAACACCTGTATAGTTTATTTACCCACTTACATTTGAACACAAGTATCTCGAAGGCATGGTAATTCAATTCCCAAATTTCTTATATGACACCATAATAAGAATCCTTGGCAATTCTTATCCTTGTAGAATGATTATTCTTGTCAAACTCTACCCTTGATGCTATCTCTGTAACTCCACTATTCTGCATTGTACTTTTTTCATCTTGATCTTTTGTGTAAAATGTATAGCCGTTAATGTCGTACCCTTGATAAGTTGTTACTATAACATTTGGACCCCACCCCAACCTTTCCACGGTTTTATCAACATTTTTTTGGCCAGAAGATCTCATTACCTTAGTTTCAATCCAATCAGCAAACTCTTTGTTATGCTTCTGTTCGTACCACATTTCGCTCTTACCCGGGTATGTTGACCGTAATGTTCCCTTGTGTTCGGTGATGTATGGAGCAATACAAGCCATGTGTTTCAGGACCTCAAAATGTGCAAGTTGTAAATCATCATGGTTTGGGAGGATTGTTTTCATACCAACACCTCCTTTCCCTGCAAGTCTACCCGAGTGACGAGATTGAGGAACACCAATACTTTTGACACCATCCAAATAACCTGTGAATAAACCAGTTATTACATTGTAAATTACAACTAATGAAACTTATATATATTACTATAATATACTACAAATGTTATGAAATCACTACCTGTGCAAAACTCAGCCACCTCTTCAGAAGTATATCCTTCAACAATGCTACCCTCAGGTCGATTATGGTTTCGTACATAACCTTTTAAGAAACCCATATATCTTTCAAAAGGGTACATGTAGCATAGAAATACATACAGGGCCACATGTCTGGATTTCTCCTACGATATGGATTACAAGGTGAACCATCACATCAAAAAAAGATGGAGGAAAGTACATCTCAAGTTCACAAAGCGTGATGATAATTTCTTTTTGCCACTCATTAAGTGACTCGGGCTCAATAACTTTTGAGTGTATCTTGTTAAAAAACAAACAAAGTTTTGTAATTGTATGTCGGAGGTAATCCGGTAACAATCCACGTACTGCAATTGGAATCATATGTGTCATCAAAACAAGACAATCATGAGACTTCATACCAAGCAATTTTAAGTCTTTCATCGACACCAGCTTTTTAATGTTTGCAGAATAGCTGGATGGAACTTTAATATCTTGTAAACATTTACAAAACTTTGTTCTTTCTTCTTTTGACATAGTATAGCACATAGGTGGCAGATAAAATTTTCCTCCGGGTGTCGCGACAGGAGCAAGTTTTTACGTATTCCCATTTCTTCCATGTCTTTACGGACATTAATCCCATCTTTAGTTTTCCCGGGTATGTTTAACAATAAGCCTATCAAGCTCTCACATACATTTTTCTCTATATGCATTACATCTAGACAATGTCGAACTTGTAAATTCTTCCAGTAAGGCAAATCCCAAAAGATTGACTTTTTTTCCAAATGGCTTCTTTCTCAACATGATTTCTTTTTCCCAACACAACATTTAATTTTTCAACTCGTGAAAATACATTAAATCTTTTCCTCACTGAACGGTCCTCAACAGTTCCGTCAAACTCCTCTTTTTTATTTCGATAATTATGACCTTGGGGAAGGAATCTTCGATGTCCCATGTATACAGTTTTTTGCAATTATTTAACCACATAGAACTTGTATCATCTTCACAAACAGGACAAGCTGACTTACCTTTCGTCTTGTATCCTGACAAATTACTATATGCTGGAAAATCACTTATGGTGCAAAAAATCATGGCCCGCAATTCAAAATATTCTTTCTTATAAGCATCATATACTTCTACACCTGTATTCCATAGAGTTTTTAAGTCATCAATTAAAGGAGACAAATAAACATCAATATTATTACCAGGTTGTTTCGGACCTTGAATCAACAAAGACATCATTATGTATTTTCGTTTCATGCATAACCACGGTGGAAGATTGTAGATGCATAGAAGAACTGGCCATGTACTATGACGACTACTCATGTTTCCAAAAGGGTTGAACCCGTCTGAACTAAGTCTAAACCGTATGTTTCTTATCTCGTTACCAAACTCAGGAAACATGTTATCAATATTTCTCCATTGGGGTGAATCCGCTACATGTCTTAATTTTCCATCCTTTACACGGCTATCTGAATGCCAACGCAACAACTTTGCTTCTTTCTCATCTGAAAATAACAGTTTTAGTCTAGGTATAATTGGGAGGTACCACAACAATTTAGCTGGTGGTCCATTTTTTGTCACATCATCGTTAACTTCATCTGTTTTAAAGTTACGCTTATACCTTAACACACCACAATAAAAACATTTATGATCTTGCTTGAAATCCTTTACATACAACATACAATCATTTGGACATGCATGTATTCTTTGAACTTCTAATCCCATCGGACACGTCATTTTTTTTTTTTTTGCTTGGTATAACGAAATTGGTAACTCATTACCTTTCGGAAGAATGTCATGTAAAAGCACTAATAGATCTGTGAAACTTTTATCACTCCATCTGTGTTTTGACTTTAAGTTAAACAACTTCAACACAACATCTACTTTACTAATCTCAGAACCGGTATATAATGGTTTTTCTGAATCATCAATTAGCTGCTTTAACTTTTCTTGATCGATATCATCAATATTAGTCTATAAATCATTAAGCATTTCACTTAAATTGTCATTAGGGACATTTAAATTGTCACTGGGGACGTTTAAATTGTCATTGTCGTGATTGCCTAAACTAATTGACGACGTGCCATGTTCAACGCGTGATTCCCCATGCATTGACCAACATGTGTATTTAGGCATAAAACCATCTTTCATCAAATGAAACTCTATATCTTTGACATCAACATATTGTTGGAAATTTTTACAAATCATACAAGGACACCAAATCTTTTGACTTCCAACATTCAATCTATTAGCTTCGGCAACTTTAATAAAACTTTCTATGCCACCCATATATGCATGCTGAGCTAGTACGTGCAGTATCGTACATCCATTTTTTAAGATCCATCTAAAAATTAAAATAAATAAATAAATAAATGATATAAATGTGTGTGTGAAAAAAAACGATAAATGAAATTAGTTGTATTTCAAGCATAAACAACGAAAATAAATGGAGTATTAACCATATATATAAAAATAAATGTAATATAATAAGAAACTTCTAACCTAAATGGAATTAAATGGTGGTTTTTAATGACTTTCAACCTAATTAAGTTTTGTGTCGCTCAAACTATAAATAAACTAAATAACTAATATGTAAATACATATAATCTATACTATCTAATAAAGCAAACCAATTACAGACATGTCAATCATTAAGTTAATCTAGAGATCCGTTTTCCCGCCTAATTAATTAGTAAGTTATATAATTAATTTTCATACTAATTTTTTATTATGGAGAAAAAGTTGATAAAAAAACGTTATCTTAAAAGTATACAAACATTAAGGATTGTAATTGATATATATTGCACTAGAATTTCAAATACTTATCTATATGTTTGAATGAAAGGTTCCGTTCGCTATTAAAAAAAATGTATATGTAATTTGTAACTAACTATAGTGAATAAAGAACTTATTTATTTATATAGCTCCATCCTATCAAATTTTAAATATCATTTATGAAACAATGTATTTATCCGAATTATATTATGTAGAATATTAATCTATAACTAGTTGTATACCCGCGTGCATTGCGGCGCGTTAAACCGGTTTTTTATCCATGTGCGAAACCAAATCACTCGGTTTGATATCATAACATGATCTAAGAGATAAAATACATCGAGACGAAGATAAAAATATACTTTTTGGAGAAAAAAAATAATTGGTAACCAGGGAATTCGCCATGGAGACAACATCGTTCACAGATTTTAACTATTGCAGTGGAACCTAAAGAGGGGTTACTTCCTTCAAGCTCTCATGCAGTTAAATACAAATTAACTTCCTTCAAGCTCTCATGCAGTTAAATACAAATTAAGCTACTAACATATTTGTACCAAACGGGATCAAACTGTCCAATCATACTAACATTAGCACCACCAACAATAGCTTCCATGAAATCTCAGGGCCAAATCTTGTAACGGCACCGAGATTGTTCACCTAACTTGAAGGTAATGCCATGGCAACATTAGAGCCTTGCTTTCACAATATTCAAATACATAAAGAAAGCTATGTATAGCCAACAATTTTTTTTGTTACTCACCAGCCTTGGCGTTCCACCTCCACCATCAATGATGCTCAATGTGTTGCTAGCTTTGTTAGGTATAATATGAACTAAGCTCTCAATACGAATCTTGTCTAAAGCATATAAAAAGGTTAATGATAGATGATAACATCTAGTAACAAAACAAAAATCACTATTTTTCGATAAACAGTCCATTTTATTTAATGAAGTCGATGATCCACATTACCTTCCTGACTGTTAAATAACATGATTATGGTTAAAAAGGAATGTGCTTTAGTAAGGGATTATGATGTAAAAACCAATATTTAAATATCTTAAGTTTCAAACTTGCTCCAACCCGATCCGGAAATACCCCGGACCATTCATTCTTTGTGCGTCTAGTGAAATGAGAAGTTTGGTTACTGACCCACTTGCATCCATTTCACTTCCAGCAATTGTATTAAAGAAGATTATGCTTTAAGAACATAGATTTAACGATCTTTAGTTTGAAACCCTACCCGACCTGTTTAGACCCCTAGGGACCATCCATATTTAAACATCTAGTGAAATGTTTGGTTGGGTTACCAACCCACTTGCATCCAAGCAATTGTATTAAAAAGGATTATACCTTAAAACATAAATTTAAGGATCGTGAGTGTGAAACCTGACCCGACCTGTTAACGCCCCTAGGGAAGATCCATTTTTGCACCTCTAGTGAAGTATTAAGTTTGGTTAGTTGCTTGCATCCATTTCATTTATAGAGATCATATTAAAAAGGAATTATGCATTAAAAACCTAGATTTAAGAATTTTTTAGTATGAAACCCAACCCGTTAATACCCCTTGGGACCGCCCATTTTTGCATCGCTAGTGAAATGGCAAGTTTGGTTACTGACCTGCTAGCACCATTTCACCTCTGGCAATTATATTTAAAAAGACTATGCTTTAAAAAACCTATATTTAAGGATCTTCAGTTTCAAACCCAACCCGGCCCGTTAACCCAACTGGCCTTTTTTGCACCTGAATCGAAATGGGTAGTTTGGTTACTGACCTGCTTACATACGCTTCAACTCTGGCCCACGGGATTCAGCTGAGAAAGTTGACCTAATTCACTTCCCATTAACAAAACTGCAGGTAGTACCAGATCCAATTCTAGCTCTACTCGTAAGTCATTCTGTAAAAAGCCTATATTACCCTTAAGAAAACCAGAACTACCATGATAAAAAAACATGCTAATGGAAAGGCCTAAACTTTCAAAAGATCTAAATGAATTGCCGATCCTGAATCAAGCATCTTGCTTACCCATCCTGACCTATTTTTTACTAAACCCATCCTAACCCAAACTCACCCTAATCCATACCCATCCTGACCCGATAACCAACCCAATCCAACCCACCCATTTTGCCACCTCTAGGTTTGATGTCATTACCCATGCCCACCAAATACCTATAAAGTGAGATTTATTAAATAAAAATTAGAAAATAAATTTACCTACAAAGCAACCATCCACATCCCACATACAGAAAAGCTTTGTGAACTCATTCATCATGCTGAGTGCTGACCAAATATGTTGTCCACTTGTACTTCCCTAAATTGTCCTCAACAATTAATTAATAAAAGAAGAAAAAAAGATAAAGTTCGTATTGTAATTTAATAAATTATGTGTATCATATGGCTGATAGAATCAAATATTTTTTAGAGTTGCTTAAAATATCTAATTTGTAACACTTAAGACAACCGTGACCTAAAAAGTGAAGATATATGAATGGTATATGATTATTTGACAGTCACAGAAGTGCTGGACGGTTGGTAAATATTGACTTTGACTCTAAGGAAAAAGTGGCAAGCTTGTTGAGAACAACACAGGCAAAAGAGGGCCGAACAGGCAAATAAAAAACGCATACTTGGTTTGGTTCTAGGCTTTGACACCTCTTCTGAAGGACAATAGCACTAATGATAATGTTTGGCTTGTACTCCATTAAACCTGACTCAACTTCCTGGCAATTCAAGATTTCTAATGAACATTATTAGAAAGTTATAGGATTGGGTCGAAAGGAGTTCACTTTTGTGCGCGTCTAAATAGGTCACTGGGTTATCAACGAATTTCAAAGTTTCAACACTATAGCTATAGCTACTAAATCGAAAACTGCAAAAAAAGAAAACTTTATAAGTCATAAAGAGTATATGTACACGCATGCCAACCCAAGAACCAATATACTGGACGCTAAACCACATCTACAAAGCTGAAATTCAAAAGAACTACAGTCAGTCAATAGCGAAACAATAGCATAACATTAATTTTTATCTATTATGAGGTTAATATGATACACAATGAAGCTATTAATACCATCTGTTTTGATAGTTTAGGAATAAGATTTTTTATCAACTTCTCAAAAAAGGTGTATGACACAATAAATGGAAACAAAACGAATAGGCTCAGATATGTAATTGTGGAATTGGAACAAAATAGATCCGGGTTAAGCCATGGCTGCAAATTCACAGTTGCATAGTCACTGTATATATCAACTATGCCATTTGGATATTGCCCCGCCAAGGTACGACTCCGATCTTTGGTGTCCCGTTTTTTTTCCGATCATCACAGCCTATAAACAAATTTACAGAAAAACACTGTTACCAGAAAAATGACAACCACCACCACAGGTATCGCCACTACCGCTGCCATAGTAGCAGCGTAAGCACCAAAACCAAAGCGACTCAGGTAACCATTGTTGTACCATCATCGTCACCAGAGTAGTCGCAAAATACATCACGGCGAAACCCTAGCCACAGTTAGAGGGTGACTGGTCAGAAACACCACCACCGCCGGTTAGAAAACCATGGCGTCACCACCATTTGAATCATCACCTCCTGAACTATCTTTTAGAGTGGTACACACGACGATTTACAAAGCCACCAGCGACAACCAAAACATAGGCGTCTACTATGACCAACAAAAGATCAGTCGGAGACAAACATGCATAAAAAAACACAGGCATCAAACGATGCTCAACTATAATCGCCGGAATTCTCGCCGGAGAAGAAGCAAAACCCACCGAATGCAGGGGTTAAAGTTCAAAATCCTAATCCCTCGTATAAACAACGGGATAAGACGATGAACAGGTGATGTTGAATAGGTGTCAAACCCTAGCGTGAGAAAACCAAGAGTTGAAGCAGAAAGGCAAACCAGGCGCCGAAATGCACCTGGCCGCCGCCAAGGCCCCGCCACCATATAAAAATCCAAATCATATAAAAAAATACTAAATGATACAAAGATGATAATTCTTGAAGAAACACTGACCTAAACAGCACCTACGGCTTCAACGATAAGTGACTCGAACGCTTGGCTACAAAACAGAAACACCGTTAGGACTCGTTACAGGAATGGGGTTATTCCTGTAACCACCCTCCGGCGTGAGAATAAGTATTTGTTTATGAGAGAAGTTTTGGAGAAGGAGATGTATGAGAACAAGATAATCATACCTTATACGTTTGTCTCTATATATAGGTTTTCCATTAGGGTTTCCTTTATCCCAGGATGTATTCCGATAAATTAGAGATTTACACGATCTTCCCGAAAAGTTGGAGATTTAGTTGTGCACCTTCCATGTAGATATGGAAGGTTCTAGAATAAACGTTTGTATTTATATAAATATAAAAGGTTGTAACCGGGTCGGGTTGACCGAGCGACTATTCAAGAATTGAGGGACGACAAGCATCGCCTAGAAAGTCAACTTCAAACTGTGGGGTTAAGGGAGGCAAGATTCTTGTCGGAGAAAAACAAGGCTGAGGAAGATTTGCGGAGGGTGACTAACCATCTTGCTGAGGAACGGATCTTATGGGCCCGCGATATGGCGGAAAAAGATCGGGTTTTGGCTCAGGCTAAGAATGTACAGGAGGAGTTGGAACGTAAGGCTATAGCAGAGGCTCAGAAGGTGAGACTCGAGTTATCAGCCCAATTGGAAAAATTTCGTGTTGACACTGATTTTGTGTCTCAGGTTCAGGAGCGGTACCAAAGTTTGACAACTGAAGTAGAAGCTTCCCATACCAAGCTCCGGCTGATGCAAGGAGAGCTGGAGGAGCGTGAAGGAAAAGTCAAGGAGTTGCAGGACCATTGTGACTCACTTGTCACTCAAAACAACAAACTTGCTGTATCGTCGTCCTCTAAGTTAAAAGAGGTGGAAAACGCTCTGGCACAATCCAATGCAGAAATCGTTGGTTACGCCTGGTATCGCTAGGCTTTCTTTGTTAAACCTGATGATAAAGTTTTCTACCGTCTCATTGTCTCGATGACGAATATGAAGGAGTTCGTTCCTATCTTTCGTATGTCGGCGCTGCTGACTGAACTGTAAGGTAAACTTTGACTCCAAATCTTCAAAGCTGTCTATCTCGCCCGTGGGCAGGCTGTCCCACCATACTCGTGCCGCTCCCACGAGGGTTTGTACGAACATTTTACACCATAGGGGCATGGGCCAGCAAGCCACTTCACCCGCGCTCTTAAATAAATTGAGATGGTCGTCTGGGTCGGTGAGGCCATCGTACTTACCGACCGTTTGGGGCATTTTAGGTTTTTCCCTGATAGGAGCTTCGGCGATCCTGCGAGTGAATTTGGACCGGAACGTCGCGTCTACCGGCTTGTATGGTTTGGTTAGTTCGTCTTCTTCCACATTCACGGGTTGCGTGGGTGGAACGTTCACCCCCGGGGCAGGTCCTGCCACCAGATTGGAGTTTTCCAAAGTGGTCATCCGGGGCCTGACTGCATTTTCTCTGTCGTGCACAGGTTCAGTTGGCGCTTGAGTATACATTGGTTGTGGAGTTGGAAAATTCCACCATGGCGGCATGTAAGCCGCGTACGGCGATTGAGAGCTTCCTTGCGCTGTTCCCTGAAACGGATACGCTGACCCCCCGTATGAGGGTAAATACCCGAAAGGGGGCGCATAGCAATATCCCGGGAAATACATCTGATTTCCTGGTGTGACAGGGGCATTCATTACCCCTGTTGGCATGATGACCGGCTGATGAGGTGGTGTAGATAACGCCGCCGTAAGCGCGGCTGAGTATAGCGGTGGCATTAGGTTAGAAACCGACGGCTGATAGTATTGGGGCGTACTGGTTTCTGACACGAAGATGCTGGGGCTCGCCGAGGTGATAACAGGAGTGGAGTAGAGACGTGAAGCTTGTGAAAAAACAGTTGTTCCCGGAGCGAATGTGTTGCCGCCCGTCCCCTCCAACCTCCTTGGTGGTGTTTGTGAGGGCATATAGAGGAAAGGGTTTGTAACCGCGGTCTGGGAAGAGACGGTGGTGATATTGTCAAAACCCGGAGGTGGCCCTTCCGCCTCGAACTCTGGATCTAACGACCTCGTGACGGCCGGGGAAGGCTGTGGAACGGTGCTAGTTCCCGCCCCTAGTGCCAAATTGTTACTTGTCAACGTCTGACCAGCCATGTTCTCCTCACTTGCCATGAAGTTCTTGTCGCTAAATAGGTCCCACGGGTGGCGCCAATGAAGAAACACTGACCTAAACAGCACCTACGGCTTCAACGATAAGTGACTCGAACGCTTGGCTGCAAAACAGAAACACCGTTAGGACTCGTTACAGGAATGGGGTTATTCCTGTAACCACCCTCCGGTGTGAGAATAAGTATTTGTTTATGAGAGAAGTTTTGGAGAAGGAGATGTATGTGAACAAGATAATCATACCTTATACGTTTGTCTCTATATATAGGTTTTCCATTAGGGTTTCCTTTATCCCAGGATGTATTCCGATAAATTAGAGATTTACACGATCTTCCCGAAAAGTTGGAGATTTAGTTGTGCACCTTCCATGTAGATATGGAAGGTTCTAGAATAAACGTTTGTATTTATATAAATATAAAAGGTTGTAACCGGGTCGGGTTGACCGATGCGGGTCACACCTCGTCAATTCTTGATACCTGGTTCAGGTCACCCGGTTCTCACCGGAGCTAACCTGAATTTGTCGGAATCAACCGAGTTCTAGCCGTCATAATCCCATACCAAACCCTAACCTCTCAAGGCTTTGTTGATCTGGTCTGTTCATGTTGCGTCGCTGCTGGATCTAACCAGAGGGTTTTCATGACAAAGAGAAAAACCTGTTGATCTGGTGGGAGGTGGAAAGCAGATGGTGGAGGAGAAAATTCGGTGAACCAGGTGGTATTCTGATCGAGAATATGAGGTTGGGGAAAGAAAGAGGTGTAAACAACCGTCCAACTCTGCCAATAAGAATGCTCCACAAATGATAAAACACTATTCATTTCCTCCATCTATTAATAGATATTAATATTAATATTAATATTATTTTATATACACATTTTATTTAACATGAATTTTAATTTTATATATATATATATATATATATATATATATATATATATATATATAACTAGGTTAGAACCCCGTGTAGTACACGGGTTGAATAAATGTAATTTTATATATGAAATAATAAAAAAATATATTTTTAAAACCTCATTTATTACACGGGTTGAATAAATGTAATTTTATATACCAAATAATAAAAAAATATATCTTTAAAAATCTCATTTATTACATGAGTTGAATAAATGTAATTTTATATATATTAAATAATAAAAAGTTATATCTTTAAGAACTCTGTGTATTGTACAGGTTAAGTAAATTTTATGTTATATATTAAATAATGAAAAAAGTTACATTTTTAAGAACCTCGTGTATTGTATGGGTTGAGCACATGTAATTTTATATACCAATAAATAGGGGTGAGCAAGTTTAGGTCCGGACCGAAAATAACCGAGAACCGAACCTAAAATATACCCAACCCGACCCGAACCCAAGTACCTAGGTATTTAGATCGATTCCAATTTTTCATATAAAATAGGGTCGGGTCGGTTCTCAGTTCTTTTTATGGTGAAACCCGACTTGGACCTATGGACCGGAACCGACCCTATATTTAAGGTAGTGAATCGGTTCTGTATTTTATGTTTGATCGGTTCTCGGGTCGGGTCAGGTAATGGTCGGGTCGGGTTTTTCCTTTTGCTCACCCCTACCAATCAATAAAAAGTTATATCTTATTATATCTTTAAAAACCTTATGTAGTATAGAACTTTTGGACTAAACTGACAAAATGACCCAAAACACAGGGACTAAAATGACATTTAACTCTTTACATTATATTAATTTATATTTAGTGTACGTCTTTTGTTAATGTTAAGATAAATAATTTTGAAATCTAATAAATATTTCAAAAGATTATATTATCTCCTATACGAATTGTTTAAATTTATAATTATTTTTTGATTAATATTAATTATCTATAATTAAGTAGGAGATAAAGATGAGAAAACTAAAAAATAGATGGCTCCAATGAATGACATGTGTCCCAAAATTGGTTTCTTTTATTATATAGTATAGATTCAAAACTTTCATTATAATTAAAAAGATAACACTAAAAAAGAATATACACTTTAAATAATTCATTTATCATCTCAAAACACAATGTAGACAGACAACAAGCTGCGTTGTCACCCCTTTCTGAATTTGTCACGTTAATATTCATTTTTAAATTAATGACGGTATATGTTAACAAATTATATTTGTATTTTATTTTATTAGTATAATAAATGGATTTATTCAACCTTGCAATGCATATATTTTTGAAAACATATTGTTTATTATTTAATTATGTAATATTATATTATCAACACGTGTAATACACGGGATTGTAACCTAGTAAAATAATATAGTCAAATTAGAACCTAAATTGTATGAGCATTTGGTATCGGGTACTGGTATCGAACCGTACCGAGTATATTTGGTATCGGTAACGGTTCAGAGGACATGAGGGGTAAAAATTACTACAAAATAAAACACTTATTTAATTTTAAATATATATATATATATATTAATAAATATAAATATATAACAACGTAACCAAAATTTCTAACCTGTATCTACTTAAATGATAATGGTGAACCAAGTCTTTTTTTTTCGGACGGCTCTTTCTGATAATATATTTGTATACAGTTGACGCGATATTGTATGCTATCAAGAAATAAACGCCAATACATAAATGGATTAACTAATTAATGAATAACTATATATAAAAGCAAATATAATATAATTAAAATTTCCAAACCTTCAATTGACGTGATGATTGAGGAAGAGTTAGGAATTCAATGTGACTGTTGTTGAGGAATTGCATAGGATGAAAGTTGAAGATGACCAATTCTGTATTTTTTTTAGATTGATGAGTTATTTATATTGATAGGTATTGGAAACTGATAAGATTGATTTTATTTTCTAAAAATAAAAAAGTATACAAGAGGAAAATTATAATCAGACGAAAAAGAAGGGTATTCTGGTATATCCCCAAAAAGGAGGGTATTCTGGTATATCCATCAATGTTTCGGGATTTAGTTTTGTTTAAATAAATTAAAGTCGGTATTTTTTGGATGTGTATGGTGATTATTTATAGGATTTCAAAAAGTATGTCAAATATCTTCGGGATTTAATTTAATATATAACAAAAGAAAGTAGGATGCTCCAAATAAAAACAAAAGAAAGTGGGAACTCTTTTCTATAAGCTTTTGTTCATATTTGGTAAAAGTAAATACTCCCTTCGTCCCATTTTAAATGTCCAAATTTTTATTTTTGATTGTCCCAATTTAATTGTCATTTCCAAAAATATAAATATAATTTTCAGTTTTTGCCCTTACCATTACATAAAAGACTAAAGATAATATAACTAACATTAACATAACCTTCATTTTACAAAACAAATGAGCAGATTACATACACATTTTTTAATCCATACATTGAAACACTGAGTAGTACTCGTACGATATTAAAGCTAACAAAAGACAACTAACTCCTTTTCTTTCTTTTCCTTAAGAACAAGGAGATTTGGAGTAACTTTTTCTTCATGACCACTAACAAACAAAAAAAAAACCATGAAGCTCCAAATATGCTTCCTAAACTTTCCAACAAACAAAAAAAACTTCCTAAACTAACAGAAGCTTCTTTCTTTATCTTTCTTAAGAACATGAAGTAGATATGCTCTGTTTTTCGTTCATTGCCACCAAAAACACAAAATTAACATGAAACTTTAACATTCTTCGTTTACTGAGACAAATACGAAAGGGCTTCATATATCAAGTTCTCATCACACTCGATTTGTAAAGGTAAATTCCCTTGTCGTTCTAACTTACCTTTGCCGATATGCGGTATCTTATAATTATTCCCACCTCGAACTTTCATGATCTCTTTCATGCATGTTTGTAAAGTTAAGAACACTTTGTTAAGCTCATGCGATGGCATTCTTTCCAAAGATGATTTAACAGCACTAACCAACTCATCAATTAAACCTAAAACTTCTTGTTCTTGAAGAGATTGAATCGCCCGAAAAAAGCCAAGGTCTAATACATTTAAATCGGGACTGTTTGGAGGCTGAAAACCTAGTCGGATATCAAACCCATCTTTAGACGCCTCGAGCTTGAACTCCGCATCATTGACATCTATATGGGGCTTGGCATTGTCTTGTTGAATGTAAATTGGACCCGTATGATTTCCTGGCCATGTAGATCTAATAGCCGGTAGTACTTTCTCGATTAACCAACTCCTCGTTACTTCTTTAGTCACCGATAAGATTGGTTTTGTTTCTAACGTTCCAGCAACGTGATTCTTACTCGACCTTTTTGCTGGTTCCAAAGTTGTGAACGGGAATATACCGATCTTTCCTGAAAAGACTTCATATTACCTTTACCTGATGAATCATATCTTGGTCGTGCAACTGCAGCTAGGAACATTACTTTGGTGATAAATTTTTTCGATTTACATGTCCTATACAGCTCATCCTCATCGAGGACAAGGTAGTAACGTTTAGATGGTTTTGTCAAATAAAACCATTTTTCATCTATGTGAACCACATTAAACATATCATGAAATACAGGACTACCATTTGACAAAGATCTAGTAACCGATGACAAACAAAATACTAACCTTGTTTTCTTATTCTCATCGGTTAAATCCGGCTTGATTGCATTTGTATGTGCTTTTAAAGCTCCTTCTTTAATTCTTCTATGCATTGTCGTTTTCGAAACGTTTATTGCTTTTGCTAGAGATCGAATAGTTGTTCGTCGACGTAATGGGATTTGTCAGATACCAGCAAAATCGATTTGTACCCTTTTTCGTCTGATCACGTTAGCTCTCTTCGAAGATACATCAACAACCGTTCCATGTTGAAGTTGAAGTTTCACGTCATGCCAAATGCGACTTATAGTACGGGTAGATACGGAGAAGAGTGTCGCTACATCCCTTGTAGTTTCACTTTTCAATCCTCCATCGACACTTTGTTGCAATAATATTTGGTAAATGGATTGTCTTTGCTCATTGGTCAAGTTTGTTTTCTTACGTGAGTTTACTGAGTTTTCCATATCTAAATGGAATAAGAAAAGTGAAAAACTACTGAGAATGGGATAGATTAAAACAGTTTATTGTTGATGTGTCAAACAAAAGGCGGAATTTTTTGAAGATGTGTCAAACAAAAGGCGACATTTTTTGAAAAGTCATGAAAAAATAGCGCCCAAAAAAGTAGCGGCAATTTTTAGCCAGGGAAGACAAATGGTATTCTAGCCAAATAAACTAAGGACATTATTGGCATTTTACAACCCAAAAAATAAAATACTCAAGTATTCCTTAAGATGTGAGCTTTGGGTCCCATGACATCTAATTAGGGACGGAGGGAGTAAATATATCTATACTATATAATAAAAGAAACCAATTTTGGGACACTTGTCATTCTCTCATTTAATTGATTAAAATAATTAATAATACTAAAAAATAATAATATTTAATCTAAATTATTACAAATTCTTATTATTAATAATATTTAATCAAATCTAAAATCTAATCTAATACAATTTTTTATTATCAATAATATTTAATCAAATCTAATAAGAATTCATACGAATTCCAAAGTTGAGATTAACTTTCAAATAATTAAAAAAAAATTAATGATCGGTTAAACTAAAGAGATTATCATATTGCAAAAAGGAAAAACAAGATCAAGAATATCATATTGCAAAAAGGAAAAATAAGATCAAATATTTAAATATGTGTGACCATAACTGTTTCATGGATATTTAAATATGTCCAAAACATATTTTTAATTTATTACGAAAAAAACGTTACTGATAACCAAAATGTTAATTAATTTATCATCATATTACAAAACAAAATTAAATTAAATTTAGATCCAATAGTTAACTTGGGTAATCGAGACTGTGGATATTTTAGATTTTTAGTTAGATTTATAATCCTCTTTTGGAGCTAACCTCTTTAGGAACTAAAAGATTAACAATATATAAAATCCTTCAAAACAAATTTGTACATATAATAAAAGAAACCATTTTATGGACAATTGTCATTATATTAGGTCATCTTTTATAGATAATTATTATTATTAATTTTGTTTGTAACATTGACTGCATATTCAACCTTCAAAAACAAAGTTGTCGCAAATTTAATGGGATAACCAAAATAAGTGCATGTTAATTTAATGGTTATTGGATTTTATCATCCCCAATTATTGGTTATTGGCCACTGCCACCCTCAACTATCACTTTGACGTTTGACACCCTCAACTTAACACTTAGTGTGTTCTGTCACCACGTCAATAACTAAACACTAACTTTTGATCCTGTTTTATACTTTTGAGGGTGTCATAGGGATCTTAGGAAGGTTTTAGGGATCTTTGGACACCCCAAAAAGTATAGTAACAAGCTCAAAAGTTAGTGATCAGTTAACGACGTGGTGAAAGAACAAACTAAATGTTAAGTTGGGGGTGGCGGGCATCAAAGTGATAGTTGGTGGTGACAACGGCTAATAGCCAATAGTTAGGGATGATAAAATCAAATAACCCTTAATTCAATATTTAGGGTCATATGACAAAATAAAGTCTGTCGATTAAAAGAAAATTATCAAGATAAATACTTAATTTAAGTTAGATATATTAAATATTATTTAGTTTAGTATTTTATAGATAATTATTATTTAGTTTACTCTATTCGAACGTTTTGTTTAGTTTGGTATCAAATAGATTTTACGAAACTTAAAATAAAATTAACTAATATTATTTATCATTTATACATTTACGGAATTTTAAATTAAGGGTAAAATTTATTGAGACTTCGTTAACAAATTTTGCAACAACCAAATAATGTATTTTTATCACAAAAATCAAATTTTGTATTAATATATTAAATATTTTTATTTTTACTATACAAAATTACATTTACTTACTTGACCCATGTAATTTATACATGAGGTTTTTTAAGATATAACTTTTTATTATTTGATATATAAAATTAGACTTACTCAATACACGGGTTTTTAAGGATATATATATATATATATATATATATATATATATATATAGGGGAAGGATGTATAGAAAATTTATTTGTGCTAAGAAAACCTAGGAAACCCAATCTATAACCATTGATTAAGATCATCTAATGGCTCATAAATTTTGAAGCCTTTTTTAATTAAATTTAATAGAATGATGAGGTCAACAAAAGTACTTGAAGGGTATTTAGGTAAAATCAACCATAATTGTAGTACAGTATATATATTATAATATTATGTGATTTGTCAAGCATTAAAGGAGGTGCACAAATATCTATAAGAACTAATCAAATACCCCACCCTCATTTCAAACATTTTAAAAGACTCAACCCAAATTCATCTCTTTCTCTCTCAAACAATCGATCTTCCCAAAACCCACCGGAGAAGAAAAGGGGCACTGGAGAAGATGATCTGACAAGAGAAGAAAAGGGGCACCGGAAAAAGGTGCTACAGTGAATCGCAAAAGAAAATAACAACAAGGTGCGACGGTGAATCTAAATCACTAGATATGAGATCAACATTTCAGTTGTTATCATCTGGTAAAAGTTGTCGGAAATGGAAGAAAGCAAGAAGCAAGTGCAGAAGCAAGTAAGTTTGGTTCGATTTTTTATCAGGAGGTGTTTTGATCAGTGATGATTTTTGCTTTTTCCGATCGGTAGGTGTTTTGATCAGATAAATGTTGGGTTTTCTGTTTTTTCCGATCGGTAGGTGTTTTGGTCCGATCGGTGTGTGATTTGATCGGTGGTGATTTTTGTTTTGAATGAGACTAGAAAGTGTTAATGTCGGTTTTTATGTTTTTTTTCCAATCGGTAGGTGTGTTTTGGTCCAATCGATGGTGATTTTTGTTTTGAATGCGACTAGAAAGTGTTAGTTATTTTGAGTAGAAACAGCCTCGGGTTATTTATTATTTATTTTTTTTTGGATTGCCAACTTGCCAACTGCACGTTAAAACTATTGGTTTGTAACATGTGTTAAACCTGTCTTGTTTTCTGTCAAAAACATGTGTTAAACATGTCTTATATTTTTATCGAAAACATATTAGGTAACATGTGTTAGACCTGCCTTGTTTTCTGTCAAAAATAAATTAGGTAAACCTCTGATATTCAGGTACAAGTCTAAGGGCTCAAAAGCATATAAATATATTAGCATAACATGTGTTAAACCTTTCTGATATTAGGGTACAAGTCAATGGACTCAAAAGCATATAAACATACTAGCATAACATATGTTAAATCTTCTTATTAGGGTACCATGTGTTAAACCTCCCTGATTAGGTAAACATATTAGTGTAACATGTGTTAAACCTGTCTCATTTTTATCAAATTATGTAAACGTGTGTTAAACCCGTCTTATTACCATGTGTTAAACCTCTCCTATCAGGTAAACATGTTAGTGTAACATGTGTTACACCTGTCTTATTTTTATCAAATTATGTAACATGTGTTAAACCTGTATTATTTTTATCAGATTAGTTAACATGTGTTAAGCTCTCATATTTTTTCCAAGTTATCTAACAAGTGTTAAACTTGTCTTATTTTTATAAAAATAGGTAATATATATTAAACCTGACTTTATTTTATCAAAAACATATTAGGTAACCTGTTTTATTTTAATGAAATTAAGTAACATGTGTTAAACCTGTTTTATTTGCAGCAACAAAGAGAGTAACAAGATCGCAAACTGGTAAGATACTGAAAAAGCGAAAGAAAGTAGACGAAGAAACGGACGATGAATGGGATGAAGAAAGAGAAGAAGCTGAAGGGGAGGTCGTGCGTAGGAAAGTTGCGGATGAAGTATGCCACTCATATTCTGTTGTCGCCCTCTAACACTTTGAACACCACTCATATTCTGTTGTCGCCCTTTAACAAATGGGAGCAGGAAAATGAAGGAGGTGAGAAAGTTGCGGAAGAAGTATGCCACTCATAATATTCTGTTGTCGCCCTCTAATACTTTGAAAGGCAAGATAGAAGCTGCCTCATTTATGGGAGGGCGCTGAGTGTGGTAGTGTTGTCTTTTCTACAGTTTTTGTGGGAACATCTATGGTGGTTTTTGTAGTTATCTTGGGTACCACAACTTTTGTTTATAACAAGTCATCTGGCTAGTGATATATGCGTGGTGGTTTTTGTAACTATCATAGTCACCACGAATTTTATTTATTTTAAATTATGGCCATAACCCAAAATACAATATGACCATTCTGGTCTTCTCTGTAATATGTTGGTGTCTGGATGTTAAATAGTTATGGTGGGAAATGTATTTGGTTACCAGTTATCAGTTAACATGTGTTATTAGTTAACATGTTTTATTCATTACCAATTGTAAGAAAAGTAGTAGACGAGCGTTGGGTGGTCAGCATATAATTGTAACATTTGATACTAATTAGCAAGTGTAACATGTGTTACACAGGATGAAGAAACACTGGTTCAACAGATCGGAATCAGTTGGACCAGGGGGTTTGAATCCGCATAAAAGGTTAGTTCTCTCTCAATTGGTTCAGTGGTGATCGAACTTCTTCTCCGGCTATTCTGCAAAACAGAGCACCGTTAGCCTCGCCAAGGGGAGAAGAGGGTTCTCTCCTTGACCCGACTCCGGTGTGAGAATAAGTATTTGTATGGAGAAGATAAAGGGTATTGAGTAGTGAGATTGGATCTGAGTTCATACCTGAAGAGTTCTCCTATTTATAACCGAGAGTTTTGGAGGGAAAATCTGTTATTGAAAAGATAACGGAAGATGCTAACCCCGTAGCGGTTATCTTTCCTTCCGTTAAGTCTTTTTACTTTTTGTTAAGTTGCTTTGATCCGACGTGAGTGCACACGGATCACGACTTGATCTACGGTTGGGGAATTGCCACGTGGAAAGTGGTTTGAGTGGAGATCATTCTCCAATTTACATGCTATCGTGGTGATTTCAGGAATGTTTGTGATGATGACACGTGTCCAGACGGTTACAACCGTCTGGGTGGTGCACGATCATATTTCTTCTAGAAGATTACTGCTGTAATCTGGTGTGGCACTTTATAGTGTGCACACGGTTGGATAGATCCCAAGTCTGGGTAAAATAATATCCAAGTCTGGATATTTGGGTGGACGTTTTGGTTTCAGGGTTTTGACCCTTGCTAAATGGAAGATGGCGCAAGGTTTCAGGTTTCCCTTTGGGCGCGCGACTATCGTTTGTTAGTTTCTTTCTTCCTTCTGTAAGACCAATGCGCGGCCGCGCAAGGTTTAGAAGGGTTGAAAGACCAGTTGGTGGTATGGTCCCTATCTCTTTGTGGGATTTTTGGGACCTTACCCCTTCAAGTCCCCCCAGTCTAGTGTTGTACTTATGCAAATAAGTGGAGCACTGGACTTAGGAGAGGGAAATGTCTTTTTTGAGTGCTATAAAATAAGAAAATCAAGAGACGGTTGAATTTGTATTTGTTATTATATTCTACTTACTTTTTTTTTGAGAGGAAAAAATGTGACTTGTAATCATGCTCTGTCAGGTAATGACGTCACTTGTCAGCAAGTGTGTACATTTTTCCTCATTGGTCTCGAGATTTGTAATGGCGCTTTGTCAGTCTTCATTAATTGAAGAAATGACCTAAGTTCCTGTAGCGCCGCTTGGATGTGATAGTTCTGACAGTTAATGATGGGTTTCTTTTTTCTCGAGGTGTTGAGTTCTCTTTATATATGTATGCTTGAAATACTTGATCTTAGTTGAGTTTTGTCAAAGAAAATGAAGCGTTCTTACCATACCCATCTCCTGCTAGATGCTCTTAGGGTGTATGATGCTGCCGAAAGCCTCGTTCTGTTGTCTCGTTCTCCTCCTCTCATTATTGCACCGGTGAAGAAACTGATCGATCCTGTTCCCCCTGTAGTTGCTGATTCTGAGTGTAAAATCTCTCATCATACTAACGTTTTTGCTGGTGCTGGTATTGCTTTGGATGTTGACGGATTGATGATTCAGTTTCCGATGCTTCAGAGAGGAGAATGTCGGTTGGTGTACCGACGTCGGAGGTTTCGCCGGAGTAGGCAGGTGTCTTCTGTCGACGACGGTTCTGGTGCTGATTAGATGTTGAAGCCTATGGTCTGTCTTTGTCTTTGTTAATGCTTTTGTAAGCTTTTGGGCTGCTGGACAGGATTTTTTTTTTTGAAGATCATTGTGATGATCTTGTTAAGTGTTTGTGTTCACACTTTTTGATAATGTATATGATGATATACTTTTTTGAAGATTGTTTACTATGATCCGTATATGTACGTATTACAATATGTTGCATGTGTGTAGTTACTTTTGAATAGGTGAGGCGAATGAGGAATGGTATTGTGCTCATGTGTGAACGTTTGTCAACAGTTTGCCTGTTTTGAGACTGTTCATGAGGTATACAATGTTTGCCCATGTCGTTTTCGCGCGAACCAAAGAATTTTCATGCAATTTGTAATAGACAGTGATGTTACTAAGAATAATACGTGTATTGATAAAAGCGCAAGGCCTGTAATACAAGATAAGATGGGGAAATACAGTGCCTGTATGTTCTTTTTGTTTTAAAGGATTAGCTTACATGTAACACCTGCGCAACTGTTGCGCGTTCCAGGTGCGGGGAACTAGAGTCCCATCAACCCTTTTTAGGGTATATGCTCCTTTACCCAAGACTTCGTTGATGACATAGGGTCCTTCCCACCTCGGCGCTAATTTGCCGGGTTTTTCAGCGTTTGAAGCCTCGTTGTCGCGTAAGACAAAATCTCCGGGGACAAAAGTGCAGATGCGCACACGCGCGTTGTAATATTTCTCTAACTTGGACTTGTACCTTGCTTCTGCTATGGCCGCGTTCTCGCGCCTTTCTTCCAGAAGGTCTAAATCCATCCTCCGTTCTTGCTCGTTGTCCTGCTTTTCCATTGCTAACATGCACGGCGAGGGTAGGCCTATTTCAGCTGGAATGACGGCTTCTGACCCATAGACTAAACTGAACGGAGTTTCTCTGGTGCTAGTCTTTGGCATTGTTCGATGCGCCCAGAGGATGCTGGGAAGCTCGTCAACCCATCCTCTGCGCGCTGTCCCCAGTCGCGCTTTTATACCATCAACGATTTGTTTGTTTATGCTTTCTACCTGACCATTCGCTTGAGGATGCGCAACAGAGGTGAAGCTGTGCTCAATGTTCATTTCCTTGAACCATTTTTGAAGGTCTTCCGCGGCGAAATTGGTGCCATTGTCAGAAATAATGCGCAATGGTAACCCAAATCTGCAAATGATATGTTCCCATATGAATTTGCGGATTACCATTGCTGTTGTTGAGGCCAAAGCTTTAGCTTCTACCCATTTTGTGAAGTAATCCACTGCAACAATGATGAATTTTACTGCACCCGGCGCATCAGGAAATGGGCCAACAAGATCGATGCCCCATTGCAGGAATGGCCAGGCGGAAGTAACGGGAATTAGCGGATTTTTGGGTCGAAGTGTCTTTGGTGCATGGCGTTGACATGCCTCACACCTCCGTAATAGATCAACTGCATCCATGTGCATTCCTGGCCAATAGTATCCTGCGCTCATTATTTTTGCCACAACCATGCGCGGTCCTGCATGTATCCCGCATAATCCCTCGTGGATTTCTCTGACCAGATACTGAGCGTCTGTTCTATCAACACAACGTAGTAATGGACCCATAAATGATTTTCGATAAAGGACGCCATCCGCCATCTCGTAATTTATTGCTTTGTGTTGTATTTTTCGGGCTTCTGTCTTTCCTTCCGGGAGTTTCCCGTGTTGGAGGTATAAAATAATTGGAGACATCCAGGACGGATTCCCCATTTCTATAACATTTACTTGCTTTAGGTGAATGGAAGGATTGGATAGTACCTCTATGCGCACCTCTTTTGCTAAGTGTTTGAAGCTGGTAGCGGCTAACTTGCTCAGCGCGTCGGCATGTTTGTTCTCGCTTCTGTTTATGTGATTGACTTTGAATGTCTGAAATTGATTAATTAACATCCGTGCTTGTTCGAGGTACAACGCCATAGCTTCACCCTTCGCGTCGTAGCGACCGTTAACTTGTTCAGCTACTAGCTTTGAGTCGACGTTAGCTTCAAGGTTTTTTGCTCCCATTTTGAGTGCTAAACGAAGACCTGCTAGAAATGCTTCATATTCCGCTTCGTTGTTAGTACTTTGGAAATCCAAGCGGATAGCATATGTGAGTTCGTGACTATCCGGGCTGACTAATCAGAGACCTGCTCCTGCTCCGTCGTCATTGGACGCCCCATCAGTGTGTAAGGTCCAGACTCTGTCGTCAAAAACAGGCGTTGGATTTTGGATTGCCTCACATTCTTGCACTTTATCAACGGGAACTTCGGTGGCGAAATCTGCCAGAACTTGCCCTTTGATTGCTGGTCTTGGTCTGTAAAAAATGTTGTAGCCTCCTAGCTCGATGGCCCATTTGGCTAATCTCCCCGCTATGTCGGGTTTTGACAAGATTTGACCCATATGATAATTTGTCAGTACTGTGATGACATGGCCTGAAAAATACCTGCGCAAGCGTCTGGATGCGTGTACTAGCGCTAAAACCAGCTTTTCTATCATTGAATAACGAGTTTCAGGTCCGGTAAGCATTTTGCTGATGTAGTAGATTGGAGTCTGAATGTTTTCCCGCTCTACCATTAATACTGCGCCTACTGCCACCTCCGCGGCTGACAGATACAAGATTAATGGTTCTTTTTCTTTTGGCGCGGTCAGTGTTGGTAATTGGATTAAATATTCTTTCATTTGCTTGAACGCTGCTTCTGCTTCGGGTGTCCATTGAAAGGGAGTTTTCTTACCGCAGTCTCGCAGCGTACTGATAAATGGGTAAGATTTTGCCGCATGATTGGCCAAAAATCTATTTAGAGCTGCTAATCGTCCGGCAAGCCTTTGCATTTCTTTGACTGTTGCCGATGATGGCATTTGCTGAATGGTCTGTACCTTCTCTGGATTGACTTTAAGACCGTCTTTGGTAACTATGAAACCCAAAAACTTTCCTTCTTCCATTCCGAAGGAGCATTTTGTCGGGTTCAATTTTAAATTTACGCTTCGTAAGGAATCGAATGTGCGCTGGATATTGTGAAGCATCGTCTCTTCTTCATGACTCATGATGACGAGGTCATCCATGTATACTTCGACAGTTTTGCCAATATCCTCGCTAAAGATTGTGTCCATTAGGCGTTGATATGTGGCGCCTGCGTTGCGTAACCCGAACGGCATTTTAGTGTAACAGTAGATGCCTTTGTCTGTGCGAAATGCGGTTTTTTCTTCGTCTTCTTCTTTCATCTGGACCTGGTGATAACCCTTATAGCAGTCGAGAAAGCATTTCCACCTGAATGATGCTAAAGAATCGACTTTCTTGTCTATTTCCGGGAGCGCATAGCAGTCTCTAGGGCATGCTTTGTTGAGGTCTTTGAAGTCAACACACATTCTCCATCCGCCGTTATGTTTTTGCACCATGACTGGATTGGCAACCTATGTATGGTATGTCACTTTGCGCAAGATTCCTGCGTTGAGCAATTCTGTTACTTGCTCGTCCATCGCTTTTGCTTTTTCTTCGCTGAAGCTGCGCCTTCCCTGAATGACCGGATCTACTGATGGTTTGATGTTTAAACAATGTTGCGCGATATCGCGTGGTACCCCTGTCATGTCCGCTGGGCACCAGGCAAAGATATCTTTGTTATTAGATAACAAGCTTTTCAGCTATATCCGTATTGTTGGTGACATGGCATGTCCTAGCAAAATGGTTTGCTCTGGGTATTCGCCGTTCAGAACCCATTTTTCTGGTTCATTTGGTGATGAAGTTTTGACTGCCTTTGCTGGAGGTTCATCATCTACGGACATGACTTCCATGCTTGAATAGAGAATTGCAACTCCGGTTTCTGTTGGAAATCCGCAAGCCGCATGCGGAATGGAAGTGATCATGCTGAACTCTCTTTGCGACCTTCTCCCGAGCAAAATGTCATGTCGTGATGTTGCTGGCATGACCATGAAATTTACTGTAACTGTTCGTGAATGTTTGCCGTCTGACAAAGTTACCGGGAAAGCGATTTGTCCCAACGGGAAAACAGCTTCATTACAGAATCCGGTGAGAGGAAAATCGACCGGTTCCAATCGTGCTTTATCTTCCGAATCCAGTTGCTTAAAACACTGCTCATATATGATATCCATTGAACTTCCTGGATCTATGAACATATAGTCCGTCCGGTAATGACCAAAAATACCGGTGATAATTACTGGTCGTTCTTCCTGGGGGCCCCCAGGAACAACAGGGAACACGACTTGTTGTTCTCTCCAGTGTTGATCATAATTTCGTTTGCTTGCTCTCCGTGATGATCCCCCTTGAACCATGTGTATTTGTTCCTGACGACCGCCATCTTTGTTGTGGCTAAATTGGATGTTTCTCCAAGGTGGGTTTACCAAATTCAATTCTGTACTGTGGACTCCTTCTCCAGATCTGATGTCTGAGGAATCAGATCTGGTGATTGTGTTTACAGCAGTCTGGTATTTACTAATCCCATGCTTTGGGAATCGTTTTTCCTGGTAATTGTTTCCGACGTTTGGTCGAGGACCAGATCGTCGGTGAGAAGATGAATTTTCTGCCATGTGAAAAAACAGAAAAATGAGATGAACTGAACCGAAACGAGATAGGAACTAGAAAAACTGAGAAAACGGTGGGCGCCAATGAAGAAACACTGGTTCAACAGATCGGAATCAGTTGGACCAGGGGGTTTGAATCCGCATAAAAGGTTAGTTCTCTCTCAATTGGTTCAGTGGTGATCGAACTTCTTCTCCGGCTATTCTGCAAAACAGAGCACCGTTAGCCTCGCCAAGGGGAGAAGAGGGTTCTCTCCTTGACCCGACTCCCGGTGTGAGAATAAGTATTTGTATGGAGAAGATAAAGGGTATTGAGTAGTGAGATTGGATCTGAGTTCATACCTGAAGAGTTCTCCTATTTATAACCGAGAGTTTTGGAGGGAAAATCTGTTATTGAAAAGTTAACGGAAGATGCTAACCCCGTAGCAGTTATCTTTCCTTCCGTTAAGTCTTTTTACTTTTTGTTAAGTTGCTTTGATCCGACGTGAGTGCACACGGATCATGACTTGATCTACGGTTGGGGAATTGCCACGTGGAAAGTGGTTTGAGTGGAGATCATTCTCCAATTTACATGCTATCGTGGTGACTTCAGGAATGTTTGTGATGATGACACGTGTCCAGACGGTTACAACCGTCTGGGTGGTGCACGATCACATTTCTTCTAGAAGATTACTGCTGTAATCTGGTGTGGCACTTTATAGTGTGCACACGGTTGGATAGATCCCAAATCTGGGTAAAATAATATCCAAGTCTGGATATTTGGGTGGACGTTTTGGTTTCAGGGTTTTGACCCTTGCTAAATGGAAGATGGCGCAAGGTTTCAGGTTTTCCTTTGGGCGCGCGACTATCGTTTGTTAGTTTCTTTCTTCCTTCTGTAAGACCAATGCGTGGCCGCGCAAGGTTTAGAAGGGTTGAAAGACCGGTTGGTGGTATGGTCCCTATCTCTTTGTGGGATTTTTGGGACCTTACCCCTTCACAGGATGAAGTAGAAAACAAGGTACATACCTTTAATGTTACTTGGAAACAATAAGCAATTGTAACATGTGTTACACATCTTACGTAAGTAAATGCAGTACATGGTGGAACATGTAAGTAACATGTGTTACATACGATGTAGTGAATAAAAACAAGGCACATATATAGTGAATAACATACATATACATGTAACATGAGTAACTTGTGTTACATACGATGTAGTGAATAACATACGTATACATGTAACATGAGTATATGCACCACAAAGGCATACGTATGTTACATGTGTGTATGAAACACACTTGGTATATATAAAACACTTAGTATAGTAACATGTATACATCCAAACATGCTAGTACATGTGATTTGTAACACACGTTACAAAAGTATATGCAACACATAGGAATCATTGTCATCTAATATAATCGAAGTAATCACATAAAAGAAGTGTGTAACATAAGTAATACATGATGGTTTGATTGGTTACCGAATTGGTTACAGAGGTGCACCCTTTTAAAAAACAAAAATAGGTCGTTAAACATAAAAAGTGGTAAAGGTAACATATAAAAGTGGTACCATACACAAGAATATACACATCTAGTAAAACAAGTTAAGGGAAACTATGCCATTGTCAAATTACAACCAAAATACATGTTGAAACACGAGCGGGATATTGTTTATGTTTCACATGAAACGTACATACGTTAAACTAAGTAACGAAGAACATACCGAGCTTCACCAATCATGTTGTACCTGAGAAAAAAGAGGGTAGGCGGTTAGCACAAAATCATGTTACATGTCGGGGGTAACACATGTAACAAGTGTCAGAACTTAATAAAATGCATAGTCTTATTCGAAACCTTTACATTATCCAGATACATGTCACAATGCCTGTTGTTATTTGAAAAAGATAGACAATTTTAAGATATGTAGCACATGTTACAACTACCTATTCTTTTCAAGTAACAATGAAAAAAGATATCTTTACTGTTACTTCAAAACAATAAGCAATTGTAACATGTGTTACACATATTAGGAAAGATTGTAATATAAGAGCTACATGTGTAACACATGTTACACCTGCCTATTGTTTTGAAGTAATAATGAAGGAATCTTTTTTCACAACATTATACAGGTACATGTAAGAATGCCTATTGCTACTTCAAAACAATAGATAATTCTAACATCTGTAACACATCTTAGAAGGCCCACATGTAAAGGTGTCAGAAATGTAATATGTGTACATGTGTAAAGTTTTGCTATGTAATATGTGTACATGTGTAAAGTTTTGCTATAACACATATAACACACATTACAAACATGTGTTACATATGTGCATAAAAAGGGGTTGGGGGTAACTATAAGTAACATGTGTAACGTTGTTAATACATATAAGTAACTTTTTTTATTTGTAAAATAAACGAGATATTCCAAATAAATTATGAAGTTTCTAAAGGTAATGAAAATGTGTTATCCAAGTGAAGTCCATCTAAAAAACATTTTTGCATTTAAAATCACTATTACGTTAAGTATATATCCTGAAACAACATATATTACCTCAAAGTGTAACACATGTTACAAGATATAGCACAAATAGTTTAGAATGCAACTGGCATAAATGTAACATACGTATCTAATTATGCCAGCAAAAAATGTAATAACGTACGTGTAACACCCCGTGTCTTCGAATGTCAAAGTCAAAGTCAAAAGTCCAAGTCAACTTTGACTTCTTTGACTGTTAATGGTCTTTTCTTATTTTTGTTTTTGTATTATGTGGAGTAAGTGTTGTCTAAATAAAGTGATCGAATGTTTAATCAATGCGACCGATTTACGACTGTGAATAATAGGAAGTAACAATACGAAAAAGTTAATCAATCAATAATCAAGTTAATCAAATCAATCAATCGAACTTGAGACTCGAACTATGCGAAACTGGTGTGGTAATACTTACGTGTGTGTGTGCCTTATGTGTTACTTGTGCATGTCTACTTTATGTTCTGTGTGGTATTCAATCGAATCAATCGAAACTCGAATCGAAACTCGAAAAGCAATCAAACTCAATCGAAACCGACATCGAAACGTGACTGATAGATGATTGTATGTTAGATATAGTAGTTGGGACTGATAGTAATTTGACTAGGAACTCTATCGTATTCGTATCATCGTCTATCGAAATATCGAAAACCGTCGTGAAACATTCGAAAAGGGTTGCTGATCGAACAGGAAGCATCCTGATCGAACAGGCCAGCCGATCGGCTAGCACTTTCCTGGCCGATCGAGCAGGCCATTCGATCGGAGATCCTGGCCGATCAGTTGACACTTTCCTCTTTTGGAGCCTATAAATAGCCCTGTCATTATCACTCTTTCTACTTTTGGAAAGCTCTGACCGAACCAGCCTTGTTCCTCACCTTTTCTCAGATTTCTCTCAACTCCGGTAAGTTTTCACCCAAATTCTTGTACGTTTTTGATCATTACATGATTCTACACCTTTCTATCTTTCAAAACTTGATTTCTAACCGTGAAATCATCAAGATCTAAGTGTTCTTGGGTGATGTCATCATGGTGTTCTTGAAAAACATCATACTTTGGCCTCATTCAACTGTTAATAGCTTGGATCTGACTGATTTCCACATAAACAAACGAAGATTTGTAAAAGGCTTAACATTTTCATAGTAAAAAGGATTGAAAGAAGGATTTCCAACTTTCTTTCAACTCTTTTACACTCAAAACCTTAAAACCGATAGAAACGGAGCTCGAACCAACTAACTAATCATTCTAATAGTCAAGAGGTTCAAGATTCGGATTCTATCTACGAGGTTCACCGATTTCGGGTTAAACACCAAACTACCGTTCCGAACAGTTCACCGGCCGGACTTGGGTGATTCCTGTCCGAACCGGTGAGGCAAGTAAGAACCCACGTTCTATGGTTTAACTCGCTGTCAGAATACCTTAAAATCATGACAAATAATCAAACAGCCAAGTGCTAGACGAAAGGCCGACCAGGTCAAATTTGCTGGCCGAACGGCTAGGCTGTTCGAACGAACAACCCAGCCGATCGAACATACCAGCCGATCGGCCGGGCCAGCCGATCGGCTAGCACATGGTTCCACATTTTTCAAATTTCATGAAGTATGCTATTGACGAAGTGATGTTCGATCGAATATGCTACTCGATTGGTAAACTTTACTCTTCGGATCATGAGATACTATGCTTCAACACTTAATCGATTTTGCAACTCGTTCAAAGTAAGGAGTGCCAGCCGATCGAACAGGTTGTTCGATCGAGTGACATTCTGCTGAGAATCACTTCTGAAGTTCCTAAACGATCGGTTAAGCCGGCCGATCGAAAAGACCGTTCGATCGTTCGACCTGAAAGGTAAGTGCACTTCAGTGTTCTCAAATACTACAACGAAAACTTCAAAAGTTCAAACCATCATACACAAACACATCAGAGGAAGAAACAATCCACTCGAATGGTCTAGCCGATCGAGCCTACCGGCCGATCGAACAGGATTATTCAAACGAACTTTCAAGCCGAACGAACAGCCCGTTCGATCGAACCTGCTGTTCGATTGACCATGCTATTCGATCCATTTACACTTGTTTGCTTTTCGTGTTACTCATCGTTATGCTATCGAACTATTCAGGCTAACCCTACTCTCAGTGCTCCCTTCAATCCATAACCAATCACTGTGAGTATACTCGAACCCTTTTTGCTTTAGCACTTTTGGGTGTTACATACGTTACTTATCAAAATCACAATCGAACACACTATTCAAACTATTTAAACGCTAACCGATTGCATGTATTACGTGACTAGATGTATGCTTGTTGTTATGTTTACACGTGGAATGCTGTCTACCTGCCTTAGCAACGTAGTACTATAGTTTGGACTCAGCACCCGTTCACACGGGGGTTGTTAAGGACAATTACTTGCATGGATTATGGTGGTAATCATGTATTGCGAACTATCTCGGACAGTCAACCCGCAGTCGTTGGTATCGATAGGTCCATGTCGATAATTAACATGCATCATTTCCCTCTGTGTACGTGCTGGTTATGCGTAAACTATTCGAACTCTATATGCTATTATCAAACTTGTATGCTCACCTTTACATTTCATGTATTGACTTTATTTTAACGTACGTGACAGGTGTTTAAGGTATTTGCTTGCTAGGGAAGTGAAGCTAGAATAAAGCCTTAGAGGCCCCCAACAAATAGTTGTCTGTCAGGAACAAGCAACTTGGGCATAGTTGTCTGTAGATCTTGTCGGGCTGGGTCTTTAGGAGCATTTGAACAATATTTATGTTTTGTATTAATTTAAATCTGAGTTGTCAGAACAGAATTACTTGACTAGTTGTTATCTGTAATAATTTATTAGATTATTTGGGACACGGTATGGGACGTGTCATTTTAAACTGGATAGTAATGATAGTTGTTATGGAAACTACTGGACAATCTGTTTCGCTCAGTGCCGCGCCCCGATGATTCCGCCATCGGTTGGGGTGTGACAGATTGGTATCAGAGCCATAACTATAGGGAATTAGGTATGACACGACCTAGTCCAGGTCGCTGTCTTAGAGACCTAGACTATAGTTAGGAACCATCAGACCAAGTTTATGTGCCTTATTCTACAATTCTTCGCTATCACTGCACTCGAATTTTCAATAAAAGTTAAGCGATTTGGTCAGGAATAGGTGTGAAAACCGCAAACTCTCGGCTAAATTGCCTGACTAATGACGATTTTATCCATTTACACATGCTTATCCTGATATTTTCAACCACATACGAGGAGAATTATACCAAATCAGGAGTGAAATCCCTATTTTGATGAAAATTCTCCTTAGATTTTCTAAAAACAAGGAAGAAATTGCTAAGCCAGGGGTGAAACCCTAACCTCGGCAATTTATTCTGGACATGTTTTTATCTCACCAAAGCTTCAACGGACTCCAACGACCTGAACTCACCAGTATGACCTAGGGGACGCGTGTGGAATGCCCGAGAATCGAGGCAGAAACACGACCCTTAAAGTCGAAAGTGACAACAAGTCTAATGTGAATAGTCGAATCGCTTTGGGTAGTCGATGTCTAGTAGCCGCAGACGATCCAATTTCCGATTTTCGGTGTTTTGACTCGTTGATTTTATGTGTTTATATGTGCTTTATCTATTTATGTGTTTATACCTTGGATATCATTCGATTGTACTGTCATTTCGATCAACACACACGACTCGCATTGCCACTTTGTCTCAATTCGATCTCCAGTTGTTGCAATTCTAGACGATACTATGCTATGATATACGCCACACTATACTCGATAAGCTATACGATTATGTGGTACTATTCGATATACTATACGCGATCACTATATCCAAACGACACGCGAGCTTTGAATGATAGGTTTCTGTATTCTGACTGCATCGGTGATTGAATGCTTATGTGCTTTATGTGCTTCTGTGTTTATGTGTTTCTATGTCCTGATTGCTTATGTGCCTCTGTGTTTACGTGTATCGGTGGTTATGTGCCTATGTGTTTATGTGATACGTGTTTCGACGTGTTCCTGAGCTTTAGTATGTAGTAGACGTGTGAGGTGAGATTCGATTTTGATGTGTCTGAGACCTACGACGATGTCTGTTGCAGACCATGTCGTCATCCGGACACCGAACCCCACTTACTCGCCAAGAAAAGAGAGACAGACGTCTTGCTGCTATCATCGCCAAACAAGTAGCAAAAGCTGTGAGCGATGTTTACGAAAACGTCAGCAAATTATCTGAGGAGTCGAGAACTGAAGCTCCCAAAGATGCTGCCAAGACTGTTTTCAGCTTCAAACAATTCAAGGCATGCGGACAAAAGAATTTACCGGAGAAGATGGCCCCACCGCTATGTTTCAATGGTTTGATTCCATCGAAGTCACCCTGCGCCAAAGCGGCTGTCCAGAAAATCTCCGTACCCTAAACGCAACCGGCGTCTTCCAGTCCCGAGCTCTAGACTGGTGGATGGCCGAGCGAAACAAACGCGGAAATGATGCAGCTTACGAGCTGACATGGAAAGAGCTGAAAGCCATTATGATGGACGAATTCTGCCCTCCCCATGAACGCCAAAAGCTGGAGGACGAGTTTTGGAACATTAAGCAGAAGGATGGAGACAACGCTGCCCTGACTGCTCGCTTTAAACGGCTTAGCATCATCTGTCCCGATCAAGTCAAGACCCCAGATCAAACCATCAAGAAGTACATGCGAGCCCTGCCCGATTATGTAGCCGACTTTGTTCACGCCGCCAAGCCAGCAACGATTGAAGAGACTTACCTACTCGCCGCTGAGATCAATGACAAGCGAGTGAAGTCTGGTTTTTGGGATAAGCATACCAAGTCTCTGCACCAAGCCACCGCAACAGCATCCACCGACACCGATACTGCTCAATCCTCCAAGTCATCAAGAAGAAAGAAGAAGCACAACAACAGCAGCTCCAGCAACAGGAGCTGTGCTGCCGCAACAACTGCTGCTCCTCTACAAGCTGTACCAGCTCAACAGCAACAGCACCACCGCTCAGCTCCAGTGATCAATGCACCGCCAGCGAAGCGTGCGTACACAGGCCCTCACCCACTCTGTCCGACATGTTCGTATCATCATCCAGTGGGCCTAGCCTGTCGTTATTGCTCTCACTGCAACCTTTACGGTCATTTCACTGCGAACTGTCGCTATGGTCCCCGTCAAGCCCAGTTCAAGCTACTGTCAATCAAGCTCTACTCCCCGCCCCTCAAGGCCAACAAGCAGCTCAAGCACCTGCGGTCAATGCTCGAGTCTGCTTTGCATGTGGTGACCCTAACCACTTTGGAAACAGATGCCCGAACAGGGTGGTTAAGCAAGAGCCCCAGCAGCAACCATAGCCGCCTCAGCAACAGCAGCAAGCAGCCCATGCTCGAACCTTCAACATCAATGCCCGTCAGGCTCAGGTGGATAACAACGTGGTTAATGGTACGTTCCTTGTGAATGGTATTTATGCATCATGTTTGTTTGATACTGGAGCCGATAACTGCTTTGTGTCGTTTGAATTCGAGAAGCTCCTTAGTCGTAAGCGCTCTTATCTGTCCTCGTCATTCGAAGTCGAAGTCGCTACAGGAAGAACTGTCGCAGTTAACTCTATTCTTCGTGATTATACTCTCGAGCTCAACAATCACATCTTTCCAATCGACCTTATTCCGATGCAACTCGGAAGTTTCAACATCATAGTAGGCATGGACTTTCTTCGCGAAAACCATGCTGAAGTTGTGTGCTTCGAAAAGATGATTCGATTCTCGCTCGCAAATGGTGATCTTCTATGTGTATACGGTGAAACAGCGTCGAAAGGTCTCAAGCTCATGTCATGCGTTCAAGCCAGCAAGTATCTCCGCAAGGAATACCGAGCCTTCTTGGCCAACATTGTAGTAGCGGAGAAGGAAAAGAAAAAGAAAGCCGAAGTCAAAGATGTTCCAGTGGTCCGTGAGTTTCCTCAGGTGTTCCCTGACGATCTCCCCGGACTACCGCCAAGTCGTGATATCGACTTTCGTATTGACCTCATCCCTAGAGCTAAACCCGTTACCAAAGCTCCGTATCGACTTGCACCATCCGAAATGCGGGAACTCTCGAACCAACTCCAGGAATTGCTCGAGAAAGGCTTTATTCGCCCAAGCACCTCTCCTTGGGGCGCGCCAGTCCTTTTCGTCAAAAAGAAGGACGGGTCGTTCCGGATGTGCATCGATTATAGGGAATTGAATAAGCTAACCATTAAGAATCGATACCCTTTGCGTCGAATCGACGACTTATTTGATCAGCTGCAAGGAGCCAAGTGTTTCTCGAAGATCGATCTACGTTCAGGCTATCATCAATTGCGGATTCAAGAGGAAGACAACCCCAAAACCGCTTTCCGAACCCGATATGGCCATTATGAATTCGTTGTTATGCCTTTTGGCTTAACTAACGCACCCGCGGTCTTTATGGATCTGATGAATCGCGTGTGTAAGCCTTTCTTAGACCGTTTCGTCATCGTGTTCATTGACGATGTCTTGATCTATTCCAAATCGAAAGCCGAACACGCGCAACATCTACGTTTGGTTCTCGAGTTACTTCAGGGGAACCAACTCTACGCCAAGTTCTCCAAGTGTGAATTCTGGTTAGAGGAAGTTCAGTTTCTAGGTCACATCGTGAATAGTCAAGGAATACACGTCGATCCCGCGAAGATTGAAGCCGTCAAAAGTTGGATTACGCCTAAGAACCCGTCTGAAGTTCGTTCTTTTCTCGGACTAGCGGGCTATTATCGACGATGTATTGAAGGATTCTCCAAAATCGTTGTGCCGCTTACCACTCTTACTCAAAAAGACAAGCCTTTTGTGTGGCGAACCGCACAAGAAACTGCCTTTCAAACTCTCAAGCATATGCTGTGCAACGCTCCGATTCTTACGCTGCCCGACGGAAGCAACGATTTCATTGTCTACTGTTATGCTTCCAACCTTGGTCTTGGTTGTGTCCTCATGCAGCGAGACAAGGTTATAGCATACGCATCTCGACAGCTCAAGATCCATGAGAAGAACTAAACAACCCATGACCTCGAGCTAGGCGCGGGTGTCTTTGCATTAAAGATTTGGCGACACTACCTGTATGGCACTAAGTGTACAATCTACACTGATCACAGGAGTTTACAACATATCTTCAATCAAAGGGAACATAATACACGTCAACGCCGATGGGTAGAACTCCTCAACAATTACGACTGTGAGATTCTTTATCACCCAGGCAAGGTGAATGTTGTTGCCGACGCGCTCAGCAGAAAGAGTTACGTGCTCAGTATCTGAAACGTTCAAGCCCAGCATAACCTCGAAGCCCTTATTCGCGAAGCTCAACATGCTTGCTTTAACGAGCGTACATTGAAGAGAGAAAGGATCTACCACGATGGAGCTCAGTTAGTAAGCAAATCAGATGGGATATTCTATTATCTGGACCGAATTTGGATCCCTAAGCGGACCGATTTGCGAAAGATTATCATGAATGAAGCCCACAAGTCCCGATATTCTATTCATCCCGGTGCCGATAAAATGTACCAGGATCTTCGTTACAAGTACTGGTGGCCGGGCATGAAACGTGATATCGCTCTTTACGTTGGAAGTTGCTTAACTTGCACAAGAGTCAAGGCTGAACATCAAAGACCTTCTGGCTTACTCGAACAACCGCCGATACCTATATGGAAGTGGGAGAGTATAGCTATGGATTTCATAACGAAACTCCCGCCCACGCCATCAGGTCACGACAGTATTTGGGTTATAGTTGATCGTCTAACAAAATCAGCCCACTTTTTGCCAATACGAGAAGACTACAAGGTGGAACGACTAGCCCAAATCTACACCGACGAGATCATTTGTAATCATGGTACGCCTCGCGACATCATCTCTGACCGTGACGCTCGGTTTACTTCTCGGTTGTGGGAAACGTTTCAGGCGGCTCTTGGTACGTCGCTTAATCTGAGTACTGCATTCCATCCACAAACCGACGGGCAGACTGAAAGAACGATCCGTACTCTTGAAGACATGCTCCGGGCGTGTGTCATAGATTTTGGTGGTAGTTGGAACAAACATCTGCCACTAGTCGAATTCTCGTACAATAACAGCTATCATGCCAGCATTCAAATGGCACCCTTCGAAGCTTTGTATGGAAGGAGATGTCGATCGCCTATTGTGTGGCATGAGATCGGTCATTCGCAACTAACCGGTCCCGAGATTCTACAAGAAACGACTGACAAAATCCACCAGATTCGAGACAACATGGTAAAAGCTCGGAGTAGACAGAAAAGTTACGCCGATAGAAGACGCAAGCCCCTTGAATTTGACGTTGGCGACTACGTACTCCTAAAGGTATCCCCTTGGAAGGGTGTAGTCAGATTCGGCAAGAAAGGGAAACTAGCGCCTCGATATGTTGGACCTTTTAAGATTCTGGAAAGGATCGGAAAGGTCGCCTACAGACTCGAACTACCGGAGGAACTCAGTAACGTCCACCCGACTTTCCATGTGTCTAACCTCCGAAAATGCCTTGCTGATCATGATCTAATCGTACCACTCGACAATCTTCAGGTCAACGAAACCTTACACTTCGTGGAAAAGCCTTTCGAAATCATTGATCGCCAAACCAAGCAACTCAGGCACTCACGCATCCCTATCGTGAAAGTCAGATGGGAAGGCAAGCGAGGCGCGGAGTTCACTTGGGAACTCCAAAGCGACATGAAGGCCAAGTACCCGCAGTTGTTTAAATAGATCTGAAGCATCAAATTGGTAGAAAGACTCACGGTGATGTGCAGCTTTGAGCCTAATTTCGGGACGAAATTCCCTAAACAAGGGGAGGCTGTAACACCCCGTGTCTTCGAATGTCAAAGTCAAAGTCAAAAGTCCAAGTCAACTTTGACTTCTTTGACTGTTAATGGTCTTTTCTTATTTTTGTTTTTGTATTATGTGGAGTAAGTGTTGTCTAAATAAAGTGATCGAATGTTTAATCAATGCGACCGATTTACGACTGGGAATAATAGGAAGTAACAATGCGATAAAGTTAATCAATCAATAATCAAGTTAATCAAATCAATCAATCGAACTCAAGACTCGAACTATGCGAAACTGGTGTGGTAATACTTACGTGTGTGTGTGCCTTATGTGTTACTTGTGCATGTCTACTTTATTTTCTGTGTGGTATTCAATCAAATCAATCGAAACTCGAATCGAAACTCGAAAAGCAATCAAACTCAATCGAAACCGACATCGAAACGTGACTTATAGATGATTGTATGTTAGATACAGTAGTTGGGACTGAAAGTAATTTGACTAGGAACTCTATCGTATTCGTATCATCGTCTATCGAAATCGAAATATCGAAAACCGTCGCGAAACATTCGAAAAGGGTTGCTGATCGAACAGGAAGCATCCTGATCGAACAGGACAGCCGATCGGCTAGCACTTTCCTGGCCGATCGAGCAGGCCATTCGATCGGAGATCCTGGCCGATCGGTTGACACTTTCCTCTTTTGGAGCCTATAAATAGCCCTGTCATTATCACTCTTTCTACATTTGGAAAGCTCTGACCGAACCAGCCTTGTTCCTCACCTTTTCTCAGATTTCTCTCAACTCCGGTAAGTTTTCACCCAAATTCTTGTACGTTTTTGATCATTACATGATTCTACACCTTTCTATCTTTCAAAACTTGATTTCTAACCGTGAAATCATCAAGATCTAAGTGTTCTTGGGTGATGTCATCATGGTGTTCTTGAAAAACATCATACTTTGGCCTCATTCAACTGTGAATAGCTTGGATCTGACCGATTTCCACATAAACAAACTAAGATTTGTAAAAGTCTTAACATTTTCATAGTAAAAAGGATTGAAAGAAGGATTTCCAACTTTCTTTCAACTCTTTTACACTCAAAACCTTAAAACCGATAGAAACGGAGCTCGAATCAACTAAATAATCATTCTAATAGTCAAGAGGTTCAAGATTCGGATTCTATCTACGAGGTTCACCGATTTCGGGTTAAACACCAAACTACCGTTCCGAACAGTTCACCGGCCGGACTTGGGTGATTCCTGTCCGGCCGGACAAATAATCAAACAGCTAAGTGCTAGACGAAAGGCCGACCAGGTCAGATTTGCTGGCCGAACGGCTAGGCTGTTCGAATGAACCGCCCAGCCGATCGAACATACCAGCCGATCGGCCGGGCCAGCCGATCGGCTAGCACATGGTTCCACATTTTTCAAATTTCATGAAGTATGCTATTGACGAAGTGATGTTCGATCAAATATGCTACTCGATTGGTAAACTTTACTCTTCGGATCATGAGATACTATGCTTCAACACTTATTCGATTTTGCAACTCGTTCGAAGTAAGGAGTGCCAGCCGATCGAACAGGCTGTTCGATCGAGTGACATTCTGCTGAGAACCACTTCTGAAGTTCCTAACCGATCGGTTAAGCCGGCCGATCGAACAGACCGTTCGATCGTTCGACCTGAAAGGTAAGAACACTTCAGTGTTCTCAAATACTACAACGAAAACTTCAAAAGTTCAAACCATCATACACAAACACATCAGAGGAAGAAGCAATCCACTCGAATGGTCCAGCCGATCGAACAGGATTATTCAAACGGACTTTCAAGCCGAACGAACAGCCTGTTCGATCAAACCTGCTGTTCGATCGACCAGGCTATTCGATCCATTTACACTTGTTTGCTTTTCGCATTACTCATCGTTATGCTATCGAACTATTCAGGCTACCCTACTCTCAGCGCTCCCTTCAATCCATAACCAATCACTGTGAGTATACTCGAACCCTTTTTGCTTTAGCACTTTTGGGTGTTACATACATTACTTATCAAAATCACAATCGAACACACTATTCAAACTATTTGAACACTAACCGATTGCATGTATTACGTGACTAGATGTATGCTTGTTGTTATGTTTACACGTGGAATGCTGTCTACCTGCCTTAGCAACGTAGTACTATAGTTTGGACTCAGCACCCGTTCACACGGGGGTTGTTAAGGACAATTACTTGCATGGATTACGGTGGTAATCATGCCGCAGTCGTTGGTATCGATAGGTCTATGTCGATAATTAACATGCATCATTTCCCTCTATGTACGTGCTGGTTATGCGTAAACTATTCGAACTCTATATGCTATTATCAAACTTGTATGTTCACCTTTACATTTCATGTATTGACTTTATTTTAACGTATGTGACAGGTGTTTAAGGTATTTTCTTGCTAGGGAAGTGAAGCTAGAATAAAGCCTTAGAGGCCCCCAACAAATAGTTGTCTGTCAGGAACAAGCAACTAGGGCATAGTTGTCTGTAGATCTTGTCGGGCTGGGTCTTTAGGAGCATTTGAACAATATTTATGTTTTGTATTAATTTAAATATGAGTTGTCGGAACAGAATTACTTGACTAGTTGTTATCTGTAATAATTTATTATATTATTTGGGACACGGTATGGGACGTGTCATTTTAAACTGGATAGTAATGATAGTTGTTATGGAAACTACTGGACAATCTGTTTCGCTCAGTGCCGCGCCCCGATGATTCCGCCATCGGTTGGGGTGTGACAGTACGTATACATGTAACATGAGTATATGCACCACAAGTCATGCGCATGTTACATGTGTGTATGAAACACACATGGAATATACATGTATGAAAAACACTTGGTATATGTAACGCGTATACATCCAAACATGCTAGTACATGTGATTTGTAACACAAGTTACAAATGTATATGCAACACATGGGAATCATTGTCAAATAATATAAACCAAACCACTTGTGTGTGTTTTTGGTCAAAAGTCTCATGGGAATCATTGTCAAATAATATGCAACACATGGGAATCATTGTCAAATAATATAACAGTTACTGTTCAGATCAAATGTCTCAAACAAGCAACCAAAGCAAACACAATTTTTTTTATAAAATAAACGAGATCATCAATGATTAGATTATGGATTTTTTAAAGGTAACTAATATATAACAACAACAACAATCGTTATCTCAATTCTAAATTTTTTTAATACATGTAAAACAAAAAAAAAATACCCAACAAACTATCAAATCTATTTTACTAATACACACACAAAATCATTCAACTTTTACCAAATAAATAACATTAAGACATGGAACCAGTCCATGTCATACTTGTGAGTATGTTCTTTGTGTTCTAACAATTTTTTCTCTTAACCAAAACCCATGAACCAAATGATTTCTGGCCTGCTTCTCTCTCACACAATTGTGTGTGTGTTCTTGGTGTTCTAACAACTTTCTCTCTCTAAAACCCATGAACCAAATGATTTCTGACCTGCTTCTCACTTGCACACTTGTGTATGTTTTTGGTCTTGGTGTTCCAATAATTTTCCCTCTCTAGAAACTCATGCAACCAAACGATTTCAGCCTGCTTCGATCTTCAGATCTGGTGGCTTCGATCTTCAGATCTGGTGGCTTCAAAAGAAAGGGATGTACATGAACACATGGTGTCTTTGATCTTCAGATCTGGTGGCTTTGATCTTCGATATTCAGATCTCGTAGCTTTGATGGTAGCTTTGATGAAAAGGTGATGTTTCTCTCTCTAATATCTAATGAATTATTTTAAAAATGGTTAGATGAAAAGTGATATATGAGAGAGAGAGAGAGAGAGAGAGAGATGTGACATAAAGAAAATGATGGGTGGGAAAGGGTGAGGTGATGGTTAAGACAAAATGATTAAATTGCCCTTTGATCATGTGTTTTTAATAGATGATGTGGATCAATCATGTCCACACAATCCAGGTTTCCCAAGTTTTTTTATAGATTAAATGGGTTTTCCATACTTACTTACATTATATATATATATATATATTATTTAGTACAGAAAATTACATTTATTCAAACCATGTAATACTCATATTTTTAAGGATGTAATTTTTTTATTATTTAATATATAAAATTATATTTATTTAACCTGTGTAATAAATGAGGTTTTTTAAAGATGTATTGTTTTATTATTTGGTAAACAATATTACATTTATTCATGAACCCGTGTAATACACGTGGTTTTAAAGATATAACTTTTTTATTTGGTATATAAAAATACATTTATTCAACACGTACAATATGGTTCTTATAGATATAACTTTTTATTATTTAATAAATAAAATTATATGTATTCAATCCGTGCAATAAAGGGGGTTTTTAAAGATATATTGTTTTATTATTTAGTATATAAAATTTATTTATTCAAACCGTGTAACACACGGGGTTATAACCTAGTAGTTAATATATTTCAGTTGTAGCGGCGCTAAAGCTAATTTTCGATTAAAATATTATTTTTCGTTTTAAACCAACGCTTCTAAATGTATTGCCTTTAAAATTTAGAAGTAAGCATTAAAATCTAATACTAATAAAAGAATACTTATAATGCCACATGGCAATTTCTCATTTAACATCCTTCTAATTAATGCCACATGGCATTTTCATATTTAATTCATTAATAATAAATATATATAATAATTAATATTTAATCCAAATGTATGATAATTCATTAATAATATATAATAATTAATATCTATTTCTAATTTATGATTAAAAATATACATAAATGATCTAAAATTTTTAAAACCATGATTTTATCACTTCTAAAAATAAAATAGTTTAAATTACAAAAGAAAAAAAAACAAAAATTATTATCCTTATCTGAGATTATCTATAAAATCAATATATGAGTTTTTATAACATATAAATAAAAGCTAAAAAAGAGTAACCAGAGGACTATCTCGCAACAAGACTAAATTTTATTGAACTCGATTTTAAAATGATAGACGGAGAGAACTTAAGGTTTTGAAGTTTTATAGATGAGATAATATCAAGATTTGTAGCTACATTGATATATGATGTGTTTTCAATTTAATAGAGCTACGAAATATATTAATTTCGTTTTATACCCATTTGTAACATAATTTTAGATTAAAATATTATTTTTCGTTTTAAACCAACGCTTCTAAATGTATTGCCTTTAAAATTTAGAAGTAATCATTAAAATCTAATACTAATAAAAGAATACTTATAATGCCACATGGCAATATCTCATTTAACATCCTTCTAATTAATGCCACATGGCATTTTCATATTTAATTCATTAATAATAAATATATATAATAATTAATATTTAATCCAAATGTATGATAACTCATTAATAATATATAATAATTAATATCTATTTCTAATTTATGATTAAAAATATACATAAATGATCTAAAATTTTTAAAACCATGATTTTAGCACTTCTAAAAATAAAATAGTTTAAATTACAAAAGAAAAAAAAACAAAAATTATTATCCTTATCTGAGATTATCTATAAAATCAATATATGAGTTTTTATAACATATAAATAAAAGCTAAAAAAGAGTAACCAGAGGACTATCTCGCAACAAGACTAAATTTTATTGAACTCGATTTTAAAATGATAGACGGAGAGAACTTAAGGTTTTGAAGTTTTATAGATGAGATAATATTAAGATTTGTAGCTACATTGATATATGATGTGTTTTCAATTTAATAGAGCTACGAAATATATTAATTTCATTTTATACCCATTTGTAACATAGTCAATTACCTTTAATAATGAAAAGATTTTATTAATCGTATATAAACCTTTAACTTATTTCATAACTTTACAAATACTATTTATTAATTAAATTCTCATAACAATTATTAAGAAAAATATCAAATCTAATTTATGTCATATCAATAAAATAGGCTTTTTTACCGAAAAAGAGAAAAAGAACAACTTAAATAATGAATTTTGTAAGCAGAATTGAGGTCTTAGAGATTTAGTTTAATAAAAGTTATATTTAAAAGATACACAATGCTAAAAATTATTATTATTTATACATTGTTATATGTAACGTAATACATAATTTCATTCATATTAAAAATATATAAATTTGTTTATTACATGTTTTTCAGTATTCAACATTTGTAATACACACCTATTATGGTACTTTCAGTATTACTAATTAAGATGGGCCAGTTGTTTTTGTGATAAATTCAAGTTACTTGTGTGAACCATTATATTGTAATAGAAATTCGTTTATATAAAGTTTCGTTACTAATTAACATAGGTGGTTAGTAATATAAAGTTTTTTAAAGATTATATAACTATATCATTTATATTGTAAAAACTCGTGTAATACGCGGCTCTATAAACTAGTAAAATAATATAAACCGCTTCTAAAAAGATATAGAAAAATCAGCAATTAGAGTGATTCTTTTTTGAAGCGCTTTATGACATACCGCTTCTAAAAAGAAAGTAGGAACGCTTCTAAAACAACTTTGGTACTAGTGATTCACAATTATTGATAAAAAAATATAGGGTCTAGATTAATTTATTTTTCTTCTTACCGATTCTTCTCAAATGAAACCCCCCTATATATATAAAGCATATTGCAAAGTTTGCACATATATGGCATTTTTCTTCAGTTACATGCTTGATGATGATGAGTAACTACTCAGCTTATTTCAACTAAGAATCGCTTGAATAAGTTTGTGAAGACAGCCACTCTTGAGTTAATACCATATTTTGTCTAGGCTTGTCATATGAAATTAAATGTCCTGCACCCTGTACACCATTGCATAAAAAGATGTTTTATATATGATATAAAGTGATCATGGGGAAGGTTCAAATGAAAACACTAGTTATTGTGAAAACTCGAAAACTAATTAAAACCCACTAAAAAGGAGGGAGGAAAGACTTTTAATGAAGGAGGGGTAAAATTGGAACAAAAAATATATAACTTTTCAAACATTTCTCGTTTCTCCATACGTTATCATTTTAAAACAAAAATGGCACCATAAGATCACAAATTTTCTTATCTTTCATTCAAGTATATTCGAGCATATTTTTTATGACATAAAAAAAGATTTATGGTGTCGTCTTGTTTTCAATACTATTATTATAGTAGTGCACATGTGCAATATAACATGTACTACAATGTGCATTACATGCTTAAAATTAGTTTTTTGATTCTAGTTTAGCTTTTAGGGTTAGTTTTTTTTGGAGGTTTAGGATTAGGATTAGGTTTTTGGGTGTGGGGGGAGGGGGGTTTAGGTTTTTGGGGGGTGGGGGGGGTTAGGTTTTTTTCGTGTTTATGTTTAGGGTTTAGTTTTAGGTTTTCGGGAGGGTGGGGGGTGGGGGGGTTTAGGTTTTTGAGGGGGGGGGGGTGGGGGGTTTAGGTTTTTGGGGGGTGTCGGTGGGGGGTGGGTTAAGTGGTTTAGACTTTCCGTATTAGTGCACATGTGCAGTACAACCAAAATTTTTTTTTTTTTGAAATTTTTTTTCCATATATAAAAAGTAGCGGTTTTTCTACAAAAAATTGTAAAAAAAAAAAAAAAAAAAATTTGTGTTACAATTTGGATGGGAAGCAATGTTGCATTACCTTACAATCAAAGCTCTACAATTTTTAGTAGAAAGTTTCTTATGATGAGAAAAACTACTAAAGATATCATAAGAATAACAAAATGTGTCATTCTTTCCTTGATGGTAATGCAAGGTACCGTTGATCATTGTAAAATTTCCAACCTTTCCCTGAGAAAGAAGTTACGGAATGAGACATAATGATACTTCAAGTTCAGTGTTATTTGCAAAAAAAAAAAAAATACTAATTATGCATACTTGACGAACGTTGAGAGCTTGTTGTACAGCTTCGATGTTGAAGGGGTATGGTCCCAGATCTCGCGTCAGCATTGACCGCGAGTGACCATTACCCTTATCAAAACCCCCACTAGCTAACAACCTACTTGTGCCCATGCGGGAACGCGTCGGCACAAGGGTTGAATCCAATCTATCTAGTAACGAAGGAGGACTTACATGGAACATGAGAACGGTAGAGTGATGCGACATAGCATCACATCTGGTGTATGAAAACGGAAGTATTCACAGCGATGCGGCGTCGCACCGCATCCAGTGAACACTTCTATCAATACAAGAAAGCCTTACCTTAGGCATAGAAGAAGATGAACGTAACGGTGCGGCTGACACCGCACCATACGGGCATTTTCGTCACGACAATGGATGCAGGCAAGGCGACGATGCGGCTAGCACCGCATCTCGCGTATTCCTTGGTCACAAGTAGGAGACGCGGTAACTTCAGATGTTACCGCACGTGGCGATGCGGCTTGCACCGCATCCTATGCACTCAAACAAGTGGGACTGACACCACAGTGCAAGTGGCACCAATGGCAGTTACCTGTCAGAGCTACGTAAGCAATGGACTGACGTGGCGTAACCTCCACAACCGACAAGCCTGACACACCTGCAAAGGTGCAGCACGTCGTCAGTCCATCCATCATCATCCTCCTTCACTCCTCGGCTATAAATACCAACCCCAAACCAGGTTTGAGGTATCTCTTCACAACTCTCTCACTACTACTACTATCTTACTTTGCTTCCCAAGCAAACTACTGATTTTCACGCCGGAGGGTGGTAACAAGGAGCACCCCCCACCCCATCCTCCTTTTTACGAGTCACGGCTTGTTTCCTTGTGCAGGAGATCAACCACCGGTGATCCAGCCAGCGATCCTCGAGAGGAAGGGATTAACGCTTCTTGACGAGACCAGTGTGTTAACCCTGCCCGGTTAACCATTGTTTCATCATTGGCGCCCACCGCTACTCTTAGCATTTTCTAAACCATCCTGTTTCCTCTCTCACGATCATGACTGATCACCAAAACAACACTACGGATAACCAAAATCCTCCAATCCTGTCCCCGGTAGGGGTCAATGCCTCGACCTCCCAACCCGGACACATCGGCACGTCCACACAAAGGAGTCCCTCCTTTATGTTTGGACATGACTTATAAAAGTTCCCATCTGTGATCCCACCAGGCATGACCGTTCATACCTTGTACGAGCAGCAGGCAGCCATGCTGACCGCAGCATACAACCGCGCTTGTACTGAAGCGAATATACGAGCTGGGCTTCCCCCAGCACCGCACACCCCTATTGAGCGTATTTTACAATACGACGGCAGGATACATTCACGCCCGGCTTCAAGAAGCCGACGTGAAGAACGGGGATCGTCTTACTGTTCGGTCCACACCCTCAATGAGAATGATTCCTCATACGGGTCCCATACCAGAGGACCGGTACATACCCGCCTTGGCCCCCATGGCGAGGACAGGAGGCGATCAACCTCCCGACGCGGCCCAGGCATTCAGAGCCGATTGGGCCCGCAACCATACACCGAAGGGTACGGTCATACCGACCCTGACGACCATAGCTATCGCGGTGATTCACACGACACCAGCAGCAGACCGGGAGGACGCAACTATGTTCCTCCCAGTCACCCCCGCAACACATACCTTAGGGCGGCAAAGCGCCCTGCGAACGAGCCATACAGGCCAAAGGCAGCGGCCGAAAATTCCAAGTTCGGCACGCGGATTGCCAACGCCCATGTCACCACGACAAAGTTCCCATTCAACGTTGGGAAATACAGTGGTTCGACCGACCCGGACAACCACATGAACATCTTCATGGGCGCGGGCATCAACGGCCAGTGGGATGAACCCACTTGGTGTAATTTTTTCCCCCAGACCCTTACGGGCCTGGCCAGGGCATGGTTCGATTCTTTGCCAATGGGATCACTGGATTCATTTGAGGACTTGCGTACCAAGTTCCTCGCCCATTTTAGCCAGCAGCGACGCCACGAACGTGACTCGTTAGACGTCATGAACATCTGGCGAAGAGACGACGAATCGCTCGAAGCATTCGTCGTCCGATACAATAAAGAGTGCCTGGAGATAGGTGACGTGGCAGACCAGATGGCACGAAACCACTTCATCCGGGCCGTCAAAGACAGAGAGATGATCATGACCATCTCTGGCAAAGAGGGCTTGCCCAAAAAATGGGAAGATGTCATGACCGCGGTCAAGACATACGCCCAGACACAGCGGTCACTTGAACCGCATGTGACGAAGGCAAAGCCCCAAGCCGAAACATCCCACCAAGGGTCCAAGCGTAACAATAAACGCAACCGTGACGTTGGAAATCGCGATATTTCCAAACCATATTTCCCGCGAACCAACACGTTCGACCCAAAGAACTACAACCCCGCCCGAGACAGTCGGGCGTCAAAAAAAGATTCTCGGGACCGCAATTGGACCGAGATCACCATGTCGCCAAGTGAGGTCCTCCTTGCGGACCCACAGTTCTTGCGACCGGCCCAACCAATGAAGTCCAAGAAAAATCAGGACCTCACACTCTACTGTGAGTACCACAAGGACTCGGGCCACACCACCAACAACTGCATCAGTCTCCGACTGGAGATTGAGCGCGCCTTAAAGGAGGGGAAACTGCAACACCTTTTGCCAGGTGGGCAAAAACCCACCAAGCGCATTACCCCTCATGGCGAAGGTACCTCCTCCGGGAAGAGAACCATGCACGTGGCTTCCACCCACATGATCCACGTAGGCAAGGGCAGGCCGCGCAAAGCGGCAAGAAGGCCGGAATGTGACTGGAAAGACGAGCAAGTCGTCTTTCCAAAAGTCCGAGGCGGACCGCGCGATAGGCGCACCGTCGTCATTTCAGGCCAACTGGCACACTACTGCACCGAGCGTCTATTCATCGACCCAGGCAGTACATCTGATATAATCTACGAACAATGCTTCAACCAGTTCGACCAGTAGGACAAAGATCGGTTGCAAGCAGTAGATTACCCGTTAACCGGGTTCGCAGGGGAAACTGTCTTTCCCCTAGGCCAGATTACTTTCCCTGTGCGTCTTTCCAGCGGAAACCGCAAAAGAACAGAAGAGGTAAACTTCATGGTTTTACCTCACACCTCCAGATATGACGTACTCCTCGGGAGAGAATCCCAAGGAGATTTCAATATGATTATGTCCGTCCCCCACTCTGCGGTTGGTTTCCCAACCGAATCAGGGGTCGCGATAATCTATGCTCGCAGGGACGTCATGATGTCGGACGAAGTACGTCCGACCAAGGTCGCAAGGCCCACTCCCAACGACCAACCAGAAAAATGGGTTCTCAACGCGAGATACCCGGAACAAAAGGTCACATTGGGTCACGCCTTATCCCCGACCACCAAATCGCAACTGAAGCAGCTTCTCTTCAGGAACCAAGACATCTTCGCGTGGACACCCGCAGACATGACCGGGGTCCCACGTGATATTGCGCAACATCACTTGAATACCTTGCCAGGTATTTAGCCAGTGATCCAAGGCCAACGCCACCTTGGGTCAGCTAAAAATCAGGCGATGCAAGAGCAGATCGAAGAACTGCTCTCCGCAGGCATCCTGCGGGAAGTCAAATACCAGACGTGGTTATCCAACCCAGTCATGGTAGAAAAACCGTCCGGGGGCTGGCGCATGTGCGTCGATTACAAAGACCTTAACAAAGCCTGCCCCAAGGATTGTTACGCGCTTCCAGAAATCGATGAAAAAGTCGATAATCTCGCACCATTCAGGTGGAAGTGTTTCCTCGATTGCTACAAAGGGTACCATCAAGTACAAATGGCAATCGAGGATGAAGACAAAACGGCATTCCGGACTCCCACCGGAAATTACTGCTACACAAAGATACCGTTTGGGTTGCGCAACGCGGGCTCAACCTACCAAAAGTTGATGAACGACACTTTACGCGGCCAAATAAGCAAAAGTGTCGAAATCTACATGGACGACCTGGTCGTCATGAGCATGGAAGAGGATACCATGCTCACGGATATTGAAAGAACATTCCAAACTCTGCGCAGCGTTAACATAAAGCTCAATTCAGGAAAATGCTCGTTTGAAATGGAAGAAGGCAAATTCCTTGGGTTCATCGTGACTAAAGATGGATTCAAGGTAAACCCGGAGAAAGTCCAGGCGATCGAGCGCATGCCATCGCCTTCATCGATGAAGGATATGCAACGGCTAGCCGGCAGGCTAGCAGCACTCAACAGATTCTTAGCCAACCATGCAGCTAAGTCTTATCCGTTCATCAAGACCCTGCGGAGCTGTTCAAAGAAAGAACAATTCCAGTGGACCGCAGAGGCGGAACAGGCCTTCCGGGAAATGAAGGAGTGTTTGATACAACTCCCAACTCTAACCGCACCACGCAAGGATGAGCCACTCATATTATACCTATCCGCCGCGGATAACGCGGTGGGTGCGGTATTAATAGTGGAGCGAAAGGGGGTTCAAACACCCATCTATTACATCAGCAAGATGCTCAACGACCCAGAGACAAGATACTCAATAATGGAGAAATTGGTGCTAGCATTAGTGCACGCTTCAAGACGGTTGCGACGCTACTTCGTAAACCACGTCATCACAGTGCTAACCAATTACAGGATCGGCCCGATCCTATCCAAACCCGACATCTCTGGGAGATTAGCAAAATGGGCAATCGAGCTGGGCGCGCACACGATACACTATAAACCGCGCCCCGCGATTAAAGGCCAGATCTTAGCTGATTTCGCCGCCGAAGTACCGGTGAATCGCATCCAAGAATGCGAAGAAGCACAAACTCCTGCACCAACGCCATCCTCCTCCGAGACATGGGCACTATTCACAGATGGTGCCTCCAACGACGAAGGCGCGGGTGCAGGTCTGCGACTCGTCAGCCCTGACGGCCAAGAGCTTACATACGCAATCCGTCTCGAATTCAAAAGCACAAACAACGAGGCAGAATATGAAGCCCTGTTAGCGGGACTACGTTTAGCAGTCAAAATCGGCGTGCAACATCTGGAAGCACACGTCGACTCTTTGTTAGTTGCAGGCCAAGTACGCGGCGACTATGCCGCAAAAGGAGATATCATGATCCTCTACCTCGAGCAAGCCCTGCAACTAAAATCCAAATTCGCTTCGTTCAATATTCGCCATATTAATCGAAGCGAAAACAAATCCGCAGATGCACTATCAAAACTTGCATCTACCAGCTTCCAACACTTGGCAAAGGAGATACGCATCGAAATCCTGCAAAATCCTTCGGTACCCCTGCGCCAAGTCAACGTCATTCAATACGGTTCAACATCATGGATGACACCTATTATCGCATATCTACAGTCAGGTGTGACTCCCGAAAGCAAATTAGAGGCACGCAAGCTACAATACAAAGCGTGCCATTATCAAATGGGAGACGGTATCTTGTACCGCAAATCATACCTCGGGCCACTACTACGATGCGTCAACCCCCAGGATGCCACATACCTCATCCGAGAGATACACGAGGGCATATGTGGCATACATGCTGGACCACGCATGGTAGTGGCCAAAATCATGAATGCCGGGTATTACTGGCCCGGCATGCACCTGGACGCCGTCAAAGAGTTGCGTAAGTGCATTGACTGTCAACGTCATGCTCCAAAAACCTTGCGGCCAAAGAACAACTTAGTCCCCGTCACAACTGCATGGCCCTTTCAGAAATGGGCAGTTGACGTGGTGGGACCATTCCCTGACGCTCCAGGTGCGGTTAAATTTATCATAGTAGCAGTTGATTACTTCACAAAATAGGTGGAAGCAAAACCGCTCGCCTCAACCACTGCTATGATAACAAGAAAGTTCATTTGAGAACACATCATCTGCCGTTTCGGTTTACCAATGTGAATTGTCACCGATAACGGCACCAACTTCGCTGCCGACGAATTCCAAAAATGGCTAAAAGAACTACATATTGAGCACATATTCTCATCAGTCGCACACCCGCAAGGGAACGGCCAAGTTGAGAGTATCAATAAAAGCCTAGTCGAAGGGATCAAGGCGCGGTTGGGAACGGACAGGCGTGGCTGGGTCGATGAACTCCCAAGTATCTTATGGGCTCACCGTACAAGCCCAAAAACAAGCAATGGGGAAACACCCTTCAGCCTAGTCTACGGTTCAGAAGCGGTGATCCCCGCATAAGTAGGTCTCCCCTCTCCTAGAATGGTGGCTATTGAAAAACTAGACAACAACATGGAACGCAGGATCGATTTGGACCTCTTGGAAGAAAGGCGCGAAAACGCTGCCATCAATGAGGCCAAATACAAATCCAAACTTGAAAAGTACTACAACACGCGCGTCCGCGTTTGTACTTTCAACCCAGGAGACTACGTCCTACGCGACAATGAGGCATCTAATGCCGAGCGCCCAGGCAAACTCGCCCCCAAGTGGGAAGGACCCTACCTCATCAAAGAGGTCTTAGGGAAAGGCGCGTACAAATTACAAACGCTAGAAGGCGAACCTATCGCACGAACATGGAATGCTCAACAGCTTCGACGCTATTATATGTAAGCCATGTTCTTCCATTTCTTTATGTAACCTATCGGGCCGCAGGCCATTTGCAAATAAATAAATAAGCAATTTTATACATTATTGTTTGTTATTACTATTACAAATGCGTGTTCCACTTTGCGGTATCCCAAAAACAGATTGGCAAAATCTTCATTCGCGATACCCATACAAAGTGGTAACCACACACAAATATTGTAATAGGCCAGCAAAAGGCAGAAAGACTTGCATATTTATCCGGCCGGATAAACAAGTTTTTGTTAAACACTTAACACAATTCCTGAACCCAAAAAGGCAAACAATGGAATTGACGCGGACTCATACGACAAAGGTATGGAGTACACTTGACCCCATTCACAAATGGGTAGAGTTCCGGATATATAAGCTTTTACAAAGCTTAAGCAATTCTAAAACCCTCACACGGTAAATAACAGAATTGACGCGTCCTCATACGACAAAAAGTATGGAGTCTACTTGACCCCATTCACAAATGGGTAGAGTTACGCATACATACGTTCAGACATGCAAGAATTTAAAACACTTGTACAAACTGAACAAAAAACTTTATATTCAAAAAATTTAAGCACCCATGTGATGCTTAATGAATTTACATAAAGTTCCTATTCTATACAAGAGGAACACAAAAAGGAGGCACACTAGCCACCCTAAACCCTATTTTGTACCGCTGGTTCCCGCATCTCCTCCGGCACCACCAGCGGGTTCTTCCTCTTCCGCATCCGGATAAAGCATCCGCAAGCGGTCAACATAGTCCGCAGCCTCCAAACAATCGTCCAGTTCCTCTACACAGGCAAGGGACGTATTATAAAAGGAGTCTTCGGCCGCCTTAAGAAGCGATTCGGTGTCCACACCATGGAACCCGGATCGCTTAGTAGTATAACCGCCTGCGGATAATACATTGATATGCCCAATGCAGCGGTTATAACCAGCTTTAAAGCCAGCATCGCGCGCACGTTCCTTAACCAGGTCCAAACCAGAGGCGGTCTCAGGGGCATTCATGATAGCCTCAACAATCTGCAATAAAAGGATCATAAGTCTTGGATACTAATCCAAGCAAATGTAAAGGCAAGGGATACTTACACGCGCGATACCGTGAGCCCGCATCCACTCACGGTCAGCCTCCAGCTGGTTAAAAGAGGACACCAAGGCATCCTTGGCCTCAACAGCGGCGTCAGCCTGCTTCTCCGCAACAGACACGCGGGCAGTAAGGTCTGTAACCGCGACCTCCCGGGCCTGAAACTCAGCCTATCAAAAAACAGCAAACACTTCACTCGTTAAGCAAGTTCGAAACAATGAAGGAGATATACAACAGAGGTAACGAAACATACCTGAAGGCTGGCAATAACCTTATCCAAACGCATGCGCTCCGCATGCGCCTCTTCAAGAGCCTTAGAAGAACGGCTCTCCTTCTCCGCGGCCTCTTCAAAGGCCTTTGTAGCACGCGCCCCGGCTTCCTTGGCCTCCTCAAGCGCCTTCAGGGCCTCGGCCTTCGCCTGCTGCGCTTTCACAGCAATGGCCTCCGCTGCAGCTTTCTCTTTACCCAAGGCAACGTTCGCTGCCTTGGCGTTCGTTAACTCCTGCCGAGCATGAAACAGAATGTCATTCTGCTTAGCCCAAGATTCATTCCACTTCTTGCGCTCACTGGACATTTTTTCATTCCAACTCTTGCGCTCATCAGCAAGAAGCTTAGCAAGGGTACGCACCTGTTTCAGCTGGGCAGTGGCAGCCCATTCAGAAGTCTGCTTCTGCTTCTCAAAAGCAGCCTTGTCTTTCTCAAGCTGCTCCGCACCTGCACGGGCAGCCTGGACCAACTTCTCCGCTTCAGCCCGCATGCGAGCAGCCTCTTCCTCGCGGCGGCCCAACACCTTGTAATCTTCCAAAATGGCATTCGCCACAATGGAAGATCCGATCAACATTGTTGAAAGCTGTTTTATGCGCAGCTCCCGAGGTGCAGCACGGGCACGTTCCACTTCAAAAGGGGTGCCCAGACCACCCAAAATCTCTTTGCAGGCAGAAGGGTCATTAGAAATATCATCCCCCTGCATAACAGTCCAGGGGGGTCGGTGATACACGGTACTGCGACCCTGCGTGTAAGTGCGGTAGTAATACTCCAATTCAGACTCCCCAGGCTGAATTGGAGGCCCATCATAACCCGCACCACCAGCAGACGAGCCGCTACCCTTCTCACCAGCAGGAGACTTCGGCGGCTCAGCATCCTGCTGCCACAACTCAGCATCAGACTTCTGCTTACCAGTATCTGAAAACCTCAAGTCCAATCCATCACCCTCATTAGGAGAGATCAGATTGTCCGAGGAATCCACAGTGTCGAATATCCGGTCAGCAGTCGTTTCCACCGTTTTCTCCAAAGGGGGATCGCGAGCCGGCCCAACAAAAGAGGCCGTAGGCTCCTTGGGCACGACAGTCTCCTTCGTTACCCCCGCACCCGCAGCAGCGGTATGCAGAGGAGACGAAGGGAAGTCAAAGAAAGAATACCCTGCATCTCGGGATTCTGCAACACAAAGAGCATCAATGATTATTCCCACCTATTGTACATACAAAACAAGTAAAAAGGATATACTTACCAGCAGCAACTGCAGGTTTCTTTTGCGCCGGAGCAACTCTCTTGGTCTGCAGTCTCCGACGCTTCGGTTCACCACCACCAGCAGCCTTCTACTCTGGTCCTCTTTTCTCACCAACAACGGGGGGAACCACAGCAGTTCCACCCGCAGCCGCAGCACTACCTATAACACCCAAACCCTCAAGGGTGTCAGATACTACCACGTAATCGGTATATCCCCGATAACAAGATCGATAGGTACCTGCGGCTTCAGCAACTAAAGAAGGGGCAACTGAGCCTTCAGAACTCCCCTTGCCACGACCCCGCACGGTTTTCTTCACCAGTTTCTTCTCCACAGTCTTTTTGGGGATGCGTTTCTCAAACTTACCCAAATCCGCAAGGATACCTGGATTGACACAATCAACAAAACCAGTCAAAAAGATAAACTGAAAAAAAAAAACTAATGCCACGTACGACATACCTCTTGCGTCTCCCGGCACCGGGGCATCCAGCACCGCACGCGACGGTACGCGGAAGTTGCTAAGAATTTCAAGGTTGAAGCCTTTCTTCAGCTCAACTGCAATAAGTTCACCCCGGCCCTCGAAATCGGGCTCAAACATTCTCCACAAGCCAACCGCATCCGCTGATACATGCATGCAGGTTACTACAAGGCTTAGGAAGTAAGGAAAATAACAAAGTGTAAAGAGCTTACCACCACCCTTTTCCCGCAAAACGGGCCTTGCCTTCCTATCTGGCCTCGTGAGCATCATCCGCAATACCCACAGTTGATTATTATCCAACTTCTTAAGTTCAATAGGCCGCAGCCTAGAGAACCAGTCCACGGTCTTTGCGGTAGCAACAGGAATATCTTCATCGGAAACTCCAACGTTGACATTCCTGAAAGACATGCTGGCGTAGACCGCACAGGCTTTCACATAGAAGAACCTCTTCTTCCAGCCTGTCACACCCTTAGGAGGCGTCATCAACTTCAAGCTCCCATGCCGTTGAGTAAACGAGAAAAAACCGGTGTTCACCGTCAACTGGTAGAACCGCCGGAAATTTTCCACTGTAACGGGCAAGCCATGGGCACGGAATGTATATTCAAAGTTCCTAATTCGGAACATTCCAAAGGGACTAAGTTGGGAGATATGGAGATGATAATACTCCAATACCTCCGCAACAAACACCGTCACCGGCAACCTAAGGTTGCCGTCGTTGAAAAAATCAGCCCACAAGGTTATATAACCGGCCGGAGCATCGGCACCGGTGTCCCCCTCTTGTGGGTAGGTGGCATCCCATTCGTCGGCCATCTGCACAGTGGCCTTCAGGAGTGTAAAACCACCCTTTGACCACTTCAACGCCGGTAACCCACCACCGGGAACGTCAACGTCATCATCCTCTTCTTCTTCAGCCACTACCGGCTGTTCAGGGTTTTCACCCTCCACATTGTGTGGACTAGATGGTTCAGCCATCAAGAATATCAAAGAAACAGAAGATGGTGAACAGAAAAACTAGAAACCTCACCGGAATTTCAGAAAAAATCGTCGGAGAAGACAGATAGCAAGTTCTCTCTTAAACGGCAATTAATGCGGAGGGAGAAAACAAATCATCACGTTCAAAAAGAGCGAATCATATGACACCACGTGTCAAGCGCCGTTTTCGCTGAAGGTTATCACGCGCGCGTGGCCGCTCACGCGCCTGACAAAAGAGACGTTTACACTCTTCGCTACAGTGCATTTAATGCCTCGGGCAGTGCAAACGTCCTTTCATTTCAGCACATGCCAGGAAGATCTCACCAACTTCCACCAACTCACACGTGAGATCAGCCACGTATGCAACAAAAAGCGACTACATTATCCAATTATAAGCGGCATGCGGTTTCTCTGGTATACCGCACCATAACCCATACCGCATGTCGTTTTTTAACATACCCCTAAAAATAGGTAAAAATATATATCTCTACACTATAAGGGGGTATAATACCTATCCGCACTACCCACGAGCACACGTGGAATATGCGGACATGACACACACGAGCCCGTTCAGGTGTGTCAGATGCTCAGAACCAGCGTTGTCCGTTGGACTGAACCGCATCTCAGACACAGGGGAACCGCATTGCCTTCATTCTCTTCAAGCTTCAAATCCCTCCTGTCCGGTTCACAACCGCAGAGGGTACATGAACACCTTCTTTAACAAAAGGAAGGAAGGGAATGCACGCGAACGCACATCAGCAACCCTGTCCCCTGAACCTTCAAGAGCTACATCCGAGCAACACACCCGCTTCAAGCGAATGTGGTAATGCAAAACCACAGACACTCACGAGGAGCTACGGACATAACCATAGCTTCCGCAGAGTGGTTGCTACGGAAGAGCCAAGCTCACTCCACATCACCGAGCAATGCTACTTCAAGGCAAACTCGGTATTGGAGCGAGAAGGTAAGCGGCTACAAAACGAACGCAGATAGGCGCTCTAAACGAGCCTTTGTCGAACAGCAAGCGTCCAAACAGCGGTAACAAGTCTGCTTATGACTTTGTTTGCCCGCCTATGGGCCGGATAGAATAAACAATGGTAGGCATACCCTTGCCTATGACCATGTTTATTTACCCATAGTACAAATATACATTGTTTGACCAAACATGGCCAACAATGACGCAACGAGGTAACCGCAAAGAACGTGCGGTTACTAGAGAGCTATGACGACGAACACGAAAACCCAACAAAAAAGGGATCGTCGTCTCATGACTAGATGCTGAACATAGAGCTTGAGCAAAGCACTTACAAGCATCAACTACTTTTGATCCCAGTCTCAAAGATTGGTCCAAAAGTTTCTTTTCTTCTTCATGCACCAATTCAACAATTGGTATGAAGAAAAGACCACCTTTAAAGGATGGGAAACCTCTGCATACCTTCAAACCACCATCTCAGAGGTTGGTTCGAAGTTTGTGCAGCATTACTAACAAAGTCTCCAAGAGACCTTCGGCACAACAACAGGTGGCAAGCCACCTGGTGACATAAATCGGCTGAGAATTTCGCATCAGACGAGATTCCTTCACCGATACGGAAGAGGCGTCAGATAACCCTTCCAGACCTCCAGCTTGATTTACATACAGAAAAGACCACACATGGTCTAGGATCTTCTCCAGACTGCAAACTACCTTCCAAACCCCATAGTCCAGTACTCCTCCCACATACAACTTGTATGTGGCAGCAACACTAGACTGGGGGGACTTGAAGGGGTATGGTCCCAGATCTCGCGTCAGCATTGACCGCGAGTGACCATTACCCTTATCAAAACCCCCACTAGCTAACAACCTACTTGTGCCCATGCGGGAACGCGTCGGCACAAGGGTTGAATCCAATCTATCTAGTAACGAAGGAGGACTTACATGGAACATGAGAACGGTAGAGTGATGCGACATAGCATCACATCTGGTGTATGAAAACGGAAGTATTCACAGCGATGCGGCGTCGCACCGCATCCAGTGAACACTTCTATCAATACAAGAAAGCCTTACCTTAGGCATAGAAGAAGATGAACGTAACGGTGCGGCTGACACCGCACCATACGGGCATTTTCGTCACGACAAGGGATGCAGGCAAGGCGACGATGCGGCTAGCACCGCATCTCGCGTATTCCTTGGTCACAAGTAGGAGACGCGGTAACTTCAGATGTTACCGCACGTGGCGATGCGACTTGCACCGCATCCTATGCACTCAAACAAGTGGGACTGACACCACAGTGCAAGTGGCACCAATGGCAGTTACCTGTCAGAGCTACGTAAGCAATGTACTGACGTGCCGTAACCTCCACAACCGACAAGCCTGACACACCTGCAAAGGTGCAGCACGTCGTCAGTCCATCCATCATCATCCTCCTTCACTCCTCGGCTATAAATACCAACCCCAAACCAGGTTTGAGGTATCTCTTCACAACTCTCTCACTACTACTACTATCTTACTTTGCTTCCCAAGCAAACTACTGATTCTCACGCCGGAGAGTGGTAACAAGGAGCACCCCCCACCCCATCCTCCTTGTTACGAGTCACGGCTTGTTTCCTTGTGCAGGAGATCAACCACCGGTGATCCAGCCAGCGATCCTCGAGAGGAAGGGATTAACCCTTCTTGACGAGACCAGTGTGTTAACCCTGCCCAGTTAACCATTGTTTCATCAGATGTTAGCCCATATATTTGAGAACTTGCTAATATCATTCTAAAATGATCAAAATGAATGCTTCAGCTTCATTACTAGATTTGCAAACACGGAAAATGGAAGAGAAAAAAAAAAGAAACAAAAAGATTTCATAAGAGTTAAGAGGTTATTTGGGATTGTTTATTAAAGTTGCTTATGAAAAAGTATCAAATGGTATTGGTTTCATTACTTTGTGAAGTACACATACATCTCTCTATATAGAGAATGACTCTTAAAGGTAGGTGACAGATAAAGTCACGCAAACCCTAGGTCACAGCTTAATTAACTAACATAATTATACTAAAATCACTATATTTTCTATATTATTTTCAATAAAATAATATTTTTTATACTTTTGCCATTTCATTTTCTCTCTTTCGTCTGCTCACAATCACTTTCAAAAAATATTAAAAAAGTTATAGAGGTGAACAGTATCTCCTCCAAATTTACTGATGAACAGTAAATTTTTTTCATTTTTCTCTCTTCTCCACTCACGACAATTTACAACCACTCTTACAAATATATAGGTTACACTCACACAAATATAGAGGATCCATTGTGAATACTCTAATAACTGCAATGTATCAATATACTCTAATAGTGCTTATGCCTTTTGATAACCAAATTTCAACTGGATTATTTAAAACTTGTTATTTAATCTACAAATTATCTAATATGAAGCGTGGATACATAAACATTCTCAGTAATTTAAAAAACCCAGTAAGAAGTATTTACTTCTTATAATAAGCAATGCAAAACACGCCTTATTAGCAACAACCATGTACATGTGCCATCTACCTAAATTCAAATGAAGAAAGTATGTGTGGGAGAGAGAAGATATTACTTCACAATCATCGCAAAATGGTTCCAAAATGTTTTCCAAATTAATACGGCGTGTGCACTGCAAGTTGAAATTTCTAGATGATAATATTTTCACAAAGTTCATATGTTTTCACAATTGTGTACATAAATCATAATTCTCACCTCTTCGTAACTTTGTAGACTTTTTAAACATGCCGAGTTGGCGAAACTAATGTATACATAATTACCATGGCAATTGTTTACGGCCGACTGCAAAATTGTCATATAACATATATAAGACTCAGTGATATAAGGAATGATGTTAAAGATACACCATCTCAGAAGTATACTATCAACCCACCCGCCACATATGAGTAGAGTATGAGTCATACAGGCCTGACGGGTCGTATGACATGTAGAAGAAAAGTCATACAAAATGTATGGGCTTTCAGTGGTCATATCAGTCATTACTTTGTTAATCAGAACATCATGTGAGCCATATGATTGGCCCTTATACGACCGATATGACCATCTTTCATTGTATCATGCAACCTGTTTTGACCACTTTTTACCCTATCATACGACATGCATGACATATATGTGATGTCTGATGGTGTATGTGTAACAACAACCGATCTAAATTTGGCCTTTTTATTACCAAAATATTAAGATCACCTGATAAATATTGTCTGATACGAGTGCCACACGGTGAGCATATTCAAGTCTTGAATTGAAATCCATGAACTTATTGGTGAAAGGGCTCGTGAGCATGTAACCCTACATCCAACGTTAAGAACAAACATAATATTTATGTTCTCACGTTTTCTACAATAAAAGTTATATAAATGCCATTATATCTAATTATAATAAAAGAGTTTTTCTTATGTCACATGTCATCTAATTATGATAAATGAGTTCATCTAATGCCACATAGTATTTTCTTCATCAATTTTCTAATAAATATTAATTAATAAATATCTAATAATCTAATATTTCTAACCATATAATAACAAATAAATATAAGTATGTAATTCTAATAAAAGACTTTAAATAATAGCACATGACATTCTCTCCTTCAATTCATTAATGATATTATTAATTTATTAATATCTATTTCTAATTTATGATTAAATAATATATAAATTATCTATGATTTTATTATTTCTTAAAATGAATAAGCATACGGTTTGATTTACTTTATCTGTTTTGCATAAATCAAGTATAAATATAATTTAATGATATGTTTACCTTTGAAAAAAAAAATAATTGTTATTATCTAAGAAACATGGTGTTACGTTATTAAAAATGTTATTTTTTTTAATTATATGCATTAATATTTCATATCAACACCACAAAAAATATGTAAAATAATAACACTCGGATTTGAGTTTATATATTAAAAATAGTGAAGTGAAGTGATTATTTCAACTAAATGGATGAATTTATCCATTAAATCTATTAACTCAAACAAAATTTAATTAATAGATAATAATATTATTAATGAATTGAAATAGAGAATATCATATCACATTAACTGAAATCTTTTATTATAATTAGATATGCCCACCACAATCTATCTCCATCGCCACCAACTCCATCTCAATTAAGATTTAAGAGCTTTTTCATTATCATCCCAAAATTTTAAAGAAACTTTTATGTGTTCATCAAGTTTTTTCTACTTCGTCTCATTCCCCAAGATAAGGATGAGATTTAAGAATTTATTTCACATTCTTTACGTATCATAACATTATATGTATATATATATATATATTATGTATATCTAATTATTATTACTAAAGTAACAAATAAATATAAAGTATTTGCTTATATGCTTTTTTTAACGGCTAATTTTAATTTTTCCCCTTAAATACTTACACCTCCCGAGGATTGAAACTTACACTGTGTTCCAGAGTTTACTAATAGAAGGAAAGGAAAGGAAACAGAAAGAAAGTAAAAATATTTTGTGTTCCAGAGTTTCATTTAAGGAAGGAAAAGAAAGGAAAATAAAACATGTCGTGTTCCCGAGTTTCATTTAAGGAAGGAAAAGAAAGGAAATGACAGGAAAACTAGGCTAAATTCTTTAATTTTTCTTTCCTTCCGATTTGGGAGGAAGCGGTGGGAAATTCATCTTTTTTTTTCCTTTCTCATCCTTTCCTTTCTTACTTTTGCTTTCTTTTCTTATCCCTCGTTAAGTTAACTCGGGAACAGAGCGTTAGTCTCCTCAAAGAGATAAGTTCTCTTGACCACTAGGCTATAGCCTAAGTGGCATTTTTATATCTAATCATTATTACTATACTAACAAATAAATATAAAGTATTTGTTTATATGCGTCATTTATAACGAGTAATGTTATATTCTCCTTAACTTGGTATGAATAGTTCATGTTAGGGTAGTATGTTTTTATATCAAAATTTATATTTAACATGTGCAATATCAAGAATAATTCAAATTTTGTAATTATTCTGTTCTTCAAATACAACCAATCTTATCATTCAACATGTGTAACACACGGGGCTATAAACTAGTATTGTAATAATTAAAGGATTTTCTTTACATTAAGCTATCTTGTTGATGGACATATGTTAAACTTTTATAGTTGAGTTAATCTCAAATATTTACAGATGATTGGTCTAAACATGTACAAGTTCTATGTAAAATAGCTAGGAAAGATTATTTATGGTTTGGAAAATACTCACTTGAATGTTTAATGTTGGTTGATCCCCACGCTCGTTACCTACAAATTAGTATGAAAATGTTTGGAATATTACAAATAAATTCACCATCAATCAAATTAACGAAGAAAAGAGAAAAGAAAAATCATTTACCTTCATATAATTCTAAAGTGATTTTGGGGACGATAATGCCCATGTAAGACGTTCCTGCTATGTATATTGGATTCCTCAAAAACTTGGGATGGTCACTCACAAACTATTCATCAGATAAATATGTAAATGTCAACAAATATAAAATTGACATGAACCCGTGAAAACATTAGCTAAATCAGTCATGTTGACTCGTTTATTATTATAATTATTTTTAAGCAGATTGGATTTAAATAATCTCAACTTTCTCAATTTGGCCGATAATAATCCTAACTCAGTTATTGGCCGATAATAATCCGAAATAGTCCACTTTCAAGGTAAAATTTACATCAATCAACTCGTATTCTCGTTCTAATCAAAAGCCCTAAAACATCATTTTGTAATTCGGAAAAAAACTTAACTCCGTTAAGCTATATTTAACGCATACTATTATCGGCCAAAAGAGGACCAGATCGGATTATTGTCGGCTAATAACTGAGTTAGGATTATTATCGACCAAATTGTGAAAGTTAGGATTATTTAAATATAATTTGCCTTATTTTCATATTTGTTTCCCAAATTTATAATTTTACTTTAACCTTTTTAATAAAGTCCACAGCTTGAACGGCTAGAATATTATCACTGCTAATCCACCCTTCTTTGGTTTCTAAATAGGAAAAGCCGGTACCAGCAGGTATATCCACGGATAAGAAATTAGCCATCTATATAATAACATAACAATAAACCGTTAAAGTGACTTAGCCATCCATAAAATAACAATAAACCATTAAAGTATATTTGAATTGCCAAGATGTGTCAAACATATAATAACTAGTATTTAGGACCCATCTTGTAGTGGAACTGATAAACCAATTAAAAAAACAATTGTAAAAACATTTAAATTTACGGCTTGTTAACTCGTAAAATCTAGACTGAAATTCAAAATACTATCATATAATGTAACACCCCAAAACCTGAATGTTTATATTGTCCTATGTTCCTATAGGACATATCATGAAATAAGTAACTAGCCTATTAACCTAGTTAAATGGGTAGTCAAAACTACTAAATAACGAAAGTTTGTGCCAATTATGTTTAATTAACAAACACGAGGGGCTAAAGTGGGTTAAAACGAAAGTTAAAATATTAAAAGTAAATATAACACACACAAACACACATTCATGTGTGTGTTCTGGATCGTTCAGGAGCTCCCCAAAGGAGCCAAACCCTAGCTAAATATTAAATGATCAATTGAAGGGTAAATCAAAGCTCAA